>NC_142870.1:159937500-161435000 GCF_051225735.1 Oryctolagus cuniculus
TTTGTTTCTCGTAGTTAATGGAGGTAACAATTGCATGGGGCAAGAGAAGAGGGCTTGGTTTCAATTTCGGATCTGCCATTTGTTAGGTGGCAATGCGACCTGGGACAAGCCAGTCAGCTGCACTCTGCCTCCGTTCCTTCTCTCCGAAGTGGGGAGAGCACTCGCCCCTTGCATTGCACATGACTGCTTTTAGGACCACCAAAAAAACCACTGTGCAAATGTGAAGAATTAGGGCTGACAGTTAACAGTGCTACTTATCATTTATTAGACACACACAAAAAATTCTCCAGGCTCTGTGCTGATCACTGGAAATACAGAGTAAAC
This sequence comes from Oryctolagus cuniculus, assembly GCF_051225735.1. NCBI lineage: Eukaryota > Metazoa > Chordata > Mammalia > Lagomorpha > Leporidae > Oryctolagus > Oryctolagus cuniculus. The sequence goes on from NC_142870.1 coordinate 159,937,825, forward strand.
GCTGGGCCTGCAGGTCTGTGTCGAGCCACGCTGCGGGGCTCGGTTCCGCAGGATGGCGCTTGCTAAAGTTGTCGAGAACAAGGCCTGCTTTAGGAGACACCAAGTGAAGTGGGGAGGGTGACGAGAGAATAAAGCTGATTACTATGCTCGGAAACGCTTGGCGGTCCAGAATAAGAATAAGTGCAGCACGCCCAAGTCCAGGATGCCCGTCCACGTAACTAACAGAGAGATCGTTTGGATCATTTGTCACATTGTTTCTGCCTGTATAGAAGGGGATATGGTAGTCTGTGCGGCTTATGTGCATGAGCTATGAAAATACAGTGCAAAAGTTGGCCTGACCAATACACTGCAGCACACGGGCCTGCTGCGGGCTCGCAGGCTTCTCAGTAGGTTTGGCATGGACAAGGCCAAGCGGAGGGGCCTGGAGATGACCACAATGTGGACAGCACGGATGGTCAGCCTGGTGCCCTGACCCGCTATTTGGATGCAGGCCTTGTCAGGACTACTGCTGGCACTAAGGTTTTTGGAGCCCTGAAGGGAGCGTGGGTGGAGGTGTGTCCATCCTTCACAGTACGATTTCCTGGTTCCGAATCTGAGAACGAGGAGGTTAATGCAGAAGGACTTTGGAAGCACATTTTGGGCAGAACATTGCAGATTGCATGCATTTCTCAGTGAAGAAGGTGTAGATGATTACAACGCAGACAGAAAGAACAGTGGGGCTCCAGCATGATGGAGGGGACATGTAAGAAAGCCCACATGTCTGTAGGGGAGAATCCAGTGGATGAGAAGCAGCCCAAGAGAGAAGTTCAAAGGAAGAGGTGGAACCGCCCCAAATAGCCCTTGCCCGGGAGGAAGATTGGCTAGCTTGAAAGGAGGCAAGCTTGAGCAAAGCTCAGGGGTGGGCTGCTGGGAGCTAGAATGAACAATTTTCTAGGAAGAGTTTTCTGATAAAGACAATAAACTTATTAACCAAGCCAAAAAAAAAGTAGAGTAAATGTTTAAAATTTCATTTAATCCTCACAATAAACATACAAGCTTAGCTTTTTTAAACTGTTTTTTTTTAGTTTAAAATTAAACTCATCATTTTTATTTTTTTAAAGACTTTATTTATTTATTTGAGAGGTAGAGTTACAGACAGAGAGAGGAAGAGGCAGAGAGAAATGTCTTCCATCCGCCGGTTCACTCCCCAAATGGCTGCAACCACTGGAGCTGGGCGGATCTGAAACCAGGACCCAGGAGCTTCTTCCAACTCGGGTGCAAGGGCCCAAGGACTGGGGCCGTCCTCTACCGCCTTCCCAGCCACAGCAGAGAGCGGGATCGGAAGTAGAGCAGCCGGGACTCGAACTGGCGCTCCTATGGAATGCCGGCATCACAGCCAGAGTCAGCCTCCATGCCAGAGTGCTGGCCCCTAAACTTATTATTTTTTGAATTAATTTTGGAGAAGGGGGCCGGCGCCGCGGCTCACTAGGCTAATCCTCCGCCTAGCGGCGCCGGCACCCCGGGTTCTAGTCCCGGTCCGGGCGCCGGATTCTGTCCCGGTTGCCCCTCTTCCAGGCCAGCCCTCTGCTGTGGCCTGGGAGTGCAGTGGAGGATGGCCCAGGTGCTTGGGCCCTGCACCCCATGGGAGACCAGGAAAAGCACCTGGCTCCTGCCATCGGATCAGCACGGTGTGCCGGCCCCAGCAGCCATTGGAGGGTGAACCAACGGCAAAGGAAGACCTTTTTCTCTGTCTCTCTCTCTCTCTCACTGTCCACTCTGCCTGTCAAAAAAGAAATAAAAAAAAAAATTTTGGAGAAGGGGAAACTGAGGCTTTGGAGAAGTGAAAAGGGGCTTGTGCAAGGTCATGGGTATAGTAAGTGGCCTCTTTAACTTTGAATTGTCTGCGTCTGTGATGTAGAGGGGTTGTGAAGGCCAGGTTTTCAGAGCTTTGAATGTTATGTATTTTTCTCCTGCCAGTAGGCTGCTGCTGTTTGACGTTATTTTTGCTAAAAACAACTCAAGAGTCTTAGCATGGAAGTGACAAGGCCTTTCTCGGTGTTGGCGGAGCCAGCCCTCGAGTACATTTGAAGAAAAGAAGAGGTCAAAGACGCGACAGGTACAAACCTTCTGAGTTCTTTTTAGACTATATTTAAACATGCTCTAATGGCAAAGGCAGCAGAAAATCCAGGGCCAGTGCTGCTTCTCTAAAAAGACACATTCTCTTCTAGAAAAGGCCATGGTGGCCCTCATTTTGCAAAGACAATTTCAGTTTTTAGAGTGCAAAATAGTTTTTGAAGTTTGGAAAATAGTAATGTGTTAGTTCTTAACCATAGCTTAAAGCTATCAGTTATAAAAATCCGGTTCCCAGCTGAGCTGTTTAAATTATGTTAAAAAAAAAAAAGCTCAGGTTGTCTGACTACTGTGACGATTAAATGAAATTTTATCTATATTTAGTATATATTAGACTATCAACATGGTGCCTGGTACATATTGTGTGTTCAATAGATGGTGAATATCACTATTAACTGCTAGGAATCATTCCTCATATTTTCCTAGTAATTTTCATTTTCATCCTAACAGCGTTTACTTTGTCCTTGCCTCCCCATGACTAAGAGTCAGCTATTGTGGGTGATGAGAAATTTGCAGATGAGATTGCCATACCCAGACAGGTCTCCTGTTTGCCCTTTCAAAAGTTTCTCTCCATTGGGCTACACGTGTGACTGTCTTGCTCAAATAAATAGAGCAAGAGGAAGTCACGCTTCCTCCAAGAACAGCATTTCTGCTTCCTAGCAGGTAGGCAGATGGGTGGAAAAGGAGTGAATGCCATTGTCAAGGGAACTGTGGATAGAGACGGGCAGGAGTCTGCACAAATGCTCTTACAGGTCGTCTTTACCCAAATCAAATGCTGGAGGCAAAAGGAGGAATGTGTTAGGAGCCCCGTGTCCTGAGGGAGAGGCTGGATGCAGCCATGGCTCAGAAACCAGAGCCAGGACCTGCAGTGCTATCAGGGTGCACATTTCCACATCTCTCAGACTGGCTTCCTGAGCTCAGCTGGAGACATGGTCACTGGCAGTGCCGTGGCAGGCTGTGTCAGGCACCATCTCCAGTGGGGGAGGAGCCTCTTTCCCGGACTCTGTTTGAAAACTCCCTTGTTGACCTTGTGGTATGTCCACCCCTGGACCCATCACTGTGTACTGTAATTGGAAGCCTGTGTTAGACCTCAGGGTTAGAGCTTGGAGAGGAGCAACTTCCTAATAGAAAGAAAGAGGGGATTGTACCCAAACAGGAGAAGGGTATTTGGATATCTGTAAGATATCTACTACAGATTGTATGGTGTAGACATGTCTGTGGTTAATCCATGTAAAAGCATCCATCACTATCTTTGGGTTGTCAATCCTCTGCATTTATATAGCAGTTTCTGGAGTATATTGATAGCTTTATCTCATTTGAATCCTTATCATTCTCTGAAAAAGGTTGGGTACCCAGGAACTTGCATTCAGGGGAGGTAAAGTGACTGGTCCGAGGCCATCTGCTGAAATATTTGGTTTGGATGAATCTTGCTAACTTTGATCTATTCGTTCAGAGGAAGCAAACATCAATCCCCCAGTGCCATCCTAGGAATTCATTCTGCATTAATTCTCACATGCATGCAGCATGGTTCATCACAACAAGGATCACAATCACCGCCAGCATTCAGGAGCAGGAGGATGGCTAAGAGATTTATGGTGCATCCATTTGATGGAACACTGTGCGTACGTCCAGGTAGGGAAAGGTTTTTAGTTGAAAACACAGTTGCAAAACAATGAATAAAGCATGGTATCATTTATGTAAAAGAAAAAAACAACATATATTGAAAAAGACTGGAAGAATACACTTTAAGCATAAATGTGGCCCATATTGGGGATATGGGTAAGAAAGAGAAGGGATCTTGGAGGCCCTTCATATTATACATATGTGTTGCCTGAATGTTTTACAGGGACGTAACCATGTGTGACTTTTGTCATAAAAGCAAATAGAACAAAATCCAAAGCATTGTTCCCAGACCATTATTTTGTCCAAGGCCCAAGACGTTGTGAATAAACACTCAGTAAACAATAGCTATTATTATTATTTATTATTTTTACTGTAAAGACTGCTTTAGTGTAGCGAGGCAAAGTCACTTTGTTTTAGCTTGTGTAGAGAATGTTTGGTTCCTTTATCTGTGATGTGGGGACTCTCTAGACAGAGCTGAAACTCACCCCAGGAAGGTTGGCCTCCGTTCTCCAGGCTCCGTTCCCTGCAGGAGCCCCCGGGCTGGGCCAGGTTAACCCCTTTTCTTTCCTGGTCCTTACTATAATTGTAACTGGGTGGTTATTTGTGTCACTGTTTGTCTAATGTGTCGACTTACAATTTTCAAAAAGTTTAAAACATGATTTTCACCCAAATGTATAGTAAGTACCTGCCAAAGATTTATCCAACTTGGGAGACCTGCAACAATGATTGGCCTGATTCAAAAGCATTTGTCAGTTGGGAAAGCTGTGTGGAAGCAAGTGAGCACAGACACAATGGGTTAATGTTCTATTGGCAGTAAAGTTAATTCTGGAGTTTTCTTTTGTTCAGGTTTCTCCATTGGACGATGACTACAGCTGATACCTAAGAGAAGCTACTTAGGAAGGAAGGAGGTTTATTTTGGCTCTTGGTGGCTCTGGGAGGGAATCGTTGGCGCTCTCTGACTGCTGTATTCAAAATCTTATGTGTCCTTTGTGGGTATGAATGCCTCTTTCAGCTTAGAGCAAATGTTCTGTGGCAGAAGGTCCTGTAAGGTACCCACACCTCCAGCCATCCATCCTTGGAAATATCGACTGCAGACATAGATAGCAAACGAACTACAGAAGAAGCTTAAAGTAGAGTTATCTGTTCGCAAGGAGCATGTACTTGGGAAGACAAAATGCGGAATGCAAGTTAAATATTAATAAACTCAGTGGAAGTCTTAGTGCTGGAACTTTGCCAGCCTTAGTATTCCACTCTGTGAAACACAGACACTGGACTGCATCATCTCGCGGGGGCCTTACTTTGAATGTCTTGGCATTCTGTTCAAGATGTAAAAAAAGGAGCCATGGGTAGTACTAGACTCTAAGCCACAGGGAATATGAAATATTAGAAATCAGCCAAGAAAGAATCCAACATCACTTTGAGTGACTTGGAAAATATTTTTCCAAATATAGGGTATACATATGAGGGTACTTCAAAATGTTCATGGAAAAATGGAATTAAAAAATAACCTATTTGACTGTCAAAATATTTCAAAAACTCATATGTAGTTTCTTCTATGAAGTTTTTAAAGACCCTTGCTGTGCATGGATTTCAAAAATATTTACACCTAAATAAACTTATCTTTTAATTTCATTTTCCATAAACTTTTTCAGATGTCTCATAGATTCTTTTGAATATAAACTTGAGGAAGGTGGTTGGATATCACATTTTTACAAAAATCTCTGCTTAAAAGCAGGCATTACCCATGGAGAGAGAATAGGAACAGAAAATCAATAAGTGAACTCTGGAAAGCCCACTTGCCATCAGAGCAAATAGCTGCTCTCCTCTCAATGGGGCTCTCGACCCTTGGCTAAACAGTCAAACAAACAACCTCGGAACCAGCGCAAGCTGAGCAGTGTGGAGAGCTTTTGGCCCACTCGACTGGGCTAAAAGCCTGTGGACGAGTGCTCCCCGGCTTACAGGTGAGACAGGCAACAGAGGGAGCTGTGCTGGGGAGAAGTTAAAAGCAAAGGCGTGCAGGAACCAGGTTTTCGGCGAGACAGTCTTCGTTGTGAAGAGCCACTCTGAGTAAACTCTGTTTTTCAGTTCCAAATCGCTGCAGCGGGAAGCTTCAGTCTGGGGTCGGATCTCTGATGTCTTTGCTGTAGCAGTTCGTTGGCTGTGGCCTCTGGGGTGTCCCTCCTGGAAGCGCCCCCGATGCAGAGTTTGTCCTCCACACTCCTGTCTGTTATTTTTGAGTTTGTTTATTTAAGTTTAGAAGTGAGATTGAACTATCATGTAGGTTTTTCTGTTGGCACCTTTAGGCTTTACAATTAATGTCCCCTTTACCTCATAAAAGCGAGTTGAGTTAATGTTGTTCTCTATATACATGCTGTTCTCTGTCTTTTGGAATGATTTAAGTTGACAACAAAGAGATAAATTGTTTTTGGGAATTTAAGAAAACATTTTAGTGACTTCATAAGTACCATCTGTTTTTTGAAGACATAAGCTTTTTATTTATTTATTTTTAACTGGCACAAAAATTGTATATATTTATGGAGTATTATGTTATGGTTTTGAAACATGTATAGTTTGTGTAATGTTCACCCAGGGCAAATATCTATTGCCTGAAACTTTTTTTTTAACATTTGTTGATTTATTTCAAAGTCAGAGTTACAGAGAGAGGGAGAGACAGAGAGAGAGGGAGATCTTCTACCCTGTGGTTCACTCCCCAGATAGTCCCAATGGCTAGAGCTGGTCCAGGCTGAAGCCAAGAGCTTCTTACAGATCTTCCATGTGTGTAGCAGGAGCCCAAGAACTTGGGCCATCTTGTGCTGCTTTCTCAGGCCAATAGCAGGGAGCTGGATCAGAAGTGGAGCAGCTGACACATGAACTGGCTCCCATATGGGATGCCAGTGTCGCAGGTGGCGTACCAGCTATGCTACTATGCTGGCTCCTATTGCCTGAAACTTTTAATATTTCTTGGTGAAAACATTCAAAATCCTTTCTTCTAGTTTTTCTTTGTCAGAGAAATATGCAGTACATTCTCATTACCCATAGTCATCTACTGTGCAGGAGTTAACTTCTTACTCCTAACTATAACTTAGTGCAGATTAATCAATCTTTCCCATTCCTCTCTCCCACCTACTCACTCCCCAGGCTCTAGTAACTACCACTGTACTCTTAACTTCTATGAGCTCACCTGTCTTTTTAGATTCCACTTGAGGGAGATCATGTGATGCTTGTCTTTCTGGGTTAGCACATTTCACTTAACGTAATAACCTCTAGTTCCATCCATGTTGTTGTAAATGACAAGATTCATCCTTTTTTATGGCGGAGTAATATTCCATTGTGTGTATCATGTTTCCATCATTCACTCATTGGATGATGGACACCTATGTTGTTTCCATTTCTTGGCTGCTGTGAATAGTGCTGCAATAAACATGGGAGTGCAGCTATCTCTTTCACAGAGTGATTTCATCTCCCTTGGCTATAAACCTAGTAGGATTCCTGGATCATATGGCAGTTCTAGTTTTAGTACTTTGAGGAACCTCTGTATTGTTTTCCACAATGGCTGTACTACTTTACATTCCCACCAACAGTGTGTAAAGTACCCTTTTATCCACATCCTCCTCAGCACTTGTTATATTTTGTCTTTTTGATAATAGCCAATCAAATGAGTGAGGTGATAGCTCATTGTGTGTATGTGTGTGTTTGTGTTTTTAAAGATTTATTTATTTATTTGAAAGACAGAATTACAAAGAGAGAGAGGGAGGTAGAGGGAGGGAATCTCCCATCACTGATCCAGTCTCCAAACGGCTGCAACAACTGGGGCTGGGTCAGGCCAAAGCCTGGAGCCAGGAGCTTCATCTAGATCTCCATGTGGGTCTCCCCTGCGGGTGCAGGGGCCCGAGCATTTGGGCCATCCTCCACTGCTTTCACATGTGTATTAGTAGGGAGCCAGACTGGAAGTGGAGCAACTGGGACTTGAACCAGTGCCCATATAGGGTGTCAGCACTGCAGGTGGCAGCTTTACCTGCTAAATCAAAATGCTGGCCCCTCATTGTGGTTTTGATTTGCATTTCCTTGATGATTAGTGATACTGAACATTTTCCCATGTACCTGCTGGCCATTTGTGTATCATCATTAGAGAAATGTCTGCTTAGACCTACCACCATTTTTAATTGAATTATTATTATTTTGCAATTGAGTGAGAACATAAAATTTTAATATGTTTCTACTTCTGTGACTCATCGTGTACATGAGTCTATTTGTATTCTGTATTTTGTGATGACTCAATTTATTATTTCACACTTCAGTAGCTATCCATAGAGTATTAACAGTGATAACTATTAATACATTTAGAAAATAATTTCTACTTTAAAATAATCATTTTTATTCATTAGCAATAACTTTTTCTCACCCAAATTCTACTATTTTTAGTAAATTTGTTAATTTTACCTTTAAAGTACTTATTCATTTTTATTACTTGAAAATCAGAGAGACCTTCCATCGGCTGGTTCACTCCCCGAATGCCTGCAGTAGCCAGGGCTAAGCCAGACTGAAGCCAGTAGTCAGGAACTCCATCGTGATTCCTACCTGGGTGGCAGGGACTCAAGCGCTCGAGGTATTTTTGCTGCCTCCCATGCACCTTAGCAGGAAGCTGGATCAGAAACAGAGGTGGAATTTGATCGCAGGCGCACCATATGGGATGTGGGTCCCCCAAGGGGCAACTTGACCCTCTGTGCACAACACCTTGTTATGTCATGAACTTTAGTAAGTTAAAGAGTCAACCAATTGATTTATAAAATCAATTTTAAAATCTTTTTATTTTGTTCATTTATGTTGTTAGTTTTATAATTTTCATTTTACTGCTTTCTTTGATCTCTTCATAACAGATAAAGGCTCTGCTTTTGTGTTTTTTCTTCTATACTAACCTAGAAAAATGTCTGCATCTAAGCATTGCTTTGGGAGTACCCTATTTATTATAATATAGCAATATCATTTCAAAAAATGTTGTTGCATAAAGAATTTTTCTCAATGCATGAATTACTTATGTACTTAAAATTTTTATGTGATATGGGACTTTTAAATTACGCATGGATTTAAAAACTTTGGCTTATTGAAATATGAGTTATATGAAATACAGTTTACCCCCTTTGTCAGTAGAGTTTAACAACTTTGATGAAGGTATAAGTTGTGTGACAACCACCACAGTGAACTTGTATAACATTCCTGGTGCTGTGTGCTGGACACCTCCAGTCGGTCTGTTGCTGTGGTTCGTTGGTGTTTATGCAGTGTCATGTACGCAGTCACACAGTGTGTTGTCATTCCTGTCTGGCTTCTTTTGCTCAGAATAATACTTATAATAATTTTTAGATTCATCTTTTAAAATATTTGTTTATTTATATGAAAGGCAGAGTTACAGAGAGAGAGGGAGAGACACAGAGAGAGATCTTCCTTCTGCTGGGTCACTCCCCAGATGGCCATAATGGCCAAAGCTGGGCCAGGCCAAAGCCAGGAGCCAGGAGTTTCTTCAGAGTCTCCCACGTAAGGTGGCAGGGGCCCAAGCACTTGGACCATCTTCTGCTGCTTTTTCAGGCACATTAGCAGGGGCTGTATTGGGAACAGATCACCCGGGACTTGAACCGGTGTCCACGTGGGATGCTGGTGTTGCAGGCAGCATCTGTAACCACTAAGCCACAACAGCAGCCCCCAGGCTCATTTTTGTGTTGTATGAGTCAACAGAATGCTTTTCATTTCTGATTAACTCTCCATTATATGGATGCACCACTATCTGCTTACTCATTCACTACTTGGTGATAGTGGGGTTATTTTCATTTTTTGGCTATTATAAGTAAAGCCTTATATAAATCTTGATCATATTTTTAATTTCTAAATGCTTTCAGTATTGTGGGATATTAGGTAGCTTTATCCCTTTTGTCTTCATTCATCTATAATAAGATCAATCTTTGTGAAATTATTCTTAAAAATAAAGACAATGGGGGTATGCAAAATATGGGATAGAATATACTTTATTTTTTCAAATAATAGTGTATATTATTCTCATTTCAGAGAGAGAGAGAGAGGGAGAGAGAGATCGTCCATGCCCTGATTCATTCTCCAAATGCTCACAGCAGCCAAGGATGGAACCAGCCAAAGCTGGGAGCCGGGAACTCCATCCTGGTATCCCATGTGGGTGCCAGGATCCCAAGTGCTTCAGCCACTACCTGTTGCCTCCATGGTGTGCAGTAACAGGAAGCTGGATTAGAAGTGGAAGAGCGTGGACTCCAACCAGGAACTCTGATATGAGATTGCAGGCCTTCCAAGCAGTGTCTCAACAGCTGTACAAAACATTCTCCCCTTGCATTGCCTTTTACAACAATGTATCAACTGCCTACAGGCTGCATTTGCTACAACTTGCCAGTCTCTGCACCTGCTTTACATTTTCCCCTTAAATTTTGCCTACAAATTAAAAAAAGCTTCTTCTAATTGTATCTATTTTAGCTAGCCTGTTGGATTGTTAAAATTTATTGTATTATAATTGTTATAATTATTGTTGTAATTAATCATTTTTATAATTATTATAAAGATTTATTTATTTACTTGTTTTTTCTCCAGAAGCCTTTTATTCAAGGTATACAAACGTCATGCATTTCATATATACAAATTTAAGAACATAGTGATTTTTCCCACCCTACCTGCCTTCCCACCCATACTCCCACCCTTCTGCCCCCCATTCCCATTCTTATTTTTTTACTAAGATCTATTTTCAATTAACTTTATACACATAAGATTAACCCTATACTAAGTAAAGAGTTCAACAAATAGTATATTAAAAAAACCCACGAAAAACACCCGCTCCTCAACAGTCAAGACAAAGCTGTTCAAAGTCATTGCCTCTCAAAATGTCAATTTCACTTCTATAGATTACCTTTTAGGTACTCTATTAGACTAGAACAGTAAGCTCCCTCCCTATTCTGCCATCTTTATCACCCAAGATTGATTTATTTATTTGAAATGCAGAGTTACAGAGAGGCAGAGGCAGAGGCAGATACAGAGAGAGAGGGGTCTTCCATCTGCTGGTTCACTCTCCAAATGGCTGCAGTGGCCAGAACTGGGTTGATCCAAAGCTAGGAGCAAGGAGCCAGGAGCTCCTTCTGAGTCTCCCATGTGAGTGGAGGGGCCTAAGAACTTGGACCATCTTCCACTGCTTTCTCAGGCCATCACAGAGAGCTGGATCGGAAGTGGAGCAGCCAGGGCTTGAACGGGCACCCATATGGGATGCCGGCACTGTAGGAGGTGGCTTTACCCACTATGCCACAGTGCTGGCTCTGTAATTAACCCATATGTGTTATCTACCAACCGTCACTAAGTTTACTTCAACTGTTGTTAGTCTTCAGTTTTAGTTCTACTTTATGTATTTTCTGTAGTGTGTTTTCTTAAAAAATAATCTGTATAGATTTTAATATTTTAAAATTATGCAAATAATACAAGAAAATATTGTCACTGCAAAGAAATGGGATAGGGCCTGAAGCATGAAGCATGAAATAAGCTTTTGTATCTTAATCTGCACGGATTCCCACTCCCTTCCCAAGGGAAACATCACTGTCAGGAGTCTGGAGTGGGGGCCGGTGCTGTGGCATAGCAGGTAAAGCTGCCGCCTGCAGTGCCAGCATCCCATATGGGTGCCTGTTTGAGAGCCGGCTGCTCCACTTCCGATCCAGCTCTCTGCTGTGGCCTGGGAAGGCAGTAGAGGATGGCCCAAGTCCTTGGGCCCCTGCACCCACATGGGAGACCTGGAAGAAGCTCCTGGCTCCTGCCTTTGGATTGGTGCAACTCTGGCTGTTGCAGCCAATTGGGGAGTGAGCCAGTGGATGAAAGACCTCTCTCTCTCTCTCTGCCTCTCCTTCTCTCTCTGTGTAACTCTGACTTTCAAATAATAAATAAATCTTTTAAAAAAGTCTGGAATGTATTTCTTCTCCTCTTTTCTACACATTTTTAATATGTTTCTATATGTAGCTGTGCCTACATATATAAAATCTTTAACAAATAGATGATGTATTCTATATACTCTTATGTGATACTCTTTTTTTTTTTTTAAAGAAAAGATTTATTTATTTGAAAGGCCGAGTTACAGAGAGGCAAAGGCAGAGGCAGAGAGGAGAGAGGTCTTCTATCTGCTGGTTCATTCCCCAAATGGTCACCATAGCCAAAACTGTGCCGATCTGAAACCAGGAGCCAGGAGCTTCCTCCAGGTCTCCCATGCAGGTGCAGGGACCCAGAGACTTGAACCATCTTCTACTGCTTTCTCAGGCTATAACAGAGAGCTGGATCAGAAGTGGAGAGTCAGGACTCAAACTGACACCCATATGAGACGCAGGCACTGCAGGTGGCGGCTTTACCTGCTACGCCACAGCGCCGGCCCTCTATGATACTCTTAAAAATACTTAAAATGATATGTTGCATATAGCTCATTCTCATTAGAAGATGTGCAGTGTTTCATAATAGACATGTTCAAAAATTCATTTTGCTTGGAAGGGAAGAAGATTAAGGAATTGGTTGAATTCAGGCACTGCCTACTGGAATAGCTTAAGAGAAAATTTTTCTGTGTGTTTATTAGGTCTCAATGAAATGTCTTTAATATTATCCTGAACCATGTCATGTGCTGAGAACCTCAGATTCCTGGAAATGAGCTAATTGCCAGGGTGTTGAGTACTTAGAATATGCCAGCTATAGTACTAAAAACCTGGACATAGTCTCAATATCTCTGTGAGGTCGGTATTATCATTATTCTGATTTGAGAGATGAGAAGAGGGAGGGCCTTGCAGAGGGTGCCATGGTACTCAGTAGCAGGCCAGGGTCCAACCCTGAAGTCTGACACCAGATCTACACTCTGCTGCACTGACAGGCCTTGATAAAGCAACAGGAACCAAACACTCTTTGAAAACAATGCATGACCTCAACATTGGCACAAAAGCATGGAGCTCTATTTATTATTCCCCTGGATGCTGGCAGTTCCTTCTATGTAGTTCTTGGAAGCCTTTTAAAATAACAACTTAATAATTTGTGTTCATTCCACACACTGAACAATACTCCCTGCAGTCCCTGAAATGGTCCCTTTCTGCACCAGTGTTGTTGGGAATCTTGTTCTGACACTCAAAATACACAGTCCCTTGGCTGTGGTGTGTAACTGTTGCAGGTGACAGGGTCACCTCTGTGGTTTTCAAGCCACATGTGGGTGAGTTTTTGAATGGGATGCTCTCGTCGGGGGATGATTCTTCTTTATCATCATCTTCTAAAAATTTATTTATTTATTGAAAGAGTTGCAGACAGAGACACACACACACACACACACACACACACACAGAGAGAGAGGTTAATATGTTGATTACTCACAGAGAGGAGTGCCAGTGGAGGCGGCAAGCAGTAACTGACAGTAATTGGTCAGGTTTCTTCTGGTAGACATTTTGGTTTCTATTTCTCATCTCATTGTCGATGCCCAACGCCATTGTTCAGGCCTCCAGCTATATTCCCTCTTCGTTCTGCCTGTTTGGACCTGTCCTCACTGCACAGCGTCTCTACTGTGCTCAACCCTTGCACCTGGTTTACTCTCCATTTTGCGCTGCCCCACTTATCAGCCCTTTGGTCTCCTTTGATAAATGGGAGAGGATGTTTGACAATGAGAACCAAGTAGTTGCTGTGAAAATGTGTGGAAGAAGTGAATAAACGGACAGAAGAGGGGGTGATTTTTCTTGGGCAATAGCCTTGATCCATGGTTCTTGTCCGGGGGACATACAGGAGTCACCTCTGGATGTTTTCAAGTAATTTTCCAATTCAGGACTCTGCCCCGGACCAGCTGATTCAGGAACCACCGTAAGACTAGGACCTCTGTAATACTCCAACATTTCCCGGGCGACTCACATGTTCATCTCTGGTGGGTAACAACTGCCCTAGATCAGTGATTCTCCAAACATGATACTGCATTAGAATCACTTGGAAAATATACTGAACCGCAGATACGTGGGCCCCACCACCAGGGTTTTGATTCGTGGTCCAGGGTGGGGCCCAGGGTTTTGACCAATTCCCAGGGGTTGCTGATGCGCTGGGCTGGGGCCCATGCTGTGAGAACTGTTGTCTAAGACTTGTCTGTTGCTATGATAATAAGCTCTGAATTAGTGGTACTCAGTGGTTAGCTGCACACTGAAATCATGGTGGGAGCTTTGAAAAAATACTTTTGGTTTGGTCTTAACTGTGGTTAATGACAACTCTATGGGAGAAGCCCAGGCCTTTTGCTTGTGAGATATTTACCAGTGATTCTTCAGCACAGTGAGATTTGAGAAATATTGCTCTAGGTCTTTGCTACTCAAAGTGCGGACCTTGGACGGGCAGCGCTGGCATCACCGTTACTTGGGGTGTTGGAAATGCCGAGTTCCAGGCCTCACCCTGGATCTACTAAGTCTGCATTTTAACCAGAGTCACGTTAGGCACATGAAGGCTTGGGAAGCATTGCTCTAGAGCACTCCTATTTATACTCATTTGTTTCTTATCTGTAATACGAGAGGATAAATTCCTGAAGGGTGCACTTCTTGGTTAGTTAGTCCTCAAATCCAGCGCATCTAGCGTAGCATCGTGTTTTTCATATGTAGGCACTTGATTAATATTTTTGAATAAGTGGATTTTCCAGTGGGTGTTACCTTGGAGGTGCCTGCCTGCTTTTCCTATTCCCACCTCATGCAGTACCTCCTTCTACCTCCCAGGCAACAGAGACCTCGCTTTGCCTTCTCAACTCTGATTACCTCCCAACTCCATTTCATTACAAAGTATCCCGTGGGTAGGAATCATTTCAGACGTTTCTGGTGTTTCACGGAAAAGCAATCTGGACACTTCAGGCTCCATTCTTCAGAACATGTTGCTACCCAGAGGTCTGCTGTGCGGGCCAAGGCTTTGGTTCATAAAAGAAGTTCACAGTCTTCTCGAAATTTCCATCACCATGGTTACTGGTGCTGAAAGGCTTCCTTTAGAATCTCAAGTGCATTCCTTTAATTATTTTTTTGTGTAGTGTGTAGAAATTAGAACAAAGATTACAGATGCACAAATCACTTGGCATCAGTTAGTCTCTTCACTAAGGTAGAAGAATTTGAACATTTCTGTGCATGGTCAAGCTCAACAACCTTGAGAGTGAACACAGCTCAGGAAGCTTCTAGAAGTAGAATGTGGTTGGCAGAATAATGCCTCTCCCCTCTCAAGTCCCAGTCAGTCCTAACTATTCTATATCTGGCTCATCCCCTCCTCCCAACATGTGAATATGTAGTCTTGTCTGGCAGAGGGTCTCTGCAGATGTGGGCAGGGTTAAGGACCTTGAGATGGGGGTTATCCTGTGTGATCCCAGTAGGCTGTTGAAAGCAGAGAAGTTTCCCTGGCTCCAGAGAAGCAGAGAGATGGCAACATGAGGAGAACTTGACCTGCCAGGAATAGGGGAAGGGGGCTGGGAGCCAGGACCTGTGCATGGTCTCTAGAAGCAGGAAATGGCCAGGAAACAGACGCTGCCCCGGAGCCCTCCCGAGAGGCACCAGTGCTGCTGCCACTTAGATTTGACCCTGATGAGACCTGTGTTGGACTTTTGACCTGCAGAACCGCAAGACAACAAATTTGTATTGCTCAAGCCGCCAAATTCGTGTCAAGTTATTACAGCAATAGGAAACGAACACAGAGAGCCAGATAGTCTTGTTTCTAGGTAGTGCTGGAGGTCAACACCAGGTTGCAAACATCAAGGAAGGCGTCTGTTCTGTTGCATGCTTTTGCATTGTGTAAATCCTCCCAGTTATCAAATAACACTTTCGTTTTTGGCATAAACCCTGCATCTAAAATTTGCTTCCTTCCCAGCTCCTGATGTGAATGCACTCAGAGTATTCAGCGTCTGGATGGAAGGATCATGATGGCCATGGCGCAGCGTTTTGGGGGTTTGAAGAGTTACAGACACCATCTCACCATCTTCTGCCCCAAATAGCTACTCTACCCATTGTCTGAAATTCCAGTGATTTGTGTCTTCTTCAGTTGCCATAAGTTTCCTCTTATCACCAGCACTTACACCTCCAGAGAGGCAGCGACTATAGGCCCCTCTCAGAGAATTTGATTACCTCACCCCTGCAGGTGGCGCAGACATCTACAGGGTAGAGTATGTGGGAAAAGTGAGGGGAGGAGCAACCTGTTGTCTTCGTATTTTCCAGACTTATTTACCTAAAAATAATCAAGAATATTTGATAAGATGCCAAAGGGACAGTTTT
Organism: Oryctolagus cuniculus; assembly: GCF_051225735.1. Taxonomy (NCBI): domain Eukaryota; kingdom Metazoa; phylum Chordata; class Mammalia; order Lagomorpha; family Leporidae; genus Oryctolagus; species Oryctolagus cuniculus. The sequence goes on from NC_142870.1 coordinate 159,953,823, forward strand.
CTTGGTGTTTATTTAGTGCCTACTCTGTGCCAGCTGCTTTATGTAGGCTGCCTCATTTGATATTTCAGTAACTCTGTGAAGTGTCAGGTACGGGATTTTATTTGACCCTACTCGTAAGCTAATAAGTTAAACTGTTGATGTTTGCAATGGATTTTCCAGTGAGTATTTGTGTCTTATTTCTGATGCTGGCAGGAGACAGGAGACTCTTTAGCCAGAGGTAAAAGACTTTACTACTCAGTGTCTCAAGTTTTCGCATTAGCATCACTTCACTTCATTGCCATGAGTCAGCACGGGTGACCCAGGTCCGGATGGATACCAGGTTACAGTGGGTTTGTGTTGTAGCAGGGCACCTGTGAGCTTGGGGAGTCTGCCACTTTCCGAGCAAGTAGTATGCTGTTCCTTATTCAAGAGTGAGGAGACACGTCTTCATTCCTGAAGGTTGCTCACTGCAAGAGTAAATAGCCAGGGCTTTGCACTCTTGGCAAAAAACCCACAGCACATATGTGTTCAGGAGATCCACGGGAAGAATGGTTCCTCCCAATACAAAATAGTACTACTACTGCCTTATCACAAGAAAATTGAGACAGAAGAATGTTAAAAAACTTGTCCAAGGGCACAAGAGGTAATGAAGCCAGGACTGGAATCCATATCTATATTCTGAAGCCCAGGATCTTTCCATCATATGCTGTTGTCCACTGGGAGAGTGTTGGAAAAATAATTATACCACATTGGTCTTCTATTATAAATCAGTAAGGTAATAAATGAAAACTTAATATTGAAAAAATTACTCATGGCTTCCATTAAAGCATCTGAGAACATTCCCATCCTCTGAGCTGTAGCTGGAGAGGATGCTAGAATCAGTGGCTGGTATTGAAAGCGCAAGTTGACCAATTTGGTATTGGGTGATTGCCCAGTCATCTCTGGGAACACCTGTCCATCGGGTCCTGGATGCATTCCGCTGCTAGAAGGCTATAGAGAATGCTTACGTCATGGGGAAATCTCTGCCCTCTAAGCTCCCATCCCAGTGCAAAGCCCTCACTCAATGTTTCCGTTGACGTCTGTATTCCACTGTACTTGAGATGTTTCTTTTGAGATGTCACCAGGGGGAGTTGCTCCACCTGTACTCACTTCTAGTTGGCATTGGAATTTCTGTTGGGTGTACAAAAAAAATTTTTCCCCCAATTCTTCTAGATATTATTATTATTTTTTTGACAGGCAGAGTGGACAGTGAGAGAGACAGAGAGAAAGGTCTTCCTTTGCCATTGGTTCACCCTCCAATGGCCGCCGCAGCCGGCGCATCACGCTGATCCGAAGGCAGGAGCCAGGTGCTTCTGGTCTCCCATGGGGTGCAGGGCCCAAGCACTTGGGCCATCCTCCACTGCACTCCCTGGCCACAGCAGAGAGCTGGCCTGGAAGAGGGGCAACCGGGACAGAATCTGGCGCCCCGACCGGGACTAGAACCCGGTGTGCTGGTGCTGCAAGGCGGAGGATTAGCCTATTGAGCCACGGCGCCGGCCCCTTCTAGATATTGTTAAAAGTCTTCTGTGTGTATGGCTCTGGGGTGGGCGTGGATGGAAAACACAGAGAGGCGGAGAAGATTGGAGAATCTGCTGGTACGTGGAAAGTCTCAGTGCCACTTAGCACACGGTGTTTTCCACATGTTCGAACTCATGACGAGAGAGTCTGGCACTTTGACATTCAGAAAGGTTGCAGTCACATCAGTCTCTTCTGTGGCTTCTCTGGGTTTTGGTTTCGTTGATGTGTAGCCTGGGCAGCTTTGGTGGATTTTATCAATGCATTAAGGAAGAGGATACATTTTGTCTCAGAAAAAACTCAAACTCTGTTTTTAAGGTCCAACTGCTAAAAGACACTTGGAATAATTTTAATGTGATTCATTAGAAGAATTCTTACAGTTTGAACACTCTGCTCGTATGAAAGGGCAAACTCATTTTGTTCTCAAAAGTCTCCAAGGAAAATGATGGTAATTGAGAGCTAAATTGGGGGCACTTCCACGTTTCCGATAAAAGCTGAGAATGAAGAGAAATTTTGGACCCCTTTGGCCTGACTTATCTAAACACATTGCTATCAGAAACAGTTAGGTTTGTAGACCAGGGGACAGAGAAATCCTCCACACCAAGAAAGCCCAGGGGAAAATAGTGTTTCAGTGTAATCTCTTTGACTTGTCCCATTCCCAGTTCTTCAATCCAGCTAGTCATGTGATTTTAATATCCCTTTGGATTAACCCCCAGAGGTCTTTGTCAGGAATCAAGTCCACATTAAAATTTGAAAATATGATTAACAGGCTTATGTTCTATTCATGTAAAAATGTCTGGAAGGATGTTTATCTGCCCAAATGTTAACTGTGCTTGTCTGTGGTCAAGAGATCAGACACAGGTCTCCTACATTCTCACCTAGGGGTGGAGAAGAAATTCCCTCCTTGCCCTTGGCTTTCCAAGTTGCAGTGGCCTCACCCTTGGGTTGTTGTCTGCAATTTTTTTTAATATTGCAACCAGCACATGCATTTTTAAAAAAGATTTATTTATTCACTTGAGAGACATAGTTACAGACACAGAGAGGGAGAGACACAGAGAGGTCATTTGCTTGTTCACTTCCCAAATGGCTACAATAGTTTAGCATGGCCGATCCAAATCCAGGAGCCAGGAGTTTATTTTGGGTCTCCCACATGGGTGCAGGGGCCCGAGGACTTGGGCCATCTTCTACTGCTTTCCCAGGCCACAGCAGAGAGCTGGATGGGAAATAGAGCAGTCGGGACTCGAACTGGCACCCATAAAGGATGCAGGCACTGCAGGTGGATGCTTAACCTACTGTGCCACAGTGCTAGCCCCACTGTGGTGCTTCTCTAATGCTGGTGGGTGGATGGATGTCAGATGGTGAGTGAGGAATAGGAAGGGTGTGTGTAAAAGCAATGGGGGGGTGCAATGGGGGGGTCATATAATTTTCCCTTGCATTCTTTTGGGTGATTGTAGGATTACAGTTGTTGGTTTCTTTGGCTTGCTGGGCCCTTTTTCTGTTAATTCATTTGACAGCTATTTACTGAGTGATGTTGGATGTCAGGTTCTTCCTGAGAACCCAGGATGGAGTAGTAACAAAGCAAATTTCAGGATAGGCGTTTGGCATAGCAGGCTAAGTACTACTTGGGGTATCTGCTTGTGTGTGGGCTTGAGTCCCAGCTGTGCCTGTTCCCACCTTCCTGCTAACGTGCACCTTGGGAGGCAGCAAGTGCTAGCTCAAGTGCTTGGTTCCCTGATACCCATATGGGAGCCCAAATTGAGTTCCAGGCACTTGGGTTCAACCTATCCTAGCCCTGACTGTTGTGGGCATTTGGAAAGTGAACCAGAAGTTGGGAGAGAATTCTTTGTCTCTCTGCCTGCCTTTCAAATAGAATAAATACAAAATTAAAAAAATTTTCTGCATTTATGGAGTTTATATTCTATTAGGCAGTTAAGGAACAAAACTGAATTATGACAGATTGGCATGAAGCACGTGAGTGGAATGGAGGAAGAGGGGAAGGAGCTGCTTTCTATCTGTAAGGCAGGAGTTCCTCTCTGATCAGGTGACACGTGGGCAGAGACCCCAGCAAAGAGAGGGGAAGAGCTGCTATTCCAGGCAGAGGGAACAGCACACAAGGTGCTGAGAGGGCCTGAGAAGGGAGTGGACTTGGACTTGCACTCCTCAAGGAATAACAGGTAGGTCAGGAGAGCCAGGGCAGAGGGAGTGAGCTGGGAGTGTGGGAGAAGACAGAGGGGCAGCTGGGCCCCAGGCCATGAGTGGCTGTAGATTTTCCCAGCCTAAGCTGAGATGCTCCTGGGGAATTTTGAGCAGATATGTGGCTTGATAGGATGTAGTGTAGACGAATTGTTGTTATCCTATCTGATTTATTTAAGGCACTGTACAATTGATGGTAGGATTCAGCACACAATGAACTGTTTTCATTAGTGTTAAAGAAACATAGCAGTAATTATTACTGGGGGTATGTAAGAGTCCCTTTCCACATTGCACTGGAGTAGGAGTGATGCTTTCTGGAAGTGAAAATAACCAAGTAGAGATTTAGGAAGCCATTTACCCATATCTCCAGGGTGAGTACAACCTTTGTCCTCATGCGCAGGTGTATGTAAAGAGTAAATCCTTGTTTTCCCATGCATGTACTCCCAGCTGAGCGCCATCCAGCTGGCTGTTCCATTTTATATTAGGGTTTCACACAGGCCAGAGGGTTAGGATGCAGCAAAACAGTGAATCTCCAGGAGTGGTCCCCGTGTTAGAAATGCGGTGTAGATATGCACAGTGTTAAGCTGCCACTTACGGCGCTGGCATCCATACTGGAGGGCTGGTTCGAGTCTTCATTGTTCCACTTCTGATGCAGCTCCACAGGGTGGCCCAAGTACGTGGAAGACTAGTATGGCGTTGTAGGCTCCTGGTTCTGGCCTACCCAGCACTGGCTGCTGTAGGCATTTGGGGAGGGAACCAGTGGATGGAAGATCTCTCAGTCTCTCTCCTTCCATCTTTACAAAATATAGAAATCTTTACATAAGTTGAATGCAGACTTTCAATCCCCACCCCGGGCCTCCTGAGGCAGCAGGACTCAGGGAGCTGTGAAAGCGAGCTCTCGCGGTCATTCTGATGCACATGAAATGGTGTCAAGTTCTGGGTGGGCACTGGCTTGTGCTGTTGTCAGCCTGTGACACCCAGAGGCAGCAGCTGAGACCTCTCGACTTTGTTGGTCCACGTAGGGCCCGGCTTCGTCCCTCATTCCTGACCACATGCTCTTTCCAGTCGACTTCTCTCCCTCGGCTAAGTGCCTTTCTTGGGCCACCACACAGATTCTACCGCTCCCATGTCCCCTTGAGCTAGAGGAAATTTTGTGCATTTGCTAACCTCAGACCAGGCTGGAGTTCTCTCAGCCTCATAGGATCCTGCTACTGTTTCTTGTTACTTTGAGGCCTGGGGAACTTGTATCTCCTGTGTCCATTTCTCTCATGGGGTTTTCCTGTCTTAGCCTCAGCCTAAGAATGGGAGCCCAAGTCCTCCCTTTTCTCAGATTGCCCTAAATTTAAAACCGCTTAATATTAAGATTTATTTATGTATTTGAAAGGTGGAATTACAGAGAGAGGGGGAGAGACAGGCTCAGAGAGAGATTTTGCAGCTGCTGCTTTCACTCCCTAAATGGCTGCCATGTTCAAGGCTGGGCCAGGCTGAAGTCAGGAGCTGGGAGCTTCATCCAGGTCTCCCATCATCCACTGCTTTCCCAGGTGCATTAGCAGGGAGCTGGATCAGAAGTGGAGCATCAGGGACACCAACCGTAGCTCATAAGGGATGCCGGCATTGCAGGTGGCGTCTTAGCCCTCTGTGCCACAATGCCAGCCCCAGAGAGCCCTGAATTTACCTGCAGTTTTATTCCCACATTGGACTCCTGGGTGGGGCAGATTGAATACAGTTTTCTCTCTCTCTCTTTTTTAAAGATGTATTTCTTTATTTGAAAGTCAGAGTTACACAGAGACAGGAGAGGCAAAGAGAAAGAGAGAGAGGTCTTCCATCCACTGGTTCACTCCCTAGTTGGCTGCAATGGCCAGAGCTGCGCTGATCCAAAGCCAAGAGCCAGGAGCTTCTTCCAGGTCTCCCACATGGGTGCAGGGGTCCAAGGACTTGGGCCATCTCCTACTGCTTTCCCAGGCCATAGCAGAGAGCTGGATCAGAAGTGGAGCAGCCAGGTCTTGAACTGGTGTCCATATGGGATGCTGGCACTGCAGGCGGCAGCTTTACCCACCACACCACAGTTCTGGCCCCGAAGACAGTTTTCTCAGGACTCACGAGAGCCAGAGCTCATTTTACTTTCCCTCAACAGCTAAGGGGATGTTTCCTGGTCTCAGGCAAGAAGATTTGCCTTTTTCTGGAAGACCCTAGCCTACAGCACAAGATAGGCAGCAGGCGGGGGAGATGAAGACACTATGGGGAAAGATTGCAAATGATACCTGGTATCCTGGCACTGACAAAACTACTGTGCTGTTTTAAATTATTAATAGAAAATATTGTTATGGCTGTAGTACACCTTTTAAGGGATGTACAGTTTGGGACATCCTGAGCTATATTCTCAACTGGAACAAGGCAGGCTGCCTGGCGCTTTGTTTCATTGACGACCGCAAAGCATCTCCTGGGCCCAGAAAGCCAGACACCATGGGTTTGGGTGTGACCTGCCTTATTTACGTATTAACGCCGATTTTTTTTTTTTTTTGGTATTTGTTAATAGTGGTAATTAAAAGGTACTATCAGACATGAAAGACATTATAAACACAAATGCAAATGAATGACTGAAATTCTGTCTTTGGTCTTGAGGATGATCCGGATGACTGAAGCGTACTTTATGGCAAATTTTAAAAGATATGTAGCGGCTGGCGCCATGGCTCACTAGGCTAATCCTCTGCCTTGCGGCGCCGGCACACCAGGTTCTAGTCCCGGTCGGGGCGCCGGACTCTGTCCCGGTTGCCCCTCTTCCAGGCCAGCTCTCTGCTGTGGCCAGCGAGTGCAGTGGAGGATGGCCCAAGTGCTTGGGCCCTGCACCCCATGGGAGACCAGGAGAAGCACCTGGCTCCTGCCATCGGATCAGCGCAGTGCACCGGCTGTGGCAGCCATTGGAGGGTGAACCAATGGCAAAAGGAAGACCTTTCTCTGTCTCTCTCTCCTCTCTCTCTCTCTCACTGTCCACTCTGCCTGGAAAAAAAAAAAAAAAAGCTATGTAGCACCTTTGACATGAAACCAGATATTGAAAAAAAAAATGAATAAAAACTTTGTTGAGAAAAAGTGTCCTCAGAACCCCAGGGATATATTTGGGTTCAAGTCAATAATCTACTTTTTTTTGAATCTCAGAGGTCAGTAGTTTTGTTTTGTGCGCCACAGACTTTGCTTTGCAGCATTGTGGTGGTCCCTGCCATCTCTGCCTCAGTTTCCCTGTGTGAATGCCAAGTATTTGCTTTTTTTTTTTTTTTCCAGGGAGAGCACAGGGTCTCATTTTGGGAGAAAAAGAAGCCTGCATGTGGGTGTGAAATGAAGGGGTTCCTGGAGATGATGAGATCGATTGCACTTGCGATGTTTTTGTAACTAGCTGGATGGCATCACCCCTCGTAAACAGGTGACACGTAATCACTGTTTTGGAGGAAAACGTTGCGCCAGCACATTTTTAGTCTCGCTTGTAATCCACTCTAATTCAGAGTGGTCAGGATCCAATCATGCCTGCCTTTGAAAGACATTCAAAATAAGCCATCTCCTTGGCTCTGAGGCCTCCCGAGCGCCCGCGCAGAAGCAGCTGAACTCTTAGAGCAGAACGTCAAAATGCGAACACCCTGTCCCATTTCAAGGCAGCCGCCTGTCCCTGGTGCCCTCCTAACTCCCCTGTTAGCTTTCTGTAGTGAACGACCATGGCACTGAATAACCGTGCTCTGAAACAGGGGAGAAGGATTAATTCCTTGCAGAACATTTGGGAAAAAAAAAAAAAAAAAAAAAAAAAAGCTCTGTTCTCTAACCCATCAGTTGTTGGAGAAGCTCCTCAAGCAGCCCGCTGGCTGTGTTTTTTGGCTACATCATTTCTCAGTCGAGCTGATTAAGACTCATTTTGGACAAAATAAATTCGTGCCTGGGCAAACAACCAACGTGCAGAGTCTCAACCAGCGGTAATGAAATCAAGATTCACTGAATGCTGCGGACTCTTGACAACCGTGGTGTCCAGCGTCACTCTCATGAACCAGTGGCACCAGTGCGTCCCCAGTGTGGCAGATTATCCTGGAATTTAGTTGCGGTATTTTTTCCTCACTTTAGAGTTGCTCTTTGATTCTGGCACATGATTCTCTCTGGTAATGGTTTTAAATCAGCCTGGCTGATTTATGGCCGCACAGAGAAATTTTCTCAGGAGTCAGTAGGATGATTGTTAAAAAATAACACAGAGGGACAGATGGTAGACTTTATTTTACTGGCTCCACTGCTGTTGTAGGGGATGATTACGCATTCAAAGCAAGTGGTACCAGAAGTCCAATCTGAGATCCTTCTCACGTGTTTCCTTGTAGACAACCGAAGATGCAGCTTCAGGGACAGCCCTGAACCCAAGCACGTGTTGGGAGCAGAACTTGGGACCCGGTCATGATGTGACCCGGGACACGGTCATGATGTGACCCTGGACCTGGTCATGATGTGACCTGGGACACGGTCATGATGTGACCCCAGACCTGGTCATGATGTGACCCGGGACACGGTCATGATGTGACCTGGGACACGGTCATGATGTGACCCGGGACACGGCCATGATGTGACCGGGACACGGTCATGATGTGACCCTGGACCTGGTCATGATGTGACCTGGGACACGGTCATGATGTGACCCCAGACCTGGTCATGATGTGACCCGGGACATGGTCATGATGTGACCCGGGACCCGGTCATGATGTGACCCGGGACACGGCCATGATGTGACCCGGGACACGGTCATGATGTGACCCTGGACATGGTCATGATGTGACCCTGGACATGGTCATGATGTGACCCGGGACATGGTCATGATATGACCCGGGACATGTTGTGACCCGGGATCCGGCCATGATGTGACCCGGGACCCGGTCATGATGTGATCCCGGACCCGGTCATGATGTGACCCAGGACATGGTCATGATGTGACCCCAGACCTGGTCATGATGTGACCCGGGACCCGGTCATGATGTGACCCGGGACACGGTCATGATGTGACCCCGGACCTGGTCATGATGTGACCCTGGACCTGGTCATGATGTGACCCCGGACCTGGTCATGATGTGACCCGGGACATGGTCATGATGTGACCCCGGACCTGGTCATGATGTGACCCGGGACGCGGTCATGATGTGACCCGGGGCTGAAGCAGGTTGGAGAGCTTCTTGAGCTCCTTAGCTCTCCCACCTTCCTATCCCTTCTCCAGCAGGGAGCAGCGGAGTCTTCTGGACGCCCTGAGATGGGGGAACGCTCTCCTTGCATTGCAGCTGGCAGACAGCTCACGTGGACATAGTTCTTGCTTTTTTTGAGCTCATGTTTTGACCTCTGAGACTTCCATTTCTTTTCTGTCTTACGTATTAGACTTTCACAGGTGATGTTGTTGGTTGGGAAATGGGTCCTGCAGCTGGAAGACCATTTACCAACTGGGACTGTCACCCCTTTCTTTTTGTTGTTCCCATAGTCAACGCCAGGTCACCCTTGACTTCATCTCTCTGGTTCTGAGGCTGTAGATTGTGTGCTCCGACACAGTTCTGTTATCCAGACATCTGATGCCCAACATCACGCAGCAAATGCTGTAACTTGTGTGATTCGGGAAAGAGAAAGCAGAGAGACAGTTAAAATTGTACATGTTGTTTATTTTTTCTTTCTTTCTTTTCTTTTTTGTTTTTTGAGGAGCGGGGGAGGGGAAGCCGCAGGTGCAAGGACTTGAGATAATCATGTTTCTCTTTGCAGAGTTGCTAAAATCGTCAGCCTATCAAGGACCTTCTGTTTTATTTCATTTCTCTTCCTCTCTTTTATGTAGACACCCGGTCTAAGATTCTTGATTATATATAGTTCTTTGTAAAATGTGTTTGTATTTTTCACAAAGAAAATTGTTTTCTAGATCTTGATTTGTTTCTTCCATGTCTCTCTTTTTAAAAGAAAGATTTGTTTATTTGATTATTCTGAAAGTCAGAGTTACAGAGGGAGAGGGAGAGACAGAGAGAGGTCTCCTGTCCACAGGTGCATTCCCCAGATTGCTGCAATGGCCAGCACTGAGCCAGACTGAAGCCAGAAGCCAGGAGCTTCTTCTGGGTCTCCCACATGGATTGCAGGGGCCCAGGTACTTGGGCCATCTTCTACTGCTTTTCTCAGGCCATTAGCAGGGAGCTAGATTGGAAGTAGAACAGCCAGGACATGAACCGGTGCTCCTATGGGATGCTGGTGTTGCAGTTGGCGGCTTAAGCCGCTGTGGCACAATATGGCCCCATTTCTTTCGTGTTTCTGTATATAGATTTATTTCTCTGTTTGGATGCTGCAGTGATGTCCATGGGAGTAGCCCTCCAGCCAGTATTTGTCTCCTCTTCCCTAGCCTGAACTCAATGCCATGCTGTTGTATAGGTTGTGAGGCTCATGGGCTAGGCTTGTGGATCTGGGTGAGGATGTGGGGTGTGTTCCCCCAGTGTGAATCCTGGTTGCAGGGTCATTGGCCATAGGAAATATGGGCTGAAGCAGTTCACACTCGTTGTGGTAAGAGATGGGGGCTCCATCCTAGGTTCCTGTTATCATCACTTGGTATTTTCTGTCTGCGTAAATTGTGGGTGTAAAGTGGTGTCAGTTCTGTATTTCTGATTACTCATGAGGTAAAGAATCTCTTCAAGAAGCCATTTGGGCTTCTTGTTCTATGAATATTTCATTTTATTATGGCATTTTAGGTCTTTCACATGTTGAGTTGCAAGACTTATCTATATCCTGGTATCAGTCACATAACATTTCAGATATTGCATATAACTAATCATAGACTTTTGGTTTGGCTTGTTAATATTTTGTTAAAGACTTTAGTTATCTTCCATTAACTGCAAGTGAGAGTGAAGGTTGGGTAAGGGAGGCCTTTACTATCACCTGTGGAAAATTCCACAGGACATTTAACTTACTAATTTATCCCTGGGTCTATGTGTAGTCTGCAGGAAACGTGTCTACCAGTGTCAGCTAGGGCCCTCCCTCCAGAGCTGGGTTAGGCTGCTTTGTAAAATTTGTCTTCAAATTCTTTGAAATGAGGTGGTCTTAGAGTCGTGTGAATTCTGGGATCATTATATGATCAAGATCCCATAGGCCGGCGCCGTGGCTCAATAGGCTAATCCTCCACCTAGCGGCGCCGGCACCCCAGGTTCTAGTCCCGGTCGGGGCGCTGGATTCTGTTCCGGTTGCCCCTCTTCCAGGCCAGCCCTCTGCTGTGGCCAGGGAGTGCAGTGGAGGATGGCCCAGGTGCTTGGGCCCTGCATCCCAGGGGAGACCAGAAGAAGCACCAGGCTCCTGGCTTCAGATTAGCATGGTGCGGCGGCAGCGGCAGCCATTGGAGGGTGAACCAACAGCAAAGGAAGACCTTTCTCTCTGTCTCTCTCTCTCACTGTCCACTCTGCCTGTCAAAAAAAAATCCCATTGCTTCAGGGTGCTCCTGTGGCAGATCACCCCCCTACCTCAATGCCCCTTCTCAGTTGTTTCCACGAGGAATTGGTCAGCTCCACACATTTGCCAATAAGCTGATCATCTGAAGTTTGAGCAAGTTATAGCATGGTGCCACACCCTGCAAGTGCTTCTGCTGTCTGATTTGCTTGTTCTCCCCTTTCCTGCCTACTCCTCACATGGGTGCAAATTCCTCTCCTTCCATGGTGCAGAGCAATGTGGCTCTCTCTAGACATGATAGCTCAGGCCCCCCAGTGCTTGGCAAAACGAACAGGTCCCCTTTCGGACTGACATCTCCAGAAGCCAGCTGGGTTACCAGCAGGTCCTGCCCAGAGAACTTACTCTTCATGTGCAGCCTCCACAGGTGGTTTTGCGATGGACACAACCTAAGGAGAGGCGAGGCAGCCTTTCTTCAGGATGTAGTGTGTTTTGCATCAGGGTAGGTGAGCCTTCTAGGAAGGGGAGTGGCAAGCATTTCCAGGGCAAAATTGTCTTTTGCATTAGGGGCCGAGACTTTCCCTTGGTCTTCTTTGTGCAGGTTGTAAAAAAGAAAAATACAGATCTTGGAACCTCATGGACTCGGACACTTGGCAGCTGTGTGGTATTGGATAAGTTGTTTGTTCCAACTGAGAATCCACAGACCTATTGTCAAATGACAAAAACTAACACCTTCAGTTGTATTCGGAGGGTTAGAGATAACATTCCTGGCATAGTTTAGCTGAACAGGACATGGTGGCCATTATTCCATACCCCAGCATGAGAGTGGAGGGCTTGGGAGGCAGCACAAACCCACGTACGTCCTGTTGGGTAGGGGGTGCTGCTGAGTCTCTCTGGTGGTAAGCAGCTGATGAGTGGTGTTTTTGTCAAAGTGCTGAGGAAAATGGAGGTGGATTTTCTGAAATATTCAACCAGATTCTTAGAAGGAATTCATCTACCAATGGATGATTCTTGGTGATCTCAAGCTCTTCCTCTTTGGATACAGTTTATTTTTTTTCAAAGACTCTACCTGATTTTGAGTTGAGTAAATGGAAAGAAATCCTAAAAGATCTCTTTAGGAAGAGGAGCTGTTCTGCTCCAAACATAGAGAAAAGATAACGAAATGGAAAGGCGTCTTCCTGGTATGACTGGTTGTCTTGTGTAGATGTGCTAAGATATTGCCTTCTACCCCATCACGTATTAAAAGTTAATCAAAACGAAAATAAAAAAGGACGGAGTCTTATAAGACGATTAAAGATGATTACAGTCTCTTGAGGGCTAAAAACATTCATTGAAAAAAATCATAAATCCCTTAGTGCACGAATGCATCTGCAAACAGGATTGTTTCTCGTAACTCTGTATCTACTGGGATTTGTGGGCACCAGAATTTTCTAATGGGTTAGCCTGAAGGTGGTTAACTCCATATGCATCTGCCTGCATCGCAGTGAGTGTTGCCTGCACAGAAGTTAAAAGGAAATAAGGGCCGGCGCCGCGGCTCACTAGGCTAATCCTCCGCCTAGCGGCGCCGGCACACCGGGTTCTAGTCCCGGTCGGGGCGCCGGATTCTGTCCCGGTTGCCCCTCTTCCAGGCCAGCCCTCTGCTGTGGCCCGGGAGTGCAGTGGAGGATGGCCCAGGTGCTTGGGCCCTGCACCCCATGGGAGACCAGGAAAAGCACCTGGCTCCTGGCTCCTGCCATCGGATCAGCGCGGTGCGCCGGCCGCAGCGCGCTGGCCGCGGCGGCCATTGGAGGGTGAACCAACAGCAAAAGGAAGACCTTTCTCTCTGTCTCTCTCTCTCACTGTCCACTCTGCCTGTCAAAAAAAAAAAAAAAAAAAAAAAAAAAAGGAAATAAGGAAGATGTTCTCCATCTGCCCTGAGAGGAGTGCTCATCGCCATTCCATCTGACTTCATTTTCATAGGCATTGTTTCCAAAAGGGTATTTTTTTAAAAGATATATTTATTTATTTGGAAGGCAGAATTACAGAGAGAGAGGGGGTGACAGACAGAAAGGGATCTTCCCTCTACTGGTTCACTTCCCAAATGGCTGCACCAGCTTCACCCAGGACTTCCACATGGGTGGCAGGGGCCCAAGGACTTGGGCCATGCTCTGCTGCTTTCCCAGGTGCACTAGCAGGGAGCTGGACCAGCAGTGGAGCAACCAACACTCAGACTGGCACCCATTTGGGATGCCAACATTGCAGGCATCAGTTTAACCCACTATGCCATAGTGCTAGTCCTTCAAACCCTTTCTTTCTTTTTTTTTTTCCAAAAGAGTTTTAACCAAAGGAAGTTTGGTATGGAAAAAAATTTCCCATGTACTTCTACAGAATTTTCAGTACATATCTACACAGAAAATTTCCCTTTGAAAGAAACCATCCATAACAAAAACTAATGTGGCATAATTCACTGATTTGCTTATGTGTATTTAATTTTTCAGCCAGTACAGGGAAGTCAATTTTCATGACCTGTTTGTGTTCAAAGCCCCTGGGGTGGGCATTTGGTACAGCAGTTAAGACTCTGTTTTGGTTGCCCACAGCCTGTATCTGAGTGCTTGGCTCTGCCCCTGATTCCAGCTTCCTACTAGTGTGCACGCTGGGAGGCAGCACATGATGGTTCAGGTGTTGGGGTCTCTGCTACCCACATGGTAGACCTGGATTGAGTTCCTGGTCCTGGCTTCACCCTGGCCCAGTCCTGGATATTGTTGGCATTTGGGCAGTGAACCAGAGGATGGGAGATCACTTTCTGTCTGTCTGTTTGTCTGTCTGTCGGGGAACTTGCCCTGGGGCCAGGAGTGTACACCCCAGTTTTGATCATGGGAGATGAGAGCCACTAGATAACTCGCTCCCAGGTGAACCTCACAGAGACGTGCCAGTTCACGTGGCTCCTTATGAGATGATTGTCTTGCACACTTGAATGTTCAGTTGTGCTTGATACTAAGTGTGGCCAACTCAGCAACGCACCCTGGTGTTCACTCTTTTCTTCCATGTCTTGTTCCGTGAGGCCTCGATTCCTGTTTCCTTGGGGCTACCAAGCGTAACCCAACTGTGGCATGTGAGCTCAGCTTTTTGGGGAGCTCAGGACAACTTTCTTCTCATTTGAATATAAACCCCAGGTGATCCCTTCTGATGGCCCAGTCTGTACACGGTGTAAGTGGATTCTGTCTTCAAAGAGTAGAGCATGGTATATTTTCAACAAGTAGCCCATGGGTTCTCCTGAGACACATGCTCAAAGAGTGCCTGCGAACACTCCTCTACATCTCAGGAGTTCCACCAAGTTCTGCTTTGGTTTGAAAAACAGTGTTGTGTTTTTTTTTTTTTTTTTAAGAAAAGCATGATTTATTCAATTTGGAAACCTCCTGCCGAAGCGGCAAGGAGGAGGGTTCCACGAGGAAGACCCAAAGGGCTGGTCATAGGAGGGTTTTTAAGCACAATCTCAGGGAAGAAACTGTCAATCAACCTCAGGTGGGGACAAACCCACCAGAAGACCTGATTTATATTAGATTTATTTTACCCTGTCCAGCTGAACAACACTTAATGTGTCAGAATTTATGTACCTGAACTTATTGGCAGTTCTACTTATTTACAAAACTGAAGTGCTCTGAGTAGCTAAATGTGAAACGAGGTAGAACTGTCATCTTGAGGGTGAGGCTGAAAACCAACTTCATTCTCTGATTCCTTTTAACTTCCTTCCCCAACCCCCGCCTTTGTTTGAGAGGTAGATAGACATACACACACACACATACACACACACACACACACAGAGAGAGAGAGGGAGAGAGAGAGGCAGGCAGAGAGGCAGATTCTACTGGTTCACTCCTGAAAGGCTGGGGCTGGGCCAAGGCCAGAGCAGGAAATAGAAACTCAATCCAGGTTTCCCCACATGGATGGCAGGGGCCCAGTTCAAGGAGCCATCGCCACCTGCTGCCTCCCAGGGTCTGCATCAGCGGGAAGCTGAGGTCAGGAACTGGAGCTGGCATGGCAACCAGGCATTCTAATGTGGGACACAGGCCAGATGCCCATCCTTCCCCTCCACCTTAGACAACTAGAACTGTCCAGGGTTGTCACATGACCTTGGCTCCATGACCTAAACTAGGTCACTAGATATTACATAGGTTTGGGATTGGCTTTGTTGGTACAAAGAGGTTAAGCAGTTTATGTAATTGGAACGTATATGTGAAAAACTCTCCAGAACAAAATGAAAAAATGTTATTTCTTGGGGTAGGGAAATATGTCCAGTAGGATGGAGTTGGGAAGCACATATAATATACTAAAGGCAGAAATAGAAAATTGCATTCAGTTCTTTGAAAACAGAATAGAACTGAGACACTAGTGCTCTGAACTGATGTAGCCCAGGGGAGCTGTAAATTCTTGTTCCACCTTAGCTGGACTGGCCTCTTCCAGAAGCCAGGGAAGATGTGACCAAAACTGTTGTTTTGTTGGTTCAAGTCCTGGCCTAATTGGTCAGAGTCTCCTGTGTATACAAGAGGGCCAGTTGCTTTCAGAGTAAAGTTTGCCGTGAGCACGTGTGGCTTTGACTTGCCCAGCATTCTCCCCCACTTCCTAGGGAAACAGGACTTAGACTTTTCTTTGAGGAATCACCCCTCCCCCAACTCTCAGCCCCGAGTGTAGGTGTGACTGATTGTCCCTCTTTCCTCTCCCAGTTCTGGGATTTCAGAAGATCCGGCTCATTAGCATATCTTGCCTCCTCACTACAGTGATTGGCTTGGGAATGGACACATGGCTGAATCTGAACCAATGAGAATTAGACCCATAATTTTCACTGACATTGTTAGAGAAAAGAAACTCTCTTTTCACTATACTTGGAGCTGCAGGGCTAAATTCTGGGGCTATGGGGGGCCTCTGTAAGATGGAAAGTTACGTGAATATGAAATCTACACGCAGAGAGGAGCTTCCCTGACAATTCAGGGGGCATCCAGATCTAGCCATGCCTGAAGCTGTCGTACCCACATACCTTCCAGACATTAAAATCAGTAACTTCCATTATGCTCATCTTAGTCATGTCATCTTAGCGTCTCGCCACTAGTCACAGAAAGATTCTTAACAGTTCAGGGCGGTGAGGATTGTGAGTGGCGGTTAGCGTTTGAATATACGTCCCCTCAAACCCAAATGTTTGTTCCCCAGACTCTTGTGTAATTGGCACCCAGAGGGCGGAACCGCGATCCAGTTTTGGTGTGCAGGGGTGAGGGCTTGAGGAGGCGCCCGGATTAGATCGGGTTGTTTGGGTGGAGCTCCGACGACTGAATCCTGGTGGCTTTGTAAGCAACCATACAGACGGACAGACGGACGGACGGACATGAGCGTGCCCTGCCTCTCGCCCTGTGGTGCTCTGCACAGCCTCAGCACTCTGCCAGCAGGATGCCATCACAAGAGGCCAGACCAGTGGACCCACCAGATCGTGGGAGAGTGGACCACGACGCCAAATAAACCCATTTCCTTTAAAGGTTAGGGTGCCTCCGGCATCTCATTGCAGTGATGAAAAGCTGACTAATACGGTAGCAGATGTGTCATCCTAGTGAAAATTCTAGAACATTCTGATAGGAAGATGAATGAGTCCAGGCGCTGCAAAAACTCTGCCCCTTTTCCCCTTCCTCCTCTGTGGCCTCTTCCAAAGTGGTTGACCCCCCATCGACATTTCTCTTTCTCTGCTCTCCATTCTCCCTACCCACCCGACTACATGTTTATTCCAGTGGGTGTTGAGGAAGTAAATGCGCTCCATCCCATGGCCCGCCCACTGGCAGCAGCTGAAGGGAGAGGGCCTGCAGCTCCACACCTATTAAGAAGATTAAGATATTTCAAGAAAGAGACAGGAAAGTACATTCATTATAAGCTTTTTCTTTTTTTTCCTTTTTTAGAATTTAAGCTTATGAGTTTGTCTACGCCCACTATATTCATAATTACAATTTAATATCTGCATACAAAAGCTATGTAAAAATCCATTTTTCCCAAATATACAAATTTTCTTTTTTGGATAGTTTAAAACATTTTGATCACAGATGTCAACAGAGTTTTAGGCTGAAAAAAAATATTACCAATCTAGCAATATCACTTAACACTGTTTGCAAACCAGAAGTCTTCTGATGACTGTAGATCTTTTTCTAGTCTGTAGCATTTTTCTGATTCTCAGGGCATAAACACATTACGGAAAAAACAATGTTTTCTCAGAAGGAAGGATGGAGAACTGATTTGGCTCTAGGATCACACTAAAAATGCCAAATGAAAGGAAAACCGAAAGAAAGCAATGACATACCGTCAGTCAGCTCCTCTATGCCCTGACAGTTTCTGCTCAACAATACATGTGTCAAGTGTCTTCTTTTGTCTTACATTGTGCTCCAAAAATTACATGAGTAGTATCTGCACCCTGCGCAGGGCAGATTCATATTTGATTGTCTTGTGCATACGGTGGGTCAGCTTTAACTGTGCAACGGAAAGCCACAAATAGCATTTTACCTGCACGATATTGCTCTTGAAGGCGGCATTAATTAATGTGGAAACACACTAGAAATGCACTTTTTGCATTTGCAAACATTTATACAACACAGTAAAAATTCTGTCATAAGGCCAAACCTTTTTTTTTTCTCCCTATCTTTTTATTTTATTGTTGTGTGTGTGTGTGTGTGTGTGTGTGTGTTTAAAGATTAAATTGTTTTCAATTGTAAAAAATACACACCGGGCAAATCCTTACCTGGATAATAAATATCTACATCACAGTACAATAAAATTTCTTCTCTATAAAATTTAAATATGGATTATAATCTATCACTATCAAAAGAAACACTATGCTACTATTTCCATATTATTAAAATAACAGGAAAAATTACGAGCTTATTTTAGAACCCGATGCCATCACCATTGGAAAGGGTGATGAGATCCAAATGTCTGTCATCATTCCCCTTGGGAAGAGGGACTGCGGCTGGGTTATTCTTCAACTCAGTTCATGAAAAAGGTTTAGCCTTACAAACGCTGGCTACATTTCAAAAACCATAAGACTGATTTCCTAATTGATGACTCATGCAGCAGGGTTGGTGTGACACCCACAGGTGACAGTTCCGGAGAGTAGAGCTGGGTTACTGACAACGACATGCTCTGAGGGTGCTCAGCGGTGCACGGAAGGGGAGTCTGGGGGCTTAGTGTTGTGGAGGGGCCAAGGCTTGTGCACCTGTTCACAGAGAAGCAACGCCAGGGCTGGCAGTCCACCCCGGCGGCTGCACCGCAGATGGAGGAGGTGTCACTTGGGGCACGAGTGAGGGGCATCGCTGGGCTGAGGCATCAACACGCCAAGCGCGCCATTGAGGACGGAGGCTCCTTTGACTAGAAAAAGCTCTGAGGTGGCACGTGGTGTTAGGAACAGCATCGTAAAGAAGGAAAGATCTTACTTGTTTGCATTATTTCAGGAAATACTGCACATTTAGATCGGAGAGCAAAGTACACTTGTGGGTTACAAACACATGCGCACACGCACACACACACACACAGCCCCACACCACACACCCATAAAAGTGATTTCTAAGTAAGAATCCCAGCAGGACTGTGTTCTCCTCTACTGGAATGTCTCCCCAGTTGGAGTTGGGGGGAGAGGGGCAGGACAGGTGCCAAGGTTGCTGCAATGTCAGGTCCACATCTGGTTTGAAAGCCCCAGCAAAGTCAGAAAATTTTTTTTTTTTTTTAAATTCAGAGCAAATCCCACACAATCAGGTTTTATGGGATGGGGACTTGAGATGCACTCGGGGCCTCAGTCTGTTCAGGAGGAACGAGGTCATTTTCACCATCAGAGTCGTGATTCTTTCAGTCCTTATAGCTTTTCCTTTCAACCTGAGGTACTCTAAGGCCCGTCCTACTCAGCATAAAGTGGCCAACCTTCGACAATACTTCCAGATCAGCAGTTTGCCTGTTGAAGGCATTCCAGGAGCTGAGATCCACCTGGGGCTGGCTGGATGACTGTCGCTTTAGGGCACCCTCTTAGCAGTTCCAGTCCTGGTGAGTCCCACAGCATTCTAATTCAGCGAGAGATCAGCTCCGAGCCGACGCTGGAGTCCAGGTCTGATGTACTGGGCCATCTCGGTCAGACAGGATGAGGAACCTTGCCTCAGAAAGCCTGTTGCCTCAGGAGTGGCTGAACCTGTCCAGGATGCCACCTGCTGTCCTTCCTCTCGTTCCCCAGGGAAGGAAGCTTTGCCCCACCCAGTGTTACCCCAGGCCTAGAGGCAGCTGGGTGTTTATCTCTGCAAGAGAGTTTGTTCTCCAAGTAGAGTCAACAGATGGAACTGAGATGGTAACAAAGCAAGGACTTGGGGGGACTGGCTAGAGGCTGCCTAGAAAAAACAAAACCCCCAAAGCTTGTCTTGTAGCTAAGGTCAAAGCAGGTCATCTGCCCATGAACTTCATGCTTGGAATTTTAATCTCTTCACTTATTTCCTTCCTCTGACGTGCAAGCTCCATAGCAATGTTCGGGTTTCCTTTTTCCCAGAAGCCAGTATCATTGTCTGCAGGCCGTAAACATGTCCGTCCCCTCCAGGTTACCTGCAACCGTACTTGGGATTCTTAATGGTGCTCCTCACCTTCCCCCAAGAGCATCTGCTTCCCTCCACATGGGGGAGCAGTTTTGTGTCAAGTTCGTGTTTTGAATCAATGCCAAATATATGTTCTTTAACTGTGAAGTGGGTCATACTTTTTTTCCTAATGAAGCTAGAAATTTGAATGTAAAAGAAATCATTAAAAGAGTCAGATTTCTCCCCCCCACCCCAAAATCCATACAATATTAACGGCAGGAAGGACTTCAGGACTCATGACTTAGTCCTTATTCCCCAGGTGAGAAAACCAAGATTTAAGGTCACAAATCTCCCATTTGGCAGGGCATGAACTAGAACCCTGATTTCTGGGCCAGTTATGCTCCACCAAACCTAGAAAAAGTCCACTTGGCTTTCCCAGTGACTTTCATTCCTTTGTTTTTAGGTCAATCACACCCATATGGCTTATTTTCCCCAATATTTCCAGGATAAGGCAGTAAAAGGCAGGCAGAGGAACCGTTTATCTCTACTGTGCCGGTGAAGAATGAGATACATTCAGTTGCATGGGTACATTTTTTGCCCTTTTTCTGACATTGAAGCAACGGTGTCACCACTCGGGGTCTGGGCACAAGCCACTCCAGCGTCAGTCACTGGGGAGGCAGGTGGGGCAGGGAAGGGGAGTGTGGGCGCGCCAGGTGTTCTCTGCAGGTGTTTCCTGTTGAATATCTGTCAGGGTGAGGCTGTGAGAGGGACGAGGGGAGGGGTCTGCAGCAGGACCGTCCTTGTTTAGAATTAGCTAGTCAGTGCCTCAGAATGGAGGGAAGAGGGGACTAGAAAACATTGATAAATAAGCAAAGAGCACGAGGATCTAAGGCCAGAAGGCAGCATCCTCAAGCTGTCGGGACCGGCAGGGGCTCTCGGAACACTGTTTTTCCACGGACTCAATGTAACAGCGCTAAGCTCTCCTCAGAATTCCTCCAGCTTGAAACTCAAACGGCAGCTTGCAACGTTCCTTGATTTGATCCATAAGGAAGTCCGTGGTCAGCTCAGCAAGGATGCAGGCAGGATAGACAGCTCTGGAGCTCGGGAGACAACAGATCGGATGCCACTGGAGTGGTGACCCCGGAGAATAGACTGGATTTCTGTGGACATGTTCTCTGATCCTAACCTGTGACTAAGCCTTCCTCCTGGGAGGCAGTGCTACGTGCATTTTGGGGGACCGTTGAGTCATGGATGTTGGTGAAGATTTCTAATTTCTTTGGGCTCGCTGAAGACAAATGTCTTCCCTGTTGGCCTCAATCAGTCAAATAAATGAAATCCTAAGTTATAAAAATGATACTAAAAAGGCAGCTGATTTCCTGTACATTCCAAGTGATGCTTCCAGAGGAGAACAAAAGAGTGCTGGAAACAGGCATGCTCTCGGATGGATGGAGATCGGTTGTTTGAGTCTTTCCCTAGGAAGCTGAAAGCCACCCCTAACCAAAGGTGATCTGTGCTCGGCTAACTTAAGCCTTGCAAAATTCAGGATCGGATCACCACTGCCGTTCTCCTGGCTTTAAGGCTTCTGTAGTCTTTTGCAGTGCCATTTCGCTTGCCGGAGTCTCCGGCCAGGGACAGGTGGGAGCTGGTGATGGCTTGGTGCTGGTGAATTAATGATGGTCCCCACCCCACCTCCACAACTGTAATACCTTCAAAGCATTCACATCAAAGCACTGGAGAACAAAATGCCAATAGTTACAAGTACCCGCATTCAAGGGGCAATTTCATCCATGTCTATGCCAAGGACTACCTCCCTTTACCCCCCCAAATCCTTCCCAACACAAAGAAACAAAGAAACAAACAGAAAAGAGCTAGGCATTGGAATGAAATGACACCCAGTAGTGCTGTGGGAATTATGAGAATAAATCCAGTCCTTAATCCTCGAACACTTCCAAGAACAAAGGGGGGAAGAGCTCCGTGGGGCATTCCACCTTCATGTGCAGGAAGCGGCTGGCATGGCAGGCGCCAATCATCCGCAGGTCTGTCACCTTCATCAGGAGTTTTGGCCAAAAGTGTGTCACATGGTGCTTTCGGTAATTGATATAGTGTTCAAAGGCCAACAGGAAGCTATCTTGGTATTTTTCTATTCTCTCAACACAGGCGAGCCCTGGGCGATCTGGGGGAAGAAAGAAGATGGATATTCATTCAGAGTGAAAGGAGGAGGCTTGCTTTGTCCAGTTCACGTCCTGTGGTGGCAGGTGGGCAGCTCTGGGACTCGTCAACTTCCAGGACGGGTGCGGATGGCAGTACGTGTGGACTTTGGGGTGCCAGGGTAGAGGGAATTATTTCTATGAAGGGTGTCAGTGCTCTGCTCAGCTAAATGTCTCTGGTTTAGAGCAATGGCCCCCTTGGGTGCAGAGGAGGTGGCTGCCATTGCTGCCCAGAAGACAGCAGAGGCCAAGGACAAGCATGCAGAGAAAGGGGGATGTGGGAAGCGACTGGGTCTCTGTTGGGGCTGGGGGCAAAGGAGTGACACTGGACTATGAGACACTCCCTGGAAGGCCAAGGAGCACAATAACCAACTGTGGGGAGCAACTCAGACTAGACTAAGTTACTGGAATTAAGACTTATTCTATGCATCTGCTCTCCCACAATATGGGCTGGGAGAGGAGGAAACAGCTTCTACACAGCTGCCTCCAGTTCAACCAATAAACAGCAGGACCTGCTCCTGATTGGAGGAGAGCAGCGTACTCGGCATGTGGGTAGCAGAGTTGGGATTGGTGGAAGAGGACTATAAAGGAGGAGAGAGACAACATGCACCAGGAACATCTAAGGGGAACATCTATCTGAAGGAACACCTGTGCAGCCCCCGAGAGAGCCAGCCGGCGGTGTGCCATTCCCCCGCGGAAGTGGGGAAAGTGGCTAGGGGGAACCGCCCTTCCACAGAGGTGGAAGGGATGGTAGCCAACCCGAGAAGAACCAGCAGCAAACCCGGGGAGGGCCGAGCAGACGAAAGAACAACTCAGGGTCCTGTGTCGTTCCTCCATGAAGAGGGGGAGCGACAACCAACGGTGAGTTGTTTGCCAGGCCCCAGGGGTCCCTCCCTCCCTTCCTCTTGTGCTCGCAGTAAATTCTGCCCGCAGTGGCCATGTGTTGTTGGGGAATTAAAAGGAAAAAAAAAAAAAGGGACATGAGCTGTGTTTGAGGCACCCTGTATAGAGAAGGAGGGGCTGCCATGGGAAGACCACACAACACTGCAGAATCCTCCCAAGTGGCGGGAGGACCGCTGGCTTCCCACAATATGTGGGGAGGAACACAAGTAATTAAAAAAAAAAAAGATAAGTAAAGGGATGGCAGAAAAAGGCTGGATGCGTTCTCTTTGGTTTTTGCTCTTCGCAGCTCACATCAATGAGTGCACTGTTCGTGGGTGCTGTTGTTGGGAAGCTAAATGGGGCTCTTCTTCAACTCCAAGGGCAAAGCAAACTATGTGAGTTTCGGGAACACTCTCTAGGGCTCAAATGGTAACTTGTGTTTTCTTTCCTATTTGATGCTGCGACTCTGTGGATCTCCTCACCCCCCTTCCCTCTCTCCTCTCTCCCTTTGGGTGTGTGAGAAGAGTTCTCCCCAGGATTCTTTCACTCTCCACCCATGTAGGAAGTCAACATAATAATGCATTGCCTGTATTCCTTCAATGGGATCGTAACAGCCGGGGATTTGCGCATCAGAACTCTGTCCTTTGATGAGAGATAAAGACAAGATGGTCACATAGATGACACAGAAAGAACTGACATTGTGATGAAGCTTACAACATGCTAAGCAGGTCTATGAAGACAGTCACATTTTAAAGACCAAAGACTGCTTTTAACTCCTTAAGACAAATTTCATCAAAGAAATGACTTTCAGGTCATTTCCACCTTCACTCTCTGCTCACCCCTTTAGGACTTAGCAGTAGTAGTGCTTGAAAAAGGCTTTGTAGGGAAGGATGATGCTATCGTGTCATTAAAGATGCCAAGTAAAGCATGGGGCTTAGAGGACGAGGCTGAGGAGGAACGAGGGACTCGGGTCTCTGAGCCTCAGTATCATTTGCCAAGCGAACACTACCTCGTAAGTGCACTCTGGTTCTGGCTGCATTAATGAAAAGGGTCTACATTACCTGGCTGGAAAAGATTTTAGAGTTGTTAAGCACGCCACATGGCTTTCAGGCAGTGGCAACCTTGTATAAGTTCCCAGAGAACTGGGAAGAATGGTTCAGCTGGGTGTTTGGCACTGCATTCACAATCCCACCATCTCCACATGCTTGCTTAGCTACCTGACTTAGAGTATTTATTTAATAATCTGTTAAATGGACTCACGACAGAGGAGATGGCATTTTGTTCAGTTATAAAAATCCATTAGCCATAACCAAAGAGGACTACACAAATGGATACATGGGAAACCTTAATTCAATTTCTGTTAAAGCTGCTTGCTGAAAATTCTATGCTTGAGACTGCTGTTTGTTCAACAGGGAGGTTAGCAGGTGTTAAAGACAGACTAGAACCATGCTGAATCTCTCCCACTGCCTTATTTAGGAGAAACCACTAGAAGGGAAATTGTAAAAGAAATGGCTTTCTCACTATGTCACTCAACCTTATTTAAATTTGTCTTTGAACCATTAAAATCTCAGCAGAAAAGTTACTTTGAGTCACCCAGGAATACAATTCCCATGGATGGAGCTCAATTTATTTTAAAGGTCACTGAAGCCCAAGGCAGTTGGGTCACACAGGGAGTCCTTGGACAAGCTGCAAGCTGTTTCTACAGAAGCCTGAGGCCTGGGCTTCTTGCTGGCTGTGGGACCAGCCTTGGGCTCGGGAGGCCTCTGCTGCGTCCCATCCTGTGAACTTTCCTAACACTACTGCCTCCCTCATGAAGCCAGAGGAAGTCTGGTGGCAGGAGGGACTCTTACATTGTTGTATGGAATCACAGGGCAACATTGACTTTGCAGTATTCTAGATGTGAGAAGAAAACCACAGTTTCTATGCACAAGGAAGAAAAGGGATTACAGGAGCTACCCTAGAGTCTATAAGCCAGTGTACAGGGTGTTCATGATACTGTTCAATCAACTTGCATTTGAATTTCTCCATAGGTGCTGGCATTGTGGCATAGCAGGTAAAGCTGCCACCTGTAATGCTGGCATCCCATATAGGCACTGGTTCATGTCCCTGCTGATCCATTTCTGATCCAGCTCCCTGCTAACGGCCTGAGAAAAGCAGAAGATGGCCGAAGTGTAAGGGCCCCTGCCACCCATGTGAGAGACCCGGATGAAACTCCTGGCTTCGGCCTAGTCCAGCCCTCGCTGTTGTAGCCATCTGCAGAGTGAGCCAGTAGAGAGAAGCTCTCTCTCCATGTCTCGCCTCCTCTCTCTGCAACTCTGACTTTCAAATAAATAAATGTCTTTACAAAAAAGAGAAATTTTCCATAATAAAAAGAACATTTTCTGTTAAAAGGTCTATCATATCTAAATTTTCTGTTGCAAATAAATTTGCAAATTATGCTTAATTAGTAACAATAATTATATAAATTATTTAGTTTCTTAAACAAAATTTGTCTAACTAGGAAGCATTGATTCTATAAAGGATTCTCAATGTACTTGACTGATATTTTGCTTAGCTATTCAGCCATTTATTCAATAAACATTTCTTGAATTCTAAACACTGGCCAGGTGCTAGGGGTACAATCAGACACACCCGTGTCCTCCAACTGCTGGGAGGGAGGTCTAAATAAGTGAAGCAGATAGCTACACTGCAGGTGACAAGTGCTACAGGACAGCTAGCTACACTCGGGTTGCTCTGCAAACTCAAAGTGATTCTGAAACTACCGTCTGGTTAAAGACCGGCATCCCTCGCGCGATGCAATGTTTTATGTTTTGTTTGTTATGATGTAACCCCTGAGGAAAAATACGCCAGCAACACTGTCTGCCTTTCACAGGTGGGAGCTAGAGAGTGTGACCGTGAGTGAGCTGGGTTACAGATGGCAGCCGGTCTTGCTGATTCTTCCCACCTCCAGGTGGACAGTCGAACGTGGGCCACACTAGGACTGCAGAATGTGGCTGAAGTTACGCTGTGTGCCTGGGCAACTCCTACTTTGCTCTGCTCAGAGACCTTCTTCTTGGCATCCGGCAGCCACAGCAGAAGTCTCCCTACCTTGCAGAAGGAAAAGTTGCATCGAGATGGCCTGATGCAGTGTTGGATGTACCAGCCCCAACTCCAGAGTCCTGATGTTTTAAGCTACTGTGTTTGTGGTTGGTGTGCCATACAGCCACAGATAATGAATCTGAAGTTGTAGCTGAGCCATGGGCAATTCTGGCTGCCACGTGTGGTTTCCACACACGGAACTTAACACCAAAAGGTGTGGTCATGCACATCTGTGTAGTCACAAAATGCTAACAGACGTGGAGGCCCACATACTACGGGGCAGCTTCAGTGGCATCTCAGGGAGAGGGGTCATTTTAGGATCTTTAGAGTGGCTCCTCCAGTTTCCGTCTACTATCCTAGGGTGCAGCGAAAGGCATCGGACACCCGCCACGCCCCTCCATTTCTCAGTCCTCTGGGAATGCCCCAGTTTCTGGAAACCTGGATGAAATGAATCAGCACCAGACAAGCCAAAGCTCCGATGCCCTGGCGTGGCACACGCGTGGGCACACTCACCTGAGGACATCAGCAGGACGGCTTGCAGGAGGGCTACTTCCGTGTCATCCAGGTTGAACGAAGACAGAGACATGCCCAGGTCAAAGATGGCGTCCGACACCACCCCGAGACCCCCGTTTTTCAGCTGGCCCCGCGTCACCGCCATTTCCCCGTTCAAGGTTAGAGTCTCGCTGTCCGGGTCGTAGCGCACAGCCGCGCGGAGGGACATGATCTCCATGCAGCAGCCCTTCAGGAGGATGATCTGGTCTTCGCATGGCAGCTGAAAAAAGCGGCGCGGTTAGCAGGAGCAGGAGCGGGCAGGTGCCCCGCGCAGCCCCGTCCGGGCGGTCACTCCCGCGAGCAGCACTGATCTCTGTTCTCGGAGCCTGCCATTTTCCCTCCCCTACATGGCTGCAGACCGCTTTTCATGTCCAAGAGGGTTGTAATCGTCACAGATCCTAATCTCAGTGGTTTGCATGTCTCTGTGCCAAATATAGACTCCAGCTTGCATTACAGGCATGTGGGAAACTGTGCTAATCACCCCTCGTCTGGAGGTTTGTGGTGCGACTCCCTGCGTGTTTTTGGTCTTGCAGCTCCAGGAGTTACCAGCTGACTCTACTGTTTTGCTGGCAACTGTGCATCTCTGATTTTGGAAGCTCCTTAAGTCAAAGAGCGCAGAACTAAAAGGTTGCTTACAGACGCACGCTACCTGGGAGGCCCAGAGACACAAGCTCTGCCCGAGGTCTCCCAGGGAGGGAAGGGCAGAGCTGGGATCAAATTCAGACCTTGGGCTCCTAAGGTTAGATTCTTCTCAGTACTTCAGACGCCAGACTACTCACACGCTGGAGTATGGCAATCTCAATATAAGCTTATTTGGTTATGCTGCCAATTAGTATTTGTGATAATCTGATAACATTAATCATGTACTTAAAAAAAAAACTTTGCTAAGTAAAATAATAAAAAATAGAAGTCTACTTTCTTGAAGGGAAGAGTGATTAAATGCCACTATCTGACTCATTTGAAAGGCTATTAGTGTGTGAGTATTTTTGATGAACTGGCGCCGTGCCAAAGTTTGCAGGCAATGCCTTGTTCAATCCTCACAAAGCAGCAAGATGGACATTCTAATTCCAATTTTATTTATAGATCTGAAGACCCAAATACTGAGGGGTGAATAACATCTGAGGGTCACAGGAATGCTTTGTGAATAAGGCTAGGATTTGAAACTAGAACTGTCAGAATCCAATACACGGAGAAGAAAAGAAACACTCTTTTGAAGTATCTCACATATCATTGTACCCATGAATAATGAACATATAAATTAGACCAAATATTTATCACCGCATTAAAGGAGTTACAGATTCTTTTTGGGAAATGCTCTTGATAACACCAAACTAGTTCAATTTATATTATTATGTAAAAGTACTACTACTGAAGTACATTAACATTATCCATCTATCTTATTTATTTAAAAGGCACAGAGAGGGAGAGAGGGAGATGGTTCCCATCTGCTAGTTCACTCCCCAAATGCTCACTACGGCTGGGATGGACCAGGAGCTCAGTCCAAGTCTCTCATGTGGGTGGCAGGGACCCAAGTATTTGAGCCATAACTGCTGACCTCTAGGGTCTGCATTAGCAGGAAGTTGGAATCAGAATCAGATCCGGGACTCGAACCCAGGCATTCGATATGGAACATGGGCGTGCAAAGCAGGGTCTTAACCACGGTGCAAATGCTCACCCCCGAATGGATGGCATTTCAAACACTGAGTGTTTCATATTTTTCACTAGCTCAGCGTCGTCACCTTACCATTTAATTTCAAACTGCTTAGCTTTTTCTACAGAGTACGAGTCATTTCATATTTGGTTCTAGAATCCATGCATATGAATGCTCTCCTTCCACCCATTTAAAAAGAAATCAGGGTGATTTGCTTTCCTTTAGGTTGATTCACATCCTCAATTACATCCTTGGATTCCTGGCCCAAGAGCATGATAGGAAAGAGCCAAGTCAAGCAGGGATAGTCTACAGGGAAAGTGGGGAACTGGCTGGAGAGGCCAAAGGCCAGCCCCCAGCCGAGGCCAGTGGTTCTGCATTTCAGTCCCACTTGGCTCACCGAGGGCTTGTCCGACAGCCTGCTGGCCTCTCCCTGGAGGTTCTGCACTTCTCCCAGTTCCCAGCAGCTCCTGCTACTGGTTTGTGGGCCCCATCTGACAACTACTGGCATAGAACAACAATGAGAGATAACTTACTGGATCAAATCTTTAAAAAAAATCTGTTACAGGGTAACAAGGCCTTAGGCCTAGTGGTTAAGACACTGCTTGGTTACCTGAATCCACTTCAGAGTGGCTCCAATCACTGCTCCTGACTCCAGTTTCCTGCTAATGCTCGCTGGGAGGCAGCAGTCATGGCTTAAGCAGTTGGGTGCCTGCCACCCACGTGCGAGACCTGTGTTGAGCCCCTGGCTTCCTGCTTTAGCCTGGTCCAGTCTAGGTTGTTGTGGGCATTTGGGGAAGTGAACTGGCAGGTGGGAGAGCTCTCTCTCTCTCTTTTTCTCTCTCTCTTTCTCTCTCTGTTTCTCAAATAAATAAACTAATTTTAAAAATCTGTCACAAATTATGGAAACCTGGGCAGGCCCCACTTTTGAAATCAAGTCTGGTTAGAGATAAAACAAAAGTTTTCTTCTTAAAACTGCTGATGATTAATTCAAATTTAAATAAAAGCTGAGTAAGTATTTGAAAAAAATCACCCAGGCTTTAAAAACTGGGCCAGAAGCCATTTCCTGTAAGTATGTAGGTTCCTGATGAGATCCGTTTCAACATGTGGGCAAGTCCCCTCTTAGGCATCTGCCCAAACGCTGTCACCGGGAGAACACGCCCGCAAAGGCCCGGCAGGCGGACGTGGGATCCTCCTACAGATAATCCCAGCGCCTTAGGAGAACATCACTCAAGCTGGTTGGCAAAGGTAACAGTACACCCCAGGAGCGGCTGTTGTGGGCTGTTTTGGCTGTGCTGCCAGCAATGACTTTGGGTCTTGGGAAGCCTCGGGTGTCACACTTACCTCATTGGGTGGGTTGGCACGGATCTTAGTGCAACAATGACCAGGAACGTAATTTGAGCAGCAAATGCAGCAGACTGCCTCTGGAAAGAGACTCTTGGGCTCTCCAGCCTGCTCCATAGGGAGCTCAGGGGCTACACCGTTCACTAGAGAGAGACCTTAGTAGTCCCCGGAGGCCACAGACACTGGAGAAGTATGCATCTCTGTTGTAAGAGTCACTGCCTCTCTCGCTCACTCTCTCTCTCTTTTTAATCAACTTGGAGACTACAGAAGAGCAGGACTGAAAGAGAGGTGGAGTCATGACAGTGAGGAAGGCTTAAATTTCTGGGGGAAACCTGAAGATTCGACAAATTTGCCACAACTCGTGCTTGCAGAGTTCCACTGTGACCCCTCCACGTTGCCCTGGGTGTTAGCAGACTCAGGGCGTTTGCTCCTAGGTGTGGAGATGGCTTCCTTTTCCTCTCCCTTTACTGGAAATCTCTCTTCAGTGGTTGGTTTATAGAAGGCTTACGTGTTACAGAAAAAAATCCTTATGGTGTTCACTCACAGAGCCATGTGACTGGTGGCTGGCTCAGGCTGCAGAGGGGGCAAGCTCAGTGGAACAGCTCTTCAGTCACCAAAGGCCAAGGGCTGGGGCCACAGCCAGGGAGGAGGACCAGAAAATGCCCAGGAACCCAATCACCCCACTGAACAAAAAGACAAGACTGTCACCCAGAGATGGCCCACATGAGAGCGTGCACACTCTCGGCCTCAAGGGCCATCTGAGCCTTAAGAGGGCCCTGCGTCTTGGTCCTTGTCTTCCATGTCTACCTGTGAGCGGTGGATCCACAAGAAACCAGGAACACTGGTCATCTTGATGGAGAACGGCTGAGGCTGAGGACCGTGTTGGGGAGAAACAAACCTTTCATGTTGCTAAATGTAGTATTTTCGTTCTGTTTGAATTGCTTTTTTTCATGTGTACATCTTAAAATATATGCAAACATAAAAGGGGGAAAATCCTGTATCTAGAATTTGTCCTTAAGCAGTAGTCATGTAAGTGGGGAATGTTACTGAAGCACTCACTGCAGCATATATATATTTTAAAGATTTATTTATCTGAAAGAGTGACAGGGAGAGACAGAGAGAAAAATCTTCTATTCTCTCATTCACTTCCAAAATGGCTGCAACAGGTCTGGGCCATGTGGCTAGCAGGTCTGGCCCATGCCGAAGCCAGGAGCCAGGAACCAGGAACTCTATCTAGTTCTCCTACACGGGTGGCAGGGCTCAAGCACTTGGGCCATCACCTGCTGCTTTCTCAGGTGCATCAGCAGGACGCTGGATTAGAAGCGGAGCAGCTGGGACTCGAACTAGCCCTCTGTATGGGGATGTTGAGATTCCAAACTGTAGCTTACCCCACTCCACCACAATGCTGCCATCCTGCGGCATATTATTAGGGAAAGACTGGAAATGAGATAGAGCTCCACGAAAAATAGATAACTTTAATTACAGTAGGTGCATTCTTTGGAATACTACGTGGTCATTGAGAATTTTGAGAAAGAATCCTTGAGTGATATGTCCTACCACTGAGGTAAAAAATGAAGCACAGGGGTGGTGTTTGGTACAGCAGTTCAGTCACTGCCTGAGATGTGTGCATCCCATGTCAGAGTCTCTGGATTCAAGGTTCAGTTCTGCCTCTACTCCAGCTTTCTGCTGAGATGCACTCCAGGAGGCAGCAGGTGATGGCTCAGGTCCTTGGGTGCCTGCCACACACGTGGGAGACCCGAATTTAAGTTTCAGGCTCCTGTCTTCGGCCTGGCTCAGCCCTGGCTCTTACGGGCATCTGGGGAGTGGACCAGTGGTGGAAGATCTTTTTCTCTCTCTCTCTGCCTTCCAGATAATTAATTAATTTTAAAGTGTCCATTTTGTATCTTGATCTCACTGCTGGGTAAATTCGCGAGTGGCACCCTTGTGGTATGTCTACCTGGCTCTTTAATAAAAAGCTAAAAAAGCAGTTCCATAGATAGGAGCACATTATGGTATAAAATGTATTTGTATCTATTTCACCTATCTGTGTGAGCGTCAGTGTGTCCATGTACACACAAATATTTGAAAATAGAAACAGGTTCCAAGATGTTAGCAGTATTATGGGCATTTTACCCTGAGCCATTGCCTGTATTAAGCTGTGTATATCTTGAACAAATAGGGACTCCGTATTGTCCTCCAAAATGTTAGTAAATGTTATTTTTTTAAAAACGGGTGTCAAAGGCAGGGAGGTTCCATGCCAGATGGAGATATAAGCAGAAATTCCTTCCCCGGGACAGGGTGAGTCCCGCAGAGACAGGGCGTGAGTGGTTCTCCTGTGGGGCTGTGGGTGCTAGCACATCCGGCACCCAAGGGGGAAAATCCCGTATCTAGAATCAAGGGGGAGGTGAGGAGGTCTTGAGAGCAAGGCCCTCATAGAACAGACCTGGAGGGCTCCCTTGTCCCGTCCACCACGTGAAGACACAGTGAGAAGACAGCTATCTATGACCCCGGAAGCTGGCCCTCCTGAGTCTGCTGGCTCCCTGATCTTGGCCATCAGCTTCCACAACTGTGAGAAGGACATTTCTGTGGCTTAGAAGCCACCCAGTCCATGGTATTTTTAGAAGCCTGAACAGACTGAGGCACTTGGGCGCCACAATGGCATAAGAGGGAGACGGTGCTGTCTCTCTTGCTCCATCCAAGGATCGGACACCGTGTCTGGAAGCCCGTTTTCCTGTCCTGACTGTGGCTGGCTATAGGCAAGGAGAAGCATCCCCACCAGTGTCTGATGTCTCTTAGCTGGGCTCCTGTGATTGCAAACCCAAAGGCACAAGGAGCCAGAAGCCAAGGCAGCGTGGAGTCATCCCAGGCAAGGAAATTCAACTCCTTTCTAAGTGAGACCAGGATCACTTATCAGGTGGCTGATCTAAGAGGCTCACAGCAGTGTGTGGCCCTGTTCTTCTGGGGCTCCTTGGAGGTGTGAACAACAATGGATTGGCACCTGATGCAGTGTTCAAATGGAAACATTCTCCAGAAAACATAACCAACCCATTTGATTCACCAAAGTTAGAGACGGAGGGGAAACACAACAGACAATATAACAGCAGTACCAGCAGCTAAAATTTATGGAACCCTTACTACAACCCAGGCACTGCCCAACCACTTGACCTGTGTTACCCCACTACGTGGTTCCAGCAGCAGCAAGGGGCAGGCAGTATTGTGATTCCCCCCACTCCTTTTTTTTTTTTTTTTTTCGCAGGCAGAGTAGACAGTGAGAGAGAGAGAGAGAGAGAGAGAAAGGTCTTCCTTTGCTGTTGGTTCACCCTCAAATGGCCATCGCGGCCGGCGCACCGCACCTATCCGAAGGCAGGAGCCAGGGGCCAGGTGCTTCTCCTGGTCTCCCATGGGATGCAGATCTGAAGGTAGGAGCCAGGAGCCAGGTGCTTCTCCTGGTCTCCCATGGGGTGCAGGGCCCGAGCACTTGGGCCATCCTCCACTGCACTCCCGGGCCACAGCAGAGAGCTGGCCTGGAAGAGGGGCAACCGGGACAGAATTTGGTGCCCCGACCGGGACTAGAACCCTGGGTGCTAGCGCCGCAGATGGAGGATTAGCCTATTGAGCTGCGGCGCCGACCCGTGATTCCCCTTTAACAGAGGAGATAACTGAGGTTTGAAGATGCGATGACTTGTTTAAGATTCCTGCTCACGCAGCTGCCTGCAGAGCCCATGCCCTGAGCCAGTGCATAGCAGGGATGCTAAAGGTAGGGGTGAAGTGTCCCAGGGGGAGGTCTGGGGGGCCTAGAGGGTGAGCTCTTTGTGGTGCCCTGCAGCTGGGACAAGGAAGACTGGGCTTCTAGGGGAGAGGGAAGATGTAAGGCGATACTAGGAGCCTTGCTCTGGGAGGGCCATTTCACTTATTCTTGAGGTTTAAGAAGCCACCACACAGTCATCTTGAAAGAATACAGATGCAGGTTCAAGGCATGGCACGGCCCAGGATACATTCCGTTCTCTGATCTTAATTTCCCATACCTGGGGGAGGGGGTTAATACGCGCTGTGCCACAGATCTGTAAGGACTGGATCCAATGTGGGCAAATTTGAACAGTGACTAGGATGCCCCTGGAACTGCACAACGGAAGCTGCTGCACTGATCACTTCCCGATGGGCCTCACGCGGATAAGGTAAGGAATGCAGCAGGAACAGAGAAGGCAGGGGAGGGTGAATGAAAGAGAATGCATTTGCATTTTTTACTGACGCTGCGTTCCCGTGACTAAGTCTCTGCTAATGAATAATACATCATAAATGATACCCAGCATTCCTGGAAATGAGCAGAGCCACAATGGGAAATAAAGCAGAAAGAAAAACTGTGTCCTTACCTCGCAAAACATAGGCAACTTTTTGGCAAAATCCACCACTCTGGTGATTGCTGGTGTGATGATTTTTGTAAAATGGCTGAAGGCTTCCAAGTCGACCTTTCCACCTTCCGGGGCGTTTACGATTGGTGCTTGTCCAATATCTTCCGGCTGAGGAGGAGAAACAAGGAGGCTCTGAATGGAGAAGCTGAAGGGTGCTTGATGCATTATGGATCTCATATGGCAGAAAATCTCTTCTGAATGGACGCCCAATTTTCACAGTGTTTGTTAGCAAACTGCACACTTTTCATGTTATTTTTTAAATTTTTTAAAAAATTTTTTGCCAGGCAGAGTTAGACAGTGAGAGAGAGAGAGACAGAGTAATAGCCAGTGAGAGACAGAGAGAAAGGTCTTCCTTCTGTTGGTTCACTCCCCTAATGGCCACTACGGCTGGTGCTGCGCCGATCCAAAGCCAGGAGCTGGGTACTTCCTCCCTGTCTCCCATGCAGGTGCAGGGCCCAAGCACTTGGGCCATCCTCCACTACAGCAGAGAGCTGGACTGGAAGAGGAGCAACCGGGACTAGTACCCGGCGCCCCAACCAGGACTAGAGCCCGGGGTGCCGGTGCCGCAGGTGGAGGATTAGTCAAGTGAGCTACGGCGCCGGCCTCATGTTGTTTATTTCTTTAAGCAAAGATACCTATCTTGGTCATGGCTTTAATAGGCTCCCAATGATACTGTTCACAAAATTGTTGGGGGGAGGGAGGGAGGGGAAAAAGGAAGGGGAGAAGGAGAGAGAGAGGAAGAGAGGGAGAGAGAGAGACAGAGAGAGAGAAGGAGGACAGGGATTTGAGGTCTGCCTCTGAAGACACCCATGCTGTACACTTAGGTCAGATGACATAAGTTCCAGGGCCTCTGGGTTGGCAATGGCAGAGCACTGTGCACTCTGGCATGTGTAGGAGGTGCTGTGGGTAGTGATGGGAGCATGCAATGGGTGAGACCTAGCAAACAGTGACCAATGAATTCATTCTTGCTTCAGACCCAGATTCTGGGGCTCAGAGTTCCTCTTTGCCCTACGGACTCAGTTTGGGGTGGTCTCAACTGAGGGCTGAGGAAAAAGATGTCCAGGAGCCTGAGGTGTGCAAACGTGGCAGCTCAATCTAGGGTGGCAGAGGGGCTAGTGCCCAATGTCCCCAGGGCATATCTCTGCCATTCACTTGCTCAGAAATGCCCCACGGTCTTGCCGCTCAACACTTGGTGCAATGGCTTGAGTATCACCTGGGGACACTCACAGGCCCTCCACCAGGTCTCCTGGTGCAGAATCAGCATTTTAGCCAGACACCCAGGCACCTGTGCAAATGAAAGTCTTGCCCATGTCCTCTGGAGCCAAATCAACCTTTTCTTGGCATAAAGTTAGTTTCATGGTGTTTCTTTGTAGTAGAAAGCTGCATTTCTAACACGCTCCTACAGATGCTGATGCTGCTGACCTGGCCCACGCTGCGAAGTCATGGCACTAGTGGGAACCAAAGCCCCCTGACAGCATCGGCCTTTTTTGGATTATCTAGCAGGTTCTTTTGCTTTTATTTTAGGTTATTGTTTGTTTTGGTGGCAATGAGTGGGTGAAACTTGGTTTCTGTCAGGTTTTCATAAAAAATGACAATGTTTTGGGGCAACTGTTGGCGTGCCAAGCCCAAGGAAGGTTCTGCTGGCTTTCTGGATGCAGATGGAGGAGGGAACAGTCCCATGTACAGCTTCCTCCTGCTGCCCTCCTTCTCATGGGGACTGAGCTGAGGGCAAATGTCTACCAGGTCCATCAGGGCCTCCTGGGAGCACTGCTGCTCCCCATATCCCGAATCCTTCAGCTCCTCCTGGCTGGTCTTCGTGACTGCTTCTCCCCTAAAGACGGGGCTCATCTCATCTACCTCGTCCACTTTGTAAGTCTGTTAGCAGGGTCCATCAATAAAAGGAATGTGTGTGCACATTCACAGAGGTAGGGAGTTTTACCTAAAGATTACATAAATATATAACATGTCAACCAGTCAATCTATATACATACGCTCTTCAACTTACAATGAGTTAACGTAAGTTGAAAATACTGCACATTAAACTCATGCAACACATCCAGTGTACATCACAGCCCAGCCCCACTGACCTTAAGTGCACTCAGAACACTGACAGTAGCCTACAGTTGGGCAAAATCATCTAACAATGTATTGGTTTATAATACAGCAATGAACAGCCCATGTAACTTATTGGACTTTATACTGAAAGTTTAAAAAACAGAATGGTTATGTGGGTACATTTTCACATCATCATAAAGATGAAAAATCACTGGAAGCTGGGGACTCTGTGTGTGTGTATATAAGGTTTTTTTCAAGAAATCAAAATGAAATAAAAAAATTATACTGACATGGTTTCAGCCTCATTGATTCCAACCACCTCATTAAATGTTGATAGCTCTAGTCTAATTATATTTAAAAGGCATCCAGAGTCCTTTGACATGGTGATGGCTAATGCTGATGTTCATAATTTCTGTTCCATCTATGTGTGCACAGAGTGTCTGAATGTCACCTGCCACCCCTTGAAAGATTTGAAAAAAGGAGGCAAATAACACAAGGGCACACAGCAATTCTAATTAAAATTATCCCACCAGAATGTAACTGCACGAGCTTTTCCTTTGAAAAATATATGTATACAAATGTTTCAAAAAGTCTGTAAGAAATGGAGTTGTGTAACTGGCACAAACATTTTGAAATCTATGCATAGTTTTTTTCATAATAGGTATTTTCATGAACTCTTTGAAGACCCCTTGCATGCACAGATTTCAAAACTTTTTGCAGCAAAATGAACTTATCTTTTAATTCCATTTTCCAAGGGTACTTTTTGAAGTACCCTTGGTATATCAGGGTGGAACAAACTTATTTTTAAGCCTTTGGGTATTTAATGACAAATACAATTGCTCAAAAAAAAAAAAACTATATACAAAGTAAAAGCAAATAATATACAAAATAAAAGCCTTATAGTATGTGTTAAGGTTTATCTCCATAATGGATCTTGGATACTAGGAAAACATGAGTATCTATCTATCTATCTATCTATCTATAATATAAAAACTGTGCATTGACCTGAGTTAACATCAGGTGTGGGAAATCAAGGTTGAGTAATGCAACTATGCCCATGACTTTCCTGAAGATTCTTCACCTATAAGGACAACACATAATTTGACATCAGTTGAATCTGTTTGATGTCTTATTGCTCATAGCCTTGTAAACCACTACATGGAATACATTTGCTCATACCCACACATATGTATTTATGCACCTGAGACTAAGCTCAGATACTGAAGAAAAGGCTCTGGCATGCAGATTCACCAGTGTAGACATGTTGTGGAAAGGCTGTGGATCCAACAGCCTTAGCTTAATCACGAGTGAACGTCCAGCACTCATTCTGACTTCCTGCCTTTTTGCCTCATGGACCTACTGAGCCAGTCCAGCCACCTCTCCACGTCTCCCCCACAACTTGCCTTGAACTTTTCTATTTCAGTGTGGCCTTCTCTCTGGACTTGCCACTTTCTCCGAAGCAATCCCTTTATGTCCCTCATCTCTGCCCATTCCAAATCCCACCCATTCTTCAGGATCTAACTCAATGTCTATCTTCTCCCAGAGGTCTTTGTAGATGACCTCAGTTTGATATGCGGTCTACTTCACTTGAACACACATGCTCAATCATGTGTATTGCTCATATGGCCTTCAGGCATGTCTGACTATAACATCATTGTAGTTAGGCAGATAGACATCCAAGAAGTGAAAGGGTATGGAACAGGCCTTATGTGCCTTTGTTTCCCGCATACAAAGCCACATGGTGGAGAACAGAATGTTAGTTGGTTGAGTGAATGAATACATGTGTGTTGATACATTTACTCAACCAATGTCCACTGAGCAATTACTGTGGGCTAGACCTAGTTCTAGAAACTGAAGTTATGGCCATGAGCAAAGCATCCTCAAGGAACTTGCATTGTAGTGAGGAAGGACACACCGCTCATAAAAGAACTACATGCATGGAAGAGTTTCTTTTTGCGATAGGACTGGAGGTGACATGATAGGACGTGGGGGTCAGGAGATGGGGTGGGTAGCATAGAGTGGAGGAAGAACATTCAAGGGAGCAGGAAAAGACAGTGCAATTCCTCAGGGACAGAAGGAGGCCGATGTGGTTATAGCCACGCAACGGCGTGAGAAGAGGGAGGGAGGAGAGCAGGGTCCCTTCGTGCTGGGCTTTGTGGACCAGGGAGAGATGGAATGCTTCTAAATGCAATGTGGCACCAACTTAGGGGTTGCACACAGGAAAGGGGCATGGTGAGGTTCATGGTTATTGCATGAAGCAGGGATGTGGGGAGCCAGGGAGTGGGACTGTCAGGCAACAGTAGGCTGAAGTGGGCTGGGCGCAGGTGTGCAGTTATGATGGAAGAAGAAGGATTCAAAACATATTTTGAAGGCTGGAGATGGCCTGGATGTGGGATAAGTAAATCCTTTGGCATAGAGGAGACAGAGGGTACCGACAGAGACATTCTGGTGTGTGCAGGTGTGGGTGTCAGCCCTTGCTTAGCACTGGAGGTGGCTGGAGTTTTCACAAGTCTCAGCTAAGTGGCTTTCTGCTTTGACTGCTTCATCAGTATTACTCAGCGTGAGTAGGAAATGCTGCCAGTTGACGCCTCTCCAGAGGCTGGCTCAGAGCCAGGGACTTCTAATGCAGCGCTTGGGCACACGCAGCGGGGTGGGGTCAGACAGGACACTTCCCTTCTGCTTGTTCACAAAGTGTCTCCTTGCACCTGTGCAAAGCTGGGCAGGAGGCTCCAGGCTGATGGTGATTTAAGAGCCCAGAGACTTGGGACAAGACTACAGGTTCACTGTTTTCCAGGGAGGAGGAGGGATGAGATGGTGAAGGCGGTGATGGTAGGAAAGATGCATGTAGCATTGTTGTTAATGATATGCCAAAAAATGTTAGATTTCTGGTATCTGTTGCTTTTATGCCACCTGGGAACCACAAAGAACTGAATCTTCGAGGGGTGAATTAACTTGCCCCACGTCACATAATTAAAAAGGAACAGAGGCAAGCCTTGAACCCAGGCTGTCTAGTTCCAATCTCCATCACATAACTACTCCACTACTCTGTCTTCTTCAGATGCCGCTGTAATAATTTGGGGGTGTCAGATGCATTGCTGACTTGATGGCCTTTGTCTTATGGCCTGTCCACATGGACCACACATTGCCAACTCACCTACCCTGCCTGAACCTTCTGTTATGCCCCTTCTTTGAGACTACCCAACCGTGAGTGTGTGAAATCAGAGAGTGGGGCTCTGCTGGGGAAAAGCAAGGTTGCATTTTAGCCTCGGGTAGAAAGTCCATCCAAAGCCATACCTTTGCGTGGAACCAAGGAAGAAAAATAATGCTACAGTGCCAACAGACAAAACCATTGCTAGTATGGGGTTTATGTTAAAGCGATCCCATGCTGCCCTGGCGGTATGGAAACAAGTTACCCTGGGTGGGGGAAATTTGGCATCAGGTGCTACTTGTTCCCTTCATCACCATGTCATTGTTGCTGGTGAAACTGGGCATTTTTGAAGCCACAGAGATTTGAGTGGATTAGAGAAAATTATACGATTTCAATGCTTTTGGAAGATGTCTTAAAGAGTGGCTTTAGATTTACATGAAAATCTACACAGCTTTTGCAGGAGTTCCTCATTTGCCACAGACTCTAATTTTCTCAAAACCCAAACACAGATTTGAAACGCAAGTCAACCCACCAGTCTCTGTTTCTAACTTGAGTCCTGGTGTTGGGGTGAGAGACGAAATACTTCCTCTGGGGAGTAAGCCACCTACCCATTCCTGATAAATGTTTTCACGACAAGATGCCATTGCAAAGACATTTTTGTTTTTAAATTTGAGAGGGAGAGAGAGAGAGAATGAACGAGTTACCACTTACTGGCTCACTGCCCAAATACCCACCATGGCAAGAACTTGCCAGGCTGAAGGTAGTAACCAGGAACTTAATCCACATCTCCCACTTGGGTGGCAGGAACCCTATTACTTGAGCCATCATTGTTGCTTACCAGGGTCTGCAATAGCAGGAAGTTGAAATCAGGAGCAAGAGCCTGGTATCAAACCCACGTACTCAATATGGGACACTTGCATCTTAACTGCTAGGCTAAATGCTCACCCCTAATTTTTAATTCCATATTACTTTAATTTTAATACCATACTATTATTAACATAATACACCTTCTCAAGTTATTTTCAGAACAAAGTGGGACATTGACACATAAAAAAATAAATGAAATA
This sequence comes from Oryctolagus cuniculus, assembly GCF_051225735.1. Taxonomy (NCBI): domain Eukaryota; kingdom Metazoa; phylum Chordata; class Mammalia; order Lagomorpha; family Leporidae; genus Oryctolagus; species Oryctolagus cuniculus. The sequence goes on from NC_142870.1 coordinate 159,993,883, forward strand.
ATATACACAACACTGTTGCAAACACAACGAAAGGGTACCAGCCACACACAGGAGATGCAAATCCTAGGACATAACAGATTGTTCAGCCATGGCTACCTTCCAGACATGAATATCATTTCGTAAGTCTGTCTTCAAGCAAGGGTTCTCAATGTTCTTGCGGGAGTAATTCACTACTCAGAAGAGTGACATTTTCACTCCGAGCATAAATACTCAGTGGGAGTCTCATGTGTAAATATGGAAACTGGCAGGCACACAGGGCTTAACTGTACTTTCCCCAAGGATGGGCCTGTGGAACTGCATGCTCAGTTTAACAAGGACTGCGTTCTCTTCTGCTTCCCTATTGCTTTGTAACAAACTGCCCTCAAACTGTGGCTTAAAGCAACAACTTTGACCTCCCACAGTCCTGGGGACCGACACACAGCTGGGGAGTTCCTTCTTGGGGTCTCTCCCACAGGGGCTGTCCCAGGGCCTAGAGGGCTGGTGTTGTAGGAAGACTTCTGCACGCACACTTCTGGGGCTGGGGCTGGTTGGGACTCTCTTTCCTCGTGGTCTCCACTGGCCTGCTTGGGCTTCCTCACAGCATGGTGGTCTCGGAGGAGTTTGACTTTTTACATAGCAGATACAGCAGGTGAATTTCCTCTCTAAAAGAACCAAGTGGGAGCTGCCAGGTTTCTAAAGACACAGGCTTGGAAGGCACTCAGGCATCCCTCCTGCCCCAATCCCAGCCAGTCCAGACCCAGAGGGAAAGAGAAATCGATTCCACCCCTCGATGGACGGAATGCATCCAGTAGGGGAGAGAATGGGACAGCTGCTGTCTCAGAGAAGCCATGGCCTGTCTCAGTCACACACAGGAGAGATCATGAAGTGTCAGTTTTCGGTGAAATACGGTCCTTACCCTTGGGAGAGGCAGGGGTGATCCCAGGCACAGAGGGGGTTGGCTGGTGGGAATAAAGCTCACTGTAGACACAGAAGGAGTAGTGGAGTGCTCTGATCTCCTCACCCTTCTAAACAGGACTTGGAGAAGGAGTCATTTCTATCTGGACCAAGAGGGATGGTGTTTATACGCTGACCAGACCAAGAATGTCAAAAGACACAGGTCAGCTCCACAGGGGAGGGCAGATTGGCGGGTCAAACAATTGTTCTGGACGTGTCAGCTTCCTGAAGCACACCTCTGTGCGTGGACAGTCTCATGGACCTCACAGAGAAAGGAACGGTTGGCCACTCTGTGCCAGACCTCCTGGGTTGTTCCTCTAGGTGATCAGAATGATGCAAACGAGTAGGAGCCTTTAAGTTAAAAGACAGACCTTCAGGCTCATTCTAGTGCCTAGGTGTGCTGCTATCTTTGCCAAAGAGACTGCAATCATGAGGAGATTCGATTACATTTGCCGCATAGTGTTGGTTTCTCTGCTCAGAGGCCTCTCCTGACCACCCTGCTCAGAGATATGAGGTCTCTCCCAACTTCTGTTCACCTTGCAGCTGGCCAGGGTGGTGGGCAGGTGCATGTACCCCGGAGCTGGCTGCACTCAGCACCACCACGTCCTCGCTGTGGGAGCTCAGCCAGGTCTCCTTAACTTCGCTGCCTCAGTTCTCTCTTCTGTAAAATGGAGCCATTAACTCCCATCTGCCTACAGAGTTGTAGAGGGAGTCAGTGTGTACAAAGCTCTTGGAAGGGTACCTGGCATGTGAGGCCATCTGAGTTTGCTAACTTTGCTCTGGGTCGGAGCCATCAATAAAGTGCTGGCATTTTTAGTTTTTTTAGGACAATGAAGGTAACTGTTTCAGAGCCGGTTGAATACAAGGAAGCTCATCCTTTTCAAAACTCTCCTTTAAAGTTGTTATTATACTATCTTAACAACAATACAAAAAGACTGATTTATCACGTGGATGTTGTGGTGCGAGGATGCCTGTGTTGCTGTACCTTCTTGTTCAGAAGGGGTGCTACTCTAACGTGCCCTGGGGATACAGACAGATCTGGACCACTTGATGCCCATGGTCAGTGGGGGGACTCAGAAAGGGCTTCATATCACCAACTAAGAGTAGGTCAGTGTTTCAGATGTCAGACCCCAGTGGGTGAGCAGTCCTTCTAACGAGGAGGGTGCCCAGCCTGGACTTGCAGCAAGAAGACCTGAGCTGGCCTTTGGCTAAGCCATTTTTTATCATTGTGATCTTGGGCAAGGAACTTTAGGCCTTTGGCTTGGTTTGTGTACCAGTGAAATGGGGATAACAATTCTAGCCTCACTCAAGATGCTAGGAAGCCCAAATGAGGAATGGGAAAGCTGATGGCTTTCATTAAATGTTGATATTCCAAGGGTCAGAAAGGGCCTGTTGGGGCTGGCGCTGTGACGTAGAGGGTAAAGCCGATGCCTGAAGTGCCGGTATCCCATGTGGGTGTTGGTTCTGGTCCCGGCTGCTCCTCTTCCAATGCAGCTCTCTGCTATGGCCTGGGAAAGCGGTAGAAAATGGCCCAAGTCCTTGGGCCCCTGCACCCACATGGAAGACCCAGAAGAAGCTCCTGGCTCCTGGCTTCGGATTGGCACAGCTTCAGCCGTTGCAGCCAGCTGTGGAGTGAACTGGTGGATGGAAGATTTCTCTCTCTCTCTCTCTCTCTCTCTCTCTCTCTCTCTCTCTCTCTCTCTCTCTCTCTTTCTTTTTCTTTGTCTCTCTCTGCCTCTCCTTCTCTGTGTAACTCTGACTTTCAAGTAAACAAATAAATCTTAAAAAAAAAAAAAAAAGGAAGGGCCTGTTTTCTGTGTACACCATCCTCTGCCCATTCTGCTTCCAATTCCCATTGTCTTTCTAGACTTAAGCTCATTTAAGTTAAATGCTTTGACTTCTACTGATAGAAAAATACATTTGAGCATTTTTGGGATGCTGTATTCTAGAGGTTGTTTTAAGTGGGATATTGTGGAATCCGCCTGGGGACAGCCTCTTACTGTCATCCAGCACCACTGGGAGGGGAGACAGCACCCACAGCTGGCACAGGGCTTACCAGAAATTTCCGTTTCTGCTTCCAGTGGCTGCCTTGGGCATTGGTGGCCACGTGGGCTTCGGTGACAGTTTTGATGAGGTCCCATTCCTCATCGGTGGGCTCCGGCTTGTGCCCGATGGACTTCTGCAGCTCCTCCCGCCGCCTCTTCTCCCGGTTCTCCTCTATCAGCTTCCTCTTGGCCAGCCTCTTACTGTCATCCAGTACCACTGGGCGGGGAAGACAAGATGAGACCCAGGGCTGACTGTGTGTCCCGAGAGCCCCAGGGGAGGGCCACCCACCCTCAGAGGGGGTGGATCCTAGGGGCCATTTTCTTCCCTTGGTAGCAAACTGCCATTGGCTAGCCACTATCCCACGTGAGACTCTATCAACCTCCCACTGCTCAGCCAGTTTTCAGAACAAAGCCTCAAGGGCTTTGGACACTGGGCATCCCAGCTCCATGGAGGGTGGTCCTAAAAAGGAGGGGAGCAGAGGGGGTAAAACCTGTGTCCCCACAGGATGCCAGCTACACCTGTCTAGCCCATCCTCTGGGTTCACTCTCAGGGTTAATGTCCCCACCCCTCCTCCAACATGGCTTTCAGTAGGGGGCACTTCAGGAAAGTTCTAGAGTGATAAGTGGGAAGGAAGCTCAAGACCCCTCCCCAGAGGGGAGCCAACTCTGCATGGCTCCCTTAAGTGATAATCAGAATGTGACTGGGCCGATCTTCTATCACTTTCTACGTCAACCCTCTAAGGTGGCAAAAGAGCCCAGGCTTTGGAATCTAGAGAGACTTGGGTTTGAATCCTGACACTACCACATTCTAGCTGTGTGACCTCTGGCAAGTTACTCAGGCTCTCTGGGCTTTCATTTCTTCCTGCATGAAATGGGGTGTTTATACCCATTTCACAGGGTGTTCAGTGCAAGAAGGCACTATTGGTGCTCAGGAAATGCAGTCACAACCTTTACGATTTATGCAAAAGGGACTTAGGGGCAGTCGCCAGACACCTGTGATTCTGTGGAGAATTTGTGAAGCTCAACAGTTGCACTGGACTCCTAGTGCCTCCCAGTGAAATGGCAAGGCTCAGTTCTCCACTGAAGAATCACGGTATTTAGGAACTGGAAGGGACCTTAGATTCAATCTGGTGCAACTTCCTCCATTCGCGGAGGAGGAAAGTGATCCAGAGAGGTCGTGACTTGCCTAACGTCACACAGCAAGTTCGTGGCAGAGCCAAGGCAAGGCCCAGGACTCCTGACTCCAGTTCTACATCATTGTCCTAGGGCCATTTCTTGACGACCTGGTAGGAAAAGAAAAAAAGCAGATGTAGCAGGAGGAAGAGAGCCAAGGTACCCAGCTAGACTGCAACCAGAATCGCTACAGAACCCATGATGATCACGTAGCTATGACTGGATGGTCAAAGTGACACGAGCATTTACAGAAGTGGAAATGGTGCAAGCGGCCCATGACGTCATACTTGGGTCCCTTACTACAGGGACAGGAAGGACGGGAACAGTCCCTAGAGCCGTGCTCACCAACGCCAGGGGTCGTTGCATTTGACAGGTATTACCTAATTTAATCCCGCAACTAACTGACGTCACAGAAGGGGAACTTGAGACTTCATTCTGGAGGTCACAAAGCTAGCAAGTGGCATCTGTGGGACTCAAACCGAAGCTTCTCTGATGAGCCTGAGCTCTCTCAATGCCTCCCAAGCGGGGAAGGGGCCCTCCGCCTAGATTAACTGAGTTTTAGCCTCATAAACGCTCCTATCTGAAACCTCTCGCTAGGACCATGAAATGGATGCTTCCGGGTAACTGCTCATCGCAAGCATCACTCTCAGCGCTTGGTTCTCGGTCCATCACACCTGCTGTCCTGACCAGACACACTGTTGGCAGCCCTCCGCCTTTCTGAAGATTCCTGACTTCATCTTCTTTCATGGGAAAACCAGCACATTCCACAGATTTTTTTTCTTCCCTGCTACTGGTATTTCTCACATAAAAGTAAGCAAGGACAATTTCCTCTTGCATCTGGAAAAGTCCTATTTGCATTTTCTTTTTTGTTATTGTTGTTTTTCCTCTCTTTTTTTTCCTTCTCTTTCTTTGTCCTTTTCTTCTTCATTTGTAACTACCAGTTGAAATCCCTCCCTGAGAGGTTAAAAGTGTCTGAAGTAGAAACCATTAACATGAGTGCCCGCCAAAGGGAGGCTCAGGATTCTGAATGACGTGCTCCTTAGTTTTGTGATTAATTAAAGTGACTGGGGAAAATCCCTCGCACAGAGTGGGCAGCGGAGACCCCGAGGGCTAATCTCAGCACCATATGCCGTGGCACTCTGAAAATGACGTGGGACCACTTCATAGAATGGCTCTATGGCTAAAAATAGGGCAGAGAGCAGAAGGTGGGCTGACTCATGCCATAGCATTCGACTTCGGACTCTTTACACATTTGGATACTCTCTGTTTTCTGCCAGTGCCTCATCGCCCCAAATGTCCAGAAAATAAATTCCTGCTTTTGAAAAATTCTGGAGACTAGTCCTTAAGACTTCCAGCAGGTGAATAGGGGCAATTTAGCCACGCCCACTGCCCACTGCCCACCATCTGGCTACTTGGGGAGTGAGGAGTTGACCAGAGAGGGGTAGGATGGAAGCCTCCTGCAGCAGCCCGGGTGTCGGGGGATAAGGGGTGTGCAGGAAAGCAAGGCGTTCCCCTCTCTTTCCTTTCTGCCTGGTTGATTTCCTGGAAGCAAACCCTTTCCCAATCAACACTCCTTGAGTATGAAGCAAATGAAGTTCTACTTACAATCTGTTGCCATGCCAACATATATGCATTTCTTAAAGCGACATTCCTGGCACTGATTTCGCGTGACTTTGTCTATGACACATTTTCCTTCATATTTACAGGAATAGGATGGATGGAGATTTTTCTGAATGGTTCTTCTAAAGAAACCCTACACAAAAAAGAAAGACCCAAGACAACAATTTCATATTTTCTAAGAAGAAGTGATTTTGGCATTTAGTGTCCACATAGCTGAGCTGCATTGTTTTAAATCTTAACCTTTTTGGAGCACTTGTCTACAGACTCAGAGACAGCACAATGGGCCCCAAAGACATCCAAAGAAATCTACATCTGGGCAGAAGGAGAGGCCATAGCCCCCAGAGTCAACATCGTTTGGCTTTTATTCAAGGGAAAGAAGCCAACAGGAGAGGTTAATGCTTGCTTTTAGCTTTTCTGAACACTGACTAATACAAATAAGTGACTTTATCTCATTGGGTGTCATCTACATCAGTCTATGAAGAGCTTTGCTACTTTATCTTGGGAGATAAAAGAAGTGGATACATGTGATATTTAGTAATTTGATCCTTTAGTAATTAGAGGCAAGAATGACCTTTATTATTATTATTTTTTGAAGGCTGATTTATTTGAAAGTCAGAGTAATAGACAGAGAAAAGGACAGGGTGGTGGGGAGTGGGGAAGCTCTTCTATCTGCTGGTTCACTCCCCAAATAGCAGCAACAGCCAGGGCTGGGCTAGGCCAAAGCAAGAGCCAGGAACTCCACCCAGGTCTCCCAATAATGGCCCTTAGAGCCTTAGTTTAATTATTTTTTAAAATAAAATGCTTATTAATATTTATTTGTTTGAAAGGTGCAGCAACAGAAGGAGGGAGAGAGGGAGAGCAAGGGAGATACAAGAGTGATCTTTCATCTACTGGTTCATTCCCCAAATGTCTTCAACAGCCAGAGCTGGCCTAGGCTGGAGGCAGGAGCCAGGAACTCCATCCAGGTCTCCTGCATGGTGGCAGGAACCTAAGCACTTGGGCCATCATCGGCTGCCTCCCAGGTACGTTAGCTGGAAGCTGAATCAGAAGTAGAGGCTGGACTCAACTCCAAGCATTCGGATACGGGATGCAGGTGGTTCATTCTGTGCTACAACGCCCGCCCCTAATTCTTGCTTTCTGTCTCTTGAGAGTCAGCTCACATATCCATTCAAACAATACTTAGGGAGTGGAAAGTTTCAGGTTTTCTATCATATCCCCCCCAACCCCGACTCAAGGACAATAGGTTTTTTCCTTTCATAACACTCATTTTCTACAGTATCTGCAGGCACACAGCCATAATTTCAGTGTATCTCTTCCTTTCTCAAGAGACTGGAGAGTGGCACGGTCACAGTTTGTGTCTAGGTCTCTCAAGAGTGTGCTACGCTAGAACCTGTCTGGATATGAGCCTCACATCTTGGCAGCTGGACTTTGTGGTGAGAATTCATTGCAAAGTGCTGAATGCAAAGGTGCATTCCACATGGTTCTGTCTTCCCCACAACCCTATGCGGGAGCTACTCTTACTGTCTAAATTGCAGGGAATTAAAAAACAGAGCCTCAGCCAGGTTAAATCTCAGGGCCCAAGTCACATGGATGCTGGAACCTGGCCTGCAACTCAGGAGTTGTACTCCTAATCCTACTGGTTCAACTGTTTCTGTGCTGTAAGGTAAGCAAATTTTATTATACTACATAAACGTTTAAATGAAGGGATTATGTCAAGAATCCCTTCCCATCCCCACTTCAAAAACACTAGGTTTTATTTGTTTTGGTAGAACAGTGAAGCAAAACAGGTTTTGAAAGATGTTCTCTGTTGAAGCTGAAGGGGGGCCTCTCTGTTAGACAAATGGTAGGACTGAAATGCTGTAGACCTGGATTCACAGCCTACATTTTTATTACTATTTATTGTTATAAATATTTTTATTTATTTATTTGACAGATAGAGTTACAGACAGTGAGAGAGAGAGACAGAGAGAAAGGTCTTCCTTCCGTTGGTTCACCCCCAGAAGGCTGCTAAGGCCAGCGTGCTGTGCCGATCCAAAACCAGGAGCCAGGTGCTTCCTCCTGGTCTCCCATGCAGGTGCAGGGCCCAAGCACTTGGACCATCCTCCACTGCCTTCCTGGGCCACAGCAGAGAGCTGGACTGGAAGAGGAGCAACTGGGACTAGAACCTGGTGTCCATGTGGGATGCTGGCACCGCAGGCAGAGGATTAACCTAGTGTGCCACCGCGCCGGCCCCTACAGCCTACATTTTTAATCATCCGGTTTCATTTTCCTTTGGTTTGACTATGTGCATATACCCACTGGCATAGTCCTTGCTCAGACACAAAAGCTCTTTCTTATAATGAAAAGGTCCAAGGTAGGATTTCATACTTTGCAAAGCAGAACAACATGGACAGATACCAGGAATAACTGAGAATCACGGGCTTCATTTTGGGGCATAGATGCAAACCCCTTATCGTTTCCGTTGTTCAAGTTCTAACAGGAAAACTATCATGTTATATTTGGGTTTTTCGTCCTTGAACACTTGAGTCGATTGCTTTGAGTGATGGGGATGCACTGGGCGGGACTCACGCACTTGCACCCAGGGCAGCCGTCTGGGGTGCTAGCAGTGACCCCCTGGGTGTTGGACGGCACATTCTGCCATAGCCTGACTGCCACAGAGTGAAAAACAAGTTCTCCTGCGAACCTGCCTCCTCTACTTCTGTTACCTTATCCCAAAGATAGGGAGAGAAACTGAGAGACTGCTGGCGAGGGGATGGACGTCACAGTGGGGAGAGGACCCAGGCAGCAAACCTCCTTCTGGGGAGACACCAATCCCCAGAGGTGGAGAGGCTGAAGTCCAAGGCATCTGGTGAGAGTGGCCACTGTACTGTAGGGGCGGGGAACCGTGCTCTTTCTGATGCAGGAGCGACCCCTTTCTTCCTGGGTCCCTGAGGCTGACTTGGGCTCCAGCATTGGCGGCCGTGGTGGTGGTGGTGGGTGGGAAGGGGGATCGCAGGACGTGTTGAAGAGCAGACAGCATAAGGAGAGGATGGGGTGTGATATGCCGGACACAAAGGCTACTCTGTGTACCTTTTAATGGCATGAATGAAATAATTAATGTTTGGCTTATTTTGCAGAAAGAGTTGATGTGGCTCACTCAACTGTTCATTGCATCACCTTTCCCAAGTCCTATGATGCTCCTTGGACACTTCAGGGACAAATCCCTTGTGAGATGCTGGCCACTCTTGAGCTATAATAAAGAATATTTTTGACGTTTGATGAAGGACTCTTCAATTTGAATAAAGGTCCTTTAGTTTTGAAAGGTGACAAAAATGAACTCCTGGAAGTGAACTTGATTGGAAGGTGTTTGAAACAGTCTACTTTAGGGTGGGTGTCCAGCTTAGCGGGTAAGAGGACTACATGCTATACTGCAGGGCCTGGTAATACATTGGCTCTGGCTCCTGACTCCAGCTTCCTGCTAATGCACAGCCTGGGAGGCAGTAGGTGATGGCTCAAGTAACTGGGTCCCTGCCACCCACATGGGAGACCTGGAATTCCTGGGTCCCGGGTTCATCCTCAAAGTGTGGGCATGTGGGGAGTGAAGTTGCAGATGGGTTATCTCTCTGTCTCTCAAAAAATCAAAATAGTCTGCTAAGAAAAACCCTTTTAGAAGTGAGTTGACAAGAGGAAGGTAGCAGGGAATAAACAAGGCTGTATGTTTCATCAATGAGTTGATGAGTGGGGGTCTTGACATCAACATCAGACTCGCTTTTCAGCCTTCTGAGAACACAGGATCTGGTCCTTTGTGGTTCAAGGTGAGGCACTACAGTGGGACAAATGTCACTTCCCAGTCCTGTGTTTGGGCCGCTGTTACAGAGATTGTCTATCGTGGGGCAGTGGCAACGCTCTTCCTATAAAAGATGCACAAAAGCTGGTGCATCACAACGGAGAAGACATTTCCGGAAGATTCTGCCCCAGCACACTGTAAGGATGGGGTAGAAGATTTCCAAGTTACAAGTCCATAAACAGAACTAGGAAGCATATCCTTTTTCATCTTTTGCCGCTAATGGTTTCACTTGGGAGACTCCTTCGTCTTTATCCAAAATGTTCTGCTGTTCTCTTCAGAGCTCCACACAGCCAGCCGCCGAAGGGTGAGTCCTGGTTCTATTATGGAGGCAATTTCAGGAACAGGGTTCCCATCTGAGACCCAGGCACTGTGGTGAGAAGTCTCGCTTTTTCCTATGCAGCTGCTTCCTTTAAAAAAGTCTCAACTGGAGCTGCACCCAGACATCCTGTGATCTTGGGAAAAGATGCTGTTTGGTTTCTTCATCGTCACAGAGAGCTAAATGAGGCAGGGCCATGAGGGCAGCAGGCTTGAAGCTCCCTTTGTTTAACTGAGTCACTAATAATACTTGAAGCCCTCTGCAGGGCACAGCCTGTCTCTACAGACCCTTTGGGTCTTTAAGTGTTAAATGGAATCTTTATTACAGTCTCTCCCAGAATCCAAAATTTACCATTAGAAAGAATTTTAAAAGAATCTCAACACTGCATAATCAGATAAATAAAGTCTTATGAATTGGTCATAATTTAGAGCAAAAGGGGGCCAGTTTCAATTATTTTTGGAATGAGAGAATGAATTGAGAATTATATGGTTTTCTTACTTTCAAATCAAGCCAATGAAACTGTGCTTTCAAGAGACAGTCTGCAAGCCTTCTAATTCATAGACTGGCTAGGACTTGCTTGTGTCACCTCCATCCCATATTTTCACAGACACAAAGGCAGCCTTGAGCCCACTCTTTGCTAAAAGACTCCACAATCCAGATGAGCTGGGTCTGGATGAATGAGAACATGTTATATCACATTCCAAAACACAATCTCGTGAATATAAGGCCTCAGGACCTTAGAAACAACCTCTTTCCAATAGCTGTATTGTCTCAGCACTTCTGGCAAACTTCTCCTAATTTGATATACAGAAAGCAGGGAATCTTCAGGGAAAATCTTCTGGAAGGCGAATGGGGGATACATGGGCTGGAAACATGTTGAGTTTTGGGGATTAGAGGCAAGTGCAGGAGGAAAGGGTGTGGATGAGGGGGAGGAGAGAGAAGAGGAGGGAGATAATGTGGGTGGAGGAGTAGAGAAGATGGACTTGTTTGATACATTTTAGCATGATTGCTTTAGAGTTTCCATCTCGTGATAACGTAGTTTGAATATAAGAGGCCAATGAACCATTTAATAGAAACATTCAATAAGTCTTTTCCTGATTTAAATATGTCCTCATTTATCAAATATTGGCAGAATACTGGATAGAGCACTGGGTTAAGCTTTATTTACACTCATGGTAGACTTGACTTTCCAGGCAAAGTTGTCAGATTGAAAGATATTTTGCATAAAGTTTATTTTAATTTGGGAGATGAAGATTGTAAGTAGGCAAATTTAGGCTCCTGTGGAAGTGAACGGGCCTGTGGTCACTGCTGTTACCAAGTATCTCCTGAGGAGGAATCTGCTGGCCCAACATTAGCTGCTGGAGGGACGGAATCTGCTCACGGCAGGCTTTGCAGAAAGCCGACTTGGATGCCTTTCAGAGCATAAGGGAATCCAAGCTGCCTCAAAGATGCTTCATAATGAAACGCTTCAAATGAGCATATCCACGCGGATTAACAGGGGAGGACAGCCAGGGAGGACCAGCCCTGCCTCCTCACACGCTGGAGATCAAATAGCAGGTTCTGTGCTTCTTGACATGACAACACATGAAAGAATATCTATGCTTCTCTAAACCCACAGTAAGTGTTCATAATTTCTTTTCATTTTAGTAATTCTCTCCCCATTTAGAAAATGCAAAGAAACCAGATAGCACACTCTGGCAATACTTCTTAGGCTATTTAGAATTTGGGGGGCAAAGTTCAGTTGTGAAAATGATGAGCACTGTGTGGGCAGTTAGCCTAGTGGTTAAGATGCCTGGGTTCCATTCCTGACTCTGGCTCCTGATTCAAGCTTCCTGCTGATTCAGACCCTGGATCCCGCATTAAGTGAGTAGCCATAAGTAACTGGGTTCCTGGCAGCCACATGGGAGACCTGCATTGTGTTCCTGGCTCCTGGCTTTGGCCTGCTCCAGCCCAGGCGGAAGGGTGTATTTGGACAAGTGAACCAGCAGATGGCAGCACCCTCTCTGTCTGTCTATTTTCTCGCTCACTGCGTCTCAAATAAATAAAAACTAATAAAAATGGAAAGCATAACTAGACGCCCGGATGACCACAGGCCATGGACGTGGGAATTGGGTTTTAAGCTGAAGTTGAACTTAATGTTCAGAGCAGACCCGGGACAGTTACCTTGCAGCCTTCACACGTGATACAGCGGTAGTGATACCCAGTGGCTTTGTCACCACACACCACACAGAGCTCGTCCTTGTCCAGGTAACTGGGGATGTACCCTGCGAGGGAGACAAAAGGAGGAATGTGAAAAAAATGGTAGATCGTCCAAGTCAAAGATAGATCACAGCTAAGGTCGCCAGGCCATCACCAAAACTGGTTTTCCAAGAGGAGGTGGTGACGACGGAAAAGATGCAAGTGTGTTACAGCTGCAGAGTTAACCTCGTGCCCAGGATTTCAGAACGCCTCAGCCGAGGGGGTGCTCCTGCTGCTGTGTGGGTGGGACCAGGAAGGCTGCGAGAGGCTGAGTCCAGCAGAGGCCAGGAGTGGAGGCACCTGGAGCACTCCGAGCGCTGCACTTTTTCACGAAGCTTACGATTTCAGAACTTGCTCTCAAAGGAGACCGGATCCGCTTGGGAATCATGTTCCACGCAAAAGACTGAGAAAACTGCACAGCTGGACAGGCCCTGGTGATCCTTGGGTACTTTTACAGTGAAGAAAGAGGCCTTCCGAGGCTTGGTCTTCCTCAGGGCCTCACTGGAAGCTACCAGCAGAGACAAAACCCCAGATCCAGCCCACCAGTGTAAGCAAGGCGGGCCTTTTTCTAAAAATAGAGCATTTAAGCAGCGTGAATAAGGCCATCTAAGAAAACTCTGGTAGATGTGACAGCAATGATGCACCGTCCCATAATGCTGGGCGGCTTGAAATCATACAGGTGCTTCTATATGTTAAGGAAAAACCCAACCATGGTGCTTCTCTTTATTTATGTACTCCAAGCTGTGAGCTTTACTTTCTTGACCCAGGAAGCTGCCCATTCCCCACAAGGCTTGGCCGCTTCCCTTTTTCTTGGGGACAATGCCCTCCCAGCAGGCTTGGATTCAGCAGGGCAAGGCAGTTCACACAGATCAACGCTTTGCCACAGATGCACAGATGAGGCCAACAAATCAAGGCGTGAGTGGTTGGGATGTGAAGCAGGGAGGGGCTGAGAAATTGCAGATTCTTCTTTCTCCTGATCATAGCTTTCATGAAGTTCGTTGACTCGGCACGTTTTCCTGGGTTTCAGAAAAGATTAGCTAGGTTGGAATGACACATGACTTATTGTATATTTTACCATGACATTTTCATAGGCCTTTTCTTAAATGAGGTCACCGAGGGCTTACTTTTCTGAAAAGAAGCCGTCTTGAAAACAGAGGAAAATGAATCCTTTGCATAATTTCTTAGAAATTACTTTACTCAGACTTTAATTTAGAAAAACGCTCCATCTCGGGAGGCAGATAAATGACTTCAAAGTGAGATCTGTACTGTACAGGATTATATTTTTAAAACATCACAGCTTTTCTTAGTTTACTTCTGCATCATGCAAACCATGATTCATCTGTTGAGTTCACTGCTAGGGTTTCAAAATGCTCATCAGACATTTTTAAAAAGAGAATTCGGGGAGGGATCTAGGAAAGAAAATGGAGAACTGGAATGGGCTGTGTGTTCATTCAATCATTCATCTATTCATGAATTCAGCATACATTTATCTAGCATCTACTAGGGCTTAGTGCTGTGCCAGGTGCTGAGAATATAAAAAATCAATAAGACGAGCTTGCTTTCTTTGGGAGGCATTTGTGCAAGCAACTGAATTGTTTCTCCAGGCCTGGTTATTCCTCAGTGAAAGAGAAAGAAGTGAAAATAAAGCAAGAACATGAACGCACGCTCCAGATCACTAGAAAACAATGCACATTAAACCCATAGTGAGATATCGCCTCCCACGCACTAGGAAGGTTCTAGCAGACCAGACAGATAATAACAAGTGTTGACAAAGACTTGTGCTCCTGTGCCTGTGCGTGCATGGGGACAACTACTTCACAAACACAAAGTAACCCAACTCTTCAAACGAGAAACTTGTTCTGAGGAAAGCTCCATCTTGACCTCTCACACCTGGAAGCTATGCACAGTTGATCCAACACAGTGAATTCTCCGGAGTCTTGCACATCAAATGAAGCTCGCAGAGCTAAGGGACGAAGAGGCTCCTGTCATGTGCAGGAGCCCACTGCAATCCAGCTGGACACTACGTCCTTGTGTCTCCTGTCTGAGGAGGGACTGCCACATGGTGTCTGAGAACATGAACCACAGTCAGGAAGCTGCAGATGAGTCATCCTATCACCACCCTCACCCTGCTTCATTCCTGCTTGCTTTACCTTGTGGCATTAGCAAAAGGACATCGGAGATTTCCCTCTCTCAGCAGCTCAACAGTTTAGGTAGGACAAACTGTGTGACATTACGGTTCCTGTGAACCTTGGAACTGGTGTGTGGAACAGGCTCTTTCCATTTTTCTGATTGCTCAGTGGATCACTGGTTTGCTTTATTCCCTTATTTCTCCTGGATTATCTTCTTAGTGGGTGGAGGTGAATAAAAGTCTTTAGTCAAACTATCAAGCCTTCCACAGAAACATCTGCTTAAGTCTCCGGCAGCTGCTTGCATGATCATACTAGCACACCACACCCCTCGCTTTCTTCTCTCTAACATATTAACTCCAAACCATCTTATTTATCTAAAACAGTCATCACAAGTAATGATATGTCAATCCCTATGCCTAAGCCCATTATTCATCGTTAAATAACTTCCATCAGGGAATACTAGCCTGCTTCTAGTGCGAGGTAGGTAGGGGATCTCTTCAGATCATTGGGTCTGGGATTCTTGAAATCACGTGCTAATCCAGTCTCCTGCAGAACTTAACCACTTCTTGCTGTTCTATTTCAGTATCTTTTTCATTTTTCCTGCTCGCTGAATGAATCCCTTACTGGCTGATATGCCCAGCTAAAGTAAACACACATGCAACACTAGTTACTGGGAGTGGGAACTGATGGACATCAAAATGTCAGCGTTGGGTTCTACCCAGAAACAAATACGAGAGACACAGTCATAGAAGCTACACCGTTCATCTGAGGAAGTGTCCCAGGTGACTGCTAAAGGCACTGGCTAATAACTCCCCAGTAAACAACTGAAACCGTGACAATGTGCAATTATTTCAGGGTGGTAGGCTTTCCCTAGCTTTTATTTGCATTGTTTTTCAGACTAATCAGTGATGCTGCCACTTGATCAAGCATATTTTCATGAAAGCAAACTCCATCTGCTTGTTCAACACAGGACTTGGCGGTTTTTCTTTTTAGTTGACATTTGGCAGTGTCTGATGAGTTGCTTAAGTATTACCTCACATATGAAATAGGTTGACATGGTAAAATATTACTTTTTAAAACCTTTTTGGGTAAGAACTTTATGAAGCTATAATTCACATACCATATAACTCAATGGCTTTAAATATATTCAGAGTTGTGAAACTATCACACTATCAATCTTAGAATATTTTCATCACCCCTCAAAGAAATCCCATTCCTTTGGAAGTCATCCCTCCCTGTGCTCTAGGCAACCACACATCTACTTTCTGTTTTTACAAATCGTCTATTCTGGACATTTTATATAAATGGAATCATACAACATATGGTCTTTTGTGAGTGGCTTAATATTTTGAAGGTTCAGCTATGCTGTACCGAACACTGAGTTAAAAAAGTTGATCCTCAGAAGTTCGTGCCTTTGCCCTCCAAATTGTGCAACAGGCAGTGAACTTGACTTCTTGGTTTGTGCTAGCTTCAGTGTTTTTCCCTGTAAGGGGAAAATCAGAAGGCTGCCTAGTTTGAATCTTTAAAAGTTTTTTCTTAGTTGAGAGGCAGAGAGGGGGAGGGAGGGAGGGAGAAAGAGGAAGAGAGAGAGGAGAGAGAGCCCACTTCCATCTGCTTGTTCACTTCCCAAATCCCCAGATGCCTGCAGTGACTGGGGCTAGTGGATCCAAAGCCAGGAGTCAGGAGCCCAATCCAGGTTTCTCACCACTTGGTGTTAGAGACCCAATTATTTGAGACATCAGTGCTGCCTCCCAGGGTCAGCATTGCCAGGAGGCCAGAGGCAGGGTCAAACGCAGGCGTCTGATGTGGGACACATACAGCTTTATCACTGGGCCACACGCCCACCCTAGCGCAATTCTCGAGTGAATTTTTACAGCATGTAACATAGCCTGGGAGGAGAACCACTGGTGATCATTTGGTCACCGTGAAAAACACGTAGCCCTTAGGGAACAGAGTACAAAGCAGATTGATCTTGGTAGATCTAAAGGAGAAGGTGCCGCTTAGGGAGGCAGAGGTGGCAGAATGGAGAGGAGCTGGGTTTAGAGATGTTTCCAATCTGGCTAATCCACATAAGACCCTTGCCCAGCCGAGCCAGCCCTGGCACCCTCAGGGAGCACTCGTTATTTGTGGTAGTAGAATCTACACAGTTCTTGTGGGCAACTGCACCTGCTGAAGATGCCAAGTAATAACAGCAACAGTGAAAAATAATAAACAGGCACGGCTTGGTTCATCTTGTCCAACTACCAACTCAGAGCCAGCAAGAATGCTGAGTGGCTTGGGATAGGATACAGGATGCGATTATACAGGGTATTCAAAAAGTTTGTGGAAAATGGAATGAAAAGATAAGTTTATGGGGCTGGCAGTGTGGTTCAATGGGTTACGCTGTCACTTGCAACAGCTGGTTTGCATCCCAGCTGCTCTGCTTCTGAGCCAACTCCCTGCCAATGCATATGGGAAGGCAGCGGAAGATGGCCCATGTACCTGGGCCCCTGACACACATGTGGAAGGCCTGGAAGAAGCTCCTGGCTCCTGGCTTTGGCCTGGGCTAGTTCTGGCCATTGCAGCCACTTGGGGAATGAACCAGAAGATATAAGATTTCTCTCTGAATCTCCTTCTGTCACTCTGTCTTCAAACAAAGAAAAGAAATCTCTAAACAAAAGGTAAGTTTGCTTTAGTGCAAAATTTGGAATCTATGCTTTTTTCATAACAAGCACTTTACACAAACTTTTTGAAGACCGGTTGTATTTTAACACCCTGAAGTAAGCTTTATTACTCTTTCAACTTTATTGTGAACGCCTTCAATTCAGCCTGCAGCTCAGACCTCTCTGATTTAAGCTTCTTTTCTGCCGGTACCTTCTTCCCTAAGCCATTTCTTTACATACTTAAAAACCTCGAATGGCTTATCCTTTAGCCTTTTCCCAACATACTAATCCTGATTCCTTTTACATTTAATTCTTGGCATTAGGAACCAAGCTTTGCATCATGTTAATCTTTAACCCTGATGAACACTATATTAATTCATTAGAACTGCCCATGCACTTCTTTATTTAATAAAACATGTACGGGCCTACTGTGTGTACGACCCTCAGCCCACTTGAAGCAGTATTCACTGTAGAGAGCTTCTCTCACTGCTGTTTGCGAACTTCCTACAGAACTGCTCTTAGAAGCTTTTCCTCAGTGCAGCACCGTCTCTGTCCTCATAGATCACGGAACATCTTTCCTTCACCCTCCACCCTCTGGCTGGCCGGGCCTGGTGCTGGGGGACAGCAGAAACCAGAGGCCCAGGGTTTGAATGCATAAGGAATGTGGGTGGAGGGAGGAGAGGAAGTAGGAGAAGGACCTGGTCAGAGATTCATCTAGAATGTGGGATGACGACACAATGACAACAACTTTGGTTGTCCACCTGAGATCTTAAGGCTGAAAAGGGGCAAAGCAATTTTGGATGATTTCTCCTGGCTCAAGAACTCCTAAAACTAAAACATATACACTTACTAATTTTAAAGACTGGGCTTGGGCATACTAACATTTCACATAGAGGAAGTCCCTTACTCAACTTCCCTGTCTTTGTCCTGGAGTTGCTGACATACTCTTTGCACCCACAGTTCAAGTTCAAATACTTGATGATGCAAATTACAAAGAAAGGAAACAGGCAGGTGTAATGAGTTTCACTCAGAATTCTAATCAGGAGAGCGTGTACACTGGTGAGCTACAGGGCTTGGCTAATGGAGTGCTTAAAAAAATAGCTGATTTTTAAAACTAGGAGCTTTCTTGTTTTACATGAAGAGCTAGAAATACAGAGCCCAGATTCTCAGAAGGCAGCTATCCACTGAGAAAGCAGCCCCATGTCCCCAGAAAGAGACGTCTTTTCCAGGGCTCCCAGGCAGCACTCAAATCCTGAGGCTTACTGTTCACCACCCTTTATCTGAGTGATTGCGTTATGTCATTCAGAAGTAAAGAAATATATATATATTTTTTTGACAGGCAGAGTGGACAGTGAGAGAGAGAGACAGAGAGAAAGGTCTTCCTTTTGCCGTTGGTTCACCCTCCAATGGCCGCCGCGGCCGGCGCGCTGCGGCCGGCGCACCGCCCTGATCCGATGGCAGGAGCCAGGAGCCAGGTGCTTTTCCTGGTCTCCCATGGGGTGCAGGGCCCAAACACCTGGGCCATCCTCCACTGCACTCCTGGGCCACAGCAGAGAGCTGGCCTGGAAGAGGGGCAACCGGGACAGAATCCGGCGCCCCAACCGGGACTAGAACCTGGTGTGCCGGCGCCGCTAGGCGGAGGATTAGCCTAGTGAGCCACGGCGCCAGCCAGTAAAGAAATATTTTACAGAATTTTTATGCTGATCAAAAGTGGGGAGACAAAAGGAGTCTACAAAAGGGAACATATTTATTTACAGAAGAGAAAATATTCTCATCCTACAGCATAGAAATATTGTGTGTCTTGGATGAAAAATGTCATTAAGCAGTCTTTAGGAAAGAACCCTCCTTTCTGTCTCTCTCATTGGTATTAGCGCTCAGGTACTTGTAAACATTGGAGTTTTAGAATCTTGGTACTAATGAAATGATTTCCTGTGTCAAAATGGAGTACATGGGGGTGGGCATTGTGGTGCAGTCAGTTAACCCACCTGTTGGCATTCCCAGTTACTCTGTTTCTGATCCAGTTTCCTTCTAATGCATCTTGGGAGATGGCAGGTGATGGTCTGGTGTCCTGCCCTCTACATGGGAGATTCGGATGCAGTTCCTGGTTCCTGGATTTGGACTGGACTTGCCCTGGTTGTTGTGAGTATTTGGGGAGTGAACCGGTGTATAGAAGATTCATTCTCTCTCTCTCCCTCTCCCTCTCCCTCTCTCTGTGTGTGTCACTGTCTCTGTCTCTCTTTCTCTATCACTCTGCCTTTCAAATAGATGAAAATAAATAAACACAAAAAATGTAGCATGCGTTGGAAAGCAGTGAGGCAAAGCTTATTATAAGAGTAGGAAAGCAAAAAGAAGCAGAACGCATCACAGCAAGTGAGTGAGAGTTGCCAGGGATTTTACTTTGAGAATCTGTCTATGGCTCTGAACTCATAGAGAGGCACCACCCATAGTTATTTCATGTCCTGCATCCTTTAGAAAAATGAGTCCTTTAAGAAAACCTGAAAATCTCAGAATGGAATTCAAGGTTAAAGCTGTAAAACTGTGGGTTAGTAACTCTTCAGGTGTCTGTTATGGGAAGGGGAAGGGGCTAGTGCCTTTGTCACCAGGGTCTCCTCATGGCTGGTATCGGCTATGTGTTCTCCTTGTTGATATGTCCTGCAACTGTGGAAGACATGCACCCTGCAGAGTGTGAAGTAAGAGAAGTTGCTGCTGATGACAGACCCAGGTTGGACACAGACCAGCACACATGACAAAGAGAACCAAATCTGGACAACAGATATGCTCTATAACACATGGCGGCAAGGATGGAGCTGTATGAGTGTGTCTGTGTGTTCAGCTGTACTCCACTTGGAGACCGCTCAAGAGACCAAGAGCTAAGGCATCTGCAAAGCAGAAGAGGGATTTTCACATTATAAAAAGATGTTACTTCAGATATTCTCTCAATATTAAGCTCTTCACCACTAATGCAGTGGCTCTCGGCTGGGGATGATTTTGCCTTCCCTGCCAGGGGACATTTGGCAATGTCTGGAGACATTTTTGGCTGTGGCAATTGGGAACTGGGCGGTTTGCTAGTGGCATCCAGGGGATACAGGCCAAGGTTGTTGCTAAACACCCTACAGTGCACAGGACAGCCTCACAGCAAAACATGGTCTGGTTCCAAATGTTGACAGTGCCAGATTGAGAAACTGTAGTCTTATACACTTTATGTATATAATTTATTGTCTTTTCATTCAATGAAAATACTTATTTCAGAAAGAGAGGTAGAGAGAGAGAGAGAGAGAGAGAGAGAGAGAAATTTCATATCTACTGGCTCATTCCCAAAATGCCTACAACAGCTGGGGCTGGGCTGGGTTGGGGCTTGAAGCCATGAGCCAGGGACTCCATCCATATGGGTGGCAGGGACCCAAGTACTTGAGGCATCACTGATGCCTCCCAAGGTCTGCATTAGTTGGAAGCTAGAATTGGGAGCTGGAGCCAGGAAGTGCACCCAGGTACTTGAATGTGAAACATGGGTGTCTTAACCAGAATCTTAATCACTAGACCAACAGCCTGCCCCCATTTTTTAAAAAGGTTGCTTACATAAATGATTGAAAACTGCTGTATAAAACAAGGGATATCTGCTTTAGAAGGCAGGGCTGGTTGGAAGCAAGGGTGATGGAGAGAGTGTGGTGCTGGCTAAACAGAAGAGGTTGGTGGGAATGAGCTGTCTGGGAGTTCAAGCGATGTAAGTGGAGCAGGGCAGGACAGCACTCAGGGTGTGGCTGGCAGCGGTGGTAGCTGGGAGACAGCAGCACGGTTCAGCGTTGGGGATGGTGCAGAGAGGAACCCACGGAGACACTGGCTTTGATGTCTGGAACAGAGGGTGTAAGCAGAAGCGTGAAGCCAACCGAGAAGCGCTGGTGTTTGACCTAACAGGTCACGGCCAAGGGCTGATGCCTTGAGAAGGATCCCTATGGTGGGTGCAAAGGGTGGAGAACTGTCACGAAGCTGCTGGGAGCAGAAGGGCTGGAGGGGGTGGGTGTGGAGAGGAAGAGGGCAGGGCAACATGGCAGGAGGGAACACCAGGTAAGAAAGGTGGTGTGTGTGTGTGTGCGTGTGTGTGTGTGTGTGTACACGTGCATGTGGTGGAGGGATGGCTGGAAAGCACCCTCTGTGGGTTCCCAGGAGAACCAAGAAGATTCCCCAAGGGCAGTTGGCAGTTGGCTCTAGGGGAGCCGAGAAGAGTGTGATACCAAGGACAGCTCATGGAACCTCAGCAGTCCCAAGGCTCTGGAAAGTGGAAGAATGGTGACCAGTTGGGCAGTGAGGAAACAGGAAGAAGACCAGTAAGGGCATGGGGTCATAAAAGCCGGACCAGCAGGGATGGTGGGAAGGGCAGCAGCTTGCCTTGAACCCAAATGCACTTGAGTGCTGGGAGCTGAGAAGAAAGCTCTGAGCCCACCTGTGGGAGGTGCCCAGGCAGGGATGCCAGATGGTGGACGTGAGTCCCGAGGACAGGACATTAGGCGTGCCACCACGTCTCCCCAGGCCCGCCACATGTCTGCTTTCATTTGCTCACGTAGCCACGGACCCTACCATTCATGTTCACCATAAAGATCAAAGGCACATGCTTTAGGATGAGGTTGGGGCGTCTGGTGAAGTCCCTGACAGCTGTGCCTTTGTCTGCATCTGTGCCTGATTTGGAGACTAGTACAGCTCTTTGCGTCCACGTCTGGGTGTGTCAAGAAGCCCTTTCATTTAACTTTTCGAAAATCAAATGTGTTCTGCTTGTTTAAAAAATGAGTAAAGTGGCATGTTTTCCAGAGCGCTATTGTCTCTTAATAGTATATGGTGGCAGTGCCTAATTTAAAATGCTAACCTTACATCCTCACAATTACATACACATTGTAGAAAAGTATACAACTGCAGGGGCACTTCAGTATTACATTTTACGGAGAAAATGTCTGCAATGCTCAACAGTTCCCTGGGTAGTCTGATTACCTCTGTGTTTAAATTAAACAGATGCAGCTAGAGAGGAAGAGTGAGGACCAGAGCAGGGGACAAACTGGCAGGGCGAGAGACTCTGGGGAAATTGGGGAAACAGAGAGGGCGGAAGCAGGGAACGAGGGAAAGGCTGAGAAAGAGAATCGAACTGTTCAGGTTTGTGGTTGTGAGTGACTGTGCCATGGCGTCAATAAGCCTTCCCTGGCTTGGTGTCTTTTCCTGCTACTTTCGATAGACTGCCTACAATCCTAGGGTTTAATGGAACCCGTCTTTTGCCGGAAAGATTTCGGAGCCTCCCCACTCCCCACTCTATGAAACAGCAATCCCAATCTTTCCCTGATTTTCAAAGAGGCCAAAGGAATTCTAACTAGAGGTAGTATTTCTTTGGGGCTTAACCCTGCTTTTCAATCCAGTCCTCTTGGTGTGAGTCACTTCGAACACCCCCAACTTATCATCGAATTTCCATTTTCCAACGTCACATGGAATCAACAGTTACAGAACACACACAGAAAAGCACAAATCCCGCCGTAGACACAAAAGCAGATTCAGGAAACAGGTGTATGCGGAGCTTCCACTCCCATGACTGATTTTTCTTCCTGTCGCACTAAAGCCAGAGCATGTGCAATCAAAAATGAACTGCAACAGGACAAACACACCCATCTCCTTGATTCTGGCTCCAATCCAGGACATGCCGGTTTGAGCGAGTGGATATGATATCCAGATCTGCACGAACGCTCTAGAACTTTCTGAACATGTATTTGCTCTGAAGAGAGCTGGCACCTGGAAGCCAAGCAAAGAATGGCATAAGGAGAGCTGCACAGGACGGACTCCGGGAAGGATTCCTTTGAAATATGACAGGCAACATGTTTCCAGAGCAGCCAGAGGCAGGCTGTTTGGCACTTGGGATGCAATTGGAATTTCTGGTGGAAACAGCCAGCCAAAACCGTTTTACAAAAAAGAAACAGAAAGAGAGCGCAGCACGCCAGCTGTCACTTGTCCTCTGACTTCCAAACTGACTCTCTCCTTCCTCCTGAACCTGTGGGCGACTGGAAGTGGGCAGGTGGAACTGGGTGTGCCGACTGATTTGAACACAACCAATCCTAACTACCTTACTTGAAAGACAAGGAATAAGGAGCACAAGTCTTCTGAGTTGGTGGGATTTTTTTGGTTTGCCCCTTTCAGCATTTTGTTTTTGCATATTCCTTCTGAGATATGACAGACACTATATGCTGCATGTTAGCTCTGCTCATTGTGGCAATTACATTGTCCCCCCTCCCTCAGTTCTTGATATTTTATTTCAGATGTGATCCCATGAACTGAACTCTGACTCCTCCTTCCTCCCTTCCTTCTGAACGCTTTAGGAGCTTGTTAACTTTTTCCTCTCTTGGCTACACATGAGAAAACAGAGAAACAGCAAAAACAAAAGACAAAATCATTCTAAAACCAACCAAGAGAGAGAACCAAGCTCAATAGCAAGGTGTGTAGCCTTCCTTTATTTCAGCAATGTGCACCTGTAATACCTTCCCTGGTTTTTCTTTTGTTTCTTTTTTTCAGGGCCATGTTCCTTCATTTTTTAAAAAAAATTATGACCATCCTCTGTATACTAGAAAACTCCAATTAAAAGCTAGAGAATAAGCCATTCTAGAAAAATTAAGACAGCTGCATTATTGAAGTTACAACACTGTAGTGACAGCAACAAACTCAGTAGCAATTATGAATTTCATGAAAACAGATAAGAACTCAATTGGAAAATGAGGACTGTCCTACTGAGCACCTGTTTATAATCTTAATTTTGCCTTAATGAGACACTACTGATGTCCTTCAGCAACAACAAAAATCAATAGTGGATCAATAGGGATAAATGTGTTGGGTATGACCTTCTGTCCTCAGAGACAGTTAACAGCTGGGTTTAGTTTGACTGGGATTTGCTGGAAGACTTGTAACAGTAAATAACAGTGCATTTAAGAATATTTGCCTGCTCTGGTTTAGTGTGTTTGGCAGGTGGCAGTAGCTTTCCAGTGGCATATGGGTTTGAGAAATTAAATCAATATATGCATATAATGTGTCTTTTCCTCTAGCTCATGCATCAAAGTAATTAGTAAAGAACCCCTGGTTTCACATTTTATAAGCAAATATTTCCCTGTGCTGGCTGAAGAAAATATCACGAAAAGACAAAAGGGGAAAGACCCTGAAGAGAGATGCAGGAATGTTTAAGAATGACAGGACACATAGATGGAGACAGAAGCCAGTATTTCCCTGTGATCCTACACCACGAAAGGCATTTTCAGGTATGTTTAATGAGGCAATGCTAATTTCTCCTTTTCAAAGGAACATTATCTATAATAGTAAGTGAGACAGAGAGTACACTCAACCTATCTCAAATTCCTCATTAGGGTGTTGACACGGTGGGACCCTTATTATAAATGAGAGACTCTGATGCCTTTCAAGAGGATGCAAAACTAAGTGAAAATACAGATGAACAACTGTGAATGAATTTAATACTCTCATCCTCTTCATATTGCATACTTAGGAGTTAAAGAATAGTGTTGAATATATGGTAAATGTTACATAGAGAATTTAGTTTTAATAAGTTCTGAATTTGTTTTCATTACAGGCTACTTTTAGAGTCACATTGAGGAAAGCTAATGGTAATTTTTATAGGAAGCACAATCAAACAAGTCATATTAGGTATCGACATTAATGTCACAGAGAAATTTTCCTTCTAAGATCGAAGGTCATCATATTTTGGCAGTTATGGAAATCCATAAAGTTGGTTCCCTATGCAATAACCTGTAGGGCATACACAGAAAAATCAAGTTCCTGGAACACCTGCAGTAGAATTTAAGATATTTCAAAAGCATTTCTGTCTAGCAGTTGCCACCAAGTCCCTGAACACTACCTGTTGACTTCTATTTTAATTTTGGTAACACACAAAATACTCTATTGATAGAACACGGAAACACTGAATAGTACTAGATAGTCACAGTGTCTAAGAAGGTAAATGGATTCTGTACTTTGTTTTAATATTGGATTATCTGAAGGGCATTTCGTTTGTTATCATATAAAGAGTTCATTCGACACAATTCCAGGCATGTTATACTTGGGGACACAGTAGCAAGGTAAAGCATATTGACTCCTGTTTGAATTTTACATTCTCACAAGTTTATATAGCTGCCAATAGATTCTTTTTGTTTGCCTGGATTAGCAAATCTATGGCAATGAACATTTACAAATCATAACGTATCATTATAGACCTGTCAAAGAGATCACTGAAATATTTTAGTCATTAACTAAAACAGACTTTCATTGAAACATCAAGGAAGAGTCAAGTGAAATTTTAATCTGGACCCGAACAGGGGAGACTTATCCCACTGCCAATGCCACAACACCTCTCCAGCAAGGGGAAGCCACTTACGTATTTTCTTCAGCAAAGAAGGCGGCAATACTCACTATGGAATAGATGTACACACACACACACACACACACACAGTCCCAAACCCATGCAAAATACAGCCTAGAAACCAACTCAATCCTGCTTTCATATATAAAGAAAACAGTGCTTGAGAATTTCTGTGTTCGCAGAGTCCTTCAATCACCTAGCAACCTCCCTCAGTGCGGATTTATTTTAGTTTCGAATATTCAGTGTTCAAATTCAAAGATCCGACGAAGCAGATGCAAACCGCAACTTTCAGACAAAACGGGAAACAGACACTGAAACTTTGACCCAATGGAAGCAACGTGGTCCCTACCTTTTTTTTGAGAGTACGACGGTGACTGCCCTTGAGAAAAAGTAGGCTTTTCTTCAGTGAAATAGTCAGGATGGCTGTATTGATTCAGGGCCATGTCCAAGTCAGAGTCCTTGCTTTTAAACATGTTTCCAGGGTAACTACAGGTGTAAGGCTGATTCAGTGCCCAGGCCTGTTCCATATATATGTTGTGGCTGGGCACAGCCTGAGCACCACAGCCACTGGAACCTGGACTGTCTTCCAGACACGCGTAGGAACCAGAGGGCTGCATGGAGCGATTGCTGCCGGCAGCTGGGTGCACTTCATATATTTCTTGCATACAGTAGTTCATTTTGGTATCCTGGTTCAGTTTCTACTTTACATATACACACCCTCTACACATGCATGCAGCAGCTCCAGGCCCCCTGGGAGCCAGGCATATACGCCCAGAAGCATACATCCATACACATGAAACAGAGGCGAGGACACATAAACACCACCCCCACACTGCAGCCCAGCCGGCTTTCCTGTGCAATAGCACCTGATGTGCTAAAATCCTATTTCCACGGAGGTGTCTTTTGAGCTCTCCTGCCATTCAAACGTATTGGAAAGCAGATTTATGACTAAAGGTCTTAAGCTGTACATGCAGCTAATTCCTGGGGAAGATGGTAGGCAGGTGGGAATGACCTCCACCCAGACAGGGGGCTGACAGGCGGGCAGGTTCCTGGTACTCCGATGCTATGAAGATTCAACTTACATGCTGCCTTTAACCCCTTTCAACATGATTAGAAGATGATTACTCATTGTTATGTCAGTTTGGTTGACAACTTAAGCATGAAACATGATAAAGACATCTTAGAGAATACCCGTGGCGCACAGACAATCCAAAAATCAATAATCTAGTTTATTAGCATGAACCGGAGAAAATCCAGGAGTAATGAGCTGATTCCAAAACATTAATCCAGTTGTACAAATGTTAGTGGCTGAATCTGTTGTTGAGTGTTTATGGGTTGGCTTTTAATAGCAGTATCCAACCATCTTCCCCTATAACAATGAGCCTGCCGGCTTGGCAACCGCGCCAAGGAAAGCCACACTGGGAAAATGTTGCAGGTGTCCCTATTCCGCTCCTCAAACCGGATGATTTTCTACTTCGGTAGCACTAAACTACACAAGCCCTAAAGCTTAAATGAACTTTGCCCAATTCTGGATTCATGCTTTGTTTACAAGAGCCTGAGACAGTGTGTGCCAATACCCCTGGATGGGGAATATCCCTAAATTACGGAGATTTTCCTGTTCTGCTTATGCTTAATAGTTGCCCGGTTATCAGGATGGGAACACTGTGTATACTCGGATAGTTGTCATTGTATTCCCATTCAAATCTGACTGTAAGATCATCGTCAAGCTGTAATGCTGTTTCAGTAGTATTTACACACGTGGCATTTAAAGACAGTGATCCAAAAGGGACAAAGATTTTCTGTAAGAGAAAGAAGAAGGTAAAAAACACAAAGTCAGTGCTTGCTAAGATGATGCTAACGGCATTTCTCCCTGTGGATGGTGGCCAGTGTGTGTGTCCACATAGAGGCATGTGGTCCAGTTCATAATACTAGTAGGGGCGGGCTGCTTGCTTTTAAGCCAAGAGTTCCTTCTCTTCCAGAAACTGTTTGCAGGGCTGGGCTTCCAACCTCCAACCATGATGTTCACATCAGGGTTACTGCTGTTCCACAAATGTGTGACCTTGTTGGTATGTCCCTACTAAGGGACCACAGACAGAACAACACTGTGACATTCCAGACCGAGCCCTTTGCTTTGGCTGTACAGCTCTCATCACCATTGCACTATGGAGTACCAGGGCAGGCGCATATGGCAGAAGGGCATAAAAATCACTCAACAAAGTATGAAGTGTCTGTAGGGGACAGAGCAAAGAGGTAGGAGCCACAGGGACGTCTGTTAAAAAAGAAAAAACCCAACTCTGGTTTCTTTCCCTAAGTGGCTTACTCGCACATGTATTAAGTGTACAAGGTCAGGTGGATCAGTGCTGTGCAGTTTTTATGTGCTGATGTTTTTGTAAATGCAGTAAAGGGGCCATTGCCTCCAGGGAAGATGGTGAAGAATTAAAGAACAGGCAAAGGATGAGATAAAATATGAGAGGAACCCCAGGCGAGCCTGGGTGGATGGTTAGCCACAGGACTCTTCACAAAACTGCAAGTGAGCTACAAAACAAGGAAAGGAAACTTCCCAGTTTGTACACTTGAACCCAGGAAATGAGCTATAACAGCCTAGAAAGCATGAAAGGTACCCTAAAGAATAAAGAACACAGCTGACATCTTAGTAATGTTTTTCCTCTCTGATTACTCCTAAAACAAATGAATGATTTGTTTGCAAATGTTTTTAGGAACACATATATGTAACATTACAATTAACATTTCCTCCCCACTGAAAATGTCAAAACATTTTATTGGAAGCAGTCACTATTTTCTGCAAACCCTAGGAAAAAGGATCCAGGCCTTATGTTTTTTTGGTCTGATCTCATTTATTTATCTCAAATTTCCAAAAACTAATCTGAAAATTAACCTTTCAATAAAGCGGTTTTCTTTCCTGGCAAGCGCGCATGTTCCAAGGCCTCTTTTCTGGTTGGGAGCTGTGTGTTGAATCCATCCCGTTTTGTAGTTCTGCCCAGTGCACTTCCTGGCTCCCTCTCTGCTTCACAGAAGGCACAAATCCAGGCAATCTCTTGCTTTTCACCAGTTGCAAAATCAACTAAACTCATAGCCTCAATTTTCATTCCAAAGGAACACTTAAAAACAATTTCCAGAAATCTCTAACTGTGCTTAAAAATTAGTGTTCACCCCCGGCACTAGACATACATCCTTGCAACGACACAGGGAAGACCAATTCCTGAAAACCTTTCCCTTAATTTTTACTAAACATTTGGAAAATCTCTGAGCGTCAACATTTTTATTGACTCTAACCAACTCTGAATTCCTTCAGAAATAACTTGAATAGAAAAATAAAACCTTTCAAACCATATTTAAGAGAATCCACTTCCTCAGTAATTTCATCTTTCGTAGCAACCAGAACAACATTTTCTGGAATGCCAAAACTTTCCCTCTCATCCCAAGTGGGAATGCTGTTTACTTGGCATGAACGCGTGTTACTCTTATTACTGTTGGCTGAGACTGGAGCTCGGCACTGACACTGAAGTTGAAACATGGCCGCCCGCATCCTGATCGATGCAGTCACATCTGTTGCCTGTGACCAGTTGTGCGGCTTCCTTGGCGAGTCGATAGAGCAATCTGAACATCCTGTGGGTCACAAATGAGGTGAGCCTCAGCAAGGTTATGTTCTCATTCCCTTGACTGACAGCTCCAATTCAGTTACTTAAAGAAAAGCTTAAGAGTTATTGGACCCACAGTGCATCAAAGTGCCTTAAATAAACTTGGGAGGGCTTTAATAGTTCTCATCAGAGGTGTTTCAATCAATACTGATTCATTATGTAAATACACCTTTGTGTATGGCTCGCAGGAAAGAACCCCAAAGGACGAGACTAACTTCCTGTGTTCAGAAAGCCAAGGAGGTAAACAGCAAGCATTCAAAGTCCTTCAAAGAGGAGAATCGTTTCTCTCTTTCCCTCTACTTTTCACTGTGTTGGTTCTCAAATATGGCTGCACATCAAAATCACCTGAGAAACTTTAAAAACTACTGATGCTAAGGCTCCCCCTCAGAGAGTCTGATTTAATTAATGTGGGGTGAAACTTTAGCATGAAGGTTTTTAAAACTTCTCCAGGTTATTTGCATTAGCAGCAGAACGTGAGAACCACTGTTCTACTGAGTGCCTGACTCCAGCCCCTTCACCGTGGACTGGGGCATCCCGAGTACTCCTCCCATTTGCAGTTTCACTGCACACTTCCCTCTGTGCTTTTAAAACAATTTTTAGATGAACAAAAATCGTACATATTTGTGGAGTGCAGAGTGACACTTCAATAGACATATACACTGTGCACTGATCAAATCTGGGTAATCAAACATTTCTTCTTTGATGTTACTTTGTGATCCGAGGCTTGGAGCTTCTTTCTTCCATTTGTGCTTACAATATATATCAGGATTACAATGTTGTATATACTGTGCTTACAATATGTACTAGGGGATTGTGAACTTCAGCCTCCCTCTATGCGCTGTAACAGTCGGAACTTATTCCTTTGCTCTAACCTAATTTAGTGCCCATTATCCAAACTCCCTCCACCCCTCCCACCACTCTCAGCCACCAGTGATCACCATTCTGTGTTCACAATGAGTTGTTAAAGCTTCCACATATGAGGCAGAAATAGGCCATTTGTCTGTGCCTGACTTATTTCACATGAAGTGATATCTTTCCGTTCCAGCCATTTTACTGCAAATAACATCTTTCATTTTTTATGGCTGAATGGTGTTCCATCGTCTTTTCTGTATCCATTCGTCTGAAGTTGGATTCCTTGGTGGGTTCCGTATCTTCACTATTGTGAACAGTGCTACTATATATATATGGTGGAGAAAGTGTCTCTTGGACACATTGATTCCATGTCTTTTGGGTCTATACTCGGTAGGGGGATTATTGGATCATATGGCGGTTCTACTTCTAGTTTTTTAAGAAATCTCCATATTGCTTCCCATGGTGGTTGTACTAAATTACATTCCCATCAACAGTGTTTAAGAGTTTCCCTTCCCATCGAAAGCTAACACACTCAGGCAAAAGATGACCTAAATGAGATCTCTGTGAGTAAGATCCCAATGGAAAGAACGGGCCATCAAAGAAGGAGGCACCTTTCTCTGAAGGGAGGAGGGAGCTTCCACTTTGCTTATGGCCCTGTCTAAAAACAGACAGTGTCTGTGGACTCCAAAGGCTTCCATAGCCTTGGCAGCTCATGACAAGAGCCTCGGGTGATCACAGACATCATAAACAAGAGTGTCAATTGTTAAATCAACAACAGGAGTCACTGTGCACTTACTCCTCATGTGGGACCTTTGTCCTTAATGAGTTGTACTATGGGAATTAATGGTAAAACTAGTCTTCAAACAGTACTTTATACTTTGTGTGTCTGTGTGGGTGCAAACTGTTGAAATCTGTACTTAATGTAGAGTTGGTCTTCAGTGTAAAAGATAGTTAAAAATGAATCTTAATGAAGAATGGGATGGGAGAGGGAGTAGGAAGTGGGACAGGAGTAGGGGTGGGAGGGCGGGTATGGAGGGAAGTATGCTATATTCCAAAAGCTGTACCTATGAAATTTATTTATTAAATAAAATCTTTCTAAAAAAAAAAAAGAGTTGCCCTCCTCCTCTGCATTTGCTCCTGGCTTTTTGATAACAGCAACTGTAATAGGGACAGGATGATATCTCAGCATAGTTTTGACTTGCATGTGCCTGATGGTCAGTAATATGGAGCACGTTTGCTTTTGTTTGTCCTGTTTTGAACAACTGACCTTTCACATCTCAACCTGGTTTCCCTGGCCCTTGGGTTACCCAATCAAGTAGGGGAGAAAGTTGAAGGAGACAAACCAGGAAAGAACAAAGTACTAGGAAGTCTGATATACTTGGTATGGGGCCACAGGAAGAATCTGCCTAGGCAGCCAGAGATGCCTTCATAGAAGTGACCTGTGAGCTGGGTTTGAAGAGTATGTAGGCCTACAACAGTAGGCGGCTGAGATACGAGACAGCTGAGTAGAAATGTCTTCGGGAGAGCACCAACTTTATGAGAAGCCCTCAACAAGTTGATAGAAAATGCACGTTGTGAAAAAGTTATGCATGGATTTCAAATGTTTTTGCACCTACATACACTTAACTTTTAATTCCACTTTTCCATGACCTTTTTGACATACTTTCGTATTTGCAAAAAACTGCATAAAGAAAGATAATGAATAAACTTAAAGGTGCTCAGAGACTTCTGGCTTCTCCTCTATTGTTCTTACTTTCTGTTTGGGTAACAGAATTTCTATTTTTTGGGGAATATGTCCTATATGTATATATAGTCTTCCTTGCACCTAGATGTGTGCTGACTTCTGCCCAATGAGAGGTAACAGAAGGAGTGGTAGAAGTCGGTATCTAGGACACTTGAAAGCCTGTTAAAAGACAACCAGCATATGCCATTTGTTTCTTCTCCTTTGTTCTGTTTTCCTGCTGCCTGTAATGTGAATACAATGGCTGGAGTTCCAGACACCATTTTGGGCCACGAGGATGAGGGCCAAACTCTAGGGATGGTGAATGATCGAGCTGGGAGGGCTCTAGGTTGCTTACAGCCACAGAACTGCCATCCTAGCCCTGGACTGCCAACTTCTGGACTCTTTGCAAAAGAAAGAAATAAATTTACTTAGGTCACAGTTACTTTGTTTGTAAAATAGGGATAACAGCACCCATTTTATTGATAAACTATTCATCATGTTTGAAAAATATGGACAAGAGCCTCGGGTGATTACTGACATCATAAATAAGAGTGTAAATTGTTAAATCAACAACAGGAGTCACTGTGCACCTGCTCACAATATAGGACCTCTGTCTTTAATGTCTTGTACGATGCGAATTATCAGTAAAACTACTACTTGAACAGCACTCTATACTTTGTGTGTCTGTGTGGGTGCAGTCTGTTGATATCTTTACTTAGTATAGATTAAGTTGACCTTCTGTATATAAAGATAATTGAAAATGAGTCGTGATGAAGAACGGGGTGGGAGAGGGAGTGGGAGATGGGATGGTTGTGGGTGGGAGGGAGGTTATGGGGGGAAAAGCTGCTATAATTCAATAGTTGCACTTTGGAAATTTATATTTATTAAATAAAAGTTGAAAAGAAAAACAAGAAAAATATGGATAACAGAACGTATCTTACCGCATAGATGAAGTTAGGATACAGAAGTCAAGCACTTACAATGAACTGGTCTTGTAGGTGATATACTCACATATGCATAATAACAATGATTACTGAGTTGCCATAGCCCTGTCTTGGGCTACTTTCTCTTTCAGTCCACATGTTCACATTAGTTCAGGGTCAGTATATGGCCCGTCTCCTGCTTTATCAATAAAGCTTTAGTGGAACTCAGCCATGCTCATTTGTTTACAATTGTCTCCAGTTGCTATCGTGCTACAACACTTGAGTAGGTGCAACAGACCATATGGCCTGTGGAAAATATTTACTATCTGGCACTCCAAAGAAAAAGTTGGCCAGCCCCTGCTCTCCGGTGATCTAGTCCTGTCTCAGAGCTTTCTAGAACAGTCGCATGCTGATGACATCCAATGTGTCTCCATCCCAGATGTCACCTCTGAAATGAGAATCTCATATCCCACCAGCTGACAGCTGCATCTGCACAGCCATCACATCCAACTTAAGTCTTCCTAAGACCTGTTTCTCCCATCATCTTCCCATCTCAGTGCCACCTGCGGGCTTAAACAAACATCCTCGGAACCTTGCTTGAGTCCTCTCCTCCCCACTACCACCTACATCCAATCCATTAGCCAGTCCTTGAGATCTCCAGAAGATCCGATCACTCTGCTGCCCCCACTGCCATTATCCTCGCCCAAACGATCATCCCTCGTTGGGACACCCCAAATGCCCTCTACACTGGCCTTGTACCACTTCTGTTCTTCCTACAGCAAACAAGGAGTGATGTTTTTAACTGCCAATCAGATCATGGCCTTTCCCTGTTTGAAGCCTTCAGTGGCTTCTCACTGCAGTTGCAACAAAATCAAAATTGTTCAGCAAAAGGTAGCCCATCCTTACTTCACACCGACCCCCAGCTTCCACACACGCACTTGACTCCCCTGGAGCAGTGTCCTTGTTGTTCCTTGAACACTTGAAATTCTTGCTGCCTCAAGGACTCTTCCCGCACTCTTCCCTGCATTTTAAAGGTCCCTCCCTCCCACTCTTCACAGAATAGAGCCCTTGTCATCCTTCAGGACTGAACTGAAACGTCGCTTTCTCTGAATCTCAGGAGCCTCTCGATTCCATTGTTGGCCGGAAAGTCCCTGACACCCAGCGCAGCAGAAGCCCAACGGGCTCTCAGTACATCACGATCTTTGCGCACTTTTTTAAGAGAAAAATTTATATATTGCAACAAGTGGCTTCTTTTAGGCTTGAAATGTTCTGGAGAGACATTGATGTGCCCAAGACCAATCCATCCAGTTTTCTCTTTTATGTCTTAGCCACAAGAGCACAGAGACGGCTCAGTGGATATAACCTACCTGAAATGAAGTCATGGGACTGTGAACAGGCATCACCTCTGCTGATCACCTCCACCCCAAGAGAGGTTGTCAAAGGGGCTGAGACATTCCAGGTCCACGGAAGGAGCTACGCACGTGGAGGAAAGTCCTCATCATAAACGTCAAAGGGTGGGGATCCAGCTGTTATTGTGGAAGTGCCAGAAGTCTAGCTAAATGTCAGGCAGTGTGTGTGTGTGTGTGTGTGTGTGTGTATATATATATATACACACATAGAATATAATATATATATTAGAAACTTGAGGGGTGCACAGCAACTTCTGAGCATGCTTTTGATGGATAGAATCTTTTCTCTCATTGCTTTTATTGTTTTTATTTATTTATTTTTATTTTTATTTATTTATTTATTTTTATTTATTTTTTGACAGGCAGAGTGGACAGTGAGAGAGAGAGAGAAAGGTCTTCCTTTTGGCCGTTGGTTCACCCTCCAATGGCTGCCGCGGCTGATCCGATGGCAGGAGCCAGGTGCTTCTCCTGGTCTCCCATGGGGTGCAGGGCCCAAGCACTTGGGCCATCCTCCACTGCACTCCCAGGCCACAGCAGAGAGCTGGCCTGGAAGAGGGGCAACCGGGATAGAATCCGGCGCCCCGACCGGGACTAGAACCCGGTGTGCCGGCGCCGCCAGGCAGAGGATTAGCCTAGTGAGCCGTGGCGCCGGCCCTCTCTCATTGCTTTTAAAAAATGAGGACTCCCAACTACTACAACTGCAGAGATGGGAGCTGGGGCTCCACACCCACAACAGCCCTCTTCACACCCCAGCACATACGGGGACCCACGGAGGCCAAGGCCACTCCTTGGCTTCCCCACGGTCCCAGCATGTGACACCCAGAACTTGCAGGCTGTGAGTTTCAGGCTTATTGTAGTTGACTTGTGAGGAAGTTCAGTCCCACAGTGATGACGTGACTTGTCACCAAACAGGTGGTGGCTCTGGGACCAGGCCCCTTTCCTGCTGTGACGGTATCAGTGCTTGTAGGCTAGATGAGGTCTCCAGCTGCTCAGTTGGGCTGAGTGCTTTCGAGTTAGAACCTGCTATGGAAGGAGGGGATTCAGGGGCTTGTCCCGGGCCTGGGGCTGCTCCCCCCATCCTCAGGATTCCCATCAAATTATACAGAGACTGAAACCGCAAGGACCATACCGAACTCCAACCACTTCAGAGGATTTTATTCCCTCGGCCCCAGGTGGGTTAGTGAGCATGAGTCACCCTCTCAATGACTGTAGCTGTATAATCCTCATTAACTGAACATTGTGTCTACCGTATTAATAGTCAAACAGTATTCCTAAAGTGGTCCAATAAAACCTGCCCCAAGAGATGCTTTGAAGAAAAAAACAATACAGAGAGGTTCTATGGCCAGATGAGTTCTGAAAGCAATGTGTTGTGTACCTTCGCCTGGGAGAGTTGCACACAGACAGAATTACTGCTCTTTATACACTGAATTGTTTGATTTTGTATAGCAACATTTCCCAAACACACCTGATTACAGAGCCCTGTGTGTTCTGTAACATCTGTCAACAAGTGCTCCTTGAACCAGACTTGGAGAAACCCAGTATTGTGCTCTGTTGGATGTGTAGGCTGGCGCTAAGGCTGTTTGCAAGGATTTGCCACCTGGACGGAAGGTGTGTTTCTGACAATGCACCAGGAGCAGACAGGAGGAGCCCTGGACGCTGCAGAAGGGGAGTGCCCTGTTTTTGGTCTTTCCTTTGAAGAAAGACACTGGCCAGGAATGGCACCTGGACACGTGGAAGTGGGACTCCCTGATTGGCCACAGAACAAGACCAGGGCCTTTCTGTGTCATTAGGAATAGAAGTGCAAAGTTTTCCTCTTTTAAAATTTAAAATTTTTTCCTAACTTCTTCTCTTTTGGTATTTAATAAAAAGCTTTTGGGCCGGCGCTGTGACTCACTAGGCTAATCCTCCACCTTGTGGCGCTGGCACACCGGGTTCTAGTCCCGGTCGGGGTGCCGGATTCTGTCCCGGTTGCCCCTCTTCCAGGCCAGCTCTCTGCTGTGGCCAGGGAGTGCAGTGGAGGATGGCCCAGGTCCTTGGGCCCTGCACCCCATGGGAGACCAGGAGAAGTACCTGGCTCCTGCCATCGGATCAGCGCGGTGTGCCGGCCGCAGCGTGCTGGCCGCGGCAGCCATTGGAGGGTGAACCAACGGTAAAGGAAGACCTTTCTCTCTCTCTCTCTCTCACTGACCACTCTGCCTGTCAAAAAAAAAAAAAAAAAAAAAAAAAAAAAGCTTTTGGATAGTTCTGGACTGCTACAGCTCTACAAAAGGGTACCACGGGGAAAACTTGCCCATAATCTATCACCAAGCAGAATGTGTTTTTACAAACATGTGCTTGAAAAAGCAGCAGTGTGGTTTATTAGTATAAAAGGACTGGCTTCTGATCTGGGGCAGTGGAACAGGGCTGGCTATGACGAGAACAGTGCAGTGGGAACAAGACACCCCTAGGCTCACGTGGTAGAGCCAGACCCAGTTACAGAGAAGTTTCTAGAAGAAAGTCCTGGTGGCCTCCTCCACGTGGACCCTGTGTTTCTGGCAGTCAGTCCTGCAAGTTGTCTGTTTTGTTTCATTGCAGTGCAATGGCTGCCCGAGCACAGACACACAGAAGGCACCTCAAGCCTGGTTACGGCAGCCTTTCACGAGAGGGACTGTGTCAGTTCAGAGGGTGAGTGAGGTAAAGAACTCAGCCACAAAGATCACAGAGCAGACTCCAAAGTCTGGAGGTTAGGGAACCTCGCTCAACAGCAGCAGCAGCAGCAGCATCCCCCGACTGCTGAGAAATGCAATTCAGAGTGGACAGTGAGAGAGAGAGAGACAGAGAGACAGAGAGAAAGGTCTTCCTTTGCCATTGGTTCACCCTCCAACGGCCGCCGCGGCTGGCACACCACGCTGATCCGAAGGCAGGAGCCAGGTGCTTCTCCTGGTCTCCCATGGGGTGCAGGGCCCAAGCACTTGGGCCATCCTCCACTGCACTCCCTGGCCACAGCAGAGAGCTGGCCTGGAAGAGGGGCAACCGGGACAGAATCCGGCGCCCTGACTGGGACTAGAACCCGGTGTGCTGGCGCCGCAAGGTGGAGGATTAGCCTAGTGAGCCACAGTGCTGGCCAGAGAAATGCAGTTCTTCAGCCCACCGCACACCTGGCAGGCCCAGGGCAGGATGGAGCTTCCCAGCCCTGCAGAGAGTCTGGTGTCAGCTAAAGTTCAAGAACCATGGCGTCTGAGGAGGGCTGAAGTTGTGCCATGAGCTGATCTCCACCAGCTTTTCCAGCCTTGAGTCCTGGAAACTCAAGCTCCTTTCTATCTCCTTTTGTGTCTGTTCCACCTGGTCTTGGCAGGTGTATTGGCTTTGGCCTTCATCTGAACCATTTTAGGCCTAATTAGCAAAGAAGAAGTGGCGTGTTCCCTGTGCCCAGCTCAGCTCACCTTTCCTGGCCTTTACTTTGGGTTTTGGTGACCAAGCACTATCAGTATTTAGAGTTTATGAGTATGTAGCAAACTTTGTTATTGTCACTGAAGACTCTCACAGGGGGTGGTAACTTCTGTATCTCTGTTCTCTGGGCAGGATGCTATCCTGGAGCACAAGCACTCACCTTCCACCCGACCCCCGCAGCACAGCCTACTGAGGGCACAGCAGGAGCCCTGTACTGTGGAAACTTTGCTCACTGCCTCCTCTCTCGTGGAATAGCTCTTTCAATCTTCTTCAAGGATAATGTCCTCTGCCTGTTTTTTTTTCTTTTCTTTGTTTCTCTTTCCTTCTTTCCTTCTTTCTCTCTTTCTTTCTTGAGAAAGAGAGATAGAATCTTTCATCCACTGGTTCAGTTCCCAAATGGCTGAAACAGCTTTGGCCAGGCCAAAGCCAGGAGCCAAGAACTCCATCTGGGTCTCCCACATGGGTGGCAGGGACCCAAGCACCTGACCAGTCTTCTGCTGCTTTCCCAGGCATATTAGCAGGGAGCTGGATCAGAAGTGGAACAGCCAGGACTTGAACCGA
This sequence comes from Oryctolagus cuniculus, assembly GCF_051225735.1. NCBI lineage: Eukaryota > Metazoa > Chordata > Mammalia > Lagomorpha > Leporidae > Oryctolagus > Oryctolagus cuniculus. The sequence continues at coordinate 160,031,741 of NC_142870.1, forward strand.
CGCTGTGATGTGGGATGCCGGCACCCAGTGCTGGCTGCTTCCCTTTGGTTCCATCCTTTGCTTCATCGACCCTCTTTTATCCATACACACGAGGGGACTTCAGGACATTCAGGGAAGTTGAAATGAAAAGATTAGCTTAGTTTAGAGCCCAAATGTTGAAAGCCAGGCCAGGCTTTTGCATATATGCATGTTGAAGCCCTATCGTGACCAGGTGATCTCATCAGCATCTGCAGATTCAGCCACTGCCCTTCTGTGCTGAGGGTGCTTAGTCCTCCTGCGCCCTCCAGACCTGCACATACAGGCACCCAGTAAACAAGGATGTCTCCAAGGGACCTTGGACCCTGGGACTAAACATATCTACGTGTCAGAGTCTGTGCTGGGTGTTGATACGCATCGCTTCATTTAATCTTCACCACTGTCCTTCAAGGGAGCCAGGACCTGTTCCACTGAAATTTTCCACAGTGGGTCACAGGGCCTGAAATTCGCAGGCCCATATGTGCTATTTCAAGGGCTGTCTGGCTGAGCATTTCTGGTGACGGAAGAGTTCCAGCACAGTGTCTTGCATATGAGAGCCCCAGCATGAAGATCAAATAATGATTCCTATGACAAAGGCAAAGCATCAAGTTCCCTGTGATTTGAGAGAAGGATACTATTCAAAAAGAGCTCCAATCTAAGACCCAAGGAGAAGGCTACCTTCACAGAAGTGGATAGAGAGAATAATGTCATTAAGGCTAGGGATTGAAAGAAGAAAAGGATGTTTGAAGGAGATTTCAGGGGGCTGGCACTGTGGTACAGTGGGTTAAGCCACCACCTACAACTCCAGCATCCCACATGAATGCTGATTTGAGTCCCGGTTGCTCTACTTCTGATCCACCTCTCTAACCATGTGTCTAGGAAAGCAGCAGATAAGATGGTCCAAGTGCTTGGGCCCCCACCCACCAATGTGGGAGACCCAGAAGAAGCTCCTAGCTCCTGGCTTCAGATCAGCCCAGCTCCAGCAGTTGTGGCCATTTAGGGAGTGAACCAGCAGATGGAAGACCTTTCTCTCTCTCTGTCTCCTGTCCCTTTGCATTTCAAATACATAAATCTTTTTAAAAAGGGATTTCAGATTGCTGTTATTAATATTGATTTCTTTTCTAAGCCAACAGTGTTTTTCATGAATCAGCAAACTTTTAACGACTCTGATGTAGGCTGATGGGGCGTGGGCATCACAGTACATGACAGATGACAGCATGTTAGTTTTGGTGGCCCTTTAATTAGAACATGGAGTAGGTGATCATGATGATGTCTACCGCATGGAACTCACTTGTCCTACTTCCTTAATGTTTTGAAAGTTTGGGGGCAACTTATTCTGTGTATCAGCACAAATCGCCAGCTCACTTTAATTATTTATCTCTTTTTTCAAAGATGTTCCTCATTAATTAATATATTTATTATGGTCAATCTGTTTGCTTCCCTTTAACTTTAGAAAACATATATGCTTTCAAATATTTTATGTTTTTTATGAATATCATTTATGCTTTGCATGAATATTGCATAGTCACTCATTCTATGGATTGTTAATCAACTATAGTAAGTAGATATGTTTTCCCTGGATTCAAAGTGTTAAGATAATTATTTCATTGTCATTCATTGAATGCTTTGATTTGAAAGTTGAGTGGCTATTGGAGTACAATGGTTTTGACATTTAATAGGCATCCTATACGGGCCGGCGCCGCGGCTCACTAGGCTAATCCTCCGCCTAGCGGCGCCGGCACACCGGGTTCTAGTCCCGGTCGGGGCGCCGGATTCTGTCCCGGTTGCCCCTCTTCCAGGCCAGCCCTCTGCTGTGGCCAGGGAGTGCAGTGGAGGATGGCCCAGGTGCTTGGGCCCTGCACCCCATGGGAGACCAGGAAAAGCACCTGGCTCCTGGCTCCTGCCATCGGATCAGCGCGGTGCGCTGGCCGCAGCGCGCCGGCCGCGGCGGCCATTGGAGGGTAAACCAACGGCAAAGGAAGATCTTTCTCTCTGTCTCTCTCTCTCACTGTCCACTCTGCCTTTCAAAAAAAAAAAAAAAATAAGACCTACTTCATGTTGACACCCCTGACATCCAAATCTAGAAATAGGGACATGAAATTCTTTATTTAACTTCAACTGCCTAAATGTTCTAGAAAGGTACACAGTGCATATCGCTTAACCTAAGATACACTCCAGTCTCAGCTGTGTACATTAAGGTGACTGGATTGTGGAAAGCAAAGAATGTCCGGACTAAGCACGAGAAGAGAAGGAAGTGCAGTGTCCGCTTGACCTCAGAAGAGCCTGCAGGGAGTGAAGGGTCTGCTCCAGACCCTGCTGCAAGAAAACCTGTTCTCCAGGTGGGGGTCACCCTGTCATCCAACCCTAAAAATGTCGGGGGTGACAGAGGAACAAGTAACTTTCCTCTTGAGGGGCTTACCCTCAGGGCACTGGAATGGTACTTGTAGGGATGACACTTTCTTCTAACCCAGTGGGAGAGCAGACCAGCTCACCACCAAGGATCCTGCCTTCTCACACACAGCACAGGTGGTTTGTGAGGTGGGGACCGATTTCTGACTTACACAGCAACATTCACATTTTTACAGGAGCAAACATCGCATGATGTGACAGTTTTTCAGCACGTCTGCCCCAAATGCATAATCTGATTCTAATCATGAGGAAACATCAATCAAACCTAAACTGAGAGACACTCTACAATACAGTTGGTCTGCAGTGTTTCAAATATGTCCATGCTATGGAAGACCAAGAAAGGCTGTGAGTCTGTTCCAGACTAGAGGAGATTAGCATGAACCTGGAGGACTTTATGCAGAGTGAAACAAACCAGGCATGGAGAGGTGGCATTACACGATCATTGTGTGTGGAGTCTCAAAAAGCCAGAGTCATAGACTCTGAGACCAGCATGGGGTTACCAGTGGCTGGGTGAGGGCTGGCAATAGGAGGGGCACATGTTGGTGAAAGGGTACAAAAAGTTTTACGTAGAGGGCAGGAGCAAGACTTGGAGATGTTGTACAGCTTGGTGACTCCAGTTAATCATGATGTATAGTACAGCTAAACAGCAAGAGATAGCGCCTTAAATGTTCTTTTCACACATACAAAAAAGGACATGGATGTGAGGTGATGGAAATGTTATTTTTCTTGGTCAACAATTTCAAAATATATACATTTATAAAACCTCACCTGGTACACCATGAGCATATACCAAATATACCTAAATAAAGCAGGGGTAGGGCTGGGAGACAGCAGACCACAGAGACAGGAAAGAACAGAGAGCATGCATGATCCCAGAGCCTGGACCAGAAAAGCAAGACTGGTAGAAGGACTACTGGTGGTGGTCTGGCCCCGCCCCTTCCAGGAGACTGACGTCACAGGAAATGGCTTAGATACAGCCCTGGTCCTTGCCCCGACTCCCTCTCCAAGGGTGGGAGATGAAGGTTTGCAGGATTTAAATGAAATCTGTAGATTAGGTAATAGCATACATAAATGTCAGGTTTCCTGATTGTGATATTGTACCAGGGTTGTCTAAGACAACTTCTATAATTTTAGGAGACAAATGGAAGTATTTAGAGTGAAAAGGGCAAGGTGCTGGCTTACTCTCAAATGGTTCTGAAAAAAATATATATACACACACAAGGTGATAAAGCCAAGCCAGTGGTGGACAAAATGACCATTACCGGTGAGTCCAGGTGAAGGGGATATGGGAGTTCTTTGCACTAGGGTGGCTTTTTGGTAAAACTGAGTTTACCTTAAAATAAAATATATAAAAAGGAATTTTTAAGTCTGCCCTAGAAGGAATTCCAAGAAAACCTACAGCTTACTCAAATTTGAAGACTTGGTCCTTGGCCAAGCCTTTCCAGCTCAATTCTCAGAAACAGACACAACTGACAAAGTGAGTCAATCTGTAATAAAACAAGTGCGATCAAAGTTGCCTTCAATTCATTCAGGAAAGTGAGTCAGATGGATTAGTGTCATTTTCTCACTTTTTAGTGGTGGTCACCAGGTTTCTATCCTTTACATTGCAAAGTCTGAAAAAGAATTCAGAGAATAGACATTGCTTTCCCTTTTGGGGGAAGAAATGGGACTCAAGAATAGAGCAATCAATCCAAAGGAAAGTTAGGAATGAGCATATCATATGTGACCAAGAAGGCATAACAAGAAAGCACCATTCTGGCTGTCTGCTCATAAATATTAAGTGGGTTGAACCCATTGCAGATACCTGTTTCCTTGGAAACACATTCAGCTGAGACTCCTGCAAAGATTAACATGTATTTTTTCCTCTTACAGGGCAGGAGCTTCTTTTACTTACACAGTTCTGACCTTTAGCTTTAAATCTTAGGCTTATTATAAGAAGTTCTTTCCACAAGCTAGGCAAACAAAGAGCCCAATAAGTATCTTTTCATTAGTTCTGAGGCTTGACTTAAAATAGTATGGCCTTTACAACTGCTCATTATGGGGCAACTATAGGGAGCAGAGGTAAAATCTACCACTCATAGACTATTGCCATCTAGACTAATACACCATCAACCAAAGCACACTCAAATGCCAAGTGGCTTTATAATATAGATCACTGAGTTAAACGGTCCTATTTGCAGCATTATTCTCTATTTTAAAAAGATGTGGTAAAGCTTAATAATGTCAAGTCTCCTGTATAAGCCACTAATGACAAATGTCATGGGAAAAGAGGTTCATCAAAGGTTATAATCCTGGGTCAGGCCAATGCCTTGGAGAATGGCCCTGGAGCATAGAGAATTTCCAACTCCCATCTCATTCCCGTAACTTGGCTGGTTCTGGATTTCTGGCTGCTTCTAGTTCTGCACATATCCTATCAATTCTGGTTCAGTCAAGGAGTCTGACTTGGTCCAGACCTGAAAGACGAATCTGGAAAGACAGCTTACTGTTAGAGTCAGGAATAGGACAGAATGACTGGAGAGACACGAGCTCTGTGCCAGGGCAGGTCCTGCGCCCGGGAGCAGCAGTTGCCCGGCACGGAGAACTCGCCTGCTCGCTCTGCAAGGCCACTACGAGAGGCTGTGTCTGCATCTCCAGGCTGCTCAGAAGCCCAAAGCCTCGCTGTCCCGGAGGACTAAGGATAGAAGCCACTTCCGGCCACCAGCGCCTTCAGGGGACTATGTCAGTTTTCAGAAACGGAGGGGGAGAAGAAGCCTACACTGTCTGGGGAACTGAAAATGGAGTCTGGACGCCCACGTCCCCAGGAGCTAGGACATGGAACGTGATGGTGTAGGGCCGCTCAGCCCGTAGTCTGTTCTGGAGTTTATACTATGCTCTCATGGTAATCACTAGCTTAGGTTTCTGTGCCTAAGTACTGAGTATTTTTGCCTTGTTTTCTTCCTAAGGGGAAATACGGTCATCATATTGGAGAGCTACTTTATTTAAAAATATTTTTATTTATTTGTGTGTGTGAGAGAGAGAGGTGGGAGGAAACATGCTCCCATCTGTTGGTTCATTCACCCAAATGCTTACAACAGCTGACGCTGGGTTGGGCTGAAGCTGGGAGCTGGAATCTCAACGCAGGTCTCCCACGTGGGTGGCAGGAAACCAGCCACTGCAGCTGTCACTGCCGCCTTCCAGGGTCTGCATTAGCAGGAAGCTGGAGTCAGGACCAGGGCTGGGCTTCTGACCCAGGCACTCCAATGCGGGACCTGGGAGTCTTAAGGGGTGTCTTCCCTGCTAGGTCCAAAGGCTGTCCCTGGAGAGTGACTTTTAAAATGGAATGTAGATTTATGTCCTTTTTTTAATTTAAAGATTTATTTTATTTATTTGAAAGACAGAGTTACAGAGAGAGGCAGAGACAGAGAGCGGTCTTCCATCTGCTGGTTCACTCCCCAGATGGCCGCAATGGCCGGAGCTGCGCCGATCCGAAGCCAGGAGCCAGGAGCCAGGAGCCAGGAGCCAGGAGCCAGGAGCCAGGAGCCAGGAGCTTCTTCTCGGTCTCCTACGTGGGTGCAGGGTCCCAAGGACTTGGGCCATCTTCTACTGCTCTCCCAGGCCATAGCAGAGAGCTGGATGGGAAGCAGAGCAGCCGGGACTAGAACCAGCACCCATATGGGATGCCGGTGCTTCAGGCCAGGGCTTTAACCTGCTGTACCACAGCGCCAGCCCCTGTCCTTTCTACCTTTGCGGTCAGTTAATCTCTGACTATGTCCTTGGTTGGAGAGAATCAGCGATTCACCCATGGTTAAATAACTGGTAAGTGTCAAAGGCAAGAATCAAACCGCAGTGGTCTGTTCTGAACATTCTCTATGTACCTGCTGGGTGCTGGGCAGCACCCCTAAGGCTCTGTGCAGGAGGCCAGCTGTGGAACCTGAGGATTCTCGAGATGTTGTGACGGCCATTCACACCTTTACTTAAATTTGTGTAGCTTCTTTGTGGTTTCAATCTGTGTTCAGCATCAGCCCTTGATGAGAAATGAGATAGGTGGCGTTTGTCTTCAGGATGTTGTGTCATAATCTTGACCAGGGGGTTAATGGCACTCTTACTTACAGCAGACAACCTGAGGACTTGTACAGTGGTACCTGGCAGTCTTGCTCCTCATCTTCTTTTTCTTTCAACTGCTAACTTCACCCTTGACCTCTTTCTTTCCATACCCACCTGGAGATGCTAACGACTTGACAAGATATCCATCCAGGAGGTTTGCATTTTGAAAGATCAGAGAGAAAGGGCAGCGATGCAATTACAGGCCCCAGGGCACCTCGCAGGAGATACTCCGGGGAAGGGAAGACTATGAATGACAGTGGTCACCCACAGCAACTTTCCCAACAAGAACTTTTCAACTTCCATGCAAAGTCAATAAATTAACCGTTCGCCTGTACGTGATCTTGTATGAAGACTACCTGTTAGAAGTATCAAGTGCAGGGCAGGCCTTTGGCCTACCAGTTAAGGTGACAGTATCCTACATCGGAGTACCAGGGTTCAATTCCCAGCTCCTGATCCTGACTCCAGCTTCCTGATAATGCAGACCCCGAGAAGCAGTGGGGATGGCTCAAGTTAACTGGGTTCCTGCCATGCACGTGGGAGACCTGGATTGGGTTCCTGCCTCCTGGCTGTAGCCTCCATCCAGCCTTGGCCATTGTGGGAATTTCGGGAATGAACCAACTGATGGGAGCTCTTTCTCTCTCTGTGATTCTCAAATAAATTATTATTAGTAATAATACACAAAGAAGAAGGGATTTTTTTAAAAATTGAAAGAGAGGCCAGCGCTGTGATGTAGCAGGTAAAGCCACTGCCTACAGTGCTGGCATCCCATACGGACGCCGGTTCAATTCCTGGCTGCTCCACTTCCAATCTCGCTCTCTGCTGTGGCCTGGGAAAGTAGTAGAAGATGGCCCAAGTGCTTGGGCCCCTGCACCCACGTGGGAGACCTAGAAGAAGCTCCTGGGTCCTGGCTTTGGATCAGCCCAGCTCCGGCCATTGTGGCTATCTGGGGAGTGAACCAGTGGATGGAAGAACTCCTCCCACCCTCTCTCTCTCTGCCTCTCCTTCTCTCTGTGTAATTCTGATTTTCAAATAAAAACACTTTAAAAAAATTGGAAGAAAGAGAAGTATGACAGGATCTGCGTCCTCTGCAGTCAGAATGTTCTTGGCTTTAGAAACGTCAGCCCTGTTGGTGCTGAGCAGTTAGCTATCCACACCCACAGGTGATCTGTAGCTCTAAGACCCAATCTGCTACTTGTAGTCTTTGCAGACGTCGGTAGGAGAATAGTACCTCCCACCGCGTGCCACGTGAGCATTCAAGAGTGCCTTCGTTTTCCCCATTCATCTTACAGACAAGAAAGCTGAGGCTCGGACAGAGTGATCTAAGCAGTGGCTGAGAGTGGCAGGACCGGAATCCGACCCCTGACTCTGAAGGTACACGTGTGCTGAGCCCACTGTCCCCATCCCGGAGGTCCGCTGTTCTGCAGCTTCGCCCAGACCAGCATTTTCCCTGTGTTTCCGGATTCCTCCCGCAGGGACACAGGGGAGACTGCAACCAAACTTCCCCAGCTCAAGTTTCAGTTGAGTTACTTCGTATTTTTCTTGGTTTCTTATTTAAGTTTTTATTTTTAAAAAGAGTCTGGAAACCTCCTTTGGTTGTTGCTGTGGACTTCTCTTTCTGGTGTTTAAGCCTCTACCAACGTTGTGTCGATGATGTTTTGTTTTGCTTCTCTGCATTTATGTTTCCGTAGTTCTCCAAGGTATTTCCAGGTCAGAAAGTATGGAAAAACAGCAGTGGGTATAGGCTCAGGGGACAATTATCATCTAAGGACAATTCAGCCTAAGGACAATTACCATCTATTTAGTGCCAATGAAGTTTCAGGCACCATGTTGGGTGCTTAAGGCTACCTTTGATTTGACAACAAATTTGAAAGCCATCTAGTATTACTTCATGGAAAACTAGGTGAATTAAGGGCCAGAGAGCTTAAAGTCTTGCCCTGATTCTTAAATCTGTATATATGAGATGCACAAAATTTGTTCACTTTATAAAAATTAAAAACAGAAAAAAATATTTCTTCACAGAAGAAAACAAAAATCCTGCCCTGAGCTGGTGAACTGAAGAGCAAGAAGCAAACTTAAGAATGTCTGATTGTAAAGTGCATGATCTTAACATTTCACAAAAATTACACATGTTGTTCATTAATGCACTCCTGCGAAAACTTTAGAATGAAGCTGCATATGGAGTTAATATCAGCATCCTCCCTACTCCAGCCTCTCCTTAAGGATCTACCAGAACAAACTGGATGTGTATATGAGCACTTTCTTCCATGCACATTCATGCATATTCAACTATATAGGATTTTTAAAAATTTACAAGACTTTTATTTTTAAAATATTTATTTATTTGAAAGGTGGTGTGATGGGGGGTGGTTCTTCCATCTGCTGGTTCATTCCCTAGGTGGCCATAATGGCCAGAGCTGGGCCAGGCCGAAGTCAGGGGTCCAAAGTTCCATCTGGATCTCCCACATGGCTGGCAGGGGCTCAAGTACTTGGGCCGCCTTCTGCTGCTTTCCCAGGTGCATTAGCAGGGAGCTGGACTGGAAGCAGAGCAGCCAGGACGTGAACCAGTGCTCTGATATGGGATGCTGGCATTGCAGGTGGTGGTTTAACCTGCTAAAGCTGGCCTCATAAATAGACTTTAAAAGCTATCATTGTGAACACAATATTCTTAATGCATGCTTGCTTTCATTAAGTATTTTTAAAATCACCTCTTTTTAGAAGCTTAACTTTTTTTTCTAGGTTACTTTAGATAGGATGTTATTTATTTGAATAATTTATTTGTATGGGTGGACATCTGGATAACTTCTAATGTATCAGTCACAAAAACAAAGGTGAAAAAAACCATGTCTGAACACAGATCTTCCTGTCCTGTGTGGCTGTGTAACTGCTTCTAGGGACACAGTATTGTAAGAGGGACCCCAGGGTCACAGGCACGGCTAAATTGTATCTCAATGAAAACAGAACTTGGACAGAACAGATTCTTGACTTTGGCATGACCTGGTTTCTGGCTTTTTCTCCTTTCCACCCTCGCTGATAGTTTTTCTTTCTTTTCTTGCTCCTCTGTTTCTGCTTGGCCTCCTTCTGGGGTGCTCTTCCCTGTCTTTGAAGAGTTAAATCACGCAGCTCTCTAACTCTGCCAGAAGTTGGTAGACAACCCGTATGCTCACGTTGATCACAGTCTATGAATCACTGCTGCTCTCAGCTGGGACGGCGGATCCTGATGCATGGTGAGGAGGGCAGCGTGGAGAGCAGAGATGGATGGGCCAGATGCTGGTGTGAGTGCGAGGGCTCAGGCTTCGTCATTTTCTACCTTCTGAAAGTCTCATTCGCCTGAAGATGTCCTTGTCCTTGACTTAAGGACAAAGATAGTGATCACCTCCTGCAAATGTGAGTGTCTCACTTGAAGGATGATCGTGCACACAATGGCTTGCATTTGTGCCTCGAGTTTTTAGAACGCTTTGTTATTTTGGTAAATGAGAACTGTACATCATTTAAAATTGCCATCACTGATTTGATTCATTTTTTTTCTCTTTATGAAGGTATGAGTTAGTAGTCTGTCCCTTTGCTGACACAAGATGCTGTTTTAAAAATTACTTTAACTTGTCTAAATCTTGAGTAGCGGTTTAATAAATTATGGTACATCTATAAGCAAGGATAATCTATAGCCAATAAAAGTCAGGATTCAGGAGAATATTTAATGACATGGGGAAATGTTCATGATATATTGTTAAGCATTAAAAGCTGGTTCAAAATCATTTGCCCAGTAGATCACATTTGTAACAAAAAAAGAAAAAAAAAAAAAGATGTGCCCAGAAGAAAGACTGAAATATAGTGAAAATTAGAGTGGAGCTTGTCCTTAGGGGATAGAATAATGTATGATTTTTAAAAATGATTTGTAATTGGGAAAAATTATGGAAAATTTTATTTTTTCTACAATGACAATATAGGGCTTTTTTTTTTTTTAAATCAGGAGATACAGTAACTTCTCACTAAAGTGACTTTGACTGTTGTCTCTTGCCTCCCTACATATCTGAGACTTGGGATTTTGATATTCAGAATCGAGCAGACCTGTGGGGAAGTCCCAGCGAGGTCACCAGATTGTTGCCATCTTTCTTCAGATACAGGCAGCGAGATGGGTCAGTCCCTGCCCTGTGTCTGCCACCAGGAAGGGCCTGAGTGACAGCACAGGCAAACGTCAAAGGATGGAGACCTCCGCCGGCTCTGTGGCTCACTAGGCTAATCCTCCGGCACACCGGGTTCTAGTCCCGGTCGGGGCTCCGGCACACCAGGTTCTAGTCTGGGTTGGGGCACCTGATTCTTTCCCGGTTGCCCCTCTTCCAGGCCAGCTCTCAGCTGTGGCCTGGGAGGGCAGTGGAGGATGGCCCAGGTCCTTGGGCCCTGCACCCCATGGGAGACCAGGAGAAGCACCTGGCTCCTGGCTTTGGATCAGCGTGATGCGACGGCCATTGGAGGGTGAACCAACGGCAAAGGAAGACCTTTCTCTCTGTCTCTTTCTCTCTCACTGTCTACTCTGCCTGTCAAAAAATAAATAAATAAATAAATAAATAAAAATAAAATAAATAAATAAAAAACCCACAAAGGATGGAGACCTGACTGGGTTCCTCAGGACTGGTGAGGTCCAGCTCCAGGCCTCCAGGCCTCTGTCCAGAAGCATCCCTGTGGGACTGGTGGGAGAGGACATGAGATGGCAGAGGGGACAGGCCTTGCAAAAACTCAGGAGAGGATCAGAGCTCCAGGCTAACAGTGTGGCACTTTCAGAAAGCCACAAGTCTCAGGGTTGAGTGTTCCCAGGTGGCGTGATTAGCAGCTGACCCTGCAACTGGCCATTAAGGTAGGCCAGGCCCAATCAAGAAATAAGCAACTCAAAGTCTTCCTGAGTACAATCAAGGAGGGAAAGAAAAGATGTACATTCCCCGAGTGCCCACTAGGTGGCACACCCTTTCCTAGACTAAGCACTTTCTGGAGGGCTGGTTCAACGCAGATTTCTGGGCTCCACTCCCCAGCTTGCAGTTCAGTAGTGCGGGTGGGGCCCGAGATACTCATTTCTAACAACGCCCAGGTGCTGCTGGTGCCACTGGTTGGCCGACAAGACTCTGAGCAGCGTTGAGTACGCATGTCAGACCCTGGGAAGGGAGGAGATGGACAAGGAACAGGATGTGGTCCACATGGCTGAGCAATCGGCTCACATTAGCACAGCAACTTCAAGGGCATGGAGATGGGGGATAGGTGTGGGTGGAGCCGGGTGTGTGGGGAAGTGAAGCGTCACTTGTTCCCACCGGACAGACTCTGATACTTGCGCACACTCCAGCTGTGGGCTCTGTAGTAGAATGTGAGGGCTCCAGCTTCCATTCTGGCTAAATGTGTTACAATTAATTTAGTTAAAATGCTTGCAGCAGACAGGGGCACAGGAGCCAATGAATAGAGAACCAGTATTCAGAGCAGGATGAAAAACATAACGCGAGATACAAACCAAAGATAATCCTAAAGAAAAAAAAAAAACACCTAAGATTACTAGAAACATAAATCAATGGTTCCATAGCTATTTGAAGTGAAAAAGCATTAAAAACAAATCTGGTCCATTCTGGACCAACGCCTGGTTCAGCGCAGGGCTGTGTTGTGTAGTAGTACTACTGCACAGTAGAACCATGGTTCTGAGCACATGTGACTGACCGGGCGAGGCTGACAACACTCAACACCCTGCTTGGAGGGATGGTTCCGCTGATCATGTATTTGCATGTCAGCTGCAATGCTCAGCCTCTCTCAGAGCTCCTGCAGTTTATCCTCAATTTCTGTACTCACATCAGTAGAGAGTGGTAATAGACAGACGGCAGAAGAGTCCTACCCACAAACCACAGAGCTGTACTGGCTTAGCCTGGCCACTTGGGGAGATGGGTTTATTTCACAACTTCAAGCAGCACCCTGCACTGTAGACTTTAATCTTTCTGTATCCTTCCAGGACACTTGGTTCTTATTGATTCATTTGGGGTCCTTCTGGAGCCACTGCTATGACTCTGTACTTGGACAAAAGGACAATGTAGTGCATGTAGTAGCCACTGGTGGATGAATGAATGGAACTGCCGCCCAGGATTGAGGTATTAGGTATAACAGCCAGCCAGGAAATGAGCATACAGCGTGAAGGGCATCAAAAAAGAACTCCCCTGACAGCGACTGCGCTTGTGTATGAGGTCCTTCAAAAATTAAAGGGGAACTTGATCTTGGAGCAAAAAATTTTGAGGAGCCCGTGCTGTGGCATAGTAGGTTAAGCCTCCGCCTGTGGCGCTGGCATCCCTTATGGGTGCCAGCTCTCTGCGAATGGTTTGGAAAAGCAATGGAGGATAGCCCCAGTGTTTAGGCCCTCGTATCCACATGGGAGACCTGGAGGAGGCTCCTGGCTCTGTGGATCAGCCCAGCTCTGGCTATTGTGGCCATGTGCGGAGTGAACCAGCAGATGGAGGACCTGTCCACAGTCTATCCCTCTTTCTGTCTGTAACTCTACCTCAAATAAACAAATCTTAAAAAAATTTTTTGAAACCTGTTCATATCAGGGATCTTTGAAAAGTTCATGTGAAATGTGTATTATGGAAAAAGTATGCATGGATATAAAAATTTTTGTAACAAAATTAATTTATTTTTAATTTCCATTATTCCACAAACTTTTTTGGAGTACTCTCATGGAGGTAACAGCCAAGCATAGTAGATGGAGAAGAACCAACTCCAGAAAGGAAAAAAAAAAAAAAGCCAATGAACCACAGTGTTTTCCTGGCCTCACTGGTGCCTCACTAAATCAAGGGTTCATTTGAGGGAGAGAAATTCAATTTATAAGATTCTGGGGCCATGAGGAGTAGATTTCCTAGTGGCATTTTCACGTTGAGTAAAGGCATTGCTTCATGCCCACATCATGCAGCTTCTGGGGTTCCTGTGGGAACCACAGGACAGTTTGCCTTAGTGGTTTCTCCTGGAATACTAGAATCTTGAGAAATGACTTTAATAATTTACTTCTACTTTCATATTAAACCATTTTCTGACTTTCAGTGAAAGAGAGCTGAGTGAATACAAAATGGATCATCAACTCTAACCACCTGGAAATGGTCTGCTCCACCCTACAGCTGTCTGTCATGCTCCTTGCTCCATTCCTTGCCAGCCACACAGCGCCAGGCAAAGAATTTATTTGATGTAATGTCGCATCCCTAATCATAATGGTGATAGCAATAATGAGAGCTGCTCTTCAGAGAGCACCAAGTGTCAGGTACTATGCTAAATGCATGCATATGTGATCTTGTTGAATTATTTCAACAATCAGATAAGTTTGCCAATGGACAGAAAGTGGAAGGGCTGGGATTCTAGCCAAAATATGTCAGTCTCAAAAATGTGTGGTCTTAACCAGTGTACCATACTTAGAGTCTTGGATTTCGACACAGACCCTTTCTTCTTGCTTTTAATGTGCACCAACAAAGTGAAAGGTGTAGGTTGGGGACTAAGTTACTGAAAAGTGATAAACATAGACGGATTCTGTGAATGAATGAATGAGCGGCTATGGGTACCACTGTGATGAATCCATCTTAGTTCACAGGGCCCCTAAGTCATGAGGACACTAGCGTTTCCTCTTACTATTTCACTGTCAACCAAAGACTGGCCCTGTTTAAATGTTAACCCATAAAATCTGAAGATACGATCTAGTCACAAGTGCTAAGACGGTCTCGATTGTATTTTGAGCAAATGTGCATGCGTGGGCGTGCTCACACAGGTATACCTCACCTACATCCTGACTCCTTTGAAAAAAACCTGGTTTAGCTCTTTTTCTAAATATTCCTTTTAACTTCTCCACTTTCCTACTAATAAATTTGAGAGACAGCTCAAACACCAATCTTTCCAAATGGGACACTGATCGCTCTCCTATCAGAGCTCATAACCAGATCTCACCATTCTATTTGAATATTTTCAACTGGGACAATCTGCACACTCAGTTTCCCAAGTAACCTGGTGCTTCCCATGTATTTCAGAAAAGTTAAAAGATCAGCTCTTTGGCAAGAATGATGAAAATGATTATGTGTTCACATTCCTTGGAACAGCTTGTAAAAGAACTTCATGGCTCATATATAGGATGCTTTATACACTGACATTCTTATACATTGGCATATGATTGCAAAATTTTTCAACACACCAAATTTTACCATGAGTTCCAACCCTTAACGAAAACACCAAAGATCTTTTTTTTTGTTTCTTTAAGCTTGAAAATTGAAAAATACAATGGGAAGGTACATGAACTTGGACGTTTAAAGACACAAATCGATTTAAGAAGCCAAGATTTTGGGAGCCCTAAGACAATAAAGTGATCAGCATGAAGACATCTGTCAGGGTGGAGGGCACTTGAGGCAAAGACGGTTTAATCTCATGCAAGTGGGAACTTAGGCTGCTGTAACAGTTTTTTTTTTTCTCCCTTATGAGGTGACAACCTGTTAACACCATAATCTCTCCTTTCAGGATGACACAAGGATTTCCTACGTAAAAGACAACAACTTAAAACCTCTCTTTTGAGCATGAATTGTCTATTTGGGTTAAAGGTAGGCTTTAAAATCCCTTTAGCTACTGGTACCCTTGGGAAGACACACATACGCACACGCACACGCACACACCCAAAGCTGGAAGTTATATAACTATAGCCATGTCTGTTTTTACTCGGATCCAAAAACAGAATGAAAGCCAAAACCAACCATGCTTCTGCTAATTAGAGAAATAAAAACGTCTTCTCCCCAGATGTCCCAACGCAACACGAAACCGAAGCACACTGCTCTCTTTGGATCCCACTTATTGATGTTTAAAAAGAAGGTTTGGGGATCAAGAATGCTCATCACAGAACAGTTGGGGAAAACACCCAGACAGGACCCCTCGAAGAAATGGCGACTGAGCGCACAGGTGCAACAGAGTGGTTTTCCTTGCTAAAACACACGATCATGTTCTTAAAGAGAAAAAGCTTAGTTACCTTTGCATCTCTTCTCTTCCGTCTGGAAGGGCTGGGCACTCGAGACGCTCTGATCGCTCACGTCCTCGGGGTCCAGGTGGAGGATGGAGCTCGTCCAAGTGGCCTGGATGAGATGTGGTGATGACTGTTCGTTTTTCAACGCGCTGCGCCTGTCCGGATGGCTCTTCCTGTGCAGGCAGGTTTCAGACATCCCTCCTAGCTTCCAGTCGCGGTCGCCGTCTGGACAGGGCTTCGGTTTGTCCCAGGCTGGAAGGCCATTTTCTGCAGGGTTGAAAAACAGGAGATGATGAGCTGTTGGCATTGTCAAGATTTTGCTGAAATGCAGAGTTTTGCAAGGCAAGTTGTTTCTCAATTCTTTTGGGCTGACAGAACTCACAGGTACCTCGGCTGGATGGCAGTGATAAGATGCAGAGGTTGTCAGCCTTGGGCATTTAGCCACGTCCTCTAGTTTGTCTGTTGCAGTAATCAACACCTTCCCCCTTATTTTTAGTGGCTGGGCAGACAGTAGCTGCTCCATGGCAAGGCTGTACTTTCGCCAGTCCCACTCCACATCAGTGGTCCTTGAGCGAGTTTCCACCCATTCATGTTACTGCTTAGATGACCATGTGAGGTCTGGAGAGTCAGGGCTGGCCGAGACCTGAGGTCAGAATCTTAGACCATAAAACAGCCAGGATTCAGCCTTGTTTGACTTGGGTTTTATCACAGGCTGACCTGAGGGACACCCTGAGCCTTACCTGGGACAGGCTCACGTGGCCACAGAGAGTGACAACTCTGTTCTCACACCCCTGATGCATTGAAAACACAACAGAACAAAACAAAACACAGAAAACCCTGGCTCTTTCAAATAGAAGTGCTGTAAATGGTTTCGGTGTAGCCCAGGAGAGGCAAGGAGATCAGTGGAAGGGAGTAGATAGGGCTTCAGTGTGGAGCAAATTAAGGGTCCCAAGGACAGAAGGATGAGCCCTACATGTTTCCTGCTGGGGTACCAGGTGGTTAATTATTTATGTAGATTATGTTGCTGTTTTCTTCATTCATCAGGACTTGAAGGTCTGCCTTCTAGAAAGTGGGGGGAAAAAGGAATAATACAATGAGAGTTGTCACACTAACTTCCAAGTGGCAAATTTTACCTCCTTGAATAGCTTTACTGTTCAAGGATAAAAACTAGAAAGCAAAAACGAGACAGCTAATAGACAGCCTGAGACATACATTTGTATGCATGCTGTCATACTAAAAAACCAGAATCCATCTGGTCATCCATATTTCCAGAAATTTGTTTTTCAAAATTAGGAAAAAATGTAGAGTCCTCCTCTTAAAGTAAAGAGTAATCTAAAGACTAGAAATTATATGTGGATTTTCTTTTATGCTGAAATAACTAATGACCACGGTGCCTAGAGAGACAATAGGAAATTTTAAGCTGCCTCTCAGACATTTAAAATGAATTTGGAGTTATACAACCCAGGGATAAGAACGCTTCAGGTTTTCATGAACACCTTCTGTGAGGCTCCCAGACATGTTCATTTGACGAGGGTTTGCATTTCCCCTTCCAGGTCTTCGCTCTACTAGGAGAAAGTGCCCAAGCACACTTCTATCCTGGGAGAAGACCATGAACAGCAGCGGCAGTAACAAAGTCATAACCAGCATCTGATTTCCTTGTTATAGGACATGAAAACGCCGTGGCTCGAACTAGCTTACATTTGGTAGTGAGCAAAGCCTTCTTTTAAAAACTGTGCTGGCTTTTTCTTGCAACATTTGATCTTATTCAGAAGAGAGCTTTGAAAGTTCCCTCTATGCAGAGAGCTGTGTGAGGCGATGCAAGAGGTAAGTTAAAGAAACACGGGTTCTTCCTTCTCAGAGTTTACCTCATTCACTGCGTGGTGACTAAAAAAGGCCTGGACTTTTCAACCATGGCAGTTACTGGTGCAATTACAGGCACTTATGCTCACTATCCATAAAAAAGGCACAGCGGATTGAGATCTTGGGAGACTGTGTTTCACGTCCAGCTAGCCATATCTATGTAGAGTTCATTCAGGTACCTCTTATCCGTGAGGGCTGGAGATTTTCCTGAGCTAGATATAAAGCTGCTGAGTGCAAGGGTTAATTCTGGGCCTGATTCCACACACATGAAAAGCCTTGTCTCCCATGCGAATGTCTCCCAGCCTTGTCTTCCATGTGAATGTCTCCCGTATCTACTTCATTTTCAGGAACTCCAAATCCTGAGCAAACTGCATCCTCTAAAGCTCAACTGAAACAAAGTGAAAGTTCTCCAGCCATTTTGTAAAGCCTCCAACTTTGGGTTTTTCTACAGAAATTCTTGAAATGTGGCGTTAATTCCCCTGCCCCAACAGAAACAAGGAAATAGAGCCCAACTGGGTAGTCACCACTGTCTAGAGAAACAATGCTTGCATGAGAAATGCTAAAAGCAACACCCCTCCAAGGGGATCTCTCTGCTTCAGGCACAGCCTGCAAAGCTGGCTCAGCACATCCCTGGGGCCGGCAGGAGGGGGTTTCTTCTCAGTCAGGGAGGCCAGGGGTGAGGCAGGAGTAGGACTGCCTTCCACTTTCCTAAGAGAAGCAGCTGAGGTGGTTCGGGAAAAGGGCTCCATTCACGAGAGGCATTTACAAGCTCATAATTACAGTCTGTAATTGCATTCACAATAATGACACTCAGTTGCTTAACTGGCAGGTTTATTGGTTGAGGCATTGCTGGGAAACCTAGAGGCTGAGAGTCCTGGTTGGGTCATGGGAAAATTCAATAGGGATTTATTAAATGAAGATTCTTGATTCTTATCCTCTCAGGAGCGGGGGTGGGTGGGAGGCGGTACATGTCATGTCCATTCCATTCCCAAAGAGCAATGAGACACCCACCACACCAGGCTTCTTGAATTCCGTCTACTGGGTGTTTTGTGAGTGGTGAGAACCACAAGGTACCTCTGTATGCATATGGTAGGAAACAAAGGTTTCAGGACTTGTCTGCTTTTACTACGTCTGATGCCCGTATCCTTTGGTTCCACCCAGAACTCACACTGATGAGATATTTCTTTATAGAGGGAGTAATATCTCAAAGTGGTAAGCCAGGGATTCTCACACTTTGGTTTGTATCAGAGTTCCCCGAGGTGCTGCTATAAAGTAACATTGAAACTCAGACTCCTGGAAGAAGCATGGGGCCTGCACAGGTAGAGGTCCAGTGGGTTTTCCAGGTGTTTCTTATACTCAGGGGGGTTTGAGATGCACAGGATGAAGGCACATTTGAGGTAAGACAATAAATTTTTGGCAGGTTTTGGATAAGTGTGATGTCTTGGAGGAAATTTGCATTGTCATCGAAAACATTCAGCAAGGTTTTGTATTTCCTGAGTGAAAAATTAGAAGTCAGATGATAATTGGATGTTATAGATTGCAGGTAGCGTTGCAAATAAGGGTTGTCATTTTTTTTATTAATTTTTAAAATTTTTTTGACAGGCAGAGTGGACAGTGAGAGAGAGACAGAGAGAAAGGTCTTCCTTTGCCATTGGTTCACCCTCCAACGGCCGCCGCGGCCGGTGCGCTGCGGCCGGCGCACCGCGCCAATCCGATGGCAGGAGCCAGGTACTTCTCCTGGTCTCCCATAGGGTGCAGGGCCCAAGGACATGGGCCATCCTCCACTGCACTCCCTGGCCACAGCAGAGAGCTGGCCTGGAAGAGGGGCAACCAGGACAGAATCCGGCACCCCGACCAGGTCTAGAACCCGGTGTGCCGGCGCCGCAAGGCGGAGGATTAGCCTAGTGAGCTGCAGTGCCGGCCAGGGTTGTCATTTTGAGCATTTCTGGGATATAGTGTACATACTGGTAGAAATTTTTTTTAAAAGGGAGATCCTATAGGGCCAGCGTTGTGGTGTAGTGGGTAAAGCTGCTGCCTGCTTTGCTGGCATCCCATATGGGCGCTGGTTGAAATCCTGACTGCTCCACTCCCTATCCAGCTCCTTGCTAATGTGCCTGGGAGAGCAGGGGAAGATGACCCCAAGGCTTGAGACCCTGTGCCTTCATGAGAGACCTGGAAGAAGTTCCTGGCTCCTGGTTTCCGCCTGGCCTAATCCCAGCTGTTTGTGGCCATTTGAGAGAACTAGCGAACTGAAGACCTTTCTCTCTCTCTCTCTCTCTCATCTCTCCCCCTCTCTCTAACTCTGCCTTTTAAATAAATAAAGAAATCTTTTACAAAATAAATAAAAAGGGAGATTCTTGAAATGATCACATCTTGTTATTCACATGAAGTATGAACCCTTTGCTTTTTTAGTGGATCCCAGCTAACACCTGGCTTTTTTTTTTTTTTTTTTTTTTTTTTTTTTTTTTACAGGCAGAGTGGAGTGGACAGTGAGAGAGAGAGAGAGAGACAGAGAGAAAGGTCTTCCTTTGCCATTGGTTCACTCTCCAGTTTCGCACTGATCTGAAGGCAGGAGCCAGGTGCTTCTCCTGGTCTCCCATGGGGTGCAGGGCCCAAGCACTTGGGCCATCCTCCACTGCACTCCCTGGCCACAGCAGAGAGTTGGCCTGGAAGAGGGGCAACCGGGACAGAATCCGGCACCCTGACTGGGACTAGAACCCGGTGTGCCGGCGCCGCAAGGCAGCGGATTAGCCTAGTGAGCCGCGGCACTGGCTCACCTGGCTTTTAAAACTTCACATTTTAGACACCAAGACAACTAACTAATTTGTCAGTTATGATGCAAAGTAATAAACAAATAGAAATTTAAAAAACAACTAGATAGTGATATGTGAACTGTAACTACAGTGACTAGATACACATTGAGCTGTGTGTCTTGAGGGAGGTGAATGACTGAGTTTGCCTTTCATGAGTGTCATTCTCACAGCTTTGAATACACAGCATTGACCTAAAGGGTTCTTTTGCAACACAGAAACATAAATCTCATTAGCATGGCTGCCTACATCCTATTTCTGCAGACTTCGCTGAAGATGACAGAAAGTCAGTTTGTCCACCGAAAAAAGGGAAATGATATTAAAATATTCAAGTATTTCAGGATATAAAAGCGAGGTGGCACCCTGGGAAAGAGCTAAGGCAAAGGAAATAGGATTATGACCGAGTGGTCACAGAGGGCCAGCTGAGTAGGCTGGGGCTGTCATGGTCCTCACAGGGACAGCATTTTTTAGCTTGGACTAAAGGCCATTAGCATTAGGTACAAGATGCCAAAGTGTATTCTGTGTTGGGGGGAGATGTATAGAATGCACTTTACAAATCCAAGGATTATGTTGAATTATCACTTCAGGGTACCAGATATTAGGCAAGAGGTCTCTACCTTCCATGTATACTTCTTACTATAACTCCTAAGTTTGAGCTTTGCTGAATTCATCGGCTATGTAAATTTCAACTCATTATTATTGTCTAGAGTCCTGGGTCACAGAAAGAGACTACTACTTGGCTGAGTACGGACAGTGGGCCAGGTGTGCAGCTACACATTTCCCCTCATCTCCACAAACACCCTGGGGAGTACACAGGGATTTGCTTTTGATTGACAAGAAGCCTAAAATTTAGGCAAGTGCTGTTGGTTGCTGCTTCTCTTTGGTGCTGTAAACAGATATGTTCCCATTATTGGCCTTATTTGATGAAGAGTAATTCATTTATTAGTAACTATGATTTGATTAGTGCTCTGAACGTTCCTTAGAAACTCTACTTACTGCTTCATTCAATTTTTCATTCATATTTGGAATTTGCTCTTGCTCTCAGCCACCTATAAACTATCGTCCACAGAGCAGCCAGAGTGACGGTTTTTGTTGGTTTAATTAGACAGACGGAAACAGCCTGACAGAGAGAGCTCCCTCCACTAGTTCACTCCCCAAATACCTGCAGCTGCCAGCGCAGAGCCACGTCAAAGCCAGGAGCCATGAACTCAACTCAAGTCTCCCATGTGGGTGGCAGAAACAAACCACCTGCTGCTGGAATAGGAGCAGAGCCAGGAACTGAACCCAGACACGACAACAGGGGATATGGAAAGCTTAACCAGTTTTTTGACTGCTAGCTCAAATGCTGCCCCTGAAGGAGTTCCTCAAAATATAAATCGGAGTATACAAGGGGTCTTCAAAAACTCCTCATGTGGACTGTGTATTATGAGAAAACTATGCATGGGTTTCAAAACAGTTTTTGCTCCTAAATTAACTTATCTTTCAATTTCACTTTCCATGAACTTTTTGAAGTACACTACTATTTCTCTCCTGCTTAAAATCTTCTGGTGGCTCCTCTCAGTATTGAGTAAGGTCCCCAGGTCTTCCTGGTCTTCCTGTGGTCCTTACGACAACCAGAGCGCACCCCTGCCTCTCCCTACGGGCCCCTCTCAGGTTCAGCTCCTCTCCTGCAGCTCTGCACCTTGCTCCTTGTCCTGCAGTCATGGCTTCTTTGAAACTCATTCCCACCAGAGAGTGCTGGCAGAAGCTCTTTCCTGTGCCTGAAGCACCCCTTTCCACATCTTTATATAACGCTGTCCCTGACATTTCAGAGAGCTTCCCTGACTGCTTCCCCAACCATTTTGTTACTTGATGCTCTTCCTAGTACTTACCACTCACTGGAACTTTCCTGTGTGTCCTCACTGGAAATGAAAGCACTGTGGGACCAGGGACTGGCACTGTCATGGTTATTACTACTTTTCTAGCACTTGGAGAAGAATCTTAGCATAGCAGGTGCTTGATAAATTGGCATGGGGGTGGGGTGTGGATATAATTATTATCCCCATTTTGCATATGGTGTTGAAGTTTAGTGAGGGACACGGATGTATATGATGCACCTGAACGCAAACCCAGGTCTTCGATCTGCTCTGGAAGACTTTTGAAGGAACGGCTCAGCTACATGTCTTGGTAGCCTTCTAAGAGCTGGTCATGAAAGAAGCAAGAAAAGAAGTTTGATTCTGGAAGTTTGGAGATGTGGGTTTTCGAAAATATACCATCGGTTTGATGGTTAAATGAGCAAATACAGTAAAAGGTCTTAGAATAGTGTCTGACAGAGAAACTCTAAGATCTTCTTTTATGCACCTGGATTACCATTCTTTTCCTTATTCCACCCTCCAAACCCAGGTCTCCCCTCCACACGATTTTTAGAGAATCCCCAAAGGAGTTTGATAAACGACTTCACATCACTGCGTTAACGGCTGAGACCCTGGGATGAGGCACTTAGCAGAAGCAGTTGTGTTTTCAAGAGGATTCTGGGAAAGTGTCAGACCATGGTTCAAGGAATGAATCACTAAAATTGGACTCTTGTTTGCTTGCAAGTAGGTAGGAGAGACATTTCGGTGGAGGGGGCATTTCCTTTAAGGTTGGCCTGACATCATCATTCCAGGCTTCATTAACTTGGTGGCTTAAATAACAATAATGAAGTAAGTGTACAGTAATAAGGTGCAGGTTTGATCCTTACTCAGTGTTCAAGGTCTGGCTCATCATCTAAGCTTCCTTGGAGCAAGCCAACCACCCTCCAACTATCCATATCACTTCCCATGCACCTCCCTCCCTCCCTGTGTTACCGTCCACCTGTGATAGAACCACTTACACATATGTACCTAATTTCCTTATTTGTTTCTTGTTGCTGTAACACGCATGGTCCCTAGCACAATATCCCAATGAATATCTGTTGTTCTCTAATCATCTGGTAACTTTGCAGAGAGAATACTGCCTTGGTGCAGAATCATTGGCAGGATTATTTTCCAAAAGCCACTGGTCTGAAAGAACGATTCATAATCACTGTGAGAAATGCAATGCCATTTTTCTACTTCTAATAGAAATGTTGTGAAAATTGAAACTGGTTTAGAGGCAGGATGCCATATACAGGCTCTGGTAGTCAGGGCTCAAATTCTGGCTACGATTTTGGACCAATTACATCTGTGGATTCCTTTCCTAAATATCATTAGCATTTGTCTATGTCTCTTTTGTCAGGCAAGACCTTAATATGTCCTCCTTGTAGTAGGTCATGGGTACACACATCCTTTCCCCTTACTACCCTGTGATCAAATTATCCATCTCTCAATCTGCGCAGCTCTAAGTACAATGTCTTAACAGGACAGGACTTCAATAGATATTTGGAAATAATTGAACATAATAAAGTCAGATCCAAATACCCTTGCAGCAGAACAGGGCACGGACAATCTTTTATTTATCCTGGATTTTCCCATTTCAGTTCTGGTCCCTCTCCCATGGCCACCTGTTATCCAGTCTACCTATGAGCTGTTTCCTTTGGAACACAGTCATTTTTGTCCTAGTAACATGCAATTGTGTGCTGTTTCTAAGATCTTATTAGAATATGTGCTAGCACTCCCAGTATGAAGTCTCAGGCCTCAAGTGACCTGAGTATTTTAGTGACTAGATACTATTTTAGTATTTTCCATAATTTAAACCTGCAAGGAGTGGATGTTCTGACCATTGAAAGACGCAGAGAGCATGGGTCACAGCCGGGAAGGAGGACCTTGCAGGCCACTGGCTTCGAAGGGAATTTGGGGTAGGGATGATGAGAAAAGCAGGAAACCATAATTATTGTTATGTGTAAGGTACTTGATATACATAATAACAACACAAGTGTACTTCAAAAGGTTTGTGGCAAAAAGAATTAAAGGATAAGTTTACTTTGGTGCAAAAATTTTTTTTAAAACCCATGTATACAAGGGATCTTCAAAAAGTTCATGAACATGAATTTTATGAAGAAACTATGCCTGGGCTTAATTTCTTTCACCAAAATAAACTTATATTTTAACTGCATTTTGCCACACACCCTTGGGAGTACCTTCCTACTACGAAGGTTAATGAAAGCCAGTGTTTACTGACTACTTACTACTTGCCAGATTCCTACATTAGGCACCATAAATGAAAATTACTGTTAGCTGAACACCTACTACCACTAAACACTTCTCATCTATGACCTCATCTAACTCATGCAGCTATAACAAGAAGCAAATGTGATTTCTGTCATTCCTGTCACCCAGTGAGGGAATGAGAGAGCAGCAGTTAACGGATGGCTGTTTCTGCTTAGCCTGTGTCCCACCCAACGCGCTTCAGTTACTGATTCGCCTGTTCGGTCGGGAGCTCCTGAAGAGCTGAGCTCTTGACTTGTTCACCCTCGCGCTCTGGTGTCTGACATGGAGCCGAGCGCATGGTTAGCGAACGCTCACTTCTTTGAGAGGAATGGAATTCAACTTAGCAGCTCTCCGCGTCTCTCTCCTTCCCTCCTCTCCCTGTTCTGCACCGCCCAGTGGGAAACAGGGGGCAATGAGACCCTCCCCCGGCTCATGCTGATCTTCCGCTGCCTACCAAGTGCTGCTCTCATGATCTGCCCTTGGTCCTCATGCTGTCTTCCCCAAACTTCGTTTCCTTCACCTGTGTCCCTTTCCTTGTGCGAAGTGTCTATGGCTATGTCAAGATCTAGAGCCGAGATCCCTAAAGAAACATGGCCCTGAGGTTTGGGAAAAAATGATGAACTTCTACTTACTTTTTTACTGGAAATTTAAAAGGAAATTACGCTTATTAATTTTACACGTACGCATGAACAGAATGAGTGAATGAGTGAGTAAAATCCTGGAGGGGGCAGTAATGTTGTCAAACAGTCCCATCAGGGCGCCCTCCTCTGGAGACCAAGTGTACTGCTTCACACCTGCGACTGTCAGCAAGGATTGCTGGGCTCCTTGTTCAGCCTCTGTCCAGCGACAGGACATGTGCTCTTAAAAATGTCTTTTTTGTTGGCAAAGACTTGTAAAATTAGCCTCTTTGTTCAGGTAGGCTGCCTTGCATTGCTATAGGGTTTTGTCTTTCTTTTGCCTGTTCATTTTCCTTGTGGGTGAGACTGGACCCCTCTGTCCCTGTGCACAGGTGACTCAAAGTGAGCTATCGCAGAGGGTTCTCCCATTTCACTGGCAGTCCATTAGGTGGGTAAGATTTGGGAGCTGCTAAGAGACAAACAAATCTTTTCCTTATCTGGCTGCTCTCACTTCTTTGGTTTTTCTGTGTATTCCATTAGGCAATCGCTACCCTAATGAAAAACAATCGTCACAGCTTCAGAAATCTCAAATAATTACTCTGAAACCAGAAACTACAGGATAATCTTTTGATAATAAGGGAAAACCATTAGCATTCTTAAAATGTGTGTGTTTAGGCCATTTAAATGGAATGCACATTAATCTATTTTAAAGTGTAGCCTGAAACAAAAAACAAAACAACAGTTCAATGGGTGTTCCAAGCCATGGTGGAAACTCCTCTTGGCTGTGTGGAAACATGGGGATGATGAGGCAGTGACTTACAACCATCTAACCACATAAGAGCAAACTAGCTACAGGGACATTGACCAAGAGGCCTCAAAGAGTGGGGCACAGCGGAATCTTCCCCTAGGAACCGTCATTTGGTTTTCCATATTCATTCTGGATTTAATCAGAGAATCCTCAGGTTGGATGACTCAAACTTTGAGGTAATTACCCTAAAGGCCACAGAGATTCCATTTAGGATATTAGAAAAACTACAGCTGTTCCAGAAACATCCCTATTAAAGAGCACAAATGCACATACAAGGGAACAGATGTTTACTGCTAGGATTAGATTTCTCCTGTGTGAAAGGTCAGAGTACAATGTTTATTCTTGTCGCCCATCTGAGTCTACATTTTTACAAACACAGAAGGTAGCATTAGGACTAGTCCCATTGTCTGTGCCCCTTCCCAGAGGAGGAAATCCTTGTGGCACTTCCAACTGAGGAAATTAGGATTGTGGTACGATTGGTGGATAGAGAACAAGCTTTGAGATTGACAGTTTCTCAAATTAAAAGGTAAAATGTGACCCCTGGAAAATCAGACCAATTTTATCCATCACACTGTAAAAGGAGTCTCATTTTACTTGGTTTATTCTTTCAACAGATTTTATTTAAGTCTACAAGTTGTTCTTCATGTAGTTTCATGGCATCTACTAGGAGTTTCCTTTTTTTGGTGAACAATGATTAGGATCAAGATCAATGCAGATACGGTCCTAGTTTAGGGGGGAAATATTTCAATTTGGAGAAGTGAGAGAGCAGGTGAGGCTCTCTGACAGGTGAAGATGCTGTGAGATTAGGTGCTTTGCACAGAATGCTGTCAAACCCTTCATAACCACACTCACTGAGTGGGCCCTAGAGGACCGGCACGGTTACCAGTAGGGAGTGTGATGTCCCCTAGGAGGCTCCAGTTTAACATCTACATCTTTCAGGTCCTGCCCAAAGGCAGAACTAGAGAGGGGAATCAGACAGTTTCCTACCTGCCTGTGTTGTGGAGGATAACTTAGCACCGCACGTGGGCAGACTGCTTGTTTCAAGCCGTTCTACAGTGTGTTAACCTTTCAGGAGAATCACGAGAAGTAGGTGGGATTTCTACCGTATTTTCCATATCTTTCTGTCTTATGTTTTTCTTAAACATTTCCATGACTTTAAATAGAGTCAGCAAGGTTGGGGCTGGAGAGAGGGCCAGGCAATGAGTTCCTGAGGCCAGTCCCCTCCCACCTGCCAGGTGAGCCTTATGTCCCCTCCACCCTCAGATGGCTTGAGAACACCTGTGGCCTTGTTACTTGGGTGTAATCTGAGGACCCAAAGCATCAAGATCACCTGGGAGCTTGTTAGATACGTGGTTTCCGGCCCCAGGCCTGCAGGGTCAGAATCTGCATTTTAACAAGATCCCCACCTAACTCACAAGCACATGGATGTCTGAGAATCTGTTTTAGGGGCACAGTCTCTATATAAAGCAAATAGAATTAGTCAAAATCACGGTTACCCAATTTAAACTTTGGTGGGGTTTAATGGTTACCATAGAGAGATCAGATCTGTGATTTTCCTATTCAGGAATCAGAGGGGAAGGTAGTATTTGATGGATTGCAGGCTGTGGAAACTCTATGCCAGAGATGAAAAAGGAGTGCTTTTTAAATGTCCATCTTTTCTCTCTCTCTCTCTCTCTCTCTCCCTCCCTCCCTCCCTCCTTCCCTCCCTTCCTTCCTTCCTTCGTTCCTTCCTTCCTTCCTTCCTTCCTTCCTTCCTCTCTTTATTTATTCATTTATTTGAAAGCCAGAATTATAGAGAGAGGAGGAGAAACAGAGAGAGAGAGAGAGAGAGTTCTCCCATCCCTGGTTCACTCCCCAAATGTCTGAAATGACCAGGACAGGTCTGGCCAGGCTGAAGCCAGGTTGAAGCCAGGAGCTAGGAACTTCCTCTGGGTCTCCTATGTGGGTGCAGGGGCCCAAGGACCTGGGCCATGCCCTTTGCTCTCCCAGGCCCATCAGCAGGGAGCTGAACTGGAAGTGGAACAGTCAGGACTCAAACCAGCACCCACATATGCCAGCACTGCAGGCCATGGCTTAACCTGCTGTTCTTATTTCTTACATGTTTAGTTGGTAGATTTAGTTCATGAAATGGAAAAATCCAACTCCAACATTTCCGATTATAATTTCATCTTATTTCTGTAGGTTCCCCCCCTCTAGAGACATCCAGCAAAATAATGACCGCAAGAGCTCACATGTTATGTTTGCTAACTGCATGTCAGCTACCCTTTCCGGAGTCCTTTTCATTCATTTCACAACAACTCCATGAGATAGAAATATTCTCCTTTCTCAGAAGAGGATGCTGGGGCACAGAGAAGTTAAACATGTTGCCCAGTGACAAAGTCAGGATCCAAACCCAGGTAGGTCCGGCTGACCATGCTGTATCCCGTCATCTTGATAGGACGTCAGCACCGAACGGCTTCTATGATTGCTACAGGGAGAAGATGTAAGTTCCATGGATTAAAATACATAGTTAGGAGTTTCAGGCAAAGACAGTCGGGCTCAGGTCACCCAGAAGGAGAAGAGCTGGGAGGGTCTTCTGCTTCTCTTCTGCGTCTTCCTCCCATGAGCTTTTAGTTGAAAGCATACCCGCTTTGGGATACAAGAAGGATGAATTGCTCAATCTCCATGCTGTTTCACATTCTGACATTTCCAGTCTATACCTCAAACACTGAGAGCTGCTCTTCTAATTAAACTCTGCCCTCGCCTTTTTTTTTTCTTCCAGTAAATTTACCAAACGCGAGACAGCTGTGCATCAAGGGATTCTATTTCCCACACTGGCTGCCCATGATGATTTTTTTAAAAGGTTAGGTTAACAATCGGCTCTGTCCCTGGGGCTCTAAAAACTTAGAAAAAAAAAAGGGCAAAACCAAAACAACCAAGGTGGAAACAACTTGTTTCTTTGCTGCCCATTTGGGAGGTTGAAAAGGCTGCCAGATATCTTAGAACTGACCAGTCATTCTGCGGACGATGCTTACGGAAGCCTATTCCAGGTCAGACTGGAGCATGCTGTATTCCACTACTCACTACAACAGTGCAGACAAGTCACAGATAGGAACACCTAGGCTGAGAGAGCTGAAAGTGTTACCCAAAGTTATAGACAGTGGGTGGGAAGCGGCGTCCACGCCACGGCGTCCCCGTGGCAAACACAGCACACGGAAGTAAAGCATCTGCCCCAGTCACAAAGCCAGGTAAGGGCAGTGGCGAGCCTGGCAGCTTCTTTAAAATGAGCCACCTGGCCTGACAGCTAGTGCAAACTTCTACAAAGATGATAGCAAACAAAGATGATAGCAACATGAACACCGCTTAGAGAGGGTCGTCTCTTCCTTAGGAAATGTCTCTGTGGGAACCAACCTCTCTCCTCGTGGAAGAATGGCATCCAAGAGTGTGTGTCTGTCTTTCTTTCTTTCTCCCTTTCTTTCTTTCTTTTTGACAGGCAGAGTTAGACAGTGAGAGAGAGAGACAGAGAGAAAGGTCTTCCTTCCATTGGTTCACCCCTCAAATGGCTGCTACAGCAGGTGCGCTGTGCCCATCCGAAGCCAGGAGCCAGGGGCCTCCCCCCAGTCTCCCATGTGGGTGCAGGGCCCAAGCACCTGGGCCATCCTCCACTGCCTTCCCGGGCCACAGCAGAGAGCTGGACTGGAAGAGGAGCAACCGGGACAGAATCTGGTGCCCCAACCAGGACTAGAACCCGGTGTGCCGGTGCCGCAGTCGGAGGATTAGCCTAGTGAGCCGTGGCGCCGGCCAGGTATATTTCTTTAGAACTGTTTTTAAGGACATTATGTCTGAATCACCAGGCTTGTCTCATGTCACCCACAGAGCAACAGAACATTGATGCTGAGCAACTTGAAGGCATAAAAACAAAGTCGCAGCCTAAAACGCAAACCTTTCCATCTTCATGCATTACGGCCTGAGATCGCTTCTGACCGAATCGTAATCAAAACAAAAAAACCACACTGTGCTGTTAGCAATGCTCCAGACAGTAGCTTCTGCAGCAAAAGCAGCGTTCCCAGAATGGTGGTGCCCAAGCACCCTCCCGGTTGGCCTGCTTTTCTTGTGTATTTTCATTGTTATGTCTCTTTAGGACCACGTGGCAACTTAGGTGGCGGTGAGAAAAGGGGGAAGAAGGCAGGAAGCTGCGGGAGTGAGGAGCCTGCTCTGGGAGAGACCCCATTCCTGCTCTTACTTCCCAGAGAGCACTTGGTGGGTCCATCGATTGGCTCAGAAAGAGATACCAAGACCCAAGATACCACGAGAGCCCATGGGGTTGCCCTGGGGCTGATGGTCTTCAGGTAGATTTTTAATTAATGTATTTTTGCCTCCCTAGGGCCACTCAGCAATGTCTGGAGACACGTTTGGTGGTCAGAACTTGGGGTATGTGTGTGTGCTACTGGCACCTGGAAGGTACAGCCCAGAGATTTTGCGAAACAACTTGTGATGCAGAGAGCAGCCACTCACAACAGAGAGTTATCTGTCTCCAATGTCAAAAATGCTGAGGTTGAGGAACGCTGCCTTAGAGAAAACTGTGAGGTGAGCAAGTGTCTCCTGCATCCTCCTGAAACTGCTCTTCCTCTGGCCCTGCGCTCTGGAGTTCCCAGTTTAGACCTGCTGTCATTGTGGAGTTCCTCACGGACACCTGCCAATCAGTGTGACCGATTCTGGGACGGAGAAGTCTGACGGACTCTCTACACTGTGAGGTGTGGATGACTGATGGAGTCAGTGCAAGCTTTAAATGACTACTCTGACCCAATGTGAGCTCCAGTGAATGCAAGCTTTACTGAGGGTGCCATGAGAGGGGTCTTCAAACTGGTAATGACTTTCAAGATTGTTTTGTACCAAAATGAACTTATCTTTTAAATCAATTTCTTACAAAATGATTTATTTATTTGAAAGGCAGAATGATAGAGAGAGGGAGAGAGAGGCAGAAAGAGAGAGGGGAGAGAATTCTTCCATTCACTGGTTCATGCCCCAAATGACTAAAATGGCCAGAGCTGGACCAGGCGGAAGCCAGGAGCCAGGAACTTCTTCTAGGTCTCTCACACGCGTACAGGGGCCCAAGAACTTGGACCATCCTCGACTGCTTTCCCAGGCACATGAGGAGTGAGTTGGATCGAATTCCATTTTCTCACAGCCTTTTGGAAGTATGGTTGTCATAATACGGACATGTATTTTTGGTAGGTGGGAAAGATGGTGGAATGTGTAGCACACTGTCGCTTCTGTAAGTCATAACCACCTGTGCACACCAGCGATGTGGCTGCCAGTGCAAAGCAGCCATGGGTGCCTCTTGTTACCAGCAGTGATGTGCACTTGGTATTCATCACGACCTCTCCCAGGGAGGGAGGAAGCGCTGTAGGAAGCTTCCCTGGGCCCTACCCAAACGTTCTTTTATTTCCCTTCTGGTTTGGATTGATACGTGTAGGTTTTGACCTGCCAGGTTTCTGTTAGGGATTTGAAATGTCCTGTCTCCATAAATCCCAGGGTGTCTTCTCTCCAGACGGAAGGAGACTTCTAGGTGGAGGACATGCACTATTTGCTTTTATCTAAAGCAATGAAGCGGATGCAGCTTGAACAACAACAATGATATGAGCAGCAGGGATAAGCTGCCTAGAAACGGAAGGTTTCACTCTTTATGCTGGCTCCCAGTGGTGCCAAGCTGAAGTGATCCTACCTTGGCTGACCCGAGCTCGGGGGAGTTCATGAATCATTCTCCCTCATCGTGCGGACTCTTTGCTCTCCGGATCATCATGGGAGGTCATGAGTGGTAATGGGCTGCAGTCATATTCATGCCCGTTTCAGAGGCAAATGAACCAGCTCAACTGTCCTAAGCCAGAAGGCTCCTAGTAAAATTCAGAGAAGAAGGGGGACTTACAGGGACCTTAGGGCCACTAATGGAACCGCCTCATCTGAGGTCCAGGAAGGTGATGCGATTTGGTCAAGGCCTCTTGGACAATTACAAGCAAAACCAAACCTTGACCCGTTGACAAGTGTGTTGACTCCCAAGACAACATTCCATCAGCCCACAGGAGGCTGCAGCACCATCTGGGCGAAACTGAGGGGAGGCAGGTGTCTGTCCTGTGGACAGAGCGACCACCTTGTCTCTGGATCTCTAACATGCCCTTGGGATTAAGGCAGAGGTTGACAATCCAGGATCAAATGAGACTGGACTGCAATATTCAGATGATTCCTTGTGCTGAGACAACTGGCAGACTTTCTGCATCCGTGTGTCCCTAGGGAGTGGCAAACAATGACATTCCATAAGGGGATGGCCAACTCTGGTGGTGTGGTGTGACGCGCACAGTGGGAGTGGCGACAGTGGTGAGAAGCTGCTGGGGTGCCAAGCACGGGAGACCCTCAGGTGACAAGTGTTCTCGCACACACAGGTAGGGCAGGGAACACTGATGTGGAAGCATTTTTGGTGAGATGACCACTGGACTGGCCCAAATGGTTCAGAAGCCCCATGCTCTGGCCAATTTAAGTTTTGTCCTGTTGGCCAGTGTATGTGAAGATCAAAGGCCTTTATTCAAGTGATTTGCGACACATGGAAAATTCTTGTGAAGGGTTAGGGCTTGACAGGATAAGGAAACGAAGAGCATATTCTTAGTCTTGGAAATTTGGACTCTTACCCCAGCCTCTGTTAGTTCTCCTAAGAAAAGGAGCTGGATAAAAACCACACACAACAAGGTCTTTAGGAATTCCTTGTCTGGAAAGGAGGGGACAATAAAATCAGATGTTTGGTGGAGGCAAGCCTGCAACAAAGGACCCCAGGTAACCATCTGCTCTTGGTACCTTCTGCACAAACATTCTAATGGGGTATTTCAAATTAATGGGTAATACTCAAGGCTCAGGCCTAGAAGATATTTCCGAGTCAGACCTATGATTCTACTTCTTGGACCATGAAATGGGTTGTTTAGGAAACTTGCAGGCATTTGTTTAATGGAGTGGATTGAATTCATTCTCTGGTGGTTTGGAAGCAAGATAACAAGACAGCTGCATTTGTTTCCTTAAGTCTTCCTGGCAGGTGCGTTTGATCAGTGGATATCGTGGTGGTAGTCATGGGTCATGATAATGGAATAAGTCATTTATTATTTGATGCTCACTACATTCCAGCCATAGTGCTAAGCACATCCATTATTTCTTTTGACTCTTACATTCCGCCACCCACATGGGACACCCGGTTCCTACCTCCTGGTCTCAGCCTGGCCTAGTCCTGACTGTTGCTACCATTTGGGGAGAGAACCAATGGATGGAAGCTCACTCTCTCTCTTAAAGTCTTTCCTTCTCTCTGTAATTCCGCCTTTCAAATAGGTAAAATAAATCCTAAAAAAGGAAAGAAAAAGTACCACTGGCCTTGAAGAAGGTCCTCTTCACTGATATTTCTCTCTTTATAAACTGTCGAGATGAAACTAGCATTGGTTTGTAGCTCCCATCACCATGTGTTAAACACTTGCAAATTAAACCTACTTCATAGAAACAAACATTCTCACCTTGTCAACTGAATCTCAAATGACAGGAACAACGTGAACCTTTCCCACTTGACCTATTCATCTCACAGATGTATCAGGATTCATCTGTTTATTCTATCTGGAATTTCTAGGAAAAACTCTATCTTCACAGCTTAGCATAGAGCTGAAAAGAAAAGGAACAGAAACGGAGGAATCCTATCTGATTTTCAGTGCAGACAATGGAGAGTAGCACAGGGAGGCAAGAGTGCTACATTCATTGAGTGTCTGCCCGTGACAATGACCGTGCATACCATTTACAGATCCGAGTCCCTTAACCTTTTGCTGTTGTTGTTGATGGCTATTTCTCCAGGTACACCACAGGGCTTGAGAAGTAGAAGGCTCTCAATAGATGCTGGCTGCTCTCATGATTAAAAGTTTCACTGCAACTCCAGGATGCTTTCTGTTCCTTTTACAATTTAACTGAAGACTCCAAGAGCTTAAGCAACCTGCTCGAAGTTACAAGGCTAATAAGTGACAAGCTGAGGATTTGAACCCATGGACACGATTCCAAAGTCTGCATTCTTTTTCCTACACTAATCCCAAGTCCAGAGGTAACTAGAAAAGGTGAGCATAGTAGACCATCCTAGGTCAGTCAAGAGACACTGATACTTCCAGGAGGAGGGTCAGGTGACCGGAACGAACACTGCAATATAAAGACCAAGCCAATCCTGAACTCATCTCCACACACTATCATGCACTTGTAAACCCTCTGTGGTACACGTCTGTGCACTCCCTGCTTCCTAGGCACACAGCTAGCCTGCATTTTTCAGCCTCCTTGGCAGTGAGATATGGCCATGTGCCTGAGTTCTAGCCAATAGAATAAACGAAAGTATGGGGCCCGTGGGGCCCATTATAGCCTCTGCCTATAATGCCAGCATCCCATGTGGGCACTGGTACAAGGTCTGGCTGTTTTACACTTGATCTCAGCCAAAAGGCCGAGAAACAATTTTCTGGCTGTTTTACTTCCAATCCATCTCCCTGAAAATGGCCTGGAAAAAAAAAGGCAGAAGATGGCCCAAGGGTTTGCATCCCTGAAACCCACAGGGGAGACCTGGAAGAAGCTCTTCACTCCTGACTTTAGTCTGGCCCAGCCCTGGTCATTGTGGTCATCTTGAGGATGAACCAGTGGATGGAAGATCTCTCTCTCTCTCTTGCTCTGTAACTATTTCTTTTTTTTTTTTTTAAAGATTTATTAATTTTACTTGAAAGTCAGAGTTACAGAGAAAGAGAAGGAGAGACAGAGAGAGAGAGAGTCTCCATCCACTGGTTCACTCCCCAAATGGCCACAAGGGCTGGAGCTGGGGAAGTCCGAAGCCAAGAGCTTCTTTCGGGTCTCCCACGTGGGAACAGGGGCCCAAGCACTTGGGCCATCTTCCACTGCTTTCCCAGGTGCATTAGCAGGCAGCTGGATCAGAAGTGGAGCAACCAGGAGTCAGACCAGTGCCCATACAGGATGTTGGTGCTGCAGGTGGTGGCTTTTTCCACTATGCCATAGTGCCAGCCCCTCTGTAGCTCTTTCAAATAAATAAATAAATCTTAAAAAAAGAAAATAGAGAGCCCCACCTCCAGCCTGGGCTGTAAACCACCTTTCATGGGTGGTGTCCTTTCTTGGGAGAAGAGGAAACTCTGAAGTTCGAGATGGGAAGGATCCTGGATGATGTTGACAAGTGTCACCTGCCAGCCAAGACCATATGGCACTAGATTGAACATGAGTTAGCATTACAATTCTATTCTATGAAGTCACTGTGATTTTGGAGTGTACCTATTATGGCAGAGTGCCTTATTTTACTAACAGATGCTCTATAATTCCAGTTTTATTATCTATGATATCATTAGCTATTTCACAACTCCCATCTGAGTCAATGCAAGCTAAAGGAGTCATAAGTGTGAAGAATCATCTATGAGAAAAACAAAGACATCTGCGTGGTGCTTTGCTGTGTGGTCACAACCATGTTACTGCAAGTTCACGGGCTTAGTTTCTCTTCCTGTAGCTCTAAGGCATTAAGTGAGACGGCTTCTAACAAACAGTCCCTCTGATTCTAAGCTACTGTGAACTGACTTCAAAAAGCTCATGGTAAAAAAAACTGTAAGTATGAGTTTATTTTCATGCCAAAAATATTTTGAAATCTATGTATGGTTTTTTCATAATATGCATTTTCTCTATATTATGAAAAAATTCTGATGCAGAAGTTCTTTTTGCATCAAACTAAACTCATGCTTTAAATTCCATTCTCAATGAACTTTTTAAAAAAAGGAGATTTATTTAAAAGGATGACAGAGAGGGAGAGAGACGGAGACAGAGACAGAGACAGAGAGACAGGGAGAGATCCACCATTCACTGGTTCACTCCCCAAGTGCCTCACCAGTTGATGCTGGGCCAGCCAAATCTAAGAGCCAGGAACTGCATCCCAGGTCTCCTGGCTGGCAGGAACCCAGACACTTGAGCCATCATCCACTGCTTTCCAGGTGCATTAGCCCGAAGTGAAGGTAGGACTGGATCCTTAGCCTCGTGATTTGCAAGGCAGGTGTCCAAGAGGTGGCTCAACCCACTTTGCCACAGTGCCTGCCCCTTGGTGGACCTTCTGAGGTACCTGGCTGTCTTCTCAGTCATTAAAAAGTATGTATTGATGTGTTCAGAAGCTCATCATTTGATATGAGGTCCTCAAAGGTAAGGACCATTTCTCAGCCATGTTTATATGCTTAGTATTCAATATCTTAAATGCTTAAAAAAATGCAAAATTTAATTAGAATTTTCTGTTGAAAACTCAAATTTAATTAGAATTTTCTGCTGAAAAACTCATTTACGAGTGCTCTGATTTATGCCAACAATTTCTTGATCTAATTTGGAGCATGGATTCCAATGACTGAAACCCCCATGAATATTTCATTATGCATTACTGAGTATGATAGGCTATTTATATTCATTTGCATAGGCTTAATCTTTGAAGAATGAGTTTATAATAATAATAATGAAAGACTTTTTTGATTAAAGGTAATGCCAGCAGTAATTGGTATTCTGATGGCTCCATTTATAGTTCTATTTAGCTAAATAATATAGGAGTATAATTTCTATTTTGAGTTGAGAAGTTTGCAGTATATGAACATTCAGAATTTTCTCATTCAAATGGCTTTGAAACTTGAGGTCCATAAAAACAGGATAGGGTTTTGTAATGAGCAGTTTAAAAACTGAGGGAAATGATACATTTACAGTGATATGATAATTTATGCTACTTTCATTAAAAAAAGTGAAAGAATTATTTTTCTTCTGTAGTGTTGGGAACATTGGCCATTACATCTTACTCATCAAAAATATCAAATTAGTAATTAAATGTATTTTTAAAAAGATTTATTTATTTATTTAAAAGAGTTACAGTTCACTCTCCAAAGGGCCACAATGGCCAGAGTTGGGCCAGGCTGAAAACAGGAGCCAGGAGCTCCTTCCCACCAGGGTGCAGGGGCCCAAACACTTGAACCATCTTCTACTGCTTTCCCAGGCACATTAGCAAGCAGCTGGGTTGGAAGCGGAGCAGACGGGACTTAGATGGCACCAGTGTGGGATGTCAGTGTCCCCAGAGGCAGCTCAACCTGCTGCACCCACTATTCCATCCCTAAATATGCCTTTGATTACTAAACACAGGTCAAGAAATTCTACAGTTTATTTTGGCAGCAAAAAGCACAGAGTTCAAGGGGGTGGGTCTGGTGAGGTCTTGGTAGAAGAATGTTGGGAGCCACCATCTGGTACTGTGCAAGTATAATAAAATGGAATTCTGAGAAGCTAGACTTCTTTTTAGTAGGAAGAATGGGAAGCTGTGTGCTCCTGCCCCTTTCGGGCTGTGGCCATGCCACTGTAAGTCCTATCCTCTGGGGAGGACTGAGCTCCCAGGAAAACCCTCCTGGGTGGGATGTCCCTTTGCTTTGGCTGGCATAGGCAATGATGCCTAGGAACCAATGAAATAATAATAATGATTCTAGTAAATGTCTTAAGGTGCTTGTTTGATCAGGGATTGCAGAAAGATAGAAACTTTTATTAAAAGTGACCTACTTCCTTTTGCATGAATGATTTGCTTCAAGTCTTATGTTTAATTCCTAGTTTATTAATGGGATGGGATACCTCAAAAAGTTCATGGAAAACACAAATTATGAGAGAACTTAATGGATTTAGAAAATAAACTTATTTTTAATTCCATTTTGGATACCCACACATCTTTCCTTAAAATAATAAAGAATAACAAAGGCATCTCTCTTTTCTCTTTCTTAGAAAAAGAAAAGGCCTCACAGTTACAGAAAATTCTATTAGGAAATCCTAAATAGGGTGCTAACTTTCAATATGACATGAATTAGTATGGGAATGGGCTAAACAAAGCTAGAAAAATTCAAGCTCATCTGCAAACAAACTTCCTAGAAAAAGTTACAGGGCAGGCACTGGGCCTTCCCGGTAAGAAGTTCCCAGCAGCCATCAGAGTACCCGGATTCCAGTCCTGGCTCTGCTGCTGATCCCTGCCTGCTTCCTGCTAAGGCAGATCCTGGAGCCAGCAGCTGAAGTCTCAAGTATGTGGGGCCTCGCCATGCACAGGGGGACCTGGATGGAGTTCCTGGCTCCCGGCTTCACCTATCTCTACTAGTTGCAGGCATTTAGGGAGCGAACCAATAGATAGGAGCTCCGTCTGTATGTCTTCTGTCTGTCCCTTTCTAACTGCCTGCCTTTCAAATAATAAATAAAATTTAAAAAACCTATCAAGATAAAAAATACACACACACACACACACACACAATTTCCTTTGTAGTACAGTAGTTCTATGGGCTGCCTCCCCATAGTTACATTAGTATTTGGTGAGGCTCTCCCTAAATGACTCTGTTGTGCCCCAATGCTCCAGACTCCATGTGAAGTGATTATTTATTTTTTAAAATATTTTATTTATTTGAGAGGCGGAGTTACAGACAGAGAGAGGGAGAGACAGAGAGAGAGAGAGGTCTTCCCGCTATTGGTTCACTCCCCAAATGGCCGCAACAGCCAGAGCTGGGGCTGGGGTGATCAAAGCCAGGAGACAGGAGCTTCTTCCAGGTCTCCCTGGTGGGTGGAGGGGCCTAAGGACTTGGTCCATCTTCCACTGCTTTCCCAGGCCACAGAAGAGAGCTGGTTCGGAAGAGGTGCAGCTGGGAGTAGAACTGGCACCGCAGGCGGAGGCTTAGCCCACTACGCCACAGCGCCAGCCCCTGAAGTGACTTATACAAACCTCATACCTCACTACAGCTCTTCTAGGAAGCCCAGCATTATTCATCAGGATTTTCAAAAGCTCCCACGTGCATCACAAGGTAGTGCAGGCTGAGCACCATGGCCCTGAGGCTACTGCTCACCAGGGAGCTAGCGCCATTCTCACGAGGCCCCAGATGGAAGGCATTTCATTTACTAAAAAGTGAAGTAAAGACAAATTACCGAAGTGCCACCCGCTAAATGCTGTCCACTCGAGAAGCATGGAATAGCATTGTAAACTCCATGTGGGATCATTCACAAAGAATCTGGGAGACAGAGAAACTGGTTTCCTCACGACTGTTCTATTTCTTCAGCAAAAAGTGCTGCCCTTGCAGACAATCCTAAAGGACTCTGACCATCTGAACTGGGGAGGGCGCTCCTCTATATAGGGCATTTAGAAAAGTGGAGATGCTGGTATGTGCTCTAAGGCGCAGTTTCATTCATGCGGGAAAGTTAGAAATAGTCCCATTCTGCGGGATGCAAGCATCAGTTACATTTCAATGTATTACCTTGGCCAGGGCGGGAGTGCTAAAGAACGATCATTCAGGGCTGTTGTTGTGGCTTAGTGTGTTTAGCCACTGCCTGTGATGCTGACATCCCACAGGGATACTGATTCGAGTCCCACCTGCTCCACTTCTGATCCAGCTGCCTGCTAATAGCCTGGGAAAAACAGCGGAGGACGGCCCAAGTGTCTAGGCCCCTCCACCCACCTGGGAGACCTGGATGAAGCACCTGGTCATTGTGGCCACCTGGGGAGTGAGCCAGCGGATGGAGGATCTCTCGCTCTGTCCTTCTTTCTCTGTAACTCTGATTTTCCAATAAATAAATAAATCTTTTTTAAAATGATCATTTAGATGTTTTTGGCATGTACTCAAATGCCCAAATGAACACCTTCCTAAGCATGTCCCATGGAGGGTTAAACCCCTCCAGATCAGTGGCTGTCAACCGGCTGTGAACCAGTCCCTGGACAACTAATCAGGCTGCGAAAGCCCAGGCACTTTGCACTTGTCATTGGGTAAGATGGTAGCACAGCGCTTTTGTTTTTCGCCTGATTTCCTATAGTTTCCAATACCTGCATCACCACATTTGAGAACACTCTTTCTTAAGAGAGGAATCACCACATTTGAGAACACTCTTTCCTTAAGAGAGGATGCACATTAGAATCCCCTGAGGAATTAAACACAGGTGCCAGAGATTCTAGACCAAGTCAGCTGGAGTGTCCAGGGGTGTGGCACAGACATCTATAAGTTTGAATGTCTCCCTGGGTGACCATAATGGACAGTCAGGGTAGCAAACCACTGTGTCCAGACTGTGGGTCTCAGACTAGGTTCGAACGACCCAGGGAGTTTTAAAAGAATATTGTCTTGGGTCTCCACCAAGAGATTCTGATTCTACTGGGCTGGGACGGCATGGACATCAGGATTTTTTTTTTTTTTTTTTGACAGGCAGAGTTAGGCAGTGAGAGAGAGAGACAGAGAGAAAGGTCTTCCTTCTGTTGGTTCACCCCCAAAATGGCTGCTACAGCCGGCGCGCTGTGCCCATCCGAAGCCAGGAGCCAGGCGCCTCCCCCGAGTCTCCCATGCAGGTGCAGGGCCCAAATACTTGGGCCATCCTCCACTGCCCTCCCGGGCCACAGCAGAGAGCTGGACTGGAAGAGGGGCAACCGGAACAGAATCCGGCACCCCAACCGGGACTAGAACCCGGAGTACCAGCCAAGTGAGCCGCGGCGCCAGTGGACATCAGGATTTTTGAAAATTCCCAGGATGAGTCTAACATGCAGGAAAGTTTGAGCAGGCAAAGTTAGATCTTCTGCGAATAGGGGGACCTGGGAAGACTGCTTAATGCACTTTTGTTGGAGATCCAGCATAAAGACCAAGAATTTCAGCTAAGCTCAGAAAATAAAATGAACCATCATTGCTACTTGAAACAATTTCACCTACCCACAGTTTCCCAGCCTTTGAAAACTGATGACCCAGAAGCACAGCAGTCCATGGGTGTGATCTTGGGCGAATCACTTCACCACACTGGTCTTAGCCTATCAGTGTGTCAACTCCAAGGCTTAGCGAAAAGGATTCTCACTTTGGCTCCAGCACGAGACAAGAATGTGCTGAACTTTGTGGATGGGGAGCTGCATTGCCACACTATTTCCTTTTTACAACCCAGCCAAATTCCAGAGTGAGAATGTCATGAAAGCCAGGACTTGAAAGGAAAGTGAAGATGGATACAACAGGAGCTTGAGTTGGGCTTTTCAGCTGGGGATGGTGGCAGGTGGCAGCCACATAAAAACAGCTCCTTGCTTGGGGCTTGCATTGTGGTACAGTGAGTTGAGCTGCTGCCAGTGATGCTGGCTCTCATATGAGTGGGAGACCCAGATGGAGTTCCTGGCTCCTGGCCCTGTCTTTAGCTTGGCTCAGGCTGGTCTTTGTGGTCATCTGGGGAGTGAACTAGCAGATGGAAGATTCATTCTATCTCTCCTCCCTCTCTCTCTCTCTCCTCCCTCTCTTCTTTTATCCCTCTTTCTCTGTAATTCTGCCTAATTAAATAATTAAATCTTAAAAAAAAAAAACCCTCTTGGCTCACTGTAAACCTAAACATGCCACATTTTCACTGTGAACTAAATTCATGTTGGGAAAAATTAATTTCAATTCCTTTGGGGAACTTGAATATACATATACACAATTGCTCCAGACTTCAGTGACCTGTGGGAGAAAGGAGAGGAACCCAGTTGTGTGACAGGTGTCATTTGTGAAGATTGTCATTCGTGACTGGTAGTGGATGCTGAGGGCAGATCCGGATTACAGCGTGAAGGAGGTGGAGATGAATTTGTCAATGATGGAGAGGATGGTGATGGTGATGATGGTGGTAGGGCAGAGTGTGAGGACAATGGCTGGGCAGGGGAAGGAGATAAAGCCAGCCATTGGAAAGGTGGCTCCCCGGAAGAATCCAGTGGTTGAGAGAGGAATAAATATTTCTCTTCAATCTTTGGCTCCCACCTCTTCCTCTCGATAAAGCCTTGTCCTCTGGACATTTTTAACTTCCTGTTCACCTGACTACAGCCCAAACCTGGAAACTGAAACTGCTCTAGAAGCAATTGTGTGAGAGTCCCCAGGAGTTCTCAGAGAACTTTCTTGTGAATGGGACTGGATTGGATGAGATTTCATTAACTCGCTGTCTCTCAGAAAGACGCCTGCTCTTCTGTAGCAAGTTTCTCCCCCAGGAGAAGTTCAGGAAGTTGAAGAGGGGCAGGATGGGGGTGGGACAGTGGCGGTCTGCACATGGGAGGGCCAGGCTTCTATAGCTGCCCCGCACCCTTCACCCACTCAGGTGGACAAAGGCCACTGTGCCTTCTGTGTGCTAAGGAGAAGGAAGCATTTGCTTCTGTTTTAAAGCGAAAGGTGATGTGACAGCTGCACAGAAATGCTCTTTTATTCTGGCTTCTTGATTTTTCCCCTTGCTATGGTGGAAATTGGATTTTCCCTTGTTGCAGTGGGAACTCATGAACTGAAGTGCTGGTCTCCTCTCCGCCCAGACACACACCAGTGTGTGTGTGTGTGTGTGTGTGTGTGACAGGAAAAGCATGTGAAAGTAAACATTTATGGTTTCCCCTTCCCTTGCTTTCAACCTGAGTGGGTTCCCCAGGAAGATGGTGAACTGAATTACTGAGTAACTTAGTAGCTGAAGATGTTACTGAGTGTTTTATCTTTAAAAATGAGTTGAGTGAGTTTGTTTCTTTTCCTTTAAAAAAACATTTTTTTTTGATGGAGAGAGAGAGAGAGGGAGAGAGGGAGAGTGAGCTCCCATCCATTGGTTCACTTCCCAAATGCCTGTAACAGCTGGGGCAGGGCTGGGGTTGAAGCCAGGAGCTGGGAACTCAACCCAGGTCTCCCGTGGTACCAGGGAATCCAACGACTTGAGCCATCACTGCTGCCCCCTAGCGTCTGTGTTAGCAGGAAGCCAGAGTCAGGAGCCAGACAGGGGTTTCTGAACCCAGGTACTCGGATGCACCTGGCCTGGTATCTGAACTGCTACGGTCACCCTCCTGCTGCTGAGTGGGGTTTTAAAAGGAGATGCACCTGGAGGAGGTGGAGAAAAGAGGCCAGGTGGAGTTGTGGGTTCTGGGGTGGAGGAGTGGGGCAGAGGGGAATAGGGAGAGAGAGGATTCCAGTTCCCGGCAGCAGGGGAGGGAGACTGCGCCCTCCACACAGGTTTTTGGCCGCTGAGGAGAGACAGAAGAGGACGGGGGAGGCGTGGCCGAGGGAGGGAGAGGAGGCTGAGGGGGAATTTTGAGAGGTCCTGCAGGATGCCTTTCCCGGAGGGCTGAAGCTTCGTTTCTAGTCCACCTGCCATGAGATTTTTATCTCTTTTAGAAGAGGGAGCAAAAGTACGCCGGCTGCATCTTGGCGCGTCCAAACACCCAAGAAATAAAATCAACGGTCTTTTTTTTTTTTTCTTCTGTAATTGGTCCCACGGGTGGCGGAGCTTCCTATTTGGGCAAGCCTCTATTTTTCTTTCTGCAGAACGACTCGTGGCAACATTTCTGATGTGTACAGTCAGCTCTATAGCAGCCAAGGCCATGTTTTATTTTTGGTCCCAACTGAGGAAACAGGAATTCGGAGAGAGGGAAAACCTCCTCCAGAGGCCCTTTAGGGCACAGGCGTCTCTGGGGCAGGCTGGGGCTAGAGGGGTGGGAGCTGCTGGTTTCCTGGTCTGCTTGGTTCCCATCCCCTCCTTTGCAGGGGAGCCAGTCCTAGTGCTGGGGGCTCCGCTGTCCTGACTCTGGGAGGAGGGGCAGAAGGCACCCCCAGCACTGTCAGGTTTTGCCCCCTTTCTCTCAAAGGCCACGTCAAGAGTGCTTTGAGCGTTTGGTGGGGTACAAAGGAGAGGGTGTGGTTGAGAAAATCTTCAACATTAACTGGATCACGCCTGTGTCTAATTAACAAGAACTACATGTCCAAATAGATGAGCTAACTTTTCCCGAGGAGCCCATTGCTTTCAGTCGCTCAGGGCTCACCAGCTGTCAACGCCAAGCTTGACAATAAAGAAATGCATCAGAAACTGACACAACAGAACTCACTTCATAGAAACTACACACTTGTGTGTATGCAAAAATGCCACAGCATCATGTCTACAAGTTATTTGTAAAGCATTTAAAATTAAAAAGCAGATGGATTTAGAGGAAACACAGCAAAGCAAATGTAATGAAACCTGAACCTTTGAGGATTTAGGGTAAGGGACACCTGAGAGTCCTTTGTATCAATCCTACAGCTTCTGAAATTGTTTAAAAAGGTAAAAGTTTTTAAGGCCGGCGCCGCAGCTCACTAGCTAATCCTCCGCCTTTGGCGCTGGTACTCTGGGTTCTAGTCCTGGTTGGGGCGCCGGATTCTAGTCCCGGTTGTTCCTCTTCCAGTCCAGTTCTCTGCTGTGGCCCGAGAAGGCAGTGGAAGATGGCCCAAGTGCTTGGGCCCTGCACCCGCATGGGAGACCAGGAGGAAGGACCTGGCTCCTGGCTTCAGATCAGCACAGCACGCTGGCCGTAGCAGCCATTTGGGGGGTGAACCAACAGAAGGAAGACCTTTCTCTCTCTGTCTCTTTCTCTCACTGTCTAACTCTGCCTGTCCAAAAAAAAAAAGTTTTTAAAAAGTAAAATACTGTCTGGGGCCAGCGCTGAGGCATAGTGGGTTGGGCCGCCACCTGCAGTGCCAGCATCCCATAAGGGTGCCAGTTCATGTCCTGGTTGTTCTACTTCCAATCCAGCTCTCTGCTATGACCTGGGAAAGCACTCTCTCTCTCTCTCTCTCTCTCTCTCTTTCTCCTTCTCTCTCTGTGTAACTCTTTCAAATAAATAAATAAATCTTAAAAAAAAGTAAAATACTGTCACAAACAAGAGACATATACTAAATCAGGAAAACTTC
The DNA here is from genome assembly GCF_051225735.1 of Oryctolagus cuniculus. Classification (NCBI taxonomy): domain Eukaryota; kingdom Metazoa; phylum Chordata; class Mammalia; order Lagomorpha; family Leporidae; genus Oryctolagus; species Oryctolagus cuniculus. The sequence goes on from NC_142870.1 coordinate 160,076,181, forward strand.
TTGTAACATTTATGATTGACAATGAGTTAATTCCTCAATAGACAAATCATAAGATAAAGACAAATGCCACAATAGAAAAGTTAAACAAATTCTAAAGATGAAGTTTATGTGGCCAATCAACATGTGTGCATGTGTCTAATTAAATTTATTATCAATAAGAAAAGTGTAAAGTTTTGATAAAATTTTGGCTTATAATGGCCTCCTAACATGCAAATAAGCTACCAGCAACTCCATGGTTGGAAAGTATACGGTTACAAATGGGGGTTGCAGTGCTGGTGGCTGTCTCAATTGGTCCAATAATCTGGTTACAGTTTGGTAATAGAAAAAGTTTTAAAAGCTGTTCAGTTCCTTTAATCTGTCACTTCCTTTACTTAGTAGGCTTTATCCCAAGGAAATAATCAGAGATATGCAAAATTATAGGCAAGAGAGTTCATTATAATATATATTCATCATATTAATATACACTCAGTCATTGTATACTCATCAGATATTATTTATACTAATATTACGTTGACAGCCTAACCATCCCATCAGGCACTGTATTCTGGATGCTGGGTTACTAAGTAGCTGAGAGCAAGACCCTTTCAGAGAAGGGTGATTATTGACTGTGGAAACGGTTAGCATTTTAAAATGCTACCTTTGAGTGGTGTCCCCATTTTGCTGTCAATAACCTTCTGACACCGTTGCAAGCTATTTTACGTAGGCTGTAGGACATTCACACCACTTAATTCTATTTCTGAAGCAATGGAGTAGCCATTAAAGAGTGGTTGAAAGCCTTAGGGAACAGCTGCCACTGCACATTTGAAAAATGACTTGGGTTTTTCATGAAAATACGGAGCTTTCCTGACTTAAACGTTTTGTTTGACTCTGAAAAACTGGTGCAGAAGGGAAGTCTCAAAACACACAGTGCATTTCTCCAAGGTTCACTGTCTCTTTGTACCCGACTATCCACGTATGCATGCTTTACTTTATGAAAATGTGATTTGTAAATGTTCAATTTTGAAATAAAGTGGAAGGAGAGCTAGAGATGAACTGACTCACATTCTCGTTTAGTTGATGAGGAATCAGATCTGGAGAGATCTGATTCAGATCTGACTTGCTTAGCTGATGTCCTTTAACAGTTAGAGGTGGGCATTGGGCCAGGTGGAAACCCTTAGGATGCATACATTCCAGAGTGCCCGGGTGCCAGTCCTGATTCTGCTCCTGATTTAAGCTTGTGACTGTGCACCCTGGTCGGCAGCAGGTTAGGGGTCATATGGCTGAGTCCCTGCCACCCATGTGGGAAACCTGCATTGAGTTCCGGGTTCTTGGCTTTGGCCTGATCCAGCCCCAGCTGTTGCGGGCAGTTGGGGGAGTGAACCAGTGGATAGGAGCTGTTCCTGTCTCTCAAATAAAATAAATAAATAAATAAATATTTATAATACCCTTAATACAAATATGTAAACAGCTTCTGTAAATAAGGACAAAAAAAGATAAAGACTACCATGGACAAATGGAAAATAAATATGAACAAGAGAGTTACAGATGAAGAAATGCAAATGGCCAACAAGTGTAAAAAGTACTAAATCTCAGGAGTAATAAGGGAAATTTAGATTTTTATAGACCAAAGTTACTCTTCATTTTGCTTAACAAATGAATATCTTTCAAAGCAAGCAAGCACAAGTCGATGTAAGATCACACAGTGGAAAATTCTGGAAAACAAAAACTGGACTGGCATCTGTCCATCCCTGCACCCATCACTCCCCTGGGACCCAGGACATACTCAATAATAATGATGCCTTATAGAGAAAAAAGACCCCCACACAACAGGGGAGTCAATGAACAAGGAAGTCCTGAGACAGCGCAAGGTGAAACACAGAATGAGGGCTATACTGTGCAGATGAAAGAGTTCATCGCAGTGTGGCTTTGAATTACTGGGGGCCCTGTCTCAATGAAAACGTCAAACCCTGTGCTTAGTTTATGCTGTACTCTAATTCATAAAGGCAAGTTCAGAGTAAACCTAACAGATCGTTCGTGTTGTCTCTTTGGGCACAATTAGGAGAGTTTGAGTTTTTTTTTTCTTTTTCAACCAAGGCCCAAAGCCTCTAACTTTGGTATTTAAAATCCTAGATATTCACATCTTAGAACAAATTCCTCGTTGCTACGAATCATGGTTTTATTCAAAATGGAGCTCATTATCATGTCATGAATGTCAGCAAATTCCCCTCAGATTACCTAGGAAGTGGTGCTTAATTCCACACCAATAAAATAGCACATTAAGGCACTTTCTTGCTTTCCTCTTTAAGAATCAGTCTTTTTCAATGACTGATTTACAGTTCTTAACTGCTCGAAATTAACTAGCGGGGGTAAAGCAGTGAGAGAATTTTGGCAAGACCTGACTTCATTGCAGCTGACATTAAATAACCCCAGAAATTAAACATTTTTTCCAATTGAGTAAATGCAAAATGCATAAATTCGATAAACACTGTGGCTGGAAGAGCCCACATCCCAAACATGCGCGTCTTCTATCGGAAAACGCTGGCTTGTGCACGTGCAGGAAGATGGAGTTGTTGTTCCTGACTGCTGCTCACTTAGAAAGCAGTTTTCTTTCCCTTAAGGGTTGGTTCATTTCCTGTGTTGCATAATGGGATTGTTACCTATCATGCTTTTCACCGAAAAAGAGGCATTAATTATGCTTTTAGACCAAGCACTTAGTTCCAAGGAATTACAACTCTATTATGGCCTCCCTTTAGATTTCTTTTTTTTTTTTTTATTTTTTGACAGGCAGAGTGGACAGTGAGAGAGAGACAGAGAGAAAGGTCTTCCTTTGCCGTTGGTTCACCCTCCAATGGCCGCTGCGGCTGGCGCACCGCGCTGATCCGATGGCAGGAGCCAGGTACCTATCCTGGTCTCCCATGGGGTGCAGGCCCAAGTACTTGGGCCATCCTCCACTGCACTCCCAGGCCACAGCAGAGAGCTGGCCTGGAAGAGGGGCAACCGGGACAGAATCCAGCGCCCCAACCGGGACTAGAACCCAGTGTGCCGGTGCCGCAAGGTGGAGGATTAGCCTAGTGAGCCGCGGCGCCGGCCTCCCTTTAGATTTCTTAAACATGTAGACCAAGCCTATAGCAAAGGAGAGAGGGGGAAAAGACACTTTAATTTCACACACAAACAAGGTGCTGAAGCAATGATGTCCTTACCTGAGCCCGTTGACACACTGAATACATATGTCCATGGAGCAGGCTTCTTTGAAAACAGAACTGAATTCAGTGTCTACACTTTGTGCAGATTCTGGAAGTGAAAACTCCCTGGTCCACGAGGGGGTGGTGGGGTCCCCACCTCAGCCTGCTGGCTAAAGCAGCCAAGTTTCCACAGGGTGGGGTAGAAAGCTGGCTTAGTCTGGAACTGTCCAGGAGGGAGCCTAGATTCCCACCTCAGCCTTTGAGCTGACTCAGCCTCCTGGGTCCTGCTGGGTGCTAGCATGGACTACAGCTAGAAGGGAACCTTTGGGGCCACCCTCTGCTGAGCACCAGGAAATGACAGTCCGTGGGCCAAAGCTGGCCTAGGAACTGTTTTGCAAATAAAGTTTTATTAAGACACAGTCAACTCCATTTATTTATATAAAATCGGTGGCTTTTCATGCTACAGTGGTGGAACTGAGTAGTTGGACCAGACAGCATATGGGCGGCAAAGCCTAAAATACCAACTCATTGGTCTTAATAAATAAATGCTTGCTAATCCTTGACCTGGGGGGCCTGGAGAGGGTGTTACTATTATACTCCATCTAGAACTAACCTCAGTCATCGTATGAGATGCTTTTATGCCAGGTTTTGCCATTTGCTTCTGTCTCAGAAGGATGTGTTCTTCAAGCTTAATCTTGGAAGCGAGTTCAGGTGGGCAAATTATGGAGTCTGGAGCCACCTGGTGTAGCAGTCGCTCTCACACTGTCCTTTTCAGAGGGGCCGCTTTCCCTGTTTTTGTTGTAGCATGGCTCCCTGCTGCCTAGTATCTGTGTTCATGTGGATTTGTGCCTGCAAAGGATTCAGCACCATCCCTCTGGCTGGAGATTCCCATTCGCACCAGCACGAACATGGGGGCTGCAGCTAAGGCTGCTCTGTAGCCATCCTCCACTGGATGAACAGGTTGATGAGCTAAAGGGGTGAGATTTAAGAGGTGAACAGTATGACCCAGGGGACAGTGCGACAGAATTGGGAGTGAGCAGGCTTTGGTAATGTTAATGGGAAGCAAGATGAAATGTGATTTTGTGATCCTCACAGCTCACAGGTGTGAATCATACTGGTATTCTCAGGTTCTCTTTTTGCTGCTTCAGGCCGGTACAGAGAAAGGGGACGACGCTGGGAGAGGTAATGTCTATGGCCATTTGGGGGGCTTCCAAACTTTCAGAAGGCTGCGTGGCAACGTGCAGTGGCTTCCGCTTCTCAGACTGGTTAAAGAAGGGGTTCTTGGAGGAATGGTCCTGCGTGTAGAGCAAGGGGACCTGGAAGACGCTCCAGGCTCCTGGGTTCATATCGGCCAGCTCTGGTCATTGTGGCCATTTTGGGGGGTGAACCAGCAGATGGAAGACTTTTCTCTCTCTGCCTCTGCCTCTCTGTAACTTTGCCTTTCAAATAAATAAATAAATCTTTAAAAAAGCATAAACATACTGAGTGTGCAAGGATGACTACAGATGGCTAAAGCTAACCTTCTACTGCGAGCTATCACCTCCTGCCTAACATCTTTCTGGCCAATGACGCATCTCGTGTCATTTCTGAAGGAAGTGCGTTTGTAGGGACACATTCATAGGGTTTGGAAATAATCATTGCTAAGAGCCTCAGGTTTGTCTTTTGGAACCTGTTTCCCTTTAGGTAGAATAAAAATGGAGACATATGAGAAAAGTTTAAAAAAACAGATACCTGTCATACTGTTGGGAGTCATGGGTTAGTTGTCATTCTGGGTCCGTTTCTTCACTGACATCTCCTACGGGGGAGAAAAAAAGGAAAAACATCATAAATTATAATCTCCATTTTTCCCCATAATGTTACAGACACTGGTATACACATTATTAGCTTGAGGCAGGATTTGCTGCCCTCCACTCTGAACCTGGGAAATTGAAGTACAGGTAGGCTAGGTGAATGTGTACATTTATAAGACATCTTAATTTCAACTCGGGGTTCCTACCACAAACACGATTTTTAAAATAACATTTTTAAAACTTTTATTTAATAAATATAAATTTCCAAAGCACAGCTTATGGATTACAATAGCTCCCCCCCCATAACTTCACTCCCATCCGCAACCCTCCCCTCTCCCACTCCTTCTCCCTTTCCATTCACATCAAGATTCATAAAATAACATTTTTTCAAAGTCACATTTTTCCATCTCAAGTTTTTAAGAAAGCTGCTGGCCCACTGATTGGCTGTTTTTCTTTAGTAGCTGAGATGTTTTAGCTTCTTGACTCTAGACATTTGCTTCTCAAAGGGTGGTCTGTAGACCAGCTTGTTAGAATATTTGGGTTCTGTGCCAAACCAACTCAACCAAGCTCTGCATTTGGGTAAGAACCCAGGTGATTGACATGCGACTGAATGCCTGAGACACACTGCTCTGTAGACGGAATTCGGATTTTTGTCTTTCCTTTTCTGACTTCACCTCAGTCCGACCTGAGCTCCCTCCCCCACTACCTGGATGAGATCCAACCACAGCACAGCCTGGGAAGGGGACCTGGAGGTGCCACAGGTGCACTGACTGCAGAGCACAGTACGCAGGTGGGTGACCCAGGTGGGCACCGGTGGCTGACGAACACAGGTCAGAGTTCTTCAGCTTACTGCTGATGGACCAGGGTTAGCTTTCCTTTCCTGGAGGGTGTTCTGTGTTCAGTGGTGGGCGGTGGCACCAGGTTGGCTCAGGGATAGCACTGAAGCCCAAGGCATGGGCTTGAGGGTCAATGTTGTCACTACAAGTAACCATTGCAAGTAATTTCAACGCATTGAACTTTATGATTCTTCAGTATAAAATGAGAAAATTAAATTCCTTCTCTATTTATTTCACAAGGCTGGAGTTTCTGAAGTTCAATGCTGATGTGAATGAAAGTGCTGGGTAGTCTACCATGTATGAGGGGACTTCAAAAAGTTCAGAGAAATGGAATGAAAATAAGTTGATTATGGTGTAAAAAATTTTAAAATCTGTGCATGGGGAGAGCTTCAAAAAGTTCAAAGGAAATGCATGTTATGAAAAAAAAAACTATGCATGGCTTTCAAAAACTTTTGTCTCAAAATTAATTTTCTTTCAATTGCATGTTCTGTGCACTTAGTGCAGTTCCCTTGTACTAAGTGCGTGGCCACCACTGGATGAGGAACCACCTTGATGGGAAGTAACAGACTAGAGAAGCACACGGAAGAGGAAGCATGTGGACTATGTTTTCAGCACACATGTAAACGTGGCCCTTCATTCTCTGTGTGCGTCTAAGACTGCAGCAACGCATTCATGCCTTGGACTCTAGGAAGTGTTGTATGGGAATCACAAAGTGTCCTAGGAGAGGGAAAAATATCTTAGTAAGGCTTCAAGGGTAGTGTTATTGCTACACCACTTAGTACTATTAGTTATTATATATAATACACATGTTATATATTATATAACATATTAGAGTACTATTAGTACTATTCCTATTTAGTACTATTTTCCTTCAACTATAGTAACAGTTGATACTTTAGTACTACAGTGTTACTTGTTACTATTTTATGGCAATAGTCTTAAAAATACTATGGGAAAATGGAATCAAAAGACATGTTTATTCTGCCACTAATATTTTTGAAATCAACATATACTTTTCATGATATGAATGTTTCATTAGCTTTTTGAAGATTCCTCTATGCATGGCTTTCAAAGTTTTTTGCACCCAAACACATTCATCTTTTAATTCCATTTGCCATGAACTTTTGTGAAGTCCTCTTGTATTACTATTCCCATATTACTTTAGAATCAGCTATTATTTAGCATCTAGTACAGTTTCCCTTCAGTGAGCTCCAGAATTGCAATTCCCACGAAGCCTCTGCCAGCCCCCTGGGATAGGCAGGTGTCCCAGAGCCGCAGTCCCTGGTCATTCTGTAATATGTCAGTGGAACGTTCTGTACCGGCTGGAGAAGCCCAGAGATGGTTCTCTCTTGAGCCACAGCTCAGCACCAGTGGAGGGAGATGTGCCACTTTGTGTGGTCTCTAATCCTTTTACACAGCTCATTCATGTGTGTGGTCAAGAGGCTTTGTTTGAGGCCAACTCTGCTCAAGCAAGGCCCTGGTTTTTGTTCTAGGACGATACTGCAGCCTGCCCATGAGGGGTGTATAATCTAACACAGAGAATCACAGCAAAGTAGAAAAATGGCCCAAGGATTCACCTTCAGTTGTAGACTCATGTAGACTGGGGCACAAGGGAGGCAGTGTTTCCTGCTGGGCTTATCTGGGAACGCTTCTGCCTGGAGGTGATTCCAGACCCTAAGGTGCTCTTCCTTATTTAAACATGTTTGTTTGTTTGAAAGGCAGACACACACATACACAGAGACAGAGACAGAGAGACAGAGACAGAGACAGAGAGAGAGACAGAGAGATCGTCCATACACTGGTTCAATCCTCCAATGTCTGTGACAGTTGGGATATGGCCAGGCCCAAACCAGGAGCCTGTAACTCCATTTGGATCTTCCACATGGGTGGCAGGGACCTGAGTTCTTGAGCCATCACCCACTGCCTCCCAGGAAGTTGGATCCTAAGTGGAGTAACAGACTCGAACCAGACCCTCCAATACTGGATGTGGGTGTCACAAGCAGAGGCTTACCCCATTGTACCACAACACTTGACCACTTTCTTTGAAATAGGCATGTTCCAGGTTATGGTTCACTCCTTTGTTCTCATTTATGAGCTCCTACGGCACAGGGACTACTCAGCAAGAAAGGAGCGTGGTGCAGAACTGGGGAACTCCAGTGCTCCTGTGAGTTTTGGGCAGGGGAAGTGATGAGATCCAGCTTGAGGTGTTGAAGCTTCATGGTGGCTGGTGCTTGGGCAGCAGGAGCAGTTGGGCATTTCCAGCTGGTATGGGAGCGAGCCAGAGGTGGCAGAGCTTGGGCACGCAGCAGAGGCAGCGAGAAGGCGAGGGGCGCATGGAACAGCCAGGAGGCAGAAATAAGAAGACATGATGATGACTGTGAGATGAGCCTTTAATACTGGGATAAACACTGGGGGTACAGATGGTTAAGATGTGACGTTCTCTGCCCTCGAGGAATTTACAGCCCATTTTACAAGCTGGCTAGGAGGCAGCAGCTAAGAATACAAGTCCCAGATGCCGTGACCTACGGGGTGGTGCTGAGACGGACTCAAAGCTGAACCTCCCTTTGCCTGGATCATCCACTCCCAGTCCACAGCCATATCCCTTAGATTGGTCTCGTGCCGTGGGGAAGAGTGGAAAGTGGACATTCACTTCTCACACACAACAACGCATTTCTATTTTAAAAATGCAAACTATGAGCAAATTGTTACTGAGTACTCTGAAATGGAAAAGTGAATGGCATTATTCACATCACTGAGAAAATAAGTCCAGGAACTTTGGAAGATGACAGGCTCCATGTACCCCACCCTGGGCTATGATGCCACTGACAACTCAAAGACCACCATAGACTGTATTTGTATATTCTGCATAGACAGAAATGCAGCCTGTAGGACAAGGGCCATGAGGGCTGCTACATCCTAAGAGAGATGTCTCATGCCAAATATCCTGGATGATGGAAGACAGCGTAAGCAAGTGCTGAAGGAAGTCTAGACAAGTGAAGAGCCGCAGGCAGGTGAGATAGTGGTCTTCAAATATCTGAGAAGCTGCCATGTGGGAGAGTCCAAGCGTGTTTAGTGGGCTGAAGGTGAGCAGAGATGCTGCTGACACTGCCAAGGGAGACTTTCTCTGCTCCCCCTTAGGCTCAACACCCAGGCAGTGGCAACTGCACAGATGAACGTGTCCTGCCCTCTTAAGGTTGTTTATTGTTCTCGGGGTTAATAAGCCCCTCCCAAGAGCCTCAGTGTTTTCATGCTGCAAAGCACAGGTACCGGGTGTGATAGGGTTCTAGTGGGAAAGTGAAAGTCTACTCCCTGCTCTCCGTTCAGTTTCTCCTCCAAAGCTCAGTGACTGTGGGTGTGTGTGACCTGCTCAGGGGTTGTAATGAAAGTTACAAGTTCCCTCTTGGTAAACAGGCAAGCCTTCTGGCTCATGCTTCCAGGGGGGTTCAAAGATACCACATGCATGTAAAATGCACTTTCAGATGCCACCTTAAGATTTTAATGGTCACTAAACTGCTAAGAGCTAATGGAAAAGATAAAAATTGATGTCCATAGAAGCGAGGAAATGGGATGGAAAGGAGATGTGGAAGCTCTTTGTGGTCTGGGGCAAAGAGGCAAGGACCTACCCACGAGCAGCTTGCTGGTCCCTTTGGAGAGGAAGAATGATGGGTTTCTAAGAAGCAAGGCTGGAGACTGAAGAGGAACCCTCCAACACAAGGCTATGGCTTAGGGCTGTCTCATTCATTCCATCAGACACCAGCTAGGGCTCTGGGTCATTCAAGATGAAATACAGAGCCTTTCCCCTGGGTGGGGGTGGGGCGCTTGGGTGACCAGCAGCATGTAGCTCAGGGACAGACGAGGTGAACAAGAGGGGTAAAAGATATTGCTTGAAAGGCACCAAGGAGAGTGGGATTGATTTTACTTCTATGAGGGGGCTCAATGGACATCTGAGCTTGGCTCTGAAAAAAAAAAAAAAAGAGAATAAGCTGGTATTTTCTGGGAGTGAGAAGTATCACTTGGGAACAACACAAGAGCACAGGGTACATGATTTTAGAGGGAGGGGCAAGTGGCCAAGAATGTTGTCTCTTGAATCCCTTCAGTGCTGTAGCTTTCCTTGGGCACAAGGAAACACAAGGGCTAACAGGTGTGTGGTCCCAGCAAGTACACGGTTTTCCAAGGAGGGTGTTTGTAGCTTTTTCGATCCACCTTCCTTGGTTTTCGTTGCCTGGCCTTGCTTAGGAGGAAAGGTAGCGGAGGTTCTGCAGGCTGACGTGTCTGCACGGTGAGACTAACAGAGCGTATCTAGTCACCTGCAAGTGTTTCACAGGCCCAGAGAGCTGTGGCTGTGGGGGGTTGAAGGCAGGAGGACCCTTCACAAACACTTCTCTTGATTAACTTGGAAAGGTTAGATGCCCATGTGTTAGGTTATTCCAGACTCTAGCCTGACACTGGTACCCCGGGAAGGCTCTCGGAGAAGGACTGATCCTTCTCACCTGGAGGGCAGCAAATGTAGAGGCAGCATCAGTGGCCACTCTGAACTTCCTAAATGGAAGGATTTTAGAGGCCACCTTGCTTAGGTGAGGGCATAGATTGGGGCTGTACCTTGAAGTTGTGTTTATGCAGCAGGCAACTGGTATCATGGGGTGTTGGGCACTGCTGAGAATTTTGGGTGGGACCAGAGCTCCTTATCCCTCCTGCTGGGGAAGGCAGGGGCTCCCCTCAGAGTGGGCTGCCCCCCATGCCAGGAAGTAGGAAGCCTGTGGGTTCTGGGTGCCTTTGCCCTCACTTTGGGAAGTGGAGTTTCCCCTTCTCTACCGCTGTCTCTCATAGAGAATGACCTAATTGCAGCGAGCCTTGACCCTGACATTTGGGAAGCATTTATAAGGGCAAGGTCCATCCCAGGTGTGGAGGAGACCTTGGGACCGGGGTCACTCCAGAGGGTTCATATTCCCAAGTCTCAGTTCTGGAGTGTGGGGATCTTAGAGAGGTTCCTTCATGGGGCTTCATTTGTAAAGTGGAACCATAATCGCTGCCCTCCCAGGGTTAACCTGGGGGTGGGGAGGAGGCAAGGGAGTTGGAAAGTGCTGTGTGAATGCTAAAGCCGGGCACCGACATGAGGTGCTAGAAGAGTTTTTCATTATCATGGTCACTCTCACTATGATCTGCTCATCTCCTAGCCAGACTCATCACCCCCAATCAGAGCACAAGTAACTGGAACTGTTATCCGGCCTCTACTTTAAGGTGCCCAGAGGTGGGCTAAGGACTCGTGCACGGCACAGAAGACCATGGCCTGGGACACCATCAACACCAAGATAAACTGGAGGTGAACTTGCTTCTCCCTCACCTGCCACTCTTCTCCTTCAAGGCCCTTTTTGATGTTTTGGGTTTTTTTCCTTTCCAGGTTATCTTTCATGTGCATTTAACCTTGTTAAGGGCAGGCAGGAAGGCTGGACATGGAAACAAATTTGTCTGCAACAATAAAGCATCCTAAATGCAGCTCCAATTGTCTTTCCTCCGGGTCTTTGCACCTTAAGAGTAAATCTAGGCCTCAGTGAGGTGAAAAAATGCAGTTGAATTTCTGATGGTAGGAATGAGTTAAGAACTCAGAAGGAAACAGAAGCAAAATGTACTTCAGTCTTACCAGGCTATGATCCACCTTTTATACTCGGTAACACTAACCCTATTTGAGAATGTAGAATCACAAATCGGTAACACGAGGGGCCCATGTTGCGGTGCAGCAGGTCAGCATCCCATATTCGAGTGTTAGTTTGAGTCCTGGCTGCTCTGCTTCTTATCTAGTTCCCTGCTAATGTGCCTGGACGACAGCTGAAAATGGCTCAAGTACTTGGTCCCTTGCCACCATGTGGGAGACCAGGATGGAGCTCCTGGCTCCTGGCTTCAGACTGGCCCACACCTGACTGTTGTGGCCATCTGGGGAGCACACCAGCAGGTGGAAAATCTCTCTCTCTCTCTCTCTCTCTCTCTCTGGCTCTGCCTTTCAAATAAATACAAGAATCTTAAAAAAAAACTCAATTAGAGGGACTCAATGCTCTCTCTGGTACCCTATGTGCACGTCCTGTCGCTGTCTCTCTCCTTCCCTTCCTCTGTTTCTGTGTCTCCCCAGGCAGAGGCACCATGGCATGTTGGAAGGAGTGAGGGCCCTGCTACTCACCAAGAGACTGGGGGTATTGAGAGTCAAGAGCTGCCTTCCTGACGTGGGCATCTGGTGCCCAGCTCAAGGGCCTGTGGGCGTTAGTGGGAGCAATGCACTTGCTTCCTCCTTCAGTGCCAGCCTCTGTGGCCATAGCCCAAGAGAACCTATTTCTGTTTGAGCACTAAGTCAGTAGGGGTTGAAGTGGGGCTCTTGGAGCCAGAACAAACCAAACAAAGAATCATCTGCCACATCGAATTCATTGTCACGCTCAGTGAAACAAGCAGCGGTTTTTAGCCAAATTATGGGATGACAGAAAAGTCAAGAAGAAACGAGCTGGGACAAGCCTTAATGAGGCCGGGCATGAAAGGATCCATTTGTCCACCTGCCATGGGCACAGTGCGTTTTCCCCATGGTCAGCTTTCTCCAGAGATGGCCACTCAGCTCAGAATGCTCCTGATAAACGCAGGCCAGTCTTAGCGGGAGAAAGCAGATGGATGGTTCTAGAGAAAAATTTCAACCCATGTCCTGCCGGCCAAAGCCCACCCTTACAATTGCTTCTACTGCCACCTGGTGGACAGAAGGATCGCTGCTTTGTGCCAAAGCAAAGCGAGGGAAAGTGTGTGTTTGTTGTGTGTGTGTGTGTGTGTGTGTGTGAGAGAGAGAGAGAGAGAGAGAGAGAGAGAGAGAGAGAGAGAGAGAGAGAGACACCAGGGAATTAAATAATTCCTGAGGAATGAGGATAGCATGCAGAACCAACCGCCAGATGCCTGCATATGTAATTGTGGTTAGGTGACTCATTGAGACACAAGCAAGAAAAACAACAAACAAGAACATGAAAATAAATCATTAGCACTGAAGCAAGTGATTTATTATTGATTTAAAATAGTGTCGTTTGATGATGAATAAGATAACAACAAACAACCCACTCCCTCCCTGGCCCTGGACGACTTCATAAAAAAGGCTACAGCACCTGCCCACTGGGTAGAGGCCCCACCTACAGTCATAACATAAAAGAAAACTCGATTTTGTGCCACGGAGACACTATCTCCCAGTCTGAGTTGGGGCTCTGCTGCCTCTGGAGTCGGCAGTGAGCTCCTAGTGGATTTTTTAGCCTGGGTGAGGAAGAATCGTTTTCCTAAGGAAGTGGTACAAAGACTGCTTGGCTCCTAAAATTCCTTGTAGATGAAAATAAGATTATCCTAATAAATATGGCTACAATTCATCACTACTTCGTCAAACATTGAGCCGAGGAGGAGGCTACATTGCAAAATTCCTACAGAAATAGGAACTAGATATTGTTCCCTCTCCTTCCTTTGGTTTCTGTTTGCTACTGCTTGGTTGAAGCCTCTTCATGCAACTTTATCAGCAAATTCAGCGGCTTCCTGTGGGGTGTCATGTGCCCGGCACAGTCACACTGAGTTTTGTTTAGAACGACTTGTTCCAAGGGTGATTTTCAGGAATGCCCTTGTGCGATGATTTCTTCAGATGTGCAAGAATGAACCTAGTAAGTGTAAGTTATGCAGAACGGGTTGGGAGAGTTTAGGCTCTTCTGATTTTTTTTTTTTTAGAAAGTGAAAGGAACCTGGGATAAGGATTGAGTCACAGAATGGGAATGGGAAGAGGTGGGTAGGAAGGCTGGAGAGGAGAGAAGCCCCTCAAAGACACACGTTTTTATCATTTTCTTTTAGGGTTTTCACCCTGATATTTAAGCCAGACTTAGAGTGTACATTTCCTTATGTGTGCCGGCTTGAATGCAAAATTCTGTCAGGAAGAATGAAGTCAAAATACACTGCTCCTGGGACAGCAATACTGTAACATGGAAATACCCACCTTTTCGGGTGCGTGGTACTCCTTATGTTTAATATTTTCTTCACCATGACCCTGGTTCAGAGGAAATACTTAGATGCTGTGTTGGTAAGTAACTAAGCCCAAACAGCCTAACCAACCTATATTTGCATGGTTTCTGGCATTTGTTGCTGTGTTTTCTTCAAAAGTTAAAAGTGCCCCCGCCCCCCCCCCCCCCCGCATTGGTGTGGCACTCCCAGGGTGCCTTGGGACAGAGTTTGGGAACCACAGCTATAGCAGCTTTGGGAATCTCCACAAAGCCCAAAGATCTCCTTTCACGCCTCACTCTTTGTGTCCACCATTTAGGAACATGGCGGGGACTCTGGGAGCATCCTGGCAGGCTACAGGTGGCTCAGGACGGGCACCCAGCTTCTCCACCCTGGCCAGCACAGAGCCTTCCCTAGACCACAGCCAGGGAAGAGGTGCTCACTCTCGGAAGGTCGGACCTCTTTGAAGGTGGCTTGCGTTTTTGATGGGCACCCCTGAATTTGGGACACTCCCCAATTCACTCCAGTCCTACAGTAATAAGATGATGCGAGACACGAAGTGTCAGAGAGTGACCTTGCAGTCTGCTTGTGTGTACACAAAGGCTCAGCATGGGAGCCACAGGGAGAACGGTTCTTGGTTCGCAAGGAGGAGGTTCGTGACAGAATCGCCTGAGAGACTCTGCTCTCCATCTCCAGGCCAGGCTCAGGCCTGTGTGCTGAAAATTCCTCGTGCATGATTCTTTTGAGAACTTCTGCTCCTGAGAGAAGCAGCTGAGTTTGAACATGAGTGTGGGGACAGTTGTCACCCTCTTAAAGTCATTTGCTGAGCTGCTGTGAGCCCACCTGAGTGCCTGCTGTTTGGGACCACTGGAGCTGACCCTACCGTGTCACGTTCTGTTCAGCATCCTCAGGCCTACAGAGAACTCCTCCCTGCCTCTTGACGCCTTTCCTGGGGCAGTAGCAACGTCATGGCCAGGCTGCTTTATCCGAAGCACATTGCTAATGAAAGGCTGTTCACTGTGTGCCGGAGACCTGCTACAGGACCAACAAAGCCGCGGCAGCTTTCTGGTGCACTTGGGGACTCAGATCACCCCCTTTTCACCTGCCCCAGGTTCTCAAGTGCGGCCCCTGGATCAGCAGAATCCGCATCACTTGGGGATATGTTGAAATGCTGAGTCTGGGCCAGCGCTGTGGCACAGTAGCTAGGCTAAGCCTCTGCCCGCGGCACCGGTATCTCACATGGGTGCTGGTTCATGTCCTGGCTGCTCCTCTTCTGATCCAGCATCCTGGCTGATGGCCTGCTTGGGCCCCTGCACCTGCATGGGAGACCCAGAAGAAGCTCCAGATCAGCCCAGTTGTAGTCATTTCGAGACCATTTTGGGAGCAAACCAGTGGCTGGAAGATCTGTCTCTCCCTCTGTTTGTAACTCTACCTCTCAAATAAATAAATATCAACTCATAAAAAGAAATGCAGATGCTGAGTCGAATGAGGTGGGGGTCCAGCAGCGTGCATTGTCATAAGCCCTCCAGGCAATGCTTCTGATACATGCATGGCTCTGAGAGTGACCGCTTTATAGCATTTCTGTCTTCCTCTGCCCACTGACAACTGAGAAAGTCTTCAAAAGGCAGGGCCCACTCTCCTTCCTCTCCCCACAAACTAGCACAATGGTCTGCACATAGTAGGACTTCAGGAAGCGCTTGTTATTTATTATAGCCAGGCAGCTCTGGCTCGGGTTCCTGAACGTAAATAAGCAGTGCCTTGGGTGCCACCTCCGAGGGGCTGCCCACGGTGGGTGGAAGTCGTCTCCCATGTCTTAGGGGTCCTATTATCCATATTTACAAATCAGCTCTTGCTAAATCCTCTCCAACGTTTTGACATTCCTTTCAGCTCAGGAAGCCAAAAAACAAGATGCCATGGTTTAGCCAGAGTCTGTTTCCTGCTGGGGGAGGGGCCTTTCTGCATGATTCTTAAATTCCATACTCCCAGCGTGGTGATTATTTTCCAAACAATGGGAGGAGATTGCTGATTCATGTTTGGCTCTCGGCTCCAAGCATCTTTTTCCCCTCCCGCTGTACTTGTGCCGATGCACACAATAATGTTCTATTCATCCCTCGGAATTAGAAATGCCAACAGCTCAGCTATGCGACGGAAGGTTCCCCCTCTTTCCCGGGCTTATTTAAAGCCTTCTCACAATTAACACACTCTGAAATATTACACGGTCTTTACTTCGAGCCATTTGGCTTGGGCAAGGATGGTGAGACTTTATCTTTGTATCAGCACCCCCTTGCACAATGCCTGGCACACCACCACGATTTTTCTTATAAACTGTCGAGTGAATCTCATATTCACTTCCTGAGGTTCAAGTCTTAACCTTCTATTCTGTCTTGACAAATCACAAGCCCCTCTTCAGTACAAAGAGAAAGCCTGCCTCTCACACTCAGGGGCTCACCTTTGGATCCAGCTAAAGACGGGGCTTGACTCAAGGTCAGCCGAGCCAGGTGGGTTCCAGCCAGCCCCAGCCTGCTCTGCGCACGGTCTGCAGTGCCAGCCCTGCCACCGCTGTAGCAGGGAAACCTCTGGCTGCCACTTGGCACAGCCTCACCAATCGGCCACAGACCTCATCTTGGGGGGTGGCGGCAGGGGTGGGGGTGGGTTGTTTCCTAGCAGCAAAGTCAAACCAGCATGGACACTTAGTGGTCCAAATGCTCCCCTGGGCATCCAAGTCACCTGGGCAGCTTGGAGGGAGCCCAGCGCTCCGGCTGTGCCCCAGACCACTGAGTGTTTTGGAGTTCACGGCTGCCTTGAAGCGGCCTCTACAGTAGTACCCGTGAGTTCCACTGTGTCTGCTCGTCTCCTTCTCTCTCTTCACGATGACGGTCGGGGTGGTCCCAGTGCAGTGCAGTTCAGCTGCTGCCTCCCCTCTGTTCCCTCCCTCCTCTCTCTGGTTCCTCTCCCTCTTTCAGCCTCACCATCCTGCAGGCTATTCCTTGAACACGTCATCTATGCCTCTCACCAGAGGGGTTTTGTGGCAGAAATTTTCCTCTGTCCCGAATCCTGAAAAATCTCCAGACCCCTGCTCAGGTAGCTCCTTCAACTCTGTTAAGTCTTGCACACCCCAACTCCCCAGTCCGTGCTATATCATGGCCCTGCCTGTCTAGACCCCTCACCCTGCTCTACTCCCCACAGTCATTGGCATCTTTCAACTTGCTCCCTGCTTCACTTCTGTACTTGACCACTGTTGTCCTGTTGTTTTGTCACCCCTGCTAGGAAGTCGCTTCCAGGGGGACAGGAATCTTTATTTGGTTCACTGATGACCCCCAGTGCTAGCACTGCGTGTGGCACACAGTAGGCCCTTAGTAAACACAAGCACCTGTTACGTAAGAGCAGTGCACACCTTTGTAGGTGACAGCAAAAGGCTGGTGCTGAGTGGAGGAGGGGAGGCTCAGTGAAACATGAAGAAAAGGAATTTTCTAAAAAAAATGACTGATATTAAGTTCACATTTTGGCCAGTGCCACGGCTCACTAGGCTAATCCTCCGCCTGCAGCGCTGGCACCCTGGGTTCTAGTCCCGGTTGGGGCGCAGGATTCTGTCCTGGTTGCTCCTCTTCCAGTCCATCTCTCTGCTGTGGCCCGGGAAGGCAGTGGAGGATGGCCCAAGTGCTTGGGCCCTGCACCTGCATGGGAGACCAGGAGAAGCACCTGGTTCCTGGCTTAGGATTGGTGCAGCGCGCTGGATGCAGCATGCTGGCCATAGAGGCCATTTTGGGGTGAACCAACAGAAGGAAGACCTTTCTCTCTCTCTCTCTCTCACTGTCCGATTCTATCTGTAAAAAAAAGGACACATTTTGTCATTTGCCTCTAATTACTAGGGACTGAACTGTGCACTTTCAGAGCAGAAAGTGGGTGAGCACTCGAGGGCTGGGTGGTGAGAGTGAGACTGGGGGTTGGTCTAGGGATGGGGATTCACCACTCATGGGTGCAAGGGTTCCTTTTAGGGGAATGAAAATATCCTAAAATGGGATTGTGATGATGGCTGCACAGCTCTGTGCATATGCTACAATCCATTAAATTGTCCACGTTTGATAGGTGAACATTGTAATGTAATATGTCTCAACACAACCACTAAAAATGCACTGTAAGTGACAGACACAAGCTAGAAAAGAAACACAGGCCACTGTTATTCCATAACTGGCATAAGGGTTGTCTCTGGCTTGGGTTTTAAGTGGCGGATGGGAGAGACTTCCTTAGCCTATTTGCTGCCAGGGACATTGATTTGTTGATAAAGAAATGTAACTTAAACTTCTTGATCAAGGCTTAACTCAAGAGTAATTTATTTGGACTAAACAGCTCTCCTTAACAACTCCCACATCTCCCAAAAGTCTTTTTTTTTTTCAGGACTTCAGGGCTGTTTGGGAAAATAAGCAGCCACTCTGCATGAAATGAGCTTTGTATAGATTTTCCACTTTCAAATTTATCATGCCAAGACAAACTCTAAGTACGGTGCCATTTTTACTAAGATGGCCAACTGTCTTCCACATCTCCAAGGTTACCGTGTCTGTAGCTGTAGACTGAGATGCTGCCGGCTCATAGCCCTGGGACCTGATGATCTGATAGCCTATATGGAGTACTAACAGCACATTGCGATATGGATACTAAGAACTCAAAGAAGACCATTTTTCCTCCTCTGGGAGTTCAGCAGCACTCACCGTTGAGCTCCAAAGGGGGACAGCCTTCTTTCTGCTCCTCTATGCAGGTCTCTGCTCAAAACCTTGCCAGAGCCCTGCCAGAGCACAGAGGTTCTGGGTGAACTAAGGTCAGGAGGCTGCCAAAGGCCTGGCTTCAGTGTTCTCACTAGGGACTCTCTAAGGGTGAGCAATGGGACGCTGTAAGGGGGTTCTTAGGGACAGCTGCTACGGCTCCAGAGAATTCCAGGAGGACACAGCTGCTATGTCATCAATAACCAGGACATCTGAAGGAACGGATCTTCAGAGTAGTTTCCTTCACCACGATGAAACAGGTCTAGAGGGACAGAGAACCTTGCTTTGTCTGGTGGCTGGAGAAAGGACGAGTTGGAATGCCAACCCAGGACGGTGCTCTGAACTGCTGAGTCGCACTGCTCCCCACTGCCATGTCCACACTACTCATTTGGGTGAAGGACACAAAGATGACTGACACCTACCTCTTCCTTTATGGCAAGTACAGCCTTGTAGAGATGACAACACACACACACACACACACACACACACACACACAAGATTCCAACAGAGGAGGTTGTACCTGGTCTACCGTGAGTGCAGAGTGCCATCGGAGTGTGTGGAAGACAAGAGTAACTTAAAAAAGAAACACATGCTATGCAGATCCTCATGGCTCCCTGCCCTGCCCATGGGGCATGCCAGTCTTCTTGGTAAAGATCTAATTTCAACTGAGCACCTTTCAGAATGTGGGCTAGGTGACGTGTAGGTGACAAAGCAGAAATAGTTCTGACCGTATAGCCTGCATCACTGGATACAATATCTATACCAACTTGTTTGAATATTTGTACATTTGCTCTCAAAGAAGAATAGTATGTCCCTTATGGACATATTATAAGGATTAGATGAGTTCATATGAGAAAAGTAATTAGGACACTGCCTTGCAGATAGTGAGTCCTCAGTGTGCTTGAGTTGTTGTTAACACATGGTTGATCACGGGTTCTGCAGAACTGAGTACTGGTGGTAGAGGCCTAAATCCACCCAGTCCTGGTATTTTGCCTGCATGGCCAGAGAAGAGCTGGCACTTGACGCAGTATTTTTGTCCTAGGAAGGGCATTGGGGGAAGGGAGAAGAGTGTTCACTAAGTGCTGTTGCCACCTGTTGAAAGCTTGGTTTCCTTCATGCATAGGCTGCAGAGTTGTAGTTTTGGTAAATAGCACCACATCAGATATGACATTTGTCAGAGCAAAATGATTTCTTACAAAATAGTTGCTAACATTTGGAAAGAGTGGGATTTCCAGGCCATGGTAGCTACTGTGTAAGACTGGATGAGGAGACAACTCAGTCCCCTGGGGACAGCAGGATTTGTAAAACTGACTCTTTTAAGCAGTGCTACGATAATTAATGGGTCCCATCTGAAATCTGTGTGGACCGCAGCTGCTATTTCCCCAGCGAGAGAACACCTAAATCAATATTTTTCACAGCTTCAACTTTCCCTCATAGAACACAGCTTTTATGGATGTGATCTGGGATTCTCCACTTGTCCCATCTCTAGAGAAAAGGGCAAGTTTATTGTAAACAAGACCCACTTACTAACTTATTTGCTTGTATGAAAAGGAAAGACAGTGGCCTTGGGCATCGACTTGAATTGCTGATCCTACCTATCACAGAAACATGAGTCATTTGATTCTCCAGGAAACAATTCCTGCAGCTTGAAGACAAAGATTTCCAGAGAAAGGGGAATAGTACAGTTTCTAAAACACCATAAAAATAACGTATATCCCACAGGAAATGCACAAATGTATATCTGGGACTATCTCTCAGCTCCAAGGCCAAAGCCAAGTAGATAAAGCGTGGCTCTGGGTTTTTTAATCAAAATTTGCAACAAATCTAAGGAGTTTCTATTTGTGTGTTCAGGGAAGCTGAGCAGAGAGGGAAGAAGATGACACTTTAAATATATTAATCACCACCCAGTTTGCACATCCCGTGTACAATATGGTTCCCTAAAAAGCAAGGATAATAATAATGAAAATAATAGACAACAAAAGCTATAACAGCATTTACTGAGTACTTACTATGTGCTCGGGATTCTGCCACTTGTCCTACATATGCTAGTTCCTTCCTTACTCTCAACAGCCTTTGAAGATGATACTGGCTCAGTTTTATAGGTGGGTGAACTAAAGTTACGAGAAGTGACATCCTTGTCTGAGACTGCAAAGATTTTTAAAGTGGGAGAGCCAGGTCTCAAGGACCCAGATTTTATGCTCCAAATCTACATGCATTTCTGCTTTCTCTTTATATGAGTTATTTCATCGGATGCTCACGATCTCCCCTTGTTACCTCTTTTGCAGGTAAGATTTTGAGGCTCAGATGCTGAACGTCTAAAGAGCAACACTGGCACACGGGACAGCGAGGACTTAACACTGTGCCTCCTCTAACCCAAACTCCCGCCTGAAGAATGAGGGCTTAAATCTGTTCCTAACAGAATGTTGAATAATTTTGATGTCACTACCTACGAAGACAACAATTGAACAACTGATTAACAATCACACCTACAGGATACTTTTTTTTTTTTTTAAATTAAACTTCCAGCTCAGAATATGAAGCAACTAAAATTGCGCTGCCTAAGAGACGGGATTTGGTCAGGCTGACACAAACCATTTTTAAAGTTCATTCTTTTGAGTCTGAAACTTTCACACACAGCCAACCTTGTATCAGCGAGACACTTATTACTTATGCGTCAGGGAGACATTCTTTGTTAGCCAGATGTTTTTGAGTTCAGTAGAGGTTACATGGCTGTTCAGAAAATTAGATGTTCTATTAATAATTACTGTTCCTTCTGATTGAGAATATTATTCCTATTATCTCAGGGTCCGGTTCATGAGAATAATACACCTTACGAATGTACTAATGGGGTGGGAGTTTGTATGAACTGTCCTTAAGTCTCCACCCCTCACAAATTGTCAGGCTCAATCCTGTTACGGATGCTGCTGGAGACATTTCTAGAAGGATTACCAATGAACACTCTCCTAAAAGGAAGCTTCTTTTTATGAAAAGCCAAGGGGGATTTGGAAGTGTAGGACAGTTGCCCAGAGGAAAGATTTAGGAGAGTACATGGGGTAAAGCTGGCTGTCACTTAACAGAACCATTGAACTTCCAACCCCAAAGCTGGCTGCCGGTTTGCACCTGCTGCCCTTGAGCTCCTCCAAGTCCACCCTTCTGTTTTCTGCTCCGTGATGCTGGGGCTGGGACTTTGCAAGCTGCTTCTGAGAGTTCTTGCTAGAGGGTGTTCTATGCAATTCTTCTGGTAGGACCCAAGGCAGAGTGGAGGTGAGAAGTGAGAAGAGACTTCCTTCCCTTACCGTCTCATGCCCCTCCTCAGAATCCTCCTGCAGCGGTTGCTAGCTGGGGCACCTGTCTCAGCATTTTCAGAAGCAGTCGGTTTTTTTTTTTTTTTTTTTTTTTCATCTCTCAGCAGTTGGCTGGCCCCTTTTCCTGAGGCTCTGAGCACCAGCTCACAGGACAGCTGCTCTGTTAATAGGGCCTGGAGTTCGCGTCTTTGCCTTCTGTCTCAGCTCAAGAAAGGAGATAGCTGCTTCCTGCAACTGGGCTACCTAGCACTCTTTTTTCCTCTTGTTCACTGCTCCAATATCTATGTGAGGGGTCTTCAGGAAGTTCATGGAAAACGTATATGATGAAAAACTATGCGTGCATTTCAAAACCATTTTTGAGTGGAAGTAAACTTAACTCTTAATTCCATTTTCCCATGAACTTTTGGGAACGCTCTCATATAACAAGCAATTCTCTGAACTAAATCCTTTTGAATGTGACTTTGCTTTTCTGCTTGGACCCTGACTGTTGCTTGTGGGTGGCAGGCTTGCAGCAGACAGCAGCTCCCAAGCAGTGCAGCGGCAGAAGCGATGCGATTGACTAAATTCAAACTCGTCCTGCTCAGTCTAAGAAATGATTATTTCCAGCCACAAACCGAGCCTGCTTAACAGGCTTTGTGTTCCTTGAACGGTTAGGTAGATAGCTTTCAGAAATGATATTGGAATAATATTATTAATACTGTTAATCTAGGTTTTCACACATAAAAAAAGAGAATAACAGAAAAAACAACTATAAAATGGAACCAATATTAGATGATTAAAAAAAAAAAACTTTCCCAGGAGGGACCGGTAACCAATCTTCCCACGATACAATCAACTTAGAAGCAAGTGAACAAACAAAAAGAATAGCAGATACATACAAAAAGAAAAATTACAATTAGCAGCAAACCCAAAAATTCTCTCTCTTTGTCTGAAAGGTAAATAAAACTAAAACAATAATACTTATAGTTAAATATATAAAGAATAATTGTGATCTATGTATGATCCTCAATGCAGTACTTAAAGGAAATGTCATAGTACATTAAGGCATAGTATTTGTTTTTTATGACTTAAAAATAAGTGAGTTAAGCATTTTTAGGAAAAGGACTATAAAGTAAAAGAAAGCTAGAAAAAATTAATAAAGACAAGGCCAAAAAGTGTCTAGAATTAGAAAACATGAGCGTTGTAACAGAACTGATAAGTAAATATATCCAAAAGTGGATTCCCTGGAAAAAATAAAAACAAAAGAATGAATAGATTTACTATCAGATAATCTAATTAATAAAAGTAAAAGAGAAATAAGGAATAAGAAAGGGGAATTAGTTACAGATGCTGAGAATTAAAACAATAATAAGAAATGATTTTGAGCAATTTTGTGCAAAAACATTGGATAACCTTGATCAATTTGATTTTCTTGAAAAAATATAAAGTGGAAACAAAAAGACAAATTTGTACAGATTAATAACTTTGAACAAATTAAACATGGTCAAGGAATTGACAGTGACTACGCCTTCCTGGAAAATGCCAAATCCAGATAGCTTTACGTCTGACTTAAAAAATTTGAAACTTTTTAAAAATATAAAGAAAGAAGAAACTTTCCCAGTGATTTTTTTGTGAAACCAGCATAATTCTGATACTAAAGCTATAAAAAAATCAGAAAACAGAAATCCGTCTAGATCAATTACTTGTATGATGCAAAGATCTTAAGTATCAGCAAATAGCTCTTAAGGATTCAGAGAACAACACAACAAGCAAAATGGGATAGTTCCACAACAGCAGGGATGATCAGCATGAGGAGTGAGGTGAAGCCTGCTCCAGACCTGAAGGATGCAGGTGTGGTGGGGCCATTCGGAGCTGGGGAAGTGCCCAGGGGCGCTGGATGGCAACGCACACTCATGTCAGCCCAGCCCTCCTCTATGAGATGCCAAACGCAGAAGACCCAGGGTCATCAAAATGACAGAAACAAAACCTGAATATCTTAGAAAAGACCTTAGATATACATGGAACAGTGTCCCTTGGAACAACAGCTGGTTTCTCTGACATATTGGCAAGCTTAATTTTCAGGTAAAACATGGTGCTTTGAAGACATATGCGTCATTGACTACACTTCCATTTTTGTCTACTATAGTTGCTTACAAGCTCCTTGTAAGTGCTGTTTTGTACTCAGGTAATAGAAGCAAGGGAAATTGTGTCCTTAGAAGTTCACTGATTGGCATAGTATGAGGTGTTTTATATCCCCATGGTTTGGCTTTTTCTAAAAATGGACATCTGGCAGTCAGGTATCATACAGTTCTAAGGGCCATCCAAAGGAAGGGTTTTACTTCATTGTGCTGCTGTGTCAAACAGAGATGGAAGCAATGGTAAATTCTCTAGTCTCCCAGACAGTGTGTGGAATACTTACTGGTCTACAGCATTATCCAGTATTCAAAGACACTTGAGAAAACTGTACATGAAAGTTAACCGAAGACTGAATAGATACTGACTCAGCACAATGTTTGTGTTTTTTATTATATTTCTTATGATGAGCACTTGCATATTGTTAAAATAATTAAAAGTCACTCTGGACAGATGATTTGTTTCTGTCTCTTTTACCAGCTATATAGCAGATACTTAATACTTATTCAGAAATTCAATAAATATAAATAAAAATAAATGTGAAAAATATGAGGAATGCTAAAATCATAGTAGTAAATCTACTAAGTGTAAAAGTATTTGATCTCCTTGCAATGTACTAAAATGGCATGTGATAACATTTACTGCTTGTTCTTGCTGACTGGAAAACCCATAGGAGGTTAAGACTATACAAATATTACCCTGATATAACTGAAAGTAGATGAACAATTTTGAAAAAGATGAGTAATGAGGGAAAATCAAGTCTATCAGATATTAATAAAGAGATGCAAGACTATCATATCACAGTGCCTTAACAACTAAAACAGTGCAGCATTGATGCAGGAAACGGTAGCAGATGAATGGGGCAGGACATGAATTCAGAAACAGACCTCAGAATACGTACAGAGACGTACAGTATGATAAAGGGTAGCTTATTCAATTTGCTTATTAATTACTTATTAAATTAAAATGGGATAAATAGTCAAGAAAACAATCAAAGTTGAATCCAAAACTCATATCCCATACCTGATTAAATATCAAGTGGCTACAAAATTTAAATGTAACAAAAGAAAACCCTAGAAAACAACAACACTAGAATCTTTTCATAGCTTTAAAATGGTGAAGATTTTCCAACTATGGTTCAAAATCTAGAAACCACTCATGATGGCATTTGTTATACACCTGTAGCACCCTTATCGTGAACCTCTATATGGCAATACATAAAATATAAATGTCCATCAAAGGACTTAGGTAAATAATACATATGATAGTCACCCAATGAATGCTATATGAACGTTTAAAGAGTGAGAAAACTCTTCATGAGATGATATAGAAAAATCTTTAAGAAATATTATGAGCAAAGTGAAGTGCATGGCATTATATTTGAATTCATGGCTATGTATTCAAAGAGAAAGAACCACATGACCAAGGATTATCTCTGGATTGACACATGAGAAACTAACAATTGCCTGCAAGGAGGGAACCTGAGTGGTTAGCAGATGGGGTTACTGCATTCATTTTAACACTTGGTGGGTTCTGAACCATGCATAGAGTTTGTTTTCTATTTGAAAGTATAAAACAAATACAATACAATGAAGTGGATGCAAATATGGTAGGTAAATTTGTGGGAAACTCAGGGGTAATGCACACTTTATGAAACTGTGAAGACTAAATACAATATTGCAAGTGGCATAAAAATAAATGCTAGAAAAGAAATAAAAGGTACATATGGTATAAATTTTTATACCTATAAAGGTAAATATTTGGGCTTTTTTTTTTGTCTATTGAGTATGACTCTATATGAAGGGCTGCAAACTCAGCTGCCTTCAGGGGCTGAGCATTCTTTCATTCAACAGACGTCAAAGTACCAGCAGTGAGTCAGGCACCGGGAATATAGCACTAAACAACTACAGGGAGAATAAATCTCTGCTCTCATGGAGTTGTTAGTCTCGAGGGAGATGGCCCTGGCAATGCCAGCAATCAATACCACATGGAACTACAAACAGTGACGGGGGTGAGCATGGGGTTTGAAACAGTGAGGTCACAGCGGCCAGTGGGGGCAGTGTGGGGTGCTGGTGTTGTTGCCTCCTTTGGGAGGAAGGCAGCAGGCACCCTGCTCTAGGAGAACACGGTCATGTGGAGCTGTGGGAATAGACTTTTCCAGAGGGGACCAGAAATCCAAATTTGTACTTGAAATTGCCTGATTTTTAAATCATGACTCAATTTTAAAATAAAACCACCATGTTGGCCAAACAAAACACATCTTGCTGGCCAAGGCTGGCTCAGTGGATGGCCAGTTCAAATCTCTAAAAAAAAGTGAGATTTAGTTTTAAAGCAAACATGCAAGTCTTGTAAGCCTTGTCATCTTACGAAGCTGTGTGCATTTTCCATTTCTTCCAATGTTTCTGGAATGCCTCACCAGGAACTGATCGCTCCCCAAGCATCACAGGAGAAAACCCGTGTCACTTTGGACTTACATCCCGTTTGGACCCGGATTATATTTACTAGATATGATACTTCATCACATTCGGGTTTCCTAAAAACAAGATCTACCCTCAAATGTCTGAGGATATTTAATGGTATACTCTTTTTTTTTTTATTATTTATTTTTTTGACAGGCAGAGTTAGACAGTGAGAGAGAGAGACAGAGTTATAGACAGTGAGAGACAGACAGAGAGAAGGGTCTTCCTTCTGTTGGTTCACTCCCTTAATGGCCTCTACAGCCGGCGCTGCGCTGATCAGAAGCCAGGAACCGGGTGCTTCCTCCTGGTCTCCCATGCGGGTGCAGGGCCCAATCACTTGGGCCATCCTCCCCTGCCCTCCCAGGCCACAGCAGAGAGCTTGACTGGAAGAGGAGCAACCGGGACAGAATCCGGTGCCCCAACCGGGACTAGAACCTGGGGTGCCGGCGCCACAGGTGCAGGATTAGCCAAGTGAGCCACGGCACCACCTAATGGTATACTCTTGACCTTGAAGGCAACCCCAAACAAGAAGCTGCAAATATTTGGAATAAGGGTAATGCCACTAAAATTAATACATATTCTTCTAAAGTATCTATTGAAGAGGATTGCACGTCAACATATAGGAGTCAACACACTACTCCCAGCTTTCTAGGCATTGAGTAAGAGAATCAATACTTTGGTTTCATTTCATTGCTCTCAAGTTGTTTTTCTGTTCTTTGTACCTGAGTGGATGCTATAAGGCTGTTCAGTCCAGGGATCTCAGCATGCACATCTGCCCAAACAAAGGCTTTATTCCAGACACAACCAGGACGTACACCCTTTTTATTTTCCTATGACCAACGGCTCAGTTTCTGTGGTCAGCTAACGACATTAGTCATGTAGAATCACGGTGAGGAAGAATGCAGAACTTTTAATGAGCTTGTGACAGCTTAGGTTTTCCTCCCTAACAAGATGTATGAATCAGAAGCCACAAGTTGGAGCTTTGGAAATATTTGTTCTTCAGAAAACACACACTGCACTTATTATTATTTGGTACATTCCCATGGAAATAGAGTGTCCTTGGGAAGGGGTCCACCAAGATACTGACTTTGATGCTGTCAAATGCTCATCTGTCCCTTGTTCTTGGTTAATGACAAATCTGCACAATATTTATCTAATCAGTCAGTATCTACACTAAAGTTCATTATCTTAGATCACATACATTGTAGCTATCTGTTTATCCATTCACCTGTCCCTCCCTTCCTCTATCCATTCTTTCATGAAACACTGTTTGAGCACCTACTATTGATCTACTACAGTGCTAGGTGCCAGGCACACAGTACAAAATGAATGTAATGCCTTATACCTTCTCATAAGGAGCTTGTTGTCCTTTGGGAGACAACACTAGATTAGGCACGTTAACTATGTAAAAAAAAGTCAGTGTAAAATTACAGGCATGGTGAGTGTCACACGGGCAAGACAAACACGCGGAATTTGACTTGGGGAAGGAAACCCCCCTAGAAGAAGTAAAGAGAGGGAAAAGATCCCCAGAAGGGCCTGCTAGGAGGAGCTTCAAGGACAAACAGGAGGAAAAGGACAAACAGCTGGAAAGAGACAAGAGCAATCTCAGATGTAGGTTCCAGGCACATGGGAGGGAGCCTGGCCTTGCACAAGGGGTGAGAGGAGGCAGGTGCAGGAGAGGGAGTGGGGCTGGGAGCACACGGGAGGAGGCGGGCGAGGCAGGCAAGAGCCTGGCCATTCAGGGGGGATTAATATTTGTCCTAAGTTAGAACAGGTTGAAAGGTCCTAAATGAAGGAAATGGAAATAATTGGATTTGCCTTTCAAAAATCGCCAAAGTCATTGCATTGCAAGGGTTGGGGAGGCCTGCATTAGCAGATAGGTGAGTGATGACTGAAGTGCCTGCGAGGGTGACACAGATTTCCAGCTGCAGGTGGGGTAAGAAGGTCCTGCACTACTGAAAAGTCAGGAGGCAAAGGCGAGTTAGGCAGGCGGTCTCAGGATCAAGTGCACAGGCGTGGGCATGGGAGAGGTACAAAGCACGCAGTTACACCATGGAATCCAAGGAAGGGTGCAGTGTGCAGAAGCAGAGAGCGGCTGGGGTACCGAATGCTGCTGAGGGGGTGGAGAAGATGATGGCTGGGAGATGGCCACTGACTTGGCAGCGCGGGATCCATCAATGACATCAGCAGGGTTGCCCAGTTGGCGGGAGCAGCTGAAGCCACAGAGATTGGTTGAAGAGTAAATGGGAGATGAGGACACAGAGACCCTGGTCTCTGGTGACACTGTGAGGAGCTTGGCTGTGAGTGGAAGGAGAAATGACTGGGAGTTAGATGCAGGGAATGTGTGGATGCTGGGCCTATGTGTCCATAGATTTATACATGTTTAGTTTAGAGGAGGTGTGGGAGAAAGGCAGAGAGAGAGGAGAGAAGAGAGAGAAGGAGAGAGAGAGAGAGAGAGAGAGAAAGAGAGAGGGGGGAGGAGAGAAGAAGAGAGAGAGGTAGAGAGAGAAAAGGAAAGGAAGGGAAGGGGTATAAGATAAGAGAACTGAAGAGAAGAGATTGCGGGGTGGGTGTTAAACACTTGCCTAGGTGTGTTCCAGAAGGGATCGCTCTTCTATTGTCATGGGAGGAAGGCAGGAAGGCCACATACTGCAGGGGGGTTCAAGTGTTTGGTGTCAGGACAACTAGAGTTTTATGAGATAGGTTGCATTTTCTCAAAAATAGGAGATAAGGTTATCTGAGGAGGGCATGGGGGGACGGGGTAGTTAAAGGTTCAAGGAAGACAATGGAATCTAAACCAAGATTTTTTTTTTTTGACAGGCAGAGTGGACAGTGAGAGAAAGAGAGACAGAGAGAAAGGTTTTCCTTTGCAGTTGGTTCACCCTCCAATGGCTGCTGCAGCCGGCGCACCGCGCTGATCCGAAGCCAGGAGCCAGGTACTTCTGGTCTCCCATGGGGTGCAGGACCCAAGCACTTGGGCCATCTTCCACTGCACTCCCTGGCCACAGCAGAGAGCTGGCCTGGAAGAGGGGCAACTGGGACAGAATCCGGTGCCCCGACTGGGACTAGAACCCCGTGTGCCGGCGCCGCAAGGCAGAGAATTAGCCTAGTGAGCCGCGGCGCCGGCTCAAAACCAAGGCTGTGAACAGAGACGTTTGGTAGGACCTCAGGGCAATGCTGGTGGTTATCTGGATTCACAGCAGTACCATTCAGCTCTGTTCAGTGACACTGTGTTTTTTTTTTTTTTTTTTTTTTTTTTTTTTAAGATTTTATTTGAGAGGTAGAGTTACAGACAGTGAGAGGGAAAGACAGAGAGAAAGGTCTTCTTTCCATTGGTTCACCTCCCAAATGGCTGCAAAGGCCGGAGCTGTGCTAATCTGGAGCCAGGCGCCAGGAGCTTCTTTCTGGTCTCCCATGTGGGTGCAGGGTCCCAAGCACTTGGGCCATCTTCTACTGTTTTCCCAGGCCATAGCAGAGAGCTGGACTGGAAGTGGAGCAGCTGGGACTAGAACCAGCGCCCATGTGGGACGCCGATGCCACAGGCGTAGGATTAACCTACTGTGCCCTGGCGCTGGTCCCTGACACTCTCTTTTTAATAGCTGGGCTGGCTGAACTCTGGGCAGGAGGTTAGGAGGACCTGGCTGAAGGGCTGAGACAGCCACAACTTATCATGGGACCTCACACTGGGCTGGTTCCCAGTTTCCTCAACTTATCAGATGATGACATCAGAGTTGATGAGACTTAAAGTCTCATACCAGCCCCAAAGAACCACAAATGTCCCCCACATTCATGGAGAGGCCCTTATAGCTCACCCAGAGTTTTCTGCTGATATATTTAGTTTAAACTTCAAGATGAAACAGATCTTCTAAAGATCTGTAGAAAAACACATTTCATAGGAAAGAAAAGAAAATTGCATCACTTCTATGGCTATCCTCAATAGGATATAATATTTGCAATCTCTACAATTGAATCACAGGATGGCAAACTTTTTTAACAGAACCAGGTAATAAATAGGCTTCTTAGACAGTCTTTTCTGCAACTACTCCACCAGGCCATATAAGGCAAAAGCCACCACGGATAATGCTAAGTGATGAGCACAGCCCAATAATACTTTATTTACAAACACAGGCAGCGGGCAACTTTGCACAACTTACACTTGGTGGATTATAGAATGCACCAAATACTCTAAGCAAGCAAGTGGAAGTGCGCTGTAAACACACTTGGGACATCTTCCACGGGCACTTTGAGGCCTTGTGAGTTACATGAAGGTATTTCCAAAAGTTTGTCCAAAACGAAACTGAAAGAGAAGCTTATTTTGAAAGCTTATGTTTGGCAGCCTGGACTAGTCTTTCTATGCTGTGTATTCCCCATGAGCTTTGTGAAGATCCTCACTTGCTTTGCTGGAAAGACTGGGGGGCTCAGGGAGGTGGCCGGGCCTCTCAGGCACAAAGCAACACTTCCAAAACAGCAAAGGCTTCAGCAAGAAACTGCTTGGCTTTTTGAGATCAAATGGGTGTAAAGCACTCTCTTTGTCTTCAGCTCTTTATCCTGAGTGCCTTTGAACAGATCTGAGCAGGGCAGGAAGAGAAGGTAGGAGGAAGCACGCCAGGAAGCAGGGTCAGGCTGAGCGGTTGGGGCCCAGCAATCTTGTAGGGGAAGAGGGGAAACCTACAAAGGGCACCCAGCGATGCAAACGACGCCTGAGAGCCCGCAGGCTGGGAGGGCCCTGCCAGTCTGAGGCATGGAGACAGGAAAAGTCTGAAGGGTCTGTGCTCGGGTAGCTCCCCTGGGTGGGCTTGGTTTCAAAAAGCAAAATAAACTTGGGAGACTTAGAGGAGGAAGGAAAGAAACAAACAAACATGCAGAGCTGCAGGGTAAGTTCTCTCCCAACCGGCGGTCAGGGCCTGAGCCAGGCCGCCTGATGCTGCCGGCCGTCTGTGTCTTGTCCACTGCTCTTCCTGAGGCCCTGGCTGCACCGACGCTGGCTTTGCACCCCCAGCCAGTAATAGAAGGATAAAGAGGCTACAGACCTAGAATGAGGTTACTCATAAGTAGCAAAACTGGGGCCGGTGCTGTGGCACAGTGGGTTAACGCCCTGGCCTGAAGTGGTGGCATCCCATTTGGGTGCCGGTTCGAGACCTGGCTGCTTCACTTCCGATCCAGCTCTCTGCTGTGGCCTGGGATAGCAGTGGAAGATGGCCCAAGTCCTTGGGCCTCTGTACCTTCGTGGGAGACATGGAAGCTCCTGGCTTCGGATCGGCGCAGCTCCAGCCGTTGTGGCCAACTGGGGAGTGAACCATCGAATGAAGACCTCTCTCTATCTGCTTCTCTTCTCTCTGTGTAACTCTGACTTTGGAATAAATAAATAAATCTTTCAAAACAAAACAAAACCAGCTTTCAAACCAGGTCACGTTGAATCTGGGGCGCTGCCTCCTCACCTCTCAGAAGTACCCTGCCCTTCCCAGGGATCAGAGTTGGATAGAACCCCAGAGATGCTTTGATTCAGCTCCTTATTTTTGGATGTGGAAGTGGAAAAGTGAGTGGCTTGCCCAAGGTCACACAGCCAATGGCTGAGAAGCTAACTTGGCCTTGGAACGCTTCCTTTATGTGTCTCCACGAGTACCCAACAACTCTTCTGCAAATATCTATCGAAAAGTCGAGGGTGAATGATTAGCCTGAACAGGATGTTTTTCAAGTGCTGCAAGGCGAGACATGGCATGCCACTAGGGCTCTTCCCGCACAAAGGCACACCGGCCAAGAGGAATGATTCAGGAGTTGCCTTAAATCATCAGCAACAGGAGATAAGTTTCCAACAGGGACAAGGGCACATTTCAACCACGGCACAAAAACGACTGTGCTTCTCGAAGCTTAGAACAAAGAAGCCAACGCGGAAGAGAAACGGAGGCCACGGTGAGTGCTCAGCCACGCAGCCGACTGACATGAGGATGTCCCTAACAGCACATGGCACTGTGACAGAAGAGGACCTCAAGATTCTGGGGGGAGAAAGAACCCAGCTTTGAACAGTGGAATTAACAGCAGCTTTCACCCAAGTTTTTCACAACAAAGCACTACGGAGTGGGAACTGGCTCTTCTTTTTTCTTTCCTTTTCTTTTTTTTTTAACTCTTAAAAGCAATTTTCCATATCAGAGACCAGAAAGTATGTTTTGTTTGTTTGTTTTTAATAGCTCTCAGCATGGATAGGCTCTCAGCATTTAAAGGGAGCTCTTTTTAAAATGAGGTGCAGGGGTCCTTGCCATGACACAATAGGTTAATCCTCCACCTGCGGTGCCCGCATCCCACATGGGTGCCAGTTCCAGTCCCAGCTGCTCCTCTTTCAATCCAGCTCTCAGCTATGGCTTGGGAAAGCAGAAGATGGCTCAAGTCCTTGGGCCCCTGCACCCGCATGGGAGACCCGGAGGAAGCTCCTGGATCCTGGTTTTGGATTGGTGCCGCTCCGGCCGTTTAGGCCATTTGGGGATTGAACCAGCGGATGGAAGACCTTTCTCTGTCTCTTTGTCTCTCCCTCTCACTGTCTGTAACTCTACCTCTCAAATAAATAAATCTTTTTTTTTTTTTTTTTTTAAAGTGAGGTGCAAAAGAAATCAGAGGTTTAAGCGACTTGGTTTTGCTTTCATGAGCAAGTCTTTGATTGTCATCTCTACAAATCAGTTGTATGGGTGTGTAAGTTTCCTGAATAGCTTTATTGAGATATAATTCCCATATCATGCAATTCACCCATACAAAATGTACAAGTCAATGGATCATGGTGTCTTCATTTTCGTCCCCACAGTCAATGTTACAACCTCAGAGAGAAACCCTGTGCCCTACAGCATCCCTGCCTCTCACCCAGCCCCCCAGCCTCCAGCCCTAATCAAGCACTTTCTGTCTACAGATTTACCCATTTTATATGAATGCAATCATACGGCATTGCAGTCTTTTGTGACTGGCAAGTTTAAGTTATGGTAATAATTTTGGTCAAATAGGGAAAGACGGTTAAGAGAAGTAGTTATTTTTCAATGAGTGCATGCTTTGTCTTACTGATTAGTTTGCCATTGGACTAGCCAGGCAGCCCCACTGTCTGTAGCTCCTGGGAGCCATGAACTGTGCTGGAGGCAAGATTCTAGGCCTGACTCTCTTAACAAGAGGCAAACAGCCTCAGCCTCCAGGCTGGATTTTGGACTCCCAAGAATCAGAGGTAGGCTGGTCTTCAGAGGATGGTACAATTTCCAGACTGGAAAGCAATATTTTCAAAAGAGAGAGAGGGTTAGACAAAGAGAGAGAAAAGGATACAGATAGATCTTCTACCTGCTGGTTCCCTCGTCAAACAGCCGCAATAGCACAGGCTCACCCAGGCCTACGCCAGGAGCCAGAAACTACATCCTGGTCTCTGATATACAATGCCGGCATTGCAAGCAGTGGATTAACACAAAGCGCCACAATGCCGGCCCCTGGAAAGCAATGTTTACCCATAAAGTTCAAATTTATAAGACATTAGTCATTTTTATTCATTTCCTCTGTTTTCCTCATTTGTCATGTCAACCCCAGCTGGACATAGCTGGAGAAAGACAGACTCACTGGTAATCTCAGTGTAGACACGCGACCATGAACCTTGGGCAGGCACTGAGTGTCCTGGGTGCTCACACTTGATTCCCACACTCACTCCTCTCCCATTTTCCTAGGTCACGATTTCAAATGGCTCCTGTTACCTCCATCCAGCCACTTTCTGATCTCCCTCTCAGCTGATCCCTTCCCTACATTTCACTGGGAAAACACAAGCCACCCAAAGAGAATTCCCCGCCCTCCCAGGACATCTATACGGGTTCAAGGGTACTTCGAGTACTTTGTCAAAACTGGAATTAAAAGATAAGGTTATTTTGGTGTGAAAGCTTTTGAAATCCATACATCCAAGGGATCTTCAATAAGTTCATGGAAAAAAATGTATTATGGAAAAAATCTATGCATGAATTTCAAAGTATTTTTTGCATCAAAATACACTTGTTTTAATTCCATTCCCATGAACTTTTTGTAGTATCCGGTGTAGTCTGTGGCTCTACGGCAGTGGCCTTTAGCAGGAAAATCATCAGCAGGGCTTGTTAAAGCTGACAATGGGACCCACCCCCAGAGCTTCTGAGGCAGTGGTTCTAGGAAGGACGTGAATATGTGCATTTCTAACAATTCCCAGGCCCTTCTGATGCTGTTGGTCTGAAGCCACGCCCTTGGAGCTTCTGCCAAGACGGTGTGGCTCCAGCCCTAGCTAAGGTCAATTTCTCTGCTTGTATGCCTTCTCCCAAGCCCTCCCAGTCAAGGACATGGTACCAGCAATTCTCCCCTTTCTCGTTAACCTGTTCACTCACCCTTCTTCCCTGGGCTGTCCTTCCCGCAGTCTGAGTGATCCAATCAGCCTTGACACCCGAACTGTCTTAGTGAGGGTGACCCATGATGCTCATCTTGCTATATCTGACGGCCAATTTGTGGATTTCGTTCCATTGACCCATCCACAGCATTTGATGTGGCCACCTCATCCAAACCTCCCTCCTTGGCTCTCCACAAGATGCTTTGTCGATTTTCTTCCCCATCACTGGGCACTCGTTTTTGGATCTTGCTGGTTCTTTTGCATCCACCCATCAGCACACGCCAAGACCCACTCCTTGGATACCTTTTATTCTTGTCTATCTGTGTGCACTCTCTTGGTGTTCTCATTCTGTCTCATAGTTTTGAATACCATCCATAAGCTGAGATTTTCCAAATGTTAATCTGCAGCCTAGACCTCTCTTTGAACTCTAGATTTGTGTATCTAATTGTCTGCTTTAATGGACATATAAATAGGACATGTCCAAAACTAGATTACAAACCTTCCCCTGTCCCTCTTAAAAACTCCAACATACTTGTTCCATTCTGTTTTCCTTAATGATTATAAATGACAATTCTAGATAATTCACAATCAAAACATTCTTCCTTCTGTCTCATCCCTCGCCTGGGTTATTGTGTGTTTTTATCCTTGTCCCCCAACATTTATTTTTAATGCAGTAGCTAGAGATGAATTTTCAAAATGTGAATGATAGGGGCTGGCATCATCTCACTGCAGGTTAAACCATAGCTTGAACACTGACATCCCATACTGGAGTGCCAATTTGAGTCCAGGCTGCTCTGCTTCTGGCTAATGTGCCTGGGAAGGCAATAGAGGATCCCCAAGTACTTGGGTCTCTGTCACCCATATGGAAGACCCAGATGGGATTCCAGGTTCCTGGCTTGGATCTGGCCCATCTGTGGTTGTTGTTGCCATTCGGGGAGTGAACCAGCAGAAGGAAGATCTCTCCCTCTCTCTCTCTCTCTGTCTCTCTGTTGCTTTACTTTCAAATTATATGTACATATAAATATTTAAAAAATAAATATATTTTAAAAAAAACGTGAACTACATCCCATGGCTCCACTGTTCATATTATATGTCAGTTCATTTCAACCCTCTGTGTCAACTCTGCAATGGCTTCCTATCACTCTAAGAGTAAAAATCAAATCCCCATTCCTTCGAGTCCATCTGTGGCTCTTCCTCTTCACTCGCTCCCCTCGTGGCTCACTGACCTCCTGGCTGTTCCTCAAACACATTGGTGTTGCTCCTGCCTCAGGACCTTTGAGCATGCTGTCCTAAAGCTGCCCTACCATCTACTATCGATCTTACCACCACCTTCTTCAGGTCTTTGCTCAAATGTTACCTTTTTTTTTTTTTCCCGATGGCAGGAGCCAGGTACTTATCCTGGTCTCCCATGGGGTGCAGGGCCCAAGCACTTGGGCCATCCTCCACTGCACTCCCAGGCCACAGCAGAGAGCTGGCCTGGAAGAGGGGCAACTGGGACAGAATCCGGCGCCCCGACCGGGACTAGAACCCGGTGTGCCGGTGCTGCAAGGTGGAGGATTAGCCTAGTGAGCCGCAGCGCTGGCCAAATGTTACTTTTTTAAAAAGATTTTTACCGAATCATGTTTAAAATTACACACCCCCTTCCTAATAATTTTCCAATTTTATTTCCAGAGGACTTTTCACCTTCTAGTGTACAGTATGGATTTCTGCTTTATATTATTTATTACCATAGTCTCCCCCTACATTAGACTGTAAGCATCCTGAGGACAGGCCATACTCCCACTCCCATTTTATTAGTTACTGTATCTCTAGTAGCTACAATAGTCCTGGGCACATAATAGGCATCAGATAGATTTGTTTGTTCAATTTTGTTCTGATAAATATCCTTTCAGCCAAAACTAAAACTGCCCATGTTTCTGGAGTACCTGGGCCCTGTACCGAAAGACCACGGATACCAGTACGCGACAGAGAGTGAAACTGTTCCCTCTTTGGTCTCAAAGGTAATAGAGGAAGATAACACTCATCAGCTTTTCTGTGCCTTCCTGCCAGGTACCTTTAACAGTAAGAAGTGTTGGTACTTTCAACTCTCTGCCAAGCCCAACTTGCCTGCGGGTCTGCTTCCAATGTTCTTTTCTCCTACCCTGTTCTTTTCCACCCAGCAGCTGCTGAGTACTGAGTGTGGATGCCAGGCCCTTTATTTTAGTTAATCCTTACAAAGCCTCTGCGAATTAGGGAGCATTATCTCTGTTTCTCAAGTGAGCAGACAGGCGCACAGAGAGGTAAGTGGCTTGCGCAAGATCACACCGCTAGCAAGAGGTAGAGAGAGAAGTTGCCAGGTTTTAAAACCCATGCTTTTAGAACCATAGTATGATGCTGCCTATGTGCATAATACATTCAGTTTCCTAGCATTTAAATGTTGGCCTTTTACCTTCCCAGTGATTTTTGAAGATGATACTGGGAACGATTTTTATAATATAGTAGATTGCAAACCGCATGTGGGTTGTGGTTCCAGTTACTATTTTTATTATTATTATTATTATTACTTAGGCTGACAATTCTTCCATGCCAGTACCAGGTCCTTGACAGCGTGGGAACTCAGTAAATGTTTATAAAATAGATGTCTGTTGAGTTAAACATAGACATAATTATATTGATGTCATTTATATTCAGAACATGTTTATCACTTATAAATTAGGGATTACCTCCTGAAGCTTTAAAGAAATAAACTGGTTGAAAGCAAAGGTTTTTCAGGTGTTAACACAACAGGCAGCTAAGCATATGAGTCTTAAATCCTCATCCAAAGTGATGTCTTAGTTCTTAGGATTTTGGAACCACTCCACCTGGGAAGGATGAAGAAATGATGTTTTTGCCTCCACTTGGCATTGGCTGAATGTATTTACTGGTTGCCAGATCTTACAGAAATCGTTTCATATCTGAACAAGCTCTCAGCCTTATTATATATTCGAAGAGACAAATAAATCTCTATGCTGACACCTTAGGCCTCTTAGTTGCTTAAAAAAACACTATGTTATTGCATCTTTTCAATTATTTATTTATTTCTCCTGAGAAGGTGCACACAATGCTGGGGTCGAGAGGACCAGTGTTATTCCGAGGTTTGGGAAGGGTTTTATTAACATTTCTCAAATCATCACCTTTTATAATTCTAAGTTAAATGAGATAATATATGAAAATCCCTTAGCACAATGGTTGTTACTGAGAAAGCACTCATTAAAGAGTATTATTTCACCAAAGTTATTTCACATTCTAAGTCATTCCTCTTCCAGATGGATTATACTTCAATTAATCTGCTATCTGAAAATCAGTAACTCCCAAGTATTTGACACTTGGAGAATCTCCAAACCAGCAAGCCTGCAAAAAAATGAAATGAGACTGTTTTTTAAGCAGCAATATCCTAAAAGTCCACAAGAGGGCAGTGCCTCTCACAGCAGAAGATATCAGAGAGGTAGGTGGGTGGCAGGGAACTTTTGATTCTGATCTAAGTCAATAATACCATCAGTAAGACCCATTTTT
Organism: Oryctolagus cuniculus; assembly: GCF_051225735.1. Taxonomy (NCBI): domain Eukaryota; kingdom Metazoa; phylum Chordata; class Mammalia; order Lagomorpha; family Leporidae; genus Oryctolagus; species Oryctolagus cuniculus. Next base: position 160,114,468 of record NC_142870.1, read on the forward strand.
AAGATTCTTCGAGTAATACGCTGCATTGTGAAGAAAATAAAACAAGGTAATACAACAGATAACGACTCAAGGAGAAATTCATTAATGGGAACCTTAACTGTGTAGAGGACCAACCCAAAGAGGAGAAAGCGTTAGTGCCACTTCTCAAGGAGTAGCAGGGGCCAAGCTGGACATGTCTTGATCTACCTAGAGAGAGACAGAATGCCTGCATGGCTGGGGCATAGTAAGGAATGAGAAGTACACAGGGAGCATTGTATCTTCCAAATGACACAATAGGGATTAGCTCACAGGTCTTTCTACCCCAGATTTGTGCACTGAATCACTATGCGATTCTAAACTGCAGAAAAAGCCAAAGGGCACTGATCAAGACAATAAAATGGAAAGACTGAAACTAACTTAGGGAATGTGTCTTGGTACTTTTCATTAAATAAGATGTCACATGATTTTAGACCTTGAATTTATGAGGAAAAAGCACTGAAATACATCTAAAGTTATTCAAAATGAGTTATTCAAAATGTGTGTTCCAAGACTTCATCTGGAGCAAAGCAGATAAGATAAACAGTCTTCTTGATCTATAGCTCTCTATAATAATCACAATTTATTATAACATTCATTATATTATTTTGCTGACCCAAAGATTATTTATCTTAGAAATATTTTCATCAAAAAGCATTACTGGGACAGGGAATTTAGTCTACTGGTCAAGATGTTGTTTAGTGCTCCCTAATTCCATACCAAAATGCTTGGGTTTGATACTCGATGCTGGCTCTGGACTCCAGCTTCCTGCTAATGCAGATGCTGGGAGGCAGTGGTGAAGACTCAAGTGATGGTCCCAGCTGCCAACGTGGGAGACCAGGATTGCCCTCCTGGATCCTGGTTTTAGCCTGGCCCAGCCCCAGCCATTGTGGTCATTTGGAGAATGAGCCAGGGGATAAGAGATCTCTCTATCTTTCTCTCTATTTCTCTCTGTCTCTTAAATAAATAAATAATTTACAGAAGTATTACTGGGGCTGGTGCTGTGGTAGTGAGTAAAGCCACTGCCTGCCGTTCCAGTATCCCACATGGGCACCGATTCAAGTCCTGGCCACTCTAGTTTCAATTCAGCTCTCTGCAATGGCCTGGGAAAGCAGCAGAAGATGGCGCAAGTCCTTGGGCCCCTGCACCCATGTGGGAGACCTGGAAGAAACTCTTCGCTCCTGGCTTTGTTTCAGCCCCGCTCTGACTATTACAGACATTTGGGGAGTGAACCAGCAGATGGAAGACAGTTCTCTCTCTCCATCTCTGCCTCTGCCTCTCAGTAACTCTGCCTTTCAAATAATAAATAAATAAATCTTTAAAAAATACACACATTTTAAAAAATATTAAAAAATAAGTATTATTACATTTTAAGGGAAATATACCCTAATATTTATATGGTAGGATTTCAACCCATAATTCATATTAATAAAAATTATAAATAGCATAAATGTCCAACAATAAAGAATTATTTGAATATATTATCATGCTTCTAAGTTAGTAAAATGTTTCTTCCAAAGAATATTAAAGGCTCTATTACATGCTAATATGTACACAATGAGCAACAACATAAAAATCATATTTAAGGGTTGGTGTTTGGTGGAGCAGTTGAGATGCTGCTTGCGATGCTTACATTCTGAGTTTGAGATTGGGCTCCAGTTCTAAGTCCAGCTGCCTGCTAGTGTGCACCCTGGGAGACAGCGGATGATGGCTCAAGTGCTTGGGTTCCTGCTACCTATGTGGGAGACCCAGTATGTGATGTGGGCTCCTGGCTTCAGCCTGGCCCAACACCAGCTTATTGCAGGATTTGGGTATTGAACCAGTGGATGGAACATCTCTCTTTCTCTCTCTCTCTCTCTCTCCCTCTCCCTTTCCCTCTCTCTCCCTGTCTATTCTTGCCTTTCTCTACTTTTCAAATAAAATGAAAATAAATTCAAAAAATCATATATAAAAGGGAACCCACTTTCTAAAATCTATACACATAGAAGCAAAATATTAAAAGAAACAGCCAACTGATTTGAGAATGAATGGATTTTTTTCACAATGCTTTTTAAAGTTACACCTTTTTTTTCAAAATTTGCACTTATTTTATAATCACAAAAGCATTAACAAAAGTAAATTTTGGGCATGGTGGTTGGGATACCTGCATTGTATAATGGAGTGCCTGGTTTGAGTCCTGGTTGAGTTCTAGATTCCAGCTTCCTGCTAATGTGGACTAAGAGTTGGAGCATTTAACTGGGAGCAATATGGCTCCAACCCTCCATGGTTGAGAGGAGACAGTGGAAAGAGGAGAGTGGGCAGAATCCTGAGAGCCTCTGATGATAACTTCAGACCCTGAAAGGAGCGAATTGCGGGAAGTGAAGAGGTGACTTTGGAGAAAGTCAAGAAAAACACCTTAGAAAATAGTAGCTATTGTGCATGACCACAAGACCTTGCCAATGCCACGGGTCTGATGCAAACTGGGGAAAGAGCTGAAGCCCACAGCCACAGAAACTACTGCAGTGGGGGTGGGGACCTGGGCTTGGACACCTAATGGGATTTAGTACAGGGCGCCAAGCCCAGGTCTCCAGCAAATGCAACAGCTGCCCTGGTTGTACTGATGCTAGCCTATTTGCATGTACTTGCCTTAGGAAAGAACACGGAAGCCAACACCCAGCCCACAGAATGTCCTTAGAGAGGAAGATAAGGGGCTTAGAGATGACTTTGAGGACCAGATCCAGCAAAATTCATTTATACTCCCTAGAGTATGAGGAAGGCCTGGACTTGCCCAGAGGGGACTTCCCCCTGGACAACATTAAAGGCTGCACCTCTGCAGAGAGGCAGGAGAGGGGATAGAGAAGAAAATGAAGTTTCCTCTGAGTACTTCATTTAATAAAAGAAGAGAGTAAACAAGATTATGAAAGAATAGAATGAAATAAAAAGGGAGTGGGCAAAAATAAGGAAACTAATTGAGAATCTAAATGCCACAAAGATGGGAATAAAGATATCGCAGCAGTAAGGAACATAACACTAAAACAATGAGGAGAAGGAAGCCTCACGTCCCAGCCAAGGGAGGGAAGAAGTGGCCTAGATGACAGTCTGATCAGTGGGCAGAGAACAAAGACACCAGAACAGAGGGTAACTGGTCTTCCAGAGATGAGAAATAAAATAGAAATGGGATGTAAAGGCAGGAACATTGGACATTTTTTCTCCCCTGAAATAAAAGACGACTTGAAGCTACAGATCAAAGGGACATACAATGCTCTGGGAAAAAAGCTGACAAGGTACGCACAGGCTCCCCAATCTCTTCTTGGGTCCATCTGTGGCCTCCCTGTTGAAATTTAGCTTCTGAAAAGAGCTCTGCTAAGTCAGGTCAGCCCGAACCCTTCATCCTGCACACCTGATCACCCCCAGAGTCGGGTCAGGCTTCTGCACCACCTCGGGTGATGTCCAGCCATCCTGGGCTGCCTACAGCAAGAAGTAGGTGGGCTGGGCCACAATCTCCCCGTCCCCGATGCTTCCTCTTAGCTATTTTCCATCCATGACCCCCTCTCAGCGCCTTGGCTGGATCTGCCACCTGCCTGTGCTGTGCTGGAAGCCGAGTCAATCGGTTTCCTTCAGTGTTAAGTCCCACTGTTGTGGGCCCCTTACCTGTTGCAGTGGTCCTGAATCAAGTCTGCCTCCCTGTGCTTTCACAAGCAACACTGAATAAGGTTTTCCTTGACATTGCTAGCCACATCCTAGGTACTTTATCAGCGTCAGTGATAAGGAAGTCCTTTCTTGGGCAACTAGGCAGAAAGTCCCCTCTAAGGACAATAGTTTTGGCCAGCATAAGACTTTTCCTGAATCGGCAACCAACCCCCAAAGTAATGAGGCAATCATCTACAAAGTCCTGAAGAAGAGCGAGTGGACCCAGCCAGCACCACTGAGATATCAAGGAAGCACGTTCTCAAAAATGACGCACTCCGCAAGTTAAAGCCGCCCAGAGTGACTCGTGCCAAAACCAACAAACGCCACTGGCGAATGAAAGGCAGTCCGGCCTGGGACGAGAACAGAGAGGTCGTGGGGCAAGGGCTGCTGGTGAGCCCTGGGTGTTTACCTGCAGATGATGACTAAGCAGCGGGTCCAATGTCAATGTCAATGTTACAGACCCTGACAAAGTAATAGCAATAAAAGTAACAGAAGCTGGATGATGGTGTGGGTGAGGGGGCAGGAATGAGGTCCTTTAGAAACTGTGGTGGTCAATTAACACTGCTTCAGGGTGAAATACTGGATAAGAAAGTATGACCTCATCTAGAGTAATTTTTTGATTTTATAGGAATATTTTGAAATCCAACATCCCTTGGGTTAAAAAAACCCATTTTACCAATATTCAGCAATTTCTTCAATTGTTCTTCAATGCTTTTCCAATAAGTTCAAATAAAATTAAATTTAACCATTATTTTAAAAGTAGTATTTATAGTGTAATCCCATATTTATAAAATTATTTCTATTTACCCATCCTTCATTTCTTTGTTTTTTTCCTATTTTGTACATATACATGGAGAAATAATCTAGAAAGAATATCCCTCAAGTTTGATTGCTTATTATTTCTGGAGTATAGATGTTTGGGTTATTTTTGCTTTATTTCTTATATTTTTCCATTTTACTTTAACAGCAAATGCTACATTTTATCACATATACTATTTTTTTTTTTGACAGGCAGAGTGGACAGTGAGAGAAAGAGAGAGAGAAAGGTCTTCCTTTTCCGTTGGTTCACCCTCCAATGGCCGCTGTGGCCGGTGCACCGCGCTGATCCGAAGGCAGGAGCCAGGTGCTTCTCCTGGTCTCCCATGCGGGTGCAGGGCCCAAGCACTTGGGCCATCCTCCACTGCACTCCCTGGCCACAGCAGAGAGCTGGCCTGGAAGAGGGGCAACAGGGACAGAATCTGGTGCCCTGACTGGGACTAGAACCCCGGTGTGCCGGCTCCGCTAGGCAGAGGATTAGCCTATTGAGCCGCAGCGCCGGCCAACATAAACTATTAAATAATATGATTTATTATTTATATTTTATAAAAGAACAGTGTAAAAATAAGAAGAGGAAATAATTTCTTAATGCGGTAGCACTGGTGTTGCTGTGTAGACTGCACTGGTAAACAGGTGTCCTTGGCCACGCAGGCACAGTGCATGGCAGTGACCTCGTCCCATGAAAGGACGCGGAAGCATCACAGTATTGCCACATTGCTCCGTGTACAATGCGCTGATCCAACTACCTCTCCAGAAGTACGAGATGTCACCTTTTTGCCAAGGAATGTGGTCAAAGTAACAGAAATATATAACACGAATGGGGGAGGAATTAAAGTTTTAATGATTTACTAAAGCGACTTCTGGACAACAGGGCAGAAGTTCCCACCAGCTTACTGAATTGGAGATATATAATTTAAATGATTTCTGAGTAAGGGTAAGGACATCAGCTTCTGTGTCTTATTACTATTTTATCTTCTTTGACAAGTACTGTGGGCAAACAGACACTTTAGCAGACAGCAATGAAGTGTAAAAACTTTGATTTTTGATGTGTGTATTTATGATTTATACAAGAGTAATTTTGTTTCTTGTTTGGCTTTTCCTGAATGGTTTTCTCCTTAAACTCTTTCTTTTTGTTGTTACAACTAATGAGTTTGAGGATCAAAAAATGAAACAATACTATTTAACTTCTTACAAATAGGTTAGCATTTTCCCTCTTTTGGTGAAACATTTAATATATTTGAGCATCCAAAAATTAAACAATGGTATTTAACTTCTCACAAATGGGTAGGATTTACTCAGAATGGGAAGTTAAATTAAAAAAAAATGTAACCCTGAAGATCAGAACTTTATATTTTGGAAACACAGAAAGTAATAGATGGTTCTATTAAAAATAGCAAATTTGTACAACTGTACTTCTAAGGCAAGATTGTACATTTCCTTTTTATGATTTGCCTTGCGTCATGTCTTTGAAAAGCAAACAGGCCATTAAAAGCATGCTAAATTCTTAACCAGCTGTATTACTGGATGGGGTACAGTTTTATTAAACTTTAAACACATCTTAATGAGCTTCAGGTATAGTTTGTGCTGCAAAACTACCATGGATTTCTCACTCCCTGACTCACTTTACAAATGAAATACCAGTGTCAGGTCAGAGATGAGCTGGAAATCCCATTTAATTATTGAAATATTAAGACTGTAAAGGGATCTATGCTGCCATTTAATCAAGGCAGGCTGCAATCTTGGGTGCTAACATTATGAGCACTATCTATATGCTGTTACTCAGGCTGCCTCGAAATCAGATACTGGCCAGCCCTTCCAGCTGGGGCTTACTGGGAGCATTGCTAGCATCCATGCAATTCTTGTAAGGGTCTGAGAAGGTGCTCAAAGTAGCAGCGAATGAGGGTTAGTTCCCCAGGATGTAGAGAATGAAGTCAGACGGCATGCTGGGAACTGCACAGCACTGGGCGTTAGCAGTCGTGAATTCTGGCCTCACTTCTGTCCCCTGTCGGCCACAGGCTCTGGGGCAAGTCCCTTTACCCTTAGGATCTCTCGTAAAACAGAGAGGCTTCACTCATTTATATTTCTTTCTTCCCCAAACATGCTTTGGTAATGAAAAGCGTGAGTTTTCACAGAATCATGTGCAGACATAGATAGGATGCTCCCTGTCCAGTGATCTCTGACAGGTTCACGTATGATTCAAGAGTGTAGGCAGGTTCACCCCTTTCCATAATACCGTCCTCCTTGCGAGCTCCAGCCTAAGAGATTTGTCTTGGAGAGAGACATCCATGCCCGCTCTAGGCATCCGAAGACAACCTGTCCCTGTATCCTCAGAGTACATTTCATACTGGATGCTTTAGTTGTTGACCTTGTAGGGGTATGATCTGTGGCAGTGAAAATAGTCTGACTACCAAGAGGATATTCAGTGCTGGGTCCCAAAGGCCATTCCTTCTTGGTTTTATTCTTACAAAAATAAAGTCATCGTTTTTACAGAACTAGGCATTTTATACCTGAACTTATAAGAGTGTGGCTGAAGATAACACCAAACAAATCAGAACCCATTCTTTCTTCCCTAACCCACCTCCCAGAATGCACTGCTCTGGAAAAGGCCTGGTGGGAAAGAGCTTGCTGAAACTGGTTCCTTCCCCGAACGTCCTTTCCTGAGCGGGGCGAAGTGTGAAAAGCAGTGGGTGCGGGAACACATGCTGTGGTGCAAGGCCACCCTGCCGCCCACGTGGGAGCCCTGGATGGAGCTTCTCCCGGCCTGCCCTGCGCTGCTGTGGCCACGAGGGGAGTGAACCAGTGGAAGGAAGATCCCTCTCTCCACCTCTGTAATTCTGCCTTTCAAACAAATAAACAGATAGGTAAACACATAAGTCTTTTTTTTTTTTTTTTAAACAGCATTATGCATTTGGGCAGAACAGAGGTTCTCATCATAGGAGCCCTGTTTGAATTCCTAGAAGCTCCTAACATCATCAGAATTACTAAGAATGTAATAGTTTTCCTAGCCTCCAAGTATGCCTGGGATATTAGGTACAGCCCGATTTCTCAACCAAAGGTTTGTGTGTCTCAGCATATAACATGGGTGCTGTGACAACACTACGTTTTCCTTGAGAAACATCAGGGTATTTCAAAAGGTTATTGAAAAACTGAGTTGAAAAATAAATTTATCTTGGTGCAAAAAATTTGACATCCAGGAATATGAAAGATCGTCAAAAAGTTCATGAAAATGCATATTATGAAAAATCTATATGTGGATTTCAAAAATTTTTGCACAAAATAAACCTACCTTTTAATTCCATTTTTCATGAACTCTTTGGTGTACCCTCATACTTGTAAGCTAATTTGGTGGACAGGGTGTAGGGAACTTTGTTTTGCAATGTTAAAGTTAGATGGGAAAATATTTATCATGTATTAAATGGTGTGGAGAAAAGAATAAGGATCCTAAAATTGTATTTTAGCTCAAGATACCAGAGTGAAGATATATATTCAAACACATCTAAAAGAGTATAGGGTACCAAGGTTCAAAGCATAGCTAATAAAAATAAGGGGTTGGCTTAGCAGGTAAGACACCTGTTGGATGCCCATGTCTCACATCAGATTGCCTGGGTTCATGTCCCAGTTCCCCTCTGACTCTAACTTCCTGCTAATGCACACCCTGGGAAGCAATGGTCATGGCTCAAGTGAGCTGCTTCTGGCCACCCACATAAGAGACCAGAATTGAGCTCATGGTCCCAGCTTCTGCACCAGCCCTGTCACTGCTGTTGCAGGCACTGAGAAGTGAAGTAGAGAATGGGATCTCTGTCTGTCTAGTTTTCTCTGTCTCTCTAGTAAAATAGATAATTAAAAATTTTAAGAAGGGGCTGGTGCTGTGATATAGTAGACTAAGTCTCTGACTGTGGCACTGCCTGCATCCCAAATGGGTGTCGGTTCATGTCCCGGCTGCTCCTCTTCTGATCCAGCTCTTTGTTAATGGCTTGGGAAACCAGTGGAAGATGGCCCAAGTCCTTGGGCTCCTGCACTCATGTGGGAGACCTAGAAGAAGCTCTTGGTTACTGGCTTCGGATTGGCCCAACTCTGGCCATTGCAGCCACTTGAAGAGTGAACCAGTGGATGGAAGACATTCATTCTGTCTCTCCCCCTCTCTCTGTAGCTCCACCTCTCAAATAAATAAATAATCTTTTAAAAATCTTTAAAAAAAAAAACCACATCTACATTTATATTTGCAATGCTTGCAGAAAATTTTCTCCCAGTGACATCTTGTTCACAGACATCAGGTGAGTGAAGTACTTGAATTGGAAGCATTTGATATTAGCACCTCCCAGCCAGGCTCAAAGTCAGTGAGGACTGCAGACTTTTCCCTCTGCTAGAATCTCTGGATCATGTGTTCACACAAGAGCCACTGGCCCAATGTTGCTCTCCCCCGCCACTGCCGCCGGTACTGCCGAGAAGATGCGTCCTGTCTCAGCCAGTTGCTGTGCCCATGCACTAGGGCTTCTGCGGCTCCTGCCCAAACCCCAGGTGGCGCCTGCCCATTCTCAGCCAGACAGCGGGCACTGTTGTGAGGAAGTTAGGGCGAGATAAATGTGCCTCCTCTACTTGCACTGGGTCCACAGTAACCGCTAGCAATCACCAGTCTCCAGGGCTCCAGTTCAGACTCACGCCATGCTCTCCCTCAGGCTACATCCAGGGGTTGCTGCAGTCTCGTCTTGTGTCCGTCTCCAAGCTGCCACCCTTTTGGCTCTTGGCTGCTGAAAATTGTGTGTTATGTCCATGTTTGTGCTGCGTGTCTGCACCCTCCACACAGGTCCATGGCATTTCTCTTCCTCTTGTAGGATTTCCAGTGCGGGTTTCTCTCCAGTTCTCCCGAGAGTGCACTTCCTACCCTTCCTTCCTTCCTTCCTTCCTTCCTTCCTTCCTTCCTTCCTCCCTCCCTCCCTCCCTCCCTCCCTCCCCTCCCCTCCCCTCCCCTCCCCTTCCCTTCCCTCCCTCTTTCTTTTTCTTTTTCTTTTTCTTTTTCTTTTTCTTTTTCGTTTTCGTTTTCTTTTTCTTTCTCTCTCTCTCTCTCCACTATTTATCCCTAGCCTAGTGCAGTATGTCGTTCCCCAATCCGCCATCTTGGGATCTGCTACAATGTGCATGTTTAACCACATCCCCAGGTGATCTGCATTCCCCTTGATGTTTACAGGCGCTGCCTTGGAAGGGTGAGAGAGCAGATGGGAGACATGAAGGCTATAGCGGTGACTCTCATTGACTGTGATTTTTGCTGGCTCTTTTCTGTTTCCTTCTTTGGACTTTGATGAACTGACAGGGGGAAAACCAACAAAATACAGTAGCTTGGTGTATAGTTAAGTTGCCTGAGGATTTACAAACATGATGTGGAACACCGGGCATGTCCTTTAAGATTCTGATTCAACCAGCCAAGAGCAACTCCCCATAGCCCTCTTTCTGCATTTTGAAAATGTTTGCCAGGTGAGAACCACTGGTCCATATAACCTCCATATTCCTTCTCACATCTAAAATCGACAAGTTAGGCAAATTTGTTTCATTTATACAAAAATTTTGACTGGAAAGTTATGAGTTATGTTTATGTCACTTACCAACAAAGGCCATTCCACTAGTTGTAAAAATGTGTTGAATTAAGCTACTTAGAAAACTTAAAAAGTAAGTCTTCAATGTGCTGCTCTCAATTCAGCTGCTGCCTGTTGGATGGCCTCCCTTAATGGCTTTCTTGGCCAAAAGGAACATCACATAGAAGTCTGAGGTATGAAGAACTACTGGTACTCTCTCGAAAATTCAAGTTTGTTAGAATAAGTCAGCCCCTGGGCCTTTTTCCAAATAATCAAACATTTCTCATTTAAGGGGTGGCATCATTAATACACTCATGTACCACTAATAATCCAATGTTATTTGCACTCTGCATGGATATATTTTCATTAAGCTTGATTTTCCTTCCAAATAGGCAGGAGTCTAGTTTGTTTTTATCATCATAAGAGGGGTATGTGTGCTAAAGGTGGGCTAACAGAATCTATAATGATGGAGCATGGAAAAAATGTAGAAAAATCAAGGTGACCAGAATTATAGAGCACAGTATAGAAAGGATTGCAAGTACACATATTCATCCTCTCACTAATTCATACTTTCTTTGATAAAATATATAAAGTATATAAAAGATATTATGGCATTTGACTAATTTCCTTCTCCAGAATGGACAGAAACAGGCATAAAACATATTATTTGGAACTGGAAAACAAATGGGAAATAATGGAGAATTGTTAAAATTGGTAGATTTGCCAAGAGAGCTTGTGTAATGTATAAAGAATCAGGCAGATTTCAGTATATTTGTGAAGTCTGAGACTCTCTTGCTTAAAGACAGGAGGATAAAATAGTTGGCCTTGAAATCTTTGTCAGCATGTCCCATTTTTTCTTCTTGAATAGACAGCATGATATTGTAATTTTACAAAAGGACGACTTTTTTATTTAAAAAGAACCCCGGAGTTATGAAAAAGGGAGACATATTATATCAAAACCCTCTATTTAAGTTGCAACATTTGAGAAAACACGCTTAAAGAATCAGTAATCTCTTGTATGGAGATTGTCTTTTTTCTCGTCTGCAACTGCCTCCAGATTTTGAACTTCCTGTGGGCTGGAACCTCGTCTCCAGCTGCCTGAATTCCAGCAAGCAGCGCAGCACCCGAGGTAGCAGGTGCTCAGCAATGAATAGGCACCACCCATCCCTTATGTTTACATTTAATTTTCAGCTGTCACAGAACATAGCTCTATTGGTGTCTTGATTCCATTCACGGAGAAGTACAAATAGTCATAATTGGAAAAATGAACATGTGCACTCACCCAAGAGAAAACCAAAAGCATCTCATATTGCAAACCATCTGGAAAGTTCCTAAGGGAGAAGGGAATCCCTGTGGACCCAGGATGGCCATTCTCAGGAGTTCGCCCATCACGTACCAGCAAGAGCTCTTCTGATTGTTTAAATCAACTCAGAACTTCGTAGTTCACGCCTGCATTGCCTTGTGAGTCAGGCTGTAACCACAGTGTACTGAGGACGCTGCTGCTTCTCACCTATGACTCTCCCTTACTCACCTTGGGGGATTCTGGTACTTGAGGTTCTTAATCTGTGGTCCACAGGCCGTGATCCCCCAGGGTCCAAGGTTAAAGTTCTGTTTCAGTTTGATTAGTATCCTTTGTCTTCCTGTGAGCTGCATTTCATACACTGAAAAGCATTACTCTGAGAAGTAGTTCCCAGATTCACTGGGTGACCAGAGGGGTCCACGGCACAAAAATGCTTTACAAGCACCAGGCTGTCTTGGCTGCAAGATGATTATTTATTATCTCCCTCTCCAAAACCACTGGACTAATTTCTACTGCCCCACGAATCTTGTTTTCTTCCTGGAAGACTGACCATTTAAGCCAGATTTCCTGGTCTTGACCAGGTCTCAACTGCCTCCATGACCAGTGTTTCTGTGATCATATTGCAGAGTTATCTTACATCCTTAGAGGGAAAATGATTTTGCATTACACTGACCATTGAAGTCAGAAGGGCTTCACACTCTCTAACTCACACGTTGATGCCCTAATGCCCCGCGTGATGGGAGTGGCAGCAAGGTCTCTGGGAGGTAGTTAGGTGTCCATCAGGTCATAAGAGTGGGATCTTTCAGATGGGGTTAGTGCTCATGTAAGAAGAGTGAGATGGAGAGATTTCGTCCCTCCCCACCCATATGTACGCACAAGGACAGGCCAGTGAGGACGTATGGTGTCTGCATACCACAGAGTGAATCCTCATCTAACAGTGACTCTGCCAGCACACTGCTTTTGGACACTTCAGCCTCCAAAACTGAAGAAATAAATGCCTGTTGTTGAAGCCACCCAGTCTACGGTATTTTGTCACAGCAGGCAAAACAGACCAAGACATGCCTCCTCCCAGTCCTAAGCTTTCATCGACAACACAGAAAGCAATAATGCCATATTGCTATTATTACAGAAATAATAGCTTTCTAAAGAAAGCATTGTGTGTGTGTGTGTGTGTGGTTTTTTTTTTTTTTTTTTTTTTTTTTTTTTTTTTTTTGACAGGAAGAGTGGACAGTGAGAGAAAGAGAAAGGTCTTCCTTTTCTGTTGGTTCACCCTCCAATGGCCGCTGTGGCCGGCGCACCACGCTGATCCAAAGCCAGGAGCCAGGTGCTTCTCCTGGTCTCCCATGTGGGTGTAGGGTCCAAGGACCTGGGCCACCCTCCACTGCACTCCCGGGCCACAGCAGAGAGCAGGACTGGAAGAGGGGCAACCGAGACAGAATCCGGCGCCCCAACTGGGACTAGAACCCGGTGTGCTGGTGCCACAGGCAGAGGATTAGCCTATTGAGCCGCGGCGCCGGCCGAAAGCATTGTATTTTTAGTACTATTTTTCAGTTTGGTTCAAGAAGACACCCACAGATACAAAGAAAGAAATTCCACCTATGTCCATCTTTTCAACCTGTCACCCTCATGAGCAAAGAGGTCAGGGAGAAATCTTGTGCACACAGCTGACTTGATGCTTTTTTAAAAAACATTTGTGAGGCACACACACACACACACGCACGCACACACAGAGAAAGCTAGTTCCCACCCACTGGTCCACTCCTCAAATGCCCACAATGGTTGGGGGCTGATGTTGGGAGCTAGGAACTCAATCCAGGTCTCCCATGTGGGTGGCGGGAACACAATTGCTTGAAACATCGCCCCTGCCTCCTAGGGGCTGTGCTGGCAGAAAGCTGGAGGGGGGAGCCAGTGTCAGGAACTGGACCCAGGTGTCCTGATGTGGGATCTGGATGTCTTAGTGGGCATCTTAACAAAGTCTTAACCCCTACGCTACTTTTTAAAATGCTATGGTTTAATATTTCAGCCTCAACTACCAGACTCCTTTTTTCCAAACATCTCAAAAATCTGCATTTGCATGAACAGTTAGAGCACTTGTAGATATGACTGAAGAATATTGATCCATTCTAAAACAGGGTGCTTGATTCAAATTCAATCCATTTCAACAGAAGCTCTGTATATTCATATAGAAATTTGGTTTCAAAGCCTAATACATGGCGTGACTAGAAGAAACAGAAATACTATGCTGAAACAAAATTTTCTCATCACAACATCTCTCTCTCTCTGTGAAAACCATTCTTTACCTTTATTTCACTGGTGGGCAAGCATGTTGCAGTGTGAGAGAGTACATTCTACATTTTCATACCATTAGATTGGGTGGGGTTCCAGGAGGAACATACACACGGGGTTTAAAATTACTCTTCTCAATTCCAATTTCAATGTGCCTTTTAAATCAAGAAGTTGAAGATCAAAGGTGACAGAAATTGAGGTTGGGTAAATTCCAATGAGTAGAATCCGACATTCCTAAGAGGCAGGTACTGAAGCAACCCTTTCGAGGCCTTATATCTTGTAGAAATTCAGGCTCTCGAGAGCTTCCGGAAAGTCCAGTAGAAGCTGTAGACAACGCAGTGGGCACTGCACAGCCACATTATACAAGTTTCCTCCTCATGGTCTTTCCTTTGCCACTGAATAACTCTGCGTGGCTCCCCCTAGGTGGTGCCCTGGGTTTTACACGCATTTCCTTTATTCAGATCTAAGCCTTGCACACTTGCCGTAAAAGTCAGACTTTCAGGGCTGTGGGGACTTAATGAGATTCTCTTCTGCATTAGATCTGGACTGACGGGAAGCAGAAGAACCTAGCAGTTGGACTTTATGTTCGTCAGTGCTTTCATGAGTATTTATTTAATGCTCTCATCCATTCTATGAGTAGCAAAGGCCAAGAGTGGTTTTCTCCAGGGAAAACAAAAATCAGTCATAGGGCAGGGAAATTGCCACTGTTTTCTAGTTTGTAAGTGAAATGATGGTTGGCCTCAAAGGTGCTGATACCCTGGGAATGCTCTTCCAGTCCTCTCCGTTCCATTTGAGAGAGAGAGAGAGACGGAAACTAACCAACCTTCGATGGGAGAAATGTCCCAGCTTTCTTTTGCAATCCTCAAAATGTCCAAGAATCTTTATCAGGAAGCTCTTTTGATTGCCTTTTTTAACATTTTCTGGATGGCATGGGGAGTAGGACAATCTGAAGGCAGGACCTGATACTGTGTGGGAGTGAAATAATTCAAATTTAGGCTCCTGGACTAATTAGATCCGGTGTACTTTCTGTTCATCTGATGAATTCCCATCCTACTTTGGTATGTGTTTAAAAGAAAACACCAGTAGTTAAAGGCCAAGAGGAGAAAGGAACAACATTTGCTCACATAAATTATGAAAACTGCCAAGGATGGAATTTACTGTGTCCTTATCTTGAATTTTCTCTGCATTTACAGTGTCACACAAGCTCCAGCTCTGAAATTGTATGGAACAGTGTTGTGGTTTGGTAGATAAACACATCAGGGTTCAGGAGCCCTGACCATGAGCCACTGTGGGTTTTAAGAGCATCTTCTAGTCTTTGAAGAACTTCTGACAGTTTAGAAGTCAAGTTTTCACTCAAGTGGCCAGAGCAGAACACGCTGCATCCCACGGGAGTGAAAGGAATGCTGGGTGAAGGCCATGATGTGGAAGAAAAAGGGCAGTGATTGACAGCTCGGTTCCTGATCCCCCCAGAAGAAGTGTGACTGGCAGCTGCAGAGTTTTGACACCAACACTGTGGGCTCTCTTTTCCACAGCCTGCTTCTAAAACATCAATGCCTTGCTTACCACCTGGGAAAAGGCTAACCTTATTGCATTACCAGCTGAGAGCTGAACTTGGTTGCAAGTTCCCAAACTAGGTTCTAGGGGATTCCATCCACCTTCTGAGAGCATGTGGCAGTTGCTTTCTTCTTCTTCTTTTTTTTTTTTTTTAAGATTTTTATTTATTTAGTTAAGAGGCATAGTAACAGAGAGAGAGGTAGAAACAGAGAGAGAGAGGTCTTCCACCTGCTGGTTCACTCCCCAAATGACCGCCGTGGCCAGCGTTGGGCAGATCCGAAGTCAGGGGCCAGGAGCTTTCTTCAGGTTTTCCATGCCGGTACAGGGGCCCAAGCACTTGGGCCATCCTCAGGCCATCAGCAGGGAGCTGGATGTGAAGTGGATCAGCCAGACTCTGGCGTCCATGTGGGATGCAGGCACACCAGCCCCAGCAGGGGACTTAACCTGGTTTGTCACATTGCAGGCCCCCTGCAGTTCTTTTTTTTTTTTTTTTTTTTGACAGGCAGAGTGGACAGTGAGAGAGAGAGACAGAGAGAAAGGTCTTCCTTTGCTGTTGGTTCACCCTCCAATGGCCGCTGCGGCTGGTGCACCGCGCTGATCCGATGGCAGGAGCCAGGTGCTTCTCCTGGTCTCCCATGGGGTGTAGAGCCCAAGCACTTGGGCCATCCTCCACTGCACTCCCTGGCCACAGCAGAGAGCTGGCCTGGAAGAGGGGCAACCAGGACAGAATCCGGCGCCCAGACCAGGACTAGAACCCGGTGTGCTGGTGCTGCAAGGTGGAGGATTAGCCTAGTGAGCCTGGGAGCCAGCCCCCCTGCAGTTCTTTTCTTTAACCCTTTATATTCTGTCTGAGTCAGTCCTCCATTAATGTACTTAATACCTGTTTATTCCTACTGCTATTTAAAGAGACTTCTGATAGCTACCCAAGGATGTCTTCACTGGGTTCGTAGCAATGAACAATCCTGCCAAGATGTAAAATTCCCAGGTTGAATCAACTACACTAAAGCAGTGTTTTCCAAACTATAGGACCCGACCCATCAGTGGGTCGTGAAATCAATTTGATGGGTAGCAAGCGGTACCTTTAAAATGTGAAACAGAGTAGACTGGAAAGCATCAGAATCCATGGCCTTTATGGAGAGTAAGGATTGTTTGTGAAACTTTTGAGTTGCAGACACACACCTCTCAGTTGTTATGTAAAATATACATCTTATTGTGGGCTGTGGTCACCAGTCTGAAAGCCAGGGCACAAGGCAATGCCAGAAATGCTGAAAGCAGTGACTTGCTGAAGGAAATCAAGCCCTTGTGATTTCTGACTGTCGTCCAGAATGCTGGCTACAAAAAGGGAGGGGATGCTGAGACCCACGAAAAATGGACACGAGCCCAGTGTGGGGTTTCAAGCCAGAGCTTGCTGGCTAAATGGGAAGACTGGCAACTGGACAAACGAGGGCTTTATTACTGCCGCTTATTAGCTGCATGAAGACTAAGGAATTTTTAAAGAAATCAAGCACACAGGATTCAAAGCACAAATGAGACCTTCAGGTATGCAACTTCATACCTGTGAACCATGTCCCATACGCTGTGTGGTTGACGACTCACACAAAAGGCTAACCCCTTGGTAAAGGCAAATGAAAGTTCAAGTGAGTTTGAGATACATATTCTACTAGATCAAAACACAAAAAATTGCCAAGGCCTGGTTATTCTAGCCTACAAAACTGGCATTTTTAAATGAAGGTTCTGCCTTCAAGGAAACAGTACCCTTATTTTTCTTCTGGCAAACAGTCAAGTGTGTCAGTGTATATCTAGCAGTCTTTTCTTTTTGAGGGAGGAGACCTAGGATTACAATACAAGTTGCCTTTCAGAAATGAAGTGAAAGTTAAAATATCACTTGGCTTTTTATTACAGCTGCTCCTTAAAGAAAACCTAATTATCTTGAGGAATTTGTTTCTTGGTTAGTGGGTAGTAATTGCAGCCTAGGCTAAAACATCTGAAAAGGCTGCCACCTTTTTTTCTTTCATGAAATCCCTCTAAATTATTTTAAATACTCTGAGACTGAAGTCAATTTCCCTACTTACTGACAGGACAAAAATTCATTTTTTTCCCTAAAAAACAACATATATATATGTATATGTGTGTGTGTGTGTGTGAAAGAGAGTATACATATACATGGGCACACATATGAATGCTTCAAAAAGTCTGTGGAAAAGTAGAATTAAAAAGAAGTTTGTTTTGGAGTGAAAAGTTTTGATGTCCATGCAGCTCTTTCATGCAAAGCACTTTGCATGAATGTTTGAAGATCCAATGTATGTATGATTTCAAGGTATTTTTTGGGAGGGAACCAAAATAAACATATCTTTTAATTCCAGTTTTTCATGAACTTCCTGAAGTCCCCTCATAGATCAAAAACCCGGCGTATTGGGCTGTTCCCTATCAAGCCGACAAATCCAAAATCTCCTGATTCCTGTAGATTCCCTACCCACAGCAAAGACCTCCAGCATCTTTCATAAACGAGGTTCTGATTGCCAAGGGGATGCCTCACTTGTGCCTTCCGGCTTTCACCCGTGGCAGACACCGTGGCTCTCTGGCTGCCACGACCCAGGCGGAAGACATGAGCTACTCTGAGCTATATTTTTGTTCCCTCAGCCACCCAGAAGCATTTCTGCCCGACAATAAAGTTTTCCATAGTGTCTGAACTGAAAAAATAATGAGCCAAGAAAAACCCCAAGACACTGGCAAGAAAGGAAACTACTTGGTGCTTAGAGTTCTTTCTAGATACGCAGGGGGAGAATCTTCTAGAAGGTTTCCAGAGTTACTTTGGTTCAATGCAGCACACATGTTTCTCCTGGGCCAGGTAAGTCAGGGGTCTGTTTGCCAAGTTCTGCCAGCAACTGTATGAGGCCGAGCCTCTGTGGGCCCCTCGGAAGCGTCTGAATTTGACGTAAGAAGCATCTTGTCACTAAACGTTCTTTCAAATCAGCGCCTCATACTTGGCTGCATCCCTGCAAGCTTCAAACACGCTTCTCAGGGTTTGGAAACAAAAAGATAACACATCTCAGTCCCTCCTTAGATACATAAGAACTTTAGTCATGAAAGTTCTGATTTTCTGACAATGCAATTCAGTTTCTGCTCCAAGAGGCACAATGAAGTGACTGAAATCCTCCAGTTAATTAGCAGTTGGGAAAACAGTCTTTCTGAGAGGAGGAGCCTGTTCTTCCCGGCATGTGTTGATCCCAAGCTGACAGAGCTGCAGTCATGACGAACCAGAAAGCTTTTTACTCCGAGACCCAAAGCGGCCGGCTAGTCCCACAGGCCACTATGATGCTGTGCTCTGCCAGGCATGGCATAAAAGACCCCAAAACGATTCTTGAAGTTTCCATGACTAACCTGACTGTAGGGAGGTGACATGAATTCCCACAAATCTCCACACCAGAGGGCAGTGGTTGAAGCAGACCAGCTATAGACAGCGTGATCTTGGCCGGCGCCACGGCTAACTAGGCTAATCCTCCGCCTTGCGGTGCCAGCACACCGGGTTCTAGTCCCGGTCGGGGTGCCGGATTCTGTCCCGGTTGCCCCTCTTCCAGGCCAGCTCTCTGCTGTGGCCAGGGAGTGCAGTGGAGGATGGCCCAAGTGCTTGGGCCCTGCACCCCATGGGAGACCAGGAAAAGTACCTGGCTCCTGCCATCTGATCAGCGCCGTGCGCCGGCTGCAGCACCCCGGCCGCGGCGGCCATTGGAGGGTGAACCAACGGTAAAGGAAGGCCTTTCTCTCTGTCTCTCTGTCTCTCTCACTGTCCACTCTGCCTGTCAAAAAAAAAAAAAAAAAAAAAAAAGCCTGATCTTGAGTCTTGAGGCCCCAACAGGACTATGTTGAATTAAAATCAAGGACACCAGTTGGACCTCCTCCCCTTATTTTCCACACCTAATGGTAATGGAATGAAACCTTTACCTAAGACAGACCCACAAAATAGGTGTCTGGGACCACACTTCTCCTAGACAGGAGATTAGAAACCAAGTTGCACATGAACTCAAAGCTCAGGTAAGCTTTGAAAATAAATCCCTATGATGCAGCAGTTAAAGACTCCCGGAAAACCAGAGGCCTTTTGAATATTGAGCTCTGCCATTACCTTTTTTTTTTTTTTTTTTTTTAACAGGCGGAGTGGACAGTGAGAGAGAGACAGAGAGAAAGGTCTTCCTTTTACCATTGGTTCACCCTCCAATGGCCGGCGCGGCCGGCGCACCGCGCTGATCTGAAGCCAGGAGCCAGGTGCTTCTCCTGGTCTCCCATGCAGGTGCAGGGCCCAAGCACTTGGGCCATCCTACACTGCACTCCCTGGCCACAGCAGAGAGTTTGCCTGGAAGAGGGGCAACCAGGACAGAATCCGGCGCCCTGACCGTGACTAGAACCCGGTGTGCTGGCGCCGCAAGGCAGCAGATTAGCCTAGTGAGCCGTGGTGCCGGCCACCATTTCTTTTTATTAGTGCAAATGACACAGGGCTCTGCACAGACCTATCTCAAACAGATCTCCTTGCTTCCAAAACTCCAGCAGCTGCCCACTGGACACACAGGTTACTCTCAAGGACTTCTTGCACACAAGAACTTTAGCTGTCTTCAATATTGTCAATAAGAGTGCAAATTTGTTCGACAGTTTGATAATACAAGATCAACATTTCTCATCTGAAACCAAGAAAAGCTTCAAAATCGGAAAATTTTTGGTGCTGACATAACACATGTGGAAAACCTTACACCTGACCTTATGGGACAGGTCAGGATCAAAAGGCATGTGCACTAATAGTAATGTGTAACAATACCTTCAAGCTATATGTACAAGGTCTATGTGAAACAAATGGATTTTTACAAAGGCTTAGTTATTTAAAAGGGAGAGGGAGTGAGGGAGAGAGGGAGGTAGGGGAGAGAGAGAGAGAGGGGGAGAGAGAGAGAGAGAGAGAGAGAGAGAGAGAAAATCTTCCTTTTTCTAGTTCACTCTCAAATGCCTGAATCAGCTGGGGCTGGACCAGGCTGAAGCCAGGAGGCTGGACCTCCATTTGGGTCTCCCATATGGGTGGCAGAGGCCCAAATACTTGACCAGTCATTCTCTCTTTCCAGGTACAGTAGCAGGATCTTGGTCTGAAGTGGAATAGCCAGGATTCAAGCCAGGCACTCTGATACGGGATGCGCATGTCCCAAGCTGTGAAATACCCCGCTGTGTCACAATGCCTACCCCATAAACAAATCTTGTGTGTAGACTTGGGTCCCATCTCCAAGATATCTCATGTATACACAAATATTCCAAAATCTGAAAAAGTCCAAAATATGGAATAATTCTGGTTTCAAGCATTTCGGATGAAGGATATTCAGCTTATATCTGCCCAGATTCCAAGTTTACAAGGCCTTTGTCCTGTAGTTCTACCTCTTGGAATTTATTCCACAGATGCAATTCATTCTTGTAACACACACACACACACACACACACTCACTTATCACACTCTCACTTCTTTGCTCACTGTGGCTTGTGAGACATTACAACCTTCTGGAACTAACTGAAATGTCCATTAACAGAAGACTTAGAGGATCAATTTTGGAACATCTAATCATTCCGTGGAATACATGTAGCTATTACAGGGAATTAGAGAGAAATGCAGAGTAGAATAAAATTATATGGAGAAGTATAGGAAGATGTCAAAATATTACTTAGAGGAAAAGTGATATCTGTAAAAATATATGTGTATATACAAACGTGTGTATACACATAGTATATATATATGGGTATGTATACACACACGCATGCATTACACAGTTTCTAAAAGGGAGAAGGGAGAAGAGAAGGGAGGAAATATTGCTAGTGGTCACCTGCAGGAAACGAGGCCTGGGAGCTAGGGAGGGGACTTTCATGTTTCATTTTACATCCTCCTGAACTAGTCAATGTTATTTTTTACTATAAGCATACATCGCTTTTTATTTAAACACTCTTTGAAGAGCTCTGTGGTCATAGTAACTCCACAAATTTTGTCTTCCAGCCCCTAAGGGGCAGCAGGGACATACTTAATTCTGACACTTGTCTTTTTGGATGACAGTGAGGCTCTCAGCTGGGAGGTAGACACTGACCCTCCCCTAAGCTGGTTCCCTCCCCTAAGCTCTCTGTTTACTGCATCATGGGCACCACCTTACTCCATGCTTGGGGTCATGAACTATCTTTACTCATGAATGAATGAATCTCTGTTCCTCAGGGCTGTGTTTGGCAAATGTCAGACAACCAACAAAAAAAAATTTTTTTTTTGACAGGCAGAGTGGACAGTGAGAAAGAGAGACAGAGAAAGGTCTTCCTTTACCATTGGTTCACCCTCCAATGGCCGCTGCGGCCGGCGCACCGTGCTGATCTGATGGCAGGAGCCAGGTGCTTCTCCTGGTCACCCATGGGGTGCAGGGCCCAAGCACTTGGGCCATCCTCCACTGCACTCCCAGGCCACAGCAGAGAGCTGGCCTGGAAGAGGGGCAACTGGGACAGAATCCGGCACCCCGACCGGGACTAGAACCCGGTGTGCCGGCGCTGCAGGTGGAGGATTAGCCTAGTGAGCTGCAGCGCTGGCCAGACAACCAACAAATCTTGTAAGTCAAGGACTCAATGGCTTCAAATCAGCTAGAGTGCTAACAGATTATATTAAAGATTATGGTTAAAACGTCAATAGGGAGGGAGGCATCTTGCTCTGAGGCTTTTAGTAAAGTCAGCCATAAACTGCAAATTCAGAGTTTAAAGATGAGGCTCCGAACAGCTGGAGGTCCTTGAACCTGCACTCTGGAAGCCATTTTATTTAGTCTTTGGCTTTCATTTCCCTAATTCTTGCTAAAAGCCTTCTCCCTCTCTCCTGTTAAAGGACAGCTACTCCCACAACATGCATTTCAGTGGGATTTGAAACTGTGCTTTCTGGAGTCCAACTGTGCCTTCAGAAAATCTGGAAGAAGGATTTTGGCAAAATGCTCATTCAGATTGATTAAATTATTCCCTTTGCAGGATTTGTCGGGTGGGAGGGGAGAAGGAGGACTCAAGAACACACGGTTATAAAGAACTCCCTCGTTCTCTGTCCTTGAAAACCAGTAGGATGCAGTAGCTCAGCCTCTCTAGCAGTTCTGAGCCTTCTAAGTTCTAAGCCAAGCCCAGGGGCTCTCTTTGACCTTTCCTTGAGAGCCAACAACTTCCAGTAACTTTGAAGTCAAGGTGTCCTGCCTTGAAATCCAGCTCCAGCACTTCCCAGGTGTGAAACCTTACAATGCACCTAACCTTTCTCAATCCATTTCCTTAGCAGTGGAATTTGGATGATTGTCGTCCCACCCATGTCGGGGCTGTATAGAGTCAAGGAGCGGATGCCTGTAAGGAGTTTTGCACAGTATACCATTAATGGTAACAGATGCTATGAATAATTCTGTGTTTGTAAGTAATACTTTAAGTATACTTTCACAAAAACAATATCATAATGCTCTACCCAGGGGATTTTTAGCTGTAAACTCGGTCATATCCCTCTGCTTTCTGGTTCTCTTGTTGCTCTATGTCAGAGGTTCTCAGACCACGTAGAACATTGCTATGTACGTGGAGACATTTGCATTTCAGTACAAAACCAGAACAACTTTCACTTTAAAATTTAGTGAACCTTACCAGTTTCCAAAAATGCCATTTGATATAATTTCTCAGCTGCAAAGTTTTTGTTTCTCATCTTGTTTTGCACCTGCCACCACTCACTGGTCAGTCCCAGAATCAAGTGTAAAGTACTCGCTGATTTCACCCCAAATGCGGTATGCTACTTTTCAAAGTTCCCCACAGCATTCTCTGCGGTGCTCTGAGGCAGTGCCCAGCTACTCTGACACCTGAAGGCTGAAAGGTTGAGAGGTGTTGTTAATTAAGCTATTGAGCTTGCCCTAGAGTGTGGAGTCACCCAGCCCAGTGTCATAATTACTCTGAAGTGTCCCTGCTTCCTGGGCTAGCTCTTGAGAAAGAAGCGTAGAAAGAACTGAAAATCAACTAGAAATGTTGTTATTCTAAGAAAACTCCAGCTCCCTATGGCACTCTACCATTCATTTGTAATGTTATGTATGAGTACCATGGAACATGCATAAAAGTACAGAGGACAGAATAACAAAAGCAAGGACATGCCACTTCAGTTGATCAAACCTTGTCATTTTGACATATTGCTAAATTCAGTGTTTATCAATCCTACATACATTTTTATTCTGTTTACTGTAAATGTATGGTAATCTGTTCCTACCAATTAAACTTTCAAGAAAATAAGGCCAGCTTAATTCAGTTCTCTCAAATGAGATTCAGATTCAGCGTATAATTTCCTGAGCCTGGCATGCAGGAACAAGTAAGCCTCAGCCCATCTATGGAGGATATTTTCCAAGACTCGCAGGATTTGCCTGAAACTGTAAAGACTGAGCCCTATAGCCACTATTTTTCTTCCTACCCACATATATACAATTTTAATGCCTTTTTCATTTTAAACAAGCACTTTCACATGGCAGTAACTTTGACAGTGTGAAGCTGGACAGCAAAACCAGTGCAAATTTCTTTTTTCTTCACAATTTCACGGAGAGAAAAATCATTCCTACTGTATATCTTAGCAACTAAGGTATATGATTGTTTCTTATATCAAGAACTTTCACCTGTTTTACTGGCACCCTTTACAGATTCTTTGGTTTACCTGGATTCTCAGCATCATCCTCTTACACTTTGTTCACATTATTAACTAAAATAAAGCTTCCTTGAACACAAGCACTGCAATACCACAACAGGTGATCCAGTAAGCAAGGCAGACACGAAGTGACTGATGGGTGGGGTGTGTAAACAGTGTGGACCCGGTGGGCCAGAGAGTGTCTCAGGCAGGACAGAGGGGAATGGAATTTCATCACATTACTTAGAATGCAGCACACTTTGAAACTTATGTTTATTTATGGAATTTTCCATTGAAACGTTCAGACTGGCTTTGAAATGAATCCACGGAGAGAGAAACTGCAGACAAGGGAGACTGCTGTATTCCCAAAGGCTTAACTAAAGTTGCCCGTGTCCAGGTTATGGGCAGGGCAGCCAGGCAGATGCTACTGTGATGGCTGCAGCACCAAGGTTAGTTTAGACTCACTGTTCATGACCCTTCCTACTCGGATTCCTTCCCGCCAGGCACTCAGACTCTCTCACATATGCTTTCTCAGTGTGGCGCATCATTTCCACAAATGCCTGCAATAATTCCTCCCATCCTGCATGTTTTTGGCAACGTGACTTTGCTACTCCGTAGTGGACTCCCTCTGAATGGTGCTGACCCTGTGCCTTGCTTAGATCAAGAGTGCGTTAACTGACACTGTGTGACTTCTGAAAGTACTTGAAGAGGTCTTGTAGCTCCTGCTTCCACACTGTACTGGAGCAGTCAGACTAGCCCTGAGGCGACCACGCTTCGAAGAAGCCCAAGCCAGCCACGTGGAGAGACCATGTGAACACAGACAGGTGCCGGAGTGGTCCCTCAGGGAGGCCTGGGTGTTGCAGTTCCAGCAAACACCACCTGAAGCAGAAATACCACCTACGTGAGTCAAGTTCACACTGCAGAAGCAAGAGAATTGAGAAATTGGTGTTAAAAGCCACCAAGTTTTGGGGTGATTTGCTTCACATTATTGGGTAACTTCATGAGCCGTATGGACACATGGGTCAGCTCCGGCCAGTGTGATGTAACATGGAGAGGATTTCTTGATGAGATGTTTTTGTGCTGTAACTAAGACACACATGGGGAGGAGAAAGTGCTTCTCACTTGAACAGCCCTTGTCTTGACTGTTGAGGAACAGTTTTATTATTATTATTATTGTTTTATTATTTTCTTTTTCTACTTAATACCATTGGTTGAACTCTTTACTTAACACAGAATTATTCATAAGTGTTTAAATCCAATTGAAAATTCATTCCAGTAAAAAAATAAGAGTGGGAATAAGAAAGGGAGGAGCTGTACAGTTCGGCACACATTTCCAAAGATCTACCCCTAAGGGTAAAGCTAAAATCTTGCCATAGGACTCCAAATACCATTAAGCTGAGTGGTATTAATGTCATCTTACATGTTAAAGTGGTCATATTAAGTGTGTAATTAATCATATAGATAGGATTAAGTGTCAAAGGGGTCACATAAATAAGACCAAGTGTCTTATTAACAATAGACAGAATTTAAAAGGAGAGAATGATCCAACATGGGAAGCAGGCCACACAGCAAACTCATAGAATGACAAACGCCCTAAACAGCACTCTGGCCTCAGAATCAGCCCTTAAGGCATTTGGATCTGGCTGAAAAGCCCATGAGAGCATTTCAGGCATGGAGAACCAAGACATTGGCAAAAAATGATCTAGATGAAGGATCTCTGTGAGTGAGATCCCAGTGGAAAGAAGTGGCCATCAAAGAAGGAGGTACTTTCCTCTGAAGAGAAGAGGGAACTTCTACTTTGCTTATGGCCCTGTCTAAATATGGACAGAGTTCGTGGATTCAAAAGTCTTCCATAGCCTTGGCAGCTCATGACAAGAGCCTCGGTGATCACTGACATCACAAGAGTGTCAATTGTCAAGTCAACAACAGGAGTCACTGTGTACTTATTTCTCATGTAAGACCTCTGTCCCTAATGAGTTGTACTATGAGAATTAACAGTAAAACTAGTCTTCAAATAGTACTTTATACTTTGTGTGTCTGTGTGGGTGCAAACTGTTGAAATCTTTACTTAGTATAGAATTGGTCTTCTGCATATAAAGATAATTAAAAATGAATCTTAATGAAGAATGGGATGGGAGAGAAAAATAGGAGGTGGGGTAGGAGTGGGAGTGGGAAGGCAGGTATGGGGGAAGAACTACTCTATTCCTAAAGCTGTACCTATGAAATTTGTATTCATTAAATAAAGGCTTTCTTTAAAAAAAAAAGAAAAGAAAAAGAAAAAGAAAGTGCATCTCTTCAGGGCTTTGTATGCCGTACCTATGAGTCCTAGGGTTGTGACACTAAGGGCACTGCCTGGGACAAATGGCAATATGAGGACAACATGCAGGGCACCTGCTGACCCTGTCATGACACTAGGTTAATGGACTCTGCAACTAACCTCCTGCAGAATTCTCGCTTTGTGTGACAGCACAGCAACTCACTCTGGGTCTAGAATTCTGCCATTTTCAGTAAAATAACACAAACACTGTTGATTTGACTCAAGGGAGGAGAGGAAACTTCCCTTTAACACTAGCTGCACGTTGCTTTCGAATAACACACTGGCTCACAGCCCAGTCATCCAAGGTGCTAAAAGAAACAGGAGAGTGATGTCTTCACTCCAAAGTAAGAAGATAAATTACCTGTGAATGCAGTGAAATCTCTCATGGCTTTCTGAAATACCATGTCCAAAAAATTGTCCCTATGACTCCAGCTCAAATTCTTCATATAATCTCAAAAGCTGTCCTACTTTTGAAATCCCACTGCCTTAGTTTTTGAAAACTCAATCCAAATATATAATGGAATTGGTATTTTTCTATAGGAGGTAAAAAAATGGGCATGGTATTGTATGAGGGTTCTCTGAAAGCTTGTGGAAAATGAAATTAAAATCTAAGTTCATTTTGGTACAAAAGAAAATCCTTACACACAAAAGCTCTTGAACAAATTCACAGAAAATACATACTATGAAAAACTGCGCATGGGTTCTTAAATTTTTTGCACTCAAATAAACTTATCTTTTGATTCCATTTTCCCATGAGCTTTTTGCACTATCTGCCTTTTATGGAAAGAAGCTGGAGATGTAAGTATTAGAAAGAAATCTGAACATCTATAAGCAAAAGAAAGGTTGTAAAGCCTGGTAATTCACATGCATGGATGATAAGTGATACCTCTAACCACAAGCACTAGGACTTGGAAGAAGCAGATGTCCACGCTTCTTTTGGGGACATTTTACTGTACAATAATGGAAAACGACTCTATGACAGCAGCCACTTGAATTTAAGTGTGTGCATATGGGGATATTAGCATGCAACTGTCTTACCCGATGTTAAATTGGGTAATTGGATGGTGCACTTTTTAGAGACATGGTTTAGTATTTTGATTTAGGAATAAAGATATGTTCTGTTCAGAAGTTGTTTTCCATTTAATATAAACACCACGCCATGGATTTTTAACTACAAATTACATTTCTGTAAGTTTGCTTAGCATGCCAGCACTGAACAACTATTTTGCACTTTTGAATTCAACTGCAACTTGCTAGCCTTCTTCATTTTCTTTGGCTCACACAAATTATATGGTGAAAATGGGCAAACCCAACCCCAGTAGTGCTATGAGGCTAGCCCAGAGTTCCTGTGGGCTGGATCCAGACCTAGGCCAATGGTGCTTCCCTGGATCAGCTACCGAACATCTCTAGCCGTCCGCTTCCTTATCTGGAGAAGGATGGGATACACTCAGCACTGCTCAGTAGATTTTTCTTGTTTACGCAATGTTCTATATCTTCGTTGTCCAGTGTGGTAGCCATTAGCCCCAAGTGGCTATTGAACACTTGACATATGGCTACCAAGACACTGAATATTTACCACTGCTTAATTTGATCATCTATAAATACTTGTGGCTAGAGGCTCTGGTATGGGTCAGCATAGACGGATGATCTCAGTCCTTTGTTCCTCCTACTCCCTCAGCATTCACTAAGTTTTGTCTTTCCTACATTCACCCACACAACAACTCTCCTTTGCCTTTTTATTTAATTAGAATTAAAGGTCAGATACACCCCCCATTATCACTGCAGCTTAGATTCAAGAGCTTAGAATGAACCATCGGCATGAACCCATTTCTTGAAACACAGAAAAGAACCAGGTCTTAAGAAGCTCTTTGATCTTCCATTAGAGCCCTGTTGGGAAGTCAGGAGTTAGAGGGAATGAGATCCGATATTTACTGAGTCAAAAGGTAGCATTGTTGTGGCTTCCTATTTAGGATAATGTCAGCTTCAGTTAGAAGCTTTGCCCTTCAAAGCTTCTGATAGTAAACACAGAAGCACTGTCAAGACAGACAACTTGTTCCCAAACATCATCTATTGCAATTAGATGGCATGAGCCCTATTAAGTGCCAAGGCATTTGAGTAGGACTTAGGTCTCGGTCTGGACAGAGGAGTTTCTTTCCACTTCTATGAAGAACCCAGGTTTAACAGACAAGCCAGACCAGAAGGTAAACATTTATAACACACTGGGACACATCCTATGATCAACATGGGGGCATGGAATAGGCATTTGACACAGAGGTTGAAACGATCCTTGCAGCACCGGCATCCCAAACTGGAGCACCTGGCTTTTAGTCTCAGTTCCACTTCTGATGCCAGCTTCTTGCTAATGAGCACCTAAGGATCCATGCCGTCCATGTAGTAGACCTGGAGTGAATCCTGGGCTCCTGGCTTCAGCCTGACCCAACCCTGGCTCTTCTGGGCATTTGGGGAGTGAACAGTGGGTACAGGGTCTATCTCTGTCTCTCTGCCTTTGAAATTAAAAATATATGAGCAATATGTCTAAGGATACTGAAGAACAGGCACATCTTCAGCTTCCTTCGTGGAGAGTTGGGGACGCTTTCAGGAAGCATGGATTCCATGAAGGACTCTCACGGGTTCACCTCAGTGTCAAGGCAGAGGACCTGTCTCCTCCAGCAATGTGATGTAGAATAGGGCCATCCACACACTCTGTGATTCAGAGAACAAAGCAAGCAACGAGTGCTGATTTTTACCACCTCTCACTAACAAGCCCTTTCCATAGTTAAGCAATTTCTCAAATAGGTAAACCGATGCCAACCCAGGGTTCTGCATCTTTGTCAAGGAGAAACTTCTACTTCTGTATAAATGATGAGAAGCCCTTCCCCGCCCCAACCCCTTGAACGCCATCTCTTGTACATAGTACAGGAAATTACAAGGCATATTTGAGAGCAGACATCTCTCGCAGGTACAGATTGCCAGAAAGGATCCATTAGAAGTGAGGCAAAGACTAAAGAAGTGAGCCTGGTGACCTGAAGCATTGGCTTTGCAATCAAAAACCAGAGTGACTGCACCTTGAATACACACTTCACGCAGGAGAGCCTCACGTGAACCTCGGTGAAACAGGCATTTAGTCTTCCAGTGAACTTTATTTTCCTGCCTCTCCTCTTGCTACAGTGAAGTTACTGGGAGCAGATGTGACCCACCGTGCCGGCAAGGTGCAGAAGCAATTGCTGTTGCACTGTTAGCATCGCCTGTTTAATTGCGGCACTTAGCTTCCCTCACCCCTGCCATTTAGACATTTACACGCTAAAGAGAGGATGATGATGCAGACGGGATATTACGGTCCTATAAACAAACACGTATTCATTATAGAAACATATAATAAATATTTGCCTTACATGAAAGCCCCAGGCCAGAATAAATGGTAGGGTGCTAGCGAATTTGCCTTGAGGTCTCTCCCTGTTCTCAGCAGCTGTTGATAAACATATAGAGGTGAGTTCCCAGCTCTTTCCCTCTGCCTGAGACACCTGCTCCTGGGCGAAACTGCATATTAGACTTACCTGGGAGCTTTTAAAACCCCGATGCCCAGGTTGGTGCTGCACCAGACCAGCGAAGCCAGAAGCTCTGAGGGTGGGACCCCACCTGCGTAGGAGTTCTAAACTCCTTGGATGATCCCAACATCTAGCAAGTTTAAGAAGACATGGTTTAGATTTTGGAGCTAGTGGTTCAAGGAGACCCAACAGGCCAGCCCACTGCAAATGGCATTGATCGTTGATGTGGACAGCCAGGGCTTCAGCAGAAGTCAGCTTATGAAGAGCCCTGGCAGCTCTGCCAGCCAAGAGCTGGATCCCTGGAAACTGAACTGCCCTAACTAAGGGGTTGAAGGACTCCTGGGTCAGAGCCACAAACCCTGCTGTCTCTAAGCTGAGCAAAGCCCTCACTCAACCCAGCTTCCAAAGTAACCAGCGCTGTTGAGGAGATGGCCAAGTAGGGTCAGCAACATTGCAAACAGAACTGTAAATTTCCTTTTAGAGATGATGCCACCTACCTTTTATTCAGCCCAGCTCTCCTCCCAGGCCAGCTAGGTAATGGAAGTCAACAGGGTGGCTTCCCTAAGGAAGTTCACACCTTATGATGTCTCTTCCAGTACCCCATGTGAAGAGACAGATAGGCCTGGGCCTCGCACCTGGCCAGGCCTCAAAGCCCCCCTGATTATTATCAGGCCCCTTCTGTCTGGGAAAACTTGCTTGTGGTTTAGACAGCACTTTTCGTGTAAATCCTTTTTTTTTTTTTTTTTTTTTTTGGACAGGCAGAGTGGACAGTGTGAGAGAGAGACAGAGAGAAAGGTCTTCCTTTGCTGTTGGTTCACCCTCCAATGGCCGCTGCAGCTGGGGTGCTGCGGCCGGCGCACTGCGCTGATCCGATGGCAGGAGCCAGGTGCTTCTCCTGGTCTCCCATGGGGTACAGGGCCCAAGTACTTGGGCCATCCTCCACTGCACTCCCTGGCCACAGCAGAGAGCTGGCCTGGAAGAGGGGCAACCGGGACAGAATCTGTTGCCCCGACTGGGATTAGAACCCCGTGTGCCGGCGCCACAAGGTGGAGGATTAGCCTAGTGAGCCGTGGCGCTGGCCATATGAGTACATTTTTTAAAGGTTTAAAAGTGAGATTTATTAGAGTCAGACACCTCCAGCCAGAGGAGGCGGCTGATTTATTAGATTTAGATTTATTAGAGTCAGACACCTCCAGGCATGGAGGAGGGTGCTCCAAAAGAGGCAAAACCCCATGGGGCTAGTGGTAGTGTTTTTTGTTTTGTTTTGTTTTGTTTTTGAGGAAAAAAACTTGACAATCAGATTGACATTCAGTTACAAGGTGGGGATAAAACCCATCAAACGATGTGATTTGCAATCCTTTATCCTGTCTGGCTTGCTCAGGATGAAACAGAAGGAGCCATCAGAAGGGTGGGATGCCTAATTTGTTTTATAGTAAACTGGAAGCTCAGAAGGAATCTCCACTCTCCTGCTGTTCTCATGGTAAGATTGGAAGCTTTCAGGGAGTGGGCAGGCAGGCACTTTTGAACTTGGCTAAAGATTTTTGCACCCTCAATTTCCACTGGAACCACTCTGACTCCTCACCCCCCCCCAAGAAGAATGGACCCTAACTTCTGTTAGGGGAACTGGGTGATGACGGCTCTGGCTGCTTCATGCTGAAAGGGGGTGTCCTTGGGAACAGCAGCCTAGGCAGGGTCCCAGCAGGAGGTGGCCTCTGGAGGGGGACGCAGTGCCAGCTTGCAGAAACTGCTTCCGTCCCAGGTTTCATGTGCATGGCCACCTAGAATTTCACTGTTTCAAGTCTGGAGGAAATGAATCTAACAAGCAGATTAAACTCACAGGGTCTAAAACAAAGGACTTAGGCCGGCACCGCGGCTCACTAGGCTAATCCTCCACCTTGCAGCACTGGCACACCGGGTTCTAGTCCTGGTCGGGGTGCTGGATTCTGTCCCGGTTGCCCCTCTTCCAGGCCAGCTCTCTGCTGTGGCCTGGGAGTGCAGTGGAGGATGGCCCAAGTCCTTGGGCCCTGCACCCCATGGGAGACCAGGAGAAGCACCTGGCTCCTGGCTTCAGATCAGTGCAGCACTGGCCGTAGTGGCCATTTGGGGGATGAACCAATGGAAAGGAAGACATTTCTTTCTGTCTCTCTCTTTCTCTCACTGTCTAAATCTGCCTGTCAAAAAAATAAATAAATAAATAAATAAAGTTTCATTTGTTCCAATTTGGTACAATTGTGGTATAGCTGGCCTAGTTAAATGCTAATGATTATTGAGAGCTAATTAAGAAGCCAATCGTTTTTGGAGGACAAATGACCTAACATATCTTGTAATGCTCTTGTTTATGGTTATTGGAAACAAGAAAGAAGAAAATGAGGCCAGAAGACGGACTGTCCTAGATGTTCATGTATTATTAGTTACAGGGTGCAATTTCCAAACACTTTGTAACATTAAGTTTAAGCCTTGGAACTATTAGGGAAAATAAAAGTTATCATGTACTTAACAGAAGAAAAACGGAGGCATGGGGTGTTTGGCATCACAGTTAAGAGAGTGTTTAGGACAGCTGCATCCCGTATTGCAGTGCCTGGGTTCCAGTCCCGGCTTCCTCCTGATGCACACCCTGGCAGGCACAGTGATGGCTCAAGTGGTTGGGTCTTACCCACTCATGTGGGAAAGCTGGACTGAGAACAGGCTCCTGGCTTCAGTCTGGCCCCGCCCTAGTTGGTAGCTAGTCGGTACTCCTAAAGGGAGCGAACCAGCGGATTAGAAATTTGTCTTTCTCCTCCTCTCCCCTCTGGCTCTCTGCCTTTAGAAGAAATAAAGATTAAAAAAGCAAAGCAAAACGGAGCTTTGAGAGGAAGTTAATTGCCACGATTTGGCCCAGGGACCTCTTGTGTGGAAGTGCTTTGCCTTCACACAGCAGGCACATCACTACCAGCTGAGAATTTAATCTATGGAAATCAGCCTGAAAAAAGGTCTCTAAGCAGGCTTATGGGTTGTAAGTAATTTGGTTGTTTCTTTAAATAGTGATTTCAAAAATACTTTGGGGACTGTGATTCTCAAATCATACAGATAAGTTTTTTTAGATAATATGCTGCCATTTCTGATTAAAAATAATTCATTTTATGGTAGAATAAGACAAACACACACTGAAGAAGAAATTAAGACTCATGAATTATATGTAAGTGTTCTTTAAAAAAGGAAGGGCCTTAGAGAGCCCGGGCTGGGTAGGGCCCCAGCCTTGCCTGGAGCAAAGAGAATGAATTACTAGATCTTTGGATGCTTTTCAAAAAACTTGCTGTGACTAACTTATTTCTAAGTCTTCTAGAGTTGGTCCAGACCTATGTTCCATGCCATACTGAGTGTGAACAATTTGAAAGAGCCAATAAAGTCTGCCTTTATTTTGTATTTCTCCCATAATATTAAAAAAAAGTTTTTATGATCAAAATAATCAAAGAAACTTTCTTGCCTTTTTTTCCTATTAGTTAATAGTATTCTGAAATGATGGTATTTAGAGATTTATCATCAGTACATATGACTTCTTAACAAAAATTCCAGAAAGACTTGAGGTTTCTGGGCAAGTGTGCCTTTTTTTTTTTTTTTTTTTTAAAGCAAACATACCAGAGTTTATACCTTTAAACACATGTGGTTTTCTCCAGAGGAGGAAGCTGTATGCACTTTTCAGTGTTCCCATTGCTGGGGGAATTACAGGAAGCAGGAGCAAGGTGGCTTTGAGCTGCACATACCCAATACCAACTCAGTTCCTGGACTAAATGGCACAAGGATTTTCCTCACTTGTTCCGTGATGCCACCATCAGAAGCCACTGATACAGCTCTACATCTATCCAGTCTAATCACAAAACCATGTTCTCAGTGTGCCTCAGGGAGAGTCAAGCCCCTGGAGGAGACTCCCAGAAGGGAGTAGATGCTCCCAGGCAACGAACTGGAGAGATCTACAATGCCACCTCCTTGCCTGAGGTTGAGCTACCAGAGTGCCGGATGCATGTGACTGTGCTCAGCTATACCAAGGAGGAAGGACACAGTTGATGCATTATCCCAGGCTGTGACTCATAACAAAGCAATCTTTTTCACTTAAATCCTCCAACATAAATTCTGGCACCTACTACCAGTCATTTTTTCCATCAGAAAGTCTGCACCTTGTCCTCCCACATAGTTCTCAAATACCTTGTGTCTACATATCGATAATGCTGGTGTACCACAGTTACTTTTCCTTCCAATCATTCTGCTATTGTTGGGCATTCCATTTGTTTCCAGATTCTTCTTTGCCTTACCATAACAATGATGCAATAAAATTCTTGCATATGGATTGCTGCATATTAGTGTTTTATTTTTATGGGCAACTTTCCAGAAGCTGAGCCATATAATACATGATATGTGTGTGTGTGTATGTGTGTGTTTTATTAATAGAGTTTGCTAGATTGCTTTTAAAAAATTCACAAGACCACAGAAATATTTGAGGGTACTTCAAAAAATCTGTAGAAAAATGAAACTAAAAGATAATGGTTTTTTGAAGACTCCTCGTATAAGCTCCCCCTCCCCCACCATGTCTTCATGGGTATTATCATCGTTGGACGTTTTTAATAACTTTGTGGGAAGGATAGTACCTCATTTCAGTGGCTGAATGTAGCTCCCCAAGGTATTCTTGCAACATGATCCCTAGAATCTGTGACTATGATTATTTGGGGGAAAAGTCTTTGCACATACAACTCAGGTTCTCTAGAAGAGATCATTCTGCCTTGTCTGGCAGGTCCTAAACCCAGTGACCAGTGTCTGCATAACAAGCCCACGGGGCAGACAGAGCCACAGTGGGGTAGGGGGGCCACATGAGGATGGAGGCAGAGCTGGGAGGAGCACTGGCAGCCACCAGATGCTGGAACAGACAGGCAAATCTCACTCCTAAAACCTTCAGAGGCGGTGTGGCCCTGTCAATACCTTGATTCCAAACTTCTCATCTCTGGAACAGTGAGAGAGTGAATTCCTGTGGTTTTAAGCCCAGGTGTTTGTGGTCCTTAGTCATGGCAGCCCTAAGAAACTGATACATTGTTACATACATAAACTTGTGTGTTTCTCTGAAAATAACTGAGGTTGAACCATTGATCATTTGGGTTTCTTTTTCTATGAATTCATATCCTTTCCCCAATTTTCAAAGGTTGCTTTATCCCTTATTAATTTTTTTAAAAGATTTATTTATTTGAAAGGTAGAGTTACAGAGAGAGGGAATGGAGGAGAGAGGAGAGAGAGAGAGAGATCCATCCATCTACTGGTTCACTCCCCAAACGGCTACAATGAAGGGGGCTGGGCCACGCAGAAGCCAGGTGCCAGGAACTTCGGGGTCTCCCGTGTGAGTGGCAGGGGCCCAGGGCCCAGGGCCATCTTCTGCTGCCTTCACAGGCCATTAATAGGGAGCCAATCAGAAGAGCAGCAGCTGGGACACAAAAAGGTGCCCATATGGGATCCCGGCCCCGCAGGCGGTGGCTTTACCAGCTATGCCACAACACTGACCCCCTACCCTCCCTTATTAATTTTTATGAATGCTGTGAAAATACTGACATTAAAACTTTGCTACATGTCATAATACATCTAGCCTGTATTTTTTGAGTTGTTGATGTCATTTTTGGTCATAATTGTACCATGAAAAAATTACATGCTGTAATATGCTTTATCTTTTCATTTATCCTTTATAAGTCAGTTCCCTGTTCATTATCAATGTTTTCCTAACAGGTTATAAAAACATGGTAAATTCTAAGACATTTGTGCTGGACACAGAGATGGTCGCCACAGGTGTCCATGCCCTTGCTGTGGAACCTGTGGGGATACTTGCTTATATGGCAGAAGGGACATTGCAGGTGCGATTAAGGGGAGAAGCTGACATGGGGGATTACCCAGGGGTTCTGACCTCGCTCCTGGTGTCCTCAAGAGGGAAACCCTTTCCCCACTGTGGTCAGAGGGACCTGTGGCTATGGAAGAAGGCCAGAGAGATACGATTTTGTTGACTGTGAAGGTGAGTGAAGGGAGCCTCAGCCAAGGAGAGTGGGTGCTGTCTGGGACTGGCAAGACATGGGTTCTCTCCCTGACTCTGCAGAAGGGGAGGCAGCTCTGTGCACACTGCAGCCCTGCAAGGCCTAGGTCAGACCTTCCCTGCAGGACCACAAGTGCACATTTGCATTGTCTCACGGCTACGCTGAAAATGCCTTGTTATGGCAGGAGCGAAGAATAAAGCCACGTTTACTGCTTAATTGAGAAAGGGGCACCTTTATGTGTCCACCCATTTTTCTTGGGTCTTGGGCTTTTATAGTCCTTGTTTTGTGACCTTCAAATTATGATTTCTTATTATGTGTATTTCTTGTTATGGAATATTTCACAATTTCTGTGGTAATGGAGACAATTCCATCTGTATTTTTAATTCACAGTTATTTAAAAAATTAGAACGTTGAGAGGGAGAGGCAGAGACAGAGAGAGAGAGAGAATGAATGAGATACAGCAAGCTCCCATGTGCTGGTCCACTCCCCAAATACCCAGAGTGGCTGGGCTGGAACTGGGAACTCAATCCAGTCCCATTTGATGGCGGGAACTCAATTACTTGAGCTGTCACCACTGCCTCCCAGGAACCACAATGGCAGGAAGCTGGATTCAGGAGCTGGAGCCTAGAATTAAACCCAGGGACCCTGATGTGGGATGCAGGTGTCTCAACTGCTAGGCTAAACGCTGCTCTTTGCGATTCTTACAGCACACACCACATCCCATCCTGTCTCCAGGCCTTTGAACTTGCTGTTCCCTCTGCCTGGAGTGGAATGTGCTTGTCAACAATTATCTTCCTGGTACATTCCTTCTTGTGGGCCTGGAGTCTGCTCAGAAGCTAACTGACTCCCATTGATGCCCTACTGATTAGACCGGAGAAATACAGCACAGCCGCCCGGCCGACCACCCTACCTGCTAAGCACTCACTGGTCTCCTTCTCTGCCTTTCTGTTTTTCTCTGAAGCACTTGCCGCCGTGTGGCTTATTTACTCATCTGTGAATTATTTTCCATTGCTCCCAACTAAAACACCAGCCCCATGAAGAAAAAGATATCATCCCCTTTGTTCACTGCTATTTCTCTAGGAACCAGAGGAGTGTTTGGTATTCAGACGTGTTCAGTAAATATTTGTTGAATGAATGACTGTAAAGAAGACCTATTGATTTTTCTGCGTTTATTTTTAAATCAATCCGCTTTGTCAGGTATCCTTATTGATTGTCACAGCTCTTTTTTTAGACTGAAGTCCTTTGACATTTATGTGTATCCAATCATACCATCAATAAGAAAAGATAATATTATTCTTATGGTTGCATTAACTATACTAATTATGCTGAATTCACTGCATCAGTGATGAATGATACCGGTGGAGGCAAGGTTCTGTAGAGGACTGCATACAGGGTCTCACTTTTTCACTCCTCTGTGTAGCAGTGTCCTTGCGTGAATCTTGGCAATGCTCTCGTACTTGGAGTCTAAGCTTAGCCATGTGAGTGCTTTGGACAAAGGATTGCTAGCAAACACGATGTAAGCAGGGGCCAAAAAAGTGACTCTGACAGTGGGTTTGCTCTTGCTCTTGCTCCTCTACCACTGCAGGAGAACACGCCTGTGCTAGTCTGCTGAGTGAGAACACACTGTGGAGAGGACAATGTTCCCATTGTTCTAGTGCAGGCCATAGCCAGCCAGTGCCAGAGACCCGAGCAGGCCCAAGCAGCATCTCAGACCCACCTAGATGATCTACAGTCAATCATGGAGAAGGTCCCGCCCACAGCTCCTGAGCCCCATGGACTGGAAGCCACACACCTATTTATTATTATGTGCCGCTGAAGTTTGGAAGTTGTTACACAGCATTATTATAATAAAAGATAATTGATACTCTCTCTTATGCCTGACATTACTGCAAAGAACTTGAGCTTCACCATTAAAAATTTTGTTAGTTCTTAATGGATAGACTTTTTCACATCTGAGTAAAACAGTTATTATAATTAGATTTTTAAAATTTATTTGAGAAAGAGAGAGAAAGCAGGGGTGGGGGAGGGTATACAGACCAGACAGAAAGAGCTTCCATCTACTGGTTCAAGTGCCTGCAATGGCTGGGGCTGGGTCAGGGAAAAGCTGGGAGTCAGAACTCAGTCTGAGTTCCCCAGCTGCTTGAGTTATCATTGCTGCCTCCCAGGATCTGCCTTAGCAGGAAGCTGGAATCAGGACCTGGAGCTGTGAGTGGCACCTGGCCCCTCCGATAAGGAAAAGGAATGTGGGTGTCAACCTCTGTACTAACTGCTTGGCTAACTGTCTGCCTCTTAAGATTTAACAATGAAAATGGCTGCTGAAATTTACAAGTAACTTCACTTGTACTGCTAAAACCTTTTTTCCCTCCTTTAAGTTACCAATGAGACAAATTACTTGAAAGAGCTCCCAATTTTTAACCACATTTATATTCTTGGTCATAGTGTAGTATTCTTTCGAGGTGTGTTTACATCTTACTTAGAGAGGGAGGAAGAGGGTGGGAGTGTGGGTGGGAGTGGGAGCATGGTGGGAAGAATCACCATGTTCCTAAATTTGTAATTAGGAAGTGTATGACGCTTGTAACTGTAAAGC
This sequence comes from Oryctolagus cuniculus, assembly GCF_051225735.1. Lineage (NCBI taxonomy): Eukaryota > Metazoa > Chordata > Mammalia > Lagomorpha > Leporidae > Oryctolagus > Oryctolagus cuniculus. The sequence continues at coordinate 160,152,812 of NC_142870.1, forward strand.
TGTATAGTTCTGCATACATTCCTAGAGAATTACTTCTAAGGGTACATTTTAAAAACTTGCCATGGGATGCCAAATCCCCTTAAATGAGGTGGTAAAAATAGCATTTTAAGTGTTAAAGTGATCATAGGGATAGGACTAAGCATTAAAGAGATCATATAGATAGGATTAAGTGTTAAAGTGTGATCATATAAATAGGATTAAGTGTTTTATAATATCAATAAGTGGAATTAAAAAGGTGTAATGCTCCAACATGGGAAGAGGTCCACACAGCAGATTCAGAGAATGATAATCGCTTATAGGAGCACTCTGACTTCAGAATCAACACTTAAGGAATTCTGGTCTGGATGAAAAGATCACAAGAACATTTCAAGCGTGGAAAGTCAAGACACTGTGGCAAAAAGTGTCCTACATGAAGGACCTCTGTGGGTGAGACCCCAGTAGAAAGAAGTGGTCATCAAATAAGGAGGTACTTCTCTCTGAAGAGAGTAGAGAACTTCCACTTTGCTTATGGCCTTGTATAAATACTGAAGGAGTTCAAAAGGCTTCCATAGCCTAGGCAGCTCATGTCAAGAGCCTCGGGTGATCACTGATGACATATATAAGAGCGTTAGTTGTTAAATTAACAACAGGGGTCACTGTGCACTAACTCCCCATGCAGGACCACTGCCCTCAAAAAGTTGTATTTTGAGAGTTAACAGTAAAACTTGTTCTCACAGATTTACTTCATTTTAGTGTATTAAGTGGAGGATGTTCTTATGTCTCATAAGTTTTACACAAGCCCAAGTGCCCAATTCCATTGCTTCTTTCCTTAGGTGCTTCTTTAATTAATGATAAAACTGTTCTCAAAGAAAAAAAAAGAAAGCATATTATCACAAAAATTAAAAGGAAAATAAGAAAAGAAGTAGGAGGAAGGGTGTGAGTGAGGAGGGAGGGAGGGAGGAAGGGGTGGGAAGTGTCATTATGTTCTTAAAACTGTATGTATGAAATACATGAAATTTGTTCCATTTGTATAAATAAAAAAGGTGTCATAAAAGTCTTAGTAATATTTCATTTCAAAATGTTCCCCTAATTGTTTATGTAGATACCCCCTTCTCCCTTTCCTCAGTCAGTATTTTCCTTGTCTGATTTTGGAATAAAAGTTCTCATGATTCAGGGAAGCAGTTTTGGAACTTTCAGAATTGATCATGGAGTCCAAATACAAGGAAGGACATAAGGGTCTGAGTGACATAATCTAAGGTTTGAATGACAGCCAACTTAGTAGATTTGTATGCAGAACTCACATCATATGAATTAATATTCGGTTATTCTGTGAACATCAGTAAAATATAAATTATAAGGCTAAGGAGAAGACTTTATTTTTAAAAAGTAGATATTTTCAAAGGCCATAATCTTAGATCACAAGCAAATAAAATTGACAGTAAATAACAATGCAATAGTAGCGAATTTTAACTACTTGCAAAATAAGAAGCATTCTTAAGAATAATTTTAGGATTAGTGAGAAAAGCAAAACAGACTGGTTTCAATGAGAAAGATAATATTTCCTATGAAAACTGCATGGAATACAGCTAAAACTATGCTGAGAGGAAAATGTACAGCTTGTAGCTGCAATAGCTTCATTATTGAAAGATTAATAAACACACACGGTACTCAGTTTAAGACACTTCATAAAGAACAAAAGAATAAATGTAAATACAGTCTGAAGGAATTAAAGACAAATATTGAAGTAGAGTAGGAAGAAAGAACAAAGAAAATTCAATAACTGATTCTTTTATAAAATACATAACCTTCTCACGAGTGTTATTAAAGGGAAGAACACACTCAGGATTGAGAAAAGAGAATACAAAGACGTAAAACAACTTTAAGAAAGTACTACATTTAACCCTTTTGCAGTAGATGTAAAGATCTAGAAAATATGGATGGATGAATTCTTAGCAAAATAGCAATTAAGTGACCCAAGAAGAAGTACAAAAATTCAATGCAAAAATTGAAAGTGATTAAATGTTTATCACTTAAAAGGAGGAAAAAGTATCAGGACTAAATAATTTCACAGCTAGGTTTCCTCTAACTTTTAAGGGGCAGATGATTCTGTGCTATTTAAAGTACTCCAGGTGATCAAAAAAGATGCAAAGCTCATAAGCTCATTTGATAAGTTAGATAGATCAGAGGTTCTCATAGCATTTCCTGGACCAGCAGTACCAGTATCCTCTGGGACCTTACTACGATGCACTTAACTGGTCTCACCCAGATCTCTGGGTAGGGGGTGGGGAGGTTCCAGGAATTTAAGACCCTCAGGTGATTCAAGTGCATGCTAAAGTTTGAGCACCATTGCTATAAGATGGAGCTGACATACATTTTTTTTAAAAGGCTATAAACTGCTTCACGTTCAGGAATATGTTTCCTACATTGTTTTCTTTTCTCTCACCCTTACATTCTATTTTCCAGATATGGTACCTTGAGCCTGTCCATAGAATTTTTTCCTCTTTCTTTTTGCAGAACAGTTCTCTTTCACGTCTGGATGTACACCTGAGCATTTACTTGGATTACCTGGAAAATCCCTTCTGTGGAGTGCAAGGTAGAAGAAGCAGGTGGGGTGGGGTGGGGGATGTAGCATCTGCATCCTGGGCTGGGGCTTCTGGATGTAACAGAAGCTGCATGTGGGGGTGAGGTCAAGGGCTTTGGTTCAGGTATCAATATTAGGATCTGTTTATATAAGAGTGTACTTCAATAACACCCTGGGAAATGGAATTAAAAATAAGCTTATTTTAGCACAAGAATCTTTTGTAATCCATGCATATAGGGGTCTTCAAAAAGTTCACGCCTATTATGAAAAACCTATGTGTGGATTTCAAAAAAATTTTGCACCGAGGTAAACTTACTTTTTCAAAAATATATTTATTTGAAAGGCAGAAAGTGAGGCAAGTGGTATAGATAGATAGATAGATAGATAGATAGATAGATAATAGGTAGATATACAGCATGAGCTTTCATCTACTGGTTAACTCCCCAAATGGCAACAACAGCCCAAGTCAGGAGTCCAGAACTCCATCCTGGTCTCCCATGTGGGTGGCATGACCCAAGTACCTGGGCTATCCATTCGCTGCTTCCCATTAGTAGGAAGCTGGATCGAAAGTGGAGCAGCTGGGCCAGTGCTGTGGCTCAGTAGGTTAATCTTCTGTCTGAGGCGCTGCCATCCCATATAGGTGCCAGTTCTAGTCCCAGCTGCTCCTCTTCCAATCCAGCTCTCTGCTACAGCCTGGGAACGCAGTAGAAGATGGCCCAAGTCCTTGGGCCCCTGCACCTGTGTTGGAGACCGGAGGAAGCTCCTGGTTCCTGGCTTTGGATTGCTGCAGTTCTGGCCGTTGCAGCCATCTGGGGAGTGAACCAGCAGATGGAAGACCTTTCTCTCCATCTCTCCTTCTCACTGTCTGTAACTCCAACTCTCAAATAAATAAATAAAATCTTAAGAAATGGAGCAGCCAGGACCATTGTTCTCATGGCATGCTGGTGTTGCGAGTGGTAGCTTAACCCATTGAACCACCACACAGGCCCCAAACTTACATTCTAAATCCACTTTTCCATGAATGTTTTCAAGTCCCCTCACATTGGTAGAAGTAATAGGTGGCAACTGAACCAAAACTAACCTAGACATGGCCATTTGCATCTTGCTTTCGAATTAATTTCTAAAGGCAAATTAATATATTTTAAGAATGCGGCAAAGGCATATGTGAACTGCATGCCACAGAAACCAGGCATTTTATCTCCCTTCTTTATTTTCTTCTCTATCTACTATAAAACTAGTTATGACTACCTTTATTTTTTGGATGAGGAAAGAAACAAGAGAAGTTCAGGAACGTGCCCAAGGACACCCAGGTCTATGCAAGATTCAAAATCAGGTTTGCTTTTCTGGAATCCTGCCTGGGCTCCTCCCCGTAAGCCTCTTAGCACTTTTTTCTGAGACTGAGTTGACTCCCAAGAAATCCGAGTCTGCCTCCTCCCCCAGCGGACTCCAGTGTCCTGCGCCCCAGATAACATACTTCCTCCCTTGTGAACGAGGATCGCTTCAAAGTTTAAGTCCTTCAGTCATGTTTTCACTGCTTTGGCTCAGAGACTAACAAATAGTTACACAGGCTACATAAAAGAAACCATTTTAATATTAATAGCGCAGTCATCTGGGAATTAAGGGTTTGGGGTTTACTTTGGCAAGCGGAAGGAATATTAGTTACCTATAATTCTGGTTTCCAGGAGGCTCATAACAGTGATAGATAACAGCTTCCCAAATCACAAGTTCCTGGCGCAGGGCAGGCCTGTGTTGGGAAGCTCTGATTTCCTGGCTGTGGACCACCCACGGGAGGAGCAGGAGACTGTCAACAGTGTGGTCTCAGCCACAAAGCCGCCTTCCACCGAGGGCTCTTGTCCTCACACTGAGACACAGTGCACACGCCAAGATGATTGGGCTGTCATAAATATAGACTCCCCAAGAGCAGAAATTATAAACAGGGCTAAGGAACGGGGAGGGAAATTCTCCCCAAGAGGAGCATAGATTTTATTTGCATTTGCCTGTGTGTAGCTAACTAACTTGGCCCCTAGGAATGGACGCGAATGCATCAGCCCATTTTTAAGGTGATCAGGACAAGGAGTCGCTTTCCCCCTGAGGCTCAGCACAGTTTGACAACTGAGTGAGGAAAAAAGTGTGGGGCCTGACATGTTGCACAGTGGCTAAGATTTTGCTTTGGCCCCCATGGACTCCAACTCAGAGTGACTGGTTCAAGTCCTGGCTCTGCTAATGTTCAGCAGGCGCTGGCCCAAGTACTTGGATCCTTCCTGCCCAAATAGAAGACCCCGATTGAATCTTAGGCTCCTAGCTCAGGCTTGGTCCAGCCCCAGCTGTTGTAGGCATTTAGGGAGTGAACCGCAGATGGACGATCTCTCTCCCTCTGTCTCTCTCTCTCTGGCTTTCACACAGAAAGAGAGAAAGGAAGGAGGGAAGAAAGGAAGGAAGGAAGGAAAAGAAAAGAAAGAGTGAAGTTCACATCTTCTCCTTCCGGTCTGTTGCTCAGTCCTTGAATGAATGTAATTCTCTACCATATAGAAAATAATATGAAACATTGTAATCTTGTTGGGTTTTGCTGGTTGACAGAACTTCTAAAGAGTACTAAAAATCTATCTGCATGAAAACAGATTTTTCTCTGTTTTCCTACAATTAACTGATAAAATTTAATTGAATAGAGAGGCACATTATATATTATGATCCAGTTAACTAGCCTATCATATTTGTTCTAACAAAAGTCACATTTCAAAAGCAAAACGAGATTATCAATCGTTCTCTTTTTCCTTATAATAAAGAATGCAGTCTCCTTTGAGAGCTCTGCGTGGTTTGTATAAATACTTCTGCTATAAATTATAAAATGCTAATATTGCTTTATTACTTAGCAATATGTTGTGATAAAATGAACTAAGTATGAACTCATTGATACTGGCAAGTAAATGCCTTATTACACTGAACACTGTCCCAAAGCAAGAATTACTTTTAAATTCACTGAAGAGAAATCACATGGCAATAGTGAAACATAACAGAAACACAAGCTAATTGTCAAAAAATAAAAAATATTGTCAAATAGACATTAGTAATGCAAATATCCAATCTCTGAGCTCTTGTTTCCTGTTGTTTTCCTATGAATCTGTTTTATCTGTAGTTGAAATTGTATCATAAATTCCCATTTTTATCCTTTCTAATATTATTATAATTTAAAGGTTTTGCCATAAACAGCACTTTTAATGACTTCAATGAGACTACAATACAGCTATAACATTATATATTTAAAATTATCCCATTGAAAGATATTTGGGTGACTCCCAAACACAAATAATGCCACAAACAACAATTCTGTGCCGACATTTGTTTCTGAACTCTAGATTATTTTTTTATCTTTTTTTTTAACTTTTATTTAATGAATATAAATTTCCAAAGCACAACTTATGGATTACAATGGCTTCCCCCCCATAACTTCCCTCCCACCTGCAACCCTCCCCTTTCCCACTCCCTCTCCCCTTCCATTCACATCAAGATTCATTTTTGATTCTCTTTATAAACAGAAGATCAGTTTAGCATACATTAAGTAAAGATTTCAACATTTGCTCCCACACAGAAACATAAAGTGAAAAATACTGTTTGAGTACTAGTTATAGCATTAAATCTCAATGTACAGCACACTAAGGACAAAGATCCTACATGAGGAGTAAGTGCACAGTGACTCCTGTTGTTGACTTAACAAATTGACACTCTTGTTTATGGCATCAGTAATCACCCTAGGCTCTTGTCATGAGTCGCCAAGGCTATGGAAGCCCCCTGAGTTCACCAACTCTGATCATATTTAGACAAGGCCATGGTCAAAGTGGAAGTTCTCTCCTCCCTTCAGAGAAAGGTACCTCCTTCTTTGATGACCCGTTCTTTCCACTGGGATCTCACTCGCAGAGATCTTTCATTTAGGTTTTTTTTTTTCCCCCAGAGTGTCTTGGCTTTCCATGCCTGAAATACTCTCATGGGCTTTTCAGCCATGCCTTAAGGTCTGATTCTGAGGCCAGAGTGCTGTTTAGGACATCTGCCATTCTATGGGTCTGCTGTGTATCTCACTTCCCATGCTGGATCATTCTCTCCCTTTTTTATTCTATCAGCTAGTATTTGCAGACACTATTCTTGTTTATGTGATCCCTTTGGTTCTTAGTCCTATCATTGTGATCAATTGTGAACAGAAATTGATCACTGGGACTAGTGAGATGGCATTGGTACATGCCACTTTGATGGGATTGAATTGGAATCCCCTGGTATGTTTCTAACTCTACCATTTGAGGTAAGTCAGCTTGAGCATGTCCCGAATTGCACATCTCTTCCCTCTCTTATCCCCACTCTTATATTTAACAGCGATCACTTTTCAGTTAAGTTTCAGCACTTAAGAAGAATTGTGTATTGATTACAGTATTCAACCAAAAGTATTAAGTAGAACAAACAAAAAAAATACTAAGAGGGATAACATATTAAGTTGCTCATCAACAGTCAGGGTGAGGGCTGATCAAGTCACCGTTTCTCATAGTGTTCATTTCACTTTAACGGGTTTCCTTTTTGGTGCTCAGTTAGTTGTCACCTTATAAGGAGAACAAGTGGTATTTATCCCTTTGGGATTGGCTTATTTCACTCAGCATAATGTTTTCCAGATTATTTCTTTAGGGAAAAAAATTCAGAAATGTTCCAAAAGATTCCAAAATCTTTTATTCATCTGATATAACTGATTGCAAATTGATACCCCAAATCATTTGCTTAAAGGGTACAACATCAAGAATTTCCCTGTGACTTCGCTTTGTCCACACTTACAAGATTTTTACTGGATTCCAACTGCCTTGAGCTAAAGCATAAAATGTCATGGACAGGTTTTTCAGACCATCCGCCATGGCCTGAGGACACACTGTCCAGTGTAGTCAGGCCTATGAGGGAACAGGGCAACCACGAGAAGTGCTTTCGCTGCTCCCTCTGCAGCTTCTGTGAATTCTACTTACCTGGTGAAGAAAGTGGGAGGTCCAGCTTTGAAGAGGCTGTGGGCTATAAGTTGGTCAGAAGACAGGGGAAGAGATACTAGACAGGACTGTAAAAGGAGTTCTATCAAGTCCTGGCTGCTCCGTTTCTGATCCAGCTTCCTGCTAATGTGCCTGGGAAAGCAGTGAAGGATGGCTCAATCCACAGGGCCCTGGCACCCACGTTGGAGATGTGGGTGAAGCTCCTGGCTCCTGGCTTCAGACTAGCCCAGACTCACCATTGCAGCTGTCTGGGGAGTGAACCAGCAGATAGAAGATCTCTGTCTCTCTCAAGTCTGCCTTTCAAATAAATAAATATATCTTTAAAAATAAATACATTAAAAAATGGGCCCCAGACCAGATGGTCTTCCTGATATAGCAAGGAGATAGAGGACATTAAAATACTAATGCTGTATCAACAATAATGTTAGGTTTGTTACAAACACAGACATACCTCCTACCAAAGGGCTGCTGGCTTTAGAACTTGGAATTCAATGGAAGAATTAGGGAGACTCAAAGTGCAGAATTGGAGTGTTATAGAAGTTTTAAGTCTCTTTGTAGAGCTTTATTTAAAATCCCTACTATGAAAAATTACCGACGGATATAGAACATGCCTCTCTTTTGAAATATAGAACAAAGCAGGTAGATAAATAGTCAGAAACTGCTCTAAAGTGAATAAATTCTTTATTATAATACCAGAGGAAAAATGAATTTGAGGTATGTGGAACAGGCCTTGTAAAAATGAGAATAGGTGACTGTTTTATTAAATAGTGCAAACTATACTTTCATATTGTATTATGCTATTTAAATTTTATTAAATGAAGAAAATTATAAGTAAATTATAATCTGGTCTTTTGTGTATATATATACTTGCATGTTAAAACTCTTGTTCATCTTTGAACCCACCATAGTTAATGCTTTGCCCACGGTAAACACTCAAATACTTGCCTGGATTTTAATTACATACGTTTCTATTGTTATTTGAATTGGGGATTTGCCCTATTTTTGGAGTGAAACTCTATTGTGTTTATGGAATCAGTTCATGCCTCCCTTTAGTTTTTGTGCCTCTATCAGCCGAAAGTTCCAGAATCTCCCTTCCTGAGGAAGAAGGAGACCAACCGTCCAGTTTCTTTGTCATTTAGGTTGCCATACCCCAGCAAGTCAGGCCCCAGGCAGAACCTTCCCCCTTGCTTCTCCATTTCTCTGGAAGACCCCTCCCCCTCTAGTCTTCTTGCAGACTGCTCTCCTGGGACAGGTGCAGCTAGAAGGCCACTTCATGAGAAAGGCCAGCCCCCACCACGCAGTGGAAGTGGCTCCCACCTCCCTGGACTTGCTATTTTCTGTCTCAGTCCCTTGGCCTTTTCATAGCATGCCTTACAACTTGCAATCTTCTCATTTATTTCAGTATTTTCAAAGTTTCAGTACTTCTCGAACTTTTTAAGTGCAGAGAGTTTGATGAAATGACACTTAAGTGTGGTAGAATGAAGTCTGGTTTCTTCACTTCATTTTGGTTTGTTTGTTAAAGAAACAATCCCAAATTCTGTTGTGACTCACTAAATGATCTCATAGCCTACTAATAGGATACAACCCAAAATTTGAAATATTGGGTTGTTTTCTCTCCATTTCTGCCCACACCCTGCACTTGGCCTACAAAAGACAAAATATGAGCTCCATGAGGTCTAAGAATATATATTGCTTTTTCACTGCTACACAGTTGGCATTTAATACTTTTTTCTAATTAATATAGGATAATAATAATTAAATTAATGAAGTCTTGCTAAATTTATCTTCTTTCTTTTGGCATACTTGTGTTTTTATGTAAAAATTATTATTTAACTGGCACATCATTTCCATTTCTGATAAAATGATTTTTTGGAACCCAATTTAACACTCAGGGATCCATTACAGCATTTCAGGGAAGATAATGACATTTCACACAATTTGAAAATATACTTTGCCACAGACTGAACAGGACTTGGCTCCCGAACTCATGCAGATGCTTAAATCTTGAAGTTTTATATTAACAGTGACGGGATTAATGCTAATGGTTGATGGATAAAGGGGGGAGACTTGATCCAATTATGGCACCCAAGAGGCAGGCCTGGTGGGAGATCTTTATGTCACTGGGGGCTTATCCTCAGAAAGTCCTTCTCTCAAGAGAGTTTTTTGCTTTTAAAGATTTACTTGATTATTTACTTGAGAAACAAAATGACGCAAGTGGTGAGGAGACAGATAAAAGATCAGTCTTATATCTGCCGGTTCACTCCCTAAATACTCTCAACAGCCAGGGGTTGGCCAGGTTGAAGTCAGGAGCCTGGGACTCCATCTGGGTGCCTCACATGGGTGGCAGGGAGCCACGGACTTGTGTCATCATCTGCTGCCTTCTAGGTGTATTTGGAAAAAGCCAAATTGGAAGTGGAGGGGCCAACGCTGTGGCTCAGTGGGTTAAAGCCCTGGCCTGAAGTGCCAGCATCCTATATGGGCACAGGTTCTAGTCCCGGCTGCTCCTCTTCTGATCCAGCTCTCTGCTGTGACCTGGGAAAGCAGTAGAAGATGGCCCAAGTCCTTGGCCCCTGCACCCATGTGGGAGATCTGGAGGAAGCTCCTGGCTCCTGGCTTCCGATTGGTGCAGCTCCAGCTGTTGCAGTCATCTGGGGAGTGAACCAGCAGATGGAAGACCCCTCCTCTCTCTCTCTCTCTCTGTAACTCTGTCTTTCAAATAAATAAAATAAATCTTAAAAAAAAAAAAAGAAATTGGGAAGTGGAGCAGTGAGGATTCAAGCCAGCAGTGTGATCTGGGATTTGGGCATCCCAAGTGATGGCTTAACACGCTGTGCTGCAACTCTGGCCTCAAGAAGACGGATTCTTGCAGCCATGTTCTGCCTCTTGTCTCTCTCTTGTCTACCAGTTCTCCTGCGATCAATCCTCCACATGCTCTCCACCATTCCCAGCCTCCACCAACTACCACTCCAGTCAGCCCCCCAATTCCGAACTCCAACTTCCAAACTGTAAATCAAAATAAGCCTTTCCACCCCAAGATGCACCTCTCACGTGTTTTGTTTAAAGTAATGAAAAGTAGCTACTACATACTTGAAAAGTAGAACTTTGAACTTTTATAATTTGTACTCACAGAATGCATTATAAAACTGCTGCTTAAACAAATCAGAGAACTCAATTCTCCTATTTAGTGCTGTTTTGGTAGAAAAGGAGAGAGTGAACAAAGGAATAGAAAAGTAATAGAAGGAAGTTAACAGAGAAGCTTTCTCTTGAACAGGTGTCTACTTCGCTTCCCCAAAACAACAGTGTCCTGGGTCAGGCAACTGACCCGCTAACCTGAATGGAAGCCACATATAACATCGGAAGCTGCATATCACAATCCTATTCTACTGGCAAAATGTATTCCTTGTGCTTATTGAAGATCACTCTTTGTCTGGGACAGTCCAGAGGAGGGAACTAATGAGTAATGGGTACACAGGTAGGGTGCATGAATAGAAGGAGTAACTTCTAAGTTCTAGAGTACAGTGGGATAATTGTGGTTGACAATAATTGATGGCATATTTCAAAATAGCTAGTAGAGAGGATTTTTACTGTCCCCAGTAGAAAGAAATGATGACTGGAGGATGGATACGCCAGTCACCCTGATCTAATCATCACACAATGCATACCTTATATTGAAATGTCATCCTGTACCCCAGAAATACACAGTTACTGTGCCAGTTAAAAGTTTAAATATATAAAAAGCAAAATAAAACCTCTCTCTGTCAATCTGATACCCATACTATCATTGTTTGATATTTGTAAACTAAGGAAAAAGAGTACAAACTTTTCATGTGATTTAAAAATTATCTATTTATGAGAATTTTCATGATAGGAAACAATTTATCAATAAGCTTTGCCTTTCAAAAAATAGCCTGGGGGTGGGCATTTGGCCTAGCAATTAAGATGCTGGTTAAGATGCCCTTGTCCCACATCAGAGTGCCTGGGTTTGATTCCTGGCTCCAGCTCCTGGCTCCAGCTTCCTGTTAATGCAGGTTATAGGAGACAGCAGGTGATGACTCAAGTAATTGGGTTCCCTGTCGCCATGTGGGAGACCTGGATTGAATTCCTGGCTCCTGTCTTTGATCCCTGGCCATTGCCGACATTTGAAGAGTGAACCAGTAGATGAGAACTCTGTGTTTCCCCCATCTGCCTCACTGCCACTCAAATAAAAATAAACATGAGATGAAGACAAGGAGGATATTTCCTTTATTCAAAATCTTTTTTTTTACACAAATAGCTATTTCTCATGAAATTTTTGTGACTTTTCATTTGCACTGGAGCAGTGGTCTTCAAGCTCTCGTGTGCACCAAAACCCCTGGTGGCCTTCATGAACACTGAGCACTGAGCAGGTCTAGGTGGTGCCAAAGAAGTTGTGGTTCTGACAGATGTTCAGGTGTTGCTGATGGTCATTCTGAGAACCACTGCTTTAAAGCAATTATGCCAATTCGGGGGCGATTGTGTCCTCCAGTGGACACTGGGCAGTCCAGGGCCACATTTTAGTATCACAACTGGGTGTGGGGTTTTTCTACTGAGATCTAGGGGGTAGAGGCCAGCGATGCTGCTGAACACCCCACAATGCACAAGACAGTTCCCCACAACAAAGGATGATCCTGTCCCAAATGCCAATAGCGCTGCTGTTGAGAAACCTGGCTCTGAAGGAAGTCTCTTTCTCATGGAAGCACATTGTTTAACAAGAGTTTAAATAACAGGTAAAACAAGAGGTACTCATTTCAGAAGCCTTCAAGTAAAGTGGGATGATGTCACAGACATTAAATTAATTGGGTGGTGTCTCAAGCGGATATCTACTGTCATCTTTTTCTGTGTCTGTCTCTCCCACATTCACATGTCCATTAAGCTTATAAAAGACCACGGAGCCCAGACATTTCCTCATCCGAAATGTAAATGAGGGCCTATGTTTGGCTGAAAAGGGACTTGGAGCCAGTTGGGATGAGAAAACATCTTTACACATTCCCCAGGGGCTGCCATTACCTTGTCCAAAGCAGATAGGATTCTGGAATACCTTGACCATGGAAAATGTAAACACCAGGCATCACAGCATAATGGACTTGGAAAGGCCTTGCTATCACCCAACAAACTCAACGTTTCTTCTTAATACTGTTTATTCAGGATGGTAGAGCTTGCTTGGCTTTGTGGCTAGGGCTTAAGCAAACTTAGGAGGGACTCCCTGATTCTCATCTCTGCTCTCTTTCTTTCATGGACTCTTTCCTCCATCTGTTTTCAGAATTTCCAGAGCCCATGCCACAAAGAAAATCTGCTCTATAATAAAGCAAAAATGCATTTTGCAATCAGATGTGACTTCTCTCTGTCTTCCTCATGGCTCTTCTCGTGCCCGAGTGCCTGTCTCAGCAAGTGCTCCATGGTGGGGCCTCAGCAACCATTCGTACTGCTGTTCTCTCCTCATCCCGAACCATGCAGGCCAAGTCCAAGTTCTGTGGACTCTCCTTTTGAAATATCCCTTCTGGATTCTCCAGCCTTTGTACTTGCACATTGGTTCACACCAACAGTATTTCTCGTCTGCATTGCAGAGCAGCGGCTTGAGTGGCCTGCCGGCTTCTGGAGCCTTCCCTCTGCTCCCCTCACCTTCCCATCGTGTCCCAACTAACCCACACTTTTCTGGGTTCCAGGAAGGTGCATGTTCTCCCTTAAGTCTGCCCCTTGCATGTGCTGTTTCCCTTGCCAAGAACACCTGAAGATACTTGGTCCTGCATAGCTGTGTGTTCTGCTCCTACAAATTCAACCATCTGCAGATCAGAAATATTGAGAACAAAAATAGCATCTGTAATGAACAGACACAGACTTTTGGGGGGGGTCATTATTCCCTAAACAATGCAGTACAACAATTATTTACACAGTGCTTATGCTGTATTAGGTATTGTAAGTAGTCTGGAGATGATTTGAGTCATACTAGGAGGATGTGCATGGGATACACCCAACTACCATATCATTTTCCTTATTGATGTATGTATTTTGTTTATTTGAGAGGCAGAAAAAAAACAACAACAAAAAAGAAAGGCAGAGAGGTAGAGACAGAGAGATTTTCCTTCTGCTGATTCACTCCCTAAAAGTCCTTGAGGTCTGGGTGGGTGGGTGGGTAGGGGTGGAATCTAAGCAAGGAGCCCAGAACTCAGTCTGGGTCTCCAGTGTTGGTAGCAGAGTCTCAACTTCTTAAGCCGTCACCACTGCCTCCAAGGATACGTATTTGCAGGACACTGGGGGCAGGAGCAGAGTGGAACTTGAACACAGGCACTCTGGGTATGGGATACAGTCATCCCAAGCGGCCTCTCAACCTCTGTCCCTCCTGTACCATTTTAGATAAGGGACTTGAGCATTTGTGGGTTTTGATATTTCCTCAGGGTGTCCTGGGAACCAACCCTGCCCCACATAAATCCAGAGGAATGACTGCACTTGCCCCCCCCCCCCCACTTCCCTAATTCTATTTGAGATTTCAACAAGAATGGCACTTCCGTTGAAAAGTCGGGATTACATGCCCTACCCACTTGTTCTTGTGGTACTTTGTAAAAATCCTCATTGCAATTATCTTCTGTTCTAATTGTCAGGTTCTTCCATTTGTTTGAAAAATGCCAAGAAGATAGGATTCCTGTGTCTCTTTTTTATAAATCCTCATAGCTCCTGTACCTAGCACCATACCCGACACAGTAAGTGTTGATGGTATATCTTGGTATAGCCCTGGAAAAAGAATTTAATGAAACTGGTGGAGAGATAAATTTTGAGATACAAAAGGACCCTTCCCAGGGGTCCCTGAAAGCAAATGCTGCTTCCTGCATTTTCTACCAACTGGCCCACATTTGCGTGGCAGAATCATTCTAGAACCAAGCCTTGTTGCTCATTTGGAGACCTGATCTCTTTCTATAGCCTTTGATCTTTGCACACCCTTTGTTCTCTATTGTGCATCTGAGTAGATCACAGAACCACAGGAAAACCAGAGTGGCTCAGCCATGGGAGCAAGTGGAGAGGAGGAAGGGTGAGATCAGTGGGGCTGGCCACAACAGGCAGGGTCTGGTAGGCCATGGGGAGGAGCTAAAGATCGTATTTTCAGCTGATCGAAAACCTTTGAAGAGTTTAAATCAAGGCAGTGAGTTCATCTCTCTGGCTACTTTGTGGCAGATGGATTGGAAGATGTGCCAAAAGTGGAAGGACAGTGACTGGTTAATAGACCACGGGACCAAACATTTCAAAGGAGTGAGGGCGGCTTGATCCAGGAAGACAAAAATGGCGGCAGTGGGGATGTGCAGACTGAAGAAATACGTTGGAGTAGACTATGTAGGAGCTGCTGAGAGTTTGGCTGGGGAGGTGAGGGAAAGAGGAAAGAAGGGTGATTTCTAGGTTTTTAGATGAAACACCTGGACACATGACCTGCCATTTTCGGCGACTCCTGCCCAGGACAGGTCTCACCTCCTCCGTAAAGGCTGTCATCATTTCCGACCTCCAACCCTCTCTCTCTCTCTCTCTCTCTCTCTCCTCTCAACACCTGGGGTGGAAAACCACTGCCTGCATCACCTGTCTATTCAGAAGTGTGTGCTAAACTCCCCAGCCTGGCTTATGTTTCTTGAAGGTGAGGAGGAAGTGAGGGACGCGCCCTAAACCCAGCAATACCTGGGACGGAGCCTTGGACGTAGTAGGAGCTGCATATAATTTTGCTGCCTGGTGAATTAACTACCATTCACCAGGCAGCAAATACTCTGAAAGCTGCTAAGAATATTCTACCACCTGCTAACTGTTCACATCCTACAGATCTTATCCCAATTGGACAGCTCAAAAAGCCCATTACCAAAAGCCTTTGGAAATTCTGTTTTTCTCTAGACTCTTAAAGACAGGCATTCAACTTCTATTATGTACTCTGTTATTACTTAGTATTACCTCTTTCACTTGATATGAAGTTACTTCTCTTTCCCATGATTAAGTATTACCTTAAAGTGCAGCCTCATTTCCTTTTCTATTAAATAGAAATTGAGAGTAAGTTTCTCCTCATTGAAAACACTCGGAATTATTTCAAGTATATTTCATTTTCTACAATGTTCATTCACATTTTGGTTAAAATGCTTTAAAAAAACACCTTCCAGATATCATAATATCACCTTTCATTCATTTTAAAAGTTTTCAAAAAATATAAATCTGATGCCTATTTGGAGTTAGACATTTACTGTACCTTCCCACATAGAGCTGCAGTGCTGTGTATAATATTCGTAACAGTAAAGACCTTATGCTGAAGCAGGAATTAAACTTTTCCTTATTCTTCCTATCAATGTACAACCTTAGAGAATTACTTAGAAAAGTTTATTTCTGTTCATAATCCACTCTGGTGCTGGGGTAAGTATAACAGAATTTGCCTCCATTTCACAGTGCGTGGACGCTGAGAGTGATTAAATAATTTCTGTGTGCACACAGCTAGAACCAACTCCATCCAGATCGTGCTGAGTCCCAGCTTTGGGCTCTCTCCTCTACACAAACCATTCACTCAGCTTCTAGTGACTGGGAGTGGATCCCTAGGGAAACTCCAGTCCACTGTAGCACTTCCCAGGTGGTTTGGGAATCCTTCCTTAAATCAAGCCAAATGCGAAAGTTTCCATTCACTCTCAGCCCAAGCATCTAGAGCATGAGTTCTTGACATGGACTTCACAGGGTTGCATGCAATCCCTGTAGTACGTACCAAACTGCTGATAACAAATGCGTGTTGTCAGGAGTAGGCCTGTGTTGTTTTCTAAACATCAGGTTTTCAAAGGGGCCTGTTAGCCCCACTCCCCCAGAACCAAACCCTTCTCCCTAGGGAAACACAAGACAAGTGTTCTCCTCACTTCTCCCCCAGGCCTGCTCCAGCGGAGAAGAGCGTTATTCCCACCTGCACTGTTTTCATCCGCAGGTCGAACACTTTCAGTGTTCTTCCCTGTCTGCAACACTGCCGTCCCCAGCCTCAGCTGCTGTAGAATCGTTCTTGGGGACATTTCCAGTTCCCTTAGGGAACTGAATGACTTTCAACATATGGCACTAGGGACAGATGACAACTTCACATTCATGTATTCGTTCAACATCTTATTTCAAAAGAGAAAGGTAAGTGATTTTCATTTTAACAGTCCTCAAAGAGCTCAAAGTTCAGAAACCCCAGCCATAGAATCTATGTCTTTTTGTTATCCTTGTTTCTCTCCCATCCCCCAGCAAAAATGCTTCAGATCCAGGAGTTATATTTCCTTTCCCTTTAAATTCCGAGTCAAGACATATGAAAATTACTGGACACGTTTGTGTAATCTTGCCCTTAGCAAGGGTAATATTGGAACTTTAAGAGAAGCTGATCATTGGAAACCCATGCCTGGGATATGGACGGATCCTGACCCACCCACTGCTTGTGACCCAGAGAGCATCGCAGAGGTGGTTCGACACTTACCCTGCTGTCCTCCGCGCTTTCGGGAGCTGCTGACATTTCCACACCCTCAGCACGAGCTTCCGTTGCTCTGCTTTCAAATCAGATGGAGTGAAGGCTTCCTAAATTCAACACACTGCTCGCAACCCAAAGCCACGTCCTGCACTTCAGCGGCTGAGCTGTCCAATTATACGCTGTTGAGATGCATCTGGGATGCCTGTCTTGGCTGACGCTGGTCTGGCGTCATGCGTGTGTATGGATTTTGCCACATAATGCACCCCCCAGACAAACAGCTCACCACATCAGGCTGTCCAGTCTCACTGGGGGCTCCTCACCATGCCTCCCGGCTGGCGACCAGAAGCCAATCCTGCAGCAGGAAGATGAGTGAAACTCGTGGTAACCTAAACCCGGAGTGAAATGAGACTCCTCCAGCTTCGGAGGCTGCCTTGACAGCTAACACCTGACATGCTACCTTATCCATGTCCACAGGCCCTCTGATGATTAGAACTTCTACGCCCCTCCTGACTCCAATTCATGTCCACCCCTCCCGACCACAATAAGAATTGCAGAGAGAAATAATTCGCTAATTATGCTGCTTATAACCAGCAGAGAGGGCAGCAACAGGATGGCTTGACATAAGATTTTTTTTTTTTTTAATCTCAATGTATTTGAAGTTGCCATGGGTTGGAAACCACCAAGACTTGGGGCTCACAATTGTGGGGATGAATGAGACATGCCTGTGTTTGTTTGTGTCTGCCTTTTGAGAAAAATGATTATTCTGAGAATGCCCATGTAGCAGAACTTGTCTGCTGTGAGGGTGCCTAGGAGAGAATCCAATTTGCTCACTGCAGTCTTTGGGGAACATGTCTCTGCGGGCGTGGAAGGCCTGGAAGCTGTCTGCATGCCAAGGCAATGCCCCCGAAATGAAGTCTTACATAAACCTGACAAATTATCTTCAGATAGAAGCAATCTCCACGGGCTATTACGGAGCCATGAAAATAACTGCTAGTGGATTACCAAAACAAAAATCTGGCTGAGCAAATGCTGCAAAAATTCTGTCTCTTAGATAGCACCAGTAATATTTCGCTGGGGATTTTTAAGGTACAGGTGTGCTTTCTTCTCTCTTGTCTTCCCATCCTCTCTTGCCTTCCTCTTGTCTTTTCCTGCTCTCTTCCGTTCTTTCCTCCCTTCCTTGTATTGTTTGATATGCATGGGTCTCTCTGTCCCCCTCTCTTTCTCCTCCTCTCCCTTTTGCTCTCATCTGCCTCCCTCACGTAACTTATATCCTCTACACCTGCGATCAGCCCGGCACCAAATTTTACAGTCAACCCACCTGATGCTCCCAGAGCCCAAATACCCCGTGCTGCTAATTTTCACCCTCTCCTGGATCATTGCCTTGTCATCCAGGCCAAGACCTTCCCGAAGGTGGTTTAACGCCTCTCCCCTTGGCCTAACAACCTTCACTGGCTTCCCACTGGGTACAAGATAAAGTCCTACTCCTTGGCACGCACACAAGACTCCAATCCAACCCCGACGGCCAAGTGCCACCCTCCCACCAGTCCCGTCCCTGCCTTCACTCTATACTGCACACCCCAAACGCCTTCCACCCGCAAGCACCCCACACACCTCCCAAACAAGCCTCGGCTCATCACAGCCCTGGCAAGTGCTGTCTCTATTCAATCCTGCGCATGGCAGATCCAGCCTGCCTTCCAGGCCCAAGCCCTCCCCTGCCTTCCTCAGGCAAAGTCAGTTACCTTCCAGACAGCCTTGCATTGCAAATGGTTACTCCCATCTGTCTCCCCAAGTAGGTGGAGAGTTCCTGGGCCAAAGGTGTTGCTGACTCACCCACCAGGCAGTTGCTCAAGAAGTGTTTGCTGAATGAACTCTGTTTCTTTGAGTTTCTGCTGGATGTCTTACAAGTGTGAAGAACGCATCATGGGGCAGTGTTTACAAGTGTGAATGTGTGGCTTCAAATTCCACCTGTGACTTCACCAAGTTACTTAACCTCTCGGTGCCTCAGCGTTTCCATCTGCAAAATGGAAATAATGATATCGTCCAGCCCTAGGGTGACCGTGAGAATCAAACGAGTTGCTCTGTGTCATGTAATTAGAATGCAGCCCAGGTAATGGAAAGCGATCCAGGCTGCCTGCGTGTTTGTTTGAGAGAGTGGAGCTGATTCTGCTAGTCTACGGCTATCCCAGTTGTGCTTGAGGGAGATGGTTCCAGACACCATTGGGGCTGGTGTGATTTAGATGAGTAGATTTTATTAGGAATACATGTCTGCCTTCCTCCTCCAATCAAAAGGACAGATGCCGATACCATGAATAAAATTCCATTCCACAAGAAAGCTAGCAGTGGGTTTTTGCCACACCCAAGGTTACAGAACAGGCTGGAGTGTTGGGTCTGGAAAGCAGACAAGAAGAAACCTAGTTATAATGCCACAGTTCTTTTCTATTATTTATTTGAGAGACAGAGAAAGATAGATAGATAGTCAGATATATAAAATGAGACATATATTTTACATTTGTTGGTTTACTCCCCAAATGCCTACAACATCCAGGGATGGGTCAGACCAAATTCAGGAGCCTGGAACTCAGTCTAAGTTTCCTACATGAGTGTCAGGGACCCAGTACTTGAGCCATTACCTACTGCCTCCCAGGGTGTGCATAAGGAAGCTGGAATTGGGAGAGGAGGTAGGACTCTAACTCAGGCACTGCCATATGGGATATGGGTATTCCTAGTGATCTTAACCTGTGTTCCAAATGACTGCCATCTGAAACTATGATTCTTAGGCTGCTATACTTAGGAAAATATATTGGTTTAAGCTGTTTACTAGAAAATGTGTTTTTATCCACAAGAGAAGCTAGAAGTCTAACATCAACAACAACCTCAACAATGAGAAGTTAAAAGTATTCAGACAACAGCCAAAAGGAAGTCTTGATTCATTTTCTTGCAGGTAAGCCAAAAAGGAGATTCTCTGGGCTGAATGTCTGTGAACTGTGGTTTCACCTCAGTAAATCCTTCCCAGTGGTGCCTGCCTGCACCTGGCCACATCTCTCGTGAGTGCCTCCTGCTCTATGCTCTAGCTGTCCCAACGACAATGGAGACACCCACACAGAGGCTTGCCCCCTGCCACTGCACCGGCAGCTACAATGCCTCCCGCCCTCTCCCTGCTGAAACACTCATTTGGGTTCCCACTGTTCCTTGCTCATTCCAAGGCCCTCAAAGCCCACTGAGCACGTGGATTTCTCAAAGCCCTTATCACACTGCACGACAGCTGTGCAAGCACTTTGTCTCCTTTCTAGACTATGAGACTTTTGAGAGGGGAATTATGTCTAATTCCCTGCTGCTTCCTCAATGACTAGAACGGTGCATGAAACAAAGTAGGGATTCAATAGATGCTCGCTGGCTTTTACTAAACAGCCAGGCTGTCCTATGTCTGCAGTGGAAAATTTATTTGTGAGGGGCTGTCCCTTGTGCACTGTATGTCAGCGCCACACCCCAGAGATATCACAGGATGGGTGTGGCTCAGGAATTTCCACATCAGACAAAGCTGGAATGATGGTACAACTAGGCAGCACGTCTCTCAAGGAGGGAAATAGTTAGAATTCCTTCACAGGGTTAGTAACTATTGCGTGTGTCACATTTGAGCCAAGAATTTGAAAGCTTCATGAACTTCAACAATATCGATGTCTCACTTATTTGAGGTGATGATGCACACTGTGGTCACAATGGGAAAACACTACACATCCATCAGAATGACTGGACAAACTGGCCTTCCCAAATGCTGGGAAGAATACGGAGCAACTGGAATTCTCATACACTGTTAGTGGCAATGGCAATTTGTACAACTGCCTTGGAAAACTATTTGACAGATTCTAATAAATTTAAGAGTATCTCTACCCTATGGCCTAGCAATTCTATACCCAGGGAGACAAATAGGGGGAATACATCAGAAAAACTGCCCCAAATTAGAAACAACAGGAGACTGAGTGACCAGTAGTGATGTATCATATGATTAATAACTACACAGCAATAAAAAAGAACAAAGTATTGATATGCAACAAGAAGTATGAATCTCACAGACATTATACTGAGAAAACATGTCAAACATGAGAGTTTGTATGATGTAAGAACTATATAAGAAGTTCAAGAACAGGTGGAAAGTCAGAGTAGAGGCACCTCCAGGGGTTAAGGGTAGGTCCTGACAGGGAGGGCGGGAAGGAAGCTTATGGATACTGGAATTGGCTTACATCTTTTACTGAGAGTTCATTATGTGGGTGCAGACCTCTATAAGAACTCACTGAGCTTTGAACACTCTTATATGCATGTCACACTTCACTAAACAGTGTTTATTAGATAGGTACATAGGTAGATATGTCGCTCCCCCTCTTCGTGGAGGAACGACACTGAATCCTGCCTAGGCTTCATATCCGAGTCACGGCACCATTATGTCGCTCCCCCTCTTCGTGGAGGAACGACACAGGACCCTGCGCTGTTCTTTCGTCTGCTCGGCCCTCCCCGGGTTTGCTGCTGGTTCTTCCCGGGTTGGCTACTATCCCTTCCACCTCCGTGGAAGGGCAGTTCCCCCTGGCCACATTCCCCACTTCCGCAGGGGAGCGGCACACCGCCGGCCGGCTCGTCTCGGGGGCTGCACAGGTGTTCCTTCAGCTAGATGTTCCCCTTAGATGTTCCCCATAGATGTTCCTGGTGCATGCCGTCTCTCTCCTCCTTTATAGTCCTCCTCTGCCAATCCCAACTCGGCTGCCCACACGCCGAGTACGCTGCTCTCCTCCAATCAGGAGCAAGTCCTACAGTTTATTGGTTGAACTGGAGGCAGCTGTGCAGAAGCTGTTTACTTCTCTCCCAGCGCCATATTGTGGGAGAGCAGATGCATAGAATAAGTCTTAATTCCAGTTAACTCAGTCTAGTCCGGATTGCTCCCCACAAGATAGATCCATTGATCACCAGAAGTCCATGTAAGTGCAAGGGACAAAACAACCCATAACTTAGAGAATGGATCATACACACCCCTTTTGGTTCAGGGGAAAAGAGACCATCAGTGAACAAAACATGACAAATAACTCAGTTGACCTGGCAGGCTAGTGGAATACAGCATTGCAATAAACTCAATGTGTGCAAACATCAAAGGGCCAGTTTATCCCTCAGCCTGGCTCATCTGCTGTGGCCATCTTGGGGAGTGACCCAGCAGGTGGAGGATCTTTCTCTCTGTTTCTCTCTCTCTCTATAGCTCTGACTTTCAAATAAATAAATAAATCTTTTTTAAAGTCAGAGTTACCCAGAGAAAGGAGAGGCAGAGAGAAAGAGAGAGAGAGAGAGAGAGAGAGAGAGAGAGGTCTTCCATCCGATGGTTCATTTCCCAGATGGCAGCAACGGCTGGAGCTCTGCCAATCCGAAGCCAGGAGCCAGGAGCTTCCTCTGGGTCTCCCACGTGGGTGCAGGGTCCCAAGGACTTGGGCCATCTTCCACTGCTTTCCCAGGCCATAGCAGAGAGCTGGATCAGAAGTGGAGCAGCCGGGTCTCAAACCGGCGCCCATATGGGATGCCAGGCCAGGGTGTTAACCCCCTGTACCACAGCGCCGGCCCCAGTCTTTGGAAAAATCCATCCAAGTTACCTGTCCAGCCTTTGCTGGCATTTAAGTCTGCAATCCTGGCCTTGAGGTGAGACCTACAGGAAGGTCAAGCATCCAGCTACTTGTTTCCTTTCTCTTTGGTCTTTGGGTCTCACCGATTGGATTATGGAACAAGGAAACAGGTAAAGAAGATGACAGAACACCGCCCCAGGTCTCTTCTTTTTACCTTTTTTCCCTGAAGAGGGAAGTGATTCAAGTGTATCTTTTGGCAAATAGAATAGGAAAGAAACATCAGTGGAAGAAAACAGAAAATCTTCAAGTCAGGAACCACATCAAAGTGAGTGACCTTCTCAGTTAGATATCTGAGTTTCCATCTCACCATACAGATTTCATGAAAGATGAGTTTGGGTGGTAGGTCTGTAGCTGAACAATTTTATTTATTATCTCTAAATATCAGGTTACAACAGCTTCATTCCTGGATTCAAGAAAGGCAGGTATTTCTAAATATTTTCCAATCCCTTCATGACTGTTTCACCCCACATACTATTTTTCCTTTCTCACAAAACTGTATTTATATGTCAAAATTACAGAGATTATTGTAAAAGAAGGCAAGATAGAAACTATTGGCCCAACTTTGGTCTGAAAATCTTTTATGGGTAGACAATTTTAAAAAGTTAATAGTAAAATATTCTTAAGTTATCTATTGCTTTTGGTAAATTAGAGTTATTTTTCATGTATGGAAATGATAAACTCTCCTTTAAAATAATTTATTGGGGGGGGGGGCGGTGCTGTGACGTAGCAGGTAAAACCACTACCTGCAGTACCGGCATCCCATATGGGCGCTGATTCGAGTCCCAGCTGCTCCACTTCCCATCCAGCTCTCTGTTACAGCCTGGGAAAGCAGTAGAAGATGGTCCAAGTCCTTGGGACCCTGCACTTGCAAAGGAGACCCGGAAGAAGCTCTTGGTTCCTGGCTTCAGATTGGCACAGCTCCAGCCGTTTTGTGGCCACTTGGGGAGTGAACCAGAGGATGGAAGACATCTCTCTCTCTCTGCCTCTCCTTCTCTCTCTGTGTAACTCTGACTTTCAAATAAATAAATAAATCTTAAAAAAATAATTGATGGGGGCCAGCATAGTGGCATAGCAGTGAGGCCACTTCCTACAATGCTGGCATCCTATATGGGTGCCAGTTTGTATCCCACTTCCACTTCTGATCTAGCTCCCTACTAATGGCCTGGGAAAAGCACCAGAAGATGGCCCAAGTGATTGGGCCCCTGCCATCCAAGTGGGAGGCCTGGATGAAGCTTCTGGCTCCTGGCCTTAGCCTGTCTCAGCCTTAGTGTTGTTACCTCTTGGAGTGTAAACCAGCAGATGGAAGATCTCTGTCTCGCCCTCTCTCTCTGTAACTCTGACTCTCAAAAATGCATAAATAAATATTTTTAAAACAATTTATGTAAATCCAAAGGTCAAAATTAAAATAATATAAGACTTGTGATGGGATTGTGGCAATTTGGGATGACCTGACCCACTGGGATGATCTTACCTCTGGGGCTCCAAGATGGACTTCTAGGACTTCATAAATCCCCTGACCATCTGTGTAGAATTGTGCACTTGAGCTTTTCTGGGGGGAAAGTTCACAGGTGTCATGAAGTTCCCTAAAGGACTCTGACTCCAAAATGCTAGGGACGGGTACCCTTGAACCTGGGCTGAGCTGCTCAATACAGTAGCCATGGCCCACTCTGCTGTGCAGCACTCGATTGGCAGCTGTGAAAAGTAAGATGGGCAGCAAGCTACAGTACACACCATATTTCAGAGACTTAGCATGAAAAAGAGAATGTAAAATAGCTTGTAAACAATTTTTGTTATGTTGGTTACTTATTAGGAAGATATTTTGGACATGTGAGTTATAGAAAATGTAGTATCAAAATAAATTTCACCTGTTCTTTTCTTTTTTAGTGGGGTTACTGCAAAATTACATTCATGACTTGAACTTGTGGCTCGCATTATATATTTGGTAGACAGTAGTACTGAGTTATGGTCTAAAGCCAAGAAAAATAAAATTATTTCAGAAGTCCATGAGAAATTACAGCTATGACTGTATTTTAAAGCATATGTATAAAGCTAGAAACTAGAGATAGATAGGGAGAAAAAATAAAGTTTTGTAACATTGTAACATTCTGAGAAAACTATATAATACAGGTATAAGTTTCACTTTGTCCCCTTAATTACTAAACCAAGTAATTAAGCCAATAGTAGGAATTTAAACTTTTTTTGGTCTTTCCAAACCCAAAGTTTAATTTCCATGTTTCCAAACACAGATAGAAAATAGTAATTTTTTAAAGGTTCCTGGGGAAAAATAGGTGAATGGGTTAAGTTTCTTTATTTTGTAACCTAATCTATATCCACCAAATAAGGAAGACTTTATTGTGTTTGCCTTGGGCCAGGCCTGGCTCCCCACCGCAGTTCATGGCCCACACAGGGTAATTGCACGGTGCAAAGTATTTAGAGGAGCTGGGAGCTCCAGGAAGGCAGCTTTCCTCTCTGGGTCTGCAGGTCTAGGGGCAGCCTGGTGTCCCCTCAGCTTTCCCTTTGGAGCTGAAAGCCCACTGCCTC
Source organism: Oryctolagus cuniculus (assembly GCF_051225735.1). Lineage (NCBI taxonomy): Eukaryota > Metazoa > Chordata > Mammalia > Lagomorpha > Leporidae > Oryctolagus > Oryctolagus cuniculus. The sequence goes on from NC_142870.1 coordinate 160,178,015, forward strand.
AGAGCTGAGCCTCCAGGCTCCAGGGAGCAGCACGCTGCACTCTTAGGAGCAGTCCACTGAAACTCGCTTCTGGTCAAAGGTGCTTGTGTGGATGGTCGCGGACCAGCATGCGGGTGTAGTCTCACGTTCGCTTTATTACACACTCCTGCACGTCATCTTTACAGACAGGGTCACACCCTTCAGCGCCGTGGCCTCTCCCGACTATCCTGCCCCCTTTCCCAGCACAAAGACGGTTGCCTTGCTGGTGACTGGGGCAGTCCCAGGTTGGTACCCGACAGAACTCACGGACGAATTTAGCTGCAATGGTGCATGTTCCAAGGGGCTCTACACTCACTCTCACGCCCACTTGTCTCCCATTCACGCCACTCCTTACTCCCACCCCAAATTTAAAAGCACCACTTTGGACGTCCAGGGTTTCCATAAAATGACATAATTTAGAAGAGCTTTCAGTGGCACATTTTTCTCAATGAGCTGACTTGTTCAGACACACTCAGGCCTCACGCAACCACAGCTCCTAAGCTCGGGTTTTGGATCCCCGTCCTCTCTGCATTTCCTGGGAGCAGCACTTCTGCCCTTTAAGAGGACAGCAGCTCCACCAGCCGAGCAAGGCAGCAGCTGCACTGGCTTGGCTCGGCTCTGTTTTTGAGCCCTCTTAGGGTAGCGAGGACAACACCCATGGCCGGCAGCCATGGTGGAGGTGCAAGAGCACAGCACACAGACTCAGGCTTCTACAGTTCCATTGGGCATAAGAGTCCCCCGGGGATCTTGTCGGAGCTCCGATGCCGACTCTAAGCTGGCGTGGGCCCCATGAGTCTGCGTTCTCAGCAGGCTCCTTGTTGGGGCCTTTGCTCCTGGGCCACAAACCATGCTTCGAAAGGCAAAGAAGACCATCTCTAGAAACCCATCAACTCTGGATTTCTATAATTTTCTGTGACCAGACACACTGACAGCTGGTATAGATAGGGACAGATTCTCCTTAGGGACGTTCCGCTAGAAGACTCTGGAAGTCATAATGACTTGGCAGAACCAGCAGGAAGACTAGGTAGGACTAGCTGAGCCCGAAGATGTTCCTAATACTTTCTGCCTCCAGCCCTGCATTGTCACTCCCTCCTTCATGTGTCACTCCGGTACAGCCACTTTCCCATGAAGCACCTGTGTCTCATCCGGAACCAGGAAGGAGATGCCGTGAAGGCCATGTGAAAGTTAAGCACCACTTGGAGGTGCCATGGAACTCCCGGAAACCCTCACACACACCAAACTATACCTTGTTTGTCCAATGAAGGCACTACCCCCAGCCCCAGAAAAGTGGCTGTTACATGTGGGAATGCACCCTCTTTTGCTTTTGACTTCTGGCCCTTACTTCTGGGTCCTTCTCTGGCCTCCCCCCGCTCCAAAGACAACTTTCTGGCCAACTCATGATGGGGAAACTCTCTGTGTGAAATTATATCCACTCTCTCAGCCGGCCACGGCTCAATAGGCTAATCCTCTGCCTGCAGCACTGGCACTCCGGGTTCTAGTCCCTGTCGGGGCGCCGGATTCTGTCCCGGTTGCCCCTCTTCCAGGTCAGCTCTCTGCTATGGCCTGGGAGTGCAGTAGAGGATGGCCCAAGTGCTTGGGCCCTGCACCCCATGGGAGACCAGGAGAAACACCTGGCTCCTGGCTTCGGATCAGCGCAGTGCGCCGGCCACAGCGCGCCGGCTGCAGTGGCCATTGGGGGTTGAACCAACGGCAAAGGAAGACCTTTCTCTCTGTCTCTCTCTCTCACTGTCCACTCTGCCTGTCAAAAAAAAAAAAAAAAAAAAAAAAAAAAAAAGAAATTATATTCACTCTCTCTCTCTCTCTTTTTTTAACTTTTATTTAATGAATATAGATTTCCAAAGTACAGCTTATGGACTACATTGGCTCCCCCCCCCCCCCTTTTAAATAAATCCTGCTCTCTCTCCTGCAACTTACTTATGCCTCTACTCTGAATTCGTATCTCTGGTGGTAGGGCAAGAATGTGGATTAGTATTGAGATAATGACCCCCATAACAATAATGCTAGTTGTAGGTATTTCTCTAAATAAGAGAGTTCAGAAATAAAGTTTCTGAGTCTATCCTCAAACCATTTCAGGATCTTGTAAAGAGTGGTGCATGGATCAAAGCCATTACCTGCCAGTCCTTTCAAATGCATATCTAGCTAATTTCTTCCCAGCATAGCTGTGCAAACAGACCCTCTTTATGCCCCAGCAAGGACTTCAATTATGGTAGGTGCAAAAATGTACCTTAAGCTTATTCAGTAACTTGTTACATGGATCAGTTATTTTGAATCCTTATGTAAAGATGGATTTTGCTAAATAAATATTTATTGCTCAATCTATCTGTTCTGTAAATGCTAATACTCCCATGGAAGGTGTGCTTAAGTTAGGACTTATCTCTTTCAATCCACAGCTGAGAAGTATGAAAAAATAATTTATATTCATGACAAACATAAAGAGCTGCAGATCCTTCTATCACACCAATTGTTTTTCAATCCAGAGTCAGGTCTGCTGCCCAGTGTTTGATGCTGAGATGCAATTTCTTGGTATACATAAATTTAAAAAATGCAGTATGCTAAGTGGAAGTCAAAATGAAGTACAAATGTGATATTTTTAAAAAATATTGATTATTTTATTTGAAAGACACACACACACACACAGAGAAGCAGAGAGACAGAGAGATCTCTCATCTGCTGGTTCACTCCCCAAATTCCTGGTACAGCTGATGTTGTGCCAGGTCAAATCCAGGAGCCAGGGCCTTAATCTGAGTCTTCCTTGTGGGTGGCATGGACTCAAGTCCGTGAGCCAGCACCTGCTGCCTCGCAGGTTAAGAAGCTGGAATTCCAAGCAGAGCTGAGGCTCAGACCCTGGCTCTCTGATACGGGATGTAGGCATATCAATTGGCTAGTTAAATACTGCATCAAATGCCTGCCCCAGTGATTTTTTTAAAAGATTTATTTAGGTATTTGAAAGGCAGAGTTACAGAGGTAGAGAGAGAGAGAGATAGAAAGTCTTCCATCCACTGGTTCACTCCCCAAATGGCTACAACGGTCAGAGCTGGGCCGATCTGAAGCCAGGAGGAGCCAGGGGTTTCCTCCAGGTCTCCCACATGGGTGCAGGGGCCCAAGGACTTGGGCCATCTTCTACTGCTCTCCCAGGCCATAGCAGAGAGCTGGATCAGAAGAGGTGCAGCCGGGACTTGAACCGTTGCCCATATGGGATATCAGTTCTGCAGGCAGTGGCTTTCGCTGCTGTACCACAGTGCCAGCCCCCACAATTATCTACGTGTGTGTGTATGTATGCGTGTATATATATCTGTGTATGTATACATACAAACACACACACACATATTATATACACTTCTCTTGGCTACTGGCAAATGATTTTGCCACAGGCATACTATGTGCCAAACATTGTGTCAGGTGTTGGCAGTTGGGAGTGAAGGGTGAGAGACTGGCTAATACCAGCCACCAGACCCAGGTTCTCTTGAGTGGGGTTGAGGGAGATAGGAACCTGACTATATATTTCCAATAGAACATGACTGTGGAGACTCATCTATGAAACACAGAACAGAGATAGAACTGAATAATGACCTGGTGGTCATGTTGGCCTCTGAGACCTAATGCAGTTGGAAACCTAACAGAGTCTAAAGTTTTGAGGGAAACTACAGGCATGCATGCCTGGGTAACTTCTTAACACATTCATAATTCACATTAATTTGAAGCAAAGGCAGGAAGGGAATGAGCAGACTTCTGTTGCACGCCTCATGCTTTGCATAACTGGTGCCATTTAATCCCAAGGTTCAGAAAGGTCAAGATCACGAGGGTGCATGCAGCTGGCTAAGCTGCTGCTTGGGACGCCTGCATCCCATATTGGAGCACCTGAGAGCTGGCCCTGCCTCTGGTCTGCATCCACTTAAGCTTCCTGCTAATGTGCCCCAGAGACAGCACGGGACAGCTCAACCCCTGAATCCCTGACAAACACGTGGGAGACCCAGACTGAGTTCCTGGCTCCTGACTTCAGCTTGGCCCAGCAATTTGGAGACTGATGGAAGACTATAATGGATGGAAGACCTCTCTGTCTCTGTCTTTCTGTCTCTTTCACACTGGTTTCAAATAAATGAAAATGAATAAAAATTTTTTTAAAAAGCCAGGAAGGTCAAGGTCAGGAGATGGAATCTGAACCTGCCTTTGCTCATATCAGGTTTGTTAAGAAACTAACAAATTAAAAAATTCTCAGCTCTTTACAGGACTAGATTTCTTTCCCCAACCTCCCGCACCAAGTAACTACGTAAGCAATCATAGCAATAACAAACAGCAGCAGCTAACACTTAAATAGTTCATTTCTGTACCAGGCACACACCATTGTAGAGATTTTTGTAGATATTTACTTTTTACAGCAACCCCATGAGATATTATCTCCATGTTATAGCTGAGAAAATAGGAGAAGGTAAGCTCAATCATTTCTTTGCAGGCACCCAGGTAACGTGGCAAACTGGGATCTGAAGCTGGGAGATCGAGCCCCAGAGCCCCTCTGCTGCTCCGAGTGGTGTGTGCACAGCACCACGGGCATGACTCAGAAGCCCTGTTAGAACCACAGTCTCACATCCTGCCCTGGACCTCACGATTCAGAATCAGTGTTTATAACAAGCCTCTCTGGTGGTTTGATTGTTGAAACTCATGCAGCTGGTGCCACGGCTAATTAGGCTAACCCTCCGCCTGCAGCGCTGGTAACCCAGGTTCTAGTCCCAGTTGGGGCACTGGATTCTGTCCTGGTGGCTCCTCTTCCAGTCCAGCTCTCTGCTTTGGCCCAGGAGTGCTGTGGAGGATGGCCCAAGTGCTTGGGCCCTGCACCCCATGGGAGACCAGGAGAAGCACCTGGCTCCTGGCTTCGGATCGGCGCAGTGTGCCAGCCACAGCAGCCATTTGGGGGGTGAACCAACGGAAAAGGAAGACTTTTCTCTCTGTCTCTATCTGTCTTACTCTGCCTGTTAAAAACAAACAAACAAACAAACAAAAATACCTCATGCAGCACAGGTCCAAGGCACCATCATATGCTACATCTGTTGATGAAAGCCTCCTCTCTCCAAGCTTCCATCTACCCTGGCTCTACCCCCATTCTGAAAAATAGTTTTAAATTCCTCCAGCCTGTGTACACTGGCCCTGCCTCAGTTTTACCTCACGTTGACCTGAGCAATAGCTGTCCTGCCTACAGCAGATCCACCGCTGTCACACATCAGAGTTTCTCCACTGTGGATCTGAAGGTTCCTAGAGAGGACTTGCTTTGTTAGTCTCTGTCTTCTCCCTGCTGTAGTGCACAGTATTGTTCATTCATCCATCCAATCCATCTCTCTCTCTTCCTCCTTCTCGCTAGAGATGGCCCAAACCTCCCCTTGTCTCCTACGAAACAAATCCACCATCACCCAGATCCTCTGATCCTGCTCCAAGCCTGCTGGTCAAGGCATTTGTTTCCAAACAGTGTCAATCCCTTCCTTAGAGGAAGAACTTCTGTTGCCAGTTGTTACTAGATACAATTTTGTTGTGCTACAGTTACTTCTGTGCTAGCTGCTTTTTAAATGGTGAAAAATAACACACTTACAGAAAGCTGCATACACACTCCTTTCTTAACCTTCTATTTCTGCTCTCTTTCAATTTAGTGGGGAAAACAGTTGGTTTTCATTAACAAGCTATTAAATAAAAATATGAGTCATGTCATTTAGTAAAATGGCCATCGTCCATGGACCACACTTAAACTAGAAAACTTGATGTCCATGCAATCTGTTGTTTGCTAATGGGATACAGTGGCCTGTCTACTTCTTATGCTTTTTTTTTTAAAGATTTTATTTATATATTTGAGAATTGGAGCTACACACAGAGAGAAAGAGAGGCAGAGAGAGAGGTCTTCCATCCTCTGGTTCCCTCCCCAAATGCCTGCAATGGCCAGACCAAGATCAGGCCGAAGCCAGGGGCCAGGAGCTTCTTCCAGTTCTCCCATGTGGATGCTGGGGCCCAAGCACTTGGGCCATCCTCCACTGCTTTCCCAGGCCATAAACAGAGAGCTGGATCAGAAAAGGAGCAGCTGGGATGCGAATCAGGGCCCACATGGGATGCCAGCATAGCAGGTAGAGGCTTAGCCTAGTACGCTGGCCCCAATTTCTTATTCTTGATTGTTAGGAAACTAAATAGGCAAATGCTCTTGTATACAGTGAGCATATTCCAGTGCAAGGTTTCCTCAATGCAAAATTCATTTTATATTATTTAATGGGAAGTGGGAAGTGTAGAGGATGTGTGATAGTATTTTGATTAAATGGGAACAGCTAGATAAGAAGAATAAAATGGATAGTTTTAGGCAGGCTCTTGGGTCATCAGGGTCTGTCTCTTCAGATTGTGGATTAAACTACTTTGGGCTTCTTGCTCTCTGCCTTTCATCCTTGGACAGATAATATTAAGAAGCAATAGAATCAGCCAAATGTGTAGTCTATCAGATGGAATTTGTTCTTTATGAATCATTTTCGCATAAGATTTGCTGGAAGAAAAGGTTAAACTCATTACCAAACGGTGGTCTCTAGATCCTGTGAGAGAGGGAGCCCACCAGAGCAGTCTCTGTCTCTGTCAACATTGATCTCTAGTGCCTGGCACAATACCTGCCACATTTAAAGGCTTTCTCTCAAAGGAAGACAAACAGTACTGAAAGAAAGTGATTTTGAATTGCAAATGGTTTGCAAAGAGCAGGGAGCACACTTGTTATCTTTTGATGATCAGTCTAAATATAACCATCCTTACTAGATTTTCCTCATTGATTAATTTTGACTTTAAAACCTTGTCAGTGTGTCAAATATCTAAAATAAAGAAAAAAAACCTTTCAGACATCTATTCAAGATAATAAAACAATGGTCCAGAAATGAAATCATCCACTGCCTGTCGCTCCCCCTCTTCGTGGAGGAACGACACAGGACCCTGCACAGGACCCCCTCCGTGGAGGGGCGGGCCCCCCTGCCACTTTCCCCACTTCCGCGGGGGAGTGGCACACAGCCGGTCGGCTCTCTCGGGGGCTGCTCAGGTGTTCCTTCAGATGTTCCTCAGGTGTTCCTGGTGCATGTTGTCTCTCTCCTCCTTTATAGTCCTCTTCCACCAATCCCAACTCTGCTACCCACACGCCGAGCACGCTGCTCTCCTCCAATCAGGAGCAGCTCCTGCAGCTTGTCAAGTTGGTGAGAGGCAGCTGTGTAGAAGCTGTTTACTCCTCTCCCAGCACCATATTGTGGGAGAGCAGATGCATAGAATAAGTCTTAATTCCAGTAACTTAGTCTAGTCCGAGTTGCTCCCCACAACTGCCTACGATACCAGCAATGACAATATGGAAACAAAGTATCAGCATAAAGTTGGAAATGGGATTTTACATGGATAACCCTGCCTCTCCCTTTTCCCTCTGCTGTAGAAGTTAAATTCCGCTTATTCTTCTAGGCATGATACAGATTCTATTCCCTTCAATAAAGGTTACATACATCACCACCATCCACCAGTACCTCTTCCTCTTCTTGGCATCTTGAATATATAATATCTGTTCCATTCATTTGGATTTGTCAAAAACACAGATAACAACAAATAACTAGAATTCTGTTGGCCTTTTTGTGTACATGTTTCTTGACTCTGTGAAGAAAGTAAAGGTTCTTCCTGGAAGTATAACTGGCTGTCCTTTTTGCATCTCTCATTGGCATAGTGTGGGGTTTCACATAGAAAAAACTTATAGATTCACTTGACAACACATTTTCCCAAAGGGAGGCAGCAACTAGCTGTACCATATGCTACTAACAGGAAGCACAACCCCAAACGAGACACTGCTGGGCCTCAGTACAGTCTCCTCACATTTCAAGAAAAAGTTGTCTAATCATTAATGTGGTGTCTCAAAGGTTTTCCCTTAAGGAGGTTTAGGAAAGGAATTGACACAACACAGGAGTCAACAATTGCAAAAACTTGTGTTTAAAATAAACTAGGTAATTAGATCATTTTGCTAACAAGATGAATGTTTTTGATGAAATGTTTTGTTCATCCAAGTAAATGCATAGGGACCTCTGCTCATTTTCCCATTTCTAATGGGAATTAGGGATTAAGAAATTTGAACTTTGCTTCTAACTCAACCACAGACTTGCTGTAGGGATGCTGAAATAAAAGGGTTGAAAACACTCTTCAGTAGACAATGGCACACACTCACAGCTCTAATCAGACCTCTTATAGGAATTTAATACAGGATTTTCAAAGGTTACCTTATAAACTAATGACAAACAATGGAGTACTTTAAATAATTAAAAGTTGATAACTTGCAGAAAATACCTGGTTCAATATTATCATCTCACACTATATACTTAAAATATAGGCTATATGATTTAAAGAGTAATTATTTTATTTTTAACACTTATTTCTATTTGTTTGAAAGGCAGAGAGAGAGAGAGAGAGAGCGCACTTCTGTATGATGGTTCACTCCCCAAATGGCTACAGTGACCTGGGCTGGGCTAGGCTGAAGCCAGGAGCCTGGAGCTCCATCTGGGTCTTCCACCTGAGTGGCAGGAGCCCAAGTACTTGGGCTGTCTTCTACTGCTTTCCCAGGTTTGTTAGCTGGATCAGAAGCGGAAAAGCCAGGACTTGAGCTGGTGCTCTTTATGGGATGCCAGCGTTGCAGGTGGTGGCTTAATCCACTGCATCATGACACTGGCCCCTGAGAGTAATTATTTTAATTTTAAGAAAGCTTAAAAAAAAGAAACAAGAAAATGCAGCTGACTATTTAATTGATCTTCCAACTGGGAAAATATTTATAAGGACACAATGGAAGAAATAATAAAGGAAATACTGATTAAATTTTGAAAGTCTAGGACAATAGATAAAACTATAAAAGCAGTCAGTATTTATTTAACAGAAACGTACCCAGGCATTATTCTGGGTGCTCAGGCACCCAGAAAACAGGAGTTTCCTGTGTCTTGCTACCAAGGAGCTTACATTTTAGTGGATAAAGACTGGAAATGAAAGAAATACATCATATGGGGAAAGCAAAAAGTGCATTGGGAAAAAGAAAGGTAGAACAAAGAAAGGGGTTTAAGACTACTGACAGCTGAGAATACTGGGAAGTCAAAGTATTAAGTAGGGTGTCAAGGTGGACTTTAATACAAGCATGAAATTTGAATCAAGACTTGCCAGAGGAGTGAGATATTTCAGAGAAGCCTGAGAGTATTCCAGGAGAGAACCATCCACTGCTATAGCAAAGGCAAATGAAAAATGGAAAAACATTGGCAGTTCACAAGATGGGCAAAGAGGCAATATCCTAAATAGGGAATAAAAGAGTCTTGAAAATCAGTTTTTTAAAAATCCAATATTCTATGGAGAATGGGCCCACAACATGAACAGACGACCCCTGGAGAAAAGCCAACAGAAAGTGAAAGAAGTCAAATTGTACAATTAATGAGGCAAGTATCCTATCAGGATATCCAATTTATAAGATTAGGTGATGTTGGTGAGATGGTGGTGAGACAGACATTTTCCAAATTGTTAAGGAAACAGTGAAACGACACATCCTTTTGTAAAACAATTAATTTGGCTAAATTTCCCCATAGGTTTTATTTTTAAAATATTCCTTTTGGAATCAGAAACTAAGACAAATTTTGTGGAAAATGTAATCAAATGATAAGTTTATTTTGGTTCAAAGAATTTATTTTTGCATGTGAAGGTTTTTTTTTTAAATCATAAAAAGGTATTTTAGGAAACAAGTATGCACAGATTTCAAATTATTTTTCCATCAAAATAAACTTATCTTTTAAATTTATTTATTTATTTAATTGAAAAACAGAGAGACATACAGAGAGAAACAGAGACAGACTTAGAGAAAGATCTCCATTGCTGGTTCAGTCCCCAAAGGCCTGCAACACCCAGGGATGGGCCAGGCTGAAGCCGGGGGCCAGGAGCTCCATTCGGGTCTCTCGGGAACCAGTAACTTGAACTTCCCCTCTGGACTCCCAGGGTGCACATAAGAAAGAAGCTGGAGTGAGGAGCAGAGCTGGGACTGGAACCGAGGCACTTTGATATGAGATGTGGACCTCCATGCAATATTGTAACCACTATGCAAAACACCGGCTCCAACAAACTTATCCTTTAATTCCATTTTTCTGCAAACATCTGAAGTACCCTTGTATTTCCTGCATGATTATCTATAATAACACATAAACAATTAATACCTGAATATTGTCGAAGGTGAAATCTCCAGCTCAGGACATGTCTTTGAACACATGGTTCCGCTACAAGCCTGCTCCATAAATACCCCAAACTCCGTGGATCCAAACCCAAACTCACTTTCTGTAGCCCCTACTGCAGCCCTCAAATCTTCTCCTCTTGTCTCGTTCAGCAAACAGCACCAACATACACCAATTGCTTAAGACACAAACCTATGAGTCATCTTTAATAGCTTCTCTCTCATTTCCTGCCTTCTATTGGCCCTGGTGTTTTGCCAGTTCTGCTTTTGTAACATCTTGGATGCATCTCATTGAATCCATTCACACTGGAACCACCTTACTTCAACCCTCAGCATTTTGCACCTAGACTAATGAGTAGCTCATTACCTGGCTCACTGTGGCCAATCTTACCTCCAAGCCATCTGTTACATTCTTGCCATAGGATTTGTTCTATAATACAAAACTGGATCCAATCATTACTTCCTTCAAATGTTTTAAAGAGCTCCCCACTGCCGTCAGATTAAAATCAAAATACCTTGGAAACTTTCCTGATGTAGCCCCTGATGGTCAGCTCTTTTGTCCTGCCAACCTGAATTCCTTATCCACCCACAGTAGTCTTACTATGGATTACATATCATGTCTCTGTGTTTTGCACATGCTACTTCCTCTGCCTGCCTCCTGCCACGTTCACTGGTCCCTTAGTAACTTCTCTTCAGCTTTCCGGATTCTACAGAGGAATCCCATCCTTTAAGCTTCGTCTGATTCTCTAACCCTGATTCATGGGTTTGGAGGTCCTGTTTATTTCTGAAAGAACATTGTGCATGTTAATAGCAGTATGTCTTACAGTGTTGGCAAACATTGGCTTGCTTCTTCGGCTCCCGGGATTACTGCATTTGGCTGCACTGCAGTGTTAAAGTGGGTGCCATACACACAGTGTCCAACTTGCATAATTATACTGGGCCATTCTACTTCCTTTGTACTGGGGAGAAACCATTTTTAGGTCTCTTTGTGGAATGCTTGGCCCAGCTCAAGTGCTGCAATATACAGGTACAGGGGGCCTTCAAGAAGTTCATGGAAAATCCATATTTTGGAAAATGATAAATGGATTTCAAAAAATTTGTACAAAAATAAGCTTACCTTTGAACTACCTGCACTGTTTGAAGCACTCCTGCCTTTACACAGTAAGCATTTGTTTAAAGAATGAAACTGAGCAGTCCATCAACTCCAGTTTCCTAGAAAAATTCTCTGAGGCCAGTGTTTCTCAAAGCGTGGTCCCTGGGCCAGCAGCTTGAGCATTACTGGGGAACTGGTTAAAATACAGATGCTTGGGCCCCGCCCAGATCCACTGAGTATGAAACTCCAGGGGTGGGACACAGTAACCTCTTTCAACAAGCCCTCAAGGTGATTCCGTTGCATGCTTAACACTAGCTCCAGCTGCTTAGAACCAAAAGTAAATATTTCATTCAATTACTTTTCTGGTAAGGGAACATTTGCTTAATTTTGAAAACAATTTTAAATTTTGACACATTTCCCAAAAAGTATATAAAGTGTTATTAGCACCCACCATTCAGATTTACTGTACTGTCTTCATTTTCCCATGAGACATAAAGCAACACATCACCAATGGCCTATCTCCTTCCTCTCGCCCTTTTCTCACCCATGCTAACCTCTAATCTACAGTTGGTGTGTGTTTTGCTCATGTGTATCTTTATATTTTTGCTATGCAAATATATAGGCATTTTCTGGTTTTCTAATTTAAAAATTTTATTTATTCTTTACTTGAAAAGGAGAGAGAGAGCGAGAGAGCAAGAGAGCACTTCCATTTGCTGGTTCACTTCCCAAATGCCTGCAACCATTAGGATGGGGCCAGGCTGATGCTGGAAGCCAGAAACTCAATCTGGGTAACCCACATGGGTGGCAGGGACCAAGTACTTGAGCCATCAATGGTTGCTTCCCAGTGTGTGCATTGGCAGGAAGCTGGAATCAGGAGCGGAGACAGGACTTGAACTCAGCCACTTTGATATGGGATGTGGGTATCTCAAGCTGTGGCTTAAACACTGCACCAAATTCGTGCCTCTAGTTTCTTATGAAGGTTTCTTAGTTATCTTTACAATTCCTCTTCCTCTCATTCCCTTTAAATGCCTATAACATAGCCCCCCTTTTTAGCTTCCCTTTCTTTATCCAAGTGATTTTTAGTGATGCTCAAGTTTGAAAAATCACTGCTACTGGTGTTAGGGAGCCCTAGGAAAGTTCTACGTTGTGGTTTTTGTTGTATGTCTGCCTATACTTATTTAGTATTATTTATGTATTGCTGATACACTGCTCCAGTAAATCCTAAGTCAATTTTCTGTATAGAAAAACATAATGTAGTTTTTTGTTTATCCAGATGGTTTTTCCTAGAAATGCAAACGTCTATGCCTTTCTGAAGTTGCCATGTACACATTGTGCATAGGTACATGAATACACACAAACACATGAAATGTGTTCACCTTTATACACACAACCACACACATGTGTGTGCACATATGTGTATGTGTGTGTGTGTCTGAATTATGTGGCTAATTAATAATTGGTCACTTCATCCTTCCCAAATTCTATCACATATATCTATTATCTTCTGTCCTTTGATATCACCTCACTAATATAAAACTTTGTTCACCACAAACTGGCACCCTCACAGCTACCTTTTACTGCTTCCTGTTTTATCCATTGCACGCTTGGCTGCAGGGTGAGCCCCTAAAAGCACTGTCCTGATCATTTCCCTCCGTAACTCAAGAGCCTCCAGTGATCACGTACTTGTGACCAGGTCTGCTAGGTGCCTCCAGAATATTCCTTCACAACCAAATCCCACTTTCATTTTGGTGGCAAGGCACCAAGTGAAACTGTCCAGCTTTCTTTGCAACTAGGTGTTGCTAGATGAGGTTGTAGGTAGACGGTTTTGACTGGGAATGCTGGTAAGGTCCCTTAAAAAGGAAAAAGCGTATCTGGCAGTGGGTGCCTTTTAACATCCCTTCCCCCGTCTTTCCTGTTGTCTTAAATTTATATGTGAGAGCTAGAGCTGCAGCAGCTGCCATGAACCAGGAGGAAATCTTGAAAATAAAGTCATATACTAAGAATAACAACTCAGAAAGAAAGACGTTCCCTATATCCCTGATGATCAAAGAGCCATGCCCACCTGCTCTCGAGAGAAAAATAAACTTTGGATGTTTAAGTCACTTCTGTCATTGTTACTATGGGCAGGTCCCAAATAGTAATTTAATTTCTTCACAAATTTGGCTGTTTCTCCAGTTAAGCCAATGTTTTGTGCCATGTTTGTTTGGACCGATTGGCTCTCTCCTGTGAACTGGGGCTTGCAGATAGCAAGATCTGAGCTAAGGCTGAGCCCTTCAGCTCAGCTTTGGTAACTCCTCAGGCTCTGCTTCCAACTCTGTCAGCCTCAGTTTCCTTGTCTGAAAACTGAGCATGAAAAATACTACACACACGATACTACGTGTTACTTTTCTTTCAGCCTGCTTTTTGGTTGCTACTAGCCCAATAGCATGAATAGAGAAAAGAGTTGACGTAATGAAAGGAGACAACTCAAACCAGGATATTTTCTCCTTGGTTAACAACCTTACAGGCAGCTTGTTTGTTGGATACATTCATTTTGCTGCTTAAAAAAAAAAAAAGAAGTCCATGAGGAAAAATGTCACCAAAGTACACTTCAGTTATTAACATTTACCCTTTTTCCATTCTCATGAGTAACTGAAATCTGACTATACATGTGTTGCACTACCCACACAACAGAGAGAGAGAGAGAGAGAGAGAGAGAGAGAGGAGTATGTGTATGGAGAGAGAAAGAGAGAGAGAGAAAGAAAACAAACTCAAGAACATTGGCTCCAAGAGGACCACTTGCCCAAAGTCACAGGCACAGACAAGACATACAATTTCTGCCTTGGTATTTTCCATCTGGCTAAATTGACTCTTCATGCCTTGAAACAAGCCCTTTCAAATGGAATTGCAAAAAAGCAAATTCTGCTCAAACTCATACATTATGTAATTTCATTTCTGCTCTGATGCACATTAAACCAAACTGGATGGAGAAAAATCTTTTGCTAAATTAAATTTGGTTTGATTAGGAAATTTGCGTCATGTGCAGGCAAAGCACGATGTGTGTGGGTTAAAAAATGTCCTGGTTATTTAAAATGTTTTTTTTAAACAGATGATTCAGTTTTACCATAGCTTCATTAGTGAACTAAATTTGTGTTCACGTGGAGCCCTGTTGTGCGTATAATGGGTTTTGGTCCTTCGTTGGGAAATCACTCAAGTAGCAGACAGTGGGTCCTTCCTGGAGGAAGGTAATACAGTTTGAAAGGCTGGAGCCCTTGGGTCCCTCGAGATCCTTCCTGCTCTGGCTGCACAAGACCTTTCCTTGCCATTTCCCACACTGCCATCATTTCCTTCTCAAGAACAGTGTCCTTGCTCTTTCCAGCCCCAGTTTTCTCAACAGGCTTCCAAAGGCAGAGCTCACCCCCAGGTCTCATCTGTCCTGGTCCCCGTCCTGAGCTGTATTTCAACCCAAATAAGAGGCTTCCGTGTACCGCCTGGCTTCCGAAACACACACATAGGAAAATTTAAATAGGGTTGCTTCAAAGTATTTCAAGGAAAAAAAAAGTGCTTTGTAGAGGGTCAAAATGCCTTATGGGAGGGATACAGGCCCAAGGTTGCCATTTGGTAATTCTTGACACCTGCTAAAAGCAAAAAGTCCCTTGTTCTCCAAGTGTCATCGGAGGGCTGTCTTTCAACCTCAATCACAGGTTCTACCATACAAAGGTAGTTGAGGAGGAACCGTGCATTTTCCAGGCCATTGTAAAAATTATTCAGATAAGTAGGAGAAAAGCTTAAAAAGTTATGAAGAATCTGCCAAGTATTAATAGTATACATTGAAGTAAAGCATAAAGAAAGTAAGGTTTAGATCTGTGAAACACAAAGTACTGAACAATACACAACACCAACTTAAATAGCATTTTGGGTCCCTTCAGGAAGGGTTCTCCCCAAAGCAACCTGATTCTCTAGATAACGACCAACACCACACCAGACAAAGAGTTGACAGTGACCACTTAGAGCCCAGTACTGCCATGGGGCTCCCAGCTTGTTTTGAATTTTCCTCTGTTTCAAAAATATTGCTGATTGGGTCAAAATTCTCAAAATGGGCACAGGAGAGAACTTTCTTTTGGTGGGTTGTTGAAGTCAGGGTTTCCCATAATGCTTGGTCTGAGACTGAGTCGATGAGGTTCTGTTGCACAGGCCTGGATGTGCTAGGTCTGGGCCAGGGTCTGTCTGCACAGCTTAGCATGTGAAAGCCCAGGGTGCTTCCTGGAGCAGTATCATGCATGCTATCTTGTCGCTCAAGAAAAAGAACAGACACCAGCGTGATATCTAGTGAATTGGCTGCACGTTTTCACTTGTGGACCTCTCTATGTACATAGAATCTGATCAAAAGCCCAGTAGAGACTTGGATGGAATTCTTGGACCCTGGCTTTAGTCTAACCCAGATCCATTAGTTGTGGCCATTTGGGAAGTGAAGTAGCAAATAAAATCTCTCTCTCTGTCATTTTGCTTTTCAAATAGATAAATATTTATTTAAAAAACAGGGGGGGTGTTGGCACTGTGGCATAGCAGGTTATGCCTCCAGCTATAGCATTAGCATCCTACATGGGTGCTGGCTGGAGTCCCAGCTGTTCCACTTCTCATCCAGCTCCCTGCTAGTGGGCCTGGGAAAGCTTTGGGAGATGGCCCAAGTGCTCGGGCCCCTGCACCCATGTGGGAGATGCAGGGGGAGATCCTGGCTCTGGCTTCTGCCTGGCTCAGCCCCAGCCATTGGGGTCGTTCAGGAGGTGAACTAGCCAGTGTGTGTGTGTGTGTGTGTGTGTGTGTACATGTGTGTATCTTTCTTTTTAACTCTACCTTTCAAATAAATAAATAAATCTTTAAAAAAAGAAAAAATAATAAAAATAAAGGAAGAGGCCCAACAGCCAATCAGTGAAAAGTCATGGTCAATCCACATCTTGGGTAGGTGACTTAGATTACTTTTTCCAAAGTGGCTTCTAAGGGGTTTCTCGGGGTCTGTAATGCTCAGAGGACCCGCACTTGGAAATGGATGGCTCTCTTGGGCTCCTGGCACTCTACCTGGCCCCAAGTGCGAAGGGCAATGATTCTGGCCTCCGGGGTCAGTGGAATCAAGTATTGTACTAGAGACTATGACCCAGGACTCCCAGGTGTCATACCTCCCTCGGGACTCCAAAGTAGTTCCATTGTCTGGAGTTCTCTGAGAATTTCTCCCCCTGATTTTGTGGGTCATTGAACAAAGAAAGTATTGGAAAAACCACATGGTCTCCAGCTTTCAGAAACTTCTCACAATGGTCTTAGACTCCATAAACAGCCCACATTGCTCTAAAGGTGTTGACTGAGTTCAAATATTGGGCTACAGTATTTTCACTCATCAAATGCCTGATTTGTTTTTTGCTTTATTTCCCCCCTCTCTTTTTTTAACAGAAGGGTAATTTACAGAGAGTGAAATGCACAGAGGAGTTTTGACAAATGCCATGTAGTCCATACTTCTGTAAAGATAGACATCATTTCAATCACTCCATCAAGCCCCCTCATACCTCTTGCCAGGCAATCTTCTCTTCTCCCTGGGGCAGTCACTGCTTGATTCCTATCACCACAGATTCCTACTGTCTTTTCCAGAGCTATACAAAAACCAACTGATGCAATGTGTGTGCACCCTTTTCTGTCTACTGCTTCATGTACTGAGCATCTGTTGCAATCTCCCCTTAATTTCTGGTATCAGTAAGTTGAGGAGACAGCCCTGGAAGGCTGCTGCAGGTGTACAGGGGTGTCCAAGTTCTCCTGGTGTGGCAGGGGACCCTCAGAGGCCTCTCATATTGGGTGGGATGAGGAAGAGGGGGAGAGTGGAGCTCCAAGTCACCCTTTTCATCTTCAAACATGACATCTGTCTTTCCCCATTTTTTTACAAAGTGGGGGTCTGGTGGAAGATTTCATCAGAGAAAAGAAGGGGGTATTTGCCAAAAAAAAAAAATCCAAGTTGGAGAACCATTGGTTTCAAAGATTCCTAGTTCCCTTGTCTTTGAAAGTTCTATAAATGACAGCGTTTTTTGATATGAGAGCTGTGACGGGACCCCCTCCAGGGAGGGCTGCAGACAGAGGCAGCCAGACTGGGGGCCCCGAGGGAGGGCCCGAGCACCGACAGCTGTAATATTAGTACCAGTCACAATCAGATAGCACCGGCCCAACCGAGGCACCCAGACAATAGGCCAGAGGCCACGGGCAAGGGGAGGCACAATGACCGCATTCAAACGACCGGACTCTGCAGCCAGCGAGCATTTCTGCAGAGTCCACCAGAGCCTGGCCAAGCCTGGACGTCGCCTTCCGCCAGAGAGCCGCTTTCTCCACGGTGAGCTTTTAAACCAGCAAAAAAAACAAACACGGAAAGGAAAGCGCTGACACCGCCTCCAATGCAGAGACAAACCGAAACTGTGTTGTTGTTATAATGTAAACAGACTCGGTTCCAAATTATAACCCCGCTTTCCAAACAGGCTGCCCGGGAGCCCAGCCCTGGGACCAGGGGGAGCCTCCCCAAGTCTCCCAGGGGGAGGACGCGGCCCTGCGCTGCACAGGTGTGTGCCATCTCCGACTTGCTCCCACCACGGGGTGAGCTCACACGTTTGCTTGCCTTAGCACTCAAGGAAACACACATGGGAGAGACTGGTGACTCCCCCCGGCTGGGTTTTCCCCTGTGACCAGTGGAAAATCGGCCTCTTTTCCCCACTATCCTGAGATCACTTTTTTTTTTCTTCCCCCAGTAAGTCTGTAGCATGCCTTTTCTCTGTTACATCTTTTTTAGCCCGTTTAAAATTTTCTATTTTTCCCAAATACATTCATGGTTTAAAAATGATGTTAAAGGACAACAGCAGCAATGGCACAAATGAGAAAATACTTCCCGTAAGGTTAAAACAGCAACAAGTAATAGCAAAAATCAGAAGTTTGCAAAAGTTGTCAAGCCTGACATCTAACCTTCTTATTCATTCAATCGTGGGTGCGGCGCCGCCCATGCAGGCCAGCCAATGGGAGGGAAACCACCAATCTGGAAGAAAGGAAACACAAGAAGAGAAATATTAGTTTTCTTGCTTAAATTCTCCAACATTTGGTTAATCGACACCTACTCTTCTTTCTGTTTAAATAGGGTCTCCTTTCAGAGTCGATTTAGTCTCTGATTTTGAATAAATGCCGATTGAGTTAGATAAAAATCTCATTCTGGAGGGGAGATGGTCCCAGGGAGAGGGACTTGAACAGGAAAATTGTAACAGCACATTCCAGGCACCGGGCAGCTCCCATGGAGCCCACAGACCTACTTTACTGTGGCTTTTCAGGAATAGGATCCAAAAGTTCTGGACTCCCAGGCTTACTAAAAGGCACACATGAATCTCAGATGGGTGAGGTCTTTGTGCTACACACAATCCAGCTTCCCATCAGCAGATGGTTCCTGGGACAGGTCTTCACCTATGGAAGCCCTGGCTGTCCCTCATCCGGGCATTGGCAGCTGCTTACAGATCTGCACCAGAACACGAACTACAGAGGCCCTAGACTGCGACGGGTGCACGCAAGCTGGGAACACGTCCCCCAGATACAAGCAAGAGAGAAGGGCCCTGCCACCAGTGAGCAGCATCTGCTCCACCACAGAGGGCACATCTGAATTTGTCCTTGAGGCTGGGAGGACCTACTTTCTGGGGCCCTGTGGTCCTACAATGTGTGTTGTCATCCTGCAACTCAGAAGCAGAGAAAAACAACCGAGTTGAGTGCAACCAACGCCAGGGTTTCCACTACCCAGGGTGGACCATTGTTAACACGTTGTCATTTCTGCTGTGCTGTTTTTCAAATTAAATATGTAAAGACCTATCCCAGGAACCATTTTTAATTACATTAAAAATTTTAAAAGAGCATAGGTATAACAGTTCACCCCAAGCCCAGATCATGGATTTGTTTCTATTTTTCCAGGCCACTTTGTTTATTTATTTGTTTTTACATTCACATACATATCTGTATCCAAGGCAATGAACAGTGTTTGTGTGTTGCTAATGAACCTAAGCGGTATGAATCTCTGCAAATGTACCTTTCATTCTCCACTAAAAAATTCTGTTCATCTTTATTTGAAAGGCAGAGAGAAAGAGAAAGAGAGAGAGAGAGAGAATCTTCCATCTGTAGCTACTCCTCAAATGCCCTCAACAGCTGGAGTTTGGGCGCTGAAGCAAGGAGCCCAGAACTCCATCTAGGTCTCCCATGTGGGTGGTAGGGAACCAAGTACTTGATCTACTACTACCTGCTGCCTCTCACAGTGTACATTAGTTGGAAGCTGGAATTGGGAGTGGAGCTGGCCCTTCAATGCAGGCCCTCCAGTTTGGGATGTAGCCCACCCTTCATTCTGTACTTATGACTTAATATGAGAGCTCTTACTATGCTGCTAACAGCTCCCTTCCTTTAACTGCCACGCTGAATAAATAAACACTCGGTTATTGTCTCTTTACCCAGGAGCCAACGTCTATGGCACCATAAAACTGCTTGTTATATCATTAAAGTGATTGTTGGTTATGTGTGGGTGTGCGTATGTGTGCACGTGCAAATTTTCTCTGCTGCACTATCTGGGCTTCTGAAGATGCTGCCTGGCCTTGTTTTTATGGTGGCTCTTGCATACCACAGCTCCATGTAAAATGGACACTTCATGCGTTGAAAGGGAATTTGCTCATTATTAATTGTCTTCCTTTAAAACAGAGCATTAGGGAAGACTTGGGAATTGTATTTATCTATTTTCTTCAAAATATCTCTCTACAGCTCTTGTCCTGCACTTTCAACTCCAAGCCCTTCAGTGCTCTCTCACTGTTTTCTAAACAAGAAAATGACTGTGGCAGGCTGAAGAGCAAAGTATTTAAAAAGCATACCATAGTCCAAAAGCACTCTCAAAAGCTACATTAACAAATCCAGGGAGAACCTTGTGTTTTTTAACTGTTAGTGCCTTATGAATATTATGAATAAATATACACCATTACATCTGGCATTAGTAGCTAAAAATAAACAGTGCTTTTGTACCAAAACAGTATTGGACGTCACCATATTTTTCTGAGAATATAATTCTGATTCAGACTTTGAAGAGAATTGTTTGAACTTGACTCCAGGAAAACAACCTAAAAATTCTCACATGATAATAAACATTTTTACACATAATTTTTATTTGGCAAGCTTTAGGGGCTGGGTTGTGCTAACTATTTAAACTGATTTAATCCTCACACTGACATTTAGGGCAGATAGTATTAATAAATCCATCTTCCAGATGAGCAAGGAGGAGGCAGAGAAAAGTTAAACATTTTGCTCCAACAGTGAAGGGGAGGCTAGCCAGGAATCTCACCCAGGCACTCTGGGGTCATGGGCTTTGTTCTGAATGGCTGAGAACAGGCTAGGGTTTTAAAGAAACTGCTAAGAGGAGAACAAAATGGCATCACCGAGGTAGCTTCCAAATTGTGTGAAAACACAAACACTCGGCATCTTTTTCACGGTATGCCCCCAGTTGGGAACAAGTCAGACTTCTTCCAGTGGACAAATTCAAAGTGAATTCCCTGTGATGGCTGGGGGTGGGGGGGTGGGGGGTGGGGAGTGGAGGGGGGGGGTAGTACAGGGATGTGAAACAGCAGGGTCAAGGCCCAGACCCTCTCCAGCAGGGTCAAGCCCCAAACCCTCTGCATAAACACACCCATTTTTAATGCCTCTCTTCTTGAGAAAACAGGGAGCTGTGACTTTACGCTTGACTCCAAGGAGACTGCCTGGGGTTTTGTTTACACAAGATTCAAAGCAAAAATGAGAATTGCTCCCTGGGACAACTTTAGCTCAGAATATGTGTTCTTTACACATTTTTAATTGGGCCACAAATATATTAGCAGTGCGGTTATTTTGTAGTTTCAAACGAATCTATTTTGTAACTGATTCATATTTATATTTGGGATGCATTTATTTGTGGGCATGAAGCAGTTCATTTTGCTAAGCCATCTGACCCAGGTGAGGTTGGCATTATTTCCATGACTGCTCCCAATGAATGCAAATTGAAGGTTAAAGGATAAATAAGCCCCTTTAACTTGGTTTACTAATATGTTATTTATAAATGGCTCTTTACTTGGCTTTTTTTTTTTCTTTTTGGGGCAACAACTTTGTCCAAATGAAAAAGCACAGGACAAATTAACAAATACATGATGTGTATTCTATTGTAAAGTTTCAAATGGGTTAGATTTAAATTTAATTTTAAGACAATTAATATGCCCAAAATTAATCCTATTTATCTTACTATCCCTCTTCAAATCTTAGCAGTCTGGGAAAGACTGTACTACATTAATAGCTTATATTCTACTTTTTGGAAACAGCTTACTCAGTCCTTTTGATTTTTATTTTGACAGTTACATAGTATCCCATTTTATCATTCATCCAAACTCACACTAATTGAAGGTCAGTGAAGTCTTTCCTTCTGCTATTTCAAGTAGGGCTACAATGCATACCTTTGCATAACTGCCAATTCTCACATATGTAAGTTAATTTATGACAAATTTTAAGACATGAAATTAGCCATTCAATGGGAATGGCCATTTTACATTTTGATTGATGTTTCCAAATTAGACTATAGAGAGGTTGCTTCAGTTTAAATTCCACGTCTGAAAGTCCTGTTTCTCCAGACTTTGCAACATGGTATGTTATTGACCATTATCTCCATAGGAAACACATGGAATCCTAGTTTGAATTCACTTATCTCTTGAGGGTGAGGGAAGCTGAGGATCTTTTGATAAGTTTTAAAGTTATTTGTATTTCTTACTCTATAAATTCTCCTCCCTCTCCTTCCTCCTTCCTTCTTCTTTGTGCTTTCTTCCTATTGGGTTGACAGTTATTTTCTTATTGATATGGTGATACTTTGTATCTTCTAAAGAACTAAATCCTTTCTCTTGGCTTTGCTTTTGGAAACTTCGTTAATGTGCGCCCCCCCCCCCCCCAATTTGGTTTTTCTTTCTTTTCTTATTGGGGTAAAACATTTAGCATGAGCTCTACAATTTTTAACAAAAACTTTTAAAGATTTATTTATTTATTTAAATTGAAAGGCAGAGAGAGAAAAAGAGAGGGAAGGAAAGGGAGAAGGAGAGAGGGAGAGGAGAAGGAGGAGGAAAAGGAGGAAGAGGAGCTAGATTTCACATCTGCTTGGTTTATACTCTAAATGGAATCAACAAATGGGGCTGGGTCAGGCTAAAACCTGGAGCCAGGAACTCAATTCAGGTCTCCCATATGGGCAGCAGGGACCCAACCACACCAGCCATCGCCTGCTGCCTTCCAAGGTACGCATTAGCAGGAAACTGGAATAGGCAGCAGAGCCAGGACTTGAACCCTAGGCACTCCGATGTGGATGTAGGTGTCTTAAGCAGTATTTTAACTGCTTCACCAATTGAGCACCCCTTAACCCACTTTTAAGTGCACTATATTGTATTGTTAACAGTAAGTGCAGGGCTTTTCCCATCCCTGCATCTACCTTTTTGTCATATAACTTCACATTTCTGCTCACCCAAGAGGTGGATTCTATTTTCCTGTATCCTTTGGTTCACAGGAGTGAACCAAATCACAGGAGTGCTTTGGCCAATGGAATACTACCAGGTAGGCTAAATATAGAAGTTTGGAAACATTCTTGTTATGTTGAAGTATTTTCCTTGGCTCCTCTGAGACTGCCATGGGAACATGCCCTAGCTAGACTGCAGGGTGACTGACACACAGTACAATTGACTAATATCAATTGTCTCCACCAAGGCCAACCTAGATCAGCCTAGACCAGCCCAGTCCCACACTTATGAGGGAGCCCTATTAAGAGGGACAGAGCCCACTGTCTGCCCACACAGCTGGCCACAGAAAAATGAGTGAGCCCAGCTAAGATTGCAACAAGCATCCAGTTAACCCCTAGATTCATGAACTTATTAAACCTTTGAGTTTTGAGGTAATCTGTTACCAACCCGGGATACCCCAAGCAATGTTATTAGGTACTAAAAATGGTTATACAGGACTTACTCCTGTTTCACTCAAAAAAGAGATACCCACAAAGAAGATGGTTTAAAAGTAGGTAATGAAGTCTGCAGATATCCGCCAAATGCCAGGTGCATCAGTCAAGGTTGATACAGGCAAACACAAGTATAAAATGATCTACGAATCTCAACAGAAGGATTATCATACAGGGAACTGATTATACAAGTGAGGAAAAGATGTGAAGTCAAACAGGGGAGAATGAGGCACCCAGGAACTCAGCAACAGCAGGAAACTCCTACGATATCTGGACAAGAATGGAGGTTTTGATTTTGGAGATCTGGGACCAACACCACCCAACACAAGCTGCTGGCAACAAAGGGCCTCTCCGGTAGCCAGTGCAAGGATAGAGAAGACACAGCTGTTAGACTGAGGCAGAGACAGAAGAAATACCCTGGCTGCTGCCTGTCTTTGGTCTTCCAGTCTCTCTCCAAGGCTTTCTAGTGGCTGAACCCACAGGATCTCCAAACCTCAAGGAGTGACCCCTCAGTAACACAGGGAAAGGGGAAGGCAAGGATGTGAGGGCAAACAGGCAGCGGCACCATCATGGTATTCAAGGAACTATGTAAGGTGCTGAGCTTCCGAGCTACAGAAGACACGCTCAGTGCTGAGTGCTACATGGAAACGACTGAGAATCAGAACCAACACTGGGTTTGAAAGTTCAAAAGGGCTCTCTAGAGTGCAGTGAGGGGAAGGATGCCCAGCTCAGGCGGCGGCAAAGTGCAGCAAATACTGGGGGGACAGCAAGGATTCTGGTTTGGCTTAGAAGATGGTGCATTTGGGAGGGGAAGCAAGGGTGGAGAGCGTGTGATGAGACCACAAAGGCAGAAATGGGGCCAATAATTGGAGAGTTTTGGATTTTTAATCCAAGCAGGTTGGATTTTTGTTTTAAAGCCAACAGGAAATTCAGTGGTTCTGAGCAGACGGTAACGTGATCCAAACTGTGCATTAGGAATATTAATCTGATAGAAATTGAGGCATACATTGAGACAAACTAGACTAGGAGTTATTACTGAAGTGCAGACTTCAGGGATTCACAACCCTCTTTTACTCATTTGCAGAAGTTTGGGAAGCATTCAGTTTCCTGAGAGATGGTGCACAGCTTTCACAGGGAGCCCTAACCCTTGACCCCATCAAAGTGTCTCAGCACCAGAGTAAGGAAGCCATTTAAAAAGCTTCTGTTCCAAGTCTTTTAATGAGGACCAAACCTCAAACAGTGGCAACAACAACAGAAATGAGTAAACAGACACAAACACTTATGAGACAAAATCTCATCAAATAATCTAGATGGACTTGAACAGAAATAAAAGAAGAACAAGAGGTGCTGAAAGATTTAACTCTTGGTAACATCAATCTGCTACTTTTTTCCTTCCTTTTATGAAACGGGGGTAACAGCTCATGTTTCCAAGCTATCATCCAGATTTACTAATCTGGAAAGTTCCAAGGTAACCACAGGCACATGTCTTGTCACCACTGTCTCTTTCCATAGTCACCACATGCAAACTTTTCTGACTGTGAGTCCAAATGAAACCTCCAAATATTTGTCAAATAGCACCTCGTGCATCCATTGCCAACAGGTGGTGTCAATATTTGTCTACAGCCACTATTTTACTTTGCTGACTGTTCTTTGGTTTTTAAATATGAAATGAATGCATATATTTGGTAGAATGTATTACATGCAAATATGGTTTGCATATATGTACTTACATTCATACTTTCCACATGTGAGAATCTTCCTGGAACTAGCTAGGTCTTACCCAAGTTCATGAGTCCACTTACTGTTAACTCAAACATAAATTCGAGTTAAGCTGAATTAAGTGGAATGTTTTTGCTTGTATAAGCCCTTATTCTATTATCAAATACACATAAAAGTTTTAAAATTGGCCTGTTACCTCAGTCAACTAGGATTGACTTCATCATTAGGATAATTTTAAAGGATCGTAGGTAAGTAGACATATGGTATCACTATAAGCTATCTACCTTTCAAAGTTGGGTTGTTATTTGAATGTCACTGTGGTTATTTTCTTACTTGTGACATTTTTTAATATGACATTTGAAGGGAGATATAATAACCAGAGTTGCTTTCAATATAGAACCATAACAAAGACAGATTCAGATCAGTCAAATTTTTTCCACTCGAGGTTGAACAGCAAGAAAATTATTATTACTCATGTCAACATGAAGACTTTCCTTGCTTACCTCAAACTCCAAAGTATGATCTATTTAATTTGAAACAAATAACATTTTGACAACTTTATATATACAAAATATTTCCACAAAATTGAAAAAAGTATAAAGTAATAAATTCCCGGCAGTAATTATTTGACCATGATCTGCAAAAATAACTTGTTTCCATCTTCGTGTGTGTGTGTAATATAGATATACACACAATATATATATATATACATATACACACATATATACATGCACACACACACACACATACACACACACATATATATATATATACAAGTACAGGTGAGGATATGTATATCTAACTAAAGTGCAGGTTCCACAAAATAATAAACCTACTCATTTGAGGCACTTGGAAGTTTTCCTTACCATCAAATTCTGCCCTCTTCTATTTTATACACAATTTCATTTTAAAAGGTTAGTAATGACCTGCTAAACTGATTTCATTATCCACTAATAGGGCCAATCCACAGTTTGAAAAACACTACTGTAGCAAAATGACCAAAGCACTCTGACTTTATTCACCCATGTAAACATATCCACAAAGACCAATCCTGTACAACTTAGCAAGGGAAAAAAAATCTCTTGGCTTGTTCCCTAGTATCCTGGACGAAGCCAAGGTTTGCGGAGCCAACTTTTGTACTTGGTGGTTGACAATGACTGAAAACTGAAAGGCAGAGATCAAATCCTCACTCTCGCTCTCAACACACCTCTTCCGCTGGGTAATTCACACTGTGCAAGTATCAAGCTATTCAATTTTGCTGTCATTTACTGTTCTTTTTCCAACAGCAATGGAAACACAGCATCAGTTAACTGTCTTCTCTCTTAGGTAGAATTAGCTTATTCTCCCTCCTACCCTTGTGAACAAGGGCGGCATTCACGGCTCTGGAGGGCCACCCTTGAAGCTATCTACAAAGAAACCATGGCAGGAAAGTGCTACCCATGAAGGAGCAAGAGCAGAATCTGAGAACTGAGGCTGTCAGTCCAGATTATAAGCAAGAACAAGCTTGGTAATGACTCCTCGGATGAAGTCGGCACAATTAGAACTGGAGCAACGTAATTACCAGGAAAAACAAACAGACCAACCAACCATAAAAGCTGTGTGTTTCCATGCTGTCTACCACAACAAAGCTATTTATTGAAAACATTCCAATCTCTTTTCTCCTTTTACGAAGAAAAAAGTAAATAGATACTGTGCAATCATCACACCAGAGATTATCTAGGGTCTTTCTTGCCAATACTCTGGCCCTGGAATATCCTTTCTTCTATGTGGTTATTTTGACATTCATTCACTTTGGCATTCAACCATTTACTGTGCATCCTCCCCCACACCACAGTCAATAAACAGTGAGTGAGTGGACCAAAATGCTCCAATTTTTTTGCATTCTTTAATTTGGCATTCCTACTTTGCAAAACTTGTCTTAGATAAAGAATGATCATGGCTATACTTATTTGCATGGATTTCAAACATTTTAGCTTAAATTTCCATGAGCTTTTCTGAAATCTCCTCATTTTGCAAATTTGCAAAGGTTTAGTGACGTGGTGTCATTTATAATAGCAAAAGGCTAGGTGAATATACAGTTAATTGCTAAAACTGGTCATCTCTGGATGGCTGGATATTGGTGATTTCAGTTTTATTCTGTGTTCTTATTGCTATTTTCCAAAGTAAAAAATAAGACAAATGGATCAACATAACATGCCTGTGCTTGACTCTGGCAACTCTTCTGGTGGGAGATCTTCACAAATCTGATGTCATCCCTTCCAAGAGCACCAAGGCCCTGCCCCGCCCTGTGTAGGTATGCAGGACACAGGTGCTCCTGGGCTTCCACAGCAGGAAAACGGGGACAGCAACAATACCTAATGCATGGAGTTACGTTGAGGACTAAATCAAGTGTGTTACTATTACAGCGTTGAAAGTGCTGAGAAGAGTGTCTGGCACACAAAAGCATGCTATGTGTCCACTGTCATTGCCATTGTCATTTTTGCTAGCACAGGAAATGGATGGGTATTCAATTCTTTTCTGTATCAAATGCAAAGGCTCTGTCTGCACCCTACCCTGTCTTCCTTTCAAATTAATAAAACAAATAAATACTTTTAAAAATTAAGGAAAACAAAATAAAAATCCTAGATAAATGCTATTCAAATGATACAGACAGCGTAGTTTTTTGTCTTAGTGGTGAAGCTCTTGACGAGGGCACCTGCATCCCATGTGGGAATGCCTGGGTTCAACGCCTGGCTCCAGCTCCTGATTCCCAGCACTGCTAATGCAAACACTTGGAGGCAATGGGTGGTGGCTCAGGTAATTGGGTTCTTGCCACTCATGTGGGAGACCTGGATTGAATTCCTGATTACTGGCCTCAGTGCTGATCCAGCCCCAGCAATCATGGAAATTTGGAGAGTGAACTAGTGAAAAGTGAGGTGTCTCTCAAATTAATATATACTTCTTTTTTTAGAAAGAGATGCCTTTGGATAAGGATACACAAGGTGAAAAAAGAATTAAAATATATAGATTATACATTTTTATGACAGTTAACTTAAAAACAAAAGATACTACTATAAAGAAAAAATATTTCATGAATATGAAATAATCAAACATAGGAAGATGTAAGCACTCTAAATCTGAATGCACCTATTACCAACTCTCAAGATACATAAAGCCAGCCTGCTAAAATTAAAAAACGAAGCAAGCAAATTCACACACAGTGTGGAAGACTGTTAAAAAGGAGAAAGGATATAGATATGGACAACATGATTAATGCATTTAATCTAATTGACCTATTTAGAATATTGTGGCTAGGCCGGCGCCGCGGCTCACTAGGCTAATCCTCCGCCTAGCGGCATCGGCACACCGGGTTCTAGTCCCGGTTGGGCCGCCGGATTCTGTCCCGGTTGCCCCTCTTCCAGGCCAGCTCTCTGCTGTGGCCAGGGAGTGCAGTGGAGGATGGCCCAGGTGCTTGGGCCCTGCACCCCATGGGAGACCAGGAAAAGCACCTGGCTCCTGGCTCCTGCCATCGGATCAGCGCCGGCCGCGGCGGCCATTGGAGGGTGAACCAACGGCAAAAGGAAGACCTTTCTCTCTGTCTCTCTCTCTCTCACTGTCCACTCTGCCTGTCAAAAAAAAAAAAAAAAAAAAAAAAAAAAAAAAAAGAATATTGTGGCTAATAATTACAGAACACACAGGATGCTAATTTAATATCTACCAAAATTCTCCATGTGCTGCACAATAAGTAAACTTAAACAGATTTCACAGATAAAAATTTATATAGAGTATGTTCTCCAATCACAAGGAAATTAAGTAGACATCAATAATAAAATAGCCAAAAATTACATGAATTAATGGGAATTAAACAATACACTTAAAAATTTTTAAAACTTATTTGAAAGGCAGAGTGACATATAGAGAAATAGAGCGAGATCTTCCATCTGTTGGTTCATGCCCCCAACACCCGCAACAGCTAGGAGCCCAGAATTCAATCTGGGTCTCCAACATGAGTGACTGGGACCCAAAAATTTAGCCATCACCTGCTGTCTCCCAGGCAAGTTGGCTCAGAAGGAGAGAGGGGACTCTAATCCAGGCACTGATATGCGATGTGTGCATTCCAAGAGGCAGCTTAGCCATGGCATCAACTCTCTGCTGCTGTAACACACTGGGGATTAACGCATAGGTCAAGTAGAAAATACAGTGGAAATTAGACAATACTGTGTGACATGTAGCTAAAGGTGTGATTGGAGGAAAAATTTTATGCCTAAGTGTATGTACTGGTAAAGGAGAAAGTCTGAAAATCAATGATTTAACTACCAATGTCAAGAAGTCATAAAGAGAATACCAAATTCAAGTCAACAGAAGTGGGACGAAGAAAATAATAGGGAACAGTAACTAACAATACAGAAAACAGGGGAATAGTAGAGAAAAGTGGTCAGGTTAAAACTGGGAGATGCTAATAAAATTGACAAGCCTGTAGCAAGATTAATCAAGAAAAAAGAAGATAAGGCAAAAAAATTACATTATAGAATGAAATTACTATAAATTCTACAAACATCAAAAAGATAATACATGAATATTTTATGGAAATATTTGAAAATGTCAATGAAATGGACAACTCACTAAAAATATTTACCAAAACAGGGAAAAAATAAGAAAAATATGAATGGCTCTATATCCATGAAAGAAATGGAATTTGTACATAAAAATCTCCTCACAAAACATTGTCTATACCTCAGCTGCTTTATTGGTGAGATCTATCAAACACTTAAAGGAAAATTAAGTTCATCTGGAATACAGAAGAGCAATCATGCCTCACCTCTTCCTATGAAACTATTTTAGGTCAGCAGAGCTTCAATCTCATAGTTAAATAAGGATGATACTAGAAAAGAAAATTACAAGCTAATGTACTTTATGAATCTAGATGAAAAACATTAAACAAAGTGATAACAAACTGAGTTCTGAGATATTTTTTAAAAATAATACATTATGAACAAGAAGGATTTATTCTAGAAATATATGGTTGATTTAATATTGCAAAATCAACCAATGTATAGTACCCTATTAATTGAAAGATGGAAAAAAGATTGAGATTAGATCATCTCAATGGATACAGAAAAAGCATTTTATCTCACTCAGATCTATTCACACTACAAAAAAAAAAAAGTCAGTAAACTAGGTATATTGTAGATTTGTAAAACTTTGTTTTCCTGATGTCTTAATCCCCACCAGCAGGCTGTGAGCATCCTGCCAAGGCAACCAGGTATATCAGTTTGATAAGGTCCCTGCCACAAGCTCTCCTTGCTCTCCCCTGAGCTAGTGATATTCAAATATGCCAACAAGCCCTCCTATATCCACCTGTATACTCCATCCTGACCCCAACAATGTCACTGGTCCGTGGATCTCACTGTCTCTTGGCTGCCCTGATGCTCTACCCATGTGTGAGAATAATGAGTCCTTTCATTTCACACACCTCTCCCACTGTGTTTCCATGGCTGTGATGGAGTGATCCTGAATGGCCCAACAAGAGGGACTTCCGCTCCCATTTACAGCACACTGGGATTCAGAGAGAACGTTCTAGTGTGATAAAACCCTATAGCAACCATCTTACAGCACACTGGGATTCAGAGAGAACTTTCTAGCGTGATAAAACCCTATAGCAAGCATCTTACTCCATGGTGAATATGGAAAGCTCCTCATGAGACTAGGACTGAATCCAGGGTGTCTTTACAACCAACGCTATACAGTACTAATACCAGATATTCTGTCTACTGCAAGAAGGAAAAAATGTTTTAAAGAAGGAAGAAAGAAAACTGAGTATTTTCTATAGCATAGTGATTATAAGGAACATCAAAATATTCTACAAAGAAATTACTGAAATACCAGTAAGTGAATTTTGTTGTATCAAGTGACTGGATTTAAGAATATACAAAATTCTATTGAAATTCTACATCCCAGCAACAAATACCAGAAAAACCTATATTGGCATAAAAAATGTAAAGTAAATAAATAAAATAAAAAATAAGCAAAATTTCTCTATAGAAATTTTAAAACCTTCTTGAGAGAAGAGAAAGGGGGGAGGGAATACAAAATCATAAACTGGAAGACTCAATGTCAGTTCTCCTCATACCAGGATGTAAGTCAGCATTATCCCTATGAAATCCCATGAGCATTTTTGGTGGAAGTTAGTAAACTAATTCTAAAACTTATATGGAAAAGCAACAAGCCAAGAGTATTTAAGGCACCATCAAAGATAAGAATGTCAGAGAATTTTTACACTACTGGGTACAGAGGTCATGTTTATATTAGCTAAAAAAAGTATGGTACTGACCCAAAGATAGACAAGTAGATCAAAAAGAGCCCTGGCATATGTACCTCCCCTCACATGATACAGAAAAACTACTTCCAGATGGACTTCTGGTGTAAAAGTAAAAGGCAAAACAGGGAAGCTTCGAGAAGTTCTATTGGTGAATATGTTTATGATTTTGAGATAAACAAAGTTTTTGTAAACAAGGCACAAATAGCACTAATAATAAAGGAAAAAAGAAAGGAAAGAAAAAAATAAATTTTGAAAGGAAATAAACAACAAAGAAAAAATAATAAATTAGAGTCTATTAAAGTTAGGAACTTCTGTTCACCAAAATTCACCATTATGAGAGTGAAAAATTATTCACAATTTACATGACTGACAAAGGAATCAGATTCAGAATATAGAGCTCCAGATCAATGAGAAAAGACAGACAGCTAACCATAAAATGGCCGGAAGCTGTTGATATTCTAACATAAGAAGATTCTCAAATGCAAAAAAGCACATGGAAAAATTTATCCATCCTTGTCTAACTCTGCCTGTCAAAAAGAGTTATCCATCTTATGTATCATGGGAGTGCAATTTAAAAACACAACGAGGTATCTACACACATCAAGAACAGCTAAAATTAAAAACTACTGCCAGTATCTGGTGATGGAAGAGGTGTGGAGAAGCTCCAACTCTCACACATAGAATGCTGGTGGAAGTGTAATCATTTGCACTGGGAGTGCAATCATTTGGACGGTTCTACAGTCTTCTCCAAAGCTGAGTATACAGATGTTATGGACTAGCAATTCCACTCCCAAACCCAAAAGAACGTGTATGCATGTTCATCAAACTACCCGTGATAGTCGCAAGCTAGAAACAATTCAAATGTTCATCAGCAGAATGGGGGAAAAGCTGTAACCTACAGACGCAGTGGGGTAAAAGTCAGCAGCGGTAGTCTTCAAATGCAATATTGAGCACAGCCAGCCCGACATAAGAAAGTCCGTTCTATTTCAGTGTGTAATATAAAGTTCGGAACAAAGCATGGTTAAGCTCAGGTTTTAGAACTCCGAGACTCCAGGCTCCGTTTGGGGAGAGACTGAAGAGGGTATGAGGTGTTTCTGCGTCTCATCAATGTTCCATTTCAGGGTCTATATCAGAGGTGGGGACTGTCTGGCCCTCGGGCCATACAGGGCCCAAGAAATCATTAGGTCTGGACCTGCCAAGACAATGACAGGTGAGACTCGAAATTCAATAAATCTACAGCAGGTTAATGTTTAAGTTGATCATTCTGTATGGCCAGCGAATGATCTTATAAATATCCAAATGGCCCTCAGCAGGAAAAGTGTTCCCCACCCTGTTCTAAGTGGGGGTCACAAAAAACATTTACTTTGTGAAAACCTCTACTGTGTGCTTCTGATTTGTTTACATCTCTGTCTCTGAACGAATGTACGGTTAGCTTTAATAAATAAGTTTACTTGAAGAATATCATATGAGTGGTTCTTCCCTAGCACCGAAATAACGTAAGACATGTGGGGTAACATAGGCATTGGGGTGCAGTGGATTCAGCTGCCGCCTGGGACACTGGCCTCCCGTGTCAGAGTGCTGGTTTGAATCCCAGCTGCTCCACTTCTGATCCAGCTCCCTGCAAACACAGCTAGGAAACCAGCAGATAGTGGCCCAAGTGCTTGGGTTCCTGCCAACCGTGTGGAAGAACTGGATGAAGTTCCTAGCTCTGGGCTTTGGCCTGGTCCAGCCTCGGTTGTCGAAAACATTTGGAGAGTAAACCAGTCAATGGAAGATCTCTCTTTTTCTCTCCTTGTTACTCTGCCTTCCAAATAAACAAAATATATCTTTTTTTTAAAAAAAGATAAAAGCACACATCAGGGCAAAGTTCAGCCACCTTATAGGATGTCTGTCTGCCACCTCACATGGGGTTGGGGAGGGGAAGAAGCAAGCAGAAAGCCTTAGGCTATGAGAATTTTCAGCAGTGCGTCTTTCATTTTTCCCTTTTGAATAACAGTAGATTTGCTTTCCTTGTGTGTCATCATGAAAGATTAGCACTAAAGATTGTGTAATGAGTCAGTTTCTCCCCTTCCCATTGGCTTCCAAAAAACTCTACCCTAAATTGGCGTATACTCTTAGATCAGTCATTTCCAAACTTTCTTTACCACGGCCACAGATGGAAACCCAATACACAAACACACATATGAATCTGAAATATACATTTAAGGAAAAAACAGCCTACTTTGTTTAGTGCCCTCTGATACCTTCTATTCTGTTTCACGTTTTAATTCATTAGAAATGGAAGATGGTTTCATGGACTAAGAATGTGGCACAAATAAGTTTGAAAAACACTGTCTTCTAGAATTCCTGGAAAATATTAGGAACTCAATTTCAAGTTATTGAACCAGGAATGGTAGGCATTTTGCATATTTACCTGACCCCTAGCTTGGTGTTGGTGTGTAGTCTTGCCTTTCCTGGCCTGCTCACCTGCTGTTCTAATGTACATCCACTTACTATGGCACATGCATCTTTATAAGTTGTCTGATTGCTTCCAGAATAAGTTTTTAAACAATACTTTCACAGGCATACAGTAAACCAGCCAAGGCAGAGCCGGTGTCTAGGAACAGGCAGCCCAGTACCTGTAAGCCAGACACATCCAGTCGCACCTCTGTAGCCAGGTCTACAGCACCAGGGCATCTGAGAGCAGAGGGCTCCTGGGACTAGGTGACAGGTGCTCCCTGCTGCCCTTCCAGGGAGCCACTGTCACTCTTGCTTTCCATGAAGTTTTCTGGCATTTCCGACAGATGGGAGAGAGGGAGCCAGCTCATTTGGAGAAACACAAAGACACTTTTTGAAAGAGGAACAAAGCACTCTGCAACTAACAATGAAGAATGGTGTGAGCATCTACGTGCATCACTGAGATACAGGCACCCATGGTCTAGAATTTCCTTTATCTGTCTTTTCAGGGTGCAAAGTCTTTCTCAGGTCATTGAAACCGTGTGTCTACAGAGGCATTAGCTAACATGTTGGGAGGAGCTAGTTCAGGCATGTGAGAATAAAGCTTATCTTTCTAACACAGGGACAAATTTCACCTTAATAAAACTTTCATTTTAAAGTATTCTCTTTGGTCCTATTAAACAGAACTTTCCCTACAAAAGGTTCTTGGATCACTTTTGGGCAACTTGCCCGTCCTAGCTTATCTTCCACACTCTAAGAAAGGTAGACATGTTTTGGGCCAAGCCTCATGGCCCAAGGTACTGATGCTGTCGCTGTGAGGGAGGGCCATGGGCTAAAGAAGGGTTGTGAATGTCAGCTCCCAAGGGCCAGACTGAAGAAGAAGGTGAAGGGCTGCATGCATTAGCCGCCGCAAATGCAGAGAAAAATTTACAGGCGCAGATGTCTCTCAGGGGCCAAACTGGGGGTAGGAGTAGTCTTCAAAAGTGATTGTACAACTACTAAAACAAGTGTAAACTCACAATTCGAGAAATCACTATAATAAAATGTTGAATGAAAAACCATCCATATAAACTATCGGTTTGATTGTATTTTTAGAGCATATATGTGCAAGGGTACTTGATTAAATTTTGGGGGAAATGAAATTAGAAGATAACATTCATTTGTATGTAAAACATTTTCAAATCCTAGGGTAGATTTTCCACAATATACGTTTTCCTTGAATTTTTTGAAGACCACTTGTTATACATGATTTTAAATTTTTTTGCACTAAAATAAAGTTATCTTTCAATGCCAATATCCATGAACTTGTAGTGCCCTTGTATATTACATATTCACCCAAAAATTTTTGGAAGAAAAAAAATGCTGAGAGGAGCTATAAACATGGGCTAGTGAGATTAAAAGCAATAGTAAATTCCTCCTTTATTCTTTTTTAAAGATTTATTTATTTATTTGACAGAGTTACAGAGAGAGAGAAGGAGAGGCAGAGAGAGAGAGAGAGAGAGAGAGAGAGAGGTCTTCCATCCTATGGTTCATTCCCCAGATGGCCGCAATGGCCTGAGCTGGGCTGATCCAAAGCCAGGAGCCAGGAGCTTCCTCTGGGTCTCCCACGTGGGTGCAGGGGCCCAAGGCATGGGCCATGGCCATCCTCCACTGCTTTCCCAGGCCATAGCAGAGAGCTGGATTGGAAGTGGAGCAGCTGGGACTTGAACCCGCACCCATGTGGGCAGCTTTTACCAACTACGCCACAGTGCCGGCCCCTCTCCTTTATTCTTTACTTTTCAGAATTTCCTCTACAGTAAGGCTTGCTTTTACAGCCAGATTTTTAAAAATCAAAGCTATTTTTGGAAAATGTAACGATGCCTTTCTTTATGAACCCTAGCTTGTTCATTCCGTGACTCGTAAATATCTGGAAGAAATCTTATTCCCTTCTCTTTCATGACAACTTCAGGTATAACACTTCCAATTCAACAAGGAGAACAGGAAGAGTATATGCACAGTGAATCATCAGTTAAGTAAAAGCCACACATGGTTCTTACCCGCCTGGTATGCTTGCAAGAGGGAAGATCAACTGTGAAACAAAATTTCCAGAAGAGCTCCTTGTCTAATACACATATTTTTTTAATGTGGGATGTGTGGAACAATTTAAAACTACAGATTATAAATAATACTAAAGGCTTAGAAGGCCTAGCAGAAAGTGCACACAATCAGTGACGATGTCTCACAGCCGTGAATTCCCCAGTCCCTTGGCAACTCTGGTCACCCAGCTGGCTACCTGCGGAAACGCACAGCAGACCAATCTGCACAGCTGTTTGAAAAGGAAATGAAGGCAGTGCAAGGAGAGGCTGCATTCTGCAAGCTGGGAGCACAGCGCCCTCCCTGAGCCTTAGCCCGGGCACCAGCACATGGGTGAAGTCAAGCATCTTCCTCTTGCCCGTCACCTTCCTGAACTGTGCTGCCCAGTGTGGCACCTCCCCCAGGGCTCCAGGTTTCCCTGGCCAAGTGCAGAGAGCAAAGAGACAAATTAGTCTACTTTATCATTTACTTCTCTGACTTTACCCATTTGAAAGAAAATTCCATCTGGTGAAAGAAAAACAAAGGAAAGGAAACTCCTACTAAGAAATCACGTTACTGTGAGTCAATCAAAAAAAAAAAAAAAAAGGTCTGGTTTTATCCCTTAATTTAAATAAAAGGAAATTCAGTAAGCAGGTCTGTGTAGCAAATTTTAAATGTTGAGATTCTGGCAAGCAACCCCCGCTAAGCCCTGCTAACATTTTAGAACAGTTTCTTAGTGAGGTGCATGAATACAACACCACCTACAAGGTAATCTTATGACCTGATCTCAATGAAAGGTTTCTACATAAAGGTTTTAGAGGTACTTCAACTTCTATCTTAAATTGAATAGAAACATGTTTACTTTGGAAAAGTACTTGAGGCATACTGGAAGACCAGGATTTGGGTTTTCTTGTTTATATTGGTAAGGTAAACTTCTTTTTTTCTTTTTTTTTTTTTTAAAGACTTGTTTATTTGAAAGAGAGTTACAGAGAAAGGTAGAGACATAGAGAGGT
Source organism: Oryctolagus cuniculus (assembly GCF_051225735.1). Taxonomy (NCBI): domain Eukaryota; kingdom Metazoa; phylum Chordata; class Mammalia; order Lagomorpha; family Leporidae; genus Oryctolagus; species Oryctolagus cuniculus. Next base: position 160,214,885 of record NC_142870.1, read on the forward strand.
CTTCCATCTGCTGGTTCACTCCCCCAAATGGCTACAGCATGGCCACAGCATCTGGAGCTGAGCCAATCCAAAGCCAGGAACCAGAAGCTTTTTCCAGGTCTCCTATGTGGGTGCCTGGGCCAAGGACTTGGGCCATCCTCCAAAGCTTTCCCTGGTGCACCAGCAGGGATCTGGATCCGAAGTGAAGTAGTGAGGACTCAAACCTGCGCCCGCATGGGATGCTGGTGCTGTAGGCTGAGGCTTCAGCCTGCTGTGCCTCAGCACCAGTTCCAGGAAGATAAACTTTTTAGCGTCTTTGAGTATCTTCTAATTCTTAGGCTGAGATGTTTGCAACTGACTTGAGAACTGACACTGGAGCCATTGAGAGGCCTCTTTGGAGGGAAGGGGAAGGAGCCTGAATACATAGGGACGGAAGCTGTGTTCTATCTGGACTACTTCTCAAAGAAGGGCCTGCAGTATTAACCCATGTGTGGAAGCGCAAAAGCTGAACTTCCAGTGAAATGAAGAACTTGGTTTGGAAACAAGATTCAGACTCCTATGGCTGTGAAGGCATTCTTGTGCATCCACCCTCCCACTATCCCATCCACAGGCAGCCCCAAGGTCATGGCAAGTAAACTGCAGCCCATGCTCAGTGATCTTGAGGGAGGAAATCTGAGACGTCTCAACACCGTAGGGTGGAGGATTTCTCCATTCGGTGTACACTGATGAAAATAAATGTACAAATAAACGAGTAACTAGGAGAGAAGAGAACGCTCTTGCTCAGAGTGGAATGCCGACTAATAAATACAGACCGAAGGACGGTGCTGGAAAACCATCAGCGGATGCTGACACTAGTGGGTGCAAATGTGGGGAGGGAAAAGATGTTTGCAAAGGCCCAAGGTATTTCCTCTCAAGCAACGTATACTAATTGCAAAGAGGAGAACAGTAACTTTACAGTGAGAAAAGCTGGCAGACAGCACTTTAACCAAGAGACTAAAATTATCAATAATGGAAGAAACTGACACTATGTCCTTCCTGATCTGACGCATTGAGAAGTAGGAAAGATCACTACTGTTAGCATAACCCAAGATTAAGGAAACAAAAAAATCCAAATGGGAGAAATTCTAGAAAATTAATTGGCCTCTGCCCCCCAAAAATGCCAAGGTCAAGGAATACACCCAAACACACGCACACACAAATTAAGGAATTATTTCCCAATAAAGCAGACTAATGAGACAGGACAATTAAATGCAACATGATTTTCTGGACTGGATCTGCACTGGGAAAAAGAATTACAATTAAGAACATAATTGGACAATTGACAAAACTAGAATACAGAATGTCAGTTTGATAATAGTATATATTAATGTTGAATTTATTGGGTTTGAAAACTGCTGTGGCAATGCAAGAGAGTGTTCTTGTTCTTAGGAAATACATGCTGAAATATTTAGTAATGAGGGTAAAAAAGACAACAAGAAGAGTGACAGAAACTTAGTAGTACAGAAACCCTATTTTCCCCCACCTGGAATTATGCCCTGGCCATTCCAGAGAGTAAGGCCAACTGGGGTGAGGCCAACTAGGAAGTGAGGCTCCATACATTCTCTGAAGGGAACAAGGATATGCACACGTTGTGCAAACACCTGGTGACAGCTGGGTTGGGGGCAATAATTCCAGCGACAGCAACGTGCACAGGAACCTGGCTTAGCATGGAAATTCCTAAACTTGGGCTTTATACAAAAATACAGGCACTCCACTCCAGCGGCCCCCGGAGTCTGAAATCATTCCAGTACCAGCCACGAAGTCCAAAGTCTTACCTAAAGGTGATCTAAATCAGAGATGAGTGAGACTTGAAGGTGACCCATCCTGAGCTACAATTCCTCTCAGCTGTGAACTTCTGTAATCGGACAATTTCTGTGCTTCCAAAATACACTGGTGGGACAGATGGAGGATAGACACAAAGTATGAACAGGAAAGAGGGGAAGGGTGAGGAGCCTCAGGCAAGTTCAGCCTCTGGCAAGGCGGATTTAATCAGATCTTAGACTTGAGAAAAATCCTCCTTGATGGGAGGATCTGCCTTTCAGTTCCACTGGAGTGGGAGCCCCATCCCCAAAGCCAAGGGCACTCAGGGTTTCCTGCCCCCAAGGCTTCAGTGGGAGATTGTCTGCCTTGTTGAATACAAAGTAGTGGCCCTGATGATCTCTGAATTGCCTTTGGGACTCTGCTTTTAGTAAATGTTTGCAGATATACAGTTCCATGGTCCGATCTTATGGACTCCAAGAAATTCAATGGCATATCTTCACTTTGCCGTATTCTTTCCACCTCCTTTTGTCCACACTGACAGTGTCTCTGCTAATATAATATATTCCTGGCTGTGCTGGGGATCCCACTAGAATCACCCTTCACATCTATATTTCCAGGAGGTGAGTCAAACTCTTTCAGCCTCTAACCATTACTCAAGTTCAAAGCCACATACACAGTTTTAGGCATCTGCTCCAGCAGCAGCCCAGTAACACAAAAGTCAGACAGGGCAGAGGGCACTGCGTGTACAGGCAGGAGGGAACAAGCTCGGGAGGATCCAGGGCTCTCCTTCTGCACACCTCTTACAGTGTTCTTACCAAAGGCCAGGTCTGCTGTGCTGGCCAGTACTAAGAACTTTCTTCTTGGGAATGGAGTATCTGCAAGTAAAACGATAAATTGTCCTTTGACAATATCCAGAGGCCTACACTGCCATTTTTTCAGCATCTTGCCATGATTCTCAATGACTTACTGCCAATAACTAACCAAAATGTACAGTTCTTATTTACTAGAGATCAAAATCAATGAAAACCTGGTGGCAGCCGTGAATGAATTTTGTTGTTGTTGCTTTTATGTATTGTTAATTAATATTATGTTTTTTACAAAAGGAACACGAATATTTCAGATCGTAGAGCTGTAAGGTGCATGTAGAAGTTACAACATTCAAGTTCCTCTCTGCACATCTTGGGAAGTGAGGAGAGGACAGATGAAGAATCTGTGTTGTGGACTTGCACCAAGACTGGAAGTCCCTCGTCTCTTTTGAAAAATATGATCAGAGTAGAAATAAAACACACTTGCAGTTGAAAGAATTTAAAAAGTTCAGAAAGGTATCCCACAGAAATTGAGCCCCTCTAGAGCTGACAACCCTTATTTTTTCCTCTCAGCAATGTTTCTTGCATGAAGATGTACCTGTACCCGCACATTCTTTTTGATTTCATTGAAGAGAGATCATGTCTGACTATATCTTGATAATTTTTTTGGCTCTTAACTTAGACATCCATATTTCAATTGAATGCCTTTTCCGAGTCGGTTGCATACTATTCCATTGTATTTAATCCTTTTATTTTATAAGACCATTCTCCTACTGACATACTTTATGGTTGTTCGCTGGTTTTGGTATCGAAAATGATGCTGTAGACTTTCAGGGTTGGGGAAACTTTCCTGCCAAGGGCCATTTGGATACTTATAATATCATTTGCAGGCTGTACAACACTATCAACTTAAAAATTAGCCTGCTATAGATGTATTGAATTTCGAGTCCAGTCTGCAGTTGCCTTGGCAGGGCCAGGCCACGGCTTTATAAAGCCCATGGGCTGCACCTTCCTCAACCCTCCTAGAGGTTGAATGTTATCTTTCAGCTGTGTCCATCTTGCACGCTTGTTGCCATATCTGACAACTTCATTAGCAGATGCTCCCCATCGTTCTTTATTCCATTGCTTTGCATAAGTTTCCATTGCAACATTCACCACTGCCTGAAATAGAATGTAATTGACTTAACTTAATTTAATATTTTTTTGTGCACTGGAATGGAAGCGCCATGGGATCAGGAGCTTAGGTTTATTTATTGCTGTCTTCTCAGTCCAGAGAGCAATAACTGGCTCTTGGTAGGAATGTGATAAACACTTGATGGATAAGTGAATGAACAATTTAGTGTTGGATGATTGGTCTTTTTCTTATTGATTCTTAAGAATTTTAATACAGTCACTAACTAAAGATTGTTTAAAAATCATTTACCAATATATTTCCAATGTGGTGATTTGACTTTGTTGATATTATTCTTTGCCATAAATGTTTATTACATAATCAAACATAAAATATCTGTTCTTTATTTTATAGCCTTTGAGTTTTGTGTCTTGGTTAGGAAGGTCTTTTGCACTTCAAAGTTATTTTTAAAAATGTGTCTGGTACTTTAATGGTTTGTTTTTATTCTGGAATCTTTGATTCACTTGGAATTTATTTTGGCATAAGTAGGAGCTGTATATTCAACTCTGTTATTTTTCCCAAGTAGTCAGCAGACTTAACATTAATTAAAGAATAATCCATACTTTTCTAAAATTCCTATAAATATTTACACCCATATCTAATCCCTATTCTCCTCTGTTCACTTGCTGTCTAGTCTTGTTTTGGTACACGTTTATTTTAATTCCTTAGCTTTATCATAGATTTAACGTCTGAGCAAGATGAGTTCCCTTGACCCTTTCCTGGTATAATTTTCTTGTTAATTCTCATATGGTTATTTTTCCTTAAGAGCATCAGAAGCCACTGAACCTGCTGATAATTCCAAAAAAAACTCTCTTATTATTCTATTAAGACCAGTTCATTGTGCAGATTAGCTCAGAAATAAACATCAATACAAAAACCCATCCAACTCCTGGATGTTCTTTTTCCTCTCTTAACTTCCTTGATTTACACAAATAAAATTCAACTTTTGTCAATGGGAAGAGTGAGTGTGATTTTTACAGCAAAAAAATTTGCTATGATGCAAACCAGCCCAAAAGTTAGTGGCTCAAAACAACTCTCTTCTATGACTTCTCATGATCTTGTGCATCAGGAATCCAAGCCATGCCCATGAGATGAGCTTCCCACCTTCACATGGTACTCACAGGGATACTCAGTGGTGTTCAGCTGGGGCTGGTCTGGTTGACAAGTGCAAGATGGCTTTATTCATTGTGACAGTTTATAGGGATGACAGGAAGGCTGAGCTCATCTGGACTGCCTCCCAGGGTACCCAGATGGAGCCCCAGCCCCAGTGCAGCTGGGACTCTTAGATGGTAGGCTCAGGCTCCAACAGCAAGCATTGTAGAGGACAAGGGAGAAGCCTTACAGCTGAATCTCAGAGGTAACAAGGCAGCTCTCCTATTGTCCTCTACTGGTCAACAAGGAAAAAAAAAATGATCAAGTTCAAGGAGGGGAGACATAGATTGCCACCTCTCCATGGGACACTGCTAAAGAATTTGTGGCCATGCTTTTCTGTACATTAATAGCACTGATTTTTCTTTTTTTTAATGAGAGAGAGAGAGAGAAAGAGGAGAGAGATCCTATCTATAGGTTCATTCCCCAAATGCCTGCAATAGTTGGGGCTGTATGAAAGCTATGAGTTAGGAACTTAATCCAGGTCTCCCAAGTGGGCAGCAGGAACTCAACTACTTGAGCCATTACTGCTTCCTCCTAAGATCTGCATTAGTAGGAATCTGGAGTGAGGAGCTGAAACCAGGAATGAAATTCAGGCACTCTTACGTGAGACATGGGTATCTTAATTGCTAGGCCAAATGCCTGCCCTTAGACTATTTTTTATTAGTTTAATAATGCAAGATTTCTCTACAATCTTCCTTCCCACTCCATCACTCTTTTTTTTTTCTTTTTGACAGGCAGAGTGGACAGTGAGAGAGAGACAGAGAGAAAGGTCTTCCTTTGCCGTTGGTTCACCCTCCAATGGCCGCCACGGCCGGTGCGTACCGCGCTGATCCAATGGCAGGAGCCAGGTGCTTCTCCTGGTCTCCCATGGGGTGCAGGGCCTGAGTACTTGTGCCATTCTCCACTGCACTCCCTGGCCACAGCAGAGAGCTGGCCTGGAAGAGGGGCAACTGGGACAGAATCCAGTGCCCCAACTGGGACTAGAACCCGGTGTGCCGGCACCGCAAGGCGGAGGATTAGTCTAGTGAGCCATGGCACCGGCCTCCACTCCATCACTTCTGACACTACAAACATTGACTTGATGCAGAACTGGAAAGTATTTAATTTTTAAAAACAAATGTTCAGATGCACTAATATTCTTTGCCTACATCCAAGGGAATGGCCCCAGGCCCCAGCAGGACTTTCTACTTCCTCCTAGCCACTCCAGAGCTTGCTGGTGTCTCCAGCAGAGAGAGGGAGTGGCAGGAGCAGAGGAACAGAATCTAAGTTGTCAATTTCTAACAAGGTATGACTTGGCAGCAATTTTTACATAAAGACAGAAAATTAAAATTAAAGTATATGTTTAGAGGATTAGCTGTGAAACTCAACCACACGTTGTAAAGAACACAAGAACTGCCTGTTCTTCCTACAATTCAAGGCCTTCTTTCAAAAATCCTTAAGGAAATATTCCAGGAATCCTACACACCTTCCTTGATCATGACTTCCTGTTCCAAATTCCAGAGATTAATTGATGATCCATGGTGTTAAGTACTTTATACATGTGAGTTATTGCATTCAGCACTAACAGTACGCCAAGGTGGGAACTGTTAATATGCACTTTGCAGTTGAGGATGCTACTGCTCAGAGATTCCCTCCCAGGGTTACAGAGCTAAATGGAACAGAGCCTGTTCCCCAACCTTTGACCTCCAAATGTGTTTAGTGGACCCGTAGCATCAGCATCTTCTGGGGTCTTGTTAGAAATCACAACGCTGGATCCAAACCCAGACCTGCCACACCAAGAGCTGCACCAGTCAAAGATCCCTTGGTGGTGCATATTCCTTTTTCCAGTTTTTTTTTTTTTTAATTTTTTTTTTTTGACAGGCAGAGTGGACAGTGAGAGAGAGAGACACAGAGGAAGGTCTTCCTTTGCTGTTGGTTCACCCTCCAATGGCCGCCACGGCCGGCGCGTTGTGGCCGGCGCACCGCACTGATCCGAAGCCAGGAGCCAGGTGCTTCCTCCTGGTCTCCCATGTGGGTGCAGGGCCCAAGCACTTGGGCCATCCTCCACTGCACTCCCGGGCCACAGCAGAGAGCTGGCCTGGAAGAGGGGCAACCGGGACAGAATCCGGCGCCCCGACCGGGACTAGAACCTGGTGTGCTGGCGCCGCAAGGCGGAGGATTAGCCTAGTGAACCGCGGCGCCAGCCAGCATTATTTATTTTTTTAACTTTTATTTAGCAAATTTTCAAAGTACAGCTTATGGATTACAATGGCTGTCCCCCCACATAACTTCCCTCCCACCCACAACCCTCCCAGTTCCTGCTCCCTCTCCCATTCCATTTGCATCGAGATTCATTTTCAATTATCTTTATATACAGAAGATCAATTTAGTAAATATTAAGTAAAGATTTCAACAGTTTGCACCCACACACAGAACATAAAGTGTAAAATACTGTTTGAGTACTAGTTATAGCATTAATTCACATTGTACAGCACATTAAGGACAGAGATCCTACATGAGGAGTAAGTGCACTCTTCCAGTTTTTAAGGTACTGCTATGTATTCTTGGCTGTTAAAAAGTCTGCTCACTAGAATCTCATGAAGGGCTTTTAAAAATCATTTATTGATCTGAGAGGCAGAGAAATAGAGCTCCAACCAACTGATTCACTGTCCAAGGCCAACAGCTAGGACTGAGCTAGGCCAAAACTTAAACCAGGTCTTCCACGTGAATGGAAGTGGCTCAGTTACTTACCACCTGATGCCTCCCAGGATCTGCAGTAGCAGGAAGCTGGAATCAGTAGCTGGAGCTGGAAATAAAGCCCAGGTGCTCTGATGGGAGACAGAGGGGTCTTAACTGCCAGGTCAAACACCCTCTTGAGAAATTTTTAGAAGTTTTGATACCCAAGTTTCTCTTCTCCCTCTCAATTCCAATATCATTGATCTGGGTGCAACCTGAACATTAAGAGTTTTCAAAACTTGCAAGGTAGTTCTAATATGTAATAACATTTAAGAATCATTATTTATAGACAAGTATACTTCAAAATGTGGAAAATTATTTTGGAGCAAAAAAACATTGAACTCCATGTATAGCTTTTTAATATGCATTTTCCATGCATTTTTTAAAAACTCCCTCATGGCTCACTTGGTACTAATCTTATCTTATATCTGGTATGATTGGTTATCATCATTTTATACACATCCTATATCTATAAATTGGTATGCATGTATCAATTCTGTTTTCAGGATAGTTTCTTGCACAAAATATGTACTCTGTAAGCACTTGCTGCTATTGCTGTAGCTGAAATGGCGCTTTAATTTGTTTCAAGCAGTAGCACTTTTGAAAAAGCTCTTCTTCTATTGTGCAGTCAGGGTTGTGAACCACTGGGTTGGCTCCTACAGCTCCAGGTGATGGTTGCTATGGAGAAAATTGGGTGGAAAAGTGCCAAATGCCAAATGTTCTGATTTTTGAAGAAGAACTTTAAAGTCTGTGTTTTTATAAGAAATGTTGACAACAAATTCCGATTATAAACCACACCTGCAGGCTGTGGGTGCCCACGTGTGCATGTGCATCTGTAGAGGTATGGGAGCCCTGAATAGGTGTAGGATCATGCACTTGGGGATCCATGACCTCGCTGGTGTCTGATGGTCATAAATCCCACCACTATTGCTGCCTTGAAAGAAACACATCAACATCATTGTGTAGCTACCCTAGCCTTAAAACAGTCAATATATTGTTTCTGTCACCGAATGAGATGAGATGAGCCCAGCAAATGAATACCAATACGCATACTTGAGATGGTGAAATCTCGGAGAAGTGTAATCCGTGCCTAATTTTTGTGTTCTAGGCAATGACTGGGTGTCCCAACAGAACCAGGGAATGTGTAACAAAAAGAGGAGGTAGGCAGCATCTGGAAGTTTTGTGAAGAAAGTGCAAGGTGCTATGGTCATGAATTCTTTCCACCGCCTAAGCTCCATTCAGTGACCAAGCCAAACCCAAGAAGAACCAGAAAGGGAAACACACGCAAGAAACCAGGGTATGCAAGAGAAGCAACACAGCCAGAAACAAGTTTTCCACCTGGTTTCTGCACCACTGGTGGTTCCTCACGTCTGGGCTCGTTTGCCTGCACTGGTAAACAGTAAGGGCCTGTAATAAAGCGAGGGCAGCGGCCTTGAGCCATGCAGCCTATGATGCTTTGAGTGAAATGCCCCAGATACTGAGTTTGCTGGCTCTAGCACCTCCTGATGATCCAGCTTTGGTGCAGATGACAGAGGACCCCAAACCTGATCCTGATGGCCCTTATCCTTGCAGTTGTCTTGTGTTGATAGGGGAGACAGAGAGGCAGGATCAGTATCAAAACAAACAATGGTGGTGTTGGTGTTGGTGCTGCTGCTGCTACTTCTACCACCATCAGTAGAGCTGTTATCAATGCCCAAAGGCTTACCATGGGCCATATCTGTTAGGCACCTTACATGTTGTTTCTCATTTATTCTCAACACAATGTCTAGACTGATCCTTTTAAAAGAGTAGCAAGATCTTGCTCTCCTCTCCTTAAAACTCATCAGTGGCCAGCGCCGCGGCTCACTAGGCTAATCCTCCACCTGCGGCGCCAGTACCCCGGGTTCTAGTCCCAGTTAGGGCACCGGATTCTGTCCCGGTTGCTTCTCTTCCAGTCCAGCTCTCTGCTGTGGCCTGGAAGGGCAGTGGAGGATGGCCCAAGTCCTTGGGCCCTGCACCCGCATGGGAGACCAGGAGGAAGCACCTGGCTCTTGGATTCAGATCGGCCCAGTGCCGGCCATAGCGGCCATTTGGGGGGTGAACCAACGGAAGGAAGACCTTTCTCTCTGTCTCTCTCTCTCACTGTCTAACTCCGCCTGTCAAAAACAAAACAAAACAAAACAAAACAAAACAAAACAAAACAAAACAAAACAAAACTCATCAGCGGCTCCCATTTCACACACTGTACAAGGCAAGGTCCCTTCCTCGTTCCGCAAAGCTCTATGTTCACCAACTGCTCTTCTGCTTCCCTGCTCATCCTCTCTCTGATCTTCTACTCTTGTCCATCCCACTCAGTCCATCCCATTTAGCATCATGCAAGCTCTGCTGACCCTCAGACAGAAAGTCCTTGCACTGTCTGTCTCCTTGGCAGGAAACTCTCTTCTTCCAGATATGCAAAGTATCATTTCTGTCATCTTCTCAAGGAGGATTTCTTATCCCAACTTTTAAAAACTGAATCTCCCCATTCCACATCCTGAATTCTTTTTCTATGTTCTCCATAGCACTTACTAACTTCTAATATCCAAAATCTTATTGACTTTCTAAATTGTGTCTTAATCCATTAGACTGTAAACTTCATGAAGGTACAGGTTTTCTTCTGTTTTGTTTGTTGCTGTACTCCCAGTGTCTAGAACAATGCCAGACAAATAGGTGGCACTTGCTAAGTATTTTTAGAATGCAAAAAATGAATGAATTTCATGCTCAGAACCAGCATAAAAGAAAGATGCTATCACCATTCTGCTTTAACAAAGGCTGGACATAAAGTAGAGAGAGGTGGCCTTCATCCAAGATCACAAGTGAGAAATTGCTAGAGATGTGAGCCAAAGACCATCTGACATTAGTGTGTATGCAAGCAATTCATGACTCAACTCGTCATTTTAACAATCTGAGGATTATCTTTGAAAATGATAAGTGTAACAATTAGAAACTGGAAGGAGAGCTATATCTTGGGTGAATTGACACCAGGGCCGTTACTGTGAATGCGTGAACAGATGCAGAGAAAACTCCAAAGTTGATTATTTTTATTTCCTCTGGTTAGATTAATTCTTAATTTTTAGAGCAATTAATACTATTTCTTGGGGGATGATCATTTGTCGAGGGGATGGATCTTCTGAAGTATTATGGTGATGGGAAATAAATCAGGAGTTAACCAGTCATATTTCCTTGGAGAAAAATAAGTCAAGGGCCCATTTGGATCTCAAGTTGCTTAAGAATTTCATTCCAGTGAGAGCCAGCTACAGGGATTTAAGAGTCCAAAGACACTGAGGGAAATGGCGACAGCAAACAGGTCCCCGGACTCTTATGGGCTCTGCAGGGAGCTCATTAACTTAGATTTTAATGTTTCCAGCATTCCCTCCTCCAAGAATATATCAGATAGAGTTCAAGTCATGCCAAATGCAGGGTGGCTGAGTGGGTGGGTTGTGCCTAAAGCCTTGGGGGCATTTGGTAAATATCGTGCAATCTACTTGAGTCTGAGCTTTCAGTGGGTCAAAGGACTTGGTCCATAAGGCATTCATTTTTATGGTGTTTGGCTAAATCTCAAGGAAGAGATGAAGAAAACATTTTTTTTTTGGAGAAAAATAGTTTCACGCATCTCTTGAAAGCTGTCTGAGAAAAAGGTATATAAGCAGGAGGTATCTATGGGATGAACTTGACAGAGGAGTTTCTTTCGTCCTTCGAACAACTTAAGGACAAGAAATAAACTAGGGATTTGTCATTTTAAGCTCATTAATTTTAATTAATAAATCTTATAATCTACATGAACATCATGTATGTCTATTTTGCAAGTAGCAAGGAACAAAGCAAATCTTAAAAAAATCAAGCAGCATTTTGTGTTCTAATATGCATAAACATATTAAGCAATTTATGGTTATTTTCCATTTCTTATATAAGGACCTAATTGTGTACTTTATCACTAGGGATGGATGGAGCCAGGAAAGTAATACAAGGTTCAAAACCACATGTCTGGAATGGCTGTCTTGAATCACAAATATTATCATTCTACTCAAGCCTTCTTGAAATAAAACAGGTGCTAGGTTCAGTTATAAAAGGCCTTGCCACCTTTCATACAAATGTTTATTTATTTAGGGCTAGCTGGCAAATCAGTATTGAAAAATAAACCTGAGAGAGGGAGGGTTGTTTTGAAAATGGCAACAGAGGAGAATTTGTGAAATGTAAACAGATACGTAAGAGACGTCAGTTACAATAAAAGAGTTTCCATCAGTGTCCTCAACCTTCTGAGGGCCTGCGGGAGTGGAAACCTGCCGGTACCAGCCTGAGTGAGACAAGGCAGGGGTTCAGGGTGGAAGGAAGCGACACTCTGCAAATGTGTCCTCGATGTCAGACTTTTAATAATATTAGCTACTATTCACTAAAGGTGTACAATATAAAAAGAACTTCACACAAATGATTTCGAATCTTCACAAAAATGCAGTGAAGCGGACACTGTTGTCCTCATTTTACAGGTGAGAAGACTGAGCCTGAAAAGGTTAAAGTGCTTGTTCTGCATTGCCTAGGTAGTAAGGAGATCAGAATTCAGACCTAGGTCTGATTCCACGGCTTACCTGAAAATGAGCTGTGGCACTCTGATGTGACTTGTGCTGTTCCCTAGGGAAAGGGCCACTGAGTGTGTTCATACAAAAAATGCAAGAGTGAAAAAAAATTTAAAAAGTAGTTCTCTACACCTTTCAAAGAAATAACAGAACAACAGGCTTTGAAAAACTCTCTTTATGAGGGCAGGCACTTGGTCTAGTGGTTAAAACACCACTCGAGACACCCACATCCCATACTGGAGTGCCTAGGTGGGTGTCTTGCCTCTACTCCCAGGTCCAGATTCCCATTAATGTGCACTTTGGAGGGCAGCAGGTGATGGCTCAAGTACTTTGGTCCCTGCCAGGCACGTGGGAGACCCTGACTTTCTGGCCTTCAGCCATTGCTGTAGGCATTTGAGGAGAGAACCAACAGATGGGGGTTTTGTCTTTATATGTATCTCTCTCCCTCTTTTTCATTTTAAGTGAAAATTTTAACACATCTCTTCATGGGACTATTTTTCTTTTTTTTTTTTTTTTAAATTTAGTTTTGTTTTAGAGAAATAAAAACACCAGACCATATCACATTTCAATGAGACAATATACATAGTATTATATGTCTATGTATAAACTCTAGATTTTTCACTTCAGAATGTTCCTTTTAAAAAAAAACCTGTATTCATTTTATTTTTAAAAAAGATTATTTATTTGAAAGGCAGAGTTACAGAGGCAGAGAGAGAGAGAGAGGGAGAGAGAGAGAGCGCCCTTCCATCTGTTAGATCACTCCCCAAATGGCCCAAATGGGCCAATCCGAAACCAGGAGCCTGGAGCTTCTTCTGGGTCTCCCGCATAGGTGCAGGGGCCCAAGTACTTGGGCCATCTTCTATTGCTTTCCCAGGCCATAGCAGAGAGCTGGATGGCAAGTGGAGCAGCCAGGACTCAAACCAGCGCCCATATGGGATGCCGACACTGCAGACGGTGGCTTTACCCACTACGCCACTGCATCAGCCCCCATATTCATTCTCACATTTTGTTTCCAGACTTGCACAGAATATGCCAGAAATGGATTCTCTATTCCCTCCATGTTAGAAGTAAACCGCTTTAAGGCCGCACAGCAGACTCATAGAATGACAAACACCCTAAACAACACTCTGACTTCAGATCTGCCCTTAAGGCATTCAGATCTGGCTGAAAAGCCCATTTCAGGCATGGAAAACCATGACATTGGCAAAAAATGATCTACATGAAGGATCTCTGTGAGTGAGATTCCAGTGGAAAGCGGGGGCCATCAAAGAAGGAGGTACCTTTCTCTGAAGGGAGGAGAGAACTTCCACTTTGATTATGGCCTTGTCTAAATAAGGTTGGAGTTTGTGAACTCAAGAGGCTTCCATAGCCTTGGCAGCTCATGACAAGAGCCTCAGGTGATCCCAGAGGTCATAAATAAGAGTGTCAATTGTTAAATCAACAACAGGAGTCACTGTGCACTTACTCCCCACATAGGACCTCTGTCCTTGATGAGTTGTACTATGAGAATTAACAGTAAAACTAGTCTTCAAACAGTACTTGATACTTTGTGTGTTTGTGCGGGTACAAACTGTTGAAATCTTCACTTAGTATAGAGTTGATCTTCTGTATATAAAGATAATTAAAAATGGATCTTAGTGAGAGAAGGAGTACAAGGCGGGATGGGAGTGGAGGTGGGAGGGCAGGTAAGGGGGGAAGAACCGCTATATTCTTAAAGCTGTACCTAGTAAATTTGTACTTATTAAATAAATGCTTTCAAAAAAAGTAAACTGATTTATATGAAAAAATATCTCTAAATTCTGTGTTGATAAGAAAAATAATTTACCTGCCACTTTGATTTCACTGCCCCCTCTCCTTTTTATGCAGGAACACAATTCCCTTTCTTCTTTTCCAAAAGTCACTTGAAAGAGTGCACTAGACCAGCAAAGAGTCACTGCATCAAGTTCACCCCCTGTGAGCTTGCAGGCATCAGGAGTGTGCAGGAATGGGCAGAGGGCAGCTTGGACACTCCCTCCGCCCCTGTTTGCCAGTTGACACACTGCGGAGAGGAAATGATTAATGCCACAGAGTCTCCAGCCAACTTCATGTCACTGGACTTCATGAAAACAAATAAACTAAAGCTTTCAACACTCTAGAACTGCTTAAACAACCTTAATATTGTAACAGCCTTATAATGTCCCTGGGCAGCTTAATCGTTGGGCATGTGGGCTGTCGATAAGATTCATTGTAAGAACACATGCATTAACAGCTCACTAGTGTCACTTTGACAATCCCAAAGATATACGGCAACAGCAAGCAAGATAGGCAATTATATGGATAGTCTTCATCTAGAACAAATAGATTCCCTAAAACACTCAGTTTTATTTTTAAGAATTTGAATTTTAAAAGTTAAAAAACTGCATGGTGTGTTATTTTCTGAAGTCTCATAAAATGACACATTATGCTTCCTGTGCTTTGCCTGTCCCTCCTTAATAACCACAGTGCTTACTTTATATGGCTTCCAGCAGCTCATGGAAAATACTAATTCATTTAGAGTTTATTTTTTTCCTCATTAATAATCTCCAGGTATCAGCAAACAAATAAAAAAGAAACTTCTAGTACCCTTTGTTACCTCTGGAAACCTTAAAAAGAAGAGAAGGAACCAAGATGTTCTAACCAGGAATATTTTGACCACAATCAAACTCATCAGCTAAAAATACATGTGATGCATTTGTAAGATTGGAATTATTTTCTTACTTGGCTACTTTCAATACGAATTAGTTGGGCTAGGCACATTATTTACATATTAAAACGTAGCATTGTCTTTTCCAAATGAAAAAGCAAAATGTTTCTGACAAATATATTTAAAATACAATGGGATGAATATTTTGAGAACCAGATCATGTAATTATCAGATCTACAGACATGCCAATCATTATACAGATGAGACCCTCAAGACCACCTTGCCCAGTTCTAGTTTTTGGCAGTAGGGAATTTATATGATATGCCCATGGTACTTGTAGCTGTCAATCATCGTTGTCAAAGGTGACTCAATCCCTATAGAACAAGCACTTTCCACTAGTTCTGACTGTAGTTGTTATTGTACCTGCTGGGGACTGGATGGAAGGGACAATTCTATAGACTAGCGTGAGATGAATCAGAGACCAACAAGATTCCCTCTTCCACTTCACTTTCACCCCTGCGCTAGGGGAAAGTCATGAGCAGGTGGCAGCAATGGTGGGACTGTGAGGCCTTGGCCCAATCTCTCTTGTTTCCTTTCTCCCCCTCTTCTTTGGCCACCAACAAGTCAGCCCCTCTGCTCCCTGGAAGCATATGCACTCTGGTCACTTCAAAGACTGCCACATCGGGGCTTGTGTGATGGCTTAGTGTGTTAAGCTGCCACCCATGATTCCTGCATCCCATACGGGCCCCAGTTCGTGTCCTAGCTGCTCCACTTCTGGTCCAGCTCCCTGCTAATGGCCAGGAGAAAGCACTGGAAGCTGTCCCATGTGCTTGGGCCCCTGCAAACATGTGGGAGACCCAGAAGAAGCTCCTGGCTCCTGGATTCAGCCTGGCCCAGTGGTGGCCTTTGTGGCCATCTGGAGAAGGAACTAGCAGATGGAAGATCACTCTCTGTCTCTCTCTTTCCTTCTCTTTCTGTGACTCTGAATTTCAAAATAAATCAATAAATCTTTCAAAAAAAGACTGTGAAGTCAAGTTATCTATATGGTCATCCATTAGGTTTTTGGTTTCATCAAATCAATTTGGTGTGTATGTGTGATGGTGTGATCTGCTCCCTTTTAAATAAAGCTAAATAGTCTTACTTAATTTTATAAAATCAAGAGTGACTTGATCGGCCCTTGTCCTGACTGTTGATGTACAACTTAATACTTTATCCCTTTTAGTTTTTTTTTGTTCTACTTAATACTATTGGTACTCTGGCAAAAAAAAAAAAAAAAAAAAAACCCTACATGAAAGATCTCCACGAGTGAGATCCCAGTGAAAAGAACAGGTCATCAAAGAAGGAGGTACCTTTCTCTGAAGGGAGGAGAGAACTTCCAATTTGACTATGACCTTGTCTAAATATGATCAGAGTTGGTGAACTCAAAAGGCTTCCAAAGCCTTGGCGACTCATGATGACAAGAGCCTAGGGAGATTACTGATGCCATAAACAAGAGTGTCAATTTGTTAAGTCAACAACAGGAGTCACTGTGCACTTGCTCCTCATGTAGGATCTCTGTCCTTAATGCGCTGTACATTGTGATTTAATGCTATAACTAGTACTCAAACAGTATTTTAAACTTTGTGTTTCTATGTGGGTGCAAACTGTTGAAATCTTTACTTAATATATGCTAAACTGATCTTCTGTATATAAAGAGAATTGAAAATGAATCTTGATGTGAATGGAAGGGGGGAGGGAGAGGGAAAGGGGAGGGTTGCGGGTGGGAGGGAAGTTATGGGGGGGGAGCCATTGTAATCCATAAGCTCTACTTTGGAAATTTAATATTAAATAAAAGTTAAAAAAATACTATTGGTTGAACTCTGTAATTAACACACAATTATTCTTAGGTGTTTAAATTTAACTGAAAAGTGATTTCTGTTAAATATAAGAGTGGGAATAAGAGAGGGAGGAGATGTACAATTTGGGGCATGCTCAAGCTGATTTGCCCCAAATGGTAGAGTTACTAATGTACCAGGGGATTCCAATTCAATCCCATCAAGGTGGCATGTACCAATGCCATCTCACTAGTCCAACTGATCAATTTCAGTTCACAGTTGATCACACTGATAGGATTAAGAGTCAAAGGGATCACATAAACAAGACTAGTGTCTGCTAATACTAACTGATAGAATTAAAAAGGAGAGAATGCTCAACATGGGAAGTGGGATACATAGCAGACTCATAGAATGGCAGATGTCCTAAACAGCACTCTGGCCTCAGAATTAGCCCTTAAGGCATTCGGATCTGGCTGAAGAGCCCATGAGAGTATTTTAGGCATGGAAAGCCAAGACACTCTGGCAAAACAAAAACAAAAACAAAAACAAAAACAACCTAAATGAAAGATCTCTACGAGTGAGATCCCAGTGAAAAGAACAGGCCATCCAAGAAGGAGGTACCTTTCTCTGAAGGGAGGAGTGAACCTCCACTTTGACTATGACCTTGTCTAAATAAGATCGGAGTTGGCAAACTCAAAAGGCTTCCATAGCCTTGGCAACTCATGACAAGAGCCTAGGGAGATTACTGATGCCATAAACAAGAGTGTCAATTTGTTAAGTCAACAACAGGAGTCACTATGCACTTACTCCTCATGTAGGAGCTCTGTCCTTAATGTGTTGTTCAATGTGAATTAATGCTATAACGTGTACTCAAACAGTATTTTACACTTTATGTTCTGTGTGTGGGTGCAAACTGTTGAAATCTTTACTTAATATATACTAAATTGATCTTCTGTATATAAAGAGATTGAAAATGAATCTTGATGTGAATGGAATGGGAGAGGGAGCGGGAACTGGGAGGGTTGTGGGCGGGAGGGAAGTTATGGGGGAAAAAGCCATTGTAATCCATAAGCTGTACTTTGGAAATTTATATTTACTAAGTAAAAGTTAAAAAAATAAATAACACTAAATAAATAATGCTAATAACCAACATTTGCAAAACTGTTGACATATGGACAAGTCCTTTAGCAAACACATGTACTGAGCGCCACTTGTGTGCCAGGGACTGGACTTGGGGCTGAGAAAATAGTTAGCTCACTTGGTGGAGTCCTCACCTTACAGAAGCTTCAAATGATTGGGAGGTTGGACATCGGATTAATCATAGCAACCGGCAGAGGTAAGGCTCAAGCTCAATGGAGACCCCTACGTGTGAGCTTGCATATGGAAAGAGATCACGGAAGCCTGCAAAGTCAGAGCAGTGGTTCACTATTTGGTCAGTTCCAGGGAGGACTGGCAAAGGACTCTTCTATATGAAGCAAAGATTAATTACTCTTAAGGTCAGAAACTGCAGCCAGGGGAGGAGTCCTGCCCTGGCATTCAACCACACTGGGATTAACAAGCACGTGAAATAACAATTCCTTGGGTTTATTTCTTCAAAGGGCACACGCCAACAATCGGGCTGCAAGTATCAGTTATGATGTAGTCTAGTAGGCTAGCTTTGGGTTCTGGGCTCTGTGTAATAGGTTCAAGCCCTATTCCGTCACCTAGAGCTGAGAGACAGTGGGCAAGCTGCCTAAGTCTCTGGTTTGTCCTCTGTCGTTTAAACAGAAGTCATGCAACATACCTTGAAGATTTCGACTTTTGCCAGGACTTCTTGCAGCAGCACAAATAGATTACAAAAAGCAAATGTTTAACATGCTGCCGGCCTTGCAGAAAATCTCTAAAAAGTACAGTGAACTTAAACAAGAAAGAGTGAGCACTGACCAAATGGGTGAACTGAGATTGCCATGGGGGGTCCGCGCCGTGGCTCACTAGGCTAATCCTTTATCTGCGGCGCTGGCACCCAGGGTTCTAGTCCCAGCTGGGGCGCCTGTTCTGTTTCAGTTGTTCCTCTTCCAGTCCAGCTCTCTGCTGTGGCCCAGAGAGGCAGTGGGGGATGGCCCAGGAAGGCAGTGGGCCCTATCTGCCATTTGGGGGGTGAACCAATGGAAGGAAGACCTTTCTCTCTGTCTCTCTCTCATTGTTTAACTCTGCCTGTTAAAAAAAAAAAGATTGCCATGGGGTTCATGGGGTTCATGGGGTTCAATACTGAACAAGCTTTTCGGGGCTCAGTATGAGGAGGCAGAATTAACAGGAGACTGAGTTAAAAATTCTTAAGGGAACTAGATTTGGACTTCTTCCTATGCATCATTAGCAAAAAAAAAAAAAAAAAAAAAAAAAAAGGTGGGGCATAGTTCTTTGATTTCTGAAGGAAGACAGTAATAATCCTTAACCTAAGTAATTGCTTTATGATTGATAAAATCTTTTTAAGATCTTACCTAACTTGATCCTTGTACAACTCCTCAAAGTTAAGTACAAAGCAAAAGGCCAATCTTCTGTCTGATAGGGCATGTCATCAAAGTTAGGTATAAACCACATATAAGACAAAATGCTACAACTTCATAGAAAGGCTAAAGAAAAATCAAAATGCTCTTTTGAAAAGTCAAAAATACTTTTTTGGGGCCAGCGCTGTGGTGTAGCAGGTAAAGTCACCACCTGCAGTGCCGGCATCTCATATGGGTGCCGGTTCGAGACCCGGCCGCTCCACTTCCAATCCAGCTCTCTGCTATGGCCTGGGAAAGCAGTAGAAGATGGCCCAAGTCCTTGGGCCCCTGAACCCATGTGAGAGACCCAGAGGAGGCTCCTGGCTCCTGGCTCTGGATCGGCGCAGCTCCGGCCGTTGCGGCCATCTGGGGAGTGAACCAGCGGATGGAAGACCTCTCTCTCTCTCTCTCTCTCTCTTTCTCTCTCCCTCCATCTCTCTTTCTCCCTCTCTCTCTCCTGCCTCTCCTCTCTGTGTAACTGTGACTTTCAAGTAAAATAAATAAATCTTTAAAAAAAATACTCTTTTTGTTGCTACTAATAGTGTCAATTATCCTGACCACAAAAATGAAATAAATTGCTTTGGCCTAGTTATGTCCTGCATCCTCTCTTTCATGTATGTTTGCCTTTTCCTCAGAAGCCAGTGAAATCGCATCAACACACCTCTGATGGCCACCTGAACTAAGCTGTTCCCCCAGCAAAGGCCAAGAAGAAAAGCCGATTCTTCCAGATTCACAAGGAACACATCACCTCACAATGCGCCACATTTCTTCTTCCCACTTTGTATGTGCAAGGTGATTTTATTCATGTAGGCAGGATTTACACAGCATTTTAGATTTAGGTTGTAGCTCAGAAATTCCCTCATTTGCATTTCCAGTTGGGGTCCAGAGTGTCAGAGTGGATAGGTCAGGTTATAAAGAGTGATCGTTAGTTCTGGAATTTTTACTAATTGCATAGGTAAAGTACTGTAAATATCATGCAGAAACTACTTTCAACTCATGAGATCTATAAAAACATCCACTTGTTTGTACTGGAGACACAAGCAAATGTCAATGCACGAAAAACGATAAAGGTGGATTTAGAAGAGAAAATTAATGTTGTATCTATGATGTGAGACATATGGTACTTTGATAAGTTAACACCTTCTGTCCATTAGGAAATGGAGATTAAACGATGCAGCTCAGTCCTCCCACATATGAGCGACAGTGAGGTCTATATTGGCTTCGAAGAGACTTTTATTGCAGAAATTGCTTCCACAACAGAGAACTCTGTATTTTGGTAACAACTGCAGAAAGGAAGTAGTATAACCAATTCCCACTGTAAGATGTTATAAGGTAGAAATCTATGGAGCAATCCACACCTCACACTGGAACTTATCTTTACATTTTGTAACACTCTCCTCCTCTCTACATTTTTTTCAACAGTAATACCATGAAGCAAACAGATTTCACATTTAAATAAAATCTGTACTTACCAAAAGAAAATAGTTTACCTCCCAGTGCACACCCTGTTTCTCTGTGTTAAATTTAAATTACAAATGAAAATTCCAGGTTGTCAAGTATTATGAAAGAATGAAAATAACACAAGATGTACATGCATTGCTTTGATCATACAATCACTGAGCATCCATCATTTGTTTTGAGTCTGTTTAAATGCACAGTACCTAACAGCCCAAGGGTTGGAGAAACAAAATGTACCCAACACACTGAATGTCATTCCAAAGCCTTAGGTACTAACTCTGGAAACTAACACGTGTAGTCAAGTCCCATGTGCTGGGGCCAGCTGGAAAGCTGGAAACACTCCAAATTAATTTCATTTGAATTTATGTTTGTTAAAAGACAGGTAATAAAAGGTGCTAATTTGGATCAGAAATATAGATTGGTAAAACTCAATAGTAACTTCAGCAATTGTTTGGATCTTAGATCAACACAATGTAATTTTCAAGGTAAGTATTTTGTGACTGACATTGCTTACAATGGGTATGATAATAACAAAATGTCAGCTTTTTTTCAGTTTTATCATTGCTTTAAAATTCTCTTCAGATAGTCTTTCTAATTGTCTGCAGTGCCTGGGAAGATTCCCTTGGGGTACCACTGCCTAGGAATCTTCATTTTGGAAAAAAAATACAAGGATGACTCTTCTTTCTGGCATACTCTATGCACTCTCCACAGTGCTCTGCGCTCCTCTCTGTACTCCCCTGTGTATTCCGGTGTTGCCTCTGGGTGTGTGTCAGGTGTGCATAAAGGAGCCAGGTCAGAACACTGCAGCATGGGATGCAGCATTCAAGCTAATGAAGAATCCATCACATGCCTACCTGTGTGGAATAATGTTCCACTATTGCAGAATATTCTCTAATGACACCCATTACTCTAGGGAAAGTCCCCTAACCAGACGGACACTCTTCAAGCACCACATCACTACTTTCTGATCAATGTCAACTTTATGTCTGATGTGTTCTGATGAGCCAAAGGCTTTCCACGCTGGGGGTTGTTGATGTGAGCTTTGGCCACTCTGGCTCCAGTTTCACCACAATGGCATTGCTGGTCAACATCCTTACTGAAGTCATCATTTGAATTCGGGCCAAGTTGCCAATCAACTCATCCTTTAAACAGGTTAATGACAACATTAATTGGGTTCTGTTTGCATGTAATTTTCAAAAGAGCCTTAGGAGAGAGAGACTATTTTTTTAGTCCCATTTTGTGGAGGAAGAAAAAGAGGCTTAGTAAGGGCAGGAAACTTTCACAAAGTCAGAGACCCATCAGCAGTGGAGCAGGAGTTGCAACAGTAATTCCCTAATCCATCCTCAATCGGTATGCTCTATTTCTTAACTGTAGGAAGATTAGAAATCCTATCTACAGCAGGCAGACCTTCAAAGTGATAAATTTGGATTACAATTGAAGTACCGAAAAAAAGAGAGATGAAGGTTTGTCTCTTTGCAATGTTCATGAATATATTTTAACCCAAGGACCCTAACTATCCCAGGTAACATCATTTGCAGAAAAGAAAAAGGGTTATAGCTGAATACCTAACATAAGATTTCAGACATGATTTTTACCATGCCTTCAACCAATAGGTGAAGGATACTGTGTGCCTTGAAGTATACTTGGTGGAGATTTGCTATTACTATCTCTTCATAGTAATCATCTGACTGTAAACCACATTATCTGAGAACTTTGCTTTAAATTTCACTTGAAACCTCTTGCAAAAATTGCTGGCAGTACTAGGATTATTCATGATTACCTTTCCATCCATCCAAATCCTAGTGTGGATAAGTTATACGGTCAGAGTTGTCTAGCTCCCGGCTGAAAGGAGAAATCCAGTCCCATCTTGTCGCCTGTGCTGTGTCATGGGAACATTAACAGAAGCATCCCATGGCTGAACCCAGGACACTTCGGAAAGTGGTGTTCACAGAATCTCTTCAGTACTCAGGGTCCCCACACCTGGGACGTGCTTATGGCATTTTCATGTATCAGCCTACAGCTCCACTTTAAAGAATGGCTCTAAGCACATTTCAGAGCAGTTCAACCTACATTTGATATTTACAGTTGTTTAAAAGCATATGCAATTTTGTGTTTAATAGATCCAGAATCAGTGACACTCTATGTGTTTCTTGAAAGCAAAGAGGTTCATTGCATGCTCATCATGTTCTTTCTCTGTCCTCTCAATAAACCCCTGAAATGAGCATGCCACCATTTCCACTGCCATCGTTTTGGTTTTCAAAGCTCTTTAACATACACTTGAACTTCCACAACAAATGGGCGAGAAAAAAAAAAAAAGAGCAGGTATTGTCTTCCATATTTAATAGATGACAAAATTGAGGCTTCAAGTGTTCAGTAGGAAGACTAGGTCTATAATTTTAGTCCTACACAATGGTTTGCTGGTAAAACACCCACTTCCTCACTAAAATATGCCCCATTTCATAGCACTTACTGACACTGTAAGCATCTATAATACGGAACTCCCTTTTAGGAACTCAGCTGCAGACATTCTTCTGCTTGCACAGATGTACTCGAGTTCTAGTGATCCGACCCTGGCTACAGCATGTTGGATCAGGGAAGTGTGCCCTTACGTGTTCAAGGTATGTTCCTTTATACGGACCTGAGTTAGAGATCAAGAAATCCTTTCAGGCCAATGCAAATGACATCACATCTTCTAACCAAAGACCTCTGGGTTTTTTCTACGTTTATCTGACCATCCCTATTTTACAGATATAGGATGCCAAAGTCTTGGAAATGAAATGACATGCTCCAAGTCAGCTAGTACATTAGTGTTGGGGTCATGAGTGGAGGTGGCTGGGCCATTTCTGGGGGCTTCTAAGCTGCACCAGGATTCTTTATTCATCGTTGTGAAAAACAAAGACTTCTGGAAACCATGGTGGAGAGCACAGGATACCCATGAAAGTAACAGACATCCTACGTGGTCTGCTTCTGGTGTGGTCTTCTGACTATGCTCTGTGGAATCGCAAGGCAG
Organism: Oryctolagus cuniculus; assembly: GCF_051225735.1. NCBI lineage: Eukaryota > Metazoa > Chordata > Mammalia > Lagomorpha > Leporidae > Oryctolagus > Oryctolagus cuniculus. The sequence continues at coordinate 160,238,563 of NC_142870.1, forward strand.
CCCAGGAGGAGCTCCGGACTAAAGAAGCAAGACTCTGGATCCCACACTGAAGGCGAATTAAGACACATCCTCTGCATTCGTCTGTTCCACACATTGGCTTTAGATTAAGATTTCTTTTGAAGAAAAGGTTCTATGACTTTAAAAGAAAGGTGGAAAACTCCAGCAAAGACCAAGGTCTAGATTGTTAATTTTCAATCAGCACTCCTTGATGTGAGATATTGGCTCTCATAAACCAAAGGCTGCTCTTTTCCCACGATCTGGAGAGATAATGTATGTGTAAACACACTGAGAAGAGAAGGTGTATGTAAACTGAAATCAACACAGGCCCTTCAACCCCAGTTTAAGTCTTTCTCAAAGAAGTGGATTTTTCATTGTCGTATGGCAACCTTACTGGTGATTCCTCTATCGTATGCTTTCTCAAACAACCCTCACTCTGCAGGTCTTAAGTTGACATATTGGAGGCCAGCCACGGCTCCTGGCTGTCTGAACAAGTGCACAAAAGTAACCACTCTTCCCATGTTTGTTGGGTGATGGTGTCATTGGCCACACAGACCTCTGACAAGTCCTCTATGAAAACAGACAAGGCAGCTAGGAATCATGTAAACAAGCACCAGGTTTCCAGACCTACAAACATGCAGTCATTTCATAATGCATCTCAGATGGAAAACCAGAGAAACAAAAGAGAAGTGTATTCTTAAGTAGGCAAGACAATTCAATCACTTTAAGCAGAAAAGGGAGACGCTGGTGATGCACCAAATAGTATTGATTTAATTTGCACTGACCTGCATTAACTAAAGTCTACTTAGAACAGATATTAAACACTATTTTCAGAGAAAGTATCATAAGCTTGTAGGCAAAAATAGACCTATACTCAAGTACATAGTGTTTTTTTTGTTTGTTTGTTTTTTGTTTTTTGTTTTTTTTTTTTGGACAGGTGGAGTGGACAGTGAGAGAGAGAGACAGCGAGAAAGGTCTTCCTTTGCCGTTGGTTCACCCTCCAATGGCCGCCTAGGCCGGCGCGCTGCGGCCTGCGCACCGCGCTGATCCGATGGCAGGAGCCAGGTGCTTCTCCTGGTCTCCCATGCGGGTGCAGGGCCCAAGCACTTGGGCCATCCTCCACTGCACTCCCTGGCCACAGCAGAGAGCTGGCCTGGAAGAGGGGCAACTGGGACAGAATCCGGTGCCCCGACCGGGACTAGAACCCAGTGTGCCGGTGCCACAAGGCGGAGGATTAGCCTAGTAAGCCGCGGCGCCGGCCTCAAGTACATAGTTTTTAAAAAGTGACGCACAATAGAAAAGCACACAAGAAGAGAATATGAGGGTGCTTTAAAAAGTTCATGGAAAAATGAAATTAAAAGGTAAGTTTATTTTGGTGCAAAACGTTTTGAAATCCATGCACAGTATTTTTCTTAATACACATTTTTTTCATGAACTTTTTGAACATTCCTTATAGACCTGGGTTTCAAAACTTTTTTGTACCAAAATAATCTTATCTTCAATTTCCATGAATTTTTGAACTATCCTTGTATGTGTGTGTGTATATATATATACACACATATATTTAAATATATATGAACTATTTAAATACATGCATGTGGGGAGCAACTTGGACTAGACTAAGTTACTGGAATTAAGACTTATTCTATGCATCTGCTCTCCAACAATATGGCGCTGGGGAGGAGTAAACTTCTACACAGCTGCCTCTCACCAACTTGACAAGCTGCAGGAGCTGCTCCTGATTGGAGGAGAGCAGCGTGCTCGGCGTGTGGGTAGCAGAGTTGGGATTGGTGGAAGAGGACTATAAAGGAAGAGAGAGACAACATGCACCAGGAACATCTAAGGGGAACATCCGGATAACACCTGAGCAGCCCCCGAGAGAGCCGGCCGGCGGTGTGCCGCTCCCCCGCGGAAGTGGGAAAGTGGCAGGGGGAACCGCCCTTCCACGGAGGTGGAAGGATCGGCAACCAACCCGGGAAGGACCAGCAGCAAACCCGGGAAGGGCCGAGCAGACGAAAGAACAGCGCAGGGCCCAGTGTCGTTCCTCCGCAAAGAGGGGGAGCGACACATGCATGTGTATGAAAGTGCTCACACATATGATTACATGTCTATTTTTATTTTTTATAGACTATTAAAGTATTTTATAGCTTCTTGTTGTAATGTAAATGTTAGGACTGGCAGTCTGATTAAAAAGGAATTAAATAGGGGCTGGCACTGTGGCGTAGTAGGTTAAGCCTCCCCCTCTGGCACCGGCATCCCCTATGGGTGCTGTTTTGTGTCCTGGCTGCTCCTCTTCAGATCTAGCTCTCTGCTATGGCCTGGAAAACCAATAAAAGATGGCCCAAGTGCTTGGGCCCTTGCACCCACATGGGAGACCAGAATGAAGCTCCTGACTTCTGGCTTTGCATTGGTCCAGTCCTGGCCATTGCAGCTATTTAGGGAATGAACCAGCGGATGGAAGACCTTTCTCTCTCTTTTCCCCTCTTTCTGTCTGTAACTCTAGCTCTCAGATAAATAAATAAAAGTCTTTAAAACGGAATTAAATAATTCTAAATATTTCAAAATATATGAATGAAAGCATTTGTAGAATCCAGGTTTGAATGCTAAAACCTATTAGGATAAGGATTTTTTTTAAGATTTATTTTATTTATTTGAAAGACAGAGTTACAGAGAGAGGTTCACTCCCCAGATGGCCACAATGGCTGGAGCTGCACCAATCCGAAGCCAGGAGCCAGGAGCTTCTTCCGGGTCTCCCACATGTGTGCAGGGGCCCAAGGGCTTGGGCCATTCTCTACTGCTTTCCTAGGCCATAGCAGAGAGCTGGATCGGAAGTGGAGCAACCAGGACTAGAATCGGCGCCCATATGGGATGCCAGCGCTCCAGGCCAGGGCATTAACCTGCTGTTGCACAGCGCCAGCCCTCAGGATAAGGATTCTTAAATATTTTATATTGTCCGAGATTTTAGTGAGGATATGAAACAAATACAAACAGGAATGAAAAGGAAAATGAAGCTAAAATTAAATTTTAGCTTATCAGGTCTTGTTAGTTCACTTCCTTTGGGAAGGGTAGATAATGAGAAAAAGTGCCTGGATCAGCTTGGTTGTGTCATAAATGATTGTAACACACTATGAATAGTCATTGGTTTCTTACTAAAAATCCAGAACACAGGTGGAGATGGAAACTACTCCTCCCTAGTATACCCGAGGCTTAGATTTCAGCATACTTGCCAGGCCTGTGAAAAGTTAATCTTTAGCAAAGCTAAAGTGCTTAAAATAGTCTATTGTTCTGAAAAGTTATAAACCTGGATTGTAAAGCTGTTAAACACTAGAGATACAAAACTCAAATACATAAATTCTTCAGCATACTTTTTTCTTCAGTACTTTCTTTTATAGAGCTTCGAGTTTTATGACTGAAGGGTTCAAAATAAGAAGCCATGCAAGCTTCTGTAGGGAAAGCCAAGTGCTCACAGCTGTATTTTAAAGTAGCATACATTGTCTTTCCTTAATAATTTTGCATTTGGTTGCTTCATCATCATGAAGCACTTTGTGTTCAAACAATTTATTAATCTTCTATTTGGTTATGCAGAAATAAAGAAAAAAGCTGTTTCAATGCCATCTAAAGTTGGGTTTTCCTAGTTCTGGCAAGCTATTATTGATGAAAAATAACAACAGTCTGGAAAATATTCTCAACATTCTCATGACCCTGAAGATTGGTATTCCAACCCTGTTTTGCATCCAAGTGACCTCAAGCCTGAGATCTTGAAGTCTACTGGGATGTGAACTCCAGTTTTCAGATACCAAGACCATTTCTATGAAGGTGATTCAGCAGATGTCCATACACCTATTTAAAAGAAAGTAAGATGATAACTTGCAACAGTGTTGACAAATTAGGAAAGAATTACTCATTTTCCACAAAGGATTCACTCCAGATTAAGTCACCAGCTCCCATAGCTCATTTAAAGAGGCTTAAACTTGTCTTGAGTATTTTACCAAAACAGCCTGCGAATATGGAGCAGCTTTGTCCATAGAATCAAGTGTAGTGAGTGACCAAATCAATCTGGGCTTCAGCTGAGGCAGCATAGAAAAAGGTGTCTGTAAGGAAGAAAGGGCATAACCAGCTATTACCCTAGACAAACGCACAAGGAAACACCTTAGCAGGCTCTGGACAACAGGCAGAACATGGTGGGGGGCCCTGGGAAGAGTAAAATAACAGGGGATGACTCCACCGTTCCCTGGGCTTTCTCCCTTTGGGCACTTTTCAAATCACAGCTCAGGGAAGCAGAGCCCCATTCCAGAGCACCTGCGTGGAGGAGGAAACAGATCAGATTTCAGGGTGGCAGGCAGGACAGGAATTTGTGGGGCAGGGTACTGGAGAAGAAGATGCACAAAAAAAAGCTACATCAATACGCATAGTACATCTCCTGGACCTCAGCCAAATATTAAACAAAGCATGAGTAAGATCCCCCCAGCAGCTCTGGTGGGGGCAGAAAGGAGGGTATACAGGCTGCAGAATGTCAGGATCACCGGCGTTTCATCTAGATGGAGGAAAGAGACTGCTGGGCACGCTCGAGATCTGGGGGAGACTCCGGCATTGCACTATCTTTGAAAGGCCACTCTAGTCCTAGAGTAAGGACCACCCTAGATTTGTCCTAACAGAGTCTAAAACCAAGCTTTGACTAGTTCCAGCTGTTCTGCCAGAAATCTAAATGCTTGCCAGAACAAAATTCACCACTCTTTATAGTTAGACAATGACATCTGAAGTTTCAGCATTGTCCTATCCACCATTAATTCAAAAATAATTGCCTGTGTGGTCTGGCAGACCTCTGAAGTGGAGAGTTGTTGTTTCTGCCTGCCCAATGTGTCTGCCTCCAAACTTGTAAGATCACGAATTCACAGCAAGAGAATCCCCTTTCATGTAGGGAACATATTGCACTGGGTTCAGCATGGCCAAGAGATCAGGAGAAAGAGAATGTTCTATCACTTGGATACAGCAGTGGGCACATACTGAAGTTGGATCAGCAAGTGTCCTCCTTGGCATCTGTCCCACGTACATGTTGCCATTCAAGATAGTGTGATATGACAGTGGGTGTGTTGATGCCACCACACGTGCTACAGAAAGGAGTCTGCTCAAGAGACAGAAATGCAGGAAAGTGGCTGCTCTTAGATTTAGCCATTTCAAAAAGACTTCGTAAAGCTAGGGTGGTGTTCTTGTTCTAGGGAAGTGTTCTTGTTCTAGATTGTTAAGGACTAAGAGTTCTGACATGACTTAGATGCTCACGGTAGCGTGTTTGCTGCACTGTGACCTAGGATTTAATTTCCTAGTGAGAGAATCAACACTGGATGGCTGAAAATCCCTTGAAAAAGCTGAATTTTTAGGGGATCAATCTCCCTCCCACCACCTGCATTCTCTACACTGAGAAGAGCAGCTCCTAGGAATCTTTACAACTACAGCATTCCGTGGGACTTAGTCAACCAGAGGGAAAGTTAATGTTAATTTATAAAAGTGATGTATTCAGGCCAACACAGAAAGGATGTATGATGAAAGATAGAGAAATCCAGTGACAAAGCTAGGAATAAAATCTTACATACGCTCTCAGTGCCCCAATTTGCTGTTTCTTTGACTAATTTTTCTCCTCTTCCTTGCAAGGTTGAACAAAGCCAACTCTACCATGCAGTAACATGGGCTCCCGAGAAACTCGCTGTGAATTAGGCAGAAATTGCATAAGGCAAGGATACTGTCCTCTCTCAGCCCAGCTGTTTCATACTCTTTCAAATTTTTAGCATAAAATTACTCACGCCCATTTAGAATGGATGCTATAAATAAAAGGGAGACAGGACACTGTGCAAATACTCTGGTAAATGTGGTGAAAGTTTGTTTGCCATCTCTACATTGTTAGGGTGCTCAGGAAGTGCCACAGAGGATGAGCACTTGCTTTAGATCTAAAGGGAGCTCCTGGTTCCCGTTAATGAAAACACATGCTACGTGGGAATTTCTCACTGTTTCTGCACAGAGACTACACTACTCCTAGTTTAGCCTTGTGATCGTGGAAGGGTTGGTTCTTTAAAAAAAGGAAGAACAGAAATGTGAATGAAGATAAAGCGACTGTGAACTATATAAACACTGAGTGTTTGCTTTCTAACCTGATGGCCTTAAGGCTGGGTGTATTTGGGGCCACTGTGCTTGTTGTGCTCATAGGATCACTGGAGTTTCAAGGAGACCACAGAGGGGTGCCCTCCATAAGAACCCAGGGAGCGGGGCCGGCGCTGTGGCGCAGCAGGTAAAGCCATCATCTGTAGTGCTGGCATTATATGTGGTCATGGGTTCAAGTCCCAGCTGCTCCACTTCTGATCCAGCTCTCTGCTATGGCCTGGGAAGGCAGTAGAAGATGGCCCAAGGCCTTGGGCCCCTGCACCCATGTGGGAGACCCAGAAGAAGCTCCTGGCTCCTGGCTTCAGATCGGCCCAGATGCGGCTGTTACAGCCATTTGGAGAGTGAATGAGCGGATGGAAGACCTCTCTCTCTCTCTGTCTCTGCCTCTCTATAACTCTGACTTTCAAATAAATAAATAAATCTTTAAAAAAAAATAAACACAGGTACTGAGAATGCTGCACTCAGAACCCCCTCAATAAACATGTATGAATTTTTAAATTCACAAATACTATTCTAAGAAGCACATTTTATGAATAAAGTGCTTTTACTATATCAATTTTGTCCTTTTATAAAGGATAACATTAGAAGAAAATTTAGGAAACAGGATATAAGCATAAACAAGGCAAAATCTGGCCGGCGCCGTGGCTCATTAGGCTAATCCTCTGCCGGCAGCACCGGCACACCGGGTTCTAGTCCTGGTCTGGGCGCCAGATTCTGTCCCGGTTGCTCCTCTTCCAGGCCAGCTCTCTGCTGTGGCCAGGGAGTGCAGTGGAGGATGGCCCAAGAGCTTGGGCCCTGCACCCCATGGGAGACCAGGAGAAGCACCTGGCTCCTGGCTTCGGATCAGCGCGGTGCGCCGGCTGCAGCGCACCGGCTGCAGCGGCCATTGGAGGGTGAACCAACGGCAAAGGAAGACCTTTCTTTCTCTCTCTCTCTCTCTCACTGTCCACTCTGCCTGTCAAAAAAAAAAAAAAAAGGCAAAATTTTCCAAAATCTTATACATTTCCAGTTTATTTTAATGCCAGCACTATTTGAAAGTATTTTATAAACATTATCTCATCTCACCAGTTGAGCAACTATATGAGGTAGGTATTATTCATATTTTGTAGATGAGGATCAGGTAGCTCTGCCTAATTCCAAAGTCTGTGCATTTAAGCACCATACTGATTTCGATGCATCCATATGAACATATAAATTGTGTGTGAATATGTGTGTGTATGCAAACATATGTGTTCAAAAATACCAGGATACTTCAAAAAGTTCATGGAATAATGGAACCAAAAGTTGTTTATTTTGGTATAAAATTTTTCTTTAATCCATACATAGTTTTTTTCATAATGTGCGTTCCCCATGAACTTTTTCAAGACTCCTCAGATTATGCATAGATTTCAAATATTTTACACCAAAAATGTGTCTCAACATACCCTTATACACATATATATTTACAAATGCATTTATGTGGCCACTTCTGCATTCTTGTGTCCACAAATACTCATAACCATAGCGTGAATATTCTAACTATACACAGAATTTTGTAATTTATACTTCTCACCACATATCAAACACAGGTTTCCAATTAGGTCACAGAAAGCAACAGACCGAGAGATAAGAAAGTTCAAGTGCTATTTGTCAGCTGCTGAACTCCCAGAAGGGAAGGCTAAGTGCAAAGATCTCAACAGAATGTTGTCTGGCATGACAAGGGATCCCTGTCTAGAGCCAGGGGAAACCCCACAGTCAGGACGCCTGGGGTGGAAAGGTTTTGAGCAATGGTAGGAGATGGGTGTTTGTTCAGTGCTTGCTTTGTCTGAGCCACTTTTACTCAGCCCGGAGTGGGAGGAACTGCTCAGCACGAGGACTCTGTGACAAGTCTCCACATTGCACGACAGAGAATCAGCAAGCAGACTTGACATCTCTGCACTCTGCCTCATCAGGGAATGTTTTAGCCTCCTGAGAGTCATCATACCACTACGTGATCAATCGGCTTTCCTCCTCCCCTACTCCTGGGACTCAATACACAGCAAACTCAATCTTACTCTCCTTAAATTGTTTTATTTTCAGTCCCCCCTTACTCCTTTTTAAAACCACTGTCACCACCAGTATCCTAGTGTCTCTAGCAGAAAAATTTGGACTCACTTTTTTTACTCTTTCCTCTACTACTCCCTGGCAACCTAACACATTGGATTCTATCAGGTCTTCCTTTTTGATATCCTGCCCATTGCCTGGGCCTTGGTCAACATTTTTATGACATTCTCATGACTGTCCCCATTATTTCACTATGAGCTGCACTGAGAAAGGGATCATTGGTAATTATTCTGGGACAACAGGCTTAAGTCTGATTGTCCTGAGACACAAGGTATATGTTCACCTACTTATGGGGCTTCCTCATCCACCCCTCCTGCCTTCCAGTTCTTTGACTGGCACTGTCACTCCTCTAAACATTGTTTTAAGTACAACCAAATCCCAGATTCATTCTACATTCAGAATACATCCAGATTCCTCAGTCAGGTCCCTGCTTATCTGTATAAGTTTGTCTCCTGCTGCTCTTTCCTAGAGCCCTGCTTTTCCAATGCAATTGTGGTAGTTGGTTTTCTCCAAAGACACTAGGTATGCTCTGTCCACAGCTTCTTGGTTTATAGTCTCCCATCTCCTTTCCACCACAGAATTCTTCTTCCTTCCAAGACCGTTTCACTTTACACAATAGCCCTGCACGCTTAGCCTTCAAGTCCTTTGTAGGAATATGTATTTACCTTTCTAGTGCTCAGACTATAACAAGAGTTTTAGAGCTCACAAAGCACCTTTAATATCTTACCTGACCAGGTCTTACAAAAGTAGAAAGAGTAAAAATAATTTGCTGTCATTTCGAAAAGAAAATTAGACCCCCAAACACTGAACAACATAGCCAACATCACACTGTCAAAAATATTTTCCTCCAAATTTAGTAGAAAGGATACAAATTTCAAACATTCAACCAAATATATCAAGAACGTTCAAATAAAGGACTAGATAAAGTCTAGTAAGATAGTATTTGTGAGATGGTAGTTGGGGAAAGAGAGACATAACCGTGTAGGGATCTAAGAATAATTTTGCTCTGTCTCCAAGCAGTTCTAGAAGATAAAATCAATTCAAGTAGAGTGAGACAGAGTTTTGGGAAATCTTACAAATGCCCTATAATTCAGAGGCAGCTGTTCAGTTGACAGCGTGGGTGGTAAATGTTTTTACAGAGTGAGCTTTTAGAGGAAAAGTCCTGACCCATCACCACCACACTGAGACCTCAGGGTGCAGACGGCACCTTGCAAGCTGCAGCTGCAGCAGGGGAAGTAAGTGCATTGGATTACATGTCTATCAACAACCAAAGTTCCAGAACTCTGTCCAAATGCAAAATAATAAGAATCAGGTTCCAATGATAGCACTGGATTATGGTTCTGGTTTTAGAAGAATAGATGCCAGTATGAAATGTTCAATGAAACCACAGAACTCAAACTATCCAACAAGAGCTACAAATGATCCTGGCTGAGTCCCCCTTCTTTCACAAGCAAAAAAAAAAAAAAAAGCTCCGTAATACCCAGCCCTTGAACTTCAGTGCTCAGAGAAGATAAACAGGTTTTAGAAACAGAGGAAACAGAAGGAAAGATTCATAACAAATATTTTGCAAATATTTTGCATCATACCAGAACACTAATGAGGGTGATTTTTGAGACAGAATTAGGTTAAAGGTGAGTCAAACAGATAGTAGAATGAAGAGAAAAAGGCGACTGTAAAACTTAGGATACAAAATAAAGATCAAAACACCATTGGAGAATAAATAAATTAGAAAAAAAAATTAAAACTAAGTTGGTAAACTTTGTTGAATGCTTTTTTGGGATCCATGGCATCTATGGGAGTGATTTATATTTTTCTCCTTTTGCTAGGTATAAGACTAATACTCTAAATAAATAAATATCTTCTACAAATCAAAGAGAAGTTCATTAGACAAATGGATGAAGATTAGGAACAAGTTAGTCATAATAAAAAGTGGCCAATAAACACACACACACACACACACACATTCTTAAAGGTAACCACAGTGTTAAAGTTATTTAAAGTTATTGATAGAAGAGGGAACAAGCTGTCTCATAAACTATTGGTGATGATGTGATATGCTGCAACGTTACGTGAGGACATTTTGACAGTATCTATCAGAAGTGTATACATTTTTAAAACTTAGATATTACTCCGATGAGAATTCATCACAGATTTGTTTGCTCAAATCTATCAAGGCAAATATCTAGTATATTTATGTTAATTGTATTAGTTTGAAAAAGCAAGAGTAGCCACTCACCTTCCACCCCTTAAAATGAACAAACCAACAACAGAAACAAACTATATGTTCATAAATGAGGAACTGGATACAAAATTATAGCTCATTAAAGAGATATTTTTGGGATAAAGGGCAAATCTTCAAAAGATATTAAGAGAATAAATGCAAGTTCAGAAAAGGGAATCTAGAAAAAGTCCATGTTTCTCAAGAAATAAACATAGATAAACAAAGTGACTGGATACCTGTTTCTTTGTTCATTGCCATTTATATCCAGTTATTAAAACATATGGCCTTTGTTTTCTAAAAGAATGTGAATTTGCATCCATTTTCTTCCAATCACCTGCTAGTTCAAGCTGTCTTAATTTTTCCCTTACAGGACTGAAGTAGCCTCCTTACTGCGTTCTAACCTAGCACTTGCCCTCACTGCTGCTCAGTCTACACTCCAGTCATTCTGGGAACCTGCAGTTCCTTGAACGAGCTTTGGCACTCCTGGTAAAGAATCTTACACATGCATGTTGACTCTGGCTGCAACATTCCCCTCCAGTGCAGCTCACTTTTCCATTCTTCCTGCATATTTCAGAAAATCAGCCTTTCCTCAGAGACACTCACAGATTCTTTTTTGTTGGTACTTAATTTATGACTATATGTAAAATTTACCTGTGTGCGATTCATATCTATTTCTCTCTGCTAGTCTATCAGCTCTAAGAAAGTTGGCAGTGTGTGTGTTTTTGCTTATCATAAAATCTCCAACAAAGCACTTGGCCCAGAAGTCAAATAAGCATTTCAGTCTTTTTCTCTTTCTCTCTCTTCCTCTCTGCCTCCCCATGGTTCTACCTGAGTACTTGTTTGTCTATCCATCATCCATCCATCCACCCACCGTGTGACTACACTATAGGTATTTGAAAGAAATCATTAGCCATGATTCATACACAGCAGGAAGGAATGGGGTAAAGCTTGCTTTTCATTTTAAATGTTTGCATTTGCATATTTGTTACCTACACTGGATAATAAAAATAATTTATCTTAATAAAACTGTTACTTTCTTGTTGATGACATGATATCAAATGTGCCCTAAAAATTTCTTCAGCTGACAAAGATAATTAACAGTAACTCAACATCCTGTCACTAGGACTATAATCATGTCACCGAGAAACTTCATACTAACATAATTCTCTTTCCTCGTCAGTTCAGTTCAGATCTATGCAGAGTAGTAAACAGACTTTTTCACAAGTGCTCTTCTCTCTGTTTGTACACTCATGGAGAGACACATCCTTTTCCTCATTAAAGGTGTTAGAAAATCCCCCAAAGAAATTCAGTCACATTGTCATAGTCTTTTCTCAGAAAGGAACTATGTGTAGGAAACAGATTCTCTTGATTTTGATGAATGAACAAAGGAATCTCTTTCATCCAATTCACCTTAGATAACCTTCCCTTGATGGAACTACTGGCTCCTACAATAATCCAAAAAGGCAAATTCTCAATAACTAGGGAACAATTCTTGGAGTTGATAGCTGAAGTGATTTTTCTTCTCTGTTTCTACTTGACTCACTGGTTAGTTCCCCTGAGCAGGTTTTTAGGTTTGGAGAATTATCTCAGTAGCAATAAGTCCCATACTTGATGTGACCATTTTTAAATGTTGCCATCAAAAACCCTTTAAGGTATCACATTTTTTGAAGACATGGGACTCAGACCTCTAATTATGGTGTCTAAACAGGAGCAATTCTGCACATAGACTGAAACCACACAATGACTCTGGAGAAGCCCTTTGGGTTAGAAGGAAAAAAAAAGCCTCTCTGGGGTTGTTTCCAGGATTCTTGATTTGTTACATAAGAGAGATGGTCTTGTCTTGCCATTTATCAAATTCTACATTCTTATATGTTCAGTATTGTCACAACTCTTAAGAAACCCTGGAGACAAGCCATGGTGTATTAAAAGGCATCACCCATACAAATCTCAAAGAAAACTCATCTAGATAGTACCCAGTTAAATACCTGAGCGTGGGGTAGTGGTAAAAGTGGGAGGAATTCAGTAGGTATTTGATTCAGTGAGAAATCTATGTCCTCTTTTAGAGGGCAGAAATCCATAAAATCATTCACCCTGAGCACAATTTCCACTACTGATATAATTTACCCTCAGTATAGTCTGGCTTTGCCATTTCTGGCAGGGATTAGTCACTTGAGCAGAAAGAGTTCCTCTTAAACAAATGACCTCTGGAAAGAAGTCAAGAGTACTTCCTAGTACTCCAACACTCTCCAATAAATACAGTTTAGACTTGATTGCCAGGGAAGTATTGCATTTCAAACTTAGGTATCCCTAACGAATGACATTGCAGTCAGAACACTGGTTTACCTTTGGGGAGATGTGAACTGTGAAAAGCCATGAAAGAATGAGAAGTCAGAAAATCTCCTAATAAAAGTACAAAGGAAGTCTAAAGCAAAAAATACAAATATATATGGAAAATGGTAAGACCAAATCATTACTTACCAATAATAACCTTGAATGTAAAGGACCTAAAATCTCCGATTAAAGATAAAGATTGGCTGGCTGGATTAAAAATAAGACCAATCTATTTGCTGTCTACAAGAAACACATCTCATCAACAAATATACATGCAGACTGAAAGGGAAAGGATGGAAAAAGATATTTCATGCTAACAGAAAGCAAAGATGAGCAGGTGTAGCCAACTTAATATCAGACAAAATAGACTTTAACACAAAAACTGTTAAACCAGACAAAGAAGGGCATTATGTAATGATTAAGGAATAAATTCAACAGGAGGTTGTGACTGTAATAAATATATAGACACCCAATGCTAGGGTGCTTGACTATTTAAAATAAATCTTAACTGATTTAAAGGCATACATAAACACCAACACAGTGGTAATGGAACACTCCAACACCACACTGTCATGGAAGCATCAACTGGAAAGAAAATCAATAAAGAAACAACAGAGATAATCTACACTATGGAACAAATGGATCTAACTGATATCTACAGAACCTTTCATCCCACAGTTGAAGAACACATTCTTTTCATTAGTGTATGGAAATTTCTTTAGGATAGACAATATGCTAGGCCATAAAGAAAGTCTCAGCAAATTCCCAAACAACTGAAATCATACCATGTATCTTTCCTGATCACAATGCTTGAAGATGGAAATTAACTACTTAAGAATATCTAGAAAATATGCAGACATGGAAACTGAAGAATATTATCCTGAATGAATAGTAGATCATAAAAGAAATAAAAGGGAAATAAAAAAATTCCTGCAAATGCATGAAAATGACAAAACATACCAAAATTTATGGAATACAGCAAAAGCAGAATTTAGAGATATTTATAGCAATTATGTCTACATAAAGAAATTAGAAAGGCATCAAATAAATGAGTTACCAATGCATATCTCAATGACCTACAAAAACAAGAACAAACCAAACCAAACATTAATAGAAGGAAAGAAATAATTAAAATTAGAGAAGAAATAAACAAAATTGAAACAAAAAATAATAATACAAAAGATCCGTGAAATGAAGAGCTTTTTTTTTTTTTTTTTTTGGAAAAGTGCATAAAATCGATATACCATTGGTACAACTAACCCCCTTCCAAAAGTGAAAAGACCCAAATTAATAAACTTAGAGATGAAAAAGCGGATGTTACAACATGGGAAAAAAAGAACCATCAGGAATTACTACAAACAGCTATATGCAAACAAATTAGAAAACCTAGAAGAAATGGATAGATTCTGGGACACATGCAATCTACCAAAATTGAGTAATGAAGACACAGAAAACCTAAACAGACCAATAACCAAAATGGAGATTGAATCAATAATAACAACCCTCCCAACAAAGAAAAGTCCAGGACCATATGGCTTCACTGTTGAATTCTCCCAGAATTTTAAAGAATAAATAATTCCAATTCCTCTCAAACTATTAAAAATAATTGGAAGGAAGGGAATTCTCCCAAACTCCTTCTATGAAGCCAGCATCACCTTAGTTCCTAAACCACAAAAAGATAAATCAATAAAAGAGGACTATAGTCCAATATCACTGGTGAACACAGAATCAAAAATCTTCAACAAAATACTCGCTAATTGAATCCAATAACACATCAGAAAGATCATTCACCTAAACCAAATGGGATTTATCCCTAATATGCAGGGATGGTTCAACATACACAGATCAATAAATGTGGTACATCACATTAACAAACTAAGGAACAAAAACCATATGATTATCTCAATGGATGCAGAGAAAGCATTTGATCAAATACAACATCCTTTCATGATAAAAACCTTAAGCAAATTGGGTATAGAAGGAGCTTCCCTCAGCACAATGAAGGCAATATATCACACACCCACAGCCAGCATCTTACTGATTGGGAAAAAGTTGGAAGCATTTCCACTAAGATCTGGAATCAGACAAGTGTGCCCACTCTCACCATTGCTATTCATTATAGTTCTGGAAGTTTTAGCCAGAGCCATTAGGCAGGGCAAAGAAATCAAAGGGACACAGATTGGAAAGGAGGAAGTCAAATTATCCCTGTTTGCAGATAATATGATTTTTTATATAGGGGAACCAGAAGACTTCAAAGAGACTATTGGAACTCTTTTATGAGTTTAGTAAAGTTGCAGCATATAAAATCAACATACAAAAATCCATAGCCTTTGCATATACAGACAATGTCACAGCTGAGAGACAACTTATAAGATCAGTCTCATTCACAATAGCTACAAAAAATTAAAATACCATGGAATAAATTTAGCTAAACAGGTGAAAGAGCTCTACAATGAAAATTACAAAACATTAAAGAAATAAATAGAAGAAGATATCAAAAAATGGAAAAATCTTCCATGTTCATATTGAATCACAACATTTGGAAGTATGAAGCAAGACTTATACCTTATACAAAAGTAACTTACAATGGGTCAAGGATCCAATTCTATGACCTGAACACTGGGGAACTCTGCAAGACACTGGCTTAAGCAAAGACTTCTTGGACAAGACCCCAGAAGCACAGGAAATCAAAGCCAAAATAGACAAATGGAATTACATGAAGCTAAGAAGCTTCTGCACTGCAAAGGAAACACTCAACAAAGAAAAATTTGCAAACTATGCAACTGATAAAGGATTAGTATCCAGGATCAATAAGGAGCCTAAGAAACTCAACAACAACAAAACCAGCAATCCAGTTAAAAAATGGGCAAAGGTGGCTGGTGCTGTGGTATAGTAGGCTAAACCTCTGCCTTTGGTGCCTGCATCCCATATGGGTGCCAGTTTGTGTCCTCACTGCCCCTCTTCCAATCCAGCTTTCTGCTTGTGGCCTGGGAAAGCAGTGAAAGATGAAGTGCTTGGGCCCCTATGCCCATGTGGGAGACCCGGATGAAGTTCCTGGCTCATGGCTTTGTATTGGCTCAGCACAGCTGTTGTGGCCATTTGGGGAGTGACCCAACAATGGAAGATATTTCTCTCTGTCTCTCCTTCTCTCTGTAACTCTACATCTCAATAAATAAAAATCTTTTAAAAATGGGCAAAGGACTTGAATAGGCATTTCTCAATAGTGAAATTCAAATGGCCATCAGATACATGATAAAATGCTTAGGATCATCCATCATCATGGAAATATAAATAAAAACCACAATAAGGTTTTACCTCACTCCCCTCCCCCTTGGAATGGCTTTCATAGAAAAATAGAAAAACGATAAATGATGGTGAGATGTGGGGGAAAAAGTATGCTAATCTATTGTTGGTAGGAATGTAAACTGGTACCGCCACTGTGGAAGACATTATGGAGATACCTCAGAAACTTGACTAAAGACCAAGCATATGACCCAGCCATCCCACTTCTGGGAATTTACCCATATGAAATGAAATCAGCATTTGAAAAAGTTATCTGTATCTCCATGTTTGTTGCAGCTCAATTCAAGATAGCTATGATATGGAATCAAGTCAGATGTATATCAGCTGATGACTAGATAACGAACATGTGTCATATTTTCACTGTGGAATACTACTCAGCTGTAAAAAATAATAAAATCCTTTCTTCCTCAACAAAATGGATACAACTATAAACCATTATAGTTAGTAAAATAAGCCAGTCCCAAAAAGACAAATATCTGTTTTCCTATCTTTGGTAACTAATATAGTACAAAAATGTAATATATATGAGCAAAATTGACATTTGAGATTTGATTATTGTTACTGCCCTTGTCTCTTTTGAGGAACACTGTTTTTTTTCTTGTTACTATTTGTGAGTTTTTCACTTAGTGGAGAGTTAAACTTGTGACTGTAAAGTGGGCTTGGATTATGTCATTGTGAAAATTAAAGGAAAGAATAAGAAAAGATGAGGAGGAAGGGTGGGGATCGGGTAGGGAGGGGTCAGGTGGGAAGTGTCACTGTGCTCCTAGGTCTGTGTATATGAAATGCATGATGCTTGTTCACCTTATATAAACAAAAAATTGAAATAAATAAATAAACAAAAGAAAAAACAGAGGGAGGGTGAGAGTGAGTGATGGAGGGAGGGTTAGGTGGCAAGTATCATTATGCTTTTAAAACTGTATAAATGAAACACATGAAGTTTGTTCCCTTTTATTAATAAATAAATTTTAAAAAATATTTAGAAGATCTGCTTGTGCTTCGATGTTCAGCTACTCTTTTTCAGAAACGGAAATCACTCTTTGCTTTTCTGCCTTGCATTGTGTTTTAGTGGTTGTCATAGAATTTTCTTCACTCCCGTTCTCACTCACTCATTGCTTTCTGAGTCTCCAGTGGTATTGCTAATTCAGCTTTTATGATTGTGGCTCTCCTCTTGTCTCACGTAGGTGAAAATACAGATTATCTCAGGAGGAATTTGCTGCCTTGTGCCTCAGTCTCTGCCTGAACACCTTTTGCAGGGCTTCTGGAGGGCCTTCTTCTCTGTACTCTGACTGGGGGCACTATCACAGCCAGCAGGTGGAGAGCGGCAAGAACCCTCATCTCTGACAAGACAATTATTCATTTTCAGTTTGTTTAATTATATTTGAGTTGCATGATTTAAGAAAATCTAAATAAATTCAGTAATGAATCTTAGAATGACAAAGAACATGTGCTATCTTTTGGACCAAATGCATTATAAGGAATAACACAATAATATAAAGGACTTGAGGAATAGCATTGCTTAAGAATGCTGACGGGGCTGGCACTGTGGCGCAGGGGGTTAAAGCCCCAGTCTACAGCACCGGCATCCCATATGGGCACCAATTTGAGTTCCCACTGCTCCACTTCTGATCCAGCTCTCTGTTGTGGCCTGGGAAAGCAGTAGGAGATGGCCTAAGTTCTTGGGCCCCTGCACCCACGTGAGAGACCCAGAAGAAGCTCCTGGCTCCTGGCTTTGGATCAGTGTAGCTCTGGCAGTTGCAGCCATCTGGGGAATGAACTAGCGGATGGAAGAACTTTCTCTCTGTCTCTCTGCCTCTACCTCTCTGTAACTATACTTTTCAAAAAATACATACATCTTTAAAAGAAAAAATAATGCTGATGAGCATTCAGTGAATACTTTGTGAAAATACCCAGGGAAAGTGTCTGTTTTAACATTTTAAAGAAAGAATGTATTCAATGAGATAATGTATCATTTGAGGATAAAATAAAATATTTTCTAAAAAGAAGGCATGAGAGAGGGAGGCTGCTGGGTGCTGGAATGTTCTAGATTTGGTCCGGATCATTTGTGCTCTACATGAATATAATACTTTGATTAAAACAAAATTTAAGTAATGGTACACTTTTTTTCTGGAAGACTAAGTGACGCTGTATTGGGGAGTCTAATTTTTAATAAGAAAAACAGTACTGCCTGATTTGAGAATTTTAAGGTATAATAAAAACCTCTTAAAAAAGATGCTTTGTAGATGGTCTACAAAGGGACCCCAATAATAACTGCAGGAGAAAGAGACTGTAATTTGAAATGCTCCATTTTTATTAAAGATCAGAAAACAACTACTAGCCTCTGTATTTTTACTAGGGAGTATCAGCTATGTCGAAAATTTCTACAACACAATTTTTCCAATCTTAGTTTTGAGAATTCCCACTTACATCTGAAAAGCACCCAAATTGTTGAAGCAATGCCAGAGAAAACTCAAATACACTACATTTCACACATGTGAGCGCGCGTGCACACACACACACACACACACAGCATTTTTGTGCGCCACAGGAGCAGGGGGGACCTGGATGTGTTGTCCCACCCTCCACATACTGGGGAATTGCTTCTTTTGCATCTAGCATAATCTACTGCTAAATCCTTCATTTTGGACTACATATCATATACACGGCTCCTGCAGTTCCATTTTTATTACAATAAAGCTACACTTCTTCTAAACAAGTCAGAGCCAAACAACAGCAGAGGATGATTTAACATAAAATTGTATAAACCAAATAGCCAACAAGCAGATGAAGTAGCTGGAACTCCCTGAGGTTACTACCATGAATGGAAAGATAGGTCTGTGTACTCAAATGGAACTGACTAGGAATCCTGGCTTCTCCTAAAACACCCTACCTATCCTAAATATCAGTCCTTACTCTGAAATCAATGCCTATGTGCCTCTTTTTGCAGCCTGGCTGCAGTAGCAGCTCCTGTCATATGAAATGACATGACTTTTAAAAAAATCATTTCCATTGCCCTTTGCATTTCCATACTTTTCAGCTTAGAAGTCCTTTCTTCAATAACTTCAATCATTTCATCCAAACCCCAGCATCTCCCTGAACTTCCAAGCAGGTGATTCTGTGGTCTTGTCTGGACAGTCTGAACCTGAGCTCAGGCTCTCTCTGCACCCCCACTTTATCAACCAAATACCCGCATGGATCATGTTATTCAAAGTGGGTATCTCCACAAAAAGAATGTAAGGAAATTCTGTCATTTGCAACAACATGAATAGAACTGGAAGGCATATGTTAAGTGAAATCAGTCAGGCACTGGAAGACAAATCCTGCATGTCCTTGCTCATAAGTAGAAGCTAAAGTAAATATTAGAAAGGTAGGGAATAGATCAGTGGTTCTCAAAAGTGAGGAGGGCAAGGGTTGGTGACGGGGGTGGAGAGAGGACGGTTAACGGGTAGAGAAACAGTTGGATAGGAGGAAAGCATCTAATGTTCTATGGCACAGTGGGATGACTATGGTTGACAATAATTAATTGAATATTTCAAAATGGCTAATAGAATTTTGAATGTTCCTAAGATAAAGACATGATTTATGTCTGAGATGATAAGCATACCAGCTGACCTGATCTTATCATTACACATTATGTTGAAATGCCACGCTGTTTCCCACAACTGTGTAATATTACTATGCATCAATTATGAAATACATTTGAAAAAGTTAGAAACAATAAAGTGGTCTTGAAGCACATAGAAACTAACCCACTAATCAACTAATGCACTAGCTACCAAACCATAAAGTGTTTGGCATGTAACAGGCCATCTAAAAGCACATGTTATAAAAATGAGTACCGTGTCACATCCCAGGGCCCCTCTATATATTTAGATTAAAATTGGTCCTTACAAATGTGCCACACACGGTCTGTAGGTCAGATCAGTGGAGCTTCCAGGGAGGTTAGAGATGCTGTTCTAGTGGCTTCTGTGGGAGGCACACAGGCCAGCAAGATGCAAGGAAGGAGAGAGGCCCAGAGACAGGATGCGACTGGGGAAAACAGTGCATCTGTGGTCATCTTTCTTCTCTTGGGCATGATGTCAGAACAGTCCAAAGACGACTGCAACTTAGCTCTTTTCAAGGCCTGCCTACCACTCTGATAGGGACTGTAATGCCGTACCTGACTCCCCTTTGAGAGGGATGGGCTGACTTCCCAGCTTCTGGGAGTGTAGCTGTCACCAACGCATATTCCTTTGGCTAAAGAGAGCTCCTCACCCAAAGTTATACCCCATCCTGAGGCAACTCACGTTGAGCAACTGGTTCATACAATAGCATAAAGGCACAGCCCCCTTGCCCAACTTGGAGCTACTCTGAAGGGCCATCCCAGTTTCTGTACCTCTTGGAGGTTGGCAGACTTCCAGGGAGAATCCATCACAGCCCAGCTTCTCCATCTCCGTTTCCCTTTCCTACTGTAGCTCTTGTTCTCAAAAACACTTCCCAGTCAACCTCCTTCTGACTTAACTGACTCAGACTCCGCTTCTCAGAAAACCTAACCTGTAACAATAAACACACCAAAACCCAGAGGTGGCGAATGGGCCCACTTTGTGGGTCCCTAGAATTGCTTGCTATGGACCACACAGAGTTTAAAAATTGTGAACTGGCAATCAACACTTAAAAATAATTCTTTGGATAAAGGTTAAGCTCTAGCAACAATGGGTCAGTACAAGGGTACTTCAAAAGTTCATGCAAAAATTGAGTTAAAACATAAAGCTAATTTGGTTCAAAATATCTTTGAAATCCTTGCATCATTTTATAATATGCACTTTCCATGCAGTTTTTGAAGACCTCATATTTGCATATGGCTCTAGGCGTTAGAGGTGAGGGTTGGTGTTTCCTCTGAATGGTTCTCACATGTTCTGCTGCAGTCCAGTTCCTACCAGTATCCTTCATTCATTTCTTTTTATGCCCGGCTCTGAGGGCATTTGAGTTGATAGTCATGACTGATCCAAGATTCCAGTTTCTAACCTCGAGGCAGTTACTTCCTTGGTCAGCTTAAATCCCACAGCAACACACACCTGTCCTCTGACAGGTCACACAAAACATGCGAGTCTGTGTGGTGTGGTCCTGGGAAGCTGTCATCTTGGTAGCTTTCCCCTGCAGATGCCCTGGGCTGGTGAACAAACAATGGTTCAAATCGCACTTGCTAGCCTAATACATTT
Source organism: Oryctolagus cuniculus (assembly GCF_051225735.1). Taxonomy (NCBI): domain Eukaryota; kingdom Metazoa; phylum Chordata; class Mammalia; order Lagomorpha; family Leporidae; genus Oryctolagus; species Oryctolagus cuniculus. Next base: position 160,259,842 of record NC_142870.1, read on the forward strand.
TGAATAGAAAACCTAGAGCACTCCGTGAGTCCCAGAGGCAGTGTCCACTATCTTAGAATATTCAGGAGACTCCATAACCTTCTGGATGCATGGGGACATTTTCCAGACACACAGAGAGAAGCCAGACTCTGCTCTCAAGCTTAAGAATGAGAACAGGTTGTTGGAGTGGATTAAAACCCAAAGGCATTTCACAGCCCATATCCCAGACTGTGTTTCACGTTGGCTGACGTCCCCCAGAGCAAATCTCTGGAGAACTCAGTGGTGCAGGGCCCATGTGCAGGTAAATGGCTTAAGTAATTGCTGCCCATGGGCAGCCAGTCATACCATAGCATTGAGACTATAAAAGGGTAAGTGTTCCCACGGAGGAAAAATGATCAAGTATTGTTAGAGCGAATAATATGTGACTGCTGACATTTCACCTTTTATGATTATAGCGATGCTTTAAGAAAGAAACGTAGTTAAGGTTGTCAGAATTTCATTTTAACCCCCTCTTTGAGGCTATTAAAAATTCACTCAAGCTGAAACTTGCCTTTCAGGTTCTCAGCCAGATTTGTGCTTTGTTTTCAAGCCTTGTTCTCTAATGGAATGCAAAGCCAATGCAGGGAGAAGTTTTTTCCAGGGAGCTTTCTGCGAAGGCTTCCTACTGCAGTTCCCTTTTCCTCCTCTGCCCACCCCGTGCTCTGCCAAAAGTTTGGCTGTAACAACAAACACAACCCCAAAGATACACTCGACTGCGAGAGGATGAAAGGCTGCTGGCAGTGTTTATAAAAATAGCTTCAGCAATAAGCAACCCTCCACAAGTAGGAATCCGTTCTGCTGTGTGCACCAAAGGTGATGGTCATCTTGGAAAGCTGTCAAGGTCCATAAGCAATGGAGTTGAACCAACAGGTATTTCTAGAGCTGTCGCTGAATAGAAGGCAACCAATGACAGTTTGAAAATGTCCTCAGAGGGGTGACCCGGAGGTGACACTCTGCTAGGAAGGAGGAACCAGAAAAACTGGCCCAGGTATACCTTTGCATAGAAAACCCACTGGTTTTATTTAGACCCTGTGCTCTTGGCATTCATATCTCCCCATGCCCTTCCCCCAAGCCACTTCCCTCTGATGACAATAGAAGGGAGAGGGAGCTGATGATTCACTGGAAAGCTACTATGTGCCAGGCAGGATGCCAGGCCCCTTATTTTCATAGGATACCCTGAAGCTATCAAGAAGCACAAGAACCAAACTCCCAATTCCTACTCTCCAGCCGAGATATATTTTAGGTACATCCACTTGTGCATAAATGGCTTAAAACACTCCCATGCTTGCTTTGCTTATCTTAAAATAAAGCAGCCGTCCAGTTAGGCTTATTATGATGATTGGTATATGAGATATCCCCATACATAATAGAATATTTACTTTCAGAGACATCCCGCCAGCTTTTGACAGACATGTTAGGTCTTGCATGTGCCATTCTTCTTATTACAGTAGTCCCAGAACCTGGGAAAATGCTATAATTAGTCTTTTATTATCACAAGCATTTCTGTAATACTTTCCATTTGAAAACTGCTGAACAACCAAGTCTATTCTGTATGTCTCACAAGAAATTGGGTAGGTCACCACTTGTTAGCTTTGTTTTATGGCCCTGAATCCTCAGGCCCAGGGTTCCAAGAAATCAAGGGTTATGCAGCCAGTTCAGGCTTCAGACTAACACACAGCTGCTTATGTTTAGTCGGCCACTCAGCCTGCTCCCCAGCTGCTTCCTAATCCTTTCCCTGAAGATATATACGGATTATTTCTAAACCTTTAGAATTAAGAAAATTATGGTAAGGATATTGGCCCCTATTCTTCATTTGTAGCAGGAAGAAGTCAGCCTGGGCCTGTGCCAAATATTGCTGGATTGATCCCAGCAGGTCTGAGACAGCCCTGCAGACAATTTCCCCAGCTGGTGGGAAAACAAAGATGAACCTCCTTAGGGGCCACTTCATCTGTCCTGGAGCTGAGGCCACAAGGAAGCAAGGTGCATCTCAGGCAGAGTTCAAGTGCGTTGTTCAGCTGCACGGAGGCAGCAGTGGAACTGATGGGACAGGTGAATGGGGAAAGCTGGTTCGTTTTGGGAAACTTTGGATGACAACAGAGCTACTCAGGGACACTTGTCACAGCCACAAAAAAGTGAGGCCTGGTAGTTCTGGCCTCTCAGCATGAGATATTTAGCCGTTGTCTTAGAAAATGGATGACAGACCAGCGCCGTGGCTTACTTGGTTAATCCTCTGTGGCACCGGCATCTCATATGGGTGCCGGGTTCTAGTCCCGGTTGCTCCTCTTCCTGTCCAGCTCTCTGCTGTTTCCCGGGAGTGCAGTGGAGGATGGCCCGAGTGCTTGGGCCATGCACCTGCATGGGAGACCAGGAGGAAGTATCTGGCTCCTGGCTTTGGATCGACACAGTGTGCCAGCCGTAGCAGCCATTTGGGGGGTGAACCAACAGAGGGAAGACCTTTCTCTCTGTCTCTCTCTCTGTCTCTCTCTCATTGTCTAACTCTGCCTGTCAAATAAAAAAAAAAAGAAAATGGATGGCAAAATATGGTCAGAGGCATGAATGGATGTGTGCAATTCAGCTTTGGAAAAGGTCTTGTAGACAGACGTCCCTTCTTTGGAATCAGGCTGTTTTGTCTACCATTCTTGAATAATGCCGTCATCCCATATTTGTGGCAATAAAAACATTTATTATCCCACATCATCACTTAATCTCTGTTAACACTTGCTATTAAATCTGGAGACACTGCTTCCTTGTTAAATTTGTTTGAAACAAGCATCTTCCTGGCTCCATATATATGAGCCATAATGCTCAACCTAGTTCATGTTTAAGCTATGCTAAGTTCTGCTTAATAGAATTTTTACCTGCATCAATGAGAACAACTGTCTCACCTTAGAACACATTTATACATTAGGTATCCCTTCATTCTAATTCTAAGCCAAGTTTGTTTCTAATATTCTCTCTACTACTCTTTAAGCTGATTGTGTCAGCTTGGCCATCTCCTGTTTTCAGAACAACATCCTACTTTCTCTTGTACTCTCCTTTCTTCTAATATATTTGTTGCATCCTCCACCTCCACCACCACCTCCACCTCCACCACCCTCGCTTGAGCATTTTCTGTGGGCTGGGCATTGTCCTGAGAAATGCACATATGCTAGCTGCTAGATTCTTCGCAGCAATAGTGGGAACTATTTGTATCCCTATTTCAGAGAGATGGATGCTGACTGGGACACAGAGAGGTTAAAGAATTCATACAAGAGAGCCATGCCGGAACTGGCACACACCAATTCCGGCTCCAAGTCCATGCTCTTCTGCTGCTCATGGCGGGACCCTGCTGAGTATGTTGCCATTTCCAAAGCACTTTTTTTGTACATCTTTTGGTTTGATTCTTACAGCCACACATAAGGTTTTGTTTAAGCTGGAAACCTCCATTTTATTACATCGAAGTCTGGGGAAAATATTTAACATTTTATTATTGTTGACTTTATTAAGAATTTGACTATTTTTCCCAGATGAAAAGTATAGATTCAATCAGTAATTTATTCTAGACTTACTCTAAAGGAACACTGTGAACTTCACCTAAAAATGTTAAGGTTGTAGTTAACCACAAATCACCCTCAAATTCTTACCAATGGCTTCCTTTTTCCCATTATAAAGCAGAGTCCTACATTTCTCAAAGGGATGTGCTAGACTCAGCAGAAACAGGGAGTATATTTAAATGTGTCTTAAGTTATAACTGACTACATTTCAAAAATCAAATATTTTAGTCTTTACATATTTATAGTTATATGAGTAACATTTGCACTTACATGTTTAGATTTATATATACCAGGACACATTCCAGAAAGGATTTTCATAGATTTAGAACATTTCCTGCCTGGAATTTATATACACCTTTCTTCTCTTCTGTGATATGGAGAATAAGTAATTTATTCTACCTCTTATTATGTCTACTTATAGCCACATAGTTTGAATAAAGGACAAATGTGATCATACTAATATAAATAAATGCAAATTCTTCATAAATTAACATTTCTTTTCATTCTTCTTTATTTGTCGTGCTCCACTTCATGGTTCACATTTTTTTTTCTTTTTGTGGTTCACATTTTTGACACATCATCATTAGGCACACTTCTGAGTGTTTTGGTAGAAACAACTGGTCTTAATTCCATGGGAGTACAGGCAATACAGATGTCACTAGTAGGACCCACACACAGTTCTGGAGTAGAATCTTTCCATGCCTGTTATCTTACTGACCTCCAACACATTTTAGGGAGACCCATCGATGAACAAATCAGTATTTCCACATCATGCAAAGCTAATGGAAGTCCTCAAGAAGGGAAAACACCACTGTCACTCAAAGAACCAAGCCAAATTCCATGATGCTTCATAGTAACTTCTGAGCAGGGCCTCACACGGTTGTCAGCGTAAACATCTCTCTCCTGACAGTCATGCAGTATTCCTGCTGAATCATCAACCATTCAGTAAAGCATCTCAGTGAAGTCTGGGCTCAAATCCAGTGCCGTGGTCCATAGGTGTCTGCATCAGCAGCTCTGTGGGCTTGTGGGAGAGGTTGGTGCACAGACCTAGGGCCTAATACATTCTACTGCTTAACCTAACCAAATGACATAGACTAAGAAAGTGTTTCCAAAAGCAGGCAGCTCCATTTCATCTTTGCATATACAGACCAAAGAAAATAAATGCCTGCTGTTTTTAACAGCTGGGTACTTTGCTGGAATGCTGATGGATCACCAAAGTCATGGACGGTAGTGGTGTTTTTCTTAGGGTGGCAGGAAGACCCCATGAAGGGAGTCTCTAGAGCTTGCCAAGGAATGAGGCTACAAGACCACTGAAGGAATGGAATGATACAGGAGACACATCCGATGTGTCCAGTTGTAAATCCAACCTCATTTAGGCCAAAGGCCCTTTTCATACTTTGGATTCAAGATACAACAAATAAACAAAGTTTAAGACTTGGAGTGAATGACATCTTTGGTAATGAAAGGGCCAGAGGGATAAAATGTATCTAACTCCAAACTTTGGTGAGAGATTTACATTAAGTCTCTCAATATATCTAACAATGACCTTCACTGATATTTTTATATCGTCACAACATGGAAGAAGATGATATTCAAAGAAATAACTCACTGAACGTTACCCTGGTGGGTGGTGTGTGGTAGAGCCCGCATTTGGACTCAGGTGTATACAATTCTGTGCCTATTTTCCTTGTTGCCTTCTTGAGATAAGAGTATTTGGGGCATTTACGGGAAGTGATGGGAGTATCACGATGGCCCTCTGGCATGTGCTAGCACATCAATGAGCTCTCCTCCAGCTCAGCATGCAGAAAGACCTGTCTCAGAAGAGAAGCACAGAGGACATGAAATACGAACGCAGCTGCATGAGAATCTTTACTTTCGGAGCTGAAGAGAGGGGAGAAACTTGACATATTCCTAATCTTTGGCTCTCAGTCTAGTGGCCGGGCTGATACAGCTTTTCTCTATTTGCTGGTGGAAATGCTTCTGATTCTCCCACCTGCTGCCCCCAACAGCACAGAGCTGTGGTTGTGCATGATAGCAGCACAGCATTGGCCTTGCCTCATAGGCACACGTGATGGTTGAAGTGTATTGTGTGGGTCAGTGTAGTCTTCATTTGATTCCTAAGTGCCCTCCCCCCAGGAGGGAGACCTCCATTTACCACACTGAGGCTGTGGCATGTATTCTTTGATGGTTCCAAGTGTGTGTGAATGGTCAAGCAGTGTACCAGGGTACAGGCTTCCTAGGAGGCAGCAGAAAGAAGCTGGAACTCTGACAGTTCATTATCTGTGGAGATGCTCCACGTGCCAAGCCCATGAAGTTCAGCACACCGCCAGTTTTCAACAAGATATTCAGTCACATCAGCGAGGTTGCTCTTTACAAAACTCAATCTAGATATTTATACGACCCAAAATGAAGGTGGAACCTTCCTCACACCATAGAGAAAAATGAACTAACCATAAGAATTAAACTATAAAACACTTAGAAGAAAATAGCGGAGAAATTTTGCATAACTTTGGGTTATGCAAAGCCTTTTTAGACACAACACCAAAAGCACAAACAACAATGAAAATACAAATAGATTTGAGTTCAAAATTAAAAACTTTTGTGCTTTAGGGAAGATCTTTAAGAAAGCGGAAAGACAGCTATCAGGTATATCTGCAAATTGTACATCTTACTAGGAACTTGCATCTAAAATACAAAGAATCCTTACAATTCAATAATGGTAAGATGGGAAAATGGGCAAATAACCTAAGGAGGCATTTCTCCAAAAGTGGTACACCAATGGACAAAAAACCAGAACAAGATGCTCAACATCACTAGCCATGAGGGAAATGCAGATGAAAACCGTACTGAGGCATCATTTCACACCCACTTAGGATGGCTGTCATCAAAAAGATCAAAACAAGTGTTGGCAAGGATCTGGAGAAATTGGAATCCTGATACACTGCTGATAGGAAAGTAATTGGTACAGCTGCTTTAGAGAACAGTCTAGAAGTTTCTTCAAAAGTTATGCATAAAGTCACTGTAAGACCCAGAAAAGTATTCTAATGCCTACCCAAGAGAAATGCACATATATGTCCACATAAAACTTGCAGCAGCATTATTATTTTTAAAAAAATTATTTGAGATGCAAGTAGGTTGTGAGGAAGACAGAGAGGGAGGGAAGGAGAGAGAGAGAGAGAGAGAGAGAGAGAGAGAGCAGACTGCGACATCAGCGCCTCTCTCTCCACCCAGGCGATGCCTATTGAGGCCAAAGGTGAAAACACGGAATTTTCCTCGACCATTGATTGACCTCCATCCCATGGGTGCTTATGTCTCCTGCTACTCTAGGTGACACCTGGGAAGTGACATGTCACCTCAGACCTGTGATGCCAGTTGGTGCTTTTAGGATCACTCTAGGGAGAGGCCAAAAGATATGAGAAGGCTTGAGTGCTCCCTCTCCTACAGGCCACAGAGGACAGACCATGTACCAATGCCCATGGAAGCTCTAAACAGGTGTCTCTCTGAGTTCCTCTCTTTCACGGGGGAACTGTGATGCAGGTCCCTAGGCTCCTACTTTAGAAGCTTTGAAAGGCAGTGTTTGGAAAGGTGTTCTGTAGGCAAATGCACACAACCAAAACTTCAGCCTAATTATTTGAGGAGTTTTGCTTTTGTTCTTTTCATCTAAACCCCACAGTTTCAGAGCTATGCAGTTATGACTAGAATCACGTACAGGAAACCCACTAAAAGGGAGCTGTGCCTGCTGCCTTGCCAGTTATCCATACCAGATACACTACATTGTTGAGTAGCCAGATGCCTTCTCTTTTAAATTTTACCAATCCTTTCTTCAGTATTTTTCAGCACAAGTGTAAATCAAAACACAGGTTCATGTAACTTAAAAATAAAGATAATACACTTCCCAATGTAGAAGTTAGGAACCAGGGTAGCAATTAGAACTTGACATAGAGTATCACTTAGGTGAAGTTTTGTGGAGCAAAAAGATGACAATTTAGAAGTATACAGATATTAGCCGGCACCGCGGCTCACTAGGCTAATCTTCTGCCTGCTGCGCCAGCACACCGGGTTCTAGTCCTGGTTGGGGTGCCGGATTCTGTCCCGGTTGCCCCTCTTCCAGGCCAGCTCTCTGCTGTGGCCCGGGAGTGCAGTGGAGGATGGCCCAAGTGCTTGGGCCCTGCACCCACATGGGAGACCAGGAGGAAGCACCTGGCTCCTGGCTTCAGATCAGCGCAGCGCCGGCCGTAGTGGCCATTTTGGGGGGTGAACCAATAGAAAAGAAAGACCTTTCTCTCTGTCTCTCTCTCTCTAACTCTGCATGTCCAAAAAATGTATACAGATACTAAAGGTCTGCTGCACTCAATTTTTTTTTATTTTTATTTTTTTTATTTTTACTTTTTACAGGCAGAGTGGACAGTGAGAGAGACAGAGAGAAAGGTCTTCCTTTGTCGTTGGTTCACCCTCCAATGGCCGCGGCCGGCGCACCGTGCTGATCCGATGCCAGGAGCCAGGTGCTTCTCCTGGTCTCCCATGCGGGTGCAGGGCCCAAGGACTTGGGCCATCCTCCACTGCACTCCCTGGCCACAGCAGAGAGCTGGCCTGGAAGAGGGGCAACCGGGACAGAATCTGGCGCCCCAACCGGGACTAGAACCTGGTGTGCCAGCGCCGCTAGGTGGAGGATTAGCCGATTGAGCCACGGCACCGGCCTGCTGCACTCAATTTTTAATTAAGTGGAATAACTATTTATTAACTGAAGGCAAAAAGCATTTTGGAAGACTCTGAACACTAGAAGAGGCTTAGTTTGAAATAGACACTTTGAGTAGCCCATCAAAGAAATTTACAGTCATCGATGTTATACGTAACATGGCCATATGGCGGCTTAGAGATTTGCTCCAAGTTTCTGAAACCAGACTCATGACATAAAACCCCACCGGCCACCAGACCATAGAAACCCTTCCCTCTGTGTCTCGTTCTTTCATCGCCGTCACACAATACCGCAGGAGCCCAGAAAGCCGATGCTTCTTGCAGTCACACAGGCATTTTTATCAGGGTTAACATTCACAATCCAGCGGGCTCCTGCATGAATGCACACTTTAGCACCTTTAACAAGTCCCTTTTAATACTGCATTACCTTCTCACAGTCCATGGTGGCTTTCTATTTCAAAAGGAGAAAAGGAGCTCATCTGGTCTGAAAAACCAGCTGTTGATAGAAACAACCCACATTACACACAGAGAGAAATCCCTCTACTGGTGGCATCGGACCAAAGATTTATCCTCCTCCCTAGTTGTCAAGCTGTTGCAATTGTCGCCTCTCCAGAGACATTAAAATGTACAACATGGTGCTAATCCAAAGCCAAAAGCACCCTCTATATTGTACTGTGACTGCTTATGTGGCAATGGAGAGATGATGCTGAGTGAGACACTCAAAAGACAGGGAAAATACCTCATTTTTAAAAAATGAATTGAGGCAGGGCAAGGAAGCAAAGAAAGAAAATGTAGGCAATCAGAAATGCAGAAAACTGAAAGCAACCTCTCAAATTCACACACAAAAGTATAATGCTAACAAAAAAGCATTATACTTTTCAGTTCTCCCTCAAAGATACAATTGTAGAAAAAGTGCCCAATTTGAGGTCATCTCTGTTTTTTTTTTTTTTTTTTTTTTTCATCTAGTAAACACATTGGAAAACATACATCTCCAAAAGTCAGAACTGGCTGTATACTTTGCCTGGGTCAAAGAAAAAAGAAAATGCAGGGCCCTTGTTGGAAAATCATTAAGATCTGCAAGAGGGTGACAGCAAAGCATGGAATCAAGTTCAGAGCTCTCCCCAGCACAGGCTGCAGCCACGGAAGCAGGCCCTGTCCAGAGGTTAGACGGAAGGGACACAGGGTCAGCGCGAGCCACACACTGACCCATTGTCTTCCAGCTGGCTCAGCCCCTCTTGCCAGAATGCACACATTTGCAGCTTCTTCCGGCTGAAGACGGTTTCAGAATTTCCTTGTGTCACTTTCTCATTTATAGAAACCAACACCAGAGAAATGAAATGCCTTGTCTAAGGTTATGAGTCCAAGGACAGAGCCAGCCCTAAATCCCAGGTATCACCATTGCCACACTAACAACATGCCTCCCTCCAGTTTAAATGTCAACAACCAGAAGAGAACAACTACAAAAACAACTACAAAAAAAATTTAAAAAGGAGAGGAGAGAGTTACCTGTGCAGATCTTTCTTTGCAACTTTGCTGTCATAAAAACACATGCAGTTTTAAAGATTCACAGGCATTTTCTGTGCCATGCTTCCAAGTCCCAAGTAAAGAAGACGGCATGTGATAGCTTCAAACCGAGCGAATCACCTTTGCTGAGCGCTTGCTCCAGCCCCAGGAGCTAACAATCACAGGCAGGGTGGTTATTAGCAAATGGTTATGAGGTAACACGTTGGTAAACTAATCAGTGTTCCCGTACAAATATTTAAAATAATTCCAAGACCTTCAACACGGAGCGAGCCAAACACATTTGTAATCTGAACCCAAGGTCCTAATAAGTTACCGCCTTTTGGATGTCCTTCAACACAAGGGACATTTTTAGAAAGATTAACACTGGAGTGGAAACATAGACTGACATTTTCAATGTAAACATGAGGTCTGGGCTCCTTTTATACAAAACCAAATGCATCTCTCTTCCTGATTCAGCTACCGTCAACGTACCTGCTGTAAGGGCACAGTCATCGAAAGCTACTGTACCAATGAAATACAAATGAGACTTTGAAAACTGATGGAAAACACTCAAGCAGGCCATGAAAGAGTTCAAGGTAGCTGACAATAGTTTGATGCAATTAAAAAAAAAAAAACAAAAAACAAAAAACAAAAAACGGGCAGGCAGACAAAAGCCAGTGCTAAACTCCTTCAAACAAGACTCCACACTCCCAGCTTTCATGCCAGACAGATCTCCAGTTGGAATCTTTGGTCCAAATACACAAAGGAACTTCAGAATATTCATGGAAAACAAGAATTAAACATAAATTTATTTTGGTTCAAAAATGTTTGAAATCCATGCATTTTTTTTTTACAATTTGCATTTTCCACAAACTTTTTGAAATAGCCTATTTCGTGTTTGCAAGCTATGGTGAATTCATTTGCCAAATGGGTTTGACAATGAAGCCAAATGGCTGGATCCAATGCTTTCTACCTGTTTCTCAAAACTGAAATCCATGATTCATTCATATACTTTCAATTTCACCTTGCTGAGTGGTCCCCCCAAAAGTTTCACTGGGAAGTTAAAAATCAGTTTTGCAAGTCCAACACGTTCCACAATCTAATGCTCTGTAGGTAGCACTAAGGAAAAACAAAATACTCTGGCTCGGATGAATTTTGGCATAATTACAGGTCTGGTGTTTGGAAAATGAGGGCCAGATGAAAACGGTACAGAGACATGAATAACCCGAAGTGTCTCATTAACCGCCAATTACGGTATTCATAATTTAACACAAAAAGGAAAAACACAAACGGGCTTTTAAAAAAACATCCCTTTTATCTAGACTTCAGTTTATACTTTGCCTCTAAAGGCAGAATTAATGCAATAGGTTGAGAAAGGGAGTAGTTAGATTGAGCAATAAAAACACTTTTGATAACATGGGAGGCTGTAAAAATGGCTTGGCTGAAGCTATTAGCCAAAGACAAATAATACCCTGCAGGAGGAAAAGAAACAGCCTTTTCTGGATCATAAGGTCTGGTCTGTTTTTAAAGGTCCTGCTTTCGCTGGAAATGTAATATGCTTCTTTTAAAGAGACATTTTCAAAATTCATGGTTTCACGATATTCTTGTATCCGAAATCTTATCTCTCCTTTGGCAAGACCATGTTTTATGAGTTCTGTCCAAATGTGGGAAGCAAAATGGTCCTGAGTTATTTAGGTGGTTATTTCATTATTAATCTTATTATGACTAATGTTTCTATATTACTATTGCTATTCTTATTATTGTTGCCCTTAGCACCACTACCAGTAACGCTGGCGCCTTGCATCCTAATGAGGATATAGTCTCAAGTTTAGTGTGTTGATTGCATTTCTGAAATCTGGTGAAAACATTTTATTACTCAGTCCCCTTGCACTGGCTGGCTCTCTCCGTGAGTCTGTTTCACTCTCTGTCGGTGTGGTCCCTGGATTGGGAGCTTATTAGAAATGCAAATTCCTGGGCTCCATGCCAGTCCTGCAGAATCAGAAGGTCTAGAAGCTCACTCAAGATTCCAGTGCTCCAATTTGAGAAGCTTGCTCAACAGAGGAAGTGACTCAGGTGCTGGGGAGAAGAGGGAGGAGGGATGGTGGTGAATGGAGGATGAACACCTGAGCCGCCACCTGCAGGCTTCATCTTGTCTGTTGCGGGGCAGGCTGCCAGAGTCAAGGAGAAGAAAGCAAAATCTAGGGCAGGTTTTCAGGAAAGCGAACTCCCTCCTGACCTAGCCCGTGGCTCCGACGGCAGCTGCCCTCAGCGGTGAGGCTGCCATGAGGAGGCAGAACCAGAATCTTCCCCCAACGATGGTTTCTCTTTTGGCTGCCGAATATTGAAAATGACAAGACTCCTTATTTTTCATGGATGTTTGCATGTCAGCTCAAATTAGTCACTGTTTTGAAGTGGGTATGCCTCAAGATGTAAGTTCTGTGCACTTCAGGGCATTGCTCATCTTCCATCCACCCCCCCCCCCCAAACCAAAATCTCTGGAAGCTGTTCTGTGCTCTCACTGGACTCCTGTGCGCTGTCATATATATATATATATATACATATATATATATTTGACAGGCAGAGTTAGACAGTGAGAGAGAGAGACAGAGAGAAAGGTCTTCCTTCCGTTGGTTCACCCCCCAAATGGCTGCTACAGCCAGCACTGCACCAGGAGTCAGGTGCTTCCTTGGTCTCCCATGCAGGTGCAGGGGCCCAAACACTTTGGCCATACTCCACTGTACTCCTGGGCCACAGCAGAGAGCTGGACTGGAAGAAGAGCAACTGGGACAGAATCTGGCGCCCCAACCAGGACTAGAACCCGGGGTGCCGGCGCTGCAGGCAGAGGATCAGCCTAGTGAGTCATGACGCTGGCCGCACTGTCATATTTGAGAACTACTGTTCTACTTTTTTAGCCTAACCTGACAGTTATTTTGGAGTAAGGTTTTCAAAGAGATCCTTCAGCCCTTTCTTCTTAATTTGTAATAATGTTTCCTTGATAACAAAAGTAACTAATTAAAAAAAAACACAAAGAAGAAAATAAAAGTTATCTGTACTCCCATCACCTACTTTAATAAATATATAAGTTACAAGTATCAGTTACAAAAAATAAGGACATAAAATGACTACACAGCCCATATTAAAATTTATTCAACTATTTACTGATAATTAAACATCTAGAAGCTGTTATCCAGGTTTTCAGCTTTATAAATAAACAGTTGCATACAATAAACAGCTTTGCACAAAAATCTTTATCCTCATGCCTGATGACCAAATGACCTTCATGGTCAACATTTAAAATTGGTGTTTCTGGATCAAAAATTATGCTTTCTATTGAAGTATTTGACACAGTTGCCCCAAGAGAATACCAGACTAGAAATAGCAAGATTGTAAAATAGGGAAAGCCATGTCGGAGAGAACTTGACAATATCCCTTGGAAAACTGACAACCCAGACTCAACATCATTTAATTAAATACTTGGAATAGTAAAACGCTGGAAACAATCTAAATATCTGTTAATTCCAAAATGATGAGGCAGATTTCACACAGCAATTAAAATATATGCACTGGATCTATGTATCCACATCAACCTCTCTATAAACTTAACAGGAAATGTTGAAAGAAAAAAGCCAGCATACAGAATGCATTCATTTAAGGAAAATTTTAAAAAATATACTGGTGCAGTCCTCCTTCCAGTTTTCCCTGAGTCTGCAGGATGTAGTCTTAGCCACCTGCTCTCCCAGTCCCGGGTCTCCCCCCTGCTCCTTCCTGTCCTGCGAACATTGCCATCTTCTGCCCAAAGCAGAGGCCTAGGTGTGGATCCATGGATGATGAAGCCCTAATTTTGAAGAAGGGCATTGCTCATCTTCCATCCACCCCCCCACCCACCCAAACCAAAATCTCTGGAAGCTGTTCTGTGCTCTCACTGGACTCCTGTGCGCTGTCATATATATATATATATATATATATATATATATATATTTGACAGGCAGAGTTAGACAGTGAGAGAGAGAGACAGAGAGAAAGGTCTTCCTTCCATTGGTTCACCCCCCAAATGGCTGCTACAGCCAGCACTGCACCAGGAGTCAGGTGCTATCATGACTGTTGTTACATTGCATGGAAAAAGGGAATTTGGACAGGTAACTCAGGTTACCAGTCTATTGACCTTGAGTAATCAAAGGGGAGATTGTCCAAGAGAGCCTAAGCTATCCATACGGGGCTTTTAAAAGCAGCGAGTTTTGTCTGCCTGGGGGCAGCGGCAGAGGTCAGAGAGATTCAAAGAAGGAAGAAGGCTTGGTCTGCCATTGCTGCCTGGAAGATGTTTGGACTACGCAAGAAGGGCAGCCTATGGGAGTAGACAGGGATCTCACCTCCCGGTCAGCAAGAAAGGAGAGCCTCAGAACAACAGCCACAATGAACTGGAGTCTGGAGAAATGTTTCTTCCAGGAAAGAACCGGCCTGACCTACACCTTCACGTTGACCTCTGAGAGCCCAGTCGAGTGTGTCTGCTGCTTATCTACTGGACTGGGAGCTGGTGAACGGATGCTGGTCCATACAATCAGTAAAACAGTGCTGCGGGCACTATTTACTCACATACAAAATCATGGGCAGAAAGGATATCCTTACTTCAACACAGTAAAAGGAGACCGGGGGAGAAGTTGTAGGAATTTTAGCTGGATCCATTGTCTTTATTTCCTTAGTAATTTTTGAAGGAAGCAAGGTACAATGTTAACTTCTGTCAAACCTAGGGGTCAGTTCTCAAAATGTGGGTGAGGACCTTTGGGGAGCTTTAAGGCTCCTGTCAGGTATCCACGATGTCAAAATAATTGTCACGGGGACACTACGCCATGCTTTGCTGTTTCACTGTGCTGACACTCGCCATGTTGGTAAAAAGCAGTGGGAAGTTCTTGGTACAAGTCAAGGCAAGGAGAGCAGCCCTATGGGTACTCACACTTCTGCACAGCACACACTTGCAAACAAGGCAGTTCACACTTTCAATGTTCTTGAAGAAGCAGTAAAAATTACTTCAGCTACATCCAACCCTTGAGCACTGCTTTTTTTTTTTTTTTTTTTTTTTCGGACAGGTAGAGTTATAAACAGTGAGAGAGAGAGACAGAGAGAAAAGTCTTCCTTCCGTTGGTTCACCCCCCAAATGTCCACCACAGCCGGCGTACTGTGCCGATCTGAAGCCAGGAGCCAGGTGCTCCCTCCTGGTCTCCCATGTGGATGCAGGGCCCAAGGACTTGGGCTATCCTCCACTGCCTTCCTGGGCCACAGCAGAGAGTTAGACTGGAAGAGGAGCAACCGGGACAGAATCCGGCACCCCAACAGGGACTAGAACCCGGGGTGCCAGTGCCGCAGGCAGAGGATTAGCCTAGTGAGCCGTGGTGCCGGCTGAGCACTGCTTTTAAAACACTCTGAGCAACAAAATGGCACGAAGGCCTTCGGCACTGACATTGCTGAGTCAAGCACACTGCTCATCTTGTGGAAAAGCCCTTGTATGGTTGTTGCAATTGGGAGTCGAGCTGCCTGCTTTCTTCACTGAATATCATTTATTCTTTTAAAATATTTATTTATTTGAGATGCAGAGTTACACACAGAGAGGAGAAGAGTTACATACACAGGGAGAGATCTTCTATCAGCTGGTTCACTCCCCAAAATGGCTGCAATGACTGGGGGCTGGGCCAGGTTGCAGCCAGGAGCCAGGAGCTTCTTCTAAGTCTCCAATGTGGGTACAAGAGCCCAAGCACTTGGGCTACCTTCTGCTGCTTTCCCAGGTGCATTAGCAAGGAGCTGGATTGGAAATGGAGCCCTGGGACTTGAACCGTAGCACATATGGGATGCCAACACTGCAGGCTGTGGCTTTAAACTGCCAACCCCACGTCATCTGTTGTTGGTATTTCAGAGGAACAAACTAGTGATTCAGACTTGGATGTCTGGAAGACTTTTTCTCAAAAGTGAATGTAGAGCCTGTCACTTCCACAAAAACCATTGACAGTGTCTTAATGATAAAATTTGAGCATTCAGATGAAGATCAGACTTGTGGAAAACTTACTTCCACTTTTAGGGGCTTGACAGATTCTCAATAACAGAAGACTTTTCTGAGATATAGTAGATGGAATCATGAATATCGTATAATGAGTCTGCACATGGAAGATCTACTCCGTGAACCAGTCTTTTCAAATCAATGCATGATATTATGAAATCATGCACAGATAAGAGCGCCACTGAAATAATTGTTCTTAACTTTTGGAGACAATTATTTTGATAATTCACTGGATATTTTGCATTTCATTTCTTCTCACATGAATTTTTAAACTATTTTGTCACACTGCTGCAAGAATCAGTGCTTCTCATCTCGGCTGCATTACATTGTTGGATTACTTTGGAGAGAACTTACATATGTAAACTACTGATTCCACCTGTCAATGAGCTTAGAATGTTTCCCTGCTAAATCCTATCTTACTCCAAACTGTTTTATAGCTTTTACAGGGTAGTTTTATAAATTTATTTTTGTGTTTATTACTGGTTATTTTCTATTTTAGAGTTGCAAATGTGAGATGTGTTTTTTTTCAATTTAGTATAACTAATGAGCACATTCTACGGTTGTAAGTAGATGCCAGACTGAATTCTTGGAAGTTTTTATAGCTTTATTTCCCAGTTGGTTCTTGTAGATTTTCCCTACAGATGAAAAGGAGTTTGTTGGCATTCTCCTTCATGATCATTTTATCTAATTTTCCTTTTGTCATTATCTTGGGGAGACATTGAGAAAAATAATTATGAATTTATATTCATTTCATTGTTTCTCATTTTGAAATACATATAGAAATTTATGAATACATATTTCATTATAATAATAATCAGACTTCTATTTCTATTTCATTAGAAATTTTCATCAGCAACAAATATTAAATCAGGTATGTCTGTATATCTATGGGAATGATAGAAATTTTCTCATTCATCATTGATAAGGTGAATAGCAATTTTAATTAACAGTAAAAGTCCTTTATTTTTAAGAACAATTTCTTCCAGTCATGGTTTGTTTTCCCTTTAATATTTGCTCAGTTGACTTTGCTGGCATTTTATTTGGGACTTTTCAACTGATGAGGTTGATTTTCTAGGTTTTTTTGTGACATCTTCATTAGGATTACCCTGTCTTATAAAAGAAAAAGAAACTGGGTCTGGTACTGTAGCCTGTGATGCCAGCATCTCATCTGGGTACTAGTTTGTGTACCAGCTGCTCCATTTCTGATCCAGCTCCCTGAAGATGGCCTGGAAAAGTAGAAGAGGATGGTCCAAGTGTTTGGGCCCCTGCCACCCATGTGGGAGACCCACATGAAGCTCCTTGTTCCTGGATTTGGACTGGCCCAGCCCTGGCCATTGTGGCCATCTGGCAAGTTAAGCAGAGGATAGAAGACCTTTCTTTGTCCCTCTCTCTATATAACTCTGACTTTCGAATAAATAAATAATAAATGAATCTTTAAAAAAAAAGAAATTGAGGATGGTCACATCTTTTTTTTCTATCCCTGAGATAGATTATAGCTATTAAGACTATACTTATACAGATTGTAAGTCATAAATCAGGGTACAAAAATTTAAGATAATTAGAATAAAATATGGTATAATTTACCATACTAGATCATCATATAGAGATACCACAATCATGAGGTTAAAATAGCAGCAAAAACAAGAGTCAGACTTATACTTTAACTTCCTGATAAAGAGGGGCAATAGTGATATACCCCCACTCTTCCAAATAACAAATTGTAGATAAAGGAATAAATTTCCCTTGCAAGCCTTGAAATAATTAAGTTAACATGTCTAGGTCCATGAGGATAGGCAACGGACTGAGACCAACTATAGAGTTAATCCATTATATTAAAACACCCACAAAAAGAAAAGGTCAACTATTGGAGCCTGGACATTTTAGATGAAATAAGCTAAAGCAACACACACACACACACACACACACACACATGCTCAAACATTGGCAATGGTTGTCAGGCGCTATCCATAGGAAGGGATTAAATAGCCCAAGAGCTATAAGCATCCAGTGATGAAAAATATGTCCTCTAGTGGCGGCACAGGCATCTGCCCAGCTTCCCCACGCTCCGGAGAGATCTTCAGCAGGAATACACGCCTTTGCTGGCTCCATGCACACCACCAAACTGCTCATAAATTGGACACTTTCTGCTGATCCTGGGAAAGGTTGTAGGAGGGACCCAGATGCACAGATTGCAAAGATTTTCTGCATGGAAACATCACCCCTGTGACTTCAGGCAGGCTCATTGCCACACCCATCTCCAAGGTACATGCATGAAATATCAACCCTCCCAGCTGAAACTACACTGCGTTCTTTACCATGTGAAATACAATTGAGTTAACGAGATATTTTAGATGCTTTCAAATACATTTCAGTTTATAAAAGAATGTAGTAACTAGCTATTTTCAAAATATTGAATACTGGAAACAAATCACATGCAACATCCCTCACTGCTCATGGCCAGTCAGTCCGGACCCTCTCAGTGGGTAGCTGAGAGCTGCTGGGTGGATAATCCAGTGGGATTTATTTCCACAAATCTATGGGCCATTTCATTTAGTTATACGTTTCTAACATGGTGCAGGGGCGTTTCTTGGAAGAGTTACCATTTGACCACCATTTACTTTTCTCTGGGATTACTTTTTGTCTGAAGGGGTGGAGAACGTGTGACCCACAAAATCATTACGTCTGGCCCTGCCAAGGCAACCACAGGTGGGACCGAAATTCAATAAATCTATAGCAGGCTGATTTTTAGGTAGATAATGCTGTGTGGCCTGTGATCGTTGCTACAAAAAGCCAAATGGTCCTTAGGGGAAAAAAGGCTCTCCATCCCTGTAAGGCAAAGGTATCAAGATGCTTGAAAGAATTCTCATTGTAATTTTTGGTGAATTTGCTGTTAAGGAAGAACTACTCTATCCTTAGCGCTCCTTGTGGATGTCATGATTAAAAATGTACTGAAAATATTTGACTTGCAAGCCAGTTTTCATTTCAGTAAGTCCATTCTGGAAGTTATGCCTTTCCATACAATGAGAAAATGTGCCATCTTAAAAAACACAGCAAGAAATATTAAAAGGAGAAAAGTGAATATAGGAATTATTTTTCTGTTAGACTGAACTCTATGAATTTGCTTATACCATTTTTGATGAACAATAGATCTATTTTGAACTTTAGGGCAGTAACAGTCAAATATCAGGAATTTCATCCCATATATCTCAACCAATAATGGTTTGTCAGCCTATCTTTTGTTATAGGTGAGCAGAAATATATCCAGCAGTTTACCAATGACGAGAAAGTTACACCGAAATAAATTGGTCCTATTTCTCACTCAATTATTCAGACATAACACTTCTGAGAGGGGAATGACATTTGTTTTATGATTTACTGTCATTTGGCTTTTCTTCCTGCATCGGAATGAATGAAACAATATTGTGCCATTCTGCTGTTGTGATCACACCGAGTTTTGACATATGCTTAGTGTCTGGTTCTAAGTGCCACTGTGTCACCAGGTTCACATTTAGATCCATATTGGAACACATGTGTGTGCATGTGTGTGAAAGTGCACGCAATCACATTTGGACGTTTGTTTCCTGCTAACAGAAAGCCAAGCATATGTTTGAGACCAAGCTTCCCTTCCTTTTTGACACATTTTCTGTGATTAGATGGATTAAGAAATACAACAATGACATTAAAAATGAGGGGGGGGGGTGTGAATCTGTAAACATCAACTGTGGCTATGGCAGAGACCTGTATGTCAACTAAAATGTGTCTGCTGGAGCCATAATCCAGCCAACCGGACACATTTTCATTTACTTTATAGCACAGTTCAAATTATTACAGAAGGAAAAAAATTTTTCCATAAAAAATA
The DNA here is from genome assembly GCF_051225735.1 of Oryctolagus cuniculus. Lineage (NCBI taxonomy): Eukaryota > Metazoa > Chordata > Mammalia > Lagomorpha > Leporidae > Oryctolagus > Oryctolagus cuniculus. The sequence continues at coordinate 160,279,493 of NC_142870.1, forward strand.
GAAGTGCTGAAATAACACAGGGCTTATTTGAACATTAAACTGTCCTCTATAAAAATGTCAGCCTAACAGGATAACTTCCATCAGTGCTGGGAAAATGGAATTGGCAAATGAGATTTTGATGGCAGCAGTGAAAAAAGAATTTTTTTTCTGGTATTTCATTCTTGTGGTTTATGAGGTTACTAAAATCCTCAATGCAATTATGGTTTGACACTTTCTATCATTTTTTTTATTTATAGTCTTCTAAAGGAAGTGGTGCAAATTGCATTCTTTAAAACATCACTGAACATGTTGTTAAGTACCCAAAATGTCACAGAGAGAGAAATACAATGACTCAAAATGTGAACCAGTCTCTAGCTGCAGATTTAAAATCCATGAAAATCAGAAATGAAGTCCAGCTCCTAGTTAAATTAGCACCCAACAGGCTACATTCTGTAGTAATCCAGGTTTGGGCCATATGAAAGATTCTTGGGTATCATTTTTACTTATTTGTTTTTAATCAAATGTGCTATATAAAATCATATTATTCTTAGAAATTAAAAAATATTTCAAATTATTATGATAATGACTATCTAGAGGCAGCAAAGTCTGGCAGTTAAGAAGATGGGCTCTGAATTCTTACAGACCTAACTCAGGTTTTGGTTTGGTCATGTGTGAGTGGCATTTCTAGTACCCTGCACCTCTATCCAGGTGTAATCCTCCATTTCTTTAGTTGTACAGGGAGATATCAACAGCAGTTAGTGTATGCATTGGGTCACTGAAGAAATGAGATGGATTAATCCATTAAGACACTTTGCACAATGCCTGACATTGAAAAATGTTAGAACTCTTAGAAAGAAGGGAACATCAAGCATTCTGAGACAAGAGGTCCTGAGTACAACACTACTAATGGTAACAGACAGACATTTGAGGGGAAATGTGGTATCCGTGCAGCTGCAACCGTAGAAATCAGTTTAAAAAAAAGAAAAAAACAAATACCAGGATTCCATATGCTTCTGAATTCATTGGTTAAGAAACAAGCCACAGAAACAACTGTGGATATTCTTGCATTCAAGGCCCAATCTGGCTGACTTGTCCACTGTTACTCTTGTGAGACTCTGTGTGTTTAGGAGACCTTTGATGAGATGCAGTAAATACCAATTTCTAAAAGTTATTTTCTCTAGAAGCCACTAAAGCTTATTGCATTGTGATAAATGCATTTTAGTAGAAGAGCCTACAGTTGTTCATCACAAGAATACAATACCAACATTGTTGGTAAAATTTCTATGGATTTCTTGATAAGCCAAAGAAAAATTTTAGTAACAGTGAGAAAGGAAAATTATTGCATAAATGTTATTAGGTTCCAGGAGCTTGCCACTAGCAAAATGTGGCCTGTGATTGGATGAGTGTCATCAGAATTCAAAGACCAGAGAAAATTGGAAAGAAATAAATGTATGTTAATGCCGGGACTGAGACTATAAACAAACTGGTCTAGCTTCAAGGGCAATCATCCAATTTGACAGAGGCAGTTCAGCGGGAACAATGCAGACATTCCCAAAGCAGAATTGAGCACAATCTTTGAAATAAGGCCATGTTTCCAAGATGGTTACAATTTATATAACACATAAAATAATACTAGGGCAATCAGTCCTATGGTTCCGTTTTAATACTCTTTTGACAATGCAAAGCAAATATCAAATGCAAGTAAAACTCTATCTCATTTCAACACTTAACAAAAGTCTTTCCATTTCAATGAAGTGATCACCTGATTGAACCATTACATTTATATAGCAGAAGGCAAATATATGCTCCTAATAACCCAGCTCTCTAAGTGAACCATTCAAAAATAACTTCATGTGTGGCAGAAGTATACTTAACTTCAAATATACAGTTAGTGTTGCAACTTCAAAAACAAAAATCAAACCTGCTTAAATATTTTATAAAACTACTTCTATTAAAAAAAAAAGCGAGGGTCGGAGGGGTAACACAAGTTTTGCCTTAATGATCTACATTGGTAAACAGGCAACTCTGAGTTGTGTTTCTGTGGTGAATTGGTGTAGGAGTATAATAAGGACAGCCCGTCATCATCAAAGAGACACGACCTCTGCTTGTCCAGGCTAAATGGTCTAGGGAGTGCTGAGTTGGCAACATTCTCTGGTCTCATCTTTCTTCTGGCCATTGGCTGAGCACGGTGGTCAGGGTTAGCGGTTCAGTCTGCCACTGTGAAGCTAATTGAAACTGCAACATTGGCCTCATTATCATCTTGTAAACCCCCTCTGAGCTAACTAACTCAGACAGCCATGGTGATATGCTAAAATTGAAGGCAAGATGATTCAAAGAATCGTGGACTTAGAATTTGGGCCACTTTCTACATATCAAATGTTGTAAGACTAAAATTCAGAGCATAATTCCTTTATATATATCAATATGGTTATCAAATTGACAGCTTTCCAATATTATCATCAACATCAACTAAGTAGGGATGAGAAGTCAGAAGAGATCTCTGAGATGTTTTACTTTTAGCAATCATAATACTATTCTTCCTATGGTGGTCTTGTTAAAATCACATGGCCTTGCGCTGAGGTTGATTTTTTCAAACCCAGTGACAGTAGACCATTGTGTGATTAATTGGATTGCTCTAGGTTCAACCTGATTATATTACTGAGATTACAAAAATAATAATAAATGAATAAAAGTTAAATAATTTTATTACGATGCATGCTGGCTACTTTGATCAAATCAATAGTTCTCAACAAGGGCAATTTTGTTCCACAGGGGATACTTGGCAATATCTGGAAATTTTTTTTTGATTGGAACAATGAGGCTGGGTGGGGGAGGGAATAGGGCTACTGGAAACTAATGGAAGATGCTGCTAAATATTATCCAATGTCATGACACAATGGAGAATTATTTAATCCAAGATATCAGCATTGCTGAGGCTGAGAAACACGGATAAGCAAAGCAGAATGTAGGGATCTGACGAGTTGGAAAGCATTTGGCCATTACTATGGCTAAGGGAAAATCAGCATGCTGAGCAATTTATATGTCCCAGGACACTTCTAAACACAATGCATCATTTAGGGTTTGGGGAGAGAGAAGGAGAGGAGAGGGGAAAAATAAAACATTCTATGTACAGAGTACTCCACTATAAGGAATCATTAAAAAGATTAGTGCTAATTTATAGCAATGAAAGCTAATATAAATTGTTGGAAAGATCATCTATATGCTAGCCAGTTTGATTTTATTACACGGAATGACAACATTGCATTTGAGCAAAAGAGTAATTAGAGACATTTGATAACTTTATGATCTGATTTGCCTGTATATTAAAACATATTGTACAACATCAATCATTTCAGTCTCTCATATTTGCCAAAAATAGATTACTGGAACAGCATAAAGATCCTCCAAACAGACTTCAGTGTCTATGAGAACCTTACAAAATTACAAAGAAGCCATCACATCAAGAATACAGGGATGGGCCAGCGCCGCGGCTCACTAGGCTAATCCTCCGCCTTGCGGCGCCAGCACACCGGGTTCTAGTCCTGGTCGGGGCGCTGGATTCTGTCCCGGTTGCTCCTCTTCCAGGCCAGCTCTCTGCTGTGGCCAGGGAGTGCAGTGGAGGATGGCCCAAGTGCTTGGGCCCTGCACCCCATGGGAGACCAGGAGAAGTACCTGGCTCCTACCATCGGATCAGCGCGGTGCGCCGGCTGCAGCGCGCCGGCCGCGGCAGCCATTGGAGGGTGAACCAACGACAAAGGAAGACCTTTCTCTCTGTCTCTCTCTCTCACTGTCCACTCTGCCTGTCAAAAAAAAAAAAAAAAAAAAAAAGAATACAGGGATGGATCATCCACTAAAAATGATTTTGAGATAGCTGTTTAATCATACAGGTATTTAGTTATGACCTCAACTTCTCTCCACAGAACAAAATAAAAGTACAGATGCATTATCCAAAGAATCAGGATAAAATCAGATACATACATCTAGTCTCAGATGTGGGACAATTTTCTCAAATTCTCCTGTTTTTGCCATGGAAGAACACAAACAGAATGCAATGCCGCTTGATAAAACACTCCTGTATTAAAGAACTTAGACTTCTGTTTGTCAAAACCCAAAATCATCAAAAATCGTCAAAATTCAAAAGCAAATGACAGCCTCAGAAAACATTCACAGCACAAATTTAAAAGTGTCACTATTATCAACAATATGGATTTCATATGATTGTTAAAAAAAATTACCCAACAGATTAAGTGGTCAAAGGACACAGAGAATTTTACAAAGGAAAAAATCTGATTAAAAGATAAGGGAAAACATTTCCTTTCATTTGTGCTCAAAGAATACAACTTAAAACAAAATGCTACTTTCTATTCATCAATATACTAAAACCTTTTCCTCTGCATAGGAAGGAGCAGTTAAAGATATTTTTCTCAGTCAGGTAGATTCTAAGTTGGTACAACCACTCTGGCCCACTCAACTCACTTCTGAAAACTAAGGCAGGAGGGGCAGAGTTGTGGACAAACAGGCTAAACTGCAGCTTGCCACTCAGAATCTCATATCAGAGCACTGGTTTGAGTCCTGTCTGCTTCTAATCCAGCTTCCTATGAAGGCGCCTGGGAAAGCAGTGGAAGATGGGCCAAGTATCTGGGCCCCTGCCACCTACGTAGGAGGCCTGGATGGAGTTCTGGGTTCCTGGCTTTGGCTTGGCTCAGTTCTGGCCATTGTGGCCATTTGGGGAGTGACCCAGCAGATGGAAGATCAATCTCTCTCTGTCTCTTCCCCCATCTTTCTCTGTGCCACTCTGCCTTTCAAACAAATAAATAAATCTTTTTCTTTCAAAAAAATGAAAATTAACAGGAGAAAAAAATCTCAAATATGGAAAAAACAGCAATAGGAAAAAGATATACAATAAAGATGTTACTACAGTATTATTTTAAAGAGAGACTTATTCTGAATCATTTTAATATTCAGCCATCTTTTGAAGTGATGGTTAGTTAGGACACATTTGATGATGTGGCAAATATGATGTGACAATTCGAAAAGATGCAAAGAATTTGAATAAAATGGAAGCATTCTTACTTTCTAATATGAGGTTAAAAAGTTGCTAAAGGTAAGCATGGTGGATAAATTGTACCCTCACCATCCTCCCAAAAAAGAAATGTCCATATGCCAATCCTCTTCTAAGAGTGCCATATGGTAAACTCTTTGGGGATTAAAAACAGAGGGGAATATGCTGAAACATTTAGCCAATACTTTTAGTAAATTAAGTCTGGGGCAGGCACTGTGGCACAGCAGCTTGAGCTGCTACTTAGGATTCCCACGGCCCGTATTAGAGTGCTGATTCTAGTCCAGGCTACTCCACTTCCAGTCCTGCTTCCTGTTGGTGTGCATCTAGAAGGCAGCACATCATGGCTCAAGGACTTGGGTTCCTGTCACCCATGTGGGAGATCCAAATGGAGTTCCAGGCTCTTGGCATTAGCTTGGCCTAACCCCAGGCTGTTGTGGAAATTTGGGGAGTGAACCAGTGGGTGAAAGTTCTCGCTCTCTCTCTCTCTTTCAAATAATAAATATAAAATATAAATATAAAAGTCATAATATTTTTATATACACAATAAATATAAAATATAGACAGAAATACAACTACCATCAATAAGCTTTGACATTTTAAAATTGAAATAAAAATATTGATCTTTTATGTCATACAAGAAGAAAATCATGAATAAATAAAAACAAAGATCTCCATGAATATTATATTATTAATAACCTTTATAAATGATATCTATTTTAGCAGAAAAAACAATTTCCTAGAAAACTGAATTAACCAAGGTGCATGCTTAAAATGAAACGGCATCTACTGGAATACATCCCTAAAAGGCTAAAATAAATGTGTTCAAGAATACAGGCTTTTCCATCATGTTGCTGGAGAAGTCCCCAGGAAACTTTCAATGTTTTGCACATGTTGTGAGTAGAGGCACCTACTGCCTTTGTTCCAGGCTAGCTTTCAAGGAAATTTGTGCAATGAACAGACTTGGAGGATGGAGACAATCTTTCACTGCATCAAAGGCAAGGCAAGCTTATAGGTTACTATAAAAGATGTCACCTGCACCCCTTTGTAGTACCCTTTGCGGACTGGAACTCAGGGAACAGGCAGGAGAAAATGCTGATACTCTGCCGCCTACTACTGTGAGTAATAAACTCTCCTTCATGTCTGACCCAAGAATATCATGTTTGCTGCCATCATTTAGGAAACGGTGGCTGGCTTATTTGTTTGCTTGCAGGTAGTATGAAAATCTCAGTCTTCACAACTTTTCCCATGCAAGCATCATAGAAGGGATTGACTTCCTTTTGATCTTGAAGGATTGCCTGCGTGGTGAGTTTAGAGGTCTGGGATTAAGTTAACTATTTCTGCCTAATTTTGGATAACTACTTGCTCTTTCCTAAAAGGAAAAGACCTGAGTCTGGAGACTGTGGAAGCTAAATTATTACTGGTATTGTTACAGGAATGATTTTAGGGAATTTGATGACACCTACAGTTGAAAGGGAAAAACAAACTCAGTTTGATAAAACAAAACTATAAGATATTAGCAAACTGTTATTCTTATAGAACCATAAAATGCAGATTAAGGGATTAGAGAAACCCAGAACAATAGAGGTAGAATTATGAAGTTCATACATTTTTCACATATCCTTGTGTTTTTGCTGTGGAAATGTTGGATGGGTAACATGTCTCTTCAACATAACCCTAACTTACTTACAAAAAGTGAACCCCATTGTATTTCATAGGACAGACCCACTTGATACTTAATGACTCTAGTTTCTGAACCAATCCTCCAGACCCAAGTCCCAGCAAGTACCTCGGCATATACATGGTGATAATGGAATGGAATATGTGAAATCTATACTGTTTCAGAAAGACTGTTACAAAATGTAATTGTGTTGGATATTCCAGGCTATAATTTTGAAACTCCAGGCCAATTACCTGGAGGCATATTTTAAAAGTATATTAATGATACTGCCTTATAAGAACACAGTTATTTACTTTCCGCCCTAAGTGCTTTCCTATGGACCTGCAAGGAGTAGACATCACAAAGATGGGAAATGAGTGTAGAAGACAAGACACTTAGACCCAGAGGTAGCACAGCCCACCCGAGGAAGGTGCATGAGATACACTATAACAGCTAGCAAAAACCTCCCAGGAAGTATTGCATATAAATAGGTTGCAGAAGAGAGAACCAAGTCTTGAAAAACTCCCAGTGCCTCCCAATTCTCACTGCAAGCTGTCTTTCTGTGTTTGGAAGATAAAGAGCTAATGAGCAGTGAAAATGACTATAAAGGGGGGAACAGAACAAGAACCTGTTAGCCTTCCTTGGAGCCTGTCCCATGTATCAAGCACTCTCTTCATCAAAGATCATTTCTGTTGTTGAAGGGGGTGGTTCTTTGGGCTGAGCTAGGACTCTCCCTTCAGAAAAGTCTGTTCTTCTGCTCTCATTCCGTATTCATCAAGCACCCCATTAACCTCATCTGACCTTAAGCTAACCATGCAGGCTGCAAGGGAAAAATTCTAATAGACCACTTGGACCAGCTGGTTGTTGAATCAGTTTTGGGGTTGTTAAAAATGCAGATTTCTGGGCCTGCACCGCGGCTCAATAGGCTAATCCTCCACCTTGCGGCGCTGGCACACCAGGTTCTAGTCCCGGTCGGGGCGCTGGATTCTGTCCCGGTTGCCCCTCTTCCAGGCCAGCTCTCTGCTGTGGCCAGGGAGTGCAGTGGAGGATGGCCCAAGTGCTTGGGCCCTGCACCCCATGGGAGACCAGGAGAAGCACCTGGCTCCTGGCTTGGGATCTGCGCGGTGTGCCAGCCGCAGCGCGCTGGCCGCAGAGGCCACTGGAGGGTGAACCAACGGCAAAGGAAGACCTTTCTCTCTGTCTCTCTCTCACACTGTCCACTCTGCCTGTCAAAAATAAAAAAAAATAAAAAATGCAGATTTCTAGGCCCCACTCCAGACATCCTGAATCAATCTCCTTGGGTGAGTCCTACAGAGCTCTGCCTAGGGTTTATTTCTGTGAAGAGGTTTTTATACATTGAATGCTCCTTTGCTTTGGAACTTAATGTTTTTGAAAGTAGGCTCAATTTAGCCAAAAATTCTTCTCCAGAAAGCAGATATTTCTTCTGTGTCAGGAAGGAAAGTCAGTCTCACCAGTCCCACAGTCATCTCTTGAATCTATTTTCATTTATGCAAAATTTTCTTCTACTGATTCACTACATTTTAAAAACCACACACACACACACACACACACACACATAACACACTCTCTGTTAGGAATGATTATCTGACTGGATGTGCCCCAAACTGAAGTGTCTAACCGATAAAGCACATTTTCTACAGCTGTTTAAGAGTGAATTCATTAAATGAATATTGTGAGTTTACGCAAGTAGACTTGAGAGCACACGCTAATGATGTAAAATGAGGCAGAAAGGACAGAATGCCAGCACCGCAGTGCACCGCTCCTATCTGGCCCCTGATTCTCAGAGTCCTGGCAACCGTATTTAAATCTCTGACTACTTCACTCTAAAATACCCCTGGTGACAAGGAGCTTAGGGAACGTTTCCAGAAGTGTTGCGTTGGGTTGGGGTGTGTCAGTATACGACCAGGAATTTAGCCATTCTGCCCTCTGAAATGAAGTTGTTCTCCATTTCCTTCCACGAGTCTGCTGTCATTAAACTGAAACCCTCAGGTCCTGGCTGCCAGACTCACCAAGCACCCAACGCCTACGGTCTGCATATGACCATGAAATGAAGACCAGGGGCGGAATCTCACCTATTTGTTCTTCCCAACCCCTGAGTTGTTCGCAGTTTACCCAAGCGAAAACACTCTGCTTTGCCTGACAAGGCTTCCCCATCAGGAATCTGGCTGGAAAACTCTTATCCTTCAAAGCCAAACTCAGATATCCTCCCTTCAATAAATGGGAGTGATCCCATCGTTGGAAACATGGTTGCTTGGCTCTGTCTCAGTGTCCCCATAGCTTTTGCTTCCCATTCAAGCTTGTGAGGACAAGGACCCTGGGATCACACATTGGAGAAGAACTTAAGTTCAAAATATTTTTGTTGAACCAATGAACTGATTAATTAAGGTACATTTTGGGGTAGTCTTGACTTTAGGGAAAAGTCTTCGGCCTCCAGTTCTAGAGGCTGGTGATGCCTGTTATTGAAACCCCCCCTTTTTTTCCTGGTTCTTTTTTTCAGTTTTTTTTTTTTTTTCAGGTATGGTAATGGTGCCTCAGCGATGCTCACACCTGCTCTCCCAGGCAAATGAGGCCACACTGAATAACATCCTCAATTAGCTACACTTTGAAAGAGAAAGTCATTCTAGTTTTGACCTCTCTCCAATGAACACCATCAATTGTGCTTACTGCATGCCTGCACTCTATGTGTTGTTTTCCCTGTTAACTCTCGCCATCCTTTGTGCCAACAGTTGTGTTGTTTCCATTATTATCTGTTTCCACAAATAAGGATACAGGGATCTAGAGGAATTAAGTAATTAACTAGTTATCAGAGACCTGGTTATGTGGCAGTGTAACCTTTAGACTCAGGTTGCCTGGTCCAAAGTCCATGTCCTTTAACAAAATTGTCCTGCGCTCATGTGACTATTTGTTTTATTTGTTTTTAATTTATTTATTTGAAAAGGATAGGGGGAGGGGGAGGGAGGGAGAGGGAAAGAGCGAGAATCTTACATTTGTTGGTTCACTCCCCTAAATAGGCACCACGGCTGGGGCTGTGCCAGGTAGAAGCCAGGAGCCAAGAGCTTCTTCTGGGTTTCCCACATGGGTACAGGGGCCCAAGGACTTGGACCATCTGCTGCTGCTTTCCCAGGTACATTAGCAGGGAGCTAGATCAGAAGTGGAGCAGCCAGGACTTGAACCAGCATCCATATGGCATGCTGGCACTGCAGGCAAAGGCTTATCCTTCTATGCTCCCTATTTGTTTTAATTGCAGGACCTTTTTTAGAGCCTTCTAAACATTTGTTCTCTTCTTCCTCTTGCCTTTCCTGCCCCTGCCCATTTAAACCTAGGGCTGCTTACCACCCAAGACGCTGGCCATTGTTTAAAGTAAATTGTACCCTTAAGCTGTTACTGTGGTTTCCTCCAACCCTGTTCTCCTTTCCTGTCTGCACATTTATGTGTACACACACATGCATGCTCTCACCTCAAGGATACAAGAATGACAAAAGAAACATCTCTGTGACCTTTCCTAGTGTTGCCTGGTTGAGTAAGCTATGACTATGGGACTTTTTTAAAAAGGTCTTTTATTTGCTCCTAAGATTATTTTTTAAATTCAGATCCCTCAGGCTTTATACAGAATAATTTATTGAATCAAACTCTTTGTATTTTATGAGCCTCTACTGAACTCTAGTAACATTTGCAAGTGCTACCCACTCTTAGTACAAATGAAAATATTTCCAACTTAAAAAAGAAATTTTTTCTTAATTTTATAAAGAAGAGTTATCCAACCCACTTCAACACACACATACACACATGTACATCAATCCCTGGGGAAATGTGAAACTGTAGACTGCTGAGCCTTTTCATCCAAAGGTTTTCTAAATAAGTTTAGGAGGGGGCACAAAAATCCCCATTTTAAACAAGCTAACTACATGATTCTAATGCAAATATTCTGTGTCCCACACTCTGATAATCAGTACACATGTCATGTTTTCCATTTACATAGAGTAAATCCTCTAATAATGACTTGTCCAACTTTTGGGACTTTTTTATTATAGGAACCACAAATTTAACACTAACAGCAATAGATGCTCAGTCATCCAACAAATACTTCTTGGAAGTCTACCTTGAGCTCGGCATGGAAAATACTGATAGATGGGATGCAAGTCACGTCTATCATCCCCCTTACATTTAGTGCCTATGACAGCCATCACTTATCAAACATGACATTCTCTTCAGCTGAGCCCAGACTCATGACTGTGAAACCATTCCCTGTTCAGCTTAGAGCAACAGCTGGGACATGGCCATTGGGTCTATGTCCATCCACAGGACACTGAAATAGAAAGCAAAAGAATTATGACTGAGAAATATTGGTATGAATGTAAAATAAAATGTAAAGATCAGTTGTATTTAGTGCTTTCTCCCATCTTCCCTCCTCCAACAAGCATCCTGTACTTTCTCCATAGCTGTGTGGCAGGCTCGATGTTATGCCAGGCCAGCCACTCTGGCTACTGGGGACAGAGAGTGAAATGTGCATTGACAAGTGAGGAAGCCAGCCCACCAAGGAAGCTTCAGTGCTCTGGGATGGGGGGGGGGGTCCCTCCTCTCATCTCTTTCCTCTTCTTCTTGCTTAAAAACTTTTCTATATGGAAAGCCAATTTGAGCTGGCGCCGTGGCTCAATAGTCTAATCCTCTGCCTTGCGGCGCTGGCACACCAAGTTCTAGTCCCGGCCAGGGCGCCGGATTCTGTCCCGGTTGCCCCTCTTCCAGGCCAGCTCTCTGCTATGGCCCGGGAGTGCAGTGGAGGATGGCCCAAGTGCTTGGGCCCTGCACCCACATGGGAGACCAGAAGAAGCACCTGGCTCCTGCCATCGGATCAGCACGATGCGCTGGCCGCAGCACGCTGGCAGCAGCCATTGGAGGGTGAACCAATGGCAAAAGGAAGACCTTTCTCTGTCTCTCTCTCTCACACTATCCACTCTGCCTGTTAAAAAAAAAAAAAAAAAAGCCAATTTGGACTTCCTGCCTTTGGTATAAAAAAAATTCTACTTAGGGTTCTAACTATGATGAAACTTTTTTTTTTAACTGTGACTTCTTCACTGTAGATTCTCCACTTTCAATCCCTAGTTGAGACTCAGGGAAACCAAATTATTTACCTAAAGTTATTTGAAGTCAAAAGTAGAATTCAGGTCTCTGGACTCCTAATTTATTGCTACCCATATATTTAAGAACCTTGATGCAATTAGCTTATGAAAATAACACTGCATTGTCCTTTGTCCAGTATATCATGACTTGTGCATGTGAAGGTACTTTAAAAATTTTACAGAAAATTGACTTAAGAGATAATTTTATTTTGGTGTAAATGACTTGTGAAATCCAGGCATAGATTTTTCATAATATGCATTTTCTCAGGAGCCTTTTAAAAAGAATTTATTTGAGATGCAGAGAGAGTAAAAGAGAAGAGAGAAACAGAGGGCAGATAAAGAGTTCACTCCCAAAAGGCCTGCAATGGCCATGGGTGGACCAAGCTACAGTGAGGAGCTGGGAACTCAATCCAGGTCCACCACATGGATTTTGCAGGAACCCACTACTTGAGCCATCTCTGTTGCCTCTCAAGGTCTGCATTAGCGGGAGGCTTGAACACGGAGCTGGGCATGGGAATCAAACTCAGGCATCCTGATATGGTATGTGGGCATGTTACACATCTTAACAGGCTAAGCGTTTCTACGACACATTTGAAGACCTCTCCTACTTACATATCAGTGTTTCTCTGAGAACCTTTCATTCAGGTTCAGGTTCAGCTAGGAATAAGTTTGCAGATAGCAACTCTGCATTATTCTAAACTATATGTTTTAATAACAGTTTAATACGTTTCAGCAGAGATGGAAAAAATCACTTCACAATAATGCCCCCGCAAGGAGTAGGTATTTATTATCTCAACCATGGAGTAGACTGGAGTGGTTTAAAAAATAAGAGCATTGAAGTCAAGAGCCCCATATAAATTACTTAGTCTCTCTGAGAATCTGTCTCTTTAGCCATAAAGTGATAAACATATTTACCTCACAGAGTTGTTGTGGAGGTAGAATTAGTTAATGTATGAAAAAATGACATAAATATTTGCTTGGTATATGACAGGTACTCAACAAATGTTAACTCTCTCTCCCCCTTTTCTTTGCTGTACCAGAAATACCTTAGTCCTTAGTGTCTCTCAGGACTAGTACTGTGATTTGTGAAAATACATGGCTATTTGTTCAAAAATAGTTAAAAATTTCAAGATGGCACCGGCAGAGCAGTAAACCAAGTGTGGGGCCCTTTGAAAAGACTGTGCAGGTGACACGTCCTGGCAGGCTGCCTCATGTGTGGAAGTGTCTCTGGACAGACTTTCTCAAGTCTTCTCTCTGGCCTCGCTTGGCTGGTGCTGAAGTTCATGGTGAACAAACAGCTCAAGCTCAGAAGTCTGCTGGACTCAGACCCCAGCTCTACTACTTACTTCTCTATGAACCCTCCTCAAGTCAAAAATCTCTGAGTCTTGTTTCCGCTCCTGCAAATGGGTTGAATAATTACACTTTCCTTATAGGGTCCATGCACAGGCTAAATGAGATTAATCAGGACAACGCACTAATCCAGAGTCTACCACCAGGACCTGAATCTTGGCTGGTGTATAATGTATGTCTTCTCATACCTCTCCCAAATCTTCAGGCTTTGCTAATCCAACAGATTTGTAATTATGACTGTTTCCACAAGAAGTGGCACTTGGGGACCTGCCAAGGCACCCACACCACGCAGCAAAAAGTTGCAAAATGGGCCAAATCTGCATCCTCAATCATTTCAATGGGCAATTCAGATCTAAGCACAGTGGACTGCCCTGATTCAACATCAAATGATGATGAGGCTATTAATAGAATAAAGGAAAGAAACTATCTGGCGTTTATGGAGGGGATTTGTCTGCTAGCACTTTTGCTGCATTATCTCATTTGCTAGCCCCCTCCCCACAAGCATCTTATCCACAGAGTACATCACCATCTTCATTTTACAGGTGAAGAAACAAGGGTTCTAAAACATTTTGTGTTTTTTTCCCCAAGACCCACACTTACCCAATCCCTAGTTCAGTGCTCCTTCTACACCATGAGCAAAAATATTGCTCAATAAATGATAAATGAATGCCACATTTATCTGTCTCTCCATTATCATGTCAGCCAACAATGACTACACAAAGAATTTCATTAGTTTTATTAAGAAACAGGGTTTTTTTTTCTTCTTACTGCTTGTTGAACTCTTAGTGTAGTATTAATCTTGTGAGTATAAAGTAAACTAAAGTAGATCATTGTAAAAATTAAGAGAGTAAATAAGAGAGGAAGGAGGAGGGAGAGTGGGAACGTGGGTAGGAAAGAGGGTTGGGTGGGAAGTATCATGATGTTCCTAAATCTGTGTTTATGAAATACCTGAAATTTGCATACCTTAAATAAAATAAAATAAAAATTTTAAAACAAATTAAAGAGATACCAGGCAAGGTAGTAGGTAATTCATTTTACTTGTTTGTAAGTAGCTTGGTGGAACTTGGCAAAACATTTAAAGCTTGGAGTTCTGTCCACCTGCCATTGGCCACAGAGTCTACCTATTATGCTGTCAATTCCATAAAAATTGGACATTTAGGAAACTGAGTGGTGTGAAGAATGATCATCCCAAGCACAAGCCCACGATGAGGGCTTGTGATCCTCTGAACTTGGGACAGGATATGCATTTTATCTGTACAACACCTTGCAGAGGTTGGTATTTTCCAATCCTGCTTTGCAGGGATAACAGAGAGTGACAAGGGCCAGGCCAGGCCTGTACTGCTTGCCTCTGAAAGATGAATTCCTTGTTGCCTCCCTTTATTCTGGGTTTCAATACTTTGAGTTGAAAGTAATCCCAATCTGCTTCTCCCTTCAGTTTCCTCCCCGGATGAAAACTCATATTTCTGATTCCTTAATGACAAAATGGGAGTTGAAAGGGGTATGTGTGTGACTTCATCATTCTTTCAGCTGTGACTGATGATCTCTCACTTCTTTGGGCTCCACTAAACTTACCTTTGGGGACCTGGTGGGTCCTGCTTTGCAGAGTCTAGGCCTCACATCTCAACCTTCTCTAGACTCTCACAGAGAAGGGTGCTATGGAAGCCAGTCGCCAAAGACAGCTACCATCAATTTGCTCCTTCCCAGTGTGCACACACCATTCTTCCTTGGAGAAGTGGGGTTCAGGGGCCAGTGCTGTGGCATAGAAAGTCAAGCCTCTACCTGCAGCTCTGACATCCCATATGGGTGCCAGTTTGAGTCCTGGCTGTTCCACTTCTGATCCAGCTCCCTGATAACGTGCCTAGAAAAGTAGCAGAAGACGGCCCAAGTAGTTGGGCCCCAATGCCCATGTGTGTGACTCAGAAGACACTCCTGGCTCCTGGTTTCAGAAAGGCCCAGCCCTGGCCATTGTGGTCATTTGGGGAGTGAACCAGTGGATGGAAGATGGAAGATCTCTTTCTCTCTATGTCTGTATCTCAGCCTTTCAAATAAATAAATAAATCTTATTAGAGAAAATATGGTTTTTTTTTCTTTTAAAATCTAGAGTAGCTGTATAACTAGCTTTGACCAACAGATTTGAAGGAAGTGGTGTTCAGGTTCCTGGGACTTCATCCAAGACATGAGAGAAGTCTGGAAGCTTCTGCCGCTTCCCTCTGGGAAGCCAGCTTCCATGCCAGCTCTCAAATTATCCTAAAACAGCCACACTGGGAGGAAGCCACACAGCTATGTGGCAAGGCCACATGAGAAGCACCAGCTCACCAGCTAGTTGAGTAAATCCTTGTTGGGGATTCCAACAGCTACCAGCCCAATAAGGCCGAGTGAATGATCTCTAACCAATGCCAAGTGGAACAAGAACTGCTCAGCCAACCTTACCTGAAGTCCTGACCCAGGATTGTGAGAAACAGTCTATCATTGCTATCTGAGGCCACCAAGTTGTGGGGTGGTTTGTTATATGAACCAATAAATCACTGAAATAGCTGGGTGATCTATAGTGCAATGGAGAATATTTAGGAGAAAAAGAGAAGAAGGACTGATGAGAAAAAATACTTCACTATCAAATTCTAGTGGCTCCCAGTATCCCAGCACTGAGACTTTTTAAAAAGTGGAATTCACAACATAGGAAAATAAATTCTGCATTCCGAAAAATGAAGCTACAATGCACAATTTGGAATACAATTTTTTCAGGGGTTGGCAGTTTATTCAAAGCACTTCAGCTCTCATTCCTGAACTGGCATTAAGTTCTGATGTTCACTTATGTGTTAGACTAACGCTTTGAGTGTGAAGCACACTTGCAAGCCCAGTGCCAGGTTTGTCCTAAGCAATGCTAAGAAGGTGAGTAAAAATGCTGTACTATTGTCTCTACGCTGTAGCTGGTGCAGTGCAGTGTATCTAACATGATTATGGGTAATTTTATGTTAATCAATGCTTTTTATGGCAATCCGTTTATTGAATCTGGTTTCATTCTAAAAGAAAAATGAATACCTAAGTACATATGACCTACTCATAGCCTTTACTTACTTCACCACAAAAGGTTCTCAGATTAAATTTCTCTGCTCCAACGCAGCAGAGAAGATATTTAAATACAGACATTTTATAAAAGGGCTTTCTAGGGACATATCAACCATGTCAATGGAAAATCATTTTACTAAAACTACCTGCTTGGTTACTAAGGATCTTCAAAGTATTTATAGTTCAGTTAATTTAAGACAGAAGACTCCAGCTTCTTAATTTCTGAAATTAATATTAAAATAGTAGTTTAAAAGTGTGGTGGTAGGCAATGGTTCTCAACTCCAGTTGGCCCCAGAAGCACTAGGATCCCTTCCTCTCCCCCCCTCCCCACTCCTAAAGATTTGATTGTAATGTTTTGAGGTGGACACCTGGCAACAGGAATTTTTTAAAATATTTTTATTTTTCTATTTAGTTTTATTTCAAAGGCAGAGAGAGACAGACAGACAGAGAGTACAGAGGGTATTTCCCATTCACTGTTTCGCTCCCCAAATGCCTGCAACAGCTGGGGCTCCATTAGACCAAAGCCAGGACCCAGGAACTCCATCTGGGCTTCCCATGTGGGTGGCATGGGCCCAAGTACTTGAGCCATCACCTGCTGCCTCCCAGAGTGTGCACCAGCAGGAAGCTGGAAATGGAAACAGAGAGTGAACCTGAACCCAGGCACTGCAATATGGGATGCGGGCATCCCAGGCAGCATCTTAACTGCTGTGCCAAATGCCTGTCTCAACAGGAATTTTCTAATGCTCCCTAGGTGACTCCAGTGTCCTGCTAAATTTGAAGATAATGGTTGAAACAGTGTGGGCTTTGAAATCATCCCCGCGTTTGAATTCAAAACCCTGCTTCTATAACCTGGGGCAAATGGTTCTCAGAGTGGGTTCCCTCAGTGAGTAGCATCAGCAATATCTGGGAAACTCAGAAATAGACAGGAATCCCACCCAGGTCCACAGAACTGGAGTTATTCTCCAGCCTACAGATGAGTGTGCCACAGGCCACCGTTTAAGAAGCTGGAGAATCACTGTGCTATGTGATGAGAATCAAAATGATAACTGACTCTGTGTCCTTCCATTGTTCCTCCGCATCTTCCAGAATTTTTACAGATCTACAGCTCCTTTCCTGTTGTCAGATTATCTTCCTTTTTGTAGGACTGCGAAAGTCCAACAGCAGATTTTCAAACTATTAAATATATTGTTTTATTTCTGATTGTTTAGTTCACTTTTCTGTGTTATAATAAAAAAGAAGACATAAAGAATAAAAATAACTTTAATACTTCTTTGTAATAGTATGATCTCGGATTTTTACAAAAAGTGTTTGGTCCTCTACCACCCACATGGGAGTCTGGGATGAAGCTCCGGGCTCCTAGCTTCGGCCTTGTCCAGCCCTGGCCATTGCAGATATACAGGGAGTGAATCAATGGATGGAAGATCTCTCTCTCTCTCTCCCTCCCTCTCTCTACTTCCCTCTCTCTTTCTGTCTCTCCCTCTCTAACTCTTACCTTTAAATAAAAAATAAAACTTCTTTTAAAAAAAACTCCACTGAGTAACATTAGAATGCGTTAACATTAATTTCTTGTTAATAAAAATTAGCTGTCAATATTTGGGGTGGATTGTACTATTGCAAACCTGTAGCGAGTCTGTGCATTTCCCTTTCCTGAGACCGTACTAGACTGAACAAAATGCAGTCCTTCTCTGATGACTGGACATCTTGCCTGCCTCAAGCTGATTAGTCTGCATTTCCCATTGTGCAAAGGGACAGGGATTCAATCAGCCTGAGTCCTGGCTGCACTGGCAACCAGCTGGATGGTCCCGACTGCGGCAAGCGATTCAACCTCACTCACAGCGTTCTGGTTTCCTCATATCTAAAACAGAAATACCAAACACCCCCACCCAGTACGCTACCATGGGACCCAGTGTATGTAATGAGTAAGCACACAGAATTCAGAGCCTCACTACTGGGATTCGAATCCCAGCTCTTCTATTTCATATCTATGTGACGTGGGCCAGTCCATGATCCCTCTGGCCCTTAATTTCTTTATGTGCAAAATGAGAATAGTAATAGATGTTATCCACCAGGGTGGTTGTAAAGATTACATGAGCGAAGATTTCGTATATGATGATCTGTCTGTCTATCTACCTATCTGGCAGGCAGTAAGCACTATGTTTTAGCACAGTAATAATTATCATGAAAACAGAACTTGCCTATGATGTGCTGTCTTAACTGCAGTCCCCCAAAAAACACCAGTGAGGGCTATACCTGCTGGAGAGGCCACCAGTCTTGGTAGTTGTGCAAAACTGTGCTGAATCTCCACCAACGAAAGGCTGTATTCTGGAAATGAGTTTCTGAATAAAGTGTTGGCATCAATTTGCTTCTTGGTAATTCTCCTCTTTCTACTACATGCAGAGTGCTGGAAAACCAATCTGGTTTTTGGTGGCTGGATACTGACTGCAAAGCTAACCCTGTGAATTGATTGCATGCCTCCAACCCAGGAACGCCTCTTCAGCAGACAACCCACAAAAGGATGGTATCCAAGGTGCCCGGGGCAGGGCTGCACCAGGTTTGCTCTCATGAAACAGAACATCAAACTGATTTTGAGATTCACTGTCTACAGTTAGGTCAACTCAATTCTGTGTTCTCTCATCTATGCCCTGTGTCAGCTAACTGGGACATCTTTGGTGTGAACTCCTAATATGAATCATAACTAATAGAGAAGATGATTAAAAGAATCTCTCAGCATTTTGGTCATTTGATCAGATAAAACTCCCACTTTTGTCCCTGTGATTTAGGCTGCAAAAAAGAAAACACACCCATACGGAATACGCTTATGAATCAGAAACCAAACCAGTGCCCAAAATACAAATCAAAAACACTGTCTAGAACAACAGGCCTCAACTAATGAATTAAAATGATTGCTGGTTTCTTTAAAATATTAAGCCCATCGATGCTTGCCAAAAACCCCTTGGCTAGCTGAGGGATTCAAACTGCATTGTTCAGCTGGAGTTTGAAATCCTTCCATTCATCACTGACATGTGAGAGACAAGACAAGGTTTTTGACAAAAAGGGGATGAGGCGCCAGATGGTTTCCATCTGTATCTCCATTGATTGTACAATGAAAACCCACCTTCCCTAATCAGAAGGCTGTGCAATACATGGAAAATGAATACCCAGTGTTTTTAAAGAAGCATAATCGCCCCTTCCCAACCATAGATGTATAAATATTAATGAACACAATCTGGTTCTAAGCAAATTTAGCATGAACTTTTAGCAACCCTCCCCTGACAACTTCCTCCCTTTTTAACTGAATTAAGCTTCTCAATTCTGTGATTAAAAATAGCAAACCCTGCACTGAAATTGGATCTGCGATGGAGGAAAACCTCTCCCTTCCAGCTAGTAACCAGTTAACACAGTTCACACCATTGTGCATTTTTATCACCATATAAGGATCATAGTTTGAGTGATGGTTCGCAAACGCGAATAGTGAGAGATGGAGTCAATACAAATAGGCAGGGAATTGATTACTAACCTATCAGTTATGCCAAGCCTAGTTCCAAAGAACTTGAGCAAATATAGAGATCATTATAAGCAATCCTTGGAGAGAGTTAAGCAACTTAATTTCTGCAAATTCCTAAACTGCATCATATGGTGACCCTTAATTTTAACTTTCCTGCAAACTAATAGTATTGTGATAGTTTTGATTACTAATATTCAAAAGAAAACATCGGATGCTTTTCTGGAATAGTTGAACCTGAACCATTACTACAACAATATCTCTAACCAAGAAGACTTTATTAACCCTCTTCTTTCTTGGCTCACTCACTGGTTTTCCTCAGAAATATAAGGGACTTCGATGCGAACATTTCCATTAATTCCTTCCTTTGCTTGCTTTTCTTTTAGTTCAAACAAGGAAGGTTTGCATACTTGCTCTGGCTTATGTCTTTAATCTGTTGAAGCAATTCCATGTTTTCACCACTAAGAGCTCCCTGTGGACCAAAGTGGTCAGAATCTTAAACTGAAAAATGTCAAATGGGTCCAAAGATAATATGAGAAATTAAATCCATACACTCGGCTTTAGTCTTCATGTGACTGGAAGAAATGAATCTCTTTTTTCCTTCTTACTCAAAGGTCTTGTTCTCATTCTGTCATAAACAGATGTTTATTGAGTACCTACTGTGTGTGTGGTATTGGGGAAGGCACTAAAGATGAAAATGACAGAGTGCTGCTATTCTCAGGCACAGATGTTATTTCAGAGCTGTCCTTTGGTATGGGGTAAAGAATGTTCTTTGCCATATGATAGCAGTTGTGGACAGAGTTCCTAGGTGTCCCCATTTGAGGTGACCAAAACCTCTCTAAGCCCCAGATTCCCTTTTGGGGAAATGCTTAGTGGGATCCTTTGGCAGGGTCACCTGTTTAAGGTTCAGCTTTTTTTTTTTTTTTTTTTTTTTTTGACAGGCAGAGTGGACAGTGAGAGAGAGAGACAGAGAGAAAGGTCTTCCTTTGCCGTTGGTTCACCCTCCAATGGCTGCCGCGGCCGGCGCACCGCGCTGATCTGATGGCAGGAGCCAGGTACTTCTCCTGGTCTCCCATGGGGTGCAGGGCCCAAGCACTTGGGCCATCCTCCACTGCACTCCCTGGCCACAGCAGAGAGCTGGCCTGGAAGAGGGGCAATCGGGATAGAATCCGGCGCCCCGACCGGGACTAGAACCCGGTGTGCTGGTGCCGCAAGGCAGAGGATTAGCCTACTGAGCCGTGGCACTGGCCATGGTTCAGCTTTACCATGTCTTGACAAGTTTCTTTTCCTCTCTCTCTCTCTCTCTCTCTCTTTTTTTTTTTTTGTGACATTTCCTAGCCCAATCTGGTGGTCAGCAGCATGAACAGATGCCAGAATAACATCTAAAAGGCTGGAGCAAAGGATGAGCTAACGCTTCCAAAGCAAATGCTGAGCTTATCAAAATGCATTTTTGGTGGTGTTCAGGGCAAGGACAGGAAGGGCAGGACATGGGGCTTGAGACGGATGGTGCAACGTTAGCACTTGACAAAGGGGAAGGAAACCAACATCTTCTCTGCATTCTTTTGTAATTATCACCAACTAGAATGATCTTCAAACTGCAGAGAGGAGATCTGAAATGGTTAATTTTAGTAGTAGACTGAAAAAAAAAGTGAAGATTGAAAGTGGGAACTGAAATATGGCTGAGACTCTAGGCTTAGGCACATTGGATGATCGGAAGTAACAGAGGAAAAACAAACAAGCAGTAATAAAATCAGCTTTTTTGTTTCATATATGAAAAAAGTAAATTTTCTCCTGATTATCAAAAATGGGATCTGGGACAGTGTGTGTGTGTGTGGGGGGGGGGGTGATGGGGGGGCAGCTATGGAAATCAATACCATATCCTTAGAAACAGAAATTTTAGAAGTCATTTAAAATATGAGGTTTATGAGTAACATTAAAAGACAGTGCTAAAGTAGTCAACAAGGGGTTGGGGAGGAGACACAAATAAATGTGTAATATATAATACATGAGAAGTGATATTTGAAATATGATATATTATGTGATACATTATACACATACACACACACACACATCTCAAGGTGTACAAATGGCATACATTTATTTCAGCAAGATGCCTGACCATGTCTTGCAAGATATCCTTAGGGTAAGATGGCAGAATATGACCTGAATGACATACAAGGAATGGATGAGTTGAACATTGTTAATTAATCAATTTTAGTTGGAAGATGGAATGTAGAAATGGGCCTCTGAGTTCACTCCTATCAAGAACTTCATTGCAGTTGGAGAGAAGATTATTGTCACAGTAGATTGACTGTGGGTAGTTGATATGATACAATCATGCTTCAAAATTAATGTGAATGCATTTAGAGAATAAATATAATGCATTGCATTTAAGATAAAAATTTAAATCAGCAAGTGCAGGGTTCAGGGTTGGGGGAGACTCGGATGATAGCTGTTAAGAGGAAAAAAATGAGTCAACAGAGTAATATGGTGGCAAACATGGGAAAAAAGTGCAGTGAGATCTTAAAGAAAGAGTAACAGGACATAGTCTTTATCCTTTTCACTCTCATATCCATTGTCATCCTGGGGATGATGGAGGTTACACATACTCACAAGTGCTATGAGAAGAAGTTAGCATGAAAAAAAGGATAGTCCTCCTTGACCACACCTTGGATATGGTGTGGCTGGGGAGAGAAAGCATCTCCTTAAAGTAGCTCCGTGTCAGGTGTGAGCTTTTTCAGGAGAGAGCACACTTTGCTTTGTTACTGATCCAGGATGGAGACGATCAGGTTATTCCTAAGGAACTGGCTGGTCTGGGACATAAATGCTCCAAGGATGATAAATCTAGGATCCTTACAGGAAACCTGAAGAGTAGAAAAGGAAAGAGGGAAAGAAAGGCACACATGAGGTATTAACAGAGAAACAGACAGATTTGCCAATGAAATAGAACAGGAAGAACATCTCATTTATGTGAACCTTAGCATTGAAGATCAAAGGGGCAATCATGGACCATTCAACAAGTTATACTATTCCGACTGTTCTTCATATGGGAAAGGTGAAATCAGATCCATACCTCATGCCATATAACAAAAATCCAGGTGAACTGTATACTTAAATATAAAGAAAATAAGTAAAAACTCATAAAAGAAAATATAGAATGGGAAGGAGAGGATTTCATAAAAATTTTAAGGAGCTCCTAACCATTAAAGAAAAGACCGATAACTGACTACATTGCAGATGAGTCCTGACAGAACGGCTCCCACAGAGAAGGGGGGTGAGAAGCACTGTTCTATCATCAGAGAGGCAGTGACCTGAGAACACACTGCTAAAATTCACAAGGGCATCCAACGAACGGCCTTCAAGAACTCAAAATGATTTGTAAGTTTGAAATCAAGGATATGGAAACTGCAAATGCGTACATCAACACCAGTCTCAATAAAGAGACTTGATCTTGCCTTGATCCAAGGAATGACAAATGCCCCACACTCTGTGTGCAATTGGCAAGAAAACAAAAGGAGGATGAAGACTCACCAAGCAAGCTGTATATATTGATTACCTACATACATGTCACCACCTTCAGAACCATGAAGGTGGATGAGATCCAACCACTGATTGTAGAATAAAGCTACAAGCTAACACATGTGTTCATTAAAAAAAAATGCAACGGAAACCCAGAAATTTGCAGAATATTTACAAAGGGTTAGCATTTCTCTCTCACTCTTCCTCCATACACACTCAACACACATGTGCACACATGTGCATATATATACACACACACACAGGAAATAACCTAATTTCACACAGAGAAGAACAAAAGTGGGATATAACAGAATATTATACGGTAATGGAAAATGGACCAAAAATAGCTTTCTATACCAGATGAATAAATCTTAGAACTACAATTATGAATTTAAAAGGCAGACTGTAGCAAAGTATATATGGAATCCTACCACTTGTAAAGTCGACAGAGTAGTCAAATTCTGGAACAAATTGTTAAGGGAAACATACACATGCATGCAATAAAACTAAAAAAATTCAAATGATGAATGAAAAATTCATAATACTGGTTATCTCAATGGAGTAAGGTACAAGATGGTGTCAATGATGAACACCATTTGTTCAATATCAACATTATTGCTGAGGTCATATTTCCTAAAATTGGTGTTGGCATCAGAAATTTAGTTCATTATTAAGTTTCATGACATGCCAGTGTGTTTTTTTAAAGATTTATTTATTTATTTGAAAGCTGGAGTTACACAGAGAGGAGTGGCAGAGAGAGAGTGAGATCCTCCATCCGCTGGTCCACTCCCCAATTGGCCACAACGGCCGAAGCTGCGCCGATCCAAAGCCAGGAGCCAGGAGCTTCCTCCGGGTCTCCCACATGGGTTCAGGGGCCCATGGACTTGGGCCATACTCCACTGCCTTTCCAGGCCACAGCAGAGAGCTGGATTAGAAACGAAGCAGCCAGTTCTTGAACCAGCACCCACAGGGGATGCTGGCACCGCAGGCGGCAGCCCTACCTGCTATGCCACAGTGCCAGCCCATCAGTGTGTTTTAACTTGTAAATTTATTTACAAATAAAATGAATTAATGGAAGAGAAGCAAACAGACAGGGGAGAGACAGTCCAAGAAACACAGAGCTTCATAACCTTTCAAGGCTGATCATGTAGACACTGACAGCAACAAAGGTGGAAAGGAATGCTTTCTTTCTTTCTCTGTACTCAGAGTGGGTTATCAGTCAAGCCACAGCTCAAGATAGGGCTCTTCCTGTGTTTGTCCAATTTTCCATTAATTCCATGTCAACTGGCCCAGGTTATAGAGGTACACCTTTCAGGTGAGGAAGGAGAGCCTCTGTGCGTTTTCAGCACTATTTAAATTATATCTGTAATATCATGTTTATCTCTTGGAAATGTATTTTATGTGAAGTATTTGACAAACTAGAGAACTTCCTGGGAAAGTTGATGCAGACACTGAGGTGTTGAAAATCGATTTTCACATGAATGGCTAACTGAACATGAATTTGAGATATTCAGCTGAGAGAAATGCCTAAAGAACTTAGGAGAAATGTGATAGATGACTTCAAACATTAAGAGAAAAAAATGCTGTGAAGTTTAAAAACTTTTAGCTTTATTCTGCATATAGAGTGGCCTCCTACTGCCAATGAATAGAAATGTACTGAGACCGACTTGGGCTTTGAAAATTAAAATATCAGTTCACAGTAAGTAGCAGGATGACTAACTCTGGATGGTGGCCTATTATAGTACAGTACTCCCTACAGCTGTGAAAGAAGCTGAATGGTAAACATCCAGAACCTCCATTTTCATTGTAATGGACTATATTTTATAATTCAGGTGATAGGCTTATTATATTTTTAACCTTAAAATATAATGATACCATATGATATTTATTATCTTAAGTTATATCATGTATTAACTATTCCTTCTAACTCAATTTCAGAGAGAATGGTTAAGCAATGAATGACTCTGTTTTTCAATAACTACCTAACAGTATGGAAGTTACTCAACCTGTCCAAGCCTCAGTTTCTTCCACCCTTATTGTCCAATAAAAGTCTTTATCTGTATCAGGCTGAATAATGGCCCCGTAAACAGGTCCACATCCTAAACCCCAGAATCTGTGAATATGTAGCCTTACATATCAAGAGGGACTTTGTAAATGTGATTAAGGGTTTATGATGTGGAGATCAGGCTACAACTATGGTGAGCCCAGTATAGCCACAAAGAAGAATGATGCATGAGGGTCAGAATCAGAGGAAGAGGTTATATGATGACAAAAGCAGAGATAGCAACAACAGCCTTTTTAAATGGAGGAAGGAGGTGAGCAGTTAGCCTAGTGGTTAGGATGCCCACATCCTACACTGAAGTACTCAGGTTCAGCACCCAGCTCTGGCTCCTGACTTCAACTTCCTGCCACTGCAGATTTTGGGAGGCAGCAAGTGATGGCTCAAGTGGTGTGTTCCTACCACCTATTTGGGAGAACTGGGTTGAGCTCCTTCTCCAGCCCAGCCCAGCCCTGGCATTATAGGCATTTAATGGAATCTCTCTCTCTCTCTCTCCCTCTCTCCCTCTCTCCCTCTCTCAAATAACTATTTTTTTTTTTAACAAAGGAAGTCGCAAGTCAAAGAAACAGGCAGCCACTAAAACTGAAAAAGGCAAGGAGATGGATTCTGCCCTTAGAGCCCCCAGAAGAATCTAGGTTTGTAGGCCATGGACTTGAGCTCCACAAAATCCATACATGAATTATGACCAACAGAATTGTTAAGACGATGCATTTTGTTGCTCAAAGCTACTCAGCTTTTGGTAATTCGTAACAGCAGCAATAAGAAATGAATAAGCTCTCTATCTCAGGGGTTTTTGTGTGGATCAGATGAGCTCAATCAGGAAAGACTTCTTCATTTCTATTACTATTTTTTTTTGACAGGTAGAGTGGACAGTGAGAGACAGAGAGAAAGGTCTCCCTTTTCTGTTGGTTCACCCCCAAATGGCCGCTACGGCCAGCGTGCTGCGCTGATCTGAAGCCAAGAGCCAGGTGTTTCTCCTGGTCTCCCATGCAGGTGCAGGGCCCAACCACTTGGGCCATCCTCCACTGCCTTTCTGGGCTACAGCAGAGAGCTGGACTGGAAGAGGAGCA
This sequence comes from Oryctolagus cuniculus, assembly GCF_051225735.1. Lineage (NCBI taxonomy): Eukaryota > Metazoa > Chordata > Mammalia > Lagomorpha > Leporidae > Oryctolagus > Oryctolagus cuniculus. Next base: position 160,305,895 of record NC_142870.1, read on the forward strand.
ATCAGGACTGAATCTGGTGCCCCAACCGGAACTAGAACCCGGGGTGCCGGCGTCACAAGTGGAGGAGTAGCCTATTGAGCCGTGGCGCTGGCTGATTTCTATTACTATTATGACCCACTTGCTCACAATGAACCATATCATTGTGCCTTCAGCTATTCTCCCTCGGAAGGCATTTTTTTTTTGACAGGCAGAGTTAGACAGTGAGAGAGAGAAAGAGAGAGAGAGACAGAGACAGAGAGAAAGGTCTTCTTTCCATTGGTTCATCCCCCAAATGGCCGCCACGGCTGGCGCGCTGTGCCGATCCAAAGCCAGGAGCCAGGTGCTTCTTCCTGGTCTCCCATATGGGTGTAGGGGCCCAAGCACTTGGGCCATCCTCCACTGCCTTCCTGGGCCACAGCAGAGAGCTGGACTGGAAGAGGGGTAACCGGGACAGCATCTGGCGCCCCAACCGGGACTAGAACCCGGGGTGCCGGCGCCGATTAGCCAAGTGAGCCGCGGCACCAGCCTCGGAAGGCATTTTTCTAGCTCTGTTACATTAACGAGGTGGGGAGAGGACGCTGGACAGGAGGCAGGAGTTCACAGCCACCCACGGTGAAGGTCCTGACAGCTGCTTGACTTCCTCAGGCTTTCATTCCTCAGCTATAATTAGAGGCGGATAATTTAAGCGCTAAAATTCAATGGTTATATGCTTATGCAGGTAGCTCAGTAAGTGCCTTCGGAATCCGTACTCTGTTCCCCTCTCACGGATGAATCTGTAGCTAGTGTTTGAATTCTTGAGTGCCAGCTCCTACTAGATTATCTGCATTTTGAGCACTGAGGCCTAATTCCATGATTAAAACCTAAAGGAGGGGCCAAGCGCTGTGGCACAGTGGGTGAAAGCCCCAGCCTGAAGTGCCGGCATTCCACATGGGCATCAGTTCTAGTCCCAGCTGCTCCACTTCCGATCCAGCTCTCTGCTATGGCCTGGGAAAGCAGCAGAAGATGGCCCAAAGTGCTTGGACCCCTGCACCCAGAAGAAGCTCCTGGCTCCTGACTTTGGGTCAGCTCAGCTCTGGCCATTGTGGCCATTAGAAGTGTGAACCAGTGGATGGAAGATACCTCTCTCTCTCTCTCTCTCTCTCTCTCTCTCCTTCTCTGTAACTCTGTATTGCAAATAAATAAAAAATAAAAAAAATAAATGGAAAAGAAAGGAGTGAGCATTTAGCCTAGTGGTTAGGATGCCCACATACCACAAGAGGGCCTGGGTTCAATTCTTGGCTCTGACTCCTGCCTCTAGCTTCCTGCCAATGCAGACAGACCCTGGGAGGTAGTGCTGTTGGCTCAAGTAGTTGGGTTGCTGCCACCCATGTAGCAGACCTGGACTGAATTCCTGGTTCTTAGCTGTTGTGGATCTTCAGGATGATAACCAGCAGATGGGAACTCTCCTTCTCTATCTCTCTCTTTCTCTCAAAAAATTTTAAAAAATTAATGCTTCAAAAAAGGAAGATGACAAGAGGAGTAGTGGCTCTTACTTTAACTTTATGCTTTAAAAAAGAGCTACTTGGTGTTTTACAGAGTTTTTTCTTAGCATAAAATCCTAGCTTTCAGAGTCCATATGGATTTCCCCTGACTCCTTCTGTCTTCAATTCCAAGCAGGCGCTGGCCAGCCACCCTCACCAAGGGTTCAGCCCAGGTCCTGCTCCTTCTAAGTGGCAGGATGCTTGACACACTTTCCTTGTTGCTAAAACTGCAGATAATAGTAAGTGGGGGATCAAACGTGACTAAAGTAGAACAGACACCACAGTGCTGTTGAACACAAGCTTCCTTTCACATCTCCACTTTCTCCAGCTCCCCGTGGAGGAAAAGTCTGTGAAAAAGCTTTGCCATCCATAAATTATTCTGCAAGTGCAAAACAGTCCTGTTTCTTTTAGCTCAGCATGGGGTTGGACGTTGGTGATGGGGACCAGGATGACATTCAGCCACATGCAGGGGACGAGGGACTTCAACATGCAGGAGCCCTGGGAGCTACACAGGGGACCCTGGAGCTCTGCCAGCTGGAGAAGGCAGGAGGCACATTTTTGGGGGAAAGGAGGGAGATGTGCAAAGGCTGAGAGGCATCCCTTCAGACAGGAAGGAGTTAGCCTGCGTGGCATGGAGGGAGGAGAGTGTGGACGGGAGACAGAGAGGAGGCTAAGTTCAGTGGCTACGGGTCCGTGCTTGCCGTACTGGGTGCCTGAGCTTTATCATGGAGAATTTAGCAACCGAAAAAACATCTGAGGGGGTGGGCATTTAGACTAAGGGGTAAGATGCCTGCGTCCCACATCACAGACCTTGAGTTCAGCTCCCTGTTCTGGCTCCCAAGTCCAGCTTCCTGCTAAATGTGCACCCTGGGAGGCAGGCAGGTGCTGCCTCAAGGATTTGGGTTCCTGCCACCCACATGGAAGACCTAGACTGAGTTCACAGTTCCTGGCTTCCGTCCTGGCCCAGCTCCAGTTGTTGTGGGTATTTGGTGCATTCACAGCAGATATGAGCCTTCTCTCGTTGCCTCTCAAATACATAAATAAAAACCGAGCAAAAGCCAAAAAGTTAAGTAACTGTCATCATGGCTGAGGCATTCTAAGATTGTGTTGCTGTTGTTGTTTGTTGTGGTGCAGGGGGTTAAACTGCCACTTAGAACACCACATCTCATACCAGAGTGCCTGGTTTGAGCCCCGGCTAGTCTGAGCTTCCAATCCGGCTTCCTGGCAATGTTCCTGGGAGGCAGCAGGTGATGGCTCAAGTACTTGGGCCCCTTTCACCCATGCAGGAGACCCAGATGGAGTTTCTGGCTCCTGGATTTAGTCTGACGTGGCCCTCGCTGTTGTGGGCATTTGGGGGGTGAAGCAGGGGATGGAAGGTCTCTGTCTTTCACTCTGCTTTCAAATAAATAAATCTTTAAAAAAAGGAAAACCTGGCAGAGGAACCCAAGAAGCAGCAGTAGTAGGGTCTGTGGGAGGGTCAGGGAGGACCAACTGGATGTCATGGACGGGGGCAAGGTCTTCAATGACCAGGAGTCTCCAGCTTGGCTGATTCTGTGCATGGTGGCCTCTCCAGCCAATCTATTGAAAACCAGGGCACAGGCAGAGAAAACAAAGCATGGAAATGCAGGTACTAAACAGAATAACAGGGAGATAGGAAGCACAGGGAAAAGCAGAACCCGGACATTGGAGCCACTTGGGCCAACTGAGGCAAAGAAGTAGGCAGGAAATGCATGGATGGGGCAATGCAGGGGGCAACAAGAGAAGGCTGGCAGAGAACCTGAGTGGGAAAGGATGGACGTGGAGGGTGCTGGTCTGCTGGGCCACAGGCAGCAACATGGTCTCCTGGTCAATGACAGAAATAGCACCCCAGGGCCATATGTACAGTCCCAGAGCCCTGAGCAGCTCCACGTGGAGATGCACATCTCTCACCCTGCCTCCATGAGAGAAGTCTCGGGGCACTTGGCCTTGTACGAGGTTCGGGTTGTGTTTGCTCCGTGCAGCCAAGGACAATGAGGCTATTCCCTATTTCCTAGATGTCAGAAGGTGGAGCTGGCTCCAGCCACATTCTTTGAGCACTGAAAATCATGAGACAATGTGTAATGTGGGCCCGGGAACGAAACCGAAGCACAGGGCCACACACTCAATCAGTGGCAACGCCAGCTGCCTCCCTGGCCCTTCAGGTTGTTCCGGGAGAAGACACTACGTGGTCTCACTGTAATCGATCCTCTTTCACAGAAGTAGAAGTTAATTGCAGCTTAAGTGACTAGAGAAATCACAGAACTACATAAATGCTTATCCACACAATCATTCGATGTGCCCTTGAGAGCAGTGGCAGGGGAAAGGGGCTTGGAAGAGAATAAAAATGGACGGTTGGAGCTGAGAAAGGAATTACACAGACCACAGGGTGAGTCAGGAAACAGCATAATTCCCATCCAAGGAAAAAGAGGGGACAGAAATACTATTGGGAGGGCCTACCGGTGTCCCATAGTGCAGTGCTCGTTTGAGTCCCAGCTGCTCTGCTTCCAATCCAGCTCCCTGCTGATGCACTTGGAAAAGCAGCAGAAATGGCCCAAGTATTTGCCCCCGGAGTTTTTGGATCCTGGCTTCAGCCTACCTCAGCCTTGGAGATTGTGGCCATTTAGGGAGTGAACCAGTGGATGAAAGATATCTCTCTCTCTGTTTCTCTTTCCCTCTCTCTCTCTCTTCTCTCTCTCTGTCACCCTAACTTTCAAATAAATAAATCTTTAAAAACTATTGTGGGAACAATTGGTATATACCTGCAGTTAGGTGCAGGGCACTGTGCCTTTCTTATAATAAGGAATGTGTAAAAGAGATCACAAGAAATGCTGTCTTCCAAAAGGGAACAAACAGAAGCAATGCTAACACAAGAGGCTGAATCACAGACAGGAAAGCCCAGCACCACGAGGGGAGATAGGAACTGTGTGCACCCTTCTGGTGCTGCGCAGCCTTTGGGAAGGTCAGCATACTTTATAAACAGAGCAGGAGACAGGGCAAGCACTGGCCCATGGCAACTAAGTAAGAGTCAAAACTCCAAGTTTGCGTTTTCTTATAGAAAAAAAATAAATAATACATACACACAAGTACTTTCAAAAGTTCATAGATGTAATTAAAAGATAAATATATTTTCAGCCGGTGCTGTGGCTCACTAGGTTAATCCTCTGCCTGCAGTGCCGGTACCCCATATGGGCGCCGAGTTCTAGTACCAGTTGCTCCTCTTCCAGTCCAAATCTCTGCTGTGGCCCGGGAAGGCAGTGGAGGATGGCCCGAGTGCTTGGGCCCTGCACCCACATGGGAGATCAGGAGGAAGCACCTGGCTCCCGGTTTTGGATCGGCCATTTAGGGGTGAACCAACGGAAGGAAGACCTTTCTCTCTGTCTCTCTCACTGTCTAACTCTATCTTTCAAATAAATAATAAAAAAAATTTAAAAAGATAAATATAATTTGGGACATGCTCAACTGGACTTGCCCCAAATGGTGGAGTTAGAAATGTGCCAGGGGATTCCAATATAATCCCATCAAGGTGGCATGTACCAATGCCATCTCACTAGTCAAAGTGATAAATTTCAATTCACAATTGATCACACTGATAGGTCTAAGAGTCAAAGGGATCACACAAACAAGACTAGTGTCTGCAAATACTAACTGATAGAGTAAAAAAGGGAGAGAACGATCCAACATGGGAAGTGGGATACACAGTAGACTCGTAGAATGGCAGATGTCCTAAACAGCACTCTGGCCTCAGAATCAGCCCTTAAGGCACTCGGATCTGACTGAAGAGCCCATGAGAGTATTTTAGGCATAGAAAGCCAAGACACTCTGGCAAAACAAACAAACAAAACAAAACAAAAACAACCTAAATGAAAGGTCTCTGCGAGTGAGATCCCAGTACAAAGAACGGGCCATCAAAGAAGGAGGTACCTTTCTCTGAAGGGAGGAGAGAACTTCCACTTTGACTATGACCTTGTTTAAATAAGATCGAAGTCAGTGAACTCAAGAGGCTTCCATAGCCTTGGAAACTCATGACTAGAGCCTAGAGAGATTTCTGACGCCATAAACAAGAGTGTCAAATTGTTAAGTCAACAACAGGAGTCACTGTGTACTTACTCCTCATGTGGGATCTCTGTCCTTAATGTGTTGTCCAATGTGAATTAATGTTATAACTAGTACTCAAACAGTATTTTACACTTTATGTTCTGTGTGGGTGCAAACTGATGAAATCTTTACTTAATATATACTAAATCGATCTTCTGTATATAAAGATAATTGAAAATGAATCTTGATGTGAATGGAATGGGAGAGGGAGTGGGAGATGGGAGAGGTGCAGGTGGGAGGGAAGTTATGGGTGGGGGGGAAGACATTGTAATCCATAAACTGTACTTTGGAAAATTATATTTACTAAATAAAAACAGATAAATATATTTTGGTGTAAAAAAGTTTTGAAATCCATGCATAGTTTTCTAATAATTTGCATTTTTCCATGAACTTTTAAAAAAATTATTTATATATTTGAAAGGCAGAAAGAGAGAGAGAGAGAGAGAAAGAGAGAGAGGTCCTCATTGCTTCGTGCCCTAAATGGTCCCAACAACCAGGAGATGGGAGACTGGGCCAGAAAAAAGCCAGGAGCCAGGAACTCCACCTGGGTCTCCCAAGTGGATGGCAGGGGCCCAAGTACTTGGGCCATTCTCCACTGACTTCACGGGAGCATTAGCAGGGAGCTGGATTATAAGTGGAAGCAGGCAGGACTTGAACCTGTGCTCTGATATGGCTGCTGGTGCCTCAAGCGGTTGCTTAACTGGCTGTACCACAAGGCTGACCTCTCCATATGCCTAGATGTAAAAAGGTTTTTATTCCAAAGTAAACTTATTTTTAATTCAATTTTCATGAAAGTTTGAAGTATCCTAAAATATATACCATTAGGAATAATGACAACTCAACTCATCAGAGAGCATCCTGGCTTTCAGACATTCTGGCACTGCCCTGGAGCCCTGATTGTTACTCCTGAGTTGGGTGGTCTAGAGGATCATGGTCATTGAATTACCTGGATTCATCTTCTTTGAAATGCTCTGAGCGCATTTCATTTTCCAGGAAAGATTCACCTATCTGTTTAAACACACGACAATAAAGTGAAGCTCTTTGCATTATGACCAAAAATCCAGGAAATCAAGAGACATACTATAGAAGCATTTTCAATTCTTAGGTCTGGATGGTGCCATAAAGTTCTTTCAGACAAAGTATATCTTTGGGGTCCAGCTTTGTGGCATGGCAGGTTAAGCTACCACCTGTGACACTGGCATTACATATGAGTGCCAATTCAAGTCCTCGTTGCTTTGCTTCTGTTTCAGCTCCCTGCTAATATGTCTGTGAAAGCAGCAGATGTTGGCCCAAGTGCCTGGAGACACAGTTCCAGGTTTCTGAATTCAGCCTGGTCCAACCCTGGTCATTATAGACAATTGGGAACTGAACTAGCATATGAAGATGGCAGATCTCTCTCTCTCTCTCTCTCTCTCTCTCTCTCTCTCTCTCTCTCCCTTTCAAATAAATAAGTAAATATTTTAAAGAACAGAACACAAAAGAGAAAAGAAAAGGAAAAGGATACCCTTGAGTCTCATTGCAAAACGTTGATTCAGAAGAGACCTCTCAGTCCTTACACCAACAAATGTGTATGGACCAGACCCACTTTTCCACTAAGCACATAAAGGGGAGACAGAACTTTGCAATTTCTCTGGATTTACTCAAGGATCCTACTGCCTACTGGTCCTGAGTCAGAGAGCAGACAGAAGCAAGAAAATGAACACCTTCTGGGTCCAAGGAATAAATTGACCCAGCAGGAAATGGGTTTGCCCTCCTCTGGGCTCCTACAGAACTCTGTACCTCCTTGATAACACAGGTCAGCCCCCAGCTTAAATCGATATGATTTGAGTTCACATGTTGGCTCTCCTGCTATTTTGCAAGCTCTTCGCAAGCGGGACTGTGTCTTAATATCCTAGCAGATTAACAAACAGCTCCTGTTTGTCCAGGGCTCTACACTTTCCTAACACGCCCTCGGATGCACTACCTCCCTCGGCTTCATGAGCCTGTCAAGTTAGGTGGGGCAGGCACATGACACTCATTTCACACGTAGCCTACCGAGATTAGGAAAGGTGAAATGACTTGAAGGTCGCATGACTGCCCTGCTGATCCCAAGTCAGGAATGAAGCACAACCCAGGCTCCCAAACCTGGACTCTTGCCCCCTACCCAAGCTTCTCCTCCTCCTTTCTCTCTGCCACTAATACGGCTGGTGGTCAGCCAGATGCCCGTTAAGAGCAGGATGTCTGAAAAGCAGAACAAAGGAACAGATATGTAAGGTGGTTAAAAAAGAGAAAAGTAGAGGCTGAGCTTGGCCCAGCAGTTAGTACGCTGTTGGGATGCCTGCAGCCTGTAACACAGCACATCTTGAGTTAGAGTCCTTGCTCTGCCTCTGACTCCAGCTTCCTGCTGATCAGACCCTGGGAGACAGTGGTCAAGTACTCAGGGCTCCCTGCCACCCACATGGGAGACCCAGATTGAGTTCCTGACTTCTGGCTTGGACCAGGCCCAGTGCTGGTCACTGTGGGCATTTGGAGAGTGAATCAGTGGACGGAAGATCTCTCTGCCTCTCTCTTTCTGCCTTTCAAGTACATTTTTTTAAATAAAGAAATTGAAAGAGGAAAGGAGTTGGACACCACTGGCCTTCAGGGCTCTCTAATCTGACAAGTCCCTGAACGCTGCTGCCAAACACGCAGTGACTCCAGTCCTTCATTTCCATGGCAGAGTCAGCACTATTGCCATGGTAGATGGACCAGAAAGAAGGTTGCAAGTGTGTGTGCATGTTTATGTACATCCTTTATTTGCAGAATGAAGGGGCGTTGGGAGACTTACAGATCACTGATGTTGGGGTGGGAGGGCCCTGGTGGATGTCTGTTTCAGTATTGTTGAAGGGTCCTCAGCCAGAACAGAAAACAAGGCTGCTGGAGAATGCTCTGAAAAATGAGCTTCGCTGTCCTCAGGCCCAGAACACAAAGGGCTGGTGTCTTGGCCCAGTTATTGGCATCAAACAAGAAGGCAGAAGCTCCTACAAGTACAGGCACAGGCAGTTATACACTCCCAAAAGAATGGCAAAGGCAGTGCCATGGGTCCAGGATCCCCAGAAGTGAAGCTTGAGAAGACGCTTCCTGGGCAAGTCAGGCTCTGAGGCGAAACTTCCGAGGGAGTGAGGAAAGCATGACTGGGCAGAGGAAAAGGCAAAGAGCTGCTGTGAGTAGAGCTGTCAAGTGTGAATTACTCAGAGGTCATACTACACAGAGGCAAGGAGTCAGTGTCCCTGCCCATCAGCCGGTCTCAGGCCAAGGGCTGCCCTTGAGATAGGACTGTAATCTCCCAGGCACCTCTGGCTGAGCCAGATGTCATGCTCACGGGCAGCTCTCTGGAGGGACTGCAGCTGTGAAGACCTGGCAGCCAAACCTTGCAGCAGCTGGAGGACAGGTGCACGTTCCCAGCGAAGGCACTAGTAGCAGGTGCTTCTCAGGGAGCTTCTCACCCCTCGAAGAGCAGCATTCCTGTGAATTAGCTCTGGTCTAAGTCAGAGCTGGGTGCCCTCACATGGGCAACTGTGGTAAACCTGGGGAGCCAGTTCTCTGCCTGGATTCTACCTGTACAGTTTAAGAAACCATATCCATACTTTCTGCATGTTTTGGAGTCTCTACATTTGTTGGTATCTTTCATTCAATCACCATCTCCTTGTGGCAATGCTCATAAAAGACTTCTTTCTAGGTCTGTTTTCCTCCACCCAGATTTTTCAAGGACAATGGGATCTGTAGCTTCCAAAGGAAACCATTGTATTTTGCTAGTAACAACATGTTAGTACCTTCCTTAATAAACCAAAAATCCATTTCCTTATCATTTCCATTCACTGAAGTCATCAGAAAGAGGTCTAGCCCTTAGATACCTTCTCCTCTACAGGTGAAAGACCTGCACTGCAGATTATTCCACAATATAGGACATGATTTCAAATCTGCCTGCCCATCTGGTTCCTACCCAATGGAGAAATTCCAGTGAGTACGTGACCCCATTTAGGGAGGTACCCAGAACAACCCAACCCTCCAGGAGTGCTGTGACCCACATGGATCAACACAGGACTTTTCCACTTGTTTGGACACAGCAGTTCAATTAATGCAGACTAAAATTAACTTCAGGATTCGAATAAACTCTACTACAAGACTCATTATGCCACTGATTTACACTGACTTGTAAACAACTCATCTGCATATTTTTGCATGCACATTCAGGCTCACCCCATCTTTAGTTTCCAGATTGATTTCTTTTTTAACTTAAGTACAGTCGGCCTTCAACTTCCTTGTGTCTAAAACATTCAGGGAAAAGGATTACATTTGTATTGGACATGCACAGGCTCTTCTTGTCTTTATTCCCTAGACAATCCAGTATAAGAACTATTTACATAGCATGCACGCTGTATTAGGGATTATAAGCAACCTGGAGGTGATTTAAAGTGTATGGGAGGATTGGGCAGGTTGCATGCAAATTCTTTGCATGTTTATAGAAGGAATTTGAGCATCTGAGGATTTTCGTATCTGTGGGGGTCCTGAAACCAGTTCCCTGTGACACACAATGAAGAATGACCATAGAGGCTTTTATAGCTGTTCAATTCAAGCTACTCTTGGCCCACCATTGTTACTTGGATCCTAATTCTGTTACTAAAAGTGTTTGCAGTGCCTGCATGTTTTATGGCAATCATAACTTTGATACATACACTATCTATATGCTCATTAAAATTACTGATCAAAACGATACCTTGGTAGTTCTGAAAGTGGATTGTCATAGCTCACCAATAGAGGTCATGCTCCCAGAAGCCACTGCAGCTCTCCTCCAGTTGAATTCATGCTTTTCCAAAACCCAGCCTAAAGCTGACCATTCATCTCTTCAGATATTTACACTGATATAACAATTCCAAAGAATGCAAAATCATTTACAAAATATTTAGTTACATTAGTTTACTAGAATATAAAAGTAACATGAAACTGGTATTAATTTTCTGAGTAAAAAGAATCCAAGGAGGGGCAGGTACTTAGCATAGTAGTTAAGATGCATATTAAGACGGACTCCTATGTTTCACACTGATTCTTGGCTGTGACTCCTGGCTCCAGCTTCCTGCTAGTGGTCCCTGGGAAGTACTGGTGATGTCCCAACAAATTGGGATCCTGCCGCCCACATGGGAGACCTGGTTTGAGTTCCCCTGGTTTCATTCCTGGCTTAGTCCTGGAAACTGGGGACATTTGAGCAGTGAACCAGTAGATACGAGCTCTCTTTTTCTCCTCTTTCTCTCTCTCTCTTCCTTCCTCCCCCCCTCTCAAATAAACAAATTTTTTAAAATCCAAGGAGACAAAAGCCAACTATAAAATATGATTTCTTTTCTTTTTCTTCCCTGTGAAAGAGGATGACAAGTCTGAGAGGGCAAAAGGGGGACAACTGAGCCCGGGATAGGGACACCTGGATGCAAATTGTAGCATGGAAAACAAGTGATCCAGGACAAGAGACACCAGAGACTGACTGTATTGCTTATCCACTGATGCATAACCAATTCCCACCAACTTAGCCACTGAAAACAAAATTCATGCATCTCAGTTTCCGTGGGTCAGGAGCCCAGGCTCAGGGTAGCACAGCCCTCTGCTCACATCTCACCAGGCTGAAATTCAGGTGTTAGCTGGGGCTGCAAACTCACTTGAGGCTATGGGTCCCCTTCTGAGCTCACTGGTTGCTGGCAGAATTCAGATCTTTGCAGTTGCAGAACTGTGGCCTCTACTTTCTTGCTGGCTACCAGCTGGGGGCTGCTGTGAGCTCCTAGAGGCCACTGGCCATTCCCTCCCTCCACGTGCCCTCACCAACGTATGGCAATTTGCTCTTCAAGGCCAGCAGTGAAAACTCTCTTTTCTGCTAGGAAGGGGGCCTTAGATTATGTAAAGTAGTCTAGGGACTGTCATGTCACCATATTGACAGGTCCCATCTACAACAAAGAGAGGGGGCCATGTGGGAGTGTGTACACGGGGAATGGTGGGGATCTACAGGGTTCATCCTTGAATTCCACCTGCACAATGACTGCCTGAGACACAGGGAGGACCCTCAATAGGAGAAAGACTTGGACAGGCGTCTGCTAGGATCATGAACTTCATCGTGAAAGCAATGGAGGTGCATTAACAGATGCCTCTGCCCTTGGGGAGGTACAGGAAAAGGTTAGTGACAGAGGTTAATATCCCAGAAAGCATGCACTCTGAAAGAGTGTCACAGAATGAACTGAGACAACAGAGGCAAACACGGAGTAACCCAGCCATGCAACTTACTTGCCTGTTTATGATCTATCATCTCATGAGCCTCAGGACAGCTGCAAGAAGCCAAGACCCCGCGGGCTCTGTTGCCATCATGGTTAAGTGTGTCCTTCACACACCAATGACAAAAGAACATGTGCCACAGCATCAGAGAGCCTGTCGCAAACAGACACTCTACCTTCTAACACCAATCCCCAAAGTAAAATTAAAAAAAAAAAAAAAAAGAAAAACAACCACAAGACTTCGAACCGTTTCCTGGAAGTTGCTGGCTCCCTCAAAAAACATCTTTATCTCTGCCTTTTCGATACAGACATCTGTGGATATGAGAGGAACACACAGATAGGACAACATGTGAGGAGCTGATGTTTGTTCCACAATGAGGAGGCTGAACGGATTAACTGTAACTTTGTGGGTTATTTATTTTTCTTTAAATTCTTGCTTCACCCTTTACTAAAAGAATCCAGTTTTTCTAAAGGCTAGATTGCCCTCTAAACATTACAAATAGACACACTGCAAGGTCCAATTTGTCTTTGAGTTTTCTGTTCACCATTGTGTCTACAAACGGCAACCTCAAGAACAACCGCAGTGTTTAGTCTCGCAAACAATAATGATGATGTCTACAAGCTACTTATTATAGGCCAACCACTATCCTCAGAGCCTCACATCTTCACAGTCAGACAAGGAGTGAGGAAACAGGGGCACTGACTTCTCGGAGTTCTCTGGCTTGTCCAGGGTGGAGCTGGGGTGTGAGTCCGGGCAGACTGGTTTACGAGAGCTCAGGCTCAGAAAGAAAATGGGCGCCCATTGCTTCCTTCAAGGAACCTGTGAGGCACTCGGAAAACAACAGCTGACTAGCAGGGACCGCTGTGGAGGTGGGACAGTCAACAGCATCGAAATTCAGCTGTAGGCGCCACAGAAGTGAGGGGCAAAAATTCGGTAGGATAAATAAATACAAGAGGTAGCACGTAAAAATAAGCCAAGTAAACCTCAGAAGTATACATTAAACCATGAAAGAGAGAAGGATAGATTTTAAAACTGTAGGAATTATAAGAGAATATTGTGTTCAACTCCATGCTTCCTACTTTAAAATATTAATAAAAGGCTATTTTTTAGATATAAAATGAATTACTAAAATTTATCCAAGGAGAAATGAAAGCACTTAACAGACCAACTAATTAAAGAGAACAAACAGCAAACATAAATCACCACAAAATCTTAAAATGTTATAAAAATATTATCTGATTCAAAATGTAATTCTGCACAGATAATTTTAGTGGAAGCTTCCATCAAATTCTCAAAAATATAATTCTTCTAGGCCTCAGGAATAGAAAGAGATAAATTATCATATGAAGTTAGCATCATTCTTATATCAAACCTTTGAAGTAAAAATAAAAATGTAACCAAAGACAAGCCAACATAAAAATTGATTGAATATTCTGAAACAAATACTGAATATAGCAGTGAGTTAACAAAATATTTCAGCATGATTAAGCAGACTTTACTCCAAGAATAAAATGATGATTAAAGAATTTAATAAATCTGTGATTATCACACACTATTTAAATAGATAAAAAATTTACACAAAAATGTAAAAGAAAATATAACCGTATCAAGTGTGTTATTAAATGTATTATGAACAATGCTCACTTAACATTCACAAGACAGTTATATGATTACCCCAATACTACAGCGTAAGAAACTAAGATTGGAAGAGGATGAAAATCTCAGTCAATGATACATAATTCTAAAAGGAAGAGGTGTGACCTGAGCCTAAGTCGGTCTGGGCATAAGTGTTATACTCAGGCAAGAAATTTTTCAACATCTCAAAACCCATTTCTGATTTTAAAGTTAGCAGCATACTAGGAATGCAATAAAATTGCTTTCATATAGTTAAGGAAAACTATCGTGCAATACAGAGCTATTAAAATCAGAAACAAGATAGAGTGTCAGTATTTGTAGCATTTCTGTGGAAATTCTAGCTAATAAAAGAAAGTTGTTTGGAAAGGTTATAGTCATTATTTGTTAATTATATGATTGTTTACTAATGAAAACAGGAGAATTAAATGAAAATATGACTACCATTGATAAATAAATAGAGGCGAAATAAATTGCTTTCATAGAACAGTAAACAGTAATTAGAAAACAAGAGAAAAAAATTCCAAATACAATTAAATAAAAAGTATCTAATACCTATAAATAAACATTAAAAATGCACAGGATGTCTGCATGGAAACAATTTTTTCTATCAAGTCATATAAGACTTGAAGAAACACAGAGAGAGGTTGTGATGTGATTGAAAATTGTGAAGATGCAAACCCCTTAGGAATAATGCATAGTGTATACATAATTCACTAGAAAATACATCGATTTTTAAATTTGAAAATTAGTTCCAACATTGCCCTTGACGAATTCTCTGACTATTATTGTTCATATACATTTGAAATACAGAATAGTGAAGGGGTTAGAGGCAGCCATATCAGAAACAGAAACGTGCCATACAAATTTTCATGGGCCACACAAGATGGTAACAGGTTCTGCTACAGAAATCAATATATGGTTAAAGAAACAGAATAGGCAGCCCCAATGCAGAAATAGATAGATTTAACCACAATACAATAAGAAGACAGGGATTGTTTAATAAATGGCAGTGGATTAGCTATTTGAATAGATTGAAAATAATATTCCTATCTTATACAGCAAGTATACATCAAGACAAAGTATAGATGGATTATTTGTTAGGTGTAAGAATAAAATGATAAATGATTGTATAAAATATAGGTAACTATTGGGTCAAGCAAAACTTCTAAACATGAAAGTAGTGGAATGTATCAGAAAGTAATGGTAAATCCAACTATAGTAATAAACATGAAAAGTTCATTAACAAAACACTCAGAATCAAAAGGCAGATGCCAGATCACAGAATTAATTTCCAGAGATACCACCAAAAAAAGACAATTTATAAACAGAATACTAATATTCCAATGGATAAATGAACAAAGAACATAGTCAACAAGTCACCAAAAAACTATAAATAGTCGGCAAGCATCCAAAAAGTGTTTAAACGTGCAATGCTTCTGCGAATGCTGAGAACACAGTCTCATACAGTGTCTGTGGGAGTGTAAACTGATTTCTTTGGCCATGTCTAAGAAGAATCAGAAGTATCCATGCCCTTCGTAGGAACTGTCCAGCAGAAGCAACTAAAAATGTGGCAGAAGTAGTAATGTGAGGCTATTCAAGGCTGCATCATTCATCCTAGAACAAGCAATAACATTCTGGTATAGATGTACTTCTGAATATGCAGTTTTATACAGTCTTTGAATAATCATCTTTTGAAGACCTGTGAGTGGAAGACTAGGTAATTTTTACTTTCTATGATGAACATCAGAATAAAGACGGAATGATTGTTGACAAGAAACCAAACACATGGACATGATCTTCTGAGAAAATAAGGAAACCATTGCTCTTCATGTCTTTCTAATTTTACTGCACTACCTCACAGGGACGTGAGCCACGCAGGTGTGCCCTCAGCCATGTCAGCCTTTGGGAGGAACAGAGACAATCAGATCAGGCTGATGTCCTCTGCTCCTTCCACTCTGGCCTCTGCCTGCTCAACTCAGCCAGTCTCCACCTTCTTCCTACTTGGTGTCTGACCACAGCCAAACCACCCCAACTGAGGAAGTAGCTCTGGAGGGAGGGCAGTGTACTGGGAGATTCTCAAGGGACTGGTATCTGTTTCTGCACAAATGCATCCCTGCTAAGTTCTCACTGCATAACACTGTGCACATAAGACTCCTCAAAAACATCTATACCCTCGAAAATTCTTGCTAGGCCTACAGTGATGTCCATTTCTCCTTCACCAGTATAGCTCTGGGAGTTTTATCCTAGCCATTGCATTCAGTGTCTCAACATCATTCAGTAAATACTGACCAGGTGCCCTCTATGGTTCTGGGAAATACTATGTGAGAAAGGATGGCTGAATGATGGTCCCCAGAGACATTTACAACTTACACTGGATCCTGTAAGTTGCAGTTACCTCCCAAGACAAAAGGGATTTACATACGTGATTGAGGTAAGGATCTTTTTTTAAAAAACATTTATTTATTTATTTGACAGGTAGAGTTACAGACACAGAGAGGGAGAGACAGAGAGAGGTCTTCCATCCATTGGTTCACTCTCCAAATGGCTGCGATGGCCAGAGCTGAGCTGATCTGAAGCCAGGAGCCAGGAGTTTCCTCTGGGTCTCCCACATGGGTGCAGGGGCCCAAGGACTTGGACCATCTTCCACTGCTTTCCCAGGCCATAACAGAGAGCTGGATTGGAGGAGGAGCATCAGGGACATGAACCAGGGCCCATATGGGATGCTGGCACTGCAGGCGGAGGCTTGGCCTACTATGCCACAGCGCTGGCCCCCTATGGTAAGGATCTTGAGACACTAATTGGGCATTAAGTGGACCTAAAACAATCACAGGGATCTTTATAGGGGAAAGAGGTGAGAGAGTCAAGAGAAAGAGGTGTGAAGGCAGAGGCAGAAGTCAGAAGTTAGAGTGACATGGAGCCACAAGCCAAGGGATGCAGGCAGCCTTGCATGACAGCAAATTCTTCCCTTGCATCCTCCAGAGAGAACAGAGCCTGCTGCATTGACTGTGAACTTCTGACTTCAAGAGCTCCCACATAATCAACATGTGTTGCACTAAGCTACTAAATTGGTGGTAATTCGTTATAGCAAGTCATTGCACTGAAATCTGGAGCCACCTCCTTGTAGCCTTTTTACCAATAAAGCAACTCCTGCTTTTGCCAGAATTTCCCAATGTGTTATAGTCAGTGTAAGATATTATATATAGAAGCTGGTTTCAGGGGTGGGCACTGTTGCATAACAGGGGAAGTTACCATTTGGGACACTCACATCTCATATTGGAGTGCCAATTCAAGTCCTACCTATTCTGCTTCCAATCCAGCTTCTTGCTAATGTGCCCAGGAAAGCAGAGGATGAGGGCTCAAGTGGTTGGGTGTCTGCCAGCCATGCTGGAGATCTGGATGGAGTTCCTGGCTCTTGGTTTTGGCCTGGCTCAGCCTTGGCTGTTGTGGCTATTTGAGAGTAAACCAGTGGATGGAAGGTCTCTCTTTCGCGGTCTCTCCATCTCTCTCTGTCACTCTGCCTTTCAAATAAATAAATCTTTTTTACAAAGAAGTTGGTTTCACTTATTTTTAATCAAAAATTTTCCAAATGTTTTTGACCACAAAAGCTTTTAAATATTTGTTGGCACTAATATCACGAACAGTATCAAATATCTGTTGCTTTGGATGTGGGCTATGTGTCAAGCACTGGGTTCAGTCCTGAGATACAGGGGTGAATCCTTTCTTTAAACTACTTGCAGTTTACACAAACACTTTGATCAACCCTTTCCAGCCTGACAGCACTTGAAACACAGCAGGGTTTTCGTGTCTCACTTTATTTTACCAACAGGAAGTGGTTTTTTGTTTGTTTGTTTGTTTTGACAGGCAGAGTGGACAGTGAGAGAGAGAGACAGAGAGAAAGGTCTTCCTGTGCCGTTGGTTCACCCTCCAATGGCTGCCGCGCTGATCCGATGGCAGGAGCCAGGTGCTTCTCCTGGTCTCCCATGGGGTACAGGGCCCAAGCACTTGGGCCATCCTCCACTGCACTCCCGGGCCACAGCAGAGAGCTGGCCTGGAAGAGGGGCAACCGGGACAGAATCCGGTGCCCCGACCGGGACTAGAACCCGGTGTGCCGGTGCCGCAAGGTGGAGGATTAGCCTAGTGAGCCGCGGCACCGGCCAACAGGAAGTTATGTTCCTGCAAGGCAAGACTACTTCTTCACCTTAAACCTCTCAAATCCACAATCTATAGCACGGCCTTCGGGGAGCTCATGTTCCCGGGATAGGACATACACACAGGTAGGAGAAGTAAGATCTTTTATGGAAGAAAGGGAAGGGAGTTTTGCTCTCTAATTTGACAGGTAAACACTGTTTCTAGGAGATTAAGCCAATTGTTCCAGAGTGCTTTACTTGTAACGTCCAAAAAAGCTTCCTGTATGGTATGAACTTTTACAGCCCTGAAGAGACCATCACCCTTAGGGTGACCCAGCATACACATCTGGAGTCTCCTCTTTCAACACCATGTTCCTCTCAGTGCCCCTCCACTCCCTCTACTTCCAATCTTAATCAAAGTCCGGGCTCTTGATCATAGAATTTATTTGACTTAGAAGGGTGTAGTGGTACAGCTGGGTATTCACTGTATCAATAACACTATTATAGAAAATTAATTACACCCCTATTTTTTTCAAAGGAAATAAACCACAGTTCAACACACATTAATTCTAGACCAGCTGCACACCATTTGTTATCTTTGCAAAGTATTTTTTGCAACTTCCAATCTCCCATTCTCACAGGGGACATAGTCACACACATAGCACCTCTGTTTTTAAGAAATCAGTAATTTAAAAATAAAGCCAGATGCAATTTTTTAGCAACATATATTTTAATTACAAAATTAGTAAGCACAGCCTCCACACTTTAAAGTTACTTTTCAACTCAAATTAATCGAATTTCAAAGAATGGCTACGCACATATTTTTTAAATTCAATTAAGAAAAAATCTGAAGCACTAATGAATGTTATTAACTATAATAAATTACTGTGAAAAAACTCCATCAACCTTTTTTACCCACTATTGAATATTCTATACAATCCTCCATTCTGAACCAATTAACTAAGGTTAGCCACAAAAGAACACACAAAAAAAAGAAGCTCCTGAACTTAAAATGATCTTAACAAGTCAAACAGGTCTAAGTGAACCTGCAGTAAACGAACCATGAGAGCTTTCTTTTTAGTAAGGAGAGAGAATGCCTTTTGTCTCATCTTGTCCTGTTAATATATTAATTCTACCAAGTTCGATTGCCAGGTATCAGTTTGCAGTTGGCAACCCTTATGACACGGAGATGTCAGTACTTGCACTCCCCTCCTACTTAGCCTGGGTGTAATCGGAGGCTCGCTTTCCTTCTTCCTGGGGATGAATGGTGGTAGTCACGCCTAATGGTCATTTAAAGTACTCTACATCAAAACTCTACTCTGAGCACGGAGTCCTGGCAGGGCAAAGATGAGCAGGAACGCTGATAAATCACCAATGAGGGCCTTGAGAACTTGTGAGTGGCCATGTCTGTGCTCACAATGTGTCAGAGGTGAGCACGCTGCAAGTGGGAGGGAGGACCACTAAGGCAGTGGGCACCCCCTGGGTCTCATGGGGTCGGAACTGGGAAGAGGCAGAAATTGCTGCTTGCGGCCAGCAGGATGGCCATGGGCTTGACAGAAACAGAGAAGTGGTCATGATGACCACTTCGTTCTGTGAGCATTTATGAAGTGCCTTCCACCCTCGATGACAGACACTCTCTCTCCTCGAAACCATCATGTTGATCTGCAAGGAGCAGCTACTTGTCTCTTCACAGGACTTTAAACTGTGACAGCGTTGGGTGTCCCCCTACACCCCACAGAGCTTTCTTTCTGCACCTCTCATTTGCAAAGGGCTGACCCCTAACACATTATAAGCACAGAAGTGGTCAGGCTCTCTGATGGTCGCTTGTCTCTCATTGGTAATTTGTCATTAAAGAAAGGAGTAGGAATTGGTGCTGTGGTTAAGTCATCATTTGGGATAGCCACATCCCATATCACGTGCCAGGGTTCGAGTCCTCCCTCTGCTCTCCATTTCAGCTTTCTTCTAATGTGTACCCTGGGAAATAGCAGGTGATGGTTCAAGTAGTTGGGTCTCTGCCACCCATGGAAGAGACCTGAATTGAATTATGGGCTCCTGAC
Organism: Oryctolagus cuniculus; assembly: GCF_051225735.1. NCBI lineage: Eukaryota > Metazoa > Chordata > Mammalia > Lagomorpha > Leporidae > Oryctolagus > Oryctolagus cuniculus. The sequence continues at coordinate 160,325,593 of NC_142870.1, forward strand.
TTTGACCTGGCCCAGGTCAATGTTGTGAGCATTTGATGAGTGAATCAGCAAATGGGAACTCTCTTTGTATCTGTCTCTCTATCTCTTTTTCTCCTTTTGCCTATCTCTCTGCCTTTCAAATAAAATGAGTAAATAAATAATAGTTTAGAATAACAATAAGAAAGATGAACATAACTAGTATAAAAATTGCATGCATGAAATAATCAGCATGATCATATAGAAACACAAATCAGGGGTCAAAAGACTATTCAAAAAAAGAATCTTTTAAAAGTCTCCATTAGAAAAACTCTTACTGCTTAACTTTGAGAAAGAAGATGCTCCCACAAGAGGTTAAAAGAATGAAATAGACAATGTTGGTAACATTATTGATCGCTTTACATAACTATACAAATGATTTTCCAAAGACAATTGCTATGGATTGGGAAAGCCAAAATACAAAGTAGGCCTTGCCCTGATTTGTTCCATTATATAAGGAAGCAGCCTTACAATGTGGTCTTTATTACGATAGACTGACAACTGTAGATCTCCCATCTTGCTAGGGCTGCAGCCTAAAAATTTATTTTCTGAACTGAGATATATCCCATTGCAGAACTTGTCATGAGATTACAAAATCATATAAAAAGTAGAAACTTTGGTCTTTGAACGTTTACCACAGATTCAGGTTGTTTGACTAAACACAGATTAAAATGGCCAAGGGTTAGCAAGTTCTGGGTGTGAAAATTAGCATCTGGACATGGGAAGGTCCTTGCTGTGGCCAGTGTTGGAGAGGAAGGAGAATGCAATCCAGCAGATGACAGTAAAGGACCGTGTGCCTCCAGTTAAAAATAAATGACAGGGGAGCCCACACAGAGGCAGACCAGGGAGGTGTGAGCTCAGAGCACAAAGCAGCCAAAACAAAGTCAAAGACAAAGCGAAGTCAAAAGGAAGCAGGAGTGTGACGACAAAAGCAGAATTCTGAATCTGATGGAGGGGAGTGATGGAAACCGTGCGGCTATCTAGTGCGGCACAGAGCACTGGTTCAAAAGTTGGTCCATGAACAACACAGAGAGGACAGCAGAGAATCAGGTCTTCGGAAGCCATGATCACAAATTCTTGAATGCAAGCTACTTGCACTCAGATCGCCATCTAAGCATGGTGACCAGGGTATTTCAGGATAATGAATGGTTCACATACACATGACCCATTTCTGAAATCAGAGCAGGGCACTTTCATATTAAAATGCAGTTTGTCACACCACTGTCACATTAACCGTTCCCAGGAACGTCTGAAGTTGGTTGACGGAAATGGGCATTTTGACAAGAAAGCCCCAGGACCAAGGAGCCCATGCAGGAGAACAGCACTGGAGGGAGGACAGGAGGACTGTACTTTAAGGGAAAGAGGCTAACTTGTTCTCCGTGCTCATTAATAGGCCAACATTTCCTCCAAAAGCTGAAGTGGAACTTTCGACTTTCTGCCCCAAAAACTCAAAGTCAAGTTAATGATTTTCTGCATAATGCTTGTCTACAAATTCTGTGACTGTATGCGTATGATTTAGGGAGGTAAGAAAAGAATGTTTAAAATAAGTAAGTTATTCTAATGAATATTAGCCTTTCAATGACACTGTGTGGGTGAGGATATCTTAAAGGACACAACATACTGATAAGATTTCCTGCACAAATTCCACTTTTAGCAATTGCTTGTAATAATGGGAGAAAAGAAGATTGAGTTGGGATGAATAACTGAAAGCAAAAAAATAAAAAGTATACCATCTCAACTTTAAGTTCCTAGTGCAACTCACTGTTCTGATTTAAAAATAATAATCGAAGAAGTAAGGCAATCTAACACCCAAGCACTTAAATGAACATTCTAAGAGTAACTGAGGAAAGAAAGGAGGAAGGAGGGAGGAAACTAGATCCTATAAGTATTACCACTTCATTTTTAACATTCTTACTTTATACAGTGGGAGATCTTGTTTAATTTTACAGAATCGTAGCTCACAAAGCAGGTGACATTTATTCTTAGTCTGAGAAGTCTTCATGTTAAGTCTTAGGAAATGGAGGCTGAATACTCAAAAGAGATACGTGCAGAGGGACTGGTTCCTGGACAGCATGTTTTACGGCAGACCCCGGAGCTACATGACAGCAGATTTCACACAAGCTGATTTGTCCTGGCATTTACTCTGCTTTCAAGCTCCCAGTTACCAGTTTCAAAGTTTGAAAGATACCTCATTACTCTCTTCCCCTGTGTGCATTTAAATACATAGTCTACGATTTTTCTGAAAAAGTGACTATTTGATTTATCTGCAAGGATGGACTTTCAGGCTCAATTCACAACAACCCTTGTACTTATTTTTTCTAAACACTCAAAGATGAGTTTCTGAGTTATGTAATAATGAGCGTCATCCTTCAATACAAATTAAGCCAGGCGTTATAAAGCATCAGTAAATGAAAAACTGAGTTTAAAACACACACATAGACACACACACACACACAAACAACTGGCCAATCTGTAGTAGGCTCAGCTGTTTTTGCGCGAGATTAAGGTGCATACAGTCAACTGGTATGAAGGTCACCGAACATGATGTTGCAATCTTAAAGTGCCATTGACATGGAGCTGGCACTGAGTCAGTGGCAGCGGTTTAGGATTAATCCAGGTCATCATTTTACTCTTTATCTTTTTGCCCAAAGTCATTCAGAAACATACATTACCATGGATATTTGAAGCAAAATGTTCTGAAAATCAGGATGCTTATTTCTTGAAATTGAAACAAAAATACTTAATGTAAGTTTTTAAAATGCAGCTTCCCACACTGGTTTTGTTTAAAGGAAAAGTGACCCACAGGCTCAAAATTCCACGCCTGACTTCCTCCAGAGAGATAGGAGTTACAACAAAGCTGTCCTTTAATTATTCCTTATGCACCTGCTGTCAGTGTTGTAATTAACAAATTGCCACAGTAGGGAATTTGCCAATTGTGCTAGGAAACAGCTGAAAGCCCCAAGCCAGCACATGTACCTTTAGCTTTCTAAGTCCGAGTCAGATGTCTGCAGTCCTGGTCCCATGGCCCTCCTTTCATGAGTTCTGCCTGCTCCTGAGCGGCAGTTTTCCTGTTGGCAATGACAGCTCCTTGCAAAGCAGATAGCTCGCACTCAGAGTGGAAATGCTCATCTTCTCAGTCCATGTTGCAAGCACAAACTTTCCTGGGAGTCATTTTGGGAGTGAATACAACCAGCAGCCGATAAGCACGTAGCTGACCTTTAAACTCCAGCCTTTAATAGAGCATTGGCTTATTTCATGTTGTGTTTGCTCAACAGTCCAGGGGTCACAAGGTCTGAGGTTATGGAGGTGGGGCGGACTGGGGACATTGCTCCAACTCCCATGTTGCAACTGATAGACGAGGGTTGGGGGCTGGGCCAGTAGGGGACCTCAAGCCCCGATCTCCAGTGTACCCCATATCTCTAGGCTGTTAGAACTCTTCAGCATCTCCACATAACTGGCTCACCCAAGTCCCCTGATGACAGCTACCAACTAGGGAGAAATGAGAATCTTGTCCATCACTTTCACAGTGTCCCAGAGCTAGGCCAAGCAAGAGAGCTTGAAACTAAAAAAGAACTACTAATCATGATCCTGTATTTATTCAAAAATTAATATTTGGTTTGTTATGAATATGTTGGCATTGATTTGTACATTAAAATAATATTTATCTTGATTACTTAGATTTGGCATGCCCCCTTAAATTCTGTGACCCGAGAGAGTGTCTCACTGTCCTCATCTTAGTCCTGGCCCTGCTCTGTCACCTCACTGTCCCCAGCTTGCACTGTCTGTCTAAGAATGGAAGCAGATCTAGGCAGATTGGTAGACATGCTAACAGCTGAGAGAGAAGAGTTCAAAGTCACACAGGAGAGGTATCACTGGGGCATGGATTGTGTACCAGGCATCTTCTCTACACCCTTTCTGCTCCTCACCTTCGAGAAAGAACTACTAACTTCCAGCTGAGACTGCAAGGAGCATGCTTCTAACTGCTTTCCTCCATCCCAGAAACTGGCTGCAAAAACCACTTGGTGCTCAAGCAGAGACCTTGGAGTTGGCCGTGATTCCTCCTCTGCATTTCAGGAGTTCTGTCGCCAGCCTCTCTAAGTGTTCATGATCACCCACGTGGTAAACGCAGGATGTCATTCAAAGTCAGTCTCTTTGATGACAATACCTTTACTCCTTTTTTCCTCATCTGCCACCCCTCCAGAGCAAACAGGACTCACTGAATTGTTTTGCTCTCCTATTGATCCATCCAGAGCAAGGCTGAATTATTTCCAAGTGCTAAGATATACCCAGTATATCTTAGTTGCATCTGGAACACAAACTGTGACCCAGGATGGTTCTCTGAGCACCGGATTCCAGCTGCTGGACATCTCCCCTACACTAGTGCACATCTGAACCCCATGTCCAAGACCAGACTCCTGATCTTCACCCCTCCCCACACCCCACCCTACACTCTCCACGCCTGACTTCTCTCCAGTTTCCTCCATCTTGGGAACTGGCACTATCAACCACCTGTACTCAAGCCAGAAACCTGGCAACTGTCTTTGACACCTCTCTCTTCTTCCCCATCCAAACCATCACCAACACTTGTCTATTTAAGCAGTAAACACAATGAGTAACAGTAATATTTCTCAAAGCATTCTCTATATGCCAGGCACACAGAGCATTATTAACTCATTCGATTTTCCTAACAACTCCAACAGATGGGCCCTGTTATTATTTGCATTTTACTACAAGGGACACAGTGCCAAAAGGATGCTAATTTTCCCAGCATCACACAAGTAGTAAGAGAGGGAATTTGTATGATATCCCATTCAACCTGTCCTCAGAATACACACTCTGAATCGTTACACTATATTCCCCAAGTAATACTAAATCCATTCTTTTATTGATTTTCTCACTGCCCCACCTTAGCCTAAACCACCATCATTACTGATGCTAGGTACTGCAAGCACCTCCTTCCTAGTTATCTCTGTTCTATTTCTACCTTACTTCTACACATCAATCTTCACGAAGCAAGCAGTATGATCTTTTTCTTTTTAAAACTGTATTTATTTGAGAAGCAGAGAGACAGAGACAGATAAGGAGGAAGAGCAGGCGGTAGATCCCATCCACTGGTTCACTTCCAAATGCTTGCCCTCGTTAGACACCAGGAACTCATTGAGGGCAGAAACTCAATTACTTGGGCCACCACTAGAGGCAAAGGCAATCAAAGCCAAAATTGACAAATGAGATTATATCAAATTGAGAAGCTTCTGCACTGCAAAACAAACACTCAGCAAAGTGAAGAAGCAAACAACAGAATGGGAAAAATTATTTGCAAACTATGCAACTGATAAAGGATTAATATCCTGAATATATAGAGTCCTTGGGTCCTTGCACCCACAAGGGAGATCTGGAAGAAGCTCCTGGCTCCCAGCTTCGGATCAGCTCAGCTCTGGCCATTGCAGCCATTAGGGTGTGAACCATCAGTTGGAAGACCTCTCTCTCTCTCTCTCTCTCTCTGTGCCTCTGCTTCTCTGTAACTCTGCCTTTCAAATAAATAAATAATTTTTTTTTAATCAACAAACAACAAATGCGGGTGAGGATTTAGGCAAAAAGGTACCCTAATCCACTGTTGGTACAAATGTAAACTGATACAGCCACTGTTTAAGACAGTATATGGATACCTCAGAAATATGAATATAGACCTACCATATGAACCAGCTATCCCACTCCTGGGAATTTACCCAAACCAAAAGAAATCAGCTTCTGAAAGAGTTCTCTGTACCCCCATATTCATTGCAGCACAATTCACAATATCTAAGATATGAAATCAATCTAAATGTCCATCAACTGTTGACTAGATAAAGAAATTATGGCATACATACACTATGGAGTACTACTCAGCTGTTAAAAAAATGAAATCTTGTCTTTTGCAACAAAATGGACACAACTGAAAATCATTACACTTGGTAAAATATGCCAGTCACCAAAAGAGAAATACCATAATTTTTCCACGATCCAAGGTAACTAATAGAGTACCTGAAATGTAATGTATTGGAGTGAAATTGACATTTTGAGATTCAATTATTGTCTCGTTTGTTGAGGAACAGTGCTTTTTTTCTCCATACTATTTATTGAACTCTTTTATTTAGTGTAAGGATAACTTTACAATCATTAATTTAACAGAGAGTAAATCTTTGTAAAAATTAAGAATGGGAATGGGAGAGGGAGCATGAAGAAGGGTTGGAGCATGGGTGGGAGGGAGGGTAGGGGGGAAAATATCACTATGTACCTAACCCTGTATATACGAAATACATGAAACTTGTATAACAAATAAAATTTAAAAAATAAAACAAAATAAAAAGGTAAAAAAAAGAACTCAATAATAAAATGACTACTACATTTAAAAATAAGCAGTGCATCAAAGGAGACTTTTAAAAAAGATATTAAAATGATCAATAAACATGAAAAGATGTCAAACAACATTAGTCATTAAGGAAAACACAAACCAAACCAAAACCACAACAAATACCATGTCACACACACTAGAATAGTTGTCTTAAAAGCAATTGTTGGCTAGGATGTAGAGAAACCAGAATAATACTGCAGATCAGAATGACAAGTGATCAACACTGTTTAAAATTCATCAATATTGTTTAGCAATTCATCAAAAGATCAAAGTTACTATGTCACCCAGCAATTCTACTCTCAGGTATACCCAAAAGCAATGAAAACATATGCCCATGCAAAAACTTGTACACAAATGTTCAGAGCAGCATAATTTATATTAGCCAAAAGACGGGGCAACCCAAACGCCCAACTGATGGATGAATAACTAAAACATGATATTTTATATAATGGAATATTCTATGCAAAGGAAAGAAGTAGATTCTGTAACATGCCATGATGTCCACTCTAGCCAAATTTATACACAGAGAAGGTAGAGTAGTGGTTGCCTGGGGCTGGGACTGGGATGGGGATCAAGTACTAACATGTGCGCGTTTTCTTTTGGGAGTGATAAAAATGATCTAAAATTAGATGGTGATGTTGGTTGCAAAAAGTAAATATATTAAAACCACTGAACTGTATATACTTTAGAAGGACGAATTGCATGCTGTGTAGATTATGTCTCAATAAAAATGTTATAAAAATGAATGGCTGACAGTTTTTACTACATGTTAAAACTGAACCTGTGTTTGGCATTTACAACTGTGTGGCTTAACTATAAAGTATCTATCATTCACTTCTGAGCAGAGAAGATGGGTCTCAGATGAAATTTTCTCATAAAGAATTTATTATTTCCCCTTCTTCTCAGAGCCGAATGGACATAAGAGATCACCTAATGTTCTATTTTAGAGATGAGGAAATGGAGACTTGGAGAGGATAAACCTTTCCAAGATCACAAATGTAAGGAGAATCAGAATCAGAACTTTCTACATTGAAGCATATTTCTTTTCTTCTGCTTTTTTTATTTGAGAGGCAGAGTTAAGACAGTGGGAGAGAGAGACAGAGAGAAAGGTCCTCCCTCCGTTGGTTCACCCCCCAAATGGCTGCTAAGGCCAGCATGTTGCTCCAATCTGAAGCCAGGAGCTCAGTGCCTCCTCCTGGCCTCCCATGTGGGTGCAGGACCCAAGCACCTGGGCCATCCTCCACTGCCCTCCCGGGCCACAGCAGAGAGCTGGCCTGGATGAGGAGCAACCGGGACTAGAACCCAGTTCCCATATAGGATGCCGGCGCTGCACATGGAGGATTAACCAAGTGAGCCATGGCACCGGCCCCACATCTTTATTTTCTAATAGCAAACGTAAGGTAGTGAATGATATTTTCCAAAAACAAAAACAAACAAACAAATTCCAGCCCTGAGTTCTTCACCATTAGGTTGCATGTTTGGGAAAGAAATCCTGTTTGAACTGTGAAAAGAGCAAGGACAAAATGCACACAGCGATGGCCTCTTCTTGGGCTCATTGCTTCAATAAGCCTTGATGGTGTGCTTGGCTTGGTATTAGAATAAAGGCATTCTCTGTAAAGCAGCATAGAGTAGAGAGCCGAGATTGGAGTCCCTGACCCCAAGAGTGAGGTCTGCACAGGCGATGAATACCTACACTTGCTACCTCCATTACTCAGGTTTAAGTTGACACAGAAGGCATCTGACACACATGTTACGTTTGACTTTGAATTCTCTTTTCAAGTTTTCCACCCAAAAAAACTCTCTTCTACTCCTAGATAACATGCCTTTCCCTTCTTTCCCTTCTCTGTCAAACAACTGGTTTTAAGATCCTGATAGATCTCACCCAATCTGGGGGCTTCTATTATCCCATATTTTCTTCTGTTGGCATCGGTGAGAAATGTGAACTATAAGATTGGTTTGATTCTTAGTGTTGCTGTGAGTTAATGATGCAAGCTAACTTCAGTTAAATCCTTATTAGGATTCAAATTAAAACAGTGGTGTCAATACATTTCTTAAAAACATAATCAGACTCATCACTCCGTTCAGATAAGACTTTTGAACCCAAAAGTTCATTTTTTATTTTTAGTTTTCCTTTGTCTACAGCGCTCCTTTCCAACTTTCCTCTGTTTCAGAAAATCTAACGGGCCTAATAAAGAATTCTGTCCCAAAGCGTTTGATTAATAAGCAGAAAGAGAAAACTGTATTATGAGAGTCAGTGGCATATAGGATTCATGTTGACTGGTCCATTTTAGCTGGTTGCTAATGAGAAATGAATGTGCTAGGACCAATGCCCGTCTAGTGGACTGGAACAGTTGGAGGTGCTACTGTAACATCATCATCATCATCTGTACTCAACTCTCTGAAAGGTAGTCTTAAGAATTTTACCAGCGGCATCCTTGAATTTCTCTGTAAACCATTATCCACTCAGACAATTCAGTAACAAAGAAAGCATACAGTATTTTCTTGATTGTCAGAGCAAAGCATTTAAAAATAAGTTGATCATGTTTATGCAGCTTATAGAAATGCATTCATTCAATCTCTTTTAGTTGTCACCAGATAGAAACTGCCTTTAAGGTAAGCCAGGTTCCTGTCTATTTTATGGAGCCAGGAAATAGAGTGCTGTACATGATCATGATAAAAATATGTAACTATCTTCCTGTCACTCAGCAACCTGCGTGGATACGACTTGGCATGTCAATAATTCCCTTGCAGAGACTTCTTTCATTGGATTCGTTAGTTTCACATCTGTCCTAGGTCGACAGTAAAGGGACAAAGATGGTAAACAGTGATGTCACCTAATTTTTAATTTGTCATTTTAGAAACAGTTTAGGACTTGTGACAGAGGCACGCCATGTTGGAGTGCAAGTTCAAGTCTATGCTGCTCTGCCTCCATTATGGCTTCTTGCTAGAGCAGCTGGAAAGCAGCAGAGTATGGCCGAAGTACAGGCGCCTCTGCCACCCATGTGATTAGCAGGCAGCTGGACTGGAAGTGGAGCAGTTAGGACTCGCGCTGGTGCTGACATGGGATGCTGATGTTCTAGGAGCAGCTTAACCCACCTGTACTACAATGCCGCCTCCCTATCTTTACTTTTTTATGATGTAGCAATGTTTTAACATCCATATGTCATTAGCAACTCACTGAAACAACAGATTACCAGGGAGAATGTGTAAGTCCCAACAGACAGGAGTCTAAGACACTTCTAGTCCTGAGAAACAGCAGGTCAGACTTCCCGAGAGAGCCTGGCCTCGCTGATGAGGCACCTTTGAAAGCTACATGAATTCTTCAGGGTCATGAGAGAGGTGATCATTCAGTAATTGCTTCGGGGTTTCACAGCAGTGCCTCTCAAACACGGATGAGTCACATGGGCCTCTTGTTAAGAACAGATTCTGGTCCAGCAAGTCTGAGGTGGGGCTGGGGATTCTGCATTTCTAACACATGTCCAGGGGATGTCCATGGGGCTGGCCCATGGCCCACACTACCAATAGCCAGCTTCTAACAAAATGAAGCGAGGTAAAGGAAAAGGAGAACACTTGGCTGATAACACCGGCCACGCCCATGGTCTCCATGTCCTGTCTTGTTCCTAATGGGTAAAGCCGCTGAATTTGGTTCTCTGCAGCCACACTCTCTTCAGAGATGCTTAGCCAGCTCAAGACCCTATAGGAGGGACTCAAGTGCTGTAGTGTAGTGAGCTAAGCCTCCACCTGCAGCCCTGCATCCCATATGGACATGGGTTCTTGTACCAACTGCTGCTCTTCCAATCCAGCTCTCTACTATGCTATGGCCTGGGAAAGCAGTAGAAGATGGCCCAAGCCCTTGGGCCCCTGCACCCGTGTGGAAGACCCAGAAGAAGCTTCCAGCTCCTGGCTTTGGATTGCTCCAGCTCAGGCCTCAAGGTTTGCAGGGGGAAGGTGAATCAGCAAATGGAAGACCTTTCTCTCTGTAACTCTGCCTCTCAAATAAATAAATAAAATCTTTAAAAAAAAAAAAGACTCAACTGGATAGCAGAATCCTGGAGAAAGCAAGACCACAGAGAGTGTTTTAATCAAAGAAGCTGTTAATAAAAACTGATTTGGGGACCTGTAGTTTATGTTCAGAACTGTCTTTTGAATATATTCTTAAAAAAGGCTTTCTTCCCCACCACTGGAACTCCTCTCGGTGAGTTCAGCATTTGCAACCATTTCAGGCCACTCCGTGGGGTACTGGTTAATGCACTGGCTGCTAATCATTTAGCTATTGGTTTTCATTTCCTCCACCAAACCTTTTATAAATGGTAAAATTACCTGAGTCAAGCGTCCTCTCCCTCCCCCAGAGTGCAATAAATGTGGGATCAGTAGCTTGAAAAAATGAGTGTTCCTCTGTGAACAGCCAGCTTACTACCGAGGAATGAGTTAAGCCCTGGGAGAATTAGAGTCCAACTACTCCCAAAGAGAAGCCAAACTGCCAGTCAGCAGTAACGCCACAGGAAAGATGACAGTTCGCAGAGTGCACACATCCATGAAGGGTGGCCATGCACTCTCCAGGATGCTCTGCACTACGAATGTCTGAGAAGAAAAGGCCATCAGGATGCCTGGCTTTGATTCAAATATCTTTCCTGTAAATATTTCTAATTGAGGATGTACTTACTTGTATTTCGGGGACCCAATGCCTTTTTACTTTCACATGGCATTTCAGTAAATAGAGCAATGAAATTTTAGCTGTTCAACTAATTGTTTTAATTTCTTATTTTACTTTTCATGTTTAAAGGCAGAGGAACTGAGAGAGAAAAAGAGGGAGACAGAAAACGCTCCCATCCACTGGTTTATTCCCCAAATGCCCAGAATGGTTAGGTCAAAGGCAGGGGCTAGGATTCAACCCAGTTCCTCCATTTGGGTGGCAGGAACCCAGCCACATGAAGCATCCCTGATGCCTCCCTGAGTGGCATTAGCAGAAAGCTGGAGTGGGGACCGGAGCCAGGAACTGACCCCAGGCACCCAAATGGGAGGCATTCGTAACTGCTCGGCCAAACACCTGCTCCTTAGCTGTTCAACTCTAAGAAATCCCTTCAGACCTCAGAGCCAGACAGTACGTACCATCTTACCTGCAAGGCCCATTCCTTGGCTCCTACTTCCTCTAAAGAGAACCTTATTCTTTTTACTCTAAGGTGAACGAGTCACTTTAAGTTGATTCTAACTAGCACATGTCCTCAATGGCATTGCATTATCTGGTAAGCTCTGTCATTTCAACAGTGAAAGCAAAAACTAAAGAGATAAGCTTAGTTGCAATTTATCTTTCCAAAGTCGTGTAGAAGTTATTATGTATTTTCTTGCTTTATGCCACATTGGGAAGATAAATCCACTGGTTTGAATTAAGAAGCTAACATCATTGGGGGAATCACAGAGTTCAGAAATGATCAGATAAATTGTGATGAAAAACAGTTTACTCCCAATTGTGTGCCTTGGTAATGAGAGAAGTTACACAGAAAACGTTCAAACCACTGCCTTGGTTTTGTAATGTTTATGATTTTTTGAAGCAACAGTAACAGCTTTCTTTTTATCTTAACACATTGCACAGACTAATATTTACATAATTACCTTTCATTTCTTTAGCCTCCCTTACTCTAAGGGGGGGAGGGGACATGAAGGATTCACTTCATACCTGATTAAGTGGCCACTGACCATCCTGAGAATGAATTATTTGGCCTGATATCACATGCTGGGACTTAAGTGTCAGGTACTAAAATTGTTAGGGGTCTCATCAAGGACATGGAAAAAATGAGGAATAAGTAAAGTCTGCATTTATTAACAGTCTACCCCCTCCCCCAAAAGTCACCATTTTAACTGAAAAACACTTCATGGGTTCCTATTATGGGGTAATTATATTTTAGCAGAAGATTCCCAAGCACTGAAAACGTGGGAAGACCCAACGAAAGCCTTTAAGTGAAGAGGTTTTCAAGCTAGAGGTTGAGTAGTTCTGAAATGTGATTCAAAGCTGTGCATGTTTCTATATACCATTTTCTAGGCAAAAAGAGAATCTCAAATGGATCTGCAGTCCTCAAAAGGTTAACAGCCACTGCTGCTACACGAAGTCTCAATAAGAAAACAGACTATCAGAATGATTTTGGAGACATTGGTCTCTGTCTTGGATTTTCAAGCGAGGCAGGCCTGGGTTCAAGTTTGAATTCAGCCACTTACTGTGCAACAGCAGAGTAGTCACCTAACCTCTCTGAGCTACAGTTGTTTCTATGGTGAAGTGATGATAAAGTCATGCCTACCTTACTGGGTGTTTTGAGGTTTATGTGTAATGTTTATAAAGAACTTGGCACATGACTTTGTACACTCTCAATAAATAGCAGGTGCTGTGTTTATTATGATTGCCATTATCTGTTTTGTCAGCATTGTATATCACAGTGTGAAGGTGGAGGCTTTATTTACCACGTTTAGGTAAATTATTCTAACACTTTTTGCAGCTGGCTAATAAAAGAGGGATTAAGCCATCCTTGACCAAGTCAAACCCATTTGTTCCCAGAGGTGATCTGATTCCATTTACTTCTACTACAGGAAATCTAAGCTGCTGAAATCTAGCGAATGAAATAACTTTGGGTTTCAAAGACACCCTGGCCTTCCAAGAATTTCCTAAATTATGGAACCATTATAATACGTGTACTGCGGAGTTTTCATGTAGCATGTGCAAGATGCGAGGATTTATATCCAGTCATGTTTAAGACAATATCTCTGTTAACACACTGGAGCCTTCCCAGATGGCCATGAATGACACCTAATAGGTATCAGAGTTTACCTCTAACACTGGTTGCCATCTAGCCATTAGAAACAATCTTGAGGAATGGTGTGCAATGACACATGATCATGTTCATCATACATTAAGTAAGAACAGCAGTCCACAAAACTTTATGAAGTCTGATCCTGCTCTTGAACCAGAATGAGCACAGAAATTGCTGGAAGAAAACACATCAATATTTCAACAATGGGTGTCAAGATTATGAGTGGATTTCTACAATGGTCATTTATTGCCTTTGTGATCAGAATAATAACAAAAAGGCATTAAAAACAAATGGTAAATAATTAAAAACTTATCATCAATTGGGTTCAAGGCCAAGACACAGGCATATAATTTTTTAAAGATTTATTTATTCATCCATAGAGAGGCATACTGATGGGGTAGGAGCAGGAGACATACACACAGAGACAGAGAGAGAAAGAGAGAGAGAGAATCATTCATCTGTTGGCTCACTCCCAAATGGCCACAACAGCATAACAGCTGGCTGGGCCAGGCTGAAGCCAGGAGACAGGAACTCCATCCACGTCTTCCACATGGGTGGTGAAAGGCCCAGTCCTTGGGCCATCTTCTGCTGCTTTCCTTTAACAGGGAGCTGGATCAGAAGTGGAGCAGATGAGACTCTGAAATGGGCTGCTGGTGTTGCAAGCTGCAGCTTTAACCCACCGCGCCACAGTGCCGGCCTGACGGGAGTATTTCAATAATATCCTCAGACAAGTTCCTGTCCCTCGTCAGAGCCAGATGCTGATCCTAGGAACTGAGAAGTTGCAATTAGATGATCTCTATGTCCAGCCTTGTATTCTAGAATATTAACCTGATAATCATCTTCTAAAGTCCCTGCTGACACTATGTTTGTCAAGGCACAGATAATTATGTTACAGTTACATGAAGTGAGTTTCTGCCATGTGTTTCAGGGTATTTTTTTTTACACTGGCCCACCCAATGGTAAGTGGTACCACAAGAGGGTTGTTGGGGGTAGGTCCTTTTATTTTCAATAATTCCTGTATTGTTGTTTTTTTTTTAAATAAGAATGTTATTCCTTTTAATTAAGAACAAAATGAAACAAATCATTTGAAACAGGTAAGGGGTTCAACATCAAAATGAGCTCACAAATAAGCTACACCATGCCACATAGTACATAGTGCACCTTTCAATGGATTAACACTTCATTTGATCTAAGCACATCAATCAAACACACACACACACACACACACACAACTGACAGCTACAGTCCTGGAATGGAAGACCCAAGTTGAACAAAACAGACCCTTGTTATGAAAAAATGGTGGTTTTCCAAGGAAATTCTCAGAAGTGAAGAAAAACTGCTTGATTAAATTGGAACTATCATTCACTGTGTTTGAAGAGCAAGGCTTTGTTGAGATCATAGTCCTGGTCCAAACTATTCAATATTAGGAAAATATTTATGCAATTAAAGTTAGTTGACAGTAACTAGTAGCAAGGAAATCCATTGACTTGAAGCCTCAAAATCCAAACAGTACAAAACATGCTTTAAACTGCTACCTGTGGGCTCTGTGTTTAAAATGCATGTGCAAAATCCCGCTCTCCATGAATCCTGAAAGATAGAAAGGGCAGAACATTCTTTTGTGCCTGCCTGGATGGGTTCTTCCCCTGGAACCAGTGGGCTCTCCCACTGCTAATGAGACCTTTTCCTCGAGCTGCTCCTCAAATGGCACCGGAAGCCAGAAGCAGTGACCCAGAAGCCTGGGGAAATACCCTGGTTCTCAGGCTACAGCCCCACCCTCTTCTGGGCACGGCACCCAGGTGAGTGGAGCTGGTACCCAAAAGCTGAGCAGCTTCCATGCATGGGGGAAGAAGGATTTTCCACCCACGCCATGCACCTCGCGCCCGTTGCAGCTGTAGGGTTACACAACTTGGCTTCCCTCCTGGACTCTGGGGAAGACGCATCCCACAGGATCTACTTGAGACCTACTATTGAACAAAGAGATCCGATTGGCCTGATTAGTAGGAACATGGTGCTGCTGCTTGTAGCCAAGGCCAGTGAAGAGGAGAGCGGGGGGAGTATCTGGAACCTAACAGTATTATTCCCGTGAAGATTTCTCCGTAACTTTGTTCCTCGAAAAAGTTAAAATGACTATCTTCACAGCATCTCAAACTTGATAATTATGTCTTAGAGCCCCGCTGATACTATATTTGTAAAGGCATGGGTCACGATGTTACTGTTACATGAAGCCAGTTTGAAAATAAAACAAGCAGCAGGTGTTTAGCATTGTAGGTAAGATGCCATTTGGGACACCTTCATCCCATATCAGAGGACTTGGAGTCAAGTCTCAGCCCTGCTCCCGATTTCAACTTCCTCCGTATGCACATCCCCTAAGGAAGTAGTGACGGCTCAAGTAGTTGGGATCCTGCCACCTGTGTGGGTGACCTGCATTGAGTTCAGAGCTCCTGACTTCTGCTTGGCTGAGCTCCTGCCTGTTGTAGGCATTTAGGGAGTGAAACAAATGGATGGGATCTCTCTCTCTCTCTCTCTCTCTCTCTCTCTCTTCCCCCTCTGTCTCTGCCTCTCAAATAGACTAAAAAAATGAAATAAGTTGCTTAGGGAATTTTGACCATAACTAGAAATCACATCAAGCAGTATACTTGATTGGGACCTAGAGTTTCATTGCAAAGAAACTACTTCCCAGGAATCAGGAATTAGGGAGGCGACTGGGAAGCTGTCAACAAGCACTGCCAACAGTTCTCTGAGTATTAGCGAACACTCATCAGTGCAGAGTTACTCATTTAGGTCATAAGGCCACCACTTAGGACACATACAGTAATCTGTTAAGTGCTATCCTCTTTGAGAGAGCTACTGACACTTGAAAAATGCATAAGAACATCCTTAAGAAATCACTGCATTAGCTTGGTAAATAGGGCGTCTTTCAACACAAATGCATGGATAAAGATAATTGCTATTAAACTGTGGTCAAATTATCCTTAGTGATATTATACTCTTTTTACGTCTTGTGCTAATATCTCTTTTTATCTAATATGAATATTGCCATTTTGGCTTCGTTTTAATTAGTATTCCCTTGACAAATCTAGTTCCAGCCCATTACTTTCAAATATTTTGAGTCACCATATTTTAGGTCTGATGCTTATAAATAGTACATAGCTGGATTTTACATATTTATGAAATCGGTAGTCTTTGTCTTCAGATCAAAGAGTTTGATTCATTTATCCTTATTATCATTAAATCTATACTTGCACTTATTTCAATGATCTTATTTTGTTGTAGTTTTTGACTGGTCATATCTTTCCTCTGGCATTTTTTTTTCTCTTTCCTGTTATCTATTGAATTGCTTTATTGAGTTTTCTTTATTCTCTTCCACTGGCTTGTGAGTTAAACATTCTATTTCTATGAGGATTATCTCTAAATGTGTAAAAAACTCTTAAAAAATCATTATCTCTAACCTTCCCTAAAATAAATCAAAGATTGTGAAAGATATTACTTCCATTTCTTCCCATCCATATTATTCTAGTAGTTCTTCATTATTATTTTTAAGAAACACTTATCAAAAAATAGTTTGTTGGGGCTGGCACCATGGCTCACTTGGTTAATCCTCCACCTGTGGTGCCGGCATCCCATATGGGCACCGGGTTCTAGTCCTGGTTGCTCCTCTTCCAGTCCAGATCTCTACTGTGGCCCGGGAGGGCAGTGGAGGATGGCCCAAGTGCTTGGGCCCCTGCACCCGCATGGGAGACCGGGAAGAAGCACCTGCCTCCTGGCTTTGGATTGGCGCGGCGCTGGCCATAGTGGCCATTTTGGGGGTGAACCAATGGAAGGAAGACCTCTCTCTCTCTCTCGCTGTGTAACTCTATCTGTCAAATTAAAAAAGTTTGTTGTTGTTTTACCAACAGTGCTTGTGTAGATTTCCCTTTCTGGTGGGCAGTGCTTGGGTTTACTTTCTTGTCCTGCATTGTATCCCTCCTGTCTTGGTTAATTCTCTGCTCTCACATGTGTCTCTTAGTAGTTCCCCCAGCAAGGGTGTGTGAGGGGTTAATTAGTTCAGTGTCATTTATCTGAAGACTTTTAATACATTCTCAGTTTTGAATCATACTTTAGTCAGTACAGTACGTGGGGTTCATGATTTAGCCCAGCAGTTTGAAAAACACATTCCACTGCTATCTAGGTTCTTCTGTTGCTGATGAGAACGTAGCTAGCTGTTTAATTGTGAGTTGCTTGTATCCCCTCCTCACAGCCTTTACATCTGCTTGGTTGCTTTTCTATATCCTGCCTAGGACTTAAAGTGTCCCTTCCACTTGAACTGCTGTGTCTGACCTCCAGGCTACATGATTTCATCTCCACTTCAGGATTGTTTTGCTTATCTAAATCTAAACTATTCTTTAACAAGACTTCACAAATTTTTTTTTGGTTCTTATTCTAACCAAATTTATTCTGGCAATCAAGTGTTGGATAAATGTTATAGGATTTGTTACGAAAAACTACTACCTCGTTTCCCCCTCCTACTTCCCCCTCCCTGGGGGAGATAACCACTCCAAGTTCTTTCATTTATTTATGGAAAGCGCCCTTTACTTCCAAGTCCATAATAACATGGACCATATTACATGACATTTCTGTTTCAGCCATCATTTATTTACTCCCTTCTACGGAGAATGAGGAAACATCTCGGTTCTTTCCCTGCCCACCACGCACAACGACCTTTCTCAAGTAGTTAATTAGCTGTTATTGAGCTCCTTCACCCGTACCTGATACTTCTCTTATTAAGATGTTGAAGGGCAGGCGTTTGGCCTAGTGCTTAAGACACCAGTTAAAGTGCCCACATCCCACATCAGAATACGTAGGTTTGGTTTCCACCTGTGTTTCCTGACTTCAAGTTCAGCCTAATGCAGACCCTGCGAGGCAGCAGATGATGGCTCAAATATTTGGGTTCCTGCCAGGACACCTGTATTGATTTCCCAGTTCCCAGCTGCAGTACAGCCCCACCCCTAACCATTACAGGCATTTGGAGAGTGAAACAGGGGGTGGTAACTCTTTCTCTCTCTCTCTCTCTCTGCTTCTCAAATAAAACTTCATAAAAATGTTATTGATCTGCCTAACCTGATCCTTCGATTATCTGGGTTTTCTCCTATTTACTGTTTCCATCTATTCCCTCTCCTTTCTGGATGATTGTCTCCACTTTCCCGTTCATCTCATCAATTGATATTGTTGGGCAAAGTCTAGGGTACCTCAATCAGTATCTTTACATCTTTCTACTTGAGTTTCTCAGATTTCTCTTAGAAGACTTGTTTGACTACTGCCTAGACCCTAAAGGCTTGGCTGGTGGAGTTCTGAAACCGAGCGGTAGAAGAGGCCGGCAGGTTTCTCAACCACATCTGGAGGTCCTCAATCTAGCAACACACACACACACACACACACACACACACATCCCAGTGCCTTTGCCAGGCTGACTATGCTAATCATTCAAAACAGATAAGCATCCCTTCCTCCGTGCTGTCTGCTCTCTTCTCTTAGGTAGACACCCCTGCTGAGCCATCTCAGAACTGCTGTCTGCTCCTGTCTCTTAGGTAGACACCCCTCTCAGCCATCTCAGAACTCCCTCTTTCTTAGCAGAAGACAAGCCCGCGGCTCTGCAATTGCTTCATGAACCATCTATACTCCTCCAGAACCAGCTAAACTCATCTTGGATTCTTGAGCCCACAGCACAGTTACTAACACAGAATAAGCTCAATAGTTGCATGCACTATTAATTAGTATCTACAGCAGCCTAATTGAGAGCTGCTCCTACATGCAGGAGCCACAGAGAAGCCAAGAAAGCAACTCAAGTGAACTCCACGGTCATGGGCCTTGGGCATCAACATCAGCCTCATTGTGCAACCAACCAAGGAGCCCGGCACAAGCCTGTCCTTCAGATGTCTCAGACGTTTACATGTGTAAACCAGAGAAAGCATCCAACTTAACCTTTTGAGAGCATACTGAAACATCTAAGAAAATGATTACCATCGCTTTAAAATAGGACAGTGTCAGATAAAGGCAAAATTCAAGATACATAGTTACAAAGGAAAACTGAGGTGCAAGAAAATCAAGTAATACATAGCCAGAGAAGAACACAATTTATTAACTTGTGTGGAGGGAACTTCTGAAGAGCAACAAACTATGCACAGGTGTCTGTGCCTGTGACAAGTGAGGGATGAGGAAAGAATGGAAAAGCGGTTTGGGTAGCGTATTTTTATAGCTGCCTTTGCTGTGACAGGCAGAACTGCTCAGAATCCACATAAAGCTTCAAGCAAGAAAAGGCAGACGGTAGATCAATCTGATGAGGACTGACACCTGCAGTGAAGGAAGCCAGCACTTTCTAGAGCTGTAGAACTTCAGTCACTGTGTTCACCAGTCCAGCCTCCTCCTGCAGCCCAGCAGGCAATCCATGACTGTCCTTAGAAAGGGTTGTGTCCATGACCGTCCCTTCTAGAAGCCCATTTGGACTCCAAGACAGCCCCAGGCTGGCACATTCCTGGATCCCATCCCTGAGAGGTAGGTCTGGCTGCTCTTGAGTCGTATGAGAGGCACACCAACTTTACCCAGGCTGTCACAGAAGCCTAATGCCCTGTTTTAACAATGAAGTGACTGAGTCACAGAGACGTTGGTGATGTTAGTAAGAACTCACAGCCAAGCATCAGAGAGGAGCCCACAGTGTAGAAGCAGTGCTGTGCAGTATCTAAGAATGTGGACTCCAGGTGACAACCTGGATTTGGATCCCAGTTCCACGGGGTGCTGGCTATGTGACCTTAGGAAGGTGGTTCAACCTCTCTGATCTACCCTAGGGTCGTTATGAGTGTTATAGGAGTTAACAGATGTAAAATATTTGGAACAGTGCCTGGTACTTAGTAAGCACCAAAGCACTGTTTATTAAATATATAAAAGGGGGCCAGAACTATGAATCAAAGCCAGGTTGATCAGCATCCAATGTAGATGCTCTTAACTAAGACTCTTCAACATGTTGATCTCACACGTGTCTGAAGGCAGCAACTTTCTCTCCTCCATCTGCTCCTCTTTCCTCAATGGCCCTGAAATTCCCAGAATTCTTCCCAAACTTTCTGCATCATGTCCTGACTGAAAGAGCGGGACTGAAAAATTACTACAATTCTTCAGCACAGGACAGTAAAACGATTGCCTCCCTAGATATGAGCAACATTGCTCCTCCCGCACAGTCGTTTCCAAGGCAACAGTTCCGGGAGCCTCAGTGGCATCTGTAAACTTGCTTGAGAAGTAAATTCTGCGTCTGCACCCCAGACCTTCCAAGGCACCAACTCTGGGGGTGCAGCCCAGGGCTCTGCAGCCCAGTTTTCACAAACTTTCTAGATCACAATGCAGCTCAAGGCTGAGACATATGGTGGAGGCACTCACATCGATCTTCAGTTTATGTTAATAGGATCATGGGGTAGTCTCTCAGAATCTGGGCCTCCAAGATGTAAAGTGGTGGTTTCAAATCCTCCTGCTGACCTTCTCGATTTAGACTCACTGTTCCAAACCGGCAAACTCTGAACGCACACTCTGAACGTGGTCTTTGGGTTCACCCCTCTAGCTTTGTGCCCCTGAACTTTTGATAAGCCTGCCATTCGTGTCTTCATGATGTCCCTCACAACATCCACAGAGAAGGCTGGGCAGAAAGCCAGAGGTCCTTGGCAGATCATGCCTCCTCCAGCCGGCTGCTAATCCATGGAAACGCCCCAGACATATGGTTGTTGAACTTGTGAAATTTCCTATCAGCAGCCTGCGCATCTCCATCTTGTTCAAGGGGACACCATGCGAGATTTGGAATGCTCTAAGAATAAAACTGAGACAAAAATCCTTATGTGCAGAGAAGTTATGGATATTTATCTTAAACTCCCCTTTGTTTCTTCCCTTATCCAAATCCTCCCTCTCCCACAGCCAGGAGAAAACAGCATGGAAGCCTCTGAAAACCTTCCAATCACAGGCATAGCTCTGTGAAGACCAGTTTCTTTTTCAGGTAGTCCTACTCTTCATAATTCTACATGGTAAGCAATATTTTTAAACAAACATTGTTATAGAATTGGAAATTGAAACTCAAAGAAGTTAGGCAACTTTTCCCAAGATTACATCGGCTAATTAGTAGGGGCACCCATTTTTATATTCCTGTCTGTCCACTTAGGTTCACACTGCCCGCTATGTTATATTAACATAAGCGAGACTGTACTGGATGTGGAGGGATAGATAAAGATGTTCAGAAGATATTTCAGACCCTCACAGCCTACCCTTCATTCCAGACAATGCTAAAACTCAATTACTGACTGTCCAAATAACACAGATCCCAGCTATCTGAATGGTATGCATCATCTTGAAGCATCTAATGAGATCTGGCCCTCAGTCTCTTCTGCAGGAATCTCTAAGGTGTGCAGGTACCACTGGCCACAACTCATGGTGTCCTGGAGATGACCAGTCTCTAAGTAAGAATGTCAACTCTGCAACAGGCAGTAACACAAAGCCAATTGTCTCCTCCTACTCTCTCTGCCAGTCTTGGCAAAGTCAAGTCCTGGGCTTGCTGAAGGAGGTGATTCATCTCTGTATGGAAAGAATGCCAAAACCAACTGTACAAAAGATTTCTTTCTTCACATCCTTACGTTCTGAGGTCTTGATAGTCACCTACTGTATTGTAAGTTACAATCAGCTTCCAGGTTTGATGGGCAGTTTACGTAATAATGAAAGTAAACGCCATTCAGGCCTTTTCATGGGTAGATTTCAAGACAGTCCAATCAAATTGACTGGCAGAAGACTCAGTTCTTCTTGGTGAAATAAACACAGGTACTGGAGACCACCAAGAGCAGTTTTATACTTTTGTACACTCTGTCAATTCTTCTGTCTTCTGAGGTTTGCAGAGCCATGGAGTTTGCCTGTGATTCCCCACCTGCCTTATCCTCTCATTGACAATCTATTTGCTCTCTGTTCTTCATGCAAAGGGAATGGCCAGAGCTTCCCAATAGGGTGAGTATTGAGATTGAGAACTAGAATAGACCATGAACGTGATAAATCACACAAACACAATTTCAACACATTAAAATATAACTGAAAATGTTGTCTGCCATTTTATTTTGAGAACTGGGCATGCTTTGGAAAGAGTTCCAACCATTGTTGACACTTCACTGCTTAAAGTACTATGATTATACATTTATACATAGTCTCGAGACACAGAAAACCAAAAGAGACAACCTAAAAGTTCACGATATGCTTTGTTTTACATGCTACTACTCCCAATCTGTCAGGAAACGCTTACATAGTTGCCTTGATCCACAGAGGAATTTTCCAATTCCCTGTTGAAAGAATTCTTCAGAACAAGTACAATATCCATTTAAAAAGTACAACACATAAAGCTACAGGTAAGATAATGGTGTGGGCCCAGTGTTGTGGTACAGGGGGTTAAGTGGCTGCCTACATCACCAGCATCCCACATGGGCCCCGGTTCATGTTCTGACTACTCCACTTCTTGTCCAGCTTCCTGCAAATGCACCGGGAAGGCAGTGGAGGATGCCCTAAGTGCTAGGCTCTTCTACCCATGTGGGAGACCTGGAAGAAGCTCCCAATTTCTGCCTGGCCCTGCCTCATCCATTGTAGTCATTTGGGAAGTGAACCTCTCTCTCACACTCTCCCTCCCTCTCTACAGTGGCTCTGCCTTTCAAGTAAATAAATAAAAGGAAAGAAAAGATAATGGTGCAATATCTTGAAAATGTAATCTTCATCAGGTATGGAGATAGGGTAAGAAAACACATTCACACAGCCCATCCCTCTCCCATTTCTCTTCTGTAGCAGGCATTACTAATCAATCACAACACTCTTTATTGCTAACCCCAGAAGTCTGGCCTTATACTTTTTAAACACATTAGCCCTAATAACCGCAAAACCTACTGGAGTTGACAAAAAACTACTTGCTACCCTAAGCTTTGGAACAGTTCGACCAGAATTTGTATGATTAATGGTTACTTTTTTAGTTCAAGTTTCTTATGCAAGGGAAAAAATAACCAGTATAATAATTTAAATACATATTACTTTCATCAAGGATGCTGCCTTTAGTACTTTTTTAAAAAATCTATAATTTTTGATGGATCTGAAGATAGCTGCAGACCATGCATGCTACATGTAGCTAACCATGGAGGAAGTATGGAGGAAGTTCAAACTTCGAACATTTACAGACTGGAAGAGTTCATCCAACTGTGTGGACTTGTTTCAGATGGGTGCATGCAGACACACTTGCTTTTCTTATTAATTTGAAAAGTATATATGAAATCTGTCCAACATACTGTAGACAGAATGACTTACTACAATCAACTGCACTTTTTTAATCAAAAGAACATTATATCTATGATAAATCACAAGAGGAAATCACTACACTAATGTGTGGTTTTCTATAGCCAATGTTCTAAAAACATCATGTTCTCTTTGGCACAGACCTCTTAATTGGTAATGTTCTCATTAATCTTGACAGCAACAGCACTACTTTATATTACTTTAACCATTGTACCATCATGCTACAAGA
Source organism: Oryctolagus cuniculus (assembly GCF_051225735.1). NCBI lineage: Eukaryota > Metazoa > Chordata > Mammalia > Lagomorpha > Leporidae > Oryctolagus > Oryctolagus cuniculus. The sequence goes on from NC_142870.1 coordinate 160,349,339, forward strand.
AACCAGAGCTTGAAATATGATTTTAGGGACTTTGTCTTCAAATTAGCAAAAACCTGCTACAAATACATTATGACCGATATGAACAGCTACAATCCAATATTATTTGAATTAATGTTTTATTTTGTAAAATAGAAATGCAATTTGTGAACAAGTATAAAATGATCAAACACAATGTGGAGGAATTTTAAACTAATTCAATTAGAAATAAATGTAAACAGTTATTCCTTTATAATGTCTCCTACATTCTAATATTGATTTTCAAATTATATGTTTAATCCATATGTATCAGAATGGTATATATTCCATTAATATAATTTATAATTTATATTACATCCTATCTCACTTTTATATATTTGAAGGGTCTTCAAAAAGTTTGTGGGAAATGCATATTTTGCAAAAACTATGAATAGATTTATATTCTTTGTTTTTTTTTTTTTTATTTCAAAGAGTTACACAGAGAGAGGAGAGGGAGAGAGAAAGAGAGAGAGAGAGAGGTCTTTCATCCGATGGTTCACTCCCCAGCTGGCCACAATGGCCAGAGCTGTGCTGATCCAAAACCAGGAGTCAGGAGCTTCTTCCAGGACTCCCACGTGGGTGCCGGGGCCCAAGGACTTGGGCCATCTTCCACTGCTTTCCCAGGCCATAGTAGAGAGCTGGATCAGAAGTGGAGCAGCCGGGTCTCAAATTGGTGCCCATATGGGATGCTGGCGCTTCAGGCCAGGGCATTAACCTGCTGCGCCACAGTGCCGGCCCCTTAAATTTTTTTGAACCAAAGTAAAATTATCTTTCAATTTTTTAAGGTGAACTCTTTTTGAAACCCCAACATAGATAGATAGATGATAGACAGACAGAAAGAAACACAGACACACAAAGGTCAGGTCTGGCATTTGTTTCCACGTCTCTTCCACATTATTTGTATACATAATCCGAACAGGCCATTCCCTGGCAAAAACATGGTACTATCAATGATTAGTTTTGTAGCCAAGAAACTTTTTTTTTTCCGAATGAGCAAAACCATACTTTAACACTCACACATGATAGAGAACACTAGCTGTCTCATCTTTTATACCACGTAAATTTTTAAAGATTTATTTATTTATTTAGTTGAAAAGCAGAGACGGGGGAGGGGAGAGAGATATCTTCCATCCACAACGGCCAGAACTGGGCTGATCTGAAGCCAGGAACCAGGTGTTTCCTCCAGGTCTCTCATGTGGGTGCAGGGAACCAAGCACTTGGGCCATCCTACACTGCCATCCCAGGCTCATTAGCAGGGGGCTGAATTGTAAGTGGAGCAGCCGGGACTGGCGCTGGAGCCCATAAGGGATGCCAACACTGTAGGTGGTGGCTTTACAGGCTATGCCACAGTGCAGGACCCACATAAAAATATTTTTAAATTCTCTCCAAAACACAGCATTTTTCAAGAATGCAGACAGCCTCATTTTTTTAAATTTTGATAAAGCAAAGACTCTACCTAACCGATTTACTAATTATAGAAGAAAATGAATGAAACATATGCACAGTTTCTTAAAAGCATAATTAAAATCATGTTTATGAAAATACAACAGGGCCAGCACTGTGGTGCAGCAAGTTAAAAAGCCTTGGCCTGAAGCACAGTCATCCCATATGGGCGTTGGTTCTAGTCCCAACTGCTCCTTTTCCTATCCAGCTCTCTATTGTGGCCCAGGAGGGCAGTGGAAGATGACCCAAGTCCTTGGGCCCCTGAACCCATGTGGGAGACCTGGAAGAAGCTCCTGGCTCCTGGCTTCTGATCGGCGCAGCTCCAGCCGTTGCAGCCATCTGGGGAGTGAACCAGTGGAAGGAAGACCTCTCTCTCTGACTCTACCTCTCTCTGAAACTCTTTCAAATATATCAAATAAATCTTAAAAAAAAAAATACAGCTTTACATAACTGCTGTGCTTCTTTCTAAGGAATTTCATGAACATCAGAGACCCTGAGGTCTGTGGGCAAGTTCAGAAAGGGGATGAGCCAGTGGGGAGGCTCCAGGGAGCTGCTGCAGTCCTGGGGCAAAGGCACTTTCAAAGACAATTCAGGCGCTGGCACCGTTCCCGCCTGCGAGGTTGAAAGGCCTTCCCTGGAACCATGTCTCGGGCTGGCATTAGCACCTCCCGCACAGAGCCTCTCGATTTCAGCCTGAGGACTGGCTCTTCCCACACGTGGTGAAACCTGAGTCTGCAAGGGTGCTGGGAGGTACGGCGTCACTCAGGTTGGCACCAAGCAGTGACTTGGTCTCTGCCCCTTCCACGGGGTCTTTCCGTGTCCTCAAGGGTGACTGCTACAGACTCACAAAGGACGGGTTTGGCTGTTTGCTTACTAAATTTCTTTTGCACTCATTCAGGTGTGTGAATTTTACATCACAAAGAATCGGCCATTTCAGTGGCTGCCATCTTCGATCAGAGGGACTGAAACAGAAAATGAATATGAAAAATTTACTTTTGAAAATCTGCCACACTAAGTGAGTGCTGAAGAAATGTAAGTGATGAAGTTTCCAAATAATTTGTTGTAGCTGTGTAACATTTATGCTTCTGAAAACAATGAAACCTAAAACTGCACTGAAACCACGTTGGAACATCCTGTATATCTCAGAACCTAGGGAATTTCTTTTGGGTTCAAAATATTTATCCTCCTCAATTTACTGTGGTCAGCCTACACTTGTTTTCTTGGTGTTTTTCTTTGAAGATATCCTTTTTTTTTTTTTTTTTGAGATATTCTTTGATCAAGCATTGTTTTCTTTCTTTTTTTTTTTTGACAGGCAGAGTGGACAGTGAGAGAGAGAGAGACAGAGAGAAAGGTCTTCCTTTGCCATTGGTTCACCCTCCAATGGCCGCCACGGCCGGCGCGCTACGGCCGGCGCACTGCGCTGATCCAATGGCAGGAGCCAGGTGCTTCTCCTGGTCTCCCATAGGGTGCAGGGCCCAAGGACCTGGGCCATCCTCCACTGCACTCCCTGGCCACAGCAGAGAGCTGGCTTGGAAGAGGGGCAACCGGGACAGAATCTGGTGCCCCGACCTGGACTAGAACCCGGTGTGCCGGCGCTGCAAGGCAGAGGATTAGCCTAGTGAGCCGCGGCGCCGGCCAAGCATTGTTTTCTGATACCAAATGGAAATTGAAATTCTTGTTGTAATTACCTTGCAATTGATATAATTTTAACTTTCCTATCTGCTATTTAGAATTATCATTCAGGAACGTGAGCTGGAGATTATAATCTTATTATGTCAAGTGATTATGGAATGCATGCATTTGAACACAGAAGTACTTCAAAAAGCTCATAGAAAACAGAATTAGAAGATGTTTATTTTGGTGCAAAAAAAAATTGGAAATCCATGTAGGGATTTCCCATGAGCTTTTTAAAGACTCCTTGTGTGGATGGACTCGAAAGGGTTTCGCACCAAAATAAACTCACCTTTTAATTCTACTTTCCAGGAAATTTTTGAAGTACCCTGTACTCTAAAGAGAGATATTAAGTCTTTGTGACAGTGGTTGTCAAGATTACCTCTTTTTTCAAACTGTAATCCCATCAGAATTTCCCTTGAAGTCATTAGGCAGGACATATACATAAAGGCATGTGTGTATGTGTGTGTGTATGTGTGTTCACATTGTTTTAATGAAACAAACATTCAAAAAAAATGCAGGGATGAACAGTTGGCACAACAGTTAATACACCATTTGAGACACCTGCATCTTATATCAACGCACCTATGTACAAGTCCCAGCTCTACTCCCAAGTCCAGCTTCCTGTTAACGCACACCCAGGGAGGCACAGGGACTCAAGTGCTTGGGTTCCTGTCATTCACCTGATTTTGAAATCTGGATTGAGTTCCCAGCCCTAGGTTTTGGTTTGGTTCAGCCCAAACTATTGAGGGCATTTGAGAAGTGAACCAACAGATGGAAGCTCTGTCATCCGTCAGTCTCTGTCTGTCTGTCCATCTGTGCCTCTCAGCCTCTCAAATAAACAAACAAACAAACAAAAATGTGATATACCCTAATACTTATTATTTTAGTCCTTGCTACTTGAATTTGTTTTTGATCTTGACTCCTTATGCTAACTCCAGGTGCATTGATGTGTAACCAACTTTGAAAAATAATAAACAGGGCTGGCACTGTGGCGCAGTAGGTTAAAGCCCCAGCCTGAAATGCCAGCATCCCATATGGGCGCTGGTTAGGGTCCTGGCTGCTCTATTTCTCAGGTAGCTCTCTGCTATGGCCTGGGAAAGCAGCAAAAGATGGTCCAAGTCCTTGAGTCCTTGCATCCATGTGGGAGACCCAAAAAAAGCTCCTGGCTCCTGGCTTCAGATTGGCCCAGCTCTGGTCTTTGTGGCCATCTGGAGAGTGAACCAGCAGATAGAAGACCTTTCTCTCTCTCTCTCTCTTTCTCTCTGCCTCTGCTCTCTGTAACTCTGCCTTTCAAACAAGTAAGTCAATCTTAAAAAAATAAATAAATAAAAAACAATAAACAAGGACAGGCTTACCCCAATTACTCATTTTGGATTCTGCTTTTTGTTTTGTTGTTTTTGTTTCCTTTTCTGTTCACTTAAAAATAGAGCAGGGCCCTTCTCAAACCCTCAGATGCAGATGAATTCCCCTGGTGATCTTGTTATATTCAGATTCCTGTTCGGAAAAGCACCTGGCTCCTGGCTCCTGCCATCGGATCAGCGCGGTGCGCCGGCCGGTTCAGCTTCTGAGCTGAGCCCTATAATCTGCATTTCCAACTAGTTCTCAGTGGCATGGAGAAAGTCAGACAGAGAGAAAACAGAGAAAGGCAAAGAGGGGGGGAGGAATGGGGAGGGGTAGAGAGTGAGAAAGAGAAAGAGAAGGAATACGATTTCTGATGTCTGGGTAGAATGGAGTATGGGAAGATGGGACAGGAGGTGTATCAGGATCAAGTGGCAAAAATGTTCCAGATGCAGTGAAATAGAAACAGCTTTGGGGCTGCTGCGGAGGTGTAGAGACAAGCCTCTGCCTGCAGTGCCAGCATCCCATATGGACGATGGTTCAAGTCCTGGCAGTTCCTTTTCTGATCCAGCTCTCTGCTATGGCCTGGGAAAGCAGTGGAAGATGGCAAAAGCCCTTGGGCCTCTGCACCCATGTGGAAGACCCAGAGGAAGCTCCTGGCTCCTTGCTTCAGATTGGCGCAGCTCCGACCATTGCAGCCAATTGGAGAGTGAACCAGTGGATGGAGGACCTCACTCTGCCTCTCTTTCTCTCTGTGTGTAACTCTGACTTTCAAATAAATAAATAAATCTTAAAAAAAAAAAAGAAATAGCTGCAAAGGGACATGCCACCATCTTATAACTCATGCCACTGAACCTAGGAGCCTCGCCCTCTTAGCATTTCCACAGGACACGTACAGCACACACCCTCAGCCAAAGCACGCAATCCCAATCCCCTTCAACGAAACATCAGTGCTTTCCTACCCCTCTCCTCTTTGGCCTTTGCTGGACTTCCTTCCTCCAAAACATACCCCAGCCAAAACAACACAAGCAACACAGCCTATTTCTGAGGGCTCTCAGACTAGGAGCAAATTACCTAAAAACGTGGAGGATGGCTAGATCAGGCGAAGCAGGAACGGGTCAGCAAAAACTATGTTAAAAAAAAAAAAAAAAACAGCCAGCGCCACAGCTCACTAGGCTAATCCTCCGCCTGCGGCACTGGCACCCGAGGTTCTAGTCCCGGTCGGGGCGCCAGTTTCTGTCCCAGTTGCTCCTCTTCCAGTCCAGCTCTCTGCTGTGGCCCGGGAGGGCAGTGGAGGATGGCCCAGGTGCTTGGGCCCTGCACCCCATGGGAGACCAGGAGGAAGCACCTGGATCTTGGCTTTGGATCAGTGCAGCACGCTGGCTGTAGCGGCCATTGGAGGGTGAACCAACCGAAGGAAGACCTTTCTCTCTGTCTCTCTCTCTCACTGTCTAACTCTGCTTGTCAAAAAAAAAAAAAAACAAAAAAAACAAAACTATGCAATATTCATTTACGCTTCATTTAAGAAATTTAAACCCTGAAACTGGCTTGCTGAGGTGCACTGTCTCAGTGTGACAGGAATAAATTCTATCATTCAAAGCACAAATCCATAATTCTCAACCTTGACGCTAGAATTCTCCAACTAGAAATGCCCAGCCAGTCACTGCACCTGTTCCTGGTTGAAAATCAGGCTCTATACTTTCACCTCCAGGACTGGGGGTATGCCCACATTGACAAAGCAAACATCGTCTTAGCCGCGGTAAGTTATCCTTTCCATTGTCACTTTATGTACATACCTGGAGGGACAGAGACTATATTGCTCACCACTGCACCCTAGCATGTACCTGGCACATATCTGGTGCAGACAAATGTTTGATAACAGAAGAATGAATGGACGGACATAATTTTTAAACACAGTCTGTTCCCTCTTACTATATAATTTACCAGCTGATTTCCTGAGACAGTATTTGCTGCCCTGAATTGAGTAAGACCTTTGAAAAGGAAGCAAGATGGGACCGGCATTGTGGTTTACTCCATGCAACCAATTTTACAACTTTTCTAATAATAAAATGGGGCCAGTGTTGTGGCGCAGTCGTGATGCCCACATCCCATATCAGAGCAGCAGCTCAAGTCCCAGCTGCTCTGCTTCCCAGCCAGTTCCTTGCTAATGTGCTTGGGAAAGCAACAGAAGGAGGATCAAGCTCTTGGGTGTCAGTCACCCATGTGGGAGACCTGGATGGAGTTCGTGGCTAGCTCTGGCCTGGACTAGCCAGGGCTGTTGCAGTCATTTGGGGAGTGAACCAGCAGATGGAAGATCTCAATCTCTCTCCCTCTCTCTCGCTCTCTTTCTGTCCTTCACATAAATAAATAAATCTTTTAAAAATAAAAAGCTTATGGGAAGTAGAATTAAAAGCTCAGTTTATTTAAAAAGGAAAAGGAAAGAAGGTGAGAATAAGTGCATTACAGGGACTCACAATGCAGATGGAGAAGAAACAGGAGGAGAAGGGGGAGGGGAGAGGAAGAGAAACCGGGTCCTGGTTTCTGGGCAGCGTAGGGTATGGGAAGACGGGGCAGGAGATGCATCAGAGTGAAGTGAGGAACACATTCCAAGTTCCTAGATTTTGGAATGCCTCCTACTATCCCATGAGAACTAGGATCATAAAAAATGGGTCACTATAACTTATGAGAAGCTTAGGGGAGAGAGGGATTAATATTTGGAAGTAGGGGCTGGGCATTTAGCCCAGCAGTTAAGATGCTGTTTAAGACACCTGCATATAAGAGTTTCTGGGTTCAAGTCCTAACGCTGGCTCCTGACTCCAGCTCCTGTCTAACGCAGAGCCTTGGAGGCAGCAGGTGATAACTCAAGTACTTAGATCCCAACTGTCCATGTGGGAGACCTGGATTGAGTTTCCAGCTCCTGGATTTAGCCCAGGCAAGCCAGGCATCATTCATCATTGGGGGAATGAAACAGTAGATGGAAGATTTCTCTCTCTCTCTCTCCCTCTCTCCCTCTCTGCCTCTCTCCCAAATAAATAACTTTTCAAAAGCTATTTGGAACAGAAGCTTAAAGCAGTGCTTTCCAATGGAGATGGTTTTGCCCTTTAAGGGACATTTGGCAACACATGTAGACATTTTTGGTTGTCACAGCTGAAGGTGGAGGGGAGTGCTAATGGCGCTTGTCAGGTAGAATGCCAATGACAAGAAAATCTAAAGCATTGTGGATGCTGCCAGTGCCCTGACCACACACCTGTGCACACCACTTCCATGTCCACTGTATTGACTTCCTTTTTTAAAGATTTTATTTCTTTGCAAAACAGAGCAACAGAGAGAGAGAGAGAGAGAGAGAGAGAGAGAGATATTCCATCTGTTGGTTCATTTCTCAAATGGTTGCCTTCACCAGGGGTGCCAGGGCAAATCCAGGAGCCAGAAACTCTATCCAGGTGACCCACATGGGTGGCAGCAACCCAAGCACTTGAGCCATCATCTGCTGCCTCCCAGGCAGATTAGCAGGGAGGGGGAACAGCTGAGACTTGGACCAGCACTCCAATATGGGATACTGGTGACCGAAGAGGCAGCTTAACCGGCTGCACCACAATGTCGGCCCCTGCTTTGTCTTCTGATTGCTAACATCTGCCTTTCTTTGCCTGGTGGCTTGCTCTTGGCTACCCAACTGGAAGTCCGGAAATACCAGGACATCAGTCACCTCCAGAGGCAGCTCACCTAATGCTTGCAGGTTTTCTGAATGTGTACCCACTCCCTTGCCTCTTGGGTGGGACAACCACTGGGCTCTCTCCAAGGGCTCCCCATCGCTCCCCCAGCGGCAACTGGCTTGATAGTGCTTCCTTTATTGGCGCTGCTCCTTCCTTGGCTTATTCCATCTCCCTCCTATCGGTGTTTTCTTCACCTCCTAAAATATAACTCCTCCTAAAAATAACTTCCACGTGAATGTTCAGAGTTTGCCTCTGGGGAGCCCAAACAGATGGCAAATGTGTTAAAGGAATAGTAGGCTGAGGGTTACTCGATGATCACGTGATTCTGATGTACGTGCTCCCTGGGTCCACCGCCTGCCTCCCATGGGAGGGGTCCAGGAGTACTAGAGACTGGTCAGTGTTTGTATATTGGGGTCCCGAATCTTCAGAGTCCTTTGAAACCCAGGCTCTGGCCCCACTTCTTTCATTTGCTGAGAAACACAATTCCAGGCACGTCCCATGCTCTCCCATGGAGTGAATAAGCAAACCATATCTTTAGCTCATGAACTGTAGGGATCCACTGACTTGGGAGCACAAACCTAGCCTCGGTTGGTCTCCAACAGCCCTGAAGTCACAGTTGCACAGGAAGTTTCCTTAGTATCATCGCTGACTCAGAGAGGAGGGTCTCACTGCAGAGCTGGGAGGAGGCAAAGATGAATAGGAACAATGGCCCCGGTTCAAATGAAACTTGAATGAATTACCAGTGGGCATTGAAAACCACAAAACAGCAAAAATGAAACAGTTATTTCAAAACACTGCTAGACAATGAAGAAAAATGAACCATAAAACTCCCTCGGGGCGATGCCCAATCATTCAACCTACATGTAATGGAAATTCTACCAGGCTAAACATCTTAGGGAAAAAGATGGCCACAGAAACAGTTAGGAGTTGTGAAAGCTGTCACAGGAGCTCTACACCCAAGGGGCTCTTCACAAAAAGGAAACGTAAAGAGAGAAGTCGCCTGACACTTGCCAAACAATCTCAGAAAGTTGTTCCTGCAGAAACCTGAACCCATCTCCAAGGGAGGCCCTCACCGACCCGCTAGGGTCCGGCCACCAAGGCTGGGGTCTGTTCACAGTGAGTCCATCTCCTTGCACATCCTCTGCTTCTGGACTTTTCACTGGGTTCTGTCTCTGCAGAGAACATCCCCTCCAGGGTCTTGAATCCTTGCTAACTTAGCTGATGAGAACAAGAGTCCTTCTATCTCATTTCTTACACGTGTGGATGGCTTTCTGAAAGCAACAGTTTTTTGAAGGGAAAAGAGCAGCAGAGCTTTTCTACAGGACAACCTATTCCCTTATTTATAATGCAGGACAGCAGGGCCTTGTAAGTGTATATTCTGGTTCAGCTGAGGACACAGCATGGTTCGCTTTAAAATTAGATTCATCCTAATTATATGAAAACAGCCCGCGTGGGGTTGGCCGAAACATCAGAAAAGCATTACTCAGCACCTACCTACTGGTCCTGCCTTCCAGGCAGCACCAAACTTGATGAACACACAGTCCCTGCCCTCTTGGAACTTAAAATCTAGCAAAGAAATATCTCATTGACAAATATGCAGTCTGGACACTGAACAGTGGAGAAATAAATATAGTCAATGACAGCGCCTGTGCACACAGGGGTGAGGGGAACGTCCCTGAACTGGCATGTGACCGCAGGCACACAGACAGGAGCTGGGTCTCGACACTAACTGCCCAGGGCAGGGTTTCAGGAACTACTTGAATAAAGGATATTGGGAAGTGGGACTGACACATGGGCAGGGGAAAAGGCAGACTGGATGTCAGGGAGCAGAAACGTGAATGTGGCCAACAGACAGAGCAAGAACACAGGAGGGGAGGGGTGGCTGTGGACAAAGGAAGGGCAGTGCTTGGCTAAGGCACCACATTCAGCACGAATGGGACAGCCAAGTGGCGTTCCTGGGGCTGGGATTCTGTGCTGGTAACTTAACATCTCGTACTCTGCAAACCCTGAATGTCCACCACGAATCTCAACAACAACCACGGAACACGCTTCTTGGAGGCTGAGAAGTGCTAGGGCATCCAAAAATTAGACAGCTACCAGTAAACATATCATCAAAATTTAAAAGCAAATAAAAAAAACAAATGCCACAAAATGGTCAAGGAGATTTAGAGGCTGACTTTTGGATCTCTCTCTTTGATTGCTTGCCTTTTGGAAAGTATCACCCTGTATTTTCAGGGTGCAAATATACCCCATGCCGCCAATTTTACAGTTTTTATAATAATAAAAGGAGGGCTGGCTTTGTGGCACAGTGGGTTAAACTGCTGCTTCCAATGCCCGTATTCCATATTGGAAGAATGCTTTGAGTGACTCCCAGCTGTTCGGCTTCTGATACAGCTCCCTGCTAATGTGCCTGGGAAAGCAGGAGAAGATGGCCCAAGTCCTTGCACCCCTGCCGCGCACATAAGAACCTGGATGGAGTTCCAGGACCCTGGCTTTGGCAAGGCTCAATCCCAGCGATTGTGAGCATTTGGGGGATGAACCAGCTCTTGAAAGATCTCTGTCTCTCCTTCTATCTCTGTCACTCTGTTTTTCAAACATATAAATTTAATAATAATAACAAAATGATCATCAAATTTGTTCCCATGTATTGTGCACTCACCAGGCAATAATAAATCCTGGCTATGCAGTTTAAAGCCAATATCTCATTTACTCTATCCCACAGGGTTGTGATGTAAGTATACTAGATCCTCTGTATCTGTGGGGATCCATATCCATGGATTTAAGTGACTGTGAATCAAAAATAGTCAGAAAAAATGCACCTGCACTGGCTATGCACAGACTTTCTTGTTGTGTCATGATTCCCCAAACAGTCCACTCTAGCAATAATTTCCAAGGCATGCACATTGTATTGGGTATTGTAAGTAACCTAGAGAGGATTGAAAGGATACAGAGGGGTGTGTGGGGCTCATAGGTAAATACGATCCACTTTGCATAAGCGCTTGAGCATCTGTGCATTTGGGTATCTGCAGGCCTTCCTGAAACCAGTCCCTGAAGGGTAACAAGGGACGAGTCCATCCACACTCATGTGTGACAGTGCCTCCCGCTGTGCACTGCCAGAGTGAGTGTCTCCTTTGGTCGGAGTTATTTCAAGTCCCAAGTGTTTCTGAGGTTGCAATTAAAAAAAAAAAAAAAGATGTATTTATTTTTTGAAAGGCAGAGTTACAGAGAGAGAGAGAGAGAGAGAGAGATCCTCCATCCACTGATTTACTCTCGACATGATCACAACAGCCAGGACAGGGCCAGGTTGAAATCATCAGGAGCCAGGAGCTTCCTCCAGGTCTCTCACGTGGATGCAGGGGCCCAAGCACTTGGGCCATCTTCCACTGCTTTTCCAGGTGCATCAGCATGGAGCTGGACTGGAACTGGAGCAGCTGGGACTTGAACCTGAGCACTGTGGGCAGTGACTTCACCTGCTGAGCCACAGCGCCGGTCCCATGAGGCTGCAACCTTAGAGTGTTTTCTTCACCCAGCCACTGAGAGTTCCACAATCTGTACACCATATCAGTATTATTTCCATTGTACAGATGGCATGACTGAGGCACAAAGCAGTTCAGTAACTTGCCAGGGAGATCATGGCTAGGAGGTGGCAATGTCAAGCACACATTCCATCCTCCTTCCAATACTTGTGTGGATTTCCATTGCCTAGTCTACCATTTCACCTCCACCTACCTCTCTAGTGCCCAGGCTCTCAACTAATCCAGGACCCAGGACACCCAGCCTCATACCCTCCTGCAATCACTAGGTCAGTATGGGGATGGGTTTTTTATTCTGCTTGCTCCGTGATAGGAAATTAACACAGGACATCCCAGGAGCCCACGCTGTGGGATTCCTTGAGCCCCAGACACTCCAATCGTGGACCAGAAACAAATTGGGAATTGAGAACACTGCTTGTTCCTTATTGAACAATACCAATAATTACCTGAATTTTGTGCCTAAGTGCCATGTCAGGATTAACTTCCTAATACTGCAAGTTTAAATTTTCTCCAAAACATTTCAAAACATTTTATAAATACAGACTTGTAGCATAGAACATAGTCTTATCCAGGCCCATGTAAAGGCAAGGAACTTCTCATTTTTTCTTGTCCCAGGCACGATACTTCTTTTCCTTGGACAGTCTGACTTCTTAGTAACCTGATTGCAAGTGCGCTTTGTGTCCCCTTACTTCTCAGAATAAGGCATTTTAATAAAAGTTAAGTGATAAGGTTTCGGAGGGGTAAAATGTGCAGTTAGAAGGTGAGGGCCTGTTCTTTGCAGCACCCTCTATTACCCATGCCTCTCTCAGGTTTCCTTTCAGAGGAAACCTTTCTATAGACTTGGCTAAATATTTGATAAAGCACATTTATAATTTGGGAACAAAACACGCGAACATCCTTTTTGACTAAAAGACAAGGTGCTCCATGGTAGTAAACTATTATAGGATAAACACTAGAATAAATACTAGGAAAATTCTTTAGTCAAGATATTATGTAATGAGTCATTTAAATAGTCTAAAGCTCTTAAAACTATTCCAGGAAAATAGCTGCAATACCTCTGTCAACATACCAAGAACTAGCTCGGGCCTCTGCTCTCGGCATCTCAATTAAGGCATTTACTTTTTTTTTTAAAGGGGAACAAACATTGTATTAATAACTAATGATTAATATACTATTATTCTATATTGATCCAATGCAGTAATATTTTGAAGATATCAAATAAAATAAAATATGGTATTGAAACTTACTGGCTGCCTTTTACTTATTTATAATGTGGTTGCTAGAAGACTTTAGACTGTATGTTTGGTTGACATATTTCTGTTGAACAGCGCTGGCCTGGTGGGGATGAGCAAACTACAGTCTACCACCTGCTTTCATAAATAAAGTTTTATTGGTACACAGCTATGCCCATTTGTTTACAGATTGTCTACACTGCCTTCATACTACAATAGCACACTTGAGTGGTTTCAACAAAGACAGTTGTGTCCTGAAAAGCTGAAAATATTCACTACATGATCTATTACAGAAAGTGTTTGGCATTCCTTGGCTAAAGATAACTTTGAGATTATCTAATTCATTTATAATTACCACTGTATGACTAAGGAAGTTAAAGCTCAGATGAGCAAAGAGATTTGTTCAAAATACTTTCATTTCAGTGGTATTTCCATATACCATTGTCTCATTCATTCTCCACTTATCTCTCCTCTTGATCACTATAGAAGTAAAATCTCCATCAGGTAGAAAATCAATATGTAATCCTAAATGATGAAACACAACAATGTCAAAGTTATTTTAATGCAGGCATGCAGAAGTATGTTTCTGTTTGGCAGGGGAACTGTAGGGATATAAGTTGAATGTCGGACATACCCTTGGAGTTATATTTAACCATGGAAAGGCTGTGAGGTGGTCTTTAAGTTAAACTAACTCTGAAAACACTTTTAAGAGAATCTATCGTGTAATCTATTTGCAAATGAAACTTGAAATTCCCTCAAATGTAGAGCTAACCTGCTAAAAATATTCATTATTAGAATGAAATTAGAGAACTTTTGCCACATGTTGGAGGAAGTGAAATCTTTTCCCACAGACAGACCTGGATCTCTCAGGCAAGTTTTCCCAGGGTCCCTAACTTGGCTTGGCACCTCCAGTCTCCGTCTCACTCAAGACCTTCCCCCAAAGACTCCTCTAAGATACAAATCTGATTTTCTGAACATGCTTCAGCCTCCTCACGCTGTCAGGACAAAGTCCATCTTCCTGATTGTATCCGAACAATCCTCACCATCTGGTTCCAATAGCCTCATTTACTGTCCTTTGCATATCAGTCAGACCGAGCTCTGTGCAAGGCCCCTTCCCTTCCCCCAACCCACACACCATTTTCTGTTTGTGCATCATGTTCCTTCTGCCTAGAACCCTCCCCACCTGTGATGATGTCCCCAGTGGACACTCTGCTTCCCACATCACTGAACTCATCAATCAAATTGCAATTTCCTGTTGAACTATTGGTACTGTCACCACTACGAAGAGCTAATATTTAGGAACACTTAACTGTGGGTCAAGCACTACATTATTCCATTTGATCTTCACTTATAATGGATAAGGGATCTAACCACACTCAAGGAAGCCAGGTGACGCCAGGATGTGAATGCACACATTCTGACTACGTAGCCCTGGTTCTTAACATCTGCATCAGTGGTTCTCAATGAGGCGATTTTGCCTCCCAGCAAACATTTGATAATCCCCGGAGACATCGCTGGGTGAGTGAAAGCTACTGGATCTAGCAGCATCCAGTGGGCAGAAGCCAGCGGTGTTGCTAAACATCCTATGATACACAGGATAGTCCTCTTGCCGCAAAGAGTTATCTGGCTCAAAAGGCTGACGACTCAGAGGTGCAGAAGAAATTGTCCCAAATGCTGCTAGTACCTGTTGCTGAGAATCACTGCTGTACACTGAATCACTCCCCGCAGATCACCCCAGGAGACTATGAGCATCTCTACGGCAAGGAGTTTTAAATGTTCACATGATGTCTTGTACATACCATCGTTCCTGGCACCTGTTAGGTGTCCAGTGCATTTAGGACGAATGGAAGGATGGACTTCGGGAGAAAAACAAAGTTTATTTATTTTAAGGCTCATTTTTGTGTGTGTATGTGTGTGGCAACTTCAATACAGAAATCTGAACACCTATATAAAATGAATAGAAAACATGCATGTGGAGTCCACTCAAGATCGTATTTCCACCTTCTCAACATCTTGTGTTTATTGGTGCACAAAGTCTGAGGTTACATTAATAAGCCAGGTGCCCAAGGCCACAAGGAGACATTTTTCAAATTTTGTCTAACTACTGTGCCACAGAATAAATTGATAGATTCACCATCTACCTAGGCTATTAACTTAAATTAACCTTAAAAAAAGATATTCTGAAGCCAGAGTTGTGACATAGGGCGTTAGGCTGCAGCCTGTGACACAGTCATCCCATATGGGCGCTGGTTGGAGACCCAGCTGCTCCACTTCTGAACCAAATACCTGCTGGTGTGCCTGGGAGACTGCGGAAAATGGCCAAAGTTCCTGAACCCACATGGGAGACCCAGAAGAAGCTCCTGGCTCCTGGCTTTGGTCTGGCCCAGCCTCAGCCAGTGCGGCCATTAGGGGAATCAACCAGCAGATGGAAGATCTCTCTCTGACTCTGTCACTCCCTCTCGCTCTGTGTAACTCTGCCTTTCAAATAAGTAAAAATAAAACCTTTTTTTTTTTTTAAAGAAAGATATTCTGTAAAAAGTTCCCCTGGTTTCTTCTTCTTCCTTATTTTTTGAAGTAAATAATGTAAGAGTAAACAATACTATATGTCCCCTATTGCTGCTGGAAGTTAGAACTAAACCCATTTTCTCTATCTCCGGTTAGTGGGATCAGAAATCACACTTCGGAGAAACCAAAAAAAGGCAAACACCTGCACAGCACAAATAAGCTAGTCTCCAGCTCATGTAACTCAACCAAGATGGTCTCTGACTTAGAATGGTTCACTCATGCTTTCTCCGGGAAGGAGATGCGTATTCAGTGGAAACTAGACTTCAGATTCGGGATTTTGATCTTTTCCAGGACTTCGGACCGGCGTGTGATCCTCTGCGGCCACGGTGGGCGGGAGCGGAGAGCAGCTCGCCGTCAGCCCGGCGGTCAGGACGGGGAACTCCCGGCGCTTTGCAGCGCCCCGCGCGGCCAAGCGGTGCTGTGCAGCAAGCACTTTACACTCACATTTTCAACTTACGATGGGTTTGATCGGGCATGACCCCATCGTAAGTCGAGGCACATCAGTACACAAAAACATCAGACATGAGGAAAGATATAGATCATGCTTTCAATATTTTTAAAGCAACCGGAATTGTAGCAAGATTTTTTACATCATCCCAGAACTCTTCAACAATGTATTGACCTGTGTTGTACACAACTGCTGGATTTTTTTTTTCTGTGAAAAAAAGCAAAACACTTCTGCTGTGGAGCACGATGCTGTTCCTTTGATTTGTCACTTGGTATAAAATGTAGTAAGAGGTCAAAATGGAGGAGGCTAACTTGCAAGTGTAATAGAGTGAACTGTTCCTAAAGATCTCTTGTACTGAACTTCAGCCCCTGGAGGTTTAACACACTCACACATTGCACGCACAGACACACACACACACACACAGATACACACACACACTCAAAAATAGGCAATCAAACAAGCTTTTCTACCTCCTCCCTCACCACTGCCTTGGACAACGCACACTAGTATAAAAAACAGCTCTGAAAATTTCTGCATTATGTTGTTCAACTCAAGGTTTCCCAAAAGTAATTGATCATAAAGTAAAAAAGAAAGTAGTAAATAAAAACAAAGTCGATTAAATGAGGATCTGCCCACGTATTCAGGAGTAAGTAGAAGGGACTGGAAACGAGACTAGAGGCTTGGGACACCAGCTCACCTGTGCCATGTTTCATCACCATCTGGAAGCTGGGAATGGAAGCACAGCAGAAGGCAGAGGCCTGTGTGCCTTTCTCACTGTATGTGCGAACCTGACACACATTTGTCACAGAGACAGACTCCGCATGCACAGACATGCACGCTGGTGACACATTTACGCATATGGGAGAAAAACATGAGAAAGAGGACCAAGCCGGGGAAATGTCACGATCGTAATCACAGAACATCATTTTCTAGCCGCTTGCTCTGGGTAGGCCTCACTGACATCTGGGAAAAGCCAGGGTCAGGGAGAAAGTCTACCCCACAAAGTCAGGGAGAAGCAACATATGCCGAGAGCAGCAGAATCCTCAAGAAGTTCCAAATGTCACAAATACTATGACAGAACCACGACTGCCATCTCAACTCTCCCCAGCACTAACATTCCTGGGTCCCCCAGGAGTCAAATAAGCACAGGACATTCATGGAGAAAGAAGACACATGCGCTGTCAATGTGCGTGCCTTTGGTTGGTCATGCTTTTGCATCAATCAACTCATCATTCATGACTTTCTGATAAATCCCTAAATTCTTGATCACAGAAGGGAAGCCAAAATTCCCTGAAGGCCTTCTTTTGGAACTAGCAAGTTGACTGAGTAACTGCAGATCTATCCTTTCCTAATTACTACAGGTGCCTCATCTATTGTCTACTCTTAGAGCACACACACATATAATACCTATATACTTATACATGCGTGCACAATGATAAAGAGTAAAATATGAATTTCTTTTAAAAGCAGGATCAGGAAACATCAAAATACACAGACAAGGAAAAATAAATAAAGCAAAGCTCAAACATGTTAGCCAGAACCCTCCTCATCCTGACAAGCTGGGCCATGAATTTGTCTTTTGATTTCCTGTTCTTCAAACACTTTCATGCAAATGTCATTTAATTTTTGGTAATTGTCGCCCAGCAGACAGTTCAAGGTTATATTTTCTGGCAGAAGCCTCAAACCAGATATTCTGGCTTGTTAAGAGCAGATCCACAGAGTGTGCAAGAGGGTGAACACCGTGATGAAGCGTCTTCTGGGAGCTGCATGTTAGGAGGTCTGACCGTCATGATGGGAAGGCTCCAGCGTGACTTCCTGGACCAGCAGTTAAGGATCCTGGGTTCTAATTCCAGGCTCCCCGGAATTGCTACTTGGAAGAGATACCTAAGTTCACAGCAGAGCTCCGTTTCTCACTCAATAAAAATAGTACTGCACAAGAAGAGCTGCCAGTACAGAAAGTCTCCGAAGTCCCCAGAAATTAGGACAGGAGAGACCAGAGAACATTAGCATTGAACGTGGATCACTATTCCAGCTGTCAGTTGGCCAGATTCCTGAGAGGAGGCTATGGAAATGCATTACTTGTGACTCAGTGATTTGGAGCCTGCCCGCCACTTGCTTAAGTGACATAATTGACTAACAAGTTTGGGAACTTAAAGGGCAGAGTGAGCATCCTCCTGCAGAAACTTACCGGCCTAATACATTCAGCGCACGCCACTTTGACACAAGAGAATCCTGGGTGAATCCCGCTGGAATTGCACTAATACACACAGGCTGCAGAAACCACAAAACAGCTCCCTCCTCGGGGATAAAACAACTTTTATTTCATTTGGGGTCATATGAGAAATTCTAATGGGCTATACATTTCATCACAATGGATGATTATTTATTGTAACACATGTACATCCTCTTATGGGTCACTGGGCTGCACGCTGAACTGTCAGACGCCTAGCAGGACCAGGCACACAGTAGGTGCACAGACATACGAAGGCTGAAAGAGGAGTGACAAGCAAAGAGTCAACAACTTTAAATAAAGCAAGGGGTTAACTTGCCATGCATTGCTCAACCAGCTCTGACACCAGAACAAGCCCTTCTAGCAAAACAGTCAGCTGTGATCTGGACATATGATGCAATCCAGGCAGCAAACATTCACTTTGGACAAAACCAAGTCAGAAGATGACACTTAATACCCTCACAGAAGGGAAAGAGGAGCACCGGCCCTCCCCACACCACCTTCCATCCATTCCTCCAAGTGTTTGATCTATGCTCCAGCGCTCAGCTCTTAACTGGGCCCTGGGGAATCAAGGATAGACAAACCCACACACAGCCCCTCACCACACCATAGAGGTGGCAGCAGAAATTGAAACTGACTGCTCTGTAGGAGGAGAAGGGCCACACAGACAGAAGCGCAAAGCATCAGGGCGGCTCGTTCTGAAAGGTTTATGGTCATCGAGCCATCTTCAAGCGCTGGGATGCCCTGTCTTCTCAGATTGCTCTCAGACACTGGATATTCGAGAAAGTTAGCTTAAAAAGGAATTGCTGCCCATTCATTCCTCTAGGTTTTCTGAGCTCTGTTTCTGCACTGGGGACTATGGCCAGCACCTCCACCACTGAACCATCCCAGGTTGGGCCCCCAGAGCCTAACTTGCATGCTGGGTTCCCTTTTACCGTTATGCCTTCTGGACACGTTTTCCTCTTGAAGACTGGTGAAAGACGTGACCATACAAATGGCTTTACCGCACTTTCTGTAGAAGTGAAGCTCACGTGTTGTCTATGGTACCTGAGTGTATACTAGTTGCAGGTGCCATGGTAAGCACTCTATTGTTATCTGGTCTGTCTTTGCAACTTTCATCTCCAGTCTCCCCTCTTTTTTTCCTGTTAACTTGCCTACCAAGAAGCTCAGAGCCAAATTAAATATTCTAAAGCAGCAAACACTTAGGATTTTAGATCATCTTCCAGCTTCTGCAAGACTTTGTTCTTTCTCTCTCTCATTTTGTGAGATTCTTATTATGCATTTACTCAGACACATTTCTGAAAGTTGATACTCAATAAATAAAAACAAATGATCATAATCATCACGGTCATTTCCTTTATTCCCAATTGGCAAGAATTTCCATTAATAATTAATTTGAAGATGACCCCTTGAGTATCATGTCCTGGCCACTTGAAAACTCAGATAATGCAATATTTCCCACAACCACCTGGTTCAGAATATTTTTATGAAAATGTGAAAGCGACAAGGGGAAAAGTTGGCTGATCTAACTACAGCATGTAGTAATTACCAGGCTATCTCCAGATCTATTGCCAAGGGCTACTTCTCTTCTGCAGGGTCCTGACTGTCCCTTTGTGCCCCTTCCCCATCAACCACTACTGCAGATCAAACCATGCCACCACACACTCATGGTCCCCGTAGGGCTGCCAAGGCCAGAGACACTGCCAGGGCCTGCTGAGTGAGAAGATAATGCTATCACCCAGTGATGTTTGGTCCCTGGAATCACTCTTAGCCTTGACAGTGCCTCTGGAACTCACGATTCTGCTGAAATTCAGGGAGCTGGAGGATGGTGCCGTCAGAGACTCTAGGTAACAAGCAAGGCACACTCTGCTCCTGAGGATTTCCGAGTGCTGAAGGCACGAGCTCTCGGGAGAAACTCACAGAAATGACTGCATTGTCACGGCACAGAATGGAGGGCCAGCTTTTGTCTCAAAGAAAAAGAGAGAAAAATAAGCAAAGAGTGAACTCTATGCACATACAGCACAGATCTTGGCTGCCCAGTTGGCGCCCACTTGGGAAGCTTCGTCAGACATTTGGGGGAACACAATGATACTTGGGTGCAACAATTAATTTATTCAACAAGGATTTACCCAGCACCTACTCTGTGCCAACTACTATTCTATATGCTGGAAAATCAAGCATGAGGCACCATGACCTCTATTCTCCTGGGTTCTATATTCTAGGGAAGGCAGACAGGTAATCAACAAGTATCAGTGGAAACGAACAATTCAGATCCCAAATAAGATCCAAGCAGGAAAAAGAAGGAAGCAACCAAATAGCTGAAAGGGAGTAAGCGCCTCCCTTTGCTCAGGTGGTCATGAAAGAGCTTTCTAAGAAGGTGACATATTGTTTTACACTAAAATGAGAAAGAGCGAAAGAAACCAATCACCTTGACTATGATTTCCATCAAAAGGATGAGCTTACTATAAAAAGAAACATGCAACCCATTGGTAGTTCCACACACCCCATGCTGCAAAGGATTGCAAAAATCCCAGAAAGGAAATGGAATCCACAGCCTTCTCTCATCTTAAGGAGGTTTTAGAAAATCATCCTCACTCAAATAGACTGAACTAAAAGGAACGTCTTAACCCATCACCAAATTACAGCAGAATTCACTACAAAGCAGTTAAAGGGGAAAATGAAATATTTATTTCCCTTTGTAGCCTAAGTTTATGAAAGAATGTTCCAATGTCATTGGGATTATGGGTTTGCATTGTAATGCCAACAGAAATTGCTTCCTTAAAAAAATCAAAAGCAGTTCTGTAGTTATATTCATCTACTTTGGCTCCTTATGAAACAAGGACAAATTGTATTTACTAGCAGATGGTTCCACTTCCAATATATAGTAAGCCCTTGAAATTAAATGAAAATAAGATCCTGACAGTATCTGTTTAACACGCACAAATAATAAATGGGGGTTTGTTCACCAATGCCTTCACAGAGAATACCCCACACACATCAATTAGTACTGATTTTCTGTTAGAGTCCATCAAAACGGCACGAAAACATGCACTGTTCAAAATACTTTGCACTGAACCACCTTTCTCATGAATGCTTTCTAGCGTCTGACTTCTTTCAAAATTAGAAATAATTAAGCAGCAGTGAACTGGGGAGCAAATCAGTCACCACGAATACTCAGAATGAATCACAGAACATTTTGACCGAAATGCGATTTTTACCCTTTTGCAGTGCAATGCATGTAACATACTGTTACAGCGTACATAAGCATACTCAACTAAGGCCAAATCATGAATGAAAATATGGCCCAACAGGTGTACGCGACCTAATAATATATTTGCCATGATAAAAACTGCTGTTCTCTGATACCAACACACTGCAAGGTATGCCTCACTTCTTCAACTACAGAACAGGTCTTTAAAAAGTGAATCTCACGCCTACCTCAGACCAAAGACCTGCTAAGTGGAAGAATTGATTTCCAATGTGTTTACTGATGGATCTAGACGTGCGTGGAGAGGGCAGGATGGCAGTCTGAACCTGGCTTTTCAGGTAACCGCTCTCTTCCTCCTCCGACTCACTTTACCAGTTGTTATGCTTCTAGACTCTTCTTTTAAAAATCTCGCGTTTGGCGTAAATCGCATGCTTTTTTAACCTTTCATTAATAATAACAACAACCACCCTTCGCGTTTCCTCCTCCGTGGAACAAATCAGAAGGCTTAAAATTAGCACTACGAATAATCTCACAATGGTCATTGGGAAGTCCTCCAACAAAAATGACAGCGGCAGCTCGCGAGGACGAAACGCAAGCTCCCCCGTGGCGAGCCCGACCCTGAAGGCTGGGGGGCGCACAGCCGGCACGACCACCCGGAGGCCACCCGGAGGAAGAGGCGCCCGCCCCGGGTGGCTGCCCAAGCCGCCGCCGCTGTGTGTGCGTGAGGGGGCGGAGGGAGTGGAGTCGCCAGGCACCCGCGGCAGCGCACGCCAGCCTTCGGGATCCTTCTGCTTCCAAACCCCGAATGCCCAGCCAGGAGGGAAGGGTCGGGCGCACGAGGGTAGCTGCAGGCTCACAGTCCCTTTAAACTGCCCCCCCCACCCCACCCCCGAGCCTGCCAACCTTTTCCGAAGCCCCGCGTCCTACAACTTCCTCCTCATGGAAACTTCCACTGCGCTCGGCGCTGAGGATGCCAAACTCCATTTCACAAGGAGCCTGTCAACAACTGGGCTTGGGTCGCAGGCACAGAGCGGCTGCTATCCTAGGGGGCTCCGGCCACCCCGGCCCGCCGCTGCCCACGCCGCGGCTTCCCTGGCCGCCCCCGCCACCGCGAGCTGCCCGACGCGAGCCCGGGGGGCGCCTTCTCCAGACCCGGGCGCCGCAGCCCCGCGGAGCAGGTAGCGAGGGCGGCTGACACCCCCGCCGCCCGCCCGCCCGCCCGCCCGTGCGCGCGCCCGCCCGCCCGTGCGCGCGCCCGCCCTTCAGGCTCCCGCAACGCCCGTCACCACCCCCGCCGGCCCTCCGGACAGCTGCAACTGTCGCCCCTCAGCCGCCGCCCCGACCCCTGCCGCCGCCTCCGCGCGCTCCTCTCGCCCAATTACCGGTGCCGTGGAGCCGGTGGGGTCGAGCGCCCCTGCCCGGGGAGGCAGCCTGCGGGCGTTTGCCCGAGCCCGGGAGCAGAAGGTCTCCTCTCCCAGCGCACTCACATTATTCATGCAAAGTTAATCCCCGCCGCGTCACGGCCGCCCGCCCGAGGATGTGCGCCTTCCTTGGCCAAGCCCCGCAGTCTCCACCCTCCTCCGCCCCCTCCTCCCGGCGGCGGGGTCCCGGGCAGCGCCGGCGACGGGGCGTCGCGCGACTCCTACAAAATGTCAACTCCCCGGGCGACGAGAGGCGGCCGCAGCCAGGGCCGCGCCGGCCCTCCCCGGCCACTCCACTTTTATAGGCGTAGCGAGCGAGTGCGGCCGGGATGCCCGAGTCTCCGCCTCTCCGAGCCCCCCGCGCGCGCGCCCGGCCCGCCCCGGCCCGCTTCGCGGCGGCGGCGCTGCCTTACTCCGGGCCCGGGGCGGCTGCTCCGCGCCGGATCTGCGAACCGGTGACCTGGATTCCCCTCCCGTCCTCCCGGCTGTCCGGTTCACGCGGCGGCGGCGGCGGCCAAGAGCAGGCAAACCGGGCTCCACCAGGGGCGCAGTGAGGAAATGGCCTCCTGGCCGCGCACCCCGCCGCTGCCGCCGCCGCCCCGGGCCACCGGGCCAGGACCGATGCTCCCCGCCCCCCCACTCCCCTCGCCTTTCCGAGGCCAGAGCTGCCCCATGCTCACCGCGCCTGTTTTGCGCACCCGGACCCCGGGCCCTGCGCCCCCGCCACCCCAGGGTCTGCCGCCTCCGCACCTGCTTTCCCAGGTGCGGCGCCCCCCCCCCCGCGCCCCCGCCTCCGGCGTGCCCTCCCAGGGGTAGTGACGTCGCCATGGGTTGGGTGGCCTCGCGTCCACCCACCCGACTGCGTGCGCGCGGAGGTGCGCATTTGGGCGTCATTCCTCCAGTTGGAGACGTGGAGGGAACGGGGAGCGGGTGGCACGGGCTCGCGGGGGGCGACCTTCCGGGGCACGGCTGACAGCGCGGCCCGTGCCGCCGCACCGCTGCCTCCCGCGCCCCCGAACCACTTGTGGCGCGCGCGTGTCAGGACAGCGCGGCGCTCTGGCTCCTCCTGGGGCCGCCCGCCCGGCAGGCCGTCTGGCGGTTCTCTTTGCACCACCACCCGGAGAATGGAAGTTTGGAACGTGTCCGGCCGGCCCGGACAGGGGACGCCCTTCGTCCCTGCTGCGCACACGCTGGGGAGAGGTGTGTTCGGGGCCGGGTCCCTCCGCAGGTCCCTGGCGGGACGGCCCGGGAATTCGGCTCTGCCCTGTCAACGTACGCAGCAAACCCGGAAGACAAAACCGAGTGAGGCTTCTGGGCGAGTTCTGTCCCCGGAGAACGGGGGCCACCCACCTCCAGTCCTGAGGGCCCGAGTGGGCGGGGGGCGGCTTGGGAGGACGCAGGCGGCTCGCGACGTGAACGGCCAGACCTGGAGCCGTACTGCGCACCCAGGCTCCTGAAATGGGGGCGGTGGGAAGCTGCGGCGGCGACAGCCCCTTTGGGCGGCTGAGCACGTTTGTTTTCTTAGACAATATTGACACAACCCCGACCTCGTAACTCCGTATACACGCTTATTCGTGTGGCACAGTGTCATAGAGCCACGGCGGTTTGTAGCTTCCACCGTCCGGGGAGCGTTCTAGATCTCCCGCTGGGGACACGTGTTGTTTGGGTCCAGCGTCCCCTGAGCATCCCAGGGAAAGGGGCCGGAGGCTGCCGCCGACCCTGCAGACCGCAGGGCACAACCACAGCGGTGGAGAACTCTCGCCGCCTCCTGCACGCGCAGGATCTGGGGAGCAGGCTGCAACCTCCCCCCCCACCTCCCCAGGCTCTCCCGCTACGGGAAGCAGCCTTTCTTATCGGGCTCCCCGGATCCAGTGTTCCTTGGGTTCTTCCAGAGATATCCGTGCCTTTCTCCATCGCCCAGAATAAGGTGGCACCCCAGGACTGGCGAGCGCCACGGTTCTCCTAGGCAGGGAAGTTTGCTGGGCTTTGCTCCAAAGCTGCCCCGGGGTGTTTTCGGTTGGTTAGGAGGGAAGCTGTGCAGTCTACACCACTTCTTCCAAAAAGGCGGCCCCCTGGTGGCTAACGGTGGGTGGAAAAGCTGCGGCTGAGGAGGAAGAGGCCCGGGGCAGGTGGGCCATGACCTTGAACCAGCAGATCTTCCTGCCTTGCAGGGACCACGGTGCGTTGTGGTCTTCTGCAAACCTTGAAACGAGGGGGAGAAGCGGTCACGCAAGGCCTCCTTGGAGACAGGCCCTAAAGTCTGCTGGTTCTCTTCCTGAGTTTAACTTGGAGCTTTTTTTTTTTCTTTTGCTAAAAAACTGTTGCTTCCCTTCGTTGGAAACAAAACTGTTCTTTTCATCTCATTTTCCTGGAAACTTCTGGGTCGATTCAGGCATTAACGAAACAACCCTGCATTCAAACAATCTATGAGACTGTGGCTGTAAAATATTATTTAACAATATTATTTAATGCACTGTCATTGAAGCAACAGGAACTGCTAGGATTCCATTGGAACTGACCCTCAGATTGGCCTGTTGGTAAATGGTTAACAACAAAACAGGACACTCATTTTCATAAGCCAGGACCCTGCAGGAGGATGCCATGAGGACCTGAATGAAAGCAGAATTTATTATCCAAATTTCGGAGCATGTGGGTCTGTGTCGCCAGGCAGCTCCCCGAGAGGGCACGCCATGGCTGTTTTCAGGACTCGTGATCACATTTCACCAGGTTCTATAAATTTCAAGCTGATGATTCAGTTCAAGGAAGCAGTTCATTCATAGATTCATTCATTCAGCAGCCACTGGTGTAGGAAAATGAACCACAGGATCCAAAGGGCTGAAATTAGTCCATGGTGAGTGTGGCTGGAGGTACAAGGTCTGAGCCCTATTTAAATTTTCAGATATTGTATATTATGGGTGATTATTGCATTATTTTTGATTTTTAAAAAACTTTCCATTACTTACTGAATTTTTTGGCATGTCCTTCGATTTTGTACCTAGGTCAGCTAAGCCTAGATCATGTCCTGCTGTGCCCTCGGTGTTACCAGAGTTAAATCAGAGAAGTAAAATTCAAGTTAGAATTTAGCCTGTGTGAAAGATAATTGTTAGATGGCAAGGGAGGGAGGGAGAGAGATGGAGGTGGGAGAGAAAGAAAAATCAAGGAAGGGTTCCCTGAAAGAGATGTCATTTGAAGCTGTCCATCAAGCGTGGACCAGATTTGTGAAAGCGTGTGTGGACTCTCGGGGGTACCATTCTGAGACAGAACCATGGGTATTCTTTCATTCATTAGATGGCTGCATCCCTCTGCAGCTGGCTGTGCAGCCAAATGGCTTAGCCCTGGAGATTCTGATTCTGTCTCTTTATTGTTGGTTCCTAGAACTTAATTTTGCTCTGAGGGCCCCAGGGATTGTGGTCCATAAGAGCTGGATGGGAAGATATGATCTTCACAGCCCTTTAGAAATGACAGACTCTTAGGGAAGATGACAGGTTCAAAGGGAGTTCAAGGGTAAGGGTTCAGTGAGAAAGGTATGAATACAGTCACCTCTCAGTATCAGAAGGGATTGGTTCCAGGACTCCTTCCCCCAACAGTATCCGTATCCGCAGGTGCTCAAGTCCCTCCTACAAAATGGCTTGGCATTTGCATATAACCCAAACACATCCTTCCCTATATATCAAGTCATCTTTTTCTGGATTCCTTAGAACACCTAATGTACTGTAAATGCTATGAAAATCATTATTATACTGTATTTTGGGGGAAATTATGATGAGAAAATTTTCTGTACATGTTCAGTACAGATGCAAGTTTTGTTCCCAATCTTTTTGTCTTGTGGTTGGTTGACTCTAAGGATGGGACATCTGCAAATCTAGAGGGTCAACAGTATATACCTCTACGTGAGAGCTATCAAGGAGACCAAGATAGAGCTGGAAGAATGAGAGGCTTCCAGGGAGGATTTCCTACATAAGGTCACTAGGTGGAAATTTTGATAGAAGCCAGTGAGAGGGAAAGGCAGAGCTTGCTGTGTTATTTGCAGGACCGATACAAAATGAAAATTGAGAGCTCTTTACTGAAGAAGCTGGGAAAAATGGCACCAAAGGTACAAAATGTAAAGCTGTCTCCTTTTTCCATGTTCTGTCTTTGGAATTGTCAGGATTTTTTTTATTTGTTGTTAAATGTCCTTCTAAGTAAGGGGAAACAAACCTGAAATTTTAGGTCATCTTAGTATTTTGCAGTGTCAATTTTCAGTGCAAATATAAGAGCATTGGACTCACATGTGAAATTAACGAAATTATATTATCTGTATTTTGTAGCTCACATATACATATGTGTTTTGTTCTACCAGAGCAGTGGAAACATGACATGAAACTGCCCTTCTTCATACCTGCCCATTCTACCACCACTCATTGGCTTACTGACGAGTGAGGACGAATTGCAAGGAAAAGGAATTACATGTAGGTTACTCCATTTTTCCTTTTCTTTCTATGTCATCATTTTCATAGTAAGTGATTAGTTAACACAGGGAGGTAATGTGAATAAGAAAGGACATGGTTGTTGCCTTCTTCGTTCAAACAAAGTTCCGTTTGGAGCAGAAGGCATGTGTTGTAACCTGCTTACTTCGTAGCCCCCATGAGTTTCCTGAAGTCCTGCAGTTTGTGGGTCCAATGGAATTCAGTGCTTGTGAGTGCTGTCTGTGAGTGTAGCAGTGAAAAATTGCTGTGGACATGCATGTGATATGTACATCCCATGTTCAAATACATGTGCCACTGCCCCATCAGACTTCATTTACAAGGTAGAAGTTCAAACATAAAATTATTAGGAATTTCAATCTGATGATAATAGGATATTGAACTCAGTGCCAGTCCCCTAGCCAGGCTCCATGTGCACAGCTTTAGTGACCATGAACCTGGCCTTGGGGAACAAACTTGATCCTTTGCTGTAGTAGAAGCCTAGAGTATGTTGAAGTGCAGTAGACATTTTGGCATGATCAGACCTAGCAACTCATGGCTCCTACCTGTATAACATGGCTAAACAGGATTTGGGTACTGTCCTGAATCCTCCACATAGTTTTCAAAGAACTCAAAGTATTGTTTTGCACTCCATTCCCTAGATGGGCAAGCTGACACACAGGATGACACAAGAACCTGCTCAGGCTCGGGCCCAGGTGCTGTGGCAGAGGGTGTACCCTCAACCATCCCATCATCATCATCACATCACCTGTGTGCACTAAAAGAGATCGCAGGGCAAGTGCATGAGGCTGGAAAAATGGGAGCATGTTCTGGGAGTCATGAGTCATCTTCATAGCTCCTTGCTGAAGGGACTGCTGTGCCCCAGGCCAATCAGAAGAGGGCCAGGCAGGCATTTGGTGTTAAGAGTTAAGATGCTGCTTGGGACACTTGCTTCCCATATAGGAGTGTCTGGTTTGAGTGCCAATTAACCCCCCAATTCCAGCTCACTGCTAATGTGCACCCTGGGATGATTGGGTGATAGCTCAGGTGGTTGGTCCCTGCCTCCCACATGGGAGACCTGGATTGAGTATCTGGCTCCTGTATTCCACCTGATCCAGCACCAGCTGTTGTAGGCATTCGGGTAATATACAAACCAATGGAAGCACACGCTCTCTCTCTCGCTCTCTCTCTCTCCCTCTCTCTCTCCTTTCTCTCTCTGAAGAAAAGGAGTGGTGGGGTGAGCAGGGGGGAGAAGAAGGGAGAAAGAAAAGGCCTTTTTAAAAAGTCATGCATGTAGGTAAGGCTGCAGTCTGTGATGCCAGCATCCCATATGTGAGGTGGTTCAAGTCCTGGCTGCTCTGCTTCCAATCCAGCTTCCTGTTAATGGCCTGGGAGAGCAATAGAAGAAGGCCCAGGTACTTGGGCCCCTGAACCTGTGTGGGAGACCCAGAAGAAGCTCCTGGCTCCTGGCTTAGGATCAGTGCAGCTCTGGCCATTGTGGCCATTTGAGGAGTGAACCAGCGGATGGAAGACTCTCTCTGTGCCTGTGCCTCTGCCTCTCTGTAACTCTGCTTTTCAAATAAATAAATAAATAAATATTAAAAAGGAATCATTTTTTTTCTTTAACTAGACACAGCTAAAATAATGAGATAGGTATGAGCTTATTAAACATGAATATGAATATAGGTCCTAAACAGAAGATTGGGCTAAAAAAAAAGTTCAGGGTGATAATATTTTAGGTATGTCTTATTTACATATAGTAAGAGAGACAAATTCTAAGTGTTCGGTTTGATGAATTTTTATATTTGTATATCCCCAGAACAAGACAGAAAATATTCCCAGAATGTAAAACATTTGTACTTTTTCTCTGTCGATTATTACCCCCTTCTGCACGTAACCACTGTTTTGAATTCTGTCACCATTGATGAGCTTTCCGAGAGCTTGAACTTTAAATAATTGGAATCATACAACGTGTTCTCTCTTACACCTGGCTGCTTTCACTCAGTGTAATGTTTTTAGATAACTGTACACTATTGTGTGGATCAGAAAGTGGTTCTATTTTTAATTTCTGTTTGACATTTCATATATAAATATAACATAATTTGTTTATTCATTTTCCAGTTGATAGACATGTAAGTGGTTTCTGGTTTGAACAGTTTGAGAATATCACAAACAAAGCATTATGAACATGCTTGAACAATGCTTTTTGTGGATATGTGCTCTCGGTTGTCTTGCGTATGTGCTTAGGAGAGGAATTGCTGGTCATAAATCATCTCTGAATGACTCTGCAAGTTCTCTGGGGTGTTAGCGCAGTCCTGAGCAACACAAAGATGATCAATTAGCATCTTCTGACTTTGGTTCATTTTTACAGTGATCACAAACAGAATAGTGAAAGTCTGGTAGAACCTAACTTGAGTCAATATTATACAGTATCACAACATGAAGGTGCTAAAAATAATTAGAATTGAAAATCAATATTGCCTATATACCAATTATCTAATTGCTGCTGCAAAACATTTCTTAAGAACTAAGATACAGACTAAAAACCTGTGTAAAAATGAAGATACTCATGTATTACAGTGCATCAAGAAAAATGTAATGGGGGAAAGGAATGTAGGAACACCATAGCATTTACTAATGAAGGCTTAACTTCCTCCTGTTTCAGAGATAGTTTTTTTTTAAATTTTTTATTATTTTTTTTATTTATTGACAGGCAGAGTGGACAGTGAGAGAAAGAGACAGAGAGAAAGGTCTTCCTTTGCCGTTGGTTCACCCTCCAATGGCTGCCGCGGCAGGCGCACCGCGCTGATCCGATGGCAGGAGCCAGGTGCTTCTCCTGGTCTCCCATGGGGTGCAGGGCCCAAGCACTTGGGCCATCCTCCACTGCACTCCCTGGCCACAGCAGAGAGCTGGCCTGGAAGAGGGGCAACCGGGACAGAATCCGGCGCCCCGACCGGGACTAGAACCCAGTGTGCCAGCGCCACAAGGCGGAGGATTGGCCTAGTGAGCCGCGGCGCCAGCTTCAGAGATAGTTTTAAGATGACCTCAGTCATTGCTACTGGACTGTAATGACCTATGCTCATGATGAGTGCACAAAAAATTCAATACTTTGTTAATTATTTGTCAGTCACTGAAGAAATCTAATGAATCAAGACACATACATTTTCCCAACACATGTCAATTAAGTTAACTTCTACTTCTCTTTTGTAATGTTTATATAAATAAAAATCAAAATGTAATTTTAAAAATTTAGTTAAAATACTCTTTCTGCTTAGGAATGGAATAAAGTGAATCTTATTTATTTTCATGGAGAAGATGGATGTGTTTAGATCTGATACCACATATAACATGATGATCATGATTATGGACGATTTTGAGATCTTTAAAATTCCTGAATGGGGGCCAATGCTGTGGCGTGGAAGGTTAAGCCTCTGCCTGCAGTGCCAGCATCCTATATGGGTAGTCCCAACTGCTCCACTTTGACCCGGCTTCCTGCTAATGTGTCTGGGAAAGCAGCAGAACATGACCCAAGTGCTTGGGTCTCTGCACCTATGTGGGAGACCAGAAAGAAATTTCTGGCTACTGGCTTTGGCCTGGCACAGCTTCTGCCATTGCAGCCATTTGGGCAGTGAACCAGCAGCGGAAGATCTCTCTATTTACCTCCCTCCTTCTCTCTCTGTATTTCAGCCTTTCAAATAAATAAATAAATCTTTTTTTAAAAAAATTCCTGAATGATTCAGATGTGCAGAAACAGTCATAAGTTTGAATTTACTTGTTCTGTCAGCTTAAGTGAGCTTCTCAATTTGAGGGCAACACAGGTCTTAGCAACAGCTCCTATTTTCATTCAGTGTTGTTCTTTTAGGATAAAACTCCCCTCATCCTTGGCTTACAAAGCAAGACACAAAATATTCATAGGGAGCGCCTACAAACACAACTGCAAAAACACATTCTGAATGCCTGTAACTGCAACGCTAGGAAAAACAATCAAATCCAGTGCTGATGCAAGAAAGCCCCGGGTTTTCAGTTATGCAGGCTGAGAGCAAAGCCATCCCCGCTGGGTAACACAGGTAAGGTGCTGACGAAGGATGTGAGTTTCGGCTTTGTGTCCTTTCTGTTCCTGTGATCTGGGGACATAATTTCTAAGCCTCAGTTTCCTCATCTGGAAAAAAAAAATGGACACAACTATCATACCCATCTCACAGGGAAGTCTGTAATCCTAGATGGCCAATGCTATGCAGAGGCCACGGGCGCATACTACTTAGCTTATCAATGTGATCTCTCCTTATTTTGGAAACTTAGAAAAATGACAAAAGCCCAACTTTTATCCTGAAAGGGAAAGGGCCTTTTTTTTATTTTCAAGTTAACTACTCAACAAATACTTACAAATACTCCTAACAGCACACTGCCTGCTACCCAGGCAGGCTATTCTGGGTGCTAAAGTAAGCAAGACAGCCAAACTCTTTCCCTCTGTGAGCCTTCAACGTCATTGAGTGGGATGTCAGTTCTCTGAAGGAGGGGCTTGTCTATCTTTGGCAAAGATGAGCCCAAACCTAAATACATGGCTGAATTCAGACTTGCAGAAGCGATGTCTTCTGGAGACAGATTCCTTTTGCTGATAAACAAGCACTAGCTTCTAGCAGTGGCCTTTTGGAGGAAATGACTCAATTCTTAGGGCTTTTTGTGAGTAGTTTCCCTGTGACATAAGCTAACTGCTGCAAAATTCTTAAGTTTCTCTAACATGAAGCATCTAGAATGTTGGTAACTTTTTTTTTTCCTCCAACACAGGACAAAATAGAATCATCCGGAAATCTCCAAGTATTGAATTTGTAGCTAACGTGGTCTGAACCAGGCTCATAGTTACTAGAGTGCCCTTGGCCTAGTCATTTCTTTCCTGGTCGTCCCACGCATATGAATAAACACAAGGGATCACTCTAAGTGAACCCCTCCTAGCTCTTGTGTTCTAAGAGTCCATGCAATTGTATTTCCATTCAACAATCAGAGAAAGGTCTTCATTTTGAGGAGTGCTCTCTATACTTTCTAATAATATCTTTGTATTCATTGACTAAATGAAGGAACTTAAGAATTTAATGATTTCAAAGCAAGATCTGGTCCCCTGAATGGGGTAAAAATGAAATGGACTTAAGTTCCATTCACAATGGAAGGCTCTCTGGGGAAGACATGAAAGTGCTTTCCTTTTTTTCCTGATGATTTGTAGGCATTTTTTTTCCCATTAGATGCATATATCTAGTAGCTGGAAGCTTTTATTTGCTTGTCTGGGTGAACTACAGATTGAATTTCCCATCACTTTTGCTTTTAATTAGTTGATGGTTGGAGAAGCTGAGAAGCTGTACATTCAGATCATGAAATGTTCTTTTCTGGTATTCCTTTCAATGATTGCCGCTCCATCTTCCACTCATTCATGACATTTAAAAAATGACAGTGAAGTGTGGGACTCTGCATGAGAGCATTCAAGATTTCTAAGTGGAGAACATTTCATCTAGATTCAGATTTTAAACCTCTTTATCTCTGGCCATAAAAAGTGTTATTGATTCAAGCTGTTGGGTTGATTGACTCGAGAGTATCCCTACCAGGAAGTGTCTCGCTCCCATCAAGTGTGTGCCTACTCCTTCCTTCTTCCTCCAAGCTTCAGTGCAGTATTTGAAAGAAGGCTTTGTGGCTCCTGAGGTTAGAGGAAACACCAGCAACAAGAAAGAATGTTGAATCATTCACATTATTGCCTCTAGTTCATTTCCCTGAGCCCTATGTTTCTTTCCATCTGCAAAATGGAGAAAAAAAAATCTTAATTTCTAAGGAGACTATCAAAAATCTCATTTAAAAAATGTTGAACAATGCCTTGATCAGTAAAGTTTAATTTTCCTATTCTTTTCACAAATGATCTTTCTCAGGAGTGAAGCCACATCATTTCATGATTCATGGCCAGAATAAAATGCACAAAAATACCTAAAAGGCAGGCAGGGAGCAGAGACCATGTCTCCTGAAGGGAGGCAGTGTTGGGATGCCTATCGGCTGGGTCTCAATCCCCTGTCACTGTTGACAATGTAATTGCTAGAGCCTGCATATTCAGTTTGCCTAACAGAAGAATGGTCATGTGGAGAACAAGTCTCGGTTTTCTTTACTGTAACATGGACATGTGATTTCTGTCTTTCCGGCTTCATGAAATTAAATTATGAAGAACTAATCAGATAATACAGAAGGAATAGTACAGAGGCAGTGTGCCCTGACCTGCGAAATCACCGGCTCTTCTGTAAGCCAGAGGCAAGGACTTGGAGCCTGCATTTACTTCTAAGCTGAGAACTGAAACTAGCAGACCTCAACAAGCAACCATGATAGGTGAGCAGCTTCCTCTTCTTGACTTTTGGCCCCTAATTTTAATTCAAACTTCTTGATTCTTCAAGTTCCTGTTTTTCTACTGTTTCTAATGTTTGTTTAATCAGAAAAACAATTCAGTCTAAAGCTGAGCCCCAGTGGACCCTTAAGGCCATAACCTATGAAAGACAGCCACCCATAATTCATGTTGTGATGGGTGACAGAGACCATGGCTTGCTATGACAGCAAAGACCCTTATAAAATTAATTTTTGCTATACTATCAACGTAGCAAGTTCAATTCTGCCTCAGGGCCTTTGTACATATTGTGATCTCCCTCTAAAACTGTCCTCCTTGATCATTGCATAGCTGAGATTTCTGATGATCAGAATCCTTTCATCACCATGTCATCCAATAGAGCAGCCTCTGATCACTCTCTCGCCCCTTGGTTCTCTAAATGCAACCTTCCCATCCTTGGGATCAGAAAGTCCCTTTTTGCACCTTAAACAAGTTTAAGGGACGGACGAGTTCCACAAACACTGCCTAACTCACCACTTGTAGCCATCCTGAGCAGTCAGATAGGAATGTGCTGTCTGTGATTGTATCAGTTAGGTTTAATTGCTTAACAAGCCACCCAAACATTAGCAGTGCAAAACAGAAATCATGAATTGCATTTAATAGATCTGTGGGCTAGCCAGGCAATCCCTTAACTTGGGTTTGGGTAGTCTATGATCATGTCCCTTACCTGTCTGCTGGTTGGCACACTGGTGTGTCTGGGGCCCCTCAGCCAGCATGGATTAGCCTTGCTCTTATTATAGCCTTTGTCTTCCAGCAGAGTAGCCAAAGATCCTCCACATGGTGGTACCCAAGTCCAGAGACCAGCAAGAGAGTAAGCCCCCAAGGCACAAGCACTTTTCCAGTCTCTGCTTATGTCACATTGCTAAACTTCTATTGGCCAAAGCAAGTCACATGTTCAATCCAGATTTAAGGGCAGGAAAGCATAGGCTGTTTCTCTTGAAGGGAGGATCTGCAGTGTCATGCTGCTGGGATATACTTAGAGGCACACACCAAACTTCTGGCTGGAGAAGTTTAAATGAAAACAATCACAGGTTCCATTCACTCTCCTCTTGGAA
Organism: Oryctolagus cuniculus; assembly: GCF_051225735.1. Taxonomy (NCBI): domain Eukaryota; kingdom Metazoa; phylum Chordata; class Mammalia; order Lagomorpha; family Leporidae; genus Oryctolagus; species Oryctolagus cuniculus. The sequence goes on from NC_142870.1 coordinate 160,384,056, forward strand.
TTGAGCAAAATCTTCAAGGGGCCCCTTGTGATCTCTGGTGCCTTGATCTGTGTAAGGGACTCATCACACACCAGGAATTTTTTTTAAAGATTTATTTTATTTATTTGCAAGGCAGAATTACAGAGCAAGAGGGAGAGAGGGAGAGAGGGAGGGGGGGGAGAGAGAGAGAGAGAGAGAGAGAGAGAGAGAGAGAGGTCTTCTATTTGTTGATTCACTCCCCAGATGGCTGCAAAGCCAGAAGCCAGAATCTTCTCCCTGGTCTCCCAGGTGGGAGCCCAAGCACTTGGGTTTCTTTTGCTGCTTTCCCAGGCACATTAGCAGGGAGCTGGATATAAAGGGGAGCGACCAGAACTAGTGCTCACATGGGATGCCGGCACTGCAGGCAGTGGCTTAACCCACTACACCACAACTCCTGCACCCACATACCAGGAATTTTAGCCAAAGTGTTCCCACAGTGCTTCAGAGATGGGGCCCAGAGCCAAACACAAAGGCTGTTGTGTACTTGAGTTGTAAATTGGTCTTGACCAAACTATGACCCATAGTGACAGGCGTGGGCTCACTCCCATTTTATGCACATGCACAGGGAAAATTAGGCCGAGATCAGATAATAGAGGGTGTTTGTACCTGGAGCAACCATGGCAGGGTGCACTCACCTTATCACAGAGAAGGGAAAGATCCACGCTTCAGGGATTTCAGTAGTGCTGGCAGGCAACGTACCTTGAGTAGGTAGCTTTTATTTCACCCATCCAACATTCCTTGAGGGCAAGGTGCCAGGCTCTGGAAAGATCATGGTTGACGAAGTAAATTGAGATCATCCTTTGTGAAATTTTGAAACAAGTGAGATAGAAAGACATTTAAAAGTATATCCTCCCCCCCCAAAAAAAGAGAAATAAGTATATTCCAATAGAGAGATAGACTTTGAATGCTCTCATCACAGAGAAATGACCAATATTTGAGGTGGCACCTATGTTAATGACCCTGATCTTATCACCAGCATAATGCATACATGTATCAAAACACATTGTGCCCCACACATGTTCTTATGGTCTGCTAGTGTGTGTCAATTAAAAATAAAACAAAGAAACAAAATACTGCCACCCAAGGCATGATGACTTTGAAAACTGATCTTAAGGGAAAAGCAACATAGTTAGAGAAAGGATTTTAAGGGTGGTTTGGTTATACCATTTGGAGAGATTGAAGAAAAGGCCAAGGCAGATGATGAGGAGTGGGCTTTGGAATGTAAGACATGAAATGACAAAAGAGATTTAACTGTGGAAAAGTAATAAGCACTAGAAATGTATAACTGATTTTCCAAAGGAAAGCTGTTCAATGTGTCTTAGTGTAAAGAATTTTGGGAGTGCAATGGAGGATGGCCCAGGTCCTTGGGCCCTGCACCTGCATGGGAGACCAGGAGGGGGCACCTGGCTCCTGGCTTCGGATCGGTGCAGCACGCGGGCCGCCACGCGTTGGCCATAGCGGCCACTTGGGGGGTGAACCAACGGAAAAAGGAGGACCTTTCTCTCTGTCTCTCTCTCTCTCACTGTCTAACTCTGCCTGTCCAAAAAAAAAAGTTTGCAATATGGTCTTTTACATACAACAAACACATCCTTACTAATACACCAGGGAACACTTTGATATTTTTGCTCATTTGTTAATAAACCTATTGTTGTGTGTTTGGGGAAAAAGTATAGCCAGGTAAATAGATAGCTAGATGAATGCATGGATACAGAAATGGAGTTCGAGAAAAAGAAAGAGAGGCTGTCCAAGCCAGGCTGGTGGGTGAAGGACTTGACTGAGATTGGATAGCCATGGAGACTCTCTAACAAAGTGGCATTTCCGCCAAGAACTGAGGGCTGAGCAGAAAAGACCGCAGGATACACAGCAGAAAGCAAAACCAGGGAAATCAGAAAGGACAAATGAAAGACACAGAAAGAATTAAGTGGCAAAAGGGCACCCGAGAAGGTACCCTAAAAAGGAGAGATCTGGGGCAGGTGTTGTGGTGCAGTACGGTAAGCCATCCCCTGGGACCTTCACTTCCCTGAGATCACGTCTCACCTTCACTTCAGATCCAACTTCCTGCTAATGTGCCTTGGAGGCAGCAGATGATGGCCCAAGTACCTGAGCCCCTGCCACCCCCATGGGAGCCCTGGAGGGAGCTGCTGGTTCCTGGCTTCAGCCAGGCCCAGCTCAGGCTGTTGAAGGCATCAGCATATGGGAGCTCCCTGTTTATCCATCAGTCTGTCTCTCTGTCACTCTGCCTTTCAAGAAAATAAACAAGCAAATAATTTTTAAAGGGGAGAACTAACACTCCTTGTGAAAATTATAAAACTCTTTATCCTGAAGTCTCACCAGTGTTTCCCAGGATTTTTTTTTTTTTGCATTTTATTATATTGCTGGATTTGAGCAAAAATTAGTTTAGAAGCACATCTGCTTTAAATTATCATCCTGTTTGAAAGACTGTGTTCTATAAGCAGAACAAAAAACACAAGGATAAAATAAACTTCACAAGTTAAAGACCACACTTAACCCCCACTTAGAAAAAGGAAGAAGAAATTTCATGGTGACTGGGCCTGCTGTATGCTGATTTTATAGTATATTAAATTAAAAATTATAGTATATTAAAATTAAAAATAACTAGCCGGCGCCGCGGCTCACTAGGCTAATCCTCCACCTAGCGGCACCGGCGCACGGGTTCTAGTCCCGGTCAGGGCGCTAGATTCTGTCCCGGTTGCCCCTCTTCCAGGCCAGCTCTCTGCTGTGGCCAGGGAGTGCAGTGGAGGATGGCCCAGGTGCTTGGGCCCTGCACCCCATGGGAGACCAGGAGAAGGACCTGGCTCCTGCCTTCAGATCAGCGCGGTGTGCCGGCTGCAGCGCGCCGGCCACGGCGGCCATTGGAGGGTGAACCAGTGGCAAAGGAAGACCTTTCTCTCTGTCTCTCTCTCTCACTGTCCACTCTGCCTGTCAGAAAAAAAAAATTAAAAATAGCTAAGCTATCTGAGGGAACCAACAATGGCCAGGATTCACTGTGAGGGTTCATGGAAGTGTGTTCCTTATCGCTCTTCAGACACGCAGGAACCTGTGTCTCCTCATTCCCTAGCTGAGCTCCTCCTTTAGGGCTGCTGTAGTCTCACCTTTGAAAAGGACCATGACTCAGTACGCAAAGTGCACACTGCCTCAATTGTTGTCATTGGTATTGGTACCCAACGCAAGCTTGCAGGCCCATGTCTCACAGTCTTAGCACTACAGAAATTCTGCACTGGGCAGGTCCTTGCAGGAGGCTGTGTGTTGCCCAGTAGGAGGCTGGCAGTAGGCCTGGCTTCTACCCACTTGGTGCCAGAAGAACACACATGCAACCCTCCCCCCACATCCCTCAGGTTATGACTACCAAAAATGTTGCCAGACTTTGCCAAATGTCCCTGAGGGGACAAGGTAAGCACTTCTGTTCTACCTGACCTTGTCAGAAAATCTGAGTGTTGCTGTTACAGCTTAATGATTTTCTTAGATTAAGACATGGTTGGGGCTGATGTTGTGGCATGGCTGGTTTAGTTGCTGTCTATGACACAAGCATCCCATATTAGAGCGCCACTTCTAATAGGGAGGAACCTGGGCTGTTCCACTTCCAGTCCAACTCCCTGGTCATGCATCTGAGAAGCAGCAGAAGGCCCAAGTGCTTGGGTCCCCGCCACCCATGTGGGAGACCCAGTGGAGTTTTAGGCTCCTGGCTTTGGCTTAGACCAGCCCAGCCGTTGTGTCCATTTGGCCGGTGAACCAGCAGACAAAGATCCCTCTTTCTCCCTCTTTCTGTTTCTGTCTCTTCCTCTCTAGCTCTCTGCCTTTCAAATAAACAAATAAATCTTTCTTTTTAAAAAGATCTTGCTGATGGGCAAGATCTTTAGCATCTTAAAGAAAATAAGAGAAAAATGTGGATTGATTAGCAATATGCTATTTTATCCATTACTACCTTAAATCAACCAAATTAAATAAGAATTTTAATGTTTTCCTCGGAATAGAGGGCAAATAAACATTCTGAAGCCTAACACTCTAAGTAATACACTTGTCACAAAATGCCCAATAAGCAAGTAAAAATGCGCCAAAAAGAAGATGATTTTTACAAACATTGCTGCAGAGGAAAAAAAAATCCATTAACTAATTATGAATCACCTGCAATTCTCTGGTTTGGCAATTAGTTCCCCGAAATGTAGCCAAGGGAACTAATTGCATTAGAAATACACAGGGGCCGACAGTGTAGTGTGCTGGGTAAATCCTTCCAATACAGTGCCGGCATCCCCTCTGGGTGCTGGTTCAAGTCCCAGCTGCTCCACCTATGATCCAGCTCTCTGCTACTGTGCCTGGGGAAGTGGCAGAAGATGGCCTAAGTGCTTGGGACTCTGTACCCTTGATGGAGATCCAGAAGAAGCTCCTGGCTCCTGGCTTTGGATCAGCCCAGCTCCAGCCATTGTGACCATTTGGGGAATGAACCAGCAGATGGAAGATCTTTCTCTCTGTCTCTCCATCTCTCTTTTTAAAAAAAGAAATATTGTGTCATAAAACAATTCATCTTTTTAAAATACATCAGCAGCAAACTAATCATGTTGAATGGACCCTAAAAAGGTTAATTTTTCCCAGGCCGTTGATGAGACAAAGTAATGTGCATTAACTGCTACTGCCAACATCATAAAATCACAAGAGCCAAAAGGACCTGGTTTACCCAATGGAGATTAGCTGTCCAGCGATGATAAATTAGCAGGGAGTTGTTAATGTGCCTGCCTGACCCATGACTAGTTAGCAAAATGTTTACTTCCGAAATAAAAGCTTCAGTCAGGGGAAAATTCACAGGTCATTAGGAAAGATGAATGGAAGGGCTGTCTGACCACAGCCCATCCTTGACTGAAAACATTCACTGACCATGGGACAGAGGTGGAAATCGGAGTGCCCATCACATAAAAATGACATTTTCTTAAGTGGGGCCTTACTAACATGCTGCCACCCAGGGGAAGAAGATGTGGAACAACGTGGGGAAGTAAAATGAGATTTGCTCTAGTTTTCTCTGAATTCCTTTGTATTTAAAACATTTCCTCATCCACCATCAATTGTTATACCCTAGAGCCATAAGAAATGAGAAATTAGCACTTACAAGAACTTCAAAAAAGTGGTGGAATTTGCAAAACATTTTGAAATCCACACATATAAGGGGGTCTTCAAAGAATTTATGAAAATGTGGGGCCAGCGCTGTGGCGCAGCTGGTTAACACCCTGGCTGGCCTGAAGCACTGGCATCCCATATGGGCGCCAATTAAGACCCAGCTGCTCTCTGCTGTGGCCTAGGAAAGCAGATGGGCCAACTCCTTGGGTCCCTGCACCCACATGGGAGACCTGGAAGAGGCTCCTGGCTCCTGGCTTCAGATCGGCGCAGCTCTGTTGCGGCCATTTGGGGAGTGAACCATCAGATGGAAGACCTCTCTCTCTCTCTGCCTCTCTTCTTTCTGTGTAATTCTGACTTTCAAATAAAAAAATAAATCTTTTAAAAAAAGAATTTATGAAAATGCATATTTATGAAAAAACTATTCCTGGATTTGAAATCCGTACAAAGATACAGGGCAATTGGCTTAGCATTAAGTTTGCAACCTTATTTAATGAACAACAAATATATCCTAACAGAACATACAGCAGTATTATTTTATACATTTGTAGCAACCTTTTGTAAATTGCCTTTTAGTGAAACACAATTTGTCTGCGATCTGAATAGGTGGTCGAGTCTCACCATAATACACAACTGCTCTAGAGACCAAAGTTTTAACAGTTTCATTCTTCTGGACATAAACATAAGAAATGAGAAAGCAATTTCTAAATAGCCAAACCCCACAAGCAGTCTCTGTAGTCCTCCACCCGTCTGCTGACTCAGGCATTCATACTCCTTGTCAAGTTAGTCTCTCTGGTTCTACACACCTTAGCAATGTTGAAACAGCAACCTACACACAGCTTGGGAGATGAAAACCTGTGACAGGGTAAACCCTAGGAGGGCAGAGGAGTATTGTTGAGAATTAGAATTAATTTGTTATCCTCCGGGCAGCATGGACTAGAATGCTTAAAGCTATCACCTACATGTGTTGGCTGGTATGCCACGGGGTGCTATCAGGCAGCTCTCTGAGGGTCAGAGTTCCAGGGTGAATGAAGCCTCTAAATGGACAGGAACTTTCCCTCCTGGCTTCAAGCATTTTCTTTATGCTGCCTGTCAAGAGAACTGAGCCTATGTTTTCACACTCACGTGGAATGGTAATACACTATATTCTGGTTCGTTCAGTAAGTGAGAAAGAATAAGGACCGAGGACAGGACTTCCTAGCTTACTTAAGAAACATATACCCAAGATGGCAGTCATCCATTAATCAATTCATTAATCAATCAATTCATCTATTAATTAAATGTACTTCTCGATAGTGCTTTATGCTTGCATAATTTCTCCCACTCGACAATCCAGCAATCAGAACAATAAAGGATACAAAGTCAGCCTTCCATATCCAGGCTGGCTCAGAAATTTTATCACCATCTTTTTAAAGAGATCTAGACTTTTACCAACACATTTTTGCAATGTTGTTCAGATTAATTTTAAGTCAAAAGACTACACTTTTTTTTAATCACTTATGAAATTAAGAACTACTTGATGACTTCAGTGAGACAGAAAAGTTCAATCATATTTAAAGTCCCCTTCTAGGAGAGAGAATTTTAAAAATGATTCATTTCGGAAAACCTTAGTCAAAAAATGGATAAAAATGAGAAAGTGTCCAATGGGAGATCAGTTTTGCTTTTGTGGAAAATCATTTCCAGGGATCCCTCTTGTCAGATATAGGGAGCAATTCTGTGGAGTGGTTCTCCAAAAGGGGTCCCCACTCATCATGGCATCACCTGAGAATCCACAGAAAGGTAGGGTCTGAGCTCCACCCAAGAACTACTACCAGAATCAATCTGTGTCCTAAGAAGCTGTCCAGCTGACTCTGCTGTACCCTGGAGTTTGAGCATCACTGATACAGAAGTTAAAGTAGAATTTCCAGTGTGATATTCAGCCTTCAAGCACTCCAGACTTGCTAATGGTGATGAATAATTTTAACAGATAGCCTTATCTGAACGTTTAATTAGGTACTTAAGTCTTGTGCTAAAAACCCAAGGCACTCTGTATTTAATTGTCATTAAGGTCCAGTAAGGCACTGTGGTTATCCCCATCTTCTAGAGGAGATAATGAAGTTGAGGAAGATTAAGCAACTTGCCCAAGGTCGGCCATTAAGTCTCAGATATGGGCTAACTGCCCAGGTCTAGTTCACACACACACACACACACACACACACACTTTCACAATCTAGTTTCTTCACAAACATGTCATGCTGCCTTCCAGAATCAAGAAAATAGTAATCTTTCAACTTAAACTCTCTCTGTACCCACGTGGGAGACCTGGAAGAAGCTCCTGGCTTCGGTCTGGTCCAGCCCTTGTCTTTGTGGCCATTTGGGGAGTGAACCAACAGATGGAGGATCTCTCTCTCTCTCTCTCTCTCTCTCTCTCAACTCTGCCTTTCTCGCTAGCAGTGCAGAGTCTCAGGCCCCCTCCCAGACCTGATGGATCAGGATCTTCATCCTTAGATGATCCTCCAGTGGCTCCGTGCACACTGAAATTGGAGAAGTAGTGGCTTATCTAGATCTAGCCCCTCATTTTAGCTGGGGAAAGCCAGATCCAAGGAAATTAAATGACCCAATCAAGGTTACAAATCTAGCTAAATTGGGACGGATCTCCAGTTGAACGTGCTTTTTTCTACATCTGTTCAGGCTTGAACTTTATGCTATATAAGCAATGCTGCTGCTGCTGCTGCTGCTAGCTACAATTGCTGATTTTTCCTGTGTTCTGGAAAACAGAGTGATAATCACTGTACACTGACTATCTCGTTTACTGCTTCACCACATTATGTGAATTCTGTACTATTACTGTATCCACTTTTTTTCTTTCTGATAGAGAATCCGAATCCCAGAGAGGTCGAAGGACTTGGCTGCAAATCATGTAACTTTCAAGTGGAAACCAGGGATCAGAAATCATGGAGCCTATCTGAAATCAGTAACTACTGGCCTGCATGGGTAGCTTTAAACTTTTCTATGACTCTGAAGGCTCCTGTCTGTCAGTCTGTCTGTCCCAATATTCACCTGCCCATCCATCTCTCTCTCTTCCACTCTATTTTCATTTATTTATCTGGTTATCAGGAGAGTAAAGAGTGTATAAGCTGCAGTCATTGTGTTTGAAATCTCTGTTTTTTATTTATTTTTTTCATTTTATTTGAAAGGCAGAGAAACAAAGAGAGAGACAGACAGACAGACAGAGACAGAGAGAGAGAGAATCTTGAGATCTTCTATCATCTGTTTTACTCCCCACATGCCTGCCACAGCTAAGGCTAGGCCCAGGACTCCATCCAAGTCTCCCACATGGGTGGCAGGGACCCAAGTACTTGAGTCACCATTTGCTGACTCCCAAGATGTGCATTAGCAGGAAGTCAAATTAGAAGTGAAGGAACCAAAACTCAAACTAGACAGTCTGCTGCCCCTCTCTATTTTAATAATAGCAGTTCTTTCCTATGGCTGCTTGCAAGGGAAAGCAACAGGTCCTGTAACATCCAGCCCAGCCTCTCACCCTTATGGTTTAGTTGTTCATTCAGGTCTTCCTTCTTAACCCCTCTCCTGGTTTGACCATCACTTAGGACTTGGAGGTTGTGAAGTCCACCGTTTTGTAAGGACTGGAGGGCTGTTGGTCACCCTTCCAAGAAGCACTCAGAAGGCATAGGGAAAAAAAGTGTTTAGAAGCAGTTATGATAGAGCCATGCTTTAGGTAAATTAATTACTTGTGTGTGCTTTCTTGAAATGAAGCTTACAAGAGGTTATTTCCAGTAAAAACTTTGGCATTCCATTCAACTTCATAGATGAAATGCAACCCAACAGCAAATTGGAAAGAGTCTATGTTATATTCTGATATAATTACAAAACTTCTGGTTCTCTGTAGCACCTTTAAAAAAGTGTTTGAATGTTTCAGGTAAAATGATTTTCCTTAATAGCCCCTTACCATTATGCATACATATTTGATAAGCAAAAACAGTATAGGAAAAACCCTGATCTATGGAAATGCTTAAATTTAGAATATAGCTTTTAAAGTTAAATTTGGATTAATTTTTTAAGCATTAAGAAAATAGTAGTGCATTGGCACAAAAGTCAACTTCTAAGAGACTGACTGGTAAATATAAACAGCTGAACTGCATATACTTTTGCTGGGGTCATTACGGATCTAGACAGTAAACAGATACTTTGGGAATTGTTGCTATGTGAATCACAAATAATCTTACTGCATGATTCTGCAACATGTCCAAAGGAAAATACTCCATATCTGAAAGAAATCTCTCTCTCTCTCTCTCTCTCTCTCTCTCTCTCACACACACACATCATGTCTGATTCTATTAGACTCCAGCATCCTCAAGGTATAATCCTTGCCTTATTTGAGTTTTAATTTCTCTTATTATGGTAACATGTTTTCTTGCCTTAATAAATGTTTGCTCATCTGAATACTGTACCTTAACTACATATAGCTGGCATTTTTGTTGTGAACTTTATTTAATGGGAAATGGAAAAGATTTGTGGGTTTTGTGAGACTGTAATTTTCAATCTCCTGATTTTGTGATTTTGAAGGGCTGGCCATAATGCTATATGGTTCTCTGATTTTATTTTTTTGGTACAAAAAAAGCAAAATGAATGAATTGTGATTGAGCCTTGGAACCCAGTTGCTTGCATATGTAATAGGGATTCTAAATTACTGCATAAACACAGCTGCAGTTTTTCAGTCTGAAGGCCTTGAGAAGCACGCCGACTGGTGAGTGGGGGTATTTGGAACTCTAAATTTAAGTGCATTATTATGAGCTGCGATAGACAATCATCCCGCCTTATTTAAATCTCTGGGCAACTATAAAACTAGAGTTAGTCAAGTTTCTTATCTATGCCCAAAACTGAACAAGCAAGTTTAGCTCCTATCTTAGAAGTTGAGAAATTGTGCTTTATGCTATGTCATTGGCTGCTGCACTTAGGAAGTCAGCAGAAGGTTAATGGTTTAAGGACAATATACATTTAAATTATCTCATTGTAAAAGTTATTTCAGAAGTCATACAAATTGATATTGCAGTGCAAATAGCCCCATGCAGGAAAGCAGATCAGAAGATTTACTTCTCTGTATTTTTCTGTAAACACACACACACAAGCTAAAAGTTCTATGCCTGAATTTTAGCTTGCAAAGCAATGAGAAAACATATTTAAAAATATTTTTTCACACTATTTGCCTAATCACTCTTATTTAAGGAGAAACAATAGCTTGAATAGGCCTTGTTTACTAAATTCATTTTTCAGGAAATGTGTTTCATGATTAAAACAGTGCTCTTGTAAAATTTATATATTAAATGCCTTCATTTAGATATACTTAATAATATTTAAGAGCCTTTTTAACTTAAATTAACTAATCATTGATGGAAAACAGAATCCTATTTCATGCCTGCGGGGTTCTGAACTATTCAGTTTTAGTAAGTCAAATCAGGAAGGTTTTACATACTAAATGAAAAGACAAATATCGCCTTTTCCTGATACTAATTCACTAGTACTAATTTGGGATCAGAGTGAAAGGTATCATTTGGCCATTTTTTTTCTAAGGTAAGCTAGATGTAGAAGGGTCTATTGACAAAGGTCAAAACCGGGTGACCTGCATTATAAATTACCCACTTTGTGATGTGACCCAGGACATTACAAAACCAAGTCCAATTCTGTTGTGGGTAAACTTCCTCCATCTCCACTTCAGGAAATTCAACCTAAACATTACCGTTAACCCAAATAGTGTTGAACAATAAACACTATCACAACAAACAGGCAAATAAAACCAGAATAGGTAACCTACCCCTTCACCCCTAACTATCTCAAATCATAGAGATTTGGGGTGCTGATCATAAAGCTGAATATTTCCTGCTCATTCTACTCACCATTAAAAATGTTTGCCATTGGGAATTCTTTTAAAAAATTTTATCTCTTTGAAACAGTCAGGAAAGATCTTCCACCTGCTGGTTCAGTCCTCTAAGCTCCTCAAGAGCCTGGGTTAGAACAGGTGGAAGCCATGAGCTCCATCAAGGTCTCCCATGTCAGTGACAGGGACCCATGTACTTGAGCCATCACCTGCTGTCTCCCAGACACACATTAGCCGGAAGCTGGAATAGGAAACAGAGCCAGGACTGCAACTCAGGTTTGTTTTATTTATTTATTTATTTATTTATTTATTTATTTATTTATTTATTTGAAAGACAGAGTTGCAGAGAGAGAGAGGGAGAGTCAGAGAGAGAGAGAGAGAGATCTTCCTTACAATGCTTCACTCTTCAAATGGCTGAGGCTGGGCTGGACTAAAGCTAGGAGCCAGGAGCTTCTTCTGGGTCTCCCATGTGGGTGCAGGGGCCCAAGTACCTGGACCATCTTCTGATACTTTTCCAGGCCATTAGCAGAGAGTTGGATTGGAAGTAGAGCAGCGGGGACTAGAACCGGCACCCATAAGGGTGCCAGCATCACAGGCAGCAGCTTAACAAGCTACACCGCAATGCCAGCCCCAAGCCAAGTCTTTGATGTGAGATGCAGGTGTCCCAAGTGGCGGCTTAACCACTGTATCAAATGCCTGCCCCTTAACTATTTTTTTAGATTTATTTTATTTGAAAGGCAAAGTTACAGAGAGAGGGAGAGAGAGAAATTTCCATCCACTGGCTCACTCCCCAAAATCTCTTAACTATTATTAACTGACGAAGTGTTTTTAATGTTTTTTTTTTTAAGATTTACTTTTTATTTACTTGAGAGGCAGAATTATAGACAGAGAAAGGAAGAGAGGAAGAGAGAAAAAAGAGAGAGGTCTTCCATCTGCTGATTCACTCCCCAATGGCCCCAATGGCCAGAGCTGGGCAGATCCAAAGCCAGGAGCCAGGAGCTTCTTCAGGTCTCCCACACAGGTGCAGGGGACTAAGGACTTGGGTCTACTTTTATTGCTTTCCCAGGCTATTAACAGGGAGCTGGATAGGACGTAGAATGGCAGGAACTTAAACTGGTGCCCATATGGGATGCTGGCACTGCAGGCGGATGCTTAACCTACTATGCCACAGCGCCAGTCCCCTTTTATGTTTTCTTAACAGAAGTAGCATTTCTATCATTTTTCAAGACACATGACTAATTCAAACAGCCATAAAAGACTCACATTTCCCCACCACATTAATATTTGATTTTCCGCAAAACAAATGCATTAACTATATAAAGGGCCAGCAAAAGGATTACTTTCTAGTGATTCCAGTTAATCCAACATTAACAAAGCCAGTACACATAGTACTCTATGTCTTCATCAAAATGTATATTCATGGGTAACACATCAAATATCATCAAACATTTGAGAAAGAACACTTAGAAAGTCCACATTTTAGAATCATAATACTAGAGAGTGGGAAGGAAGTTTGCTCCTGGAGATCACCTGGCAGGAACCCTCTTGCTGACCAAGAAAATTGAAAATGCCAAGTGGAAAGCAGTGACCTCAAACTGTTGTAAACCTTCAAATATGCAACACCTGTGTCTAATTCCGGGTTTCTGGAAACTGGATTATCTCAGGATCATCACCCCTTCTTCTGCAGTGAATGCCTAGCAGTCCATCTGTGCAGAATGAAGGCTGGGAGGCCACGCTGCCTAGCGCCCCCTGCATCTTCTCTGGGTCAGAGGAATACGTTCTGGACAACAGACACGAACACTAGTGCTGTGTGGTTGCATCCGAGTAGTCCTCTTGGGCGCTGTCACTTACTTTCCACATTTTACTTCTTCTTGCTGGTTGGATCATTTGAACAAGGAGCAGAGAGAGAGAGAGAGAGAGAGAGAGAGAGAGAGCCATCTTGGGAGACCTTGGCAAGGGGGTTCACCCTGGAGAAGCAGCAAGGGGGAAGGATTCCAAATTTCTCAGGGGGAGTCCTGGATCCTTGATGTCTACACCTTTCAAAGAGAGAAGATAAAAAAAGAAAGAAAGAAAAGAAAAAAGGCTATTTCATTGAAGCAATGGCTCTTATTTTTTTTTCTATCAGTCCTAGTCAGATCCAAGCTAATTCCACTCTGCTGTGACATCTGAGTCCAGCACAGTGACTGACACATGGGGATTGTTCAATAGATGTCTGCAGCAACCCGAGGCACCCTGGCCCCTTCACCTTTCCCTATATTCAACCCAGCTCTGAGTCCTGTCAGTTTTATCCCTTGACATCTCTCAGATCTGTGTACTTGTCCTCACATCCCTCTGCCCATGGGAGCTGCAGCTCTTGCCCTGCCCTGCCAAGCCTCTGCATGATCTTGCCACATCATACCCTTTTCATTTGAAACTTGCTCTTTGCTCCTTATGGAAGAAATAGCTTCTAGGCCTCACTGCACGCCATTTCAACCTTGCTATCTGACTCTCCACCCTTGGCGAATTCACTTTGATGAACCCTTCAGGCTGCCCCTCAACACCTCGGAAAGAGTTCCCTCTCTTCAGAAAATCTCCCATTGTCTCCATACAGCACCACCTAGGTCTTGATTCCCGTGCTCAGCACAGTGTGTCTTTCCCGCTACATTCTGAGCCCTAAGAAGGCAATCACTGGGAGTGCTTCGCATTATGTCCCTAGTATCTAGCAGGCTGCCTGGCACACAGCAGTTGTCTAATAAATGCCTCCTGAATGAGTAAGTGGTATTGCAAAAGCCATGTTGAGGATTGGAAATCACTGGGATGGCAATGACTGAGTTTTAAAAGAAAAAGAGGAACGGAAAGAGACAATATGCTTCAATGCCACAAAATATATTTTATGTCTTCCTTACAGAATAGCCATTTACTCACTGGATTAATCAAACACTAAGCTACTCTTACTGTAGGACTGGAGGAGCTAATAGTTTGAAATCCACTGCTTCCCCATTGCTGTTCTGAGCCTGGGATTCATTAGATCAGCAGTCCTCCTAGTGATTCAAAGAACTCCTGGGGGTCACCAAGACCATTTCTGGGGTTCATGGGACCCTCTATTTTCCAATCTGGGTGAGGCCAGGTCTTCTTCAAATCCTTTTTTTTTTTTTTTGACAGGGAGAGTGGACAGTGAGAGAGAGAGACAGAGAGAAAGGTCTTCCTTTACCGTTGGTTCACCCTCCAATGGCCACTGCGGCCAGCGCACTGCAGTCGGCGCACTGCGCTGATCCGAAGGCAGGAGCCAGGTGCTTCTCCTGGTCTCCCATGTGGGTGCAGGACCCAAGTACTTGGGCCATCCTCCACTGCACTCCCGGGCCACAGCAGAGAGCTGGCCTGGAAGAGGGGCAACCGGGACAGAATCTGGCGCCCCGACCAGGACTAGAACCAGGGTGCCGGTGCCACAGGTGGAGGATTAACCTATTGAGCCGTGGCGCCGGCCCTTCACATCCTCAAACCGAACAACGTCCAGTAGCAGACTGAGTGCAGAAACAGCTATGGGCCCCAGCTGGTTCCAGCTGTCTTACCATTAAACTATACAGGAAAAAAATTTGCAAAAAAACTAAAACAATGTCATTCTTTTCACTAAATACTTTCTTATTTTGGAATGTATAGTTATATAAAAATGTGTTATTTTTATTATTTATTGTTATTTTAATGTATTTATTTTCATTGTTATTTGAAAGGCACTAAGAGAGGAACTAATGGAAAGAGATCTTCCATTGCCTGTTTTACTCTCCAAACGCTTGCAATGGCTAGGGTGGGGCCAGGTTGAAGTGACAGGTACAGAACTCAGGGTAAGTTTCCCACATGCGTGTCAGGGATACATGTATTTGAGCCAACATTTGCTGCCTCCCATGGTGTTCATTAGCAGGATGCTGGGTTGGAAGCACAGTAACCAGGACTCAAAATCAGGCACTCTGATACGGCACATGACTGACCGAAGAGGCAACTTGATCACTGCACCAAACGCCCCTCTAATCGTTGGTGCTTTTAAATGAATTACTAAAAATATCCTAAGTATTTCTCATATTCTATTCTAATGCTAGTGATGGACACAATCTTTGAGTTCTTCAGTAGGTTCTGAGAGTGTGGAAAGGTCCCAAGAACAAAACGTTTGTGAACTGCCGCATTGAAGGTCATTTCTCTCATTGAAGACTTGATTTTCTCTCAGAGTGCAAACATGTATGACAGCAGAAGAGAGAACCCAGACCTTGGAGGTCAGTAGATGTGGCCTAGAAAGCTGATGCTGTGGCTGGCGCCACAGCTCACTAGGCTAATCCTCTGCCTTGTGGCCCCGGCACACTGGGTTCTAGTCCTAGTCAGGGCGCCGGATTCTGTCCCGGTTGCCCCTCTTCCAGGCCAGCTCTCTGCTGTGGCCAGGGAGTGCAGTGGAGGATGGCCCAAGTGCTTGGGCCCTGCACCCCATGGGAGACCAGGATAAGTACCTGGCTCCTGCCTTCGGATCAGCACAGTGGGCCAGCTGTAGTGCGCCGGCTGCGGCAGCCATTGGAGGGTGAATCAACGGCAAAGGAAGACCTTTCTCTCTGTCTCTCTCTCTCACTGTCCACTCTGCCTGTCAAAAAAAAAAAAAAAATTTAAAGAAAAAAAAAAAAACTGCCAGGGCTGGTTCAGGCCAAACCAGGAGTCCAGAACTCCTTCTGGGTCCCCCACATGGGTGGCAGGGATTGAAGTACCTGAGCCGTTTGCTGTAGCCTCCCAAGATGTGTAATTCCAAGAAGCTGGATTGGAAGAAAAGGCAGAACTGAAACTCAGGCACTCTGATATGGGATGCGGGTGACTTAAGCACAGTACCAAACACTTGCCCCCAAACTTATCTTTCCCTTACTTTCTCCCACTTACTTTCTGAAATACCCCTAGATGTGTTTGGTATCACAAAATATTAAATTCTGTCACTAACTATACATTGGTATGAATTTGTTAAGCTTTTTTTCCCCCAAATATCTGTTAAAGGTGGGAGGTGAGTTGCTGTGGTATGTATTCAAAGTTTAACCACTAGCTCTCTGGACACAATGAAGTCTGCTTTTCAGCATTTTTTGATTGCCATGGTGTAAATAAACCCCCACCTTGGTCAATGTAAATGCCAGTTGGGAAGAGATGGGCTCAAATCAGCTGTTGTGGACAGGTATAAGCCAGTGTCAGCATTAACTGTTCTGGTGCCTGCCTGAGAACTAGGCAGAGGAGTTGTAGAGTGGGAGTCTGAGTCCTGAAAGCAAAATGTAAGCTCATTCAATAGTTTGCTTCAAGTATGGCCTTCAACAGAGTTCCAGCTTCCGTTTTGGGGGAACTGTGCCCTTGGGAGGACCCCTGGAGAGTGCTGCAAAGACTCATGTACCCAAACTCTCTGTCATAGGCTCTTACAGTACACAGTAGAGTGGTTAGGGAGATAGCTTGCCTGGAGAAGCTGGTTAAAATGAGGCATCAGTGACATCCGGGCCATCTTAGGTGTCAGCTGGGAGCAGTCATCCTATCCCGCCTCCTGAAAGCACTCTGCACACAAACTCTTCCAACGTGACTCTTGGTCACTGGCTCCACGTCTAGAAAACCTGACCGAGACCCTGCGTGTCTTCGTTAGGCAACTCTGCACTGGCATCTGACTTCCCTAATTATTAACCGTGTGACCGGGGGTGAGTTAGGCAATCTCCCCAGGCCTTTGTTTCTTTCTTCGTTAAGTGGGGTTAATGAAGCTAATGATGACACCCACCTTTAGGGTTTGCTCGGGAATGAAAGGAACAGGGTGCAAAAGTCGTCCACCCCACCCCCCACCCCCCACCCCCCGCACAGGGCCTGGAGGGCGGCGCCCAGGGCCTCCTTTCATCTTCCACTGACCTGCCCTTTGGCCTTGGGCACGCTCCTCTGTTTTCTTGTTTCCTTCGCCGGGGACTCCCCGTGCATTTAACACCCGGCTACCTCATCAATGACTGGAAGTCAGAAATATGTTTTCAAGTGGTGAGCTACTTGGCAAATCCAGAGCGCATAAAACATAATGAGCACTAATTATACAACCGAGAGTGGGAATATCATGAGAGAGGTGTGGCTCAGAGTTCACAGGCCAGGTGGGACCTCCGCTCCAGCCAGGGGCTTTCCCAGGGCTAGCCCACCCAAGCAGGAGTGCAGGGGACTTAAAAGAACTTGGAGGCTGCAACCTGGCTCTGCCCAAGTCTGGCAAGCGTAGTAGAGGTGGAGGCAAATAAGCGCAGGGGAGAAACCCAACAACTCCAGGTGCACGGCCGGTCCCGGTCCAGGGTTCCTTCTTTGAAGGCTGGACTCACCACCAGGCAGTAACTCGTCGAAGTGTTTGTGGATTGTCTCTCCTGCCAGCACTTAGCCTGCTCCATCCCGAGCATATAGTGGATCCTTAACAAATTGTTGGCCTTGCAGCCTTTGGAAATCTCATAGGTGGATGTTAAAGAGGCCAAGATTCGCTGCACTTCCGAAATCTCTCTGGCCCAGCCAAAATTCCGTTTCTAAGCATCTGTCTATGCCTGTCTGTCCACCAAAAGCCAGGTACTTACTAGAATGTGCACGCTATGAGAACCACAAAACCTAGAAGCCACTCAGCTTCTCATCAAAATAGGACAGATAAGCAAATTGTGGTTTATTCATAAAAAAAGAAACACTATATAGCAATGAGAACCCACTGTCGTCAACCACAGGCCAAACTATGGCTGAATCTCCCTCCCACGATGTGGAGTGAAAAGGAACCAGACATCAAACAGTACATCGTGATCGCACTTATATAAAGTGCAAAAACAATATTGGTGTTAGAAGTCAGGATAGGAGCTACAGGTGGCTGGGGGCGGGGGGGCTGGAAAGACCTGAGCGAGGCGTTGAAGACGCTGCTGGTCAAGTTCAGTTTCTTTTTACCTCAAAACCAACAAAAACGTGCCGAGCCCGACCAGCGAGGGCGCCCGGGCGCCGGGCCCGACTTGGGAGCCTCAGGGAGGCCAGCGCCCGAGCGCCCCGCGCGGTCCCGGGTCCGGAAGCCCCAACGCCGCCCCCAGCACGGCCGGACGTTCGCGGCGCCCGCGGCAGCCCGGGAGCAGGAGCAGGGTCCGCGGGGTCCGCGGGGTCCGCGGGGCCCGCGCGCGTCCCAGGCCCGGCACTGGCACGGGACTGCGCCGCCGCCGCCGCCACCCGAGGCTGGGGCTCCGGCCGCGGCGAGGGCGGGAGACGGCGCCTGTCCCGGAGTGACCCGGCGGCGGAGGCAGGGCGGCCCGCGGCGGCGGCGGCCGCGGGCCCGGGGGACGGAGAGGGGGCAGTGCGGGCCCCCGGAGCCCGGCGCCCGGCGCGGGCAGAGCGTGCGAGCAGCCCTGGGGCCCGGGGCGGGGTGTGGGGGGTCCCTGGAGAGCACGAACCAGGGGGACAAGGGAAGACGAGGAGGAAAGACAGCTTCCCTTCCTCCACCGCGTACTAAGGGAAGGAGGGAATGGGGGCCCCGCGAGCCCAGCTCCCGGGGCTGGAGAGGCCGGGGCGGCCCCTGCAGGCTCTGGGCCGGGGGCGGCGGGGAGCTGGGGGAGGGGCACGTCCTAGAGAAGCGCACGCGACCGCCACGCGTGAATGCGCCCGTCCCGGCTCGGGCGACTTGGTGTTTTCGCTGGCGGCCCCCGGCCCCGAGAACCCCGCGGAGCCCACCGTCAGCCGCGCGGGCTTGCCCGCCTCTGCGCCGCCCCGCGGTGGAGGCGGCCGCCGGGGCCCGCTGGGCTCTGCCCCCAGGTACCGTCCATCCCGCGTCCGCACTGCTGAGGTGGGGCTGAGGCCGGGCCAGGCGGGAGGCGGGTGTGCGGCCGCAGCGCAACTCCGGCTTCTTCCAGGAAAAGTCCTCACCCCCAACCCCAGGGTCAGAGGGCCCCTTCCCTGTCCCAGGAGACTCGGCCCTGCTCGGAACTGCAATTCTGAAGCCAGTCCCAAGCGGCCACGCAGTTTCTTCGTGGTCGCCGATTTCGAGTTTCCTGAAGTGATGTTGATTTTCATCTTGGGCAGCCAGTGATAACTTCTGAAAACACCGAAGACAGAAAAATGTGCTGGCGCTCCGACTCACTAGGCTAATCCTCCGCCTGTGGTGCCAGCACACTGGGTTCTAGTCCCAGTCGGGGCGCCGGATTCTGTCCCGGTTGCCCCTCTTCCAGGCCAGCTCTCTGCTGTGGCCCGGGAGTGCAGTGGAGGATGGCCCAAGTGCTTGGGCCCTGCACCCCATGGGAGACCAGGATAAGTACCTGGCTCCTGGCTTCGGATTGGCGCAGCCGGAGGTTAGGGTTAGGGTTAGGGTTAGGGTTAGGGTTAGGGCCGGCCGTAGCGGCCACTTAGGGGGTGAACCAACGGAAAAAGGAAGACACCCCCCCCCCCACTAACTCTGCCTGTCAAAAAAAAAAAAAAAAAAAGTGCAGGAGAAAGGACGAGGGGCTCAGGAGATCAGGAGAAGGGCTCCAGGAGGCTTCTCAGAGCCCCAAATCTCAGCTGGTTTGCAAAGACCAGTGCCCTGGGTGCATTGCTTGCCCTGGTGTGTGGGGGAGATTTTACGAATACATCTTTTCCGTTTTTACCCATATCCTTTTTTGGTGCTATTTTACTTGGTCGAAGAAACACCTGTATCATATACTCAGAATTTCCCCTTAATTATAAGTTTCAAAAAAGAAAAAAAGAAAAAAAGAGGAGGAGGAGGAGGCGGAGAGGGAGGGGGAAGAGAGAAGAGGAAAAGAGACCAAATGGAAAGTGCTGGAGACGTGCGTAGAAGCCATCAGAGCACTATGAAAAGAAGGGTACTGAAGTGACCCTTGGGTGAACTGGGACCTTGCTCTGCCTGTAATTTCTGTCAGGTGACCTGATTTTTCTGCCTTTGTTTCTTCAGCCAAATGAGTGTGTTATCATAGGTGACCCGGGATCTCAAAGTCAGTTTGGGAGGAGATTTTAAAAAACGGATCCCAGTCAGTTTCCATTGGCTGTAGGGCTCCATATCCACTCCCCTCCTGTTTTAACCTGAGCAGTAGATGTCTGAACCCCTGTTACCTCGCCCTAAATCCCTTTGATCCTCTTGCGATGTTCAAAGTGCACTGCCGATGTCTGCCAGGCTTTTAGATCAGCCTGTACGGCTTGCAAATGTAGTGAGGATTACGGAGGAATGGAGGCAAGTGTGGCTGCAGGGTTTCTTGGACCTAAGACTCTCACACTTCTCTTTCCATTTTCACTCTCATTACCACACAACTTTTAAAAGTTGGCCTGGGCACAGCAACACTTTCACACATCCCTAGCTAAGATCCATGCTAATCTTTCCCACGGGACGCAATTCAATTGAATTGACAGTCTAATAAAATACTGGCGAAGACGCAATCACAGTTTCCCGGTGGTGTGTAATTAAAATAGCACATGCAGTTGCTTACGCTTCTGATAATGGCTTCCTCCATATTGTTGCTTATGAAATTCCGGGCTCTGCATTCCTGGATGTTAATAGAACATTTTAAAGCTATTCTTTCTTTTCTTTTCTTTTTTTTTTTAACATAGCTCATTGCAGTCTTAGTTTGTCATCGTTAGGAATGCACTGAATAATTCTGTTTTCAGATTGGTTTCCTCTGGCAGCTCCATGCAAAACGGCCTTTTCATCCAACTTTTTGCTTTCTGGTGGTGGCTGAGTGAGGCCTCTCCACCACCTTCAAATCTTGGATATAGATTTGTAGCAGTTTGGGGGCTGCTTGAATTTCCCAAGTATGGCATTTGGAAAATCTTCATTTTTCTAGAAGACTAATGACAGGAAGATTTGCCTAGGGTAATGAAACTCAGATTTTACTATTGCTTTTGTTTCCAAACTGTTTTGTACTGACAAATCTGCCCTGCTTTAGCACTGTCCTTGCCAACCCTCTACAGAAATACTGTGTACTTTGCATCCATCTCACTTAAAGCTGTAGTTACAGCATGATTGATAACCTTTAGGTTATAAATTAACCTATAGATAAACTTAACTGAACAACTGTACCCTTGATAGTTTTTGTTTTATGGCCAAGAAACAAGGAATTTTATGAAGGAGATGGTGAGAAAGAGGCACGTTTCAGGAGAAGGTTGAGTAGTTTTGCCCCACCTGTATTATGAAGCCGTTTGAATTAGTTTTTTCATTCCCATAATGAAATACTTGAGATAGGCTGCTTCTGAAGTGAAGATGCTTATTTCTCGTAGAGTTTTGTTTTGGAGTTTAAGTCCACACAGCATGGCAGGCTTTGGCTCTGGTGAGGGGCCCATTGTGGATGATGGATAGTGGAACAAGTGCATGGGAAGGGTTATAGGAAGAGCCAGGAAGCAGAGGGAGAGAGAGGCTGCAGCCAAATTCAGGCTTTGATCACAATCCTTCTGAGGACATGCCTCCAATGACCTAAGCACCTCCTGCTAGGCCTTCTTAAAAGTTCCCCCACCTCCCAGTAGTGCCACCCTGGGGAGCAGCCCTTCAATGCATGGGCCTTTGGGGGGCATTTCAACATCCAAGTCATGGTGCCAGTTTTTAAATTGTGTTTGTGTGTATATATATGTATGTATTTGGCAGAGCATCTGAGTTGGGGTGGCAGGTGTGGGGGTGGAGAGAGAAATCTTCCATCTGGTGGTTCACTCTCTAAATGGCTACAACAGCCAGGGCTGGGCTAGGTCAAAGCCAGAAACTTCATCTTGTTCTCTTATGTGGGTAGCAGAAACCCAGGTACTTGGGCCATCTCCTGCTACTTTCCTAGGCATATTTGCAGGAAACTGGATTGGAAACACATAGGACTCAAACTGGTGCCCTGATATGGGACTACGAGTATTGTGAGCAGCAACTCAACTCACCGTGCCACAGCACTAACCTTCTACCATTTTTGGCAGTGTTCTTACCTAGATGTACACAGTCCTATAGCATAACTTTATGGATACTGTATATTTGTGACATTCATGATATCTGATTTGGCAATGAACCTGAGTTCTGGAACACCTTAGGTAGAGGGTAAAGGTTATGTTGGAGCTGGGAAAGCCCACATCTTTTATTGGGGATCAAGGTATTTAATCACTGTTGACTCACAGATGAACTCTAAACTACTTCTACCCTTTGGAGATAGATGCTGAATGCCCAGGCCTGTGAGGAGGGGCGGGACTGAAAAGGAAACATTCCTCTGCACAGGGGAAGCTGGTGTTTGTGTTTGGATGGAGTTGAAAGAGTGAAATAAGATAGTATTCACCCGCAAGTCCAGAACCAAACAGGAGCAAATCCAAGTTCAATGCCTTCAGAACCTTCTAGTTTAGTGCAACCCAGAATGTCTTAGAATTAGAAAACTATACTCCTTATTTTTGCATCCCTTTTCCTCTGGAATTTCAATAATGCATTGCCCCCTTTCCATGTGCCCAGTTTGGACCTTATTGACAACTACTTCTAGAAAAAAGGAGGGGCTCATGTATATCTTAGATTTGTGCAGCACGAACGCTATTGGAAAAAGCTCAGAAAGAAACCTACAGTGTGGAGATACACAGAGCAAGGCCCAGCAAGAAACTGAACATTTCTGCTTGGGTTCCTGAAGACACTGCTGACCTGCTGGATCAAGAGTATTGTAAATGGGATTCCTGGCTTCTTACCAGCTGCTTTAATTAAGTGAGATAGACTGATGTAACAAATACACTTCAAAAATAAATAGTGGCATGAAGAATAGCCCATGAATATTGTTCTTGGCTGGGGTACCCTGGTGACCATACTCATTCATGTAGTTTTCTGGGACACTGGCTGCTTCTGTCTATGGCTCCTTCATCTCCCAGGGGTGGGGTGTGAGTTTTTGCTTCTAGGTGGGGTAGAAAGGGCACCAACTTTTTAAGATCTTTAAGCTGGAAGTGACAGAAAGTTCTCTGGGCTAGACCTCAGGCAAATAACCCTTCTTCTCTGTGAGAAAGCTTGGTCTGTACAACTTGACTGGTCAGTAGGGACAGTAGGGAGGAAGAAGAAAAGGAGCTGCAGTGGACAGCTGGAGCCTGGGCCATACCATCCTGTGGTCCCAAGAGTTGTGGTCACAATGACTACTACTTATTAGTATTTATTATGTGCTAAGAGCTTCATAGACCCCCCTCCCCTGCCCCACACCACACACACACTTAATCCACTCAACAATCCTATGAGACAAAGAAACATTCCAATTTCAAAAATGATGATACTGAGGTTTGGAGAAATTAAAAAAAAAAGTGTGCAACGCTGAACAGCAAAGGGAGAGCCAGGATCCCCACTTAAAATGCTGAAGGGTCAGTGTTCTTAGTGCTGGGGAAGTGACATGGACAGGGAAGCAGAGGAGACAGCTTGCAAGTATCTTCCCCATTTTTTGCAAGGGATTTAAGACCTGCTGCACCTTCCCTCTGTGCTTACAGATGCTGGGAGGCGAGAGGCTAGTGGGAGAATTGAAGGAGGGAGGTGATTCAATCACCTTCACTCTGGTTGAAAATCTCCATTTTCAAAAGCTTTCTGTTTTCACAGTGCCGAGTCTGTGAGACACTGGCCCCATTTAGAGCCAGCAGAAGAACAGCAGGCAACTTCTGACAGACTGCTTGGTGATCCAAGGTACCAATTGTATTTAAATTTCAGTATCAGTAACGCTGGCTGGCTGGAACCACATGCAACAAAAGGAAGGAAGGGTATCAGCGTACATTTTCCCTCCTTTGACTGCCCTAGGGGCTAGACATGGAAAGTTTTCTATGATCAAGTTAATTTTTTGCAACTTGAAATTTTCCTCTTCTTCAAAATTAAGGCAGCCTAAGAGAGCCATATATTTGGGCCAATATAGCAGCAAATTTATGAAGTGAAAAAGTGGAGGTTTTCATGGTGTCATAAGCTCACCCACACTGTACATAAATTTATTACTTAGAATGCTCCAGATTTTAGTTTTATTATAGAGCAAACGTGCTATGAACAAATTAACTTTGGATTATAGAGTTTTTGAAATTAAATAGCAGCTCTTAGTGTTTAAGTATTGACTTTCTTATCTCGTGTGTGTGTGTGTGTGTGTGTGTGTGTTTTATAGCACTGTTATGTCTTGAAAACAAACAACAAACCAGGGTCTTAAAAGCTTCCACATTTGTACCTAGATATGGAAAGTCAGAAACCATTCATTTTTAATTAGGCCAATGTTTGGAACTGAGAATTTAGAAATTCCTTTAAACAAAGTATTTTAGATGATCATGTTTAATGCATAATGATACTTATGTATCCAGAAGATTTGAAATCAATTAATGAAGGCATAGAAGTGGGACTAAAGGTATTTTTTTAAAGGCAGTTTTCTAAACTTCCCCGCGGAGCTCTGTTTATCCTGACCTGGCAGAGCTGCTGTATTTCAATGCAGGGCTTCTTTTGCATACAGAAGTACAGACTTGCTGAGCTGAGCCAAATCTGTCTATCCAATTACTGGGTAAGAGAGCTGACTGTAGCTTTAGGCAAAACCTGTAATCTGTAAAACACATAGTATCTGTGGCAGCCTGATGAAAGGGAAGGACCAATAGTATATATACGAAGCTAGAGGGATACACAGGTGGAGTTCCCTCTACAAAGAGCACACTTCAACACTTACACCAAAAAGCAATGAAACTTACACAGCCTGGATCAAAATATCATTTGTGTGTCTATAGCAATTTTGGTATAGAATGGTTTACAAATGGACAAATTTTCAGCCTTGTGCTGTGGATCACTTAACTGAGGATTGGTTTAAATGCATTTATGACATTTAATAAACATTTGATGTAAAAGTCTTACTTGCAGCATCTCCTTTGGCTACTTTGTAACATATGGTAAAATTATGTTTTGCTAAAATGTATGTTATTGGTAAAGAAAAGAAACTCAAGGGTAGGGTTTGATTACCTGTGGTCATATGAAATTCAATAATGATTTTAGTTTAAAATATAATATTAATCTGTATTAAAACATAATGTCAAGTAAAAAAAACTGTGTGCAAAAGTTTACATTTTGAAATATAGCAGTTATATAAAATTCAAAGGCAGACAAAAATCTCAATCTGTCACGTTAGAGGTCAAGAGAAGGCATATCTTTAAGGAGGGAAGAAAGCAGAAATGTTTGAGGGTGGAGAACAAATGCAATTTTAGGGTGTGGATAATGTTCTATTTCCTGACCTAGGTCCTGGTTACTCTAGCAAGTTCATTTTATGATAGTTAAGTGAACTATAGGATTATGATTTGTACACTTTACAGTATTTGTATAATAAGTCAATTAAAAAGGTAAAGATGTTAATCTCTACAGTGTAACATTCATGTTTTCAGAAAGAAGGAATTAGTGAACAAGAGTATAGATTGGGTATTTTTGAGTCAGATATTAGCTTTGGAACCGCAGAAGAGCTAGTCAAAGACTTTTTTAAAAGGAAATTCAGATTACTTGACACATTAGTTTATAAAAATGATATCTTTTTCTATGGGAAAACAGAATTGATTCACTCTATATTGGATTGCAAAGGGAAAGTGAATTCTTTTTTCTCATGCATAGCAATACTGGCAAGAATAAAATCAGGGCAGGTTCTACTTGAGAAGATATTTTAATTCATGTTATCAGTATATCTTGTAAGAAATCCAAAACCTCTGTAAGCAAGGTTTTGCTGTGGCCAGCATTTCTAGTGGTAATGAAGTTTCATGGCCATTATCACAATCATCTGGTAATCAATACCTGGGATATCTACTTTAGTAGAAATAAAAACCCTGGTAAAATGTTTCCATTTATAGCTCTTTAAAAAAAAAATTGAAGTGGAGCCGATAATAGATAACTTAGTAAATGTATGCTTCCATGTTGAGCAGTTACACAATTTTTAATAAATGATGGTTTAATTTTGATTTAATTTTTGTTTTAATTTCTTTCATGTGAATTTAGCTTCATTTCATAACAGCAAGACAAATGACTCGAGGCTTTTCTTCATTCCGCCAGAGTTTGTTGAAGAAGGCTTTGTGTTTGCTAGGTCACTGGGGAACAATGGTGCAGGAGACATGGGCGATGTTCTACAGGAGCTTACAGTCTAACAGGAGTATTCAATCACTCATTCAATAATGATTTATAAAAACATTTACTGCGTGCCAACCTCTGTTCTAGGTTCTACAGAGCTGGAGAAAGAGACACATTGAAAAAAAATCCTTGTCTTCATGGGATCTACATTCTACCAAAGGGGACAATGAACGTTGTATTTGAAGAACTGGCTACACTTTTTTATAACTTGCGTGTTTCTGGCAAACAGAATGTGGCTGGGTCTTGCTTTCCTGTCTGTTCTGACAATCTCTGCTTTTTGATTGAACTATTTCTTTCAATTATGCTTTCCAGTGGTGCATGTTTCCTGCCAACCAAGACACTCTCTTGCACATGCATAATACCAGCATCAGAATCAGGGAATTTCTTTCTTTTTTCTTTTCTTTTTTTTTTTTTTGACAGGCAGAGTGGACAGTGAGAGAAACAGAGAGAAAGGACTTCCTTTGCCGTTGGTTCACCCTCCATTGGCCGCTGCAGCCTGCGCGCTGCGGCTGGCGCACCACACTGATCCGATGGCAAGAGCCAGGTGCTTCTCCTGGTCTCCATGGGGTGCAGGGCCCAAGCACTTGGGCCATCCTCCACTGCACTCCCTGGCCACAGCAGAGAGCTGCCCTGGAAGAGGGGCAACCGAGACAGAATCCAGAACCTGGTGTGCCGGCGCCACAAGGTGGAGGATTAGCCTACTAAGCCACGGCGCCGGCCCAGAATCAGGGAATTTCAACGCTAGTTTGTTACTGCCACCTGATCTCCAAGCTCAATCACATTTTGTAAATTGCCTCAATAACATCTGTTATGTAAAGCAAAATGGCCCACTTTAATGTCATATATTACATTAAAATTTTTTTTTTATTTTTTTGAAATGCAGAGTGTCACAGAGAGAGGGAGGAAGGGAAGGCGGGAGGGAGAGAGAGAGAAATAGAGAGAGATACTGTGGCATTGTGGGTATAGCCACTGCCTGCAGTGCCACATCCTGTGCGGGCGCTGGTTCAAGTCCTGACTGCTCCACTTCCGATCTAGCTTTCTACTATGGTTTGGAAAAGCAGTAGAAGATGGCCCAAGTTCTTGGGCCCCTGCACCCATGTTGGAGACCCAGAAGAAGCTCCTGGCTTCAGATCTGAACAGCTCTGGCCATTGTGGCCATCTGGGGAGTGAACCAGCAGATGGAAGACCTCTCTCTCTCTCTCTCTCCCTCCCTCTGTCTCTCTGTAACTCTGCCTTTCAAATAAATAAATAAATCTTAAATAAAGAAGGAGGGGGTAGGGAGGGGAGGGGTAGAGAGGAGAGGAGAGGAATCTTCAATCTACTAGTTTATTGCCTTACTCCAGCTAGGTCTCCTACGTGGTGGTAGAGACTCAAGGTCTTGAGTCATCATCTGCTGCTTCCCAAGCACGTTAGCAGGAAGCTGAAGCAGGAGTGCAGTAGCCAGGACTCCAACCAACACTCTGCTAAGAGATGTGGATGTACCAAGCGGCTGTTTAACCCACCACACCACAATGCTGCCTTGGCCCATGTTGCTTTTAGTTTTCAGGTCTCTTTAGTCTGGAACTATTCTTCTGGCCTTTCTTGATTACTGTGATCTGAACACTTTGGAAGGCTCAAGATGCCTTAATTTTGTAGTCTTGCCCTTCAACTTTTTTTTTTAATGGTTTTCATATGTGTCAATCATGTGTCTTTGACAAGGGTAGGAGAGGTTATGCTGTGTTCTTCCTGTTGTATTACATAAGGTAGCACACAGTTCTGTCTCTTTACGGATGCCATTCACCTTGTGTATTTGATTAAGGTGATGTGTGCCTGGCATCTGTACAATAAACTTAGTGTTTTTAGCTTTATTATCAAACCTATTTTATGGAGATGTACTTTGGAAGCAAATATCCAGTTCTTTATAAGCTTTGAATTTATTCATACACACACACACACACACACACACACATGACTCAGTGATTCCAGTTTTGGACAATAGATTATAATCAATGACTTTCGTTATTTATCTTGTGGCTTAAATTTATTTGCTTATTTATTTAATTTATTTGAGGAGGAGGAGGAGAGAGAGAACACTCCCATCCACTGGTTTACTCCCCAGATGTCAGGGTTGGGCTGGGGCCACGGCAGAGGTTCAAGAACCCTGCCAGAGCCGCCTCCTGCATGGAGCCCTCCTCATCCTGCTTTCATTGTTCTTCACGTGTTTTCCATTTCCAGTGCTCCTCAATCCTTTGTGTAGATCTGGGTTTCCGCCCAGTATCATTTTCCCACAGCATGAAGTTCTTCTTTTAACATTTCTCATAGAGCAAATCTGATGGCGGTACATTCTCTCGGCATCTGTTCATCTTGAAATATTTTTAGTTTGCCTTCATTTTTGAAGGATATTTTTGCTAGATATATAATTCATGGCTGACAGCTTTCCCTTCTAGCACTTTACAGATGTCATAGCATTGTCTTCTGACTCGCTCTGGTTCTTGGGAGAAACCAGTGCCACTGCTCACCATTGTTCCCCTAGAAGGAATAATATGTCATGTGTCTTCTCCCCTCTCCTTTCAGGTCTCTTTTACATTTTTTCTTTGCCTCGATTTTAACATCACATTACAAAGTATCTATATGTAGTCTTCTTTTTTTCTTATCTAAAAATTTTTGCTTGCAGAGATTTGAGATTTTTGGATTAGTAGTTTTGCTTTTCTCTCAAAATTGGGAAAAAATTCTCACCTGTTTTTTAAAAAAACTTGCCTTTTTTTTAAAAAAAGATTTATTTTATTTATTTGAAAGGCAGAGTTACACATAGAGGGAGAGAGAAAGAGAGGTCTTCCATCTGCTGGTTCATTCCCTAAATGGCTGCAACAGCTATGGCTGGGCCAGGCTCTAACCAGGAGCCAGGAGCCCCATCTGGATCTCCCATGTGGGTGGCAGGGGCCCAAGGACTTGGGCCATCTTCCTCTGCTTTTTAGGTGCATTAGCAGGGAGCTGGATTGGAGGTGGAGAAGCCAGGACTCTGGCACCCATGTGGATCGCAGGCATTGCAGGCAAGTGAAACTCCTTATGGCACAGTGCCAGCTCCTGAGAACATTCTTTCCTGAACCCTTCCTGCCCCATTTGCATGCACAGATGTCTGCTTGACATCTTCCCACAAGTCACTTGTGGGTTAGAACGCCAGTGGCCACCAGTCCTGTGCCACTCTGGGCTCTCTGTCCAGCTTATTGTTTTTGTGGAGTCATCTCCACGTGCACAGGTTAGTGTTCAGGTAATGCCAAAAGGGAACCTTTGAGAACTTTTCCGGAGCTTCTTGTCTGTGCAGCTGCCTTCTCTCCAGTGCCCTGTCTGTCACCCCAGCAGCGCCCAAGTCTAATCTCTCTCCTTGTTCAGCAAGATCAGCAGCTCTGCTCAGGTTCCGCCCCCTGCATTGTGGCTGGGACAGTGCCTCTGGGCAGAATGCCAGGGCTTTTGTGGGGCTCACCTAGAAATTTCCCTTCTCTCAGGGACTGTGACCCTGTGCTGCCTATTGATCAGTATATAAAATATTTGTTTCATGTATTTTTTCTAGTAGATATGAGTAGTGCCAATTTAATGCCAGTTACTGTCTCATCACTGGGAATGAATAGTTAATATGTTAGAAAGTGACAAAAACAATAGAATCAGTTATAGAACATGGGTAAGGTGGAAGGAGGAGCTAGAATTCTAAATGGCAGATTAGGGAACTGGCATTACAATTCAGCCCGGCAGGTGTAAATGCGTCAAGCACCTGCATGAAGGAGTAACAAGCATCTATCTCAGTGATCTACAGGTGTCTGGGACCTAGACATGAACAGTGAATAGGAGTTACCTGGGCAATGGGATAGGTAATGAGAATGCTGGCAAGTCTTCCAAAATATTGGAAACTGAGTATTCTTTTTCAATGATTTATTTTATTTTATTTATTTGAAAGTCAGAGTTACAGAGAGAGGTAGAGACAGAGAGAGAGGTCTTCCATCCACTGGTTCACCCCCAGATGGCCCAACGGCTGGAGCTGTGCCGATCTGAAGCCAGGAGCCTCTTCCAGGTCTCCCACGCGGGTGTAGGGGCCCAACGACTTGGGCCATCTTCCACTGCTATCCCAGGCCATAGCAGAGAGCTGGATCAGAAGAGGAGCAACTGGGACTAGAACCGGTGGGATGCCGGTGCTTTAGGTCAGGGCTTTAACTTGCTGCGCTACAGCGCCGGCCCTGGAAACTGAGTGTTTTAAGGACTCAATGAGAGGCATGAGAAGAGCACAGCCATTTAGCTGTATGTAGTTTCCTGTGGCTGGGGTAATGAGAAACAGACCAAATCATGGAGGGCTTGCACAACCCCCTGAGAAGGTTGCATTTTGATTTAGGGGCCTTGAAAAGCATCACAAGATGTAAAGAACCTCTGAAGTTCCATATCCCTATCTGTAGAATGAGCATGTTGGAACCATTGCATCAACATTTTCCTTTTTTATTTTTACTTTTTAGGTATTTTATTTATTTATTTATTTGCAAATCAGAGTTACACAGAGAGAGAAAGAGAGGCAGAGAGAGAGAGAGAAAGAGAGGTCTTCCATTCACCGGTTCACTCCTCAATAGGCCACAATGGCCGGAGCTGCACAGATCTAAGCCAGGAGCCAGGGGCTTCCTCCAGATCTTCTCATGTGAGTGCAGGGGCCCAAGGACTTGGACCATCCTCTACTGCCTTTCCCAGACCATAGCAGAGAGCTGGATTGGAAGTGGAGCAGCCGGGACTCAAACTGGTGCCCATATGGGAGGCTGACACTGCAGGCAGTGGCTTTATCTGCTACGCCACAGAGCTGGCCCCAATATTTTCCTTTTATAAATCAATATATGTTTTAAATAGAGTCTTATGTTTACATGAAAAGCCAATGTTAGACTGTCTAATATAAGAAGTCCTTGAAAAGACAATGCTTTTTTTTTTTATTTGACAGATAGAATTAGACAGTGAGAGAGAGACAGACAGAGAGAAAGGTCCTCCTTCTGTTGGTTCACCCCCCAAATGGCTGCTATTGCCGGCACGCTGCGCCGATCCGAAGCCAGGAGCCAGGTGCCTCCTCTCAGTCTCCCATGGGGTCCAGGGCCCAAGCACTTGGGCCATCCTCCATTGCCTTCCTGGGCCACAGCAGAGAGCTGGACTGGAAAAGGAGCAACCAGGACTGGAACCTGGCGCCCATATGGGATGCCGGTACTACAGGCGGATGATTAGCCAAAATGAGCCACAGTGCCAGCCAAGACAATGCTTTTCAAACTTGTGTACCACATATAGAGTAATCTCAATATAATAAATGGATGGTGAAACTAAGAACATAAAACATTTGATTCCTCAATCATCACCATTAAAAGATGTGAAAGATTGAATTATAATAGAGGATAATCAATTGAATTATGACATTTGTGAATACATAAAAAAATCTAGACAGAGTGAATGAAATGTTTATACTGAAGGGTTGGTAGAATCACAAAAGATAAGGAGACTAGAAAAAGCAAGCTAGCAAACAAGAAATCAGTGTCTTTATTTCCATGCCAGATGGGCTAGATTAAAAAAAAAGTTTCTTTTTCTATTTTTTTTTTTGATATGATACTTGATTCAACAAACATTTATTGGCTTTCATGCTAGGTACTAAGGGAATGAATAAAAGATGACTAAGAACATTTTCACACCAAAGGCTTTTATAAACTTTTGGGGAAGCAGATGCTTCGTGTTATTTGTTACAAGTGGCAGAATAAAATGAATGACTTCTCTCACAAGGAGGAAAATAGTGAGCACTAAGGAGTACTTAAGAACATGCACAATAGATGCTACAAGAGAGATACAAATAGATTCCCATGGGAAACATGGAGTTAATAACTCTGAGTTAGGTAGCCAGTGCTTTCCCAGAAGACAGAGGTTTGGATTGCATGGAGGCGGAGTAAGTCCTCCACAGTTGCAGGAGGTAGAATGGTTATGGGATGATGGATGGACAGGCATGTTGAGAGAATAGCAAGTATTCATGAGGGACAGGAGCTGAGGGCAACAAATCAAGATGTTTGGCGATGGTAGGAGAGGCTGGTGCCCTGCCCCATCCCTTTTAAGAAGCGGGGAAACCTTTCTCTGCCACAGACCATCAAAATGATCAACTTAAAAATGAGTCTGCTATAGATTTATTCAAATTTGAGACCACTCTGTGGTTGTCTTGGTAGGACCAGACCACATGCCGTCTCAGGCCTTAGATGGCCTGCCTGTGATAGGCTCCCCACACCTGCTGTTGTCCCTCCAGCAAACTGCGGTGAGTGTGGGCTGCTAACAGGGTCTGAGCCCTGCACCTTCTCAAGGAAGTGCTTTTGGCTCCATGGAAGCCAGCTCGACAGAGGGCTTAACCAGCTCCTTCCTGTTTCTTGTGCCCAACCTGCAGCCAATGAGTGACAAGGAGTTGGGAGGGAGCAGCCCTTGGGGCTCCAGGTGGGTGGTTCAAGCTCCAGAGCTCCCCAGGAATCGGAGCGAAGAAGGAGTGCACCAGAAGGCTGGATGGGACCAGACTGGGAGAGTCTTGATTGCCATGGTAAGTCTATATTTTTGTTCTTGGGGCAGTAGAACAGAACTGAAGGGCTTTGAATGGGAGGAGGGCTTGCTCTTGGGAGGTAACTTTGACAGAAATTTAAATACAAATGAGATGAAAACACTGCAGACTTTTTGTGTAGGACTTGCTCAATGAGTGGATGTCAGAGAGGAGGGAAAAAGAGAAGAAAAGAGGTACTAGTGGAAAGCCAATGTGGAAATGTCCATCTAAAAGTTGGAGACTAAACCTGTGGCTCGTGGACATAATTGCAATGTTGGTTCAGGAATCAGCACTCCTTCAATTAACACGTAATTGTTTATCAACACAACCACAGATTAGACATTGTCTGAGGCAGACCCAGAAATGTCACAAGTATTTCAATAGGAAGGGCTAATTATGTAATACATTTACATTCAAGATCATGGTAGAGTAATTTATTTAAAGTAACAGATAATTCACCAAAGAGGCACACGCTAAATATCTGAAATCCATTGTTTCCTTTGATTCCTGTTGTAAGCACTTAGTGAAACTTATCCCATTTACATTGATCTAAGAATAATTTAATTAGAAAAGTACAAGACTTTTTTTTTTTTTTTTTTTTTTTTTTTTTTTTTTTTTTTTGACAGGCAGAGTCAGAGAGAGAGAGAGAGAGAGAAAGGTCTTCCTTCCGCTGGTTCACCCTCCAATGGTTGCTATGGCCAGTGCGCTACGCCGATCTGAAGCCAGGAGCCAGGTGCTTCCTCCTGGTCTCCCATGCGGGTGCAGGACCCAAGCATTTGGGCCATCCTCCACTGCCCTCCTGGGCCACAGCAGAGAGCTAGACTGGAAGAGGAGCAACCGGAACTAGAACCTAGTGCCCATATGGGATGCCGGCGCTGCAGGTGGAGGATTAACCAAGTGAGCCACAGTGCTGGCCCCAAGACATTTTTAAAAAAAGAAAGGAAAAAAAAAAACAAAACCTATGCAACATTATAGAGAGGTGTAAAAGAGGCTCTTATTAGGTGTAAAAGAAACTCTTGAGAGACAAACCATGCTCCTAAACAGAAAGTTCATATTAGGACAATGTCTATCTTTTCCAACTATATGTCATTGTAATTTTCTTAATAAAATTCCAGTGAGAATTCCAATGGAATTTGAGGAAAACTTGTCAGTTTGATAGAAACAATCACCTTTTTAAAAAAGCCCTGGGGCTGGCATTGTGAGGCAGCAAGTTAAGCCACGATTTGTGACACCTGTATCCCATATCTAATCACCAGTTTGAGTCTCAGCTGCTCTGCATCCAATCCAGCTCCCTACTAATGCACCTGGGAAAGCAGCAGAAGATGGCTCAAGTAGTTGGGCTCCTGCCAAGCATATGGGAGACCATGATGGAGCTCTTGGCCCCTGGCTTTGGTCTGACTCAACCCTGGCTGTTGTGGGCACATGGGGAGTGAACCAGTGGATGAAGATCTCTCTCTCTCTCTCTCTCTCTCTCTTTCTCTCTGCCTTTCAAATAAAAAAAAAGTGAATGAATAAATAAATATTTTTTAAAAGTCTGTGTGAAAACAGACACTGTTTTGAAAATGAAGGATGAGCATGGCACTTGTCTTCCTGATAGTATAGGAATCAAGAAGTCCTATAATGTTTATGATGCTGGCATGAAAATGTAAGCGCTTTCAAGCAACAGTAATGCAAGCTTACACAGATCCAAGAATGTATAGCAATTGAATACACCACACATTTCCCTCAACTGATAGATTATTCAATAAAGTATGTAAGGATATTTTTCTTTTTGGAAAGAAAAGAAACATAGGTCTCCATCTATAAGACATACACATATGTGCATGTATGTGATGTATCAGCTGTAATATATTAACTTGGATAAGGGAAAAATGCCTTCTTAAAAAAAACATGAAATCTAGAATCCATGGAACAAGAAGTGTGACCACATACAATTTAAAATGTCTGTGCTGTTATAAACTGGTACAGAAAGACAAGCAACAAATTGGAGAAAGATGTATAATACCTCTAGCAGACCAATGGTTAATGTAATTCATATTCAAGGAGCTTCTACACAGCAATAAAAATAAACAGCATAAAAATGGGAAGATTATAAGAACAAGCCAAAAATACAAATGGCCAATTAACACATAGAAGCTCAACTTCATTCATAATTGCAGAACTGAAAATTAAAAGAATGATACCATGTTTTCTACTCAATTGGCATTTGATCAAAATATGTTTAGAATTAGCAGTTTGTCAAATGTATTCTACACACCCCCTTGCTTTTACCCTTTTATTGTTTGCCATTTGACTTTATTTACTGTATGTTTGCTTGTAAAAATGACAAACTTCTGGATATCTACCTGTTTTTTTTTCCTAGCCATTTTAAAATTTTACTTAAAAAGATGTAAATCTTTTATTGTTCTGGAATTAATTTTGCTGTAAAGAAGTAAGTAGCAATCTTGCTAAGTTTTCCAATTAGTATTCTGCTTTCAAATACCTTTGATGAAATGTCTTTTATGTATTGACTCACAATGGCATCTTTTTTAAGATTTATTTATTTGCAATTCAGAGTTACAGAGATAGAGAGAGGGAGAAAAAGAGAGAGAAGGCAGAAAGATCTTCCATCGGCTGATTCACTCCCTGAAATGGCCAGGGCTGGGTCAGGCCAAAGCCAGGAGCTTCCTCTGGGTCTCCTATGTGGGTAGCTGTGGCTCAAGCACTTGGATCATCTTCTGCTTTCCCAGGCCATTAGCAGGGAGCTGGATTGGAAGTGGAGTGGCCAGGACTTGAACTGGAGTTATTATGGGATACCAGCATTGCAGGCGGCGGCTTAACCTGCTGTGCCATAACGCTGGCTGTCACAATGCCGTCTTTATCACAGACTAAGTCCTTATTTCTATCAATGTCTGGGTTCTGTTTCATTGCTTCATTCACCCCCCTACAAGCATAATACTACTATGATTTTAAAATTTTAAAAATGCAGATCTTTTTTCATTCCTGGTTTCTCTTAGCTATTTTTACATACTTATTTTTCCAGTGGATTTTCAGAGTCATCCAGTTTTTCTCAAGTCTTGCTCCTCTCAGCTACAAACCCTTGAGTGGTTTTTTTAAAAAACTGGGTTTCTATTAATTTTGGCAATCATTGAGATTACTTTGCGTTTTTGATGTTTCCTACCTAATATCAAGACATATATTCCCGTATTCATTATTTTTATGGCTCTCTGTAGAACTTTAAAGTTTTCTTTAATGGGGTTTGTATATATCTTATATAAGTGTTTTGAAATTTATTTATAGATTTTATTAGCTACCCAGTTCTTGTTTGTATAAAAATGTTATTGATTTTTGTGGAATTATTTTGTAACTCTTTAGAGTTTATACCTGAGATCTTTTTAGCCATAGGCTTTTGTTTTTATTACTGTTTTTTCAACTTGTAAATTTTTTAACCTCCAAAGATCAGATAAATCTTGTCTATTTATATAGTTTTTAAGCAAAAGAAGAAATACTTTCCTAATTCCGTTTGTGAAGCCAGCAAGCACTCTTGCATAGATAGTCCCTCCAAAGGAAACAGATGAATCATGTCTTTTACCATTTTGCAAGACACTGAAGAATATCTTATTGCTTCTTAATTTATTCCTTCAGTTCCTTATCTTAAATTTTTAGTGCACACTGGTACATCATCTTCAAATGGCTACAGGTTTACCTTCTCTCTCATATTAATACCTTGTATTTCTTTTGTCTAAATTCATTATTTGGTATGTTGTTTTTACAAATCTAGCTATTTCTTTTTTTTTTTTAAAGGCAGAGGGATAAGGACAGACAAAAACCTTCCGTTTGCTGGTAGGACACCCCCCCCCCCCCCAAATGCCCACAAGTGCTGAGGTGGACAAGCTGAAGCCAGGAGCCGGGAACTCCATCTGGATCTCCCACATGGGTGTCAGAGACCTAACAACTTGAGCTATCACTTGCTAGATCCTAGGGTGCACATTAACAGGAAGCTTAAAATGGAAGCCAAGCCATTCCTGGAACCCAAACACTTTGATATGTGCTGTAGGCATCCTGGGCTGTGTCTTAACCACTGTGCTGCTCATACCCACCTGTTTGGTACTCTCTGAGCAGTGAGAAGGGAGTTTTATCTCTTCCTGACATCAAGGCCCCCCACCCCCCATTTTTCACTATTAAGCTCACTGAGATGACTATCAGTATCATGTCAAGAAAGTACCACCTGCAGTGCCAGCAATCCCATATGGGTACTAGTTCGAGTCCTGGCTGCTCTACTTTGATCCAGCTCCCTGCTAATGTGCCTGGGAAAGCAGCAGAAGGTGGCTGAAGTCCTTGGGCCCCTCAACCTATGTGGGATACCCAGAAGAAGCTCCAGGCACCTGGCTTCAGATCGGCCCAGATCCGGCCATTTGGGGAGTGAATCAATGGATGAAAGACCTCGCTCTCTCTGCCTCTGCCTTTCTATAACTGTGTTTCAAATAAATAAATCTTTTTTTAAGGAAAATATCATTCAGTCCTATTTTTCTCATTTCTCTCTCTCTCTCTTTTTTTTTTAAGATTTATTTTAGGGCCGGCGCCATGGCTCACTGGATTAATCCTCTGCCTGTGGCGCCAGCATCCCATATGGGCACTGGTTCTAGTCCCGGTTGTTCCTCTTCCAGTCCAGCTCTCTGCTGTGGCCTGGGAGGGCACTGGAGGATGGCCCAAGTGCTTGGGCCCCTGCACCCGCATGGGAGACCAGGAAGAAGCACCTGGCTCCTGGCTTTGGATTGGCGCAGCGCTGGCTGTAGCAGCCATTTGGGGAGTGAACCAATGGAAGGAAGACCTTTCTCTGTCTCTCTCACTGTCTATAACTCTATCTGTCAAATAAGTAAAAAAAATTTAATAAAAGATTTGTTTTATTTATGTGAAAGACAGAGTTACAAAGACATGTAGAGACAGAGAGAGAGGTCTTCCTTCCACTGGCTCACCCCCCAGATGGCAGCAAAGGCAAGAGCTGTGCCGATCCGAAGCCAGGAGCCAGGAGCTTATTCTGGGTCTCCCCCATGGGTGCAGGAGCCCAAGGACTTGGGCCATCTTCTGCTGCTATCCCAGGCCATAGCAGAGAGCAGGATTGGAAGAGGCACAGCCGGGACTAGAACCGGCACCCATGTGGGATGCCGGCGCTTCAGGCCAAGACTTTATCCCGCTGCACTACAGGGCCAACCCCTCTCATTTCTTTTTAGGAAGAAATGTAATTTGAATTTTACCAAAGGTATCATTTGGCCTCAGTTGAAGCGACTGTTAACATTTTCTCTGAGTAGTGTGCTATTTTAAATTACTAAATTTCTTGAACTCTGCCCCCCTCCACTTTTTCTAAAATATGAGGGGTTTCCAAAAAGTTCACAGAAAATGTACATTACAAAATACTGTGCATGAATTTAAAAATGTTTTTATACCATCTAAACTCATCTCCTAGTTCCATTTTCCAAACTTTTTGAAGTACTCTTGTGTTCTATTTGCACATAATTTATTTAATATAGTTTTCATAAAGAGATCTAATGTTTCTTTTTAATGGGCTGTCTCTGTCAGATTTCTCATCAATATTTTGCTGGATTTACAAAAAATATTGAGAGTTCCTTTGTTTTGGAGCAGTTCAAATAGACTGGATATATCTGAAACTTGAAAATGCTCCCTTTTTGAAACTTACAACTAG
The DNA here is from genome assembly GCF_051225735.1 of Oryctolagus cuniculus. Classification (NCBI taxonomy): domain Eukaryota; kingdom Metazoa; phylum Chordata; class Mammalia; order Lagomorpha; family Leporidae; genus Oryctolagus; species Oryctolagus cuniculus. The sequence continues at coordinate 160,422,310 of NC_142870.1, forward strand.
AAAAATTTTGATAGAAAGTCCACTGTATACTCGACTTTGGTTGTGAGCTTATCTGTGAGTTATTTCTGCTTCTTTGGGGAATTTCTGAAACACAAATATTTTATATTAAGTATAATAAAAAGAAAGGGCTGAGAAAGGGGGAAGATACTTTAGATAGGATGAATACTAGTGAAAGTGACAACAGGTTGATTATTGACACACATATTATAAGATTAAGGAAAGAAAGATAAATATATGAAAGGCAGTAGCCAGAATGGAAGGGGCCACATAGAGTTGGTTGTTAAAGGCTGAAGGCTGCCTGCAACATGTGGGGAGCAAACCGGACTAGACTGAGTTACTGGAATTAAGACTTATTCTATGCATCTGCTCTCCCACAATATGGCGATGGGAGAGAAGTAAACAGCTTCCGCACAGCTGCCTCCAGTTCAACCAGTTAACTGTAGGACTTGCTCCTGATTGGAGAGCAGCGTACTCGGCGTGTGGGCAGCCGAGTTGGGATTGGCGGAGGAGGACTATAAAGGAGGAGAGAGACGGCATGCACCAGGAACATCTATGGGGAACATCTATGGGGAACATCTAGCTGAAGGAACACCCGTGCAGCCCCCGAGAAAGCCGGCCGGCGGTGTGCCGCTCCCCTGCGGAAGTGGGGAATGTGGCCAGGGGGAACTGCCCTTCCACGGAGGTGGAAGGGATAGTAGCCAACCCGGGAAGAACCAGCAGCAAACCCGGGGAGGGCCGAGCAGACGAAAGAACAGCGCAGGGTCCTGTGTCGTTCCTCCATGAAGAGGGGGAGCGACAGCAACATTACAAGGATACATTGATGACGTAAGAGAAAGTGGAGCTGATGTCAAAATCCTAAGACACAGCCAAGCAGATACTCATAAAAGGCACTTGGTAGTTTTATGTGAGTAAATTAACCTAAAATGGGACTAGCCCTAGCCCACGTCTCAGCCAAGGACACAGAAGGGATAAGGTTGGAGAAGTTGGAAGAGAGTCAGATGACACACTGACCTGAGACAAGAAAGCAGGGAGCTTCCAGGAAGAGGAGATGGTCTTCCGGGGGCAACATGGAGTGGAGATCTCCTGGGATTAGCAGATGATTTGCAAGGTTGAGAGCGCAATCTTCAGAGTAGGTGGAGAAACCAAACAGTGAGTGAATGGATGAGGAGTGAGAAGTTTTTTTTTTTTTTTTTTTTTTTTTTTTTTTTTTTTAAAGTAAAACAAAAAGACTTAAGTGTAACTTAAACAGTATTTGGTGGAGGGAAGGTTTTTTTTTCCATATGGGGAATGAATTGTAGCCAAGTTCTTGGCTAAGTAGACCAAATTGTAGTTTGCTTTGGATTTTTTGTTTGATTGCAGCCATAACAGCCGAGAGAATAATTTATTTCTTTGCTACACTGGATCCAGTTGAATCATAAAATGACTAGAATAACTCAGGAATACCCTTTTCATCCCATGATCTAATGCCTCCACATTGCTCTGAAATACGGTTATTTCTGGTCTTTGTAGAATTCTGATTATAGGCAGTTTCTTTGTAGCCTTTATTTCCATTCTGCGCAGTACCAATGAAGCAGAGTTAAAATTCACTCTTCCCAGATAAGTGGAACAGAATCTACAGGAATTCAAGTTGAATATCCACCCCCCTTATTGATGAGGGAAAGCAGAGTGGGAGCTTGGAAGTCTTGTGTTTTGGGAGCCACGTTTTCTCTCAACTGTTGCAAGGTTCATTTTGCCAATTCCTTATCTTGGTGTTTCGTTCTGAAGGTGCCCTGTCTTTGGAAGTTGGCATGGATGTCACTTGGGGAAGTGCCACCTTGCTCACAGACCTCGATAGGGCCAGGAAGCCCTTGGCATGATTTGATAGCAAATGGGGAAAGGCCAACCCTGCACTCAGTGTTGTCAGAGCTTCACACACTCCAACAGTTATTTTCTGGATGATACTAAATGTATTGTAGGTAATGGTATCCTATTTGTTTCAATTACTCAATTGCTGTTTTTTTCAGAGAGATGAAGTTATTCTGTAGGCCTTATAATCACTGTGCAAATATTGTATTATTCCTCTACTGCATCTTAGCTTGTTTCTAGGAAGCATGAAATATGTATGGTAATTGCAACATTTTTCTGTTTCAAAATAACAGAATCACTTCCATAGACTAGTACTTGAATGAAAAAAAAAACAAAAACACCTGTGTGTGTACCAAAGTATTAACTATAGTATTTTCAGTGATGACGTTGAATGACCCTGTGCTCACCTTACCTTCACTAGTATTAACTATAGTATCTTCAGTGATGACGTTGAATGACCCTGTGCTCACCTTACCTTCACCAGGGTCAATGGGAAGCTCCGGTCCAGGATTAGACAGTCCCTTGTGCAGGCTTCTCAGCTTTTGAAAGCACATACTTTCCCATCACTGCAACCTACGTAATGACTTTGTAAAGATTTAGATTTTTTTAAGGAAACATCCGATTAACAGTACATGGATAAGCTTCCTTTGAGGAACAAAAATGGATAATAAGAAGTTTGTTAAAATGTTAAGGAAGGCCAGGGGATTTACAGTTCTCCACTGGGATTTTTATTATAGACAGTTTTGTAAACAGATGTGTCCTGGGATCACTGTTGACTGCCAGAAACATGGCTTGACAGGTACAGATGTTGACAGGAGCCTTGGAGATGGATTCCAGGAGTGTGCTTGGCGTTCCCCTGAATGTTCCTCCCCTGTGCTCTTCAGTGTAGTGGGAGCTGTGGCTTAGTCAGGAGGGTCCTGGTCTCCCACAGGCCTCCTGCACAGCTAACAAATGGCAAAATACTGAGATCACCCCCAAGTCCTAAGTAACGGCCAAGCAAAGGCCTGGGGGCATGGCCTGCTCCTTTTTTTTTAAGGCTTTTATTTAATGAACACAAATTTCATCTGTACAGCTTTTAGGAATATAGTGTTTCTTCTCCCTGTTCCCGCCCTCCCACCCCCACTCCCATCCCACATCCTACTCCCTCTCCCATTCCTTTTTTCATTAACACTCATTTTTAATTGACTTTGTATACAGAAGACCAACTCAATACTAAAAAGATATTTCAACTGTTTGCACCCACACAGACACACAAAGTATAAAGTACAGTTTGAAGACAGTTTTACTGTTAATTCTCATAGTATACCTAATTAAGGACAGAGCCAGGCTAAGGGAGCCAGAGCCAGGCTGTCTAATATGGTACATGAGCATCTTAACTGCTAGGCCAAAAATGCTTTGTTTCTGATGATACTTCTGTACTTACCAGCCAAGCGGAATGCAAGGGTCAATCTTGAGAGGGTCCCTCAAGAACCAAGGCCTTGTCCTATAAAAGTAGTGGAGCATTTGTTTGGCATTTCTCAACGAGTGCCTTCTGTGAATAAGGACAGGTGTGGTGGTGAGCTCTCAGAGGCATTCACACAAAGACGGGGAGAACTGTACTTTCCAGATCTGTGGAGTTTCAGGAACTTTGTCTTTATAGTCGACATAATTGATCCTCTTTGCAACTATATGAAACAAGCATATTCATCTTTTTACACAGGAGAAACGCAGGAATCATAAGGTTAAGATTTAAGATAGAGTCAGGGGTGGGCATTGTGGCACAGTGAGTTAAGTTGCTGCCTGTGGTGCCAGTATCCCACATGAGTACTGGTGCCCCATTACCCACATGGAAGACCAGGATGGGGAACCTGGCTCCTGGCATCTGCCAAGGCTGGGCCAACCTGTTGTGGCCATCTGGGGAGTGAACCCATGGATGGAAGTCTCTCTCCCCAACCCCCAACTCTATCTTTCAAATAAAAAATAAATCTTTTTAAAAAATAACAGTAGAGTCACCATTTTTCTTCACTTTGACCCACTATGGGCCTCACAATTCAGTGGATTACTCCATATCTCTGCCTGAGCCACCTCTATGGAGGTTGGCAGCCTTGTACTCACTCTTCCAGTCACCTGTGCATCCAGGTTGGCCATGGGACCAGACCTAGTTATGTAAGAGGATGTCTCTTCTTGGGGCTTCTGGAAAAGCTTTTGAAATACTTTCGTGAAGAACCAGATAGTATTTTTGGCTTTTTGGGCCATATGGTCTCCAAAAACTACTTGACCTCTGCCCTTGTAGAGTGACAACAGCCATCGACATGACAAAAAATGGGTCTGATGATTTTCTAATAAAGCTTTATTTACAAAGAGCAGGCAAGGGCTCCTGCTTAGCAGAATAGCAAGATGTTGTTGAATGAAATAATCTGATTTTTTTCTTCATATCTGTCTATTCTTTACTACCTTGCTTAACAGTTAAAAAAGTTAGTAAGACACTTGCCACATAAAAACCAAAATGATCATTTAGGAATACAAGTTTCCTGTGTCACCTTTTCCATTGAAACATTTCTTGCCTTCCAGGCTTCCATTCTTATACAAAGACTTGATGTAAGCCTTTGGCACGCAAGGTGGGTGTGCCTAGACCTCATTATTCTCTGTCACAGATTCCTCATGTGTTTTCCTCCCAAAACCTACTACAATGGATGGTTGTATGTTCAATTATGCACATATTTATTGAATATCTGACCCATCAGGGCTGGGACAGTGTTTTCTGATGTTCACATATGGGACACTTGAAAAAGTGGAAAAATGGAATTAAAAGATATGTTTGTTTTGGCACAAAAACATTTTGAACTCCATGTATAGCTTTCTCATAATGTGGATTTCCATGAACTTTTGAAGACCTGTCATATTACACAGCCCATAGAAGATAGGTAATATTTGTAAGATAAGGTGCTTCTATGGCATTCTTCACTTATCATTTTATAGACTTAGAATATTAAGATAATTTTTAAGCTACTTACATGATGCATTTTATTGGTGATCAGTTAGAAAACCAAGACTTTGTGAAGAAACAGAATTAAGAAAAACAAGACTGCAAAGCTGCTATGAGGCAAGCTAAGGACAGGAAGTCAAAATACGGCTGCCTTGAATATGGGTCAGTTATGGCTGCCTCACCATGAAAAGGGGTGGGGGTGCACAGAAACTATGATAACATGGGATTGTTAACATGCATTCCAAGTGAGCAGTGGAGCCTCGTCTAGTCTTGTTCCCTTCAGCTTGGGAGAAGTTATGGTGAAGAATCTGGGAGGGGTTGGGGCCACACAGACAAAAGGGGGACACAAGGAAAGATGATGAGTTATGTATGAGTGAGACTGGGAGCTGGATTGAGACAGACTCACTTCTCGCTCTGATCTTCACCTGCCCAAGGGCATAATAGAACAAGCAGTGTCCCAGCCATGGTGTCTTACCTGTGGAACCAGGTGAACAGTGAAGCTAACAATATATTGAAGATTTCAGAGACTTTACTTTTTTGGACACTGGGTGGGATTATCAAGTTTCTATTTTTTGTAGTTCTTAGAGGCCCACAAATTGCATAAGCTTTAGGTTTTACAGAATTGAGATGTTTTGTTTATTTGTGGTAAAAATATGTACAGTAGCTTGGAATTAGAGACATTGGGACAGCCTGATTCTCAGATTGTATTTCTTCTTCCAGAAGGAAAGAAAGAAGAGAGGCAGAGAGGAAGGAAGAAGAAAATTATCCATTATTCATATACCCAGTGATAACACTGTTAACATTTTGGTATACATACTTTCATTTCTTTCCAACTCACAGATGTATTGGATATATTAGAGATGGAAATTTGTATTAGAGATGAAAATTAGCTTTGATGTTGAATTATGTTTAACAAGTAGTGCCAATAATTCTGGATTTTCTTTATCAAAGAGCTACTTAGCATTCCTATAAAAGGAAGGTTTTGGACTGGATAGAGGAATAGCAGAGTTCTTCCCACAATTGTGTAGATGGAGCTTGGAGCCCTGCTTAAGCTTGCATACCGTGTGCCTTGTGGAGCAGACTGGAATTCAGAGCCACCTCCCATCTTCCTGCCTGTTGTGATCTGCAAAGTGTCACAGAACAAAGTGGTTCTCAGCTTGTCTACCTACACACCGGAATCACTTGAGGAGTTTTTAAAGGTACTGATGCCCCAGAAATCGTTGTTCAATTAATTTGGAGGTAGCCTGGGCTTTAAGTTTGTTGTCAACATTGAGCCGGGCTGTTCAGCTCTGACAAGTAAGGGTAGAGAGTGACAGTCAGCTTAGGTTGGAAAGCGTTACTGTGGAGATGGGCGAGCTCAAGGGAAGGTAAGTCTGCAGGTTCACATTCATCTCCCACTCACCGGTGTGCCTACCTTTTTCTCAGGAGCTTTGAAGACACTAAATGTGGTTCTCCAACCATCTCTCATTTCCGGATGCCCTAGTGTTGATACCTATGCCACTATCGTAGTGTTTTGGCTGAATTCTTACCTTTAAAGATTCCAGAACATTTTTCAAAAATCGCTCTAATCATTCCATCAGAGATTTTGATCTTCAGAATACATATGGCATTGCTCTTCCTTTCTCACTCAAGACCATTGAAACCATTCTGAAGCACTGATGGTCGATGCGCTGATGTGAACAGTTGAGGGTGCTCGTGAGATGCCCCCTTTAAAGAGGTGTTGGGACGAAATCTCTATGCAGGTCCCTTTCTCACCTGCTGTGTGAAAGCTGATGCTCCTTGGAATTTGGCTCTCCTGACTTTGATGGATGGCCACTTCTTGCCCTTAGCATGTCCACCTTTTAGTCAAGGGTGTGTTGGGGTTTCCTAAAGCTCTGTAAATATTTACTGAATGCTGAATGATGGTGAAGGATGAGCTACAGGTGCTGTTCTGTGTATAAGCTGTCCTTGTCTCTTGGGATGTGGGGTCTCCTCTATAGATCTGGAGGGAGAGAAAGCTCCTTATTCCATTGCAAGCTCTGTGGGAGAAATTTGTAGTCTTTGGGAAGAAAAGGATTAGAAGACAAGATCACTGGAAAACATGTTTATTCCTTCAAATATATTTTAATCCTTTCAAATATAAAGTAGGTAGCAGATTTTATGTCTGGGAAAGTCATGATTTTTAAAATAATAAATGCTGAATTACTTTTCTCAAAGAAATTAGATTAGAGGGAGAAAACAAAATATATGTCTATTTTTGGAAATGATGTATTTTGAAAACATGCAAGTACTTGATTATTTTGTCCCATGGAAAATGAGAAGTTAGCTAGCATATCTATAAATGACGGTTCAGGATATGTGTTCTAGGTTGAATAGTGTCCCTTCAAATGTCATGTCCTTCTTGGAACCTCAGAATGTAACCATATTTGGAAATAAAGTTTTTGTAGATAGTTAAGTTGGAGTCACACTGGAGTTGGGTGGACCCTTAATTCATGATTGGCATCTATATAAAAAGAGAAGAGACAAAAGGACAGCACCCACATGAGGCAGAGGTGGGAGTGATTCTGACGCAAACCAAGGAATGCTGGGGCTATGAGCATCTACCTGGAAAAGGCAAGGACCCCCCCCCCCTTTTGCATAGAGCACAGCCTGGGTATACCTTTATTCCAAACCATGAGAAAATATACACATTTCTATTGTCTTAAGTCATCACAGTCTGTGGTACTTTGTTATACGTCAGGAAATGAACACCAGATATAATCATAGTGTGAATGTTTGAGAGGTCATGGAAAAGGTCTGAATATTGGGAAACAAGTTATATATCAATAAAATACTACTGCCTATAAATCTGACAAATTGTAGGCTATAGAGATACACCGTCACATTACATATGAACAGTGATGACGATCATGTAAGAACTGCATATGTATAACACTAGAGGTTTAGAAAATACCTATATTCTTTTAAGTAGCTGTTAGAATATGGTAAACAATTCTTGTTACTATTTTTTTTACTATTTAGGCATGAAAACTTAATATTTGACATCAAAACCTAACAACTGGGGGTTGACATTGAGCCTAGCAGTTAAGATGCTCATGCCTCACATCAGAGTACCTGGCTCCAATTCCCAGCTCCAGCCTCTGGTCCCAGTTTTGTGCTAATGCAAACCTTCAGAGGCAGCCAAGATGGCTCAAGTAATTGGGTTCCTGTTTCTTGCATGGGAGACCTGGATTGAGGTCCCAGCTCCTGGCTGTGGTCTGGCCCAGCTGTAGTTGTTGCAGGTATTTGAGGAGTTTCCAGCAGATAGGATCTCTCTGTGTGTCTTTCAATCTTTTTCTCTCCTTTTCAAAAACAAAGGAATATAACAATAAGTCACAAAGCCAATTTGACATAAAAATCCTATTTAACTGACTTTAACTGAGATTTAAACTAAATTTATTTCATGCATATGGCTTAATGAATTTTTCCCTCTTTTGTTGCTTTTAACCCATTTAAGCAGTATATATTTTAAAATGAAATATGTGGCCTTTTAAAGAATTATAGTTTACAAAAGACTTTAATATCTACAGGTTATATCAGTTCTCTAAAATGCTGAACTTTCTGCTAACTAGAACTGAAATATAGTGAACAACAACAAAAATAGTTACAGCCAAGAAACTTAGGGTCTAACAGGCATAGATGTTTTCTGCTCTGTTTTTGTAGAATTTAAACTATAATTAATACTTCAAACCCACAAAATGAGCAGGATTGGAGGATTTGGCTTCTGAAGAAATATTTGCAGTGAAAGTTAAGAAGCTGGCAAAACAGCTTATTAAACTAGCCCATCCCATATAAATACCATAGTCCATGTAGTGATGAAATCTTGCTGGAAGCCTCCAAGAGATTTCAGAGCCAGGGTCAATTTTCGTTATACAACTGGAGTTGGCCTTTTTGCAGGCCGGCTGGCTTCTTTGTGCAAAGTATGGTCTTTTTGGCTCCTGTAAAAATAAATAATTGCCCCTTCTCTCTCTACCAGGCCATTTTTGGACATCAGTTTGTCATTTTGGTAAGTTACAGGGATATCCATGAATATCAAGTGTGGAAAAATCATAATACAATGCAATAAGATAAGGAATCCTTGCATTGCTGACCACACCCATGTGAAATTCAGTTGCATTTTTATTTGTGGAGCATAACAGGAAATCATTCTAGAAGTGAATCATTTAGTAGGAATCAATTTACAGGGTGATTTGCATCCCTTCACCAAACCAGCAGTATTTAAAGCACCAAAGGCTTTCTGAGTTTTCTAATAAGATTTTTTCTAACTGACAACTAGAAGAACATGAATGTTGATGAGTCATAGTCCCCATCACAAAACAATCCATTCAGTAATTTCCTGAGAAAAATGTATCACTGAGAGACGTAAAGGCTATTGTTGTTGTTGTGAATTTGGATTTCTTTCCCTACCTGGGAAGGAATAGGAAAGGTGGTCTTGTAATCATCAGCAGATTAATCTTGGTAAAAATCTCGCTCAGTGGTAATCACAGGAAATTAAAGTGCACACAAAATTAAGGCACTAAGAGAACATGCACACATGGGCACACATTCAACTTCATTTTCTGATATATGGTTGAACAGTATGGTATGCAATTGAACAGCATGTAGGTCCCAGTGGGATGCTGCTTGTCTTTTGGGAATATATATATGCACACACATACCTGTACATAGTACATACATACATTCATTGATTCTGGAAGCCATGCTGGCGCTGTCTGACCCACAGTTCTTGCAGGGGAATCTGAAAGAGGCCCATGAATAGGCTGTTTTGGATGTAAAGGGTAACAAGCCTTCCTCCATACAGAGAGGGATCTAAGTGTCATCTGAAACATTTCCTAGGTTGAAATACAATCTCCAAATTGGCATTGTGGATGTGAGAATATGCAGTTGTATCTTTCAATCAAATAATCATAAAAAGAAATCACGTCAGGCCTGTCCCCTAACGTTAAGATGATTGCCACATTGCTGGTGTTATTTCTCCTTTTTCTAAATAGGCTCCATGTTCCCAAGCACACAGAGATGAAAACAAGATTGCCTGCTCTTGCCTGGGTGCTTCCTATGCAATTCCCCCACTGGTGGCTCTTTTTCCATTTGAAGATGCCTTAGTGCTTGAGTGGTGCTACCTTTTGCAAGTGACACCAGGAGTTTGCATATGTCTTTTTATGAGGGGTGATTTTGTTTGATTGCCCATAGAGAGACTTGGAATAGACATTTCTAGACTTTACATATCCTCCAGGTCATAGTTGGAGCATGAAAAGTGAACTATTTCCTGTGAGTATTCTGCAGCTTGAGGAATTTTAATGTTTTCCTTTATTGGCACTTTCTGGAAAGGATGAGTCTGAAACACATTTTTTTTTTTTTTTACATCTAAGCACTGTTAATTTCAGGGTTGAAAATTCCAAATACAGTTTACTGAAAGCCAAAAAGCTTATAATTTTTAGGCTGTTTCTGAGCTTTATGGAGCTTTATTGATGTCTGTCTTGTCTGCCAGCCCCAAAAGGGACAAAATGCAATCATTTCATGGACTCCTGGCAAGAAAGCAGATTTTAAGGGATATGACGTTACTGACGGGGCTTGTTCCCATCAGTGCCATTCATAGTGATGTCATTCTCCTTACCTCCCCTGTGCAGTGATAAAAATTACCCAAGGAAGGGCGTCTTGTTATTTAAGTCAAATTCAGGAATCCTCTGTTCTTTTACTTTACATAATTATTGAACAATAAACTATTTTCACATTTTTGGCTGTAGCTACAAAGCAAAACATGGTGAGTACTGAGTGTGGATTGGCCGGATGACTCTGTGCCAGAACACTGCGTATCTGCAGTACTGATGAGTGCCACAAATACACTACAGACAGACTAGATCGGAGAATGTCAGATCCCAAGGAACTATTTGAGGTGGATCTTTGAGGTGAGGGGATATAGGGCTGGCCCAGATTGACATTCTCACACTGTACGAGAGCAGTTTCAAGTTGAGCATTTGGTGATTCTACTCTAAGTGGTGATGGTGGTGGTGGTGGTGATGATGATGATGGTGCCCATTAACATTTACTGAGGGTACCTACCAAATAACATGTTTTCCAGGTATTATTGTATTTAATTCTACCTCTAGCCTTGAGAGGACAGTCTTATATTCACAAGAGGTAAAGAATTGCAGATTACATTGTTACTTATTTACTCTAAAAGGTAAATGTTCCTGAATTAGGGAACACTGCAAATGGAACTAAAGTTCTAGAAATCCTACGCTCCACGATCATCCAGAGAGCCATTCTTCAGGAATGTTCTATGGTTTATGGCACAGATGTTGTTGGGTGGGCAAAGTGCTGTGGCCAATTTGAACTTGTGCTAAATGCCAAGGAGATGTGAGCAAGCCACTTCAAAGCTAATCTTTGTAATCTTTGTAAACAAGGGTAAGGTTTGGAAGTGAATGACCAGCACTTTAAACCAATTTCAGTTTGTTCCTTTACCCTCACGCCATCCCCTTCACCACCAGCAATTCATTGTTTGCCTCTTAGGTTTGGATAGCGATTGTGCTGTATAGCTTATTTAAGACTGCTGGGGGCTTTATTGCTACTGGACTCAAGTAGCAATTAAATAGCAGTTTCAACTAGAGTCACTGTTATATTGTATCCATTCCTATGCCCCCTAACTACCTAGTATTTTTATCAACCCCATGAGGTGAATGCTGTTATTGCTGCTGTTTTATAGGTGAGGAAACAGTTTCAAAGAAATAGGGAATCAGGCCAAGATCACAAAGCCAGCAAAGTGTAGAGACCCAGTACTTGAAATACGTTCTATTTAACTTCTGAGTCTGACCTAATCTTCTTGATATGTGTTCCTAGCTTTGAAAACTATACAGGTATGTAGTTCCTGATGTGCTCCAAGATTCCTGGATCAGAGCATTTTGTTCTTCAGTTATTATCTCAGGATCTTACTTCTGTCTATTATGATGTCAGTGATACTTCAGAAAAATTATTTGGAAGGCAGAGAGAAAGGCAGAAAGATGGAGGCAGGCAGCAGATGGAGAGGGCTCTCATTTGATGGTTTACTCCCAGCAGCTCTCAACAGCCAGGGCTGGGCCAGGTCAAAGTCAGAAGCCAGGAACTCAATCCGGTTCTCCCTCCTGGGTACAGAGACCCAGCTGCTTCAGTCATCACCTGCTGCCTCCAGGGTGCACATGAACGGGAAGCTGTAATTGGAAGCCAGAGTCTGGACGCAAACCCAGGCACTCTGACATTGGAATGCAAGTGTCCTAACCAGTGGCTTAATGGCTACTCCAAAAACCTACCCAGTAATAACTTCTTTAGAGCTATTTTTAATTGTGTACTCTCTTTCCCCCCATTTATTCTTTTCTGGTTGTCTGGCTGTAATCAGAATCACCCAGGGAGTATGGAAAAAATACTCAGACTGCTCATCTGGTCATGCACAATCAAATCCTATCAGAACAAGTTTTTTCAAAAGCTTATCACCTGTTTCTTTCTTTTTTTTTGTTTAAGATTTATTTATTTACTTGAAAGGCAGAGCCTGGTTTTAATGTATAAACTAGGAGCAATTCTTTAATGTCTATATGTCTGTTTCTGAGAGTGGAAGTGAAAAAGCTAATTGGAAAATTTGTGTCCAGATGGTTTAGTTGATAAATTCTATTGAATGTTTAAAGAATAAATAATACTAGTATTACACAAAATCTTTCAGAAAGTATCAGATAATATACTAATTCAACTCATTTTAGGAGGTCAATATCACACTGATACCAATGCTATATAGAAGCATCGAAGAGGCACATAGAAAGATACATGTGTACTTATGAATCAGTATTCCCTCATGATAAATATTTCATCAAATTAGAAAAGGGAAATTCCTTACTCTTCTAAAGGCCAAAAATGGAAGAATCTACTCTGAAGCTCATATTGAGTGAAGTATTAACTACTAACCGGCTAAGATCAAAGCGAGGACACCTACTCTTAAAATTTGCATTCAGCATTCTTTGGGAGAGCCTGGCCTTTGCAATCAGACAAGAAAGGGAATAAAAGGCTTTAAAACTCTCTTTCTCCAGAAATAGCAATGTTTGCTTACATGGAGTATCCTAAAGAATCTATTAACAACTACTACATAACATTGTTAAGCTAATTTAGAAGGATTACAGGCTAGAAGACCAACATGCAAAATAGGTTGCTTCTTATATACTAAAAGTCAACTATAATTCTCAGCATGAGTGGGGACAGTTGCTATTTTAGACAGTCTGTGTGGTTGTTTCTTAAGCAATGCTGGTGATATTCTATATCCTTATTCTTGAGCAGATTGGATCCCCTCCAGAGCAGTTTTCCAGTTTTCTGATAAGCGGGTAAATGCATGACTGCCGATATTCTGAGGTTGGGATTTTTAGTTCTCAATAAGCAGATGTTCACTTAATCTCTGGTTTTTGTCCAAAGAATATACTCTCAGCTCTCCTTGGCATTCCAAGTACAAAGGCCTCCACTGTACCCTCTCGGGAGAATGAATCTGTAGTCTTGGGTGAAGGAAGAGATTTCTCTCATTGTTATGGAGTCAGAGAAAGGTTCAAGGGTCTTTGAAGTCTTTGAAATCTCTCCTCCTTCAGCCTAGTCCACAAGTGCCTGTTGCTGCCAGTCCCGGAGTCCTGTAGGCGTTCTGTTGTAGATCACATTGGTTCTCAGCATTCTCACTGCTTGTACAGAATCCAGGCCTGCAAAACTGGGGACTGCCTGTGCACCTGCTTTCTAGCTTCATGTCTTCATTGCTGTGTTCTCTTCTTCTGTTCCCAATCTTTGTATGTGTTTTTTAAGCAGCTCTATTATCATCTTTTCCATAAGATACCACATGGCTACTTCTCATGTGAAATTGAAATGTGATCATTGGCTGATTTCAAGGAATGACATGTTATAAAATATTCAACCATTTGTTACTTGTAGTAATATGTTATATAAATGAAGAATAATTGGGCATCTCACTTATAGAATTTAGAATAGCAGGTGTTTTACTTGGAACAGTCTTAAAACTGGAAAGTTTTAAGTTGAGATTAGAACATTTTATTTCCATTTTAAAAAGTTCCATTAAAATAAGATTATTTTAATTTCCCAATATCAATAAGGTACTTTTTATTTCATCCTGCCTCTTAAAAAAGCAGAAATATATACCTTACATTTTCACAGTAGTTTGAAAAATTTGGAGTGTAATTATACTTATGGCCCTAAAGAAATGAAAAATTCTATTTTGAATGCAACGTCAGTCAATTCTATGAAATACTTAGCATGAGACAGGCAGTGTTCCTGCTTGCTAGAGTAGGAGAAGTAAACAAAACAAACACAAATTTCTCTTCTTCTGAGGATTCCATTCCAGTCAGTAGTTTTCTGGCATTAAAGTGAGCATAATGGGGTGTGGAGTGTGGTGCTTGGACAGTGCTGTGGCATAGTGGGCTAAGCCTTCGTCTGTGGCACCAGCATCCTATATGGGTGCCGATTCTAGTCAAGGCTGTTCCTCTTCTGATCCAGCTCTCTGCTATGGCCTGGGAAGGCAGTGGAAGATGGCCTAAGTGCTTGCGCCACTTCACTGATATAGGAGACCAAGAAGAAGCTCCTGGCTCCAGGCTTCAGATTGGCCCAGCTCTGGCTGTTGCAGCCATTTGAAGCATGAACCAGTGAATAAAAGACTGGACGGTATGGGGGGGAAAGCCATTGTAACCCATGAGTCGTACTTTGGAAATTTATATTCATTAAATAAAAGATAAAAAAAAAAAAAAGAATGCATCTCAGTAATAAAATCTTATACTTGACTAAACACAATTTATAAATTGATAATAAAATAAAAAAAAAGACTTTATCTTTCCCTCTCTCTGTCTATAACTCTACCTCTCAAATAAATTAATCTTTAAAAAAATGAGCATAAAGGGGCAGATGTTGTAGGACTTCAGGTTAAGCCATTGCTTAGGATACAGTATCCCACATCAGAGTCCCCCTGCTTCTGATCCAGCTTCCTGCTAATGTGCACCCTGGGATGTAGCAGATGATGGCTCCCATGACACCCACAGGAGAGGCCAGGATTGAGTTTTTAGTTCCTCAATTTGGCGTGGCCCAGCCCTGGCTGTTGTGGGCATTTAGAGAATTAACCAGGAGATGAAAGATATGTTCTAACTGTCTATCTGTCTGTCTATCTGCCTGCCTGTCTATCTATCTATCTATCTATCTATCTATCTATTGCTCTTTCAAATAATAAAAAGAGAGAGAGAACATACAGTTCTCCCCAGAATCTCCATCAGTGAATTTCATGGAATAGGATGAACATTTCTTTTGGTACCGTTGTATATGTTGTTGACTTGTATAGTAGATATGGTTAGGAAATTGGATTTTGACTTAACCACATTTTTGTTGCTTGTTGATTATTATATCTCTTGATAATTTATGACATATTTCCAAGATACCCAATGTAATAAGTCAAAGTAGGTCTGAAAACTGAAGCAGAGTGAGAATATAAGTAGGAAAATAGGATAAAGCTAAGAATAACCTCAACATAAAAAAATGCATATCGTGAAGTCCTATTTCTTGCTAAGCACTGGCTAAGCACATATTTTCTTCTATGTTTTTGCAGGTATCTTAAAGATAGAAACATGATTAGTTTTCATAAATAAAAAAATTCAGTGATCTAGATAATGTGAAAGTATAGAAAGTTCTCCCATATATCTTCATATCTTTGTTGGAAAATATAGTAAAGTTAATTCAAAAAACACAATTATAAGTTCCACTAATTGTTTTTTCATATCTTCCAACCATATTAGCCTAATGTGTGAACTCTTTACTTAAGAGAGAGTTAAACGTCTGTTTATAGAGCCAACTGAAAATATGTATGAACTAAAGTCTAAATTAAGAAAATTCTAGAAAATATATTTTATTATTTGAATAAATGTGAATTTTGCTTTGTCCATGAACTTATAATAAATTTTCTATCATTTTTAGTTTACAAAATACTTATATATGCAGGATCCTCCAAGACAACTTTCAGGCAGATAGCTTCATACTCATAATTTTAACAATGAATCATACTTCCTGTATCTGGATGACCAACAGAGTGCTAAAATATGTCATTTTAAGAAACACTTAAATCAAGTTACAACATACAAATTGTAAAGGAGATAAAATGTACTAGGTGTGGGAAATTGAAAATTTCATGTGTAAATGCTTATGCCGTAACCACGCAAGAGGCAGAATATTTATTTTTTTATTCATTCATTAATTTTTTTCCAAACTAAACCTTTTATTTAAGGAATAAAAACTTCATGTACTTCATACATACAACTTTAGGAATAGTGATTCTTCCCACCATTTCCACCCATGCTCCCACCCCTCTTCCTAGCCCCTCTCCCATTCTCTCTCCCAGCCCCTTTCTCCATTAAGATCCATTTTTGATTAACTGTATACACAGAAGAGCAACTCTATATTGAGTAAAGTGTTCAATAATTTGCATAAAAAGCTTCATCAAGACAAGGGCTGTTTCATGTCATTGCATTTAAATTAATTTCACTTTAAAAAAAAAACTTAATTAACTTCAAAGAAGCACCCAAGAATGATAAATCTTTTGGGAGCATTTAGACATAATTATACACAGCTCTTTGAGGACAGAGGTCCTGCATGGGAAGTTAGTGCACAGTGACTCCTGTTGTTAATTTAACAATTAACACTGTTATGTATGACATCAGTGATCACCTGAGGCTCTTGACAAGAGCTGCCTAGGCTATGGAAGCCTTTTGAATCAAAAAACTCCATCAGTATTTAGATAAGCCCATAAACAAAATGGAAGTTCTCTACTTCCTTCAGAGAAAAGTTCCTTCTTCTTTAATGACCACTCCTTTCCCCTGAGGTCTCACCCACTGAGGTCCTTCATGTAGGATATTTTTGCCACAGATTCTTGGCTTTCCATGCCTGAAATGCTCTCAAGGGCTTTTCAGCAAGACCAAAATGCCTTAAAGGCTGATTCTGAGGTCAGAGTGCTATTTAAATTGATGTCATTCCATGAATCTGCTGTGTGGGCTGCTTCCCATGTTGGAGCATTCACTCCTTTTTAATTCTATCTAATATTATTACTAGACCCTTAATCCTATCCATATGATCACTTTAAAATGTAAGATGGTATTTTTATAACCCAGCTTAAGGGGATTTGGGGTCCCATTGGCAAGTTTTTAAACTGTACCCTGAGAAGTAAGTCCATTGGAATATATGCAGAACTATGCAGCTTTACAGTTATAAACTTCATACATTTCATAACTGCAACTTTAAGAACATGGTAGTTCTTCCCACTGTTCCCATCTTCCCACTCATCCTCTCACCCCTCTTCATTTTCCCTCTCTTATTCCCACTCTTATTTTTTACTGAAATCTATTTTCAATTGGCTTTATACACATATGCTTAACTTTCTGTTAAGTAAAGAGTTCAACAAATTATATGTAAAAAAAAAAAAAACAAAAAACAAAAAAACAAAACAAAACAAAAAAACTGTTCCTCAACAGTCAAGACAAGGACTGTTCAAGTCATTGCAACAGATGAGCTGTTGCAGCTGTTAAGTATGTCCAAAATGGTGCCCGTTCTCTATTGACTTGTTACAGGATGCCATTGCCCACTGATCAGGGAGAGAGAAGCATGCCCCCATCCTTTATTCTTCTCTAGTTTGGCAGGTACACTATACCCCACAGGGCTCCAAGCCAGATTACCTCCAGGCTCTTCCTACAGCTTTATCACCAGTGGCTTCAGCTGCTACAGTCTGGTTTCCCCTACCTCTCCAAAGCTGGTGCAAAGGCTCCTGGTGGCTGGGGTCCTGAGTCGCGCGTGTCCGTGCCCTCCATATAGGTCCAATGTGCCCTTCTATTTTTGAGGAGTTTCCTCTGCCATTTTCTCCCTAACTCTTTGAGCCAGAATATTAGTAACACCCCAGAAGTTTCCCTGTGCTCCTTCATCGACCTTCATCCTCCTGGAGGTAATCAACAACTGGACCTCCATGCATGAGTCACACTGTATATGTGTGTGTGCTTTTTAAAAATTTATTTATTTGAGAGGTAGAGTTACAGAGAGAGAGAGAGAGAGTGAGAGAAAGAGAGAGAGAGGTCTTCCTTCCGCTAGTTTACTCCCCAAATGGCCACCATGGCTGGAACTGGGCTGATCCAAAGCCAGGAGTCAGGAGCTTCCTCTGAGTCTCTCATGTGAATGCAAGGACTCAAGCTCTTGGGTCATCTTCCATTGCTTTCCCAGGCCACTAGCAGGGAGCTGGTTTGGAAGTGAAGCAGCTGTGACTCAAAATGACACCAATGTGAGGTGCTGGGTCCACCGGCAGAGTCCTCGCCTACTACATCACAGCACAGCCCTACATTATATGTTTTTGTGTTGTTCTTCTGCTCAGCATAATGTCTGCAAGTTTCATCTGTGATGTATATGTCATCTTTGTACCAGTAGTTGGTTCTTGCTCTTTTTTTAAAAAAACAACTTTACTGACATTTATTTCACATACTATAAAATCCATTCACTTAAAGTACATAGTTCAGCAGTTTCTATTATATTAGAAGAGTTGTGCAATTATCATCTAAATCTAATTTTAAAACATCCTAACACTCCTCATAATTCCATACAAGGTATCAGTTTTTCCCCATTCCTTCTTCCCCATCCTCCCTGCCTCACTCTGCCTCAAACCTGCCCCATACTAGGGGTGACCACTAATCTGCTTTTTCTCTGAATGGAATGGCCCATCGAGCTATTTCACATAATTGAAACTACAGTTTGTGGTCCTTTGTAACTGGCTTCATTTATTTTTCATAGTGCTTTCATGGTTCATCCTTATTGAGCACGTATGCTTATTTCATTGTTGTTTGCTGTAGTATTTCTTTTATGAATACACTGCATTTTGTTTATGCATTCATCAGCTGATAGGCATTTGGGTAGTTTCCTCTTCTATTAACATAAAGTTGTACCGAATGCTTTTGCACAAGTTTTTGTTGGGGTGTATGTTCTCATCCCTCTAGGATTGATTCCCAGGAATGTAACTGATGACTTGTTACCTATATTGCACATTTCGAGGAACCACCAAACTGTTTATGCAGTCGCTGCACCACTGTACACTTCCACCTGTGATGTGTGAGGGGTTAGCTTCTCCACATGCTCATCAACACTAGCTGTTGTCCATCTTTTTTTATTATTAAAATCATCCTAGTGTGTGTGAAGTGAATCTCATTGTGCTTTTCATTATGTTTCCCTGATGGCAAGTGATGCTTAGCATTTTCCTGTGTTTATTGCCCATTTGTATGTCTTCTTTGGAGAAATACATATTTAAATCATTTCCCTATTTTAAAAATTGAGTTGATTATTGTTGAGTTGTAAATTTATTCATATATTCTGGATATGAAACTCTTTGGGGTACAGGTTGAGTATTCATTATCTGAAATGTTTGGGACCAGAAGTATTTCAGATTTCAGATGCTTTGGATTTTGGAATGTTTGTATCTACTTAATGAGATAGCTTAGGTGTAGGACCCAAATCTAAACACAGGATTCATTTATATTTCATGCACATTGTATACATGTTAAATGTAGATGGAAGATAGTTTTATATATTTTTTCAGTGTGTTTGCATTTCAATCAAACCTGTACATGAGGTCAAGTGTGAACTTTTCCATTTGTGATATAATACTGTTGTTCACAAGGTTTGGAATTTTGGAGTGTTTCGGATTAGAGATACTCAACTTTACAGAACAGTCTTCAAAAATTTCATGGAAAATGTATATTATGAAAAAACCATGCATGAATTTCAAATTTTTTGTGCTAAAACATCGTTTAATTCCATTTCTTCACAACTTTTTGGAGTAACCTCATATGCTTTGCAAAGATTTTTTTCCCATTCTAGAGGGGGTTTTTACACTTTCTTGATAGTGTCTTTGAAGAATGAAATATTGTAATCTTAATTAATTCCAGCTTTTCTTTTTTTGGTGTAATATCTAAGAATACATTGCTTTACCCGAAGATTTACTTTTATATGTTCTGCTAGGAGTTTTACAATTCTAGCTATTCTCTTTAGGTATATGACCCATTTTGGGCTAAATTTGGTGTAAGGCATGAAGTAGAGGTACAAATTTCCTTTTGCATGTAAATATTAAGACTTCCAGTTTGGGGCTGGTGCTGTGGTGGCAGTGGGTTAAAGCCCTGGCCTGAAGTGCTGGTATCCCATATGGGCACCAGTTCTAGTCCTAGCTGCTCCTCTTCTGATCCAGCTCTCTGCTGTGGCCTGGGAAAGCAGTGGAGGATGGCCCAAGTCCTTGAGCCCCTGCACCCATGTGGGAGACCAGGAAGTAGCTCCTGGCTCCTGCCTTTGGATCAGCGCAGCTCCAGCCATTGTGGCCATCTAGGGAGTGAACCAGTGGATGGAAGACCTCTCTCTCTGTCTCTACCTCTCTCTGTAACTGTCTTTCAAATAAAGTAAATCTCGGATGTAAGGGCGATCTTACTGCAACATCTGTCACCCCATTGATTGCCAGGGTTGATTCAGCTAATCTGGCTGGCTAGGCGGGTGTCCCCTTCCTCCCTCACCACTCCATGTGCATCCCTCCCGAAGCTGCGTGCTCCGTCGAAGAGGACGACCTTCTGCTCTAGAGGAGGACCGGTCTTCGGTCAAGGGTATACGAGTAGCTGTGCTCCCCTGCTAGAACCTCCAAACAAGCTCTCAAATAAAGTAAATCTTTAAAAAAATAAGACTTCCAGTTAACATTTTCTGGAAATACAATTCTTTTCCAACTGAATTGGTTTAGGACACTCATAGCAAGTCAGTTAACCATACATGTGAAGATTTATCTCTGAATTATTAATTCTGTTCTACTTATCTTTATGGTTTATTTTTTGGGCCAGTACCTGACAGGCTTGATTACTATAGCTTTGAAATAAATTTGAAAATCAGAAAGTGTGCATCTCTCAACTTTGTTGTTTTTCAATTTTTTTTTGTTTGTTTGTTTTTTTTGACAGGCAGAGTGGACAGTGAGAGAGAGAGACAGAGAGAAAGGTCTTCCTTTGCCTTTGGTTCACCCTCCAATGGCCGCCGTGGCCGGCGCGCTGCGGCCGGCGCACCGCGCTGATCCGATGGCAGGAGCCAGGAGCCAGGTGCTTTTCCTGGTCTCCCATGGGGTGCAGGGCCCAAGCACCTGGGCCATCCTCCACTGCACTCCCGGGCCACAGCAGAGAGCTGGCCTGGAAGAGGGGCAACCGGGACAGAATCCGGCGCCCCGACCGGGACTAGAACCCAATGTGCCGGCGCCGCTAGGCGGAGGATTAGCCTATTGAGCCGCGGCGCCGGCCCTGTTTTTCAAATTTGGTTTTAGCTATTCTTGGTCCCTTCTATTTCCATATGAATTATCAGATCAGATTGTCATTTTCACTGAAAAAAGGCATCTGGGTTTTTGATAAGGTTTTTATTGAATGTTAGATAAAGCTGGAGAGTATTTCCATGCTAAAAATATTAAGTATTGTGATTTTTGAACATGATATCTTTCGATTTATTTGATCATTTGTTATTTTCTTTGGCAATATTTCATAGTTTTCACTGAAGGATTTTTTTAGGTTTTAGCTGTTACTTTTAATATTTATTTTTAAAGAACATTGTTTTGCAGAAACAATAAAGAGAAATACTGTACATAGTATGCACCATGACAGTATTAGCTAATATTATTATTGTCATTAGGTAGACTCCATTTTTTTTTAAAAAAAGAACAAATTTCATACACTTCATATATACAGATTTAGGGACATAGTGATACTTCCCACTCTACCCTCCCTTCTGCTCATGCTCCCACCCTCCTTCACCTTTCTCTGTTACAACTTTCTTAATTTTACAATGATCTATTTCAATTTACTTTATACTCATAAGATTAACCCTACACTAAGTAGAGTTAAAAAAATCATAAGAAGAAAAAAATACTGTTCCTCAACACTAGAGACAAGGACTGTAATCAGTCTTCAGATCTCAAAATGTCCATTTTACTCCTATACATTAAGTTTTTGGTACTCTAATAGTTATCACAGATCAGGGAAACCACATGGTATTTGTCTTTTTGGGACTGGCTTATTTTGCTAAGTATAATGGCTTCCGGTTGCATCCATTTTGATGTAAAAGACAGGGTTTCATTCTTTTTTATGACTAATATTCAGTCATGTATATGTGTGTATACATATGTATATTGTTTTGGATTGTTATATATATTGTTATTATATTATTCATTTATAATCCATCCTTTTTGTTTCAGTATAACATTTTATATTTTTCCGTTATTGAGGAATATTTTATTCTTCCAAGTTTTAGGATATTTTGAAAATTGCTCTTTATGAATAATTTTTAACTGGCTTTTTTGTGAACATAGATAATTTCTTGAATGTATACATTTAAGTTAAAATTTCTGAGCCATACCATAGACATAGTTTAGCTTTTACAAAGATTACAAGTCAATTTAGATGGTTTACTTTTGTTTATGTACTTTGGTTCTATCAAGAGCCAGCTTAATTAATTCACCATGATTTTTATCTGTGGTAGATTGGTATTTATCAAAACTGAAGAAATGGAGAAACTCCTGAAAGAGTAGATTAATGTGGTGCAACTGAAGTTGTGAAATGGATAGGAGGGTAAGAGGATGCATCTGAAGAAGGACAGAAGAATATGTAACTTAAAGCATCTTGAATAGTTTTTATTTTTCTAATAGAAACTATACAAGGTAAATATTGAAAACATTTTTTTCGCATTTGGACTGCTTTAGTGATCATATGTGGAGTTTAATTTAATATACATATTGTTATTGGATTGCTGGTTCATATGGTATGCCTATTTTCAGCTTTGTGAGGTATCTCCATTCTGTCTTCCACAATGGCTTTACTAGTTTACATTACAACAACAGTGGATTAAGGTACCTTTCCCCTCACATCCTCACCAGCATTTATTGTTATTGTGTATTACAGTCGTTCTAACTGTGGTGAGGTGAAACCTCATTGTGGTTGATTTGGATTTACCTGAGAGTTAGTGATCCTGAGCATTTTTTCATGTGTCAGTTGGCCATTTGAATTTCCTCTTTTGAAAAATGCCTGTTCAAGAACTTTGCCCATTTCTTTCTTTCTTTCTTTTTTTTTTTTTTTTTTTTTTTGACAGGCAGAGTGGACAGTGAGAGAAAGAGACAGAGAGAAAGGTCTTCCTTTGCCGTTGGTTCACCCTCCAATGGCCACCATGGCCGTCGCGCTGCGGCCGGCGCACCGTGCTGATCTGAAGGCAGGAGCCAGGTACTTATCCTGGTCTCCCATGGAGTGCAGGGCCCAAGCACTTGGGCCATCCTCCACTGCACTCCCTGGCCACAGCAGAGAGCTGGCCTGGAAGAGGGGCAACCGGGACAGAATCCAGTGCCCCGACCGGAACTAGAACCCGGTGTGCCGGCGCTGCAAGGCGGAGGATTAGCCTAGTGAGCCGCGGCGCCGGCCCTTTGCCCATTTCTTAATTGGCTTGTTTGTTTTGTTGTTGTTGAGTTTCTTGAGCTCTTTATAGACTCTGGATATTAGTGCTTTATCACTTGTATAGTTTACAAATGTTTTCTCCCATTATGTTGATTTCCTCTTCATTTTGTTGAGGTTTCCTTAGCAGTGCAGAAGCTTCTCAGTTTGATGTAATCCCATTTGTGTATATTGAATTTGATTGAGTATGGTTCTGGGGTTTTTCCAAGATGTCTTTGCCTATGCCAATGTCTTGCAGAGTTTCCCCATGTTCTTCTGTAATAATTTGATGGTATCAAATCACAGATTTAGATCCTTGATCCATTTTGAGTTGATTTTTGTATTAGGTGTAAGGTAGGGGTCTTGTTTCATACTTCTGCACATGGAGATCCTATTTTCCCAGCACCATTTGTTGAAGAGACTGTTCTATCTCCAGGGATTGTTTTTAGCTTCTTTGTCAAATATTACTTGGTTGTAGATGCATGGATTGATTTCTGGGGTTTTTATTCTGTTCCCTTGGTGTATGTGTCTATTTTTGTGCCAGTACCAGACTGTTTTGATTATAGCTGCCCTGTAGTATGTCTTGAAATCTGCTACTGTGATGCCTCTGGCTTTGTTTTTGTCATTTAAAATTGATTTAGATACTCATGGTCTGTTATGTTTCCATATGAATTTTAGCATCTTTTTTTCTAGATCTGAGAAGAATGTCATTATTATTTTGATTGGGATCACATTGAATCTATAAATTTCTGTCAGTAGTATGGACATTTTGATGATATTAATTGCTTTAGTCCACAAAAATGGGTTTTCCATTTTTTTGTGTCTTATTTTACTTCTTTTGTTAATGTTTTTTAATTTTCATTGTAGATCTCTTTCAGCCCTTTGGTTAAATGTATCCTAAGGTGTTTAAATAACTGATCTTACAAGTTGTTTCTCAGCCATGGCATTTTCTGTGTATACAAAGGCTACGGATTTTTGTTTTATTCCTTGCAACTTTACCAAACTCTTATGAGTTCTAATATTCTCTTAGTGGAGGCTTTTGATTCTCCCATATATAGAATCATGTCATCTATAAATAGGAATAGTTTTACTTCCTCCTTCTCAATTTATATCCCTTTGATATCTTTTTCTTGCCTACTGGCTCTGGATAAAATTTCCAGGACTATATTGAATAGCAGTGGGGAAATTGGGCATCCTGTTTGATTTTAGATCTTAGTGGAAATGCTTCCAACTAATATACTACTGTAGTTTTAATTACCTGTGATTATTTTAAAATTTACTGTATATGTGTGAAGTGGGCATTTTTTCATGCTGAACTAGGGTCTTTTTACTTTTTACTTGTTGTCTTTGGTGTAACATTATTAAGCCTTTGACTATAATGTGAATTACAAATGTTACATTGAGCATGGTGCTATCGCGCAGTGGGTTAAAGCCTAGGCCTGCAGTACCAGCATCCCATATGGGCACCAGGTCGAGACCTGGCTGCTCTGCTTCTGATCCAGCTCCCTGATAATGTGCCTAGGAAAGCAGTGGAGGGTGGCCCAAGTCCTTGGGCTCCTGTACCGATGTGGGAGACCCAGAGTAAGCCCCTGGCTCCTGGCTTCAGGTTATCTTGGCTCTGGCCATTGAGGTCATTTGGGGAGTGGGCCAACAAATGGAAGATCTCTGTTTCTGTCTCTCTCTGTAACTCTATCTTTCAATTAAATAAAAATAAATCTTTAAAATATATGTTACATCAAAAATTAAGGAAGGCAGAAGATGGAGGAAGGGAAATAATATTATATTTTTAGAATTGTACCTATGAGCAACATTGAATGTGTTCTTTTTGTATTACTATCATATTCACATGAGAGTTGGTGAGAAATGTATTGTATTGATTATCATGCATTCGCTGTGACCATGAGACCTAATGTATTAATACATTTCTTAAAAAAAGAAAAGTAAATATTGCATGAAAAGTAATTAAAATAAAATGTTAGTTAAACATAAAGAAGATGCGTATAAGTAATTTAAAGATTGTTGTTCCCATCTTGTAATTCTCATCTGATGAAAGTGATATTTTCTAGCCTAATTAAAAATTTTCAATATTAATAATCCCGTGGGTTCTTGCCACTTATTCAGAGAAGAATTCTGCATGCTGGCTTAAGTAGACCATACAACATGGTAAGTTTTTAACGATTTTATTCAGTGATAGAAATGCACAGGAAAGTGAGGGCTTTAATTAGGGGAGAAAGAAGCTAAGTTGGGACCCTGCCAGGCAGAGAGCAGGCCAGGAGCGAGCCACATGGAGCAAGCATGTAGTTAGGAGCAACTGCCCGTAGATTAGTGTGGGTAACAAAGAGAAGGCAGAAAGTGACTTTTGGGCACTCCTCACCTTTTATATGCTTTCCAAAGGGAAGTGGTTACATGGCCTGATGGGCATGAGATCATGCAGGGTGTGGTGAGTGTGTGGTCTCTAGCTTACAAATCTAATAGATTTTATCCTGCTTGCCTATATCAAAAGAAATCTGAAAAATACGTCTAATAAACAGTATTCTCATTAATCAAAGAATAGTGGTGAAGTTCGCTGTTTTCCCTTGAACAAAACCAGTGCCCACTTGTAGAATCCTTGAATAGATTGTCCCAAAGTTTCACGTGGAAAGATAGAGAAAAAATCATGAAAATGTGTTTAAACTTTAACTAAAAATAGTAAAGTGATACATTTCAACATTGGCAAGATTTTGGATCTTAATGAGAAATGAAGAGGAAGCCAAATTTGAAGGAAAAATTTTAAGCGTATTTAAAGTTTAAGGAATTTATTTTGTGGGCACTTTCTAGAACATTTTGATTGAGTATTTTTGGATACAGCTGATGGATTATAAAGTTCTCTCTCTTAGAAATCAACTTACTAGTGATCTGAAAGTTCAGAAGATTCTTATTTAAATTTTTTTGAAAAAATGATTTGACAAGCAAATTGTACAACTTTATGGAGTACTATGTGATGTTTTGGTACACGAGTATATTGTATAATGTTCATCCAGGGCAAATATATTTATCTACTCAAACATTTAGCATTTCTTTATAGTGAAAACATCCAAAATCCTACCTTCTAGTATTTCTTAAATAGAGAAATATATAGTACTTAACAATGTCACTGTTTTTATTTATATCATCTATATTCCTGCTTTCTTGCTGTATTTTTCTCCTCTTTTTTCTGTTTTCTGTTATTGATTATGTTAGTATCTGTGTTTATAACTTTTCCAATGTGTTGACTCAATGGTTTTGTCAGCCTCTTCACTTTCCAATAACTTCTCTGGGTTGTTCAGTTTGTCTGAGACTGGTGAACATTCCTGGCTTTGAAATTTTTCTATTCAATCACAGCTTCACCTCACTCATTATTTTCTTATAGAATCTGTTCTCTATCACTGAAAAATTTTACCTCCCTTTATTTACCATTCCATTGTTACCTATCAGCACCTTGCTACTTTTTGGTAAGTCATAATTAATGCTATTTTTAAAAAAATACTTATATGAATGTTAGAGTTACAGAGATAGAGGCAGAGATAGAGGGAGAGGCACAGGGAGAGGAAAAGAAAGAGGAAGAGGAAGAGAGAGAAAGAGAGAGGGAGAGAAACGATCTTCCATCCACTAACTCACTCCCAAATGGCTGCAACACTTGGAGGTGGGCCAGGCCAAAGACAGGAGCCAGGAGCTTCATCCAGGTCACCCATATGGGTTCAGGGGCCCAAGTACATCTTCTACCATGTCCCAGGCCATCAGCAGGGAGCTGGATTGCAAGTAAAGTAGCCAGGGTGCAAATCAGTGCCCACACGGGATGCTGGTGCTGCAGGTGGCAGCTTAACTCGCTACGCCACCATACCAGCCCCTAATTAATGTTCTTGTAGCAGCACAGAAAATTAGCTCTTTTTTAAAAAACTTTTATTTAGTAAATATAATTTTCCAAAGTACAGTTTATGGATTACTATGGCTTTTCCCCCCCATAACTTCCCTCCCATCCGCACCCCTCCCATCTCCTGCTCCCTCTCCCATTCCATTCACATCAAGATTCAGTTCCAATTCTCTTTATATACAGAAGATTGATTTAGTATATATTAAGTAAAGATTTCACCAGTTTGCACCCACATAGATCATAAAGTGTAAAATACTGTTTGAGTACTAGTTATAGCATTAAATCTCAATGTACAGCACATTAAGGACAGAGATCCCACATAAGGAGTAAGTACACAATGACTCCTGTTGTTGACTTAACAATTTGACACTCTTGTTTATGGTGTCAGTAATCTCCCTAGGCTCTTGTCATGAGTTGCCAAGGCTATGGAAGCCTCTTGAGTTCATTGATTTTGATCTTATTTAGACAAGGTCATAGTCAAAGTGGAAGTTCTCTCCTCCCTTCAGAGAAAGGTACCTCCTTCTTTGATGGCTTGTTCTTTCTACTGAGATCTTGCTCGCAGAGATCTTTCATTTAGGTGTTTTTTTTTTTTTTTTTTTTTTTTTTTTTTTTGCCAGAGTATCTTGGCTTTCCATGCCTAAAATACTCTCATGGGCTCTTCAGCCAGATCTGAGTGCCTTAAGGGCTGATTCTGAGGCCAGAGTGCTGTTCAGGACATCTGCCATTCTACGAGTCTGCTGTGTATCCCACTTCCCATGTTGGATCGTTCTCTCCCTTTTTGATTCTATCAGTTAGTATTAGCAGACACTAGTCTTGTTTGTGTGATCCCTTTGACTCTTAGATAGGGGTGAATTTACCCCAGGTGATACTTGGCAATATTTAGAGATACATTTGCTTGTCAGGACCAGTGAGGGTGGGTGTTACTACAGACCCTGGTAACACAGAACTATCAAATGTCAGTAGTGCCATGGTGGAAAAACTGCCCTGAGCTTAAATAGAGCCCTAATTTTGCTTCTGTAAGAAACTTACCTGATATTTTTATAATTCTGTTTGCCTCTTTGACCTCTTCTGTCCTCTGCCTCACTTTGTTACCACAGAATCTCAGAATGGAAATGAACATGTACTGACGTAATTTCCTTACATTCTACTCATATCACTGAAAAGTACATCATGGTGACGAAAGTTGCTACTCATAAGAAATTATTAAGGTTTTTTGAAAGATGAATTTTGGCCTGGCAGAGTGGCATAGTGGGTAAAGCCGTTGACTGCTGTGCCAGTATCCCAAATGTGTGCCGCTTTGAGTCCCGGGTACTCCATTTCCAATCCAGCTCTCTGCTATGGCCTAGGAAAGCACTAGAAGATGGCCCAAGTCCTTGAGTCCCTGCACCCACGTGGGAGACCCGGAAGAAGCTCCTGGCTCCTGGTTTTGGCCTAGCCCAGCTCTGGCCATTGTGGCTGTTCGGGGAATCAACAAGCAGATGGAAGACCTCTCTCTCCCCCTCTCTCTCTGTGTATCTGCCTCCGTAAATCTGCCTTTCAAATAAATAAATCAATCTTAAAAAATACATCTTTTCCTCTGGAGCTTTTTACAGTGAGCTTGCAAGTGAATAAAGCAGTGGGAACACTTCTCCTATCCCAGCCTGTGAATTGATTCTTAGCAACAGCAGCCTATGAACCTGAACCAAAATAGTTCTTTAAATGCTTGCCTTATTACAGTGAATGAAAAATTATCCTCACTGATTTTTGTGCTGAGAATTTCTTGACAATAAGTTCCTGAAACTTAGCATTCTCAAAGATAGTTAAAACCCAAGCAAGAAAATTATTTTCTGCAAAATGTGAATACTTTTGAAGCAATAATAGAATCAATTAAAAAATAGGTTGCTTATCCAGATGGGACCAAATTTGTAAGGCTCTGTTGTGGGTGTGGCTGCTCACAGGGAAGCTCCTGTTCTCAGAAACCTCAGCAGATGCCGCACTATTTATGGATGCAACTTGCCCCAGACATTTGCTTCCCGGCCTTCTCAGGGTTTTTCATAGGATATTTCTAACACGTCAAAAATAGCAAATTTCTAGTAAAATAGGAACTAACCCTAAGTTCTTCCTTTATCTTGTAACTAGCAAAACCAGTTGGAGGAGTTGCTTGGAGTCTCTAAACTTGGAAGTGATTTCTTATTTTCCTTCTTGGAGGAAAAATGCTAAAACATCCTAGGGCAAAAACCACAGATAAAGTCTTTGATTCCCATGATACAGAGTAGCTTCTATGGTTGTATTTTTCTTTGACAGAATTTTTTTTTTTTTTTAATTTCTGACTCTTTCAGGTAACTACTGTCATGCAAATCAAAACCTGCTGTGAACAGGAAACCTGTACAGAGGCCAGCATTATGGCTCAGTGGGATAAGCTGCCTCATTAGCATCTCATAGCAGAGGTTCAAAAGCTCTGCTACTCTGCTTCTTATTCTACTTCCTGCTGATGTGCCTGGGAAATCAGTGGCTGATGCCCTAAGTACTGGTCTTTGCCACCCACATGGTAGACCTGGATGGAGTTCCTGACTCCTGACTTCAGCCTGGCCCAGCCCTGGCTGTTGCAGTCATTTGGGGAGTGAACCAGCAGATGGAAGATCTCTCTGTTTCTCTCTCTCTGTCTCTCCCCTTCCTGGTCAAATAAACAAATGAAAAAATCTTCTAAAAAATGAAGATAAAGCTGGTGATGAGGATAGTACCTCTGAGGTTAGACATTTTGATACATACATGCAAAAAGTGTACATACATGCTGCAGTAGTTTTAGAAACTAACCACCCGCTTACTGCTTCCAGTGAAAGTCTCTTGAGAGTATTTCCTTAAGGATTGCCAGTGATTCAGAGAATTTTTCTGTCCATGTTGTGACCCAAGAGCAGACACAGTGAATTTCTACCAAATATGTCATGAATATAGACCATCAAACTCCATTACATTCTTTTATATTTTTCTAAGTTGTCAGGCCACACTATAAAATATTATTTATTAGGCAATGATATAGGTAGGAACTTTTTTTTTTTGGGAAAGCAGTCTGGCTAGCTGGGTGGAAGTGTTCTGAGAGCAAAGGTATGAGCTTGGAAGTGTATCAGGAATAAGTCAAAGCCTAATCCTAAGTATGACACATGCCATTAAGGTGGTAGATTTGGATGATTTTCATGCTCATAGAAAATGACTTATTTCACAATCTTCTAGAAAATTGGCACATAATTCTTTGTATTTTTCTCAAGAATTTTTTCAGAAATTAAGAATATCTAGTATGAATGCCTTTAAGTCATCTGTATAACATACCTTCCCAAAAAGGAATGATAAAATTTATAGGTGACAACTTCAGCTCTCTCTAAATCATTCATCTGAATTTTTAAAAATTCAAAATGAAGAACATAAAACAGGAAAATAGCTAAAGGAATTCAACAGAGTTCTTGCTTGACAGTAACTGGAAACCAGTGATTGCAAGCACTTGGTGCAATATGTTCTGCACAGCGCTCTTTGCATTTTATTCTTTACCCTTTCAGTGCTGCTTAAGGGAAACAAATGTTGAAATGAAATACTTGCTTGACTGCAGGAAGAAGTTCTGAAAAGAGAACTGCATTTCTGATGGACAAATTTGTATCTTATTTCATGTTTTAGAAAAAAATTCTCTTTCTTTTTTTTTTATTTGACAGGTAGAGTTATAGACAGAGAGAGAAACAGAGAGAAAGGTCTTCCTTCCGTTGGTTCTCCCCAAATGGCCGCTATGGCCCGCACTGTGCCCATCTGAAGCCAGGAGCCAGGAGCTTCTTCCTGGTCTCCCATGTGGGTGCAGGACGCAAGGACTTGGGCCATCCTCCACTGCCTTCCCGGGCCACAGCAGAGAGCTGGACTGAAAAAGAGCAACCAGGACTAGCATCCAGTGCCCATATAGGATGCTGGTGCCACAGGCAGAGGATTAATTAACTGAGCCTTGGCGCCAGCCCACAATTCTCTTTCTTAATTAAAGTTCTAAATCACCAACCTGAACATCAGAAGATGACAAAAAGAAAATACCAGTTTTGGGGTGCTGGCATTGTGGTGCAGTGAATTTAGCTGCTGTTTGTGAAGCCAGCATCCATATGGGAGTGCAGGTTGGCTCCGCTTCCTACCCAGCTCCTTGCTAATGCTCCCAGGAAGGGAGCAGATGATGGTTCAAGTGCTTGGTCCCTGTCATCCATGTGGAAGACCAGGATGGAGGTCTTGGCTCAGACCTGGCTGTGGTTGCAGTCATTTGGGGAGTGAACCAGCAGATGGAAGATATCCTCTCTCTCTGTATATGTGTGACTCTGCCTTTTAAATAAATACTTTTTTTAAAAAAGAAGAAAATACAATTTGTGAACTCAGTTCAAGGACTTGTATGTATTAGATAACATTTCTTACTTATGATTTATTAGTTAGAATCCTGACAGGAAGCAAATGGCACCCTCAGTGGATTCAGTTGAAGAGTTTAATGAAGGGACTATTTGTAGACTTGGACAGGCTAAAGGAAAACAAGCAGGAGTGTGCAGCAACCAGATATCAGCCCCAGCAGGAAGCTTCCTGTAGTCCCCAGGCCAAAGGACCCACCTAAGGTGTTAGTTGGATCTCAGGGATCTGCCCAATACTGTAACCGTAGATAGGCACAGGCACAGCAGGTGTCAGCACATGGTCTTCAATAAGGGAGTGGGGAAAAAATGGCCCAACCATGCTCTCTCTCCGCTCTAGCCTTTCCCCTGCCCTGCTCTGTGTGGCAGAGGCTGACCCCTGCAGGCTGTGCTTCCCAGAACTGCTATGTGGCTTGGCCTCCTGCTTGGCTGGGTGGATTCAATGCGCTGCTGGTGACTGGGGGACAAGTGGAAGGGAGAACCCCCAGTGCTGCCTCCCTGTCTCACACAGTGCTGGTTCCTGCTGGTCAGGAGCACCACGGTTCCAGTCACTGCCTGGTGACCTGGCCCCTGGCTCCCTAGTGCCACCATTTCCCACCTTGATGTTGGAATTGATCCTTCTGCCGCTCATCTCTGGCTTGGCTCTTGTCCTACTTTCCTCCTTAGCTTTTCTGTCATCTGAAATCAACTCACAGGTCAAAGTCTCTCAACTTAAAAATGAAAAACAGTTACAAATCCTGATGATATTTTATATTTTTAATTGTGAATCCAAGTAGTATGGTAGTTTTCTTTATCTTACCTAAAATCTGTATCTTACTATACATCACTGACATAGATTTTATATATACACCAACCTGGCTGTATTTAACATAATTTAAATGTTTTATTAATTAAAATGTGTAATGATTGTGTTATATTTTCAATTTTAAAAAATGCTTGCATATCTTATTTATTTTGCTTTGGAAAAGATTTTAAATCTTATGTTCAATGGTAGTAGATATATTAGCATTCTTTTGACCATAATCTTAATTATAATTTATAATGTTGTAGTTTTTTAGATATATAGATGTTTTCAAATTAAGAATGTTTCTATTTCTAATTTTGAGTGATTTTAATAAAAAATTTAGCAATTTACTTTACCATTACTTTTTTATTTTTATTTTTATTTATTTGACAGATAGAGTTAGACAGTTAGAGAGAGAGACAGAGAAAGGTCTTCCTTCTGTGGTTCATCCCTGAAATGGCCGCCACTGCTGAAGCTATGCCAATCCAAATCAGGAGCCAGGTGCTTACTCCCTGTCTCCCATACGGGTGCAGGGCCCAAGCACTTGGGCCATCCTCCACTGCCTTCCCGGGCCACAGCAGAGAGCTGGATCGGAAGAGGAGCCGGGACTAGAATCTGGCACCCATATGGGATGCTGGCACTGTAGGGGGAGGACTAACCAAGTGAGCCATGGCGCCGGCCCCCACCATTATTTTTTAAGTATGTGTTTAAATAATCATACACTTTTCTCTTTTAATTCTTTAATATGATGTACTTTGTAGATAGAATTCTTGATATCAAAATTTCCTTTCATTACTGGAATAAATCTAGGTTATTTATTTTTTCTTTTATAGCTTTATTTGTATTTAATAAAGGGGAAACATTTCATTTTTTCAAATAAACAGTTTCAAGAGCATAATGGTATTTCCTAACCTACCCTTCCTCCTCCTTCTCTTCTCATTTTTATATTCTTTACAATGACATACTTTCAATTTACTTTTCAATCACAAGTTTAAACCTCCACTAAATAAAGAACTCAACAAGTAGTAAGTAGAAAAACCACTGTTCCTCAAGAGTATAGACAAGAATTATAAACAATAATCAAATCTCAAAATGTCAACTTCATTCACATATATTACATATTTTTGTATTCTGTATATGTTTCCAGAAATCAAGGAAAACATTTGATATTTGAGTTTTCTAAAATTACATTGGCTAGAAGGTTTTTGTTCTATCATCTAACATCTTTTTAAATAACTGTAGATTGGATCCATATCCACATACAAATAAGGTATTTTGCCTATGTTCTATCTTGAGGTCTTTGAAATTTCAGCTTTTGTTTTGTTCAATTTTTTTTGTTTTTGCCTTTTTTTTTTTTTTTAGTGTTCTGGTTCTTTAATGACTTCAGTTTATCTTAATTATTGCTTTCATTATAGTTTCTTTGGATTTTCTCTGCTGTTCTTTTCTCAAGTTGCTGACTCCCTCCCAGCTGTTCCTGGTGGTTCTTTGCTCCTCTGTATATATTTTGGAGAAAGCATGTCAAATTGCAGAAAGCTTGCTTTTACTTCTTCCTTTTTTGGAATGAATGATAATTTTGGGGCTTTTATTCATGAACATTGCCATTCTTCCTATTTTTCATAATCCTTGTTAAATTGTCGTACTTTTTAATGTAACAGATGGGTTTAGAGCACTAGGAGGAATCTATTCTTGCTACCACTGCCTGGTTCTCTGTGAGGCTAAAGTGATCAACACCACAAGCAAAAGGCAACCTCCTATATGAAGTGCTGCCAGCCTCAGTCCTCTGGGGTCTGCAGGCAAAAGGTATCACCTTGAGGCCAGTTCAAGTCTACCAGACCCAGCAGCTCTCTATCCTCCATGCTATTAAGTTCTGGCAGTTATGGTTTCAATAAGATTTACAATCATATTGATAGAGAGGGTCATCCCTTTGAAAACCCAGAAAGGCAGAACTATGCAGGAGACTGTCACTCAATTTTTTTGTTGACTCAGGTCCCTGGGGGAGAATGGAAAAAGAATAAAGTATACTACTCACTTCTCCCATCATCTAAACAAGAAGAAAAGCAATGCATCGCAGTGTATCGGTGGGCTGCCATCTGGGTTTTCTCCACGCAGTTCCATCAGCTTGATAGAGATTTCTTCCAAATGCTGCTCTTGGATAAGTTATACTAATTTTCAGAATTTTTATAAGCTTTTGTGGATCTCAGGGACTTCAAAGATACTTTGGTTGGAAAGTGAAGAGGTTATCTCAACACCCCTTTAGGTGGAAACACCCAACTTTACCAGTGTTCACATGAAATAAATTTATGTCTTTTGGCTACACACACAAGCACACACCCAATACATACTTGTTACTGAAATTATGATTTTCATAAATGTTTAAATAAAATCCATATTTTCAACCATGACTATTTTCCCCCTTTTATGGGCATGTCATCAATACTGTGAAAACCCTAGAGGCAAAATAAATGAAGAGAAGCACGCCAGAATCACAGATGATAGTGAAATGAGTGCGGATGTCTTTCAAGATTTTACTATTTCTGTTTCTCATATTTATTCCAAGAATATAATAGTTCAGTTAAATGCTTTCCAGAGGGCCAACTATTTTGTGTGTTTGATCAACAGCCATTCCTTAGAACTAATTATGTATGATATAATATGGCAATCTAATGCCAAAATAGTATTTGCATAGTTTTCTGGTATTGATAAAAAACAATCCTTACAAATATGTTTGATCTTTTATATTCTGAATATTTAGTTCTAAAATGAAAAAATCACCTTCTTAAAGATCAAACTTATTTTTACAAATTCTTGTAGCCAGGTCTTGTCCTGTTACAACCACCAATTGCATAGAGTTTTATCAAGTCCCAGATAGCTAATACAAAAATGTAAGTTATAATAATACCTACTTTATAGATTCATATGACATTTACTTCTGTAGCAAAGTGCTGACCATAAATGAGCATTCTTGAAAAATTGGCTGTTGCCAAATATGGTTATCCCTGTGAATTTTACAAAGACTAATTAAAGTCTTCTTCTGGTTGTGTGTCTTTTAGAATAGTGGTTTCTAAAACCAATACTAGAATCTAATAAGCTATTTATAGACTGTATCTCACAAGTGAGGAAAAATCTAAACTGTCCTCATTTGCTGAACTTGGAGCATCTTGAAGGAGACTTAGAAAAATCATAAAATATGCCTGCCCTTGAAATCTTTGGTAACATTGGCCAAATCACGTCGGGATACTTCTGTTAGTCCTGTATTGAGTATGGAAGGACATACAGCTTTTAGAAACACGGCAATTCAATTGCTGTGTCTTAGTATGTTCCATCCCAAACCAATTAGAACCATATAGGATAGGCTCTTTTTGAAATGCAGTTGGGATTTTGTCCTTTCAGGAATTCAAACATCTGGTTTCCATCTCAAATATCTAATTTCTGTCTCAAATATAAAATGGAGAGTTATTCCAATAAAGACATCTGCTTTCTGTGTGTTAATCTGATATGCACACAGAAAAATTCTGATTGTGGTGTTTTTACTCAAAATGGGTCTCCTGACCAGAGAAATGGTAATGGATGCTCCAAGTTAGATCCACACCCATGAGCACCCTGTACTGGGGAGAGAGATAGAGGAAACTCACTCATGGCAATGTCTCCAATCTTCCATTGCCCTAAACAATCGAAAGGATTGGCTGCAAACACACACTCAAACACACTCCACCTGTATGTAATCGCATCTAGTCCTTTCTGTTGTAAGGTGGTTTAGTGATCCTTAGTGATCATATGAGTATTCCTTACAGATTTCTTAACATCTACTCTAAGTGGTTTATTAAATTAGTCCTACAAATCACACACACTATTGTTCTGGTTAGCTAATGCTGCATCAAAAATTTCCTGAAAACTGAGTGGCTTAGGGACAGGTGTTTGGTACAGCAGTTAAGAAACTCCTTGGGATACTCCCATCTCTTAGCCAAGTGTCTAGGAGTCCTGGCTCCACCTCTGATTCCAGTTTCCTGCTAATGCACACTCTGAAAGTTAACAGGTGATAACACAGGTAGTTGGGTCCCTGCCACCCATGTGAGAAATCTGAATTGAGTTTCCAGATCTTAGCTTTGACTCAACCAAGTCCTAACCATGGTGGGCATCTGGGGAATGAACCGGCAGATTGGAGTTCTCTCTGTCTCCTTCTTAAGTAAAACAAATATTTTTAAGTTAATTGATTTAGAGTGTTTATAATTTTATTTTTTCCATGATTATAAAGATCAGAAATTTATTCAAGATTTGATAGGGGCAACTCTTTACTAGAAACACTTGGAAATATTCAGCTGATAGTCTAAAGGGTTCAAGATATGCCCATTACCTTACAGTATAGTGCCTACTGCCTTCTCTTTCTCCTGATGGTTTCAGGGGCTCTCCATGTGGTCTCTAAGCAGGCACAATGGACTTTTTCATAGCCAGAGTAAAATTCAGAGTGAGTGCTCCAAGAGAACAAGGTAGAAGCTATAAAGCTTTTTCTGACTTAGCTTTTGAAGTCACGAAGAATCATTTCTACCTGACGCTGATGGTAAGAAGTGTCATCCTTGGCCCAGATTCAAGGAGAGGGAGTATGAAGACACTAGAAGACACAGCCAGGGTTCATTGGAGGCCTATCTTTAGTGTGCAGTCTTGGAGGAGCTTAGATAGACATAGTACTTTTTTTTTTTTGACAGGCAGAGTGGACAGTGAGAGAGAGAGACAGAGAGAAAGGTCTTCCTTTGCTGTTGGTTCACCCTCCAATGGCCGCCACAGCTGGCGCGCTGCGGCCGGCGCACCGCGCTGATCCAATGGCAGGAGCCAGGTACTTATCCTGGTCTCCCATAGGGTGCAGGGCCCAAGGACCTGGGCCATCCTCCACTGCACTCCCTGGCCACAACAGAGAGCTGGCCTGGAAGAGGGGCAACCGGGACAGAATCCGAAGCCCTGACCAGAACTAGAACCCGGTGTGCCTGCGCCTCAAGGTGGAGGATTAGCCTAGTGAGCCGCGGCACCGGCCGACGTAGTACTTTCAACTTGATATTATTCCAGTGTTACCTCTCTGGCCCATACAGTTTGGAAACGTGAGTACTAGCTGGATAGCCTACCCTTTACTCAGCCTTTGTTTCTGCCATTGACTGTATTAACTGTTCTGTGGGGTACGCCTACATCTTTGTGGGCATTTGGTTAACCTGAGTTCATTTCAAGAGCTTGATTATTCTGTGTGAATTGATATAGAATCTAAGTTAGTAGAACATAGGCTCTGGTGATTGGATTTACCCCTCACCCATGGTAAACTAGCTGGGGTACTAAGTTTGTGCCATTTCATTACCATTTAGCTTATTCTGATGTATGCTTAATATACAACATTCCCTCGGTTTGATAAGTCACAGTTATTCTGATATTGATGATTTTTTTTTTGGCAGGCAGAGTGGACAGTGAGAGAGAGAGAGAGAGAGAGACAGAGAAAGGTCTTTCTTCTGTTGGTTCACCCCCAAATAGCCAAGGCCGGCGCTGCACCAATCTGAAGCCAGGAGCCAAGTGCTTCCTCCTGGTCTCCCATGCAGGTGCAGGGCCCAAGGACTTGGGCCATCCTCCACTGCCCTCCCGGGCCACAGCAGAGAGCTGGACTGGAAGAGAAGCAGCTGGGACAGAACCAGTGCCCCAACCGGGACTAGAATCCGGGGTGCCAGCGCCGCAGGTGGAAGATTAGCTTAGTGAGCCATGGTGCCGGCCTTGATATTGATGATTTAACTGATAACAAGATTTGCTATTTATACAGTGTGAGATTGTTTATTATTGAAATAGGCATCTTCATGTTTTTTTTTTTTCTTTAGTACTTCCTCCCTAATAATTGAATATCTAAGGATATGTCAAAAATATACTATAAATCATGATCAGAACCCTTCAATGGCTACTATTGTTATTCATTAAATCCAAGATCTTACAGTGACTTGTGAGGCCCTATGTGATCTACATCCCCTTCTTTCATCTGTTCCCTTACATTCATTCTTTCTGTAGGTATTTATTTAGTTCTTACTATATGATGAACACTGTGTATAGGATAAAACCATGAATGAAGTAAAGAAAAATATCTGTTTTTATGAAGTCACACCTCACTAACTCTTCACCTGTGTTGGCCTCCTTGCTGTTTCTGGAACATCTTAAGGAAGTTTCTGTTACTCGCCTTTGCACTTGCTGCTTTCTCTGGGTAGATATC
Source organism: Oryctolagus cuniculus (assembly GCF_051225735.1). Lineage (NCBI taxonomy): Eukaryota > Metazoa > Chordata > Mammalia > Lagomorpha > Leporidae > Oryctolagus > Oryctolagus cuniculus. Next base: position 160,460,910 of record NC_142870.1, read on the forward strand.
CATATGACTTTCTCCCTTATTTCATTTAGTTCTTTATGTTCAAACACACCTTCACAGTGTCTACCACCATATGTAAAATAGCAGCATCCTCATGATCAGAGAAATATCATGATTTATCATATGTTTTGGATGTACTTCTATTGTTTAGAGATATGTTAGAAATATTTGTCACCTTTTGACAAACTATGTATGCAATTTGCTTATTCCTTATCTGAGTCTTTCTACTAGAATGGAAGTTCTCTGATGTCAGAGTTTATCTATGTTCTTTAGTGCTATAGCCTGGTCTTAATCATAGTGTGCCTTCAATAAGTGTTTGTTGAATGAGTTTTTGGATCAAGAAATTGAAATTCTGTTAACAAAAGCCAGACAGATCCTTACTGATTATAAGTCCCATACTTATTTATCTGGATTGTTCAACCATGCAGACTAGATTGTAGATTAGAAATTTATTCAGGATTTGGTGACTTGATTCCGTTCTCTCAAGGTTAAATATATTATAATATATGTTTACATATAGTAGTATGTGGTGGTATATTATGGTAGCTGATTTGACTGGACCAACAGATGTCTACAGAATTGGTTAAGTGTTACTTCTGGATGTATCTGTGAGGTTGTATCCAGACAAAAAGAGGTGTGTGGATCATCTGGGTGAGGAAGACCTGTTCTCAGTGTGCTAGGGTTCCCATCCATTGGAATAGGGACTGAATGGAACAGAAAAGCATAAGATGGGTGAAAGTCGTTGGTTCTCCCTTCTGAAGTGGGCATGTTTCCACCTGCTGCTGCCCTTGTACGTGAAATGCTCGGTTCTCTGGACATTGGTCTCTGGAACTTGGGCCAGCAATCCTCTGCATGCTTTAGACCTTTGGCTTTGCACTTGGGGCTGTACCATCAGTCTCCATGGCCCTGTGGTTTCTATCTTCTTGGAGTGAGACATACTACTCTCCTCTCTGACTCTCTCATTTGCAGACATCCATTGTAGAACTTCACATCACCTCAGTGATTGCATAAGCCAATCTCTTAAAAGAGTCTCTCTTTTATATGTACAAATATATATCCTTTATTGCTTTGATTCCTCCAGAGAGCCCTGACTAATACAGTAGCATAAGGAGAAAGGCAGCAGAAACCCTACTCTGTGATTCTACACAACAATTAAAAGCTTCTTTTCAACTTCACTTAGAGAAAAACATATTTGGGAGAAAGATCTTGAGTCATCATCTTTAAATTATTCATATTTTCATATTCAAACACTACTCTCACTCCCAATTTATTCTGCTAGGCAATGAAGCAGCAAATGTTGTTTTTTTTTTAATTAAAAAGCTATTCAGATTAAACCAACATTATTTAACGTTATATTACATTAAGCAAGACCTTCATACATCATTTAGTAATTAAAACTACACTAATATAATGGAGAAATGGATAGAATATAAAAAATGTCATCAATAATGCCCAAATCAATCAATTTAGTCACAAAATGTTACTTATGTGTCATTCATAAATTTTGATAATGCTTTGCTGTGTCATGCTGATTATGTAGACAGTTTAATTTCAGTCTTTCCTGTCTTCCATTTTCAAGTTACATAAAATTTTCCTGATATATGGTAACTAATAGAGTACCTAAAATGTAATGTACTGGAGTGAAATGGACATTTTGAGATTTGATGATTTTTTATAGCTCTTGTCTCTTCCACTGAGGAACGGTGGGTTTTTTGTTTTCATACTATTTGTTGAACTCATTTACTTAGTGTAGGGTTAACTATATGAAAATTATGTAAGCTGAAAATAGATTTTTATAAATTTAAGAGTGGGGATGTGAGACAGAGGAGGAAGAAGGGTTGGCGCATGGGCAGGAGGGAGGCTGGAGCAGGGAGTATCACTATGTTCCCAAATCTGTTTATAGGAAATACATGAAACTTGTATACCTTAAATAAAATTTAAAAAATTAACACAAATTATAAATTCTAAAAAGTTTGGTTATTTAAACAATTTTTAACTCAAAAAAGGGAAAAAGTAATAATTTGTGTTGATTTCTTCTGTTAAGTATAAAAATATGAAATAAATTGTGATCATTAACCAAAAAGGAATTCTGAGTGGACTTCGTAGTTCAACAGAGAGGCAGCAAACTGAGGCTTACAGGACTCATCCTGGTCACCACGTACTTTTATTCAGCCCGAGAGCTAGGAGTGGTGACTAAATTTTTAAATGGTTGAAAAAATCAAGCAAAGACTATTTCAGCAGGTGTAAAAGTTTTATGAAATACCTGTTGCAGTGTCTAGAAGTTAAATCTGTCTTGGGAAACTCTAAAGCTCTGCAGGCAGTCCATGGTTTCAGTAGGTTTGGGACTCATACACTCACTGCACCAGGAGAACTTTAATGTGTCCTCCTGGTCAGTCCCATTAGGAATTTCCTTGTCCATTATATCCCATCTATTTTGTATACAAAGGAAAATTTTATCTCCAGCAAGCTAATGCTTTTGTTAGTTAAAAAAAGAATACTGTAGAAAATAGGTTTATTTTGCTCATATCCTTAGAACATTTTTGTTACATTTTCTGGAAATGTGGTAATTTAAATAGGTTCACATAATTTAAAATGACAAGATCTATAAAGTGATTTTACAGATATGCTACTTACCATGGAGAACAGATTAACTGCCAGTGTTCCTAAGCAAACTATCCCTAGTTTCTCATTGATTTAAATTGGGAGTGAAGGTGGTGCTCAGTTATGAATCATGCCAGGAAAAAAAATAGACTGGGCTCATTTATTGAATAAGATGTGGAAACTTGCATTCCAGTGGCTCACACATGAGCTGAGATACTAATCCACATGATCTGCATGCATTACTCTATGTCAAATGTTGGTGAGGATTTTTACCTAATTTGGAGGTAAAAATTTTTGCTTAAGTTGGAGGTACTCATTGAAACTTGAGAAATCCTCGATTTGTCTTTGATCTCTTTTTTAAAATTCTTTTTAAAAATTGCTGTGACTTATTTATCACATGAAAATATTTTTATTGTGTAATATTGTTATTTTCTTCAGGGATTACCTATCAAAAAAAGGTCAATTTTAAAATGTTTTCTTTGGGACCATATAACAAGAAATAAAGGGTAAAGAGCTAAATATGATTTGTATGACTTTTAGCTTAAAGGTGGGAAAATGAATACTTGCTCTCTTATTCGGAAGTCAAACTAGAAGAATAGTCATCTCAGTTTTGTAGATTTGTTTTCTCTAGTTTTGATGCAAAATATATTTCTAATGGAATCTCATTGTGATATCTGTAGATTCACATGCAGTTGTAAGAAATAATAGTGACCCCGTGCACCATTTACTAAGTTTCTCCTGAAGGAAATACTTTACACGATTATAGTAGAGTATCACAATCAGAATACTGACACTGATAAAATCTACCTATTTTATATATGTTTCCTCAGTTGTAATCTTCCTTGTGTGTTTAATTCCATACAATTTTATCACACACACACACATACACATATATTTATATTCTTTTTTTTTTTTTTTAAATTAATGTTTGCCTGGCAGATGTTTCTCTTTTATTTTTTTTAACCTATGTTAAAATTGAGATGAGTTTCTTCTCTGTTGGGTCATTTTTTGAAACCGTTTCTGCAATCTGTGTTTGGCTGGAATATTTAAATCATTTGCATTTCTGGCAATTATTGATTTGTCACTAATTAAATCTGCCAATGTATTAACTGACTTTTTGTGACTTCTAGTTTCCATTCCCATGTTCTATTTTCTTGCCTTCTGTGTGTTACTCAAACATTTTTAGAGTTCCATCATTGATTATTTATGGCATTTTTGAACATCACTCTATAATTTTTAGGGGGTTGTTCTGGTCATTACCATATACACACATGGCTCATCACAGACTGCTGGTCTTAGCATGCAGTTGTACCACTGCATGAGAAGTAAGGAAGCCACACTTCCATTTAAGTTCCTTTTCTTCTTCATTTCTCAGTGTTACCATAATGAGTATCAGATGGGTTATAGATTGCATTTCAGTCATCAAACACAATTCATAAAATCATAAGGAAAATGATCGTCTGTTGGATGTACCTATATGTCTCTTTGTTCTTTTTCTCTGAAACTCCAGTCTTTATTTAGTCATTTTATTTCTGTTTGAAGACCATCCTTTAGTCAATATGTAAGGGTAGGTCTGCCAAGGACAACATTTTCTAACTTTTCCTTCATTTGAAACCAAAGCACTTCTGCTGGTGTGGTGACACTTGGCTGGTGGTCCCTGCAAAAGACATGGTCATCTCAGAATCAGCCAAGGCATTCAGATCTGGCTAAAAAGCCCATGAGAGTATTTCAGGCATGGGAAGCCAAGACACTCTGGAAAAAAATGACCTATATGAAAGATCTCTGTGAGTGAGATCCCGGTGGAAAGGAGGGGCTATCAAAGAAGAGGTACCTTTCTCTGAAGGGAGGAGAGAACTTCCACTTTGACTATGGCCTTGTCTAAGTAAGGTCAGAGTTAGCGAACTCAAGAGGCTTCCATAGCCTTGGCAGCTCATGACAAGAGCCTCAGGTGATCACTGACATCATAAATAAGAATGTCAATTGTTAAATCAACAACGACAGTCACTGTGCACTTGTTCCCCATGTAGGACCTCTGTCTTTAATGAGTTGTACTATGAGAATTAACAGTAAAACTAGTCTTTAAACAGTACTTTATACTTTGTGCATCTGTGTGGGTACAAACTGTTGAAATCTTTACTTAGTAAAGAGTTTATCATCTGTATATAAAGATAATTAAAAATGAATCTTAATGAAGAATGGGGTGGGAGAGGGTGTAGGGGATCGGATGGTTTGCAGGTGGGAGGGTGGTTATGGGGAGAAGAACCACTATAATCCAAAAGTTGTACTTTTGAAATTTATATTTTTTAAATAAAAGTTTTCTTTCTTTCTTTCTTTCTTTTTTTTTTTTTTTTGACAGGTGGATTTAGACAGTGAGACAGAGAGAGAGAGAAGGGTCTTCCTTCCGTTGGTTCACCCCCCTAAATAGCTGATATGGCCGGCGCACTGTGCCGATCCGAATCCAGGAGCCAGGTGCTTCCTCCTGGTCTCCCATGCGGGTGCAGGGCCCAAGCACCTGGGCCATCCTCCACTGCCCTCCCGGGCCACAGCAGAGAGCTGGCCTGGAAGAGGAGCAACCCGGACAGAATCCGGCACCCTGACTGGGACTAGAACCCGGGGTGCTGGCGCCGCAGGTGGAGGATTAGCCAAGTGAGCTGTGGCGCTGGCCTAAACAAAAGTTTTCTATAAAAGAAAAATCTCATGGCCATGTCCTCAGTGTGGGAACCTGTGAATGTGACCTCATTTGAAAAAAAGGCTTTCACAGATGTAATTAAGAGTTTGGAGATCATTCTGGCTATTCAAGAGGGCCTACATCCGCTGACAATTATCCTTGAAAGACAGAATAAAGGAGGTAGAGAGAGGGAGCAGAGAAGGGCGTGCGGATGTGGAGCAGGATTGGAATTGTGTAGCCCTCTGGCAAGGAATGCCCGGAACTCCAGAAATGGGAAGAGGCAGAGAACAGGTTCTTTCTTGAAGCCCTGAAGGAACTCTAGTCCTACGGACATCTTGATCTGGGCTCGGGTCCTCCAGAACTGTGAACGACCACATCTCTGTCATAAGCCACCCAGTGTGTGGTAACTCACTGCAGCCGTCCCGGGAAAAAACCCAGCTGAATATAGAACGTGTGGCTGACAATACTTGAAAATCGTGTCACTTTCTTCTGTCTCCTTGGGTTCCAAGGAAAGAACCTGCTGTCATTCAAGCTGGTGTTTCCTTAAAGGTGTCGCTGTTTCCCTCTGGCTTTTTTTGAAGCCTCTTTTCTTTCTGTTTAGTTTCTAAAACTTTAATTATAATCTGCCTGATTATGTATTTCTTTGAGTTTATTATATATGGGGCTCAGTCAATCTCTGGAATATATAAATTTATGTCTTTCCTCCAATTTGCAAAAGTTTCAGGATTATTTCTTTGGATATTCTTTTAGCCTCATTGTCTGTGCACCTGTAACTCGGATGGCGTAAATGTTGCATCTTTTCTCATGGCCCCATGTGTTCCTGAGGTTCTGGGTATTTTCTGCTCCACTTTTCTCTGTGTTGTCTGAGTGTATAATTTCATTTTTCAGTCCTCAAATTCACTGATTATGTCTTCTGTCATCTCCACCTTGTTAAATCCATTCAGCTAGTGATTTTCTTAACTGTGCTATTGTATTTTTCAGTTCTATAATTTTCACTTGCTACATTTTAAATAACTTTTATTTGCTTTTATTTTATTTTCAGTCTTTTCAAGGAAACGTGTTCTTGATCATGAAAGCATTTTTATGGCAGCTGATTTTAAATCCTTATCAGATAATTCCAATGTCAAGTTCATCTCAGTATTGGCCTCAGTTGATTTTCATTCCTCAGTCAAAGTGTAATTTTCTTGGTTCTTGGTATGACAGGTAATTTTCATTGTATCATGGACATTTTGTCTATTATATTAAGAGATTCTGGGTTCTGTTTAAATCTTTTTATGTTAGCATGTAGCCATTCTTAGATGCAGAGCTTGGTGTATGTTTGTAGGTTGGGGCTCCAGTGATAGTTTAACTTGTAAAGTTTGTGTGGTGTTATTTTGGTCTGATTGGGTCTGTCTGGTGCCACTGGGACTCTCAGTGGTCCCTTCCAGTGCTGTCTTTAGGGAGGGAGAAGTTTCTCCTTACCTGGCCACTTGGTGTTTCTGGGTGGCAGAGGGGACTCCCAGGCTTGTAAGACAAAGAGTCTTCCCTGGGCAGGCTCTTGTGGTGGGAGCATTCCTACCTGTGGGAACAGAGAAATTTCTCAGGCCAGCAGCACAGGGATGGGATATCCCATGGACACTTCTGGTCCTGCGTCCCAGGCTGCAGAGATGAGGGCCTTCCAGCCAGGCTTGTTGTGGAAGGAGGCCTCTTGCTGGTCCTATGGGATCCCTCTGTGTTTTCTGGGAAGGAGGGGCATCTCGGGCCTGGTGAGAAAGGAGAATGATTTTCTTGGCCATTCATTGCTGGTGGGGATCCTGACCAATCCCCTTTCCCAGAGGGGCCAGAGGCTTAGCTGGTGTTGTCAGGGCGTCTGCTTTATCTTCAGTAAGAATGAGCCCGCTAAGACAGCCTTCTGTTGCTAATTTAGGGTCAGAAAATGGTGGGTTTGGATCTCCTTTTTTTTCCTGGGTGGAGAGTATAAGACTCCTTGCTGATAGTCCCCAAGCAGTTTCTCTTCTTCTTGCCGCATTTTAGGGTTTTCCTTTCATTGACTCTTGTTTGCTATTTCCAGGATTGGCGATTTTACTAGGCAGGAGGAGCAGAGAGAAGCGGTTTATTTTATCTAGTCTGCACCCAAAGTCTTAGGTTAATTTGCTACTCAACTATCAGCTCTGTGTAGAGAAGGAATACCCTATGTTATGGTTAAATTGTATCTCCCAGAGAGATGTTCAAGTCCTTACCCCTGGTGCCTTAGCATATCACTTTATCTGGAAATAGAGTTGTTACAGTTATAGTTAGTTAGCCTGAGATATTACTGCAGTAGGATGGACTCTCAGTCAAATATGATAGATGCCCCTGGAAGACGAGAAGGTACAGACACATGACGGTGGAGCGCCGGGTGATGATAAAGGCAGAAACTGAAGTGTTGCAGCTGCAAACCAGGACATGCTAAGGTTCTCCAGCAAACCACCAAAGCTAGGAAGAGGCACAGGAGGTGTGTCCTCTCCAGGTTCTGGAGAGAACTTGGCCTCACCAATGCCTGGACTTCAGAATTCGGCCTCAGGAACAGGGAGACAATGTATTTTTGTTGTTTCAAGCCCTTCAGTTGTGGGAAGTTTGTGACAGCAGTGTAGGCAACTCATATGCCCTAGAGTTTGAAAACCTCTTTTAGCCAAAGGAAATAAGACGTGATGAAGATATTCAACAGCTAAGGCATCGCAGAAGTGTCACCTATTTTCCTTGTTCCTGATCTTATTAAGGCTACTGGCTGCTATGAGCAGCTTTAGTATTCAGATTTTTTTTAAAAAGATTTATTTATTTACTTGAAAGGCAGAGTTAGAGAGAGGCAGAGGCGGGGAGAGATGGGCCTTCCATCTGCCGCTTCACTCCCCAGATGGCTACAATGGCCAGAGCTGCGCCGATTCGAAGCCAGGAGCCAGGAGCTTCCTCTGGGTCTCTGACATGGGTGCAGGGCCCAAGGGCTTGGGCCATCCTCCACTGCTTTCCTAGGCTACTGCAGAGAACCGAATCAGAAGTGGGGCTGTCAGGACTTGAATCAGCATCCACAATGGATGCCAGCACTGCAGACGGCAACTTTACCTGCTACACCACAGCACCGGCCCTGTAGTACTCAGATATTTCTAAGGGAGGGAGCCCAAAGTTCCTGCGTGCTTCATTCTCTACCACTTTCTATTTGAACACCTACTCGCTGTGATGCACTCGGAGCCGGGGGCTTCACTGCTGCGTGGGCGACTTTTATTCAACGTCTCCTGTTGACTCCCTGTCCGTTTTCCCACATTTCCCCCTAAATATCTCCTACACTCTGAATTGTCAGTTTCCCTCTTCCAAGCACACTGTCTCCAGAAGACCTTTCCTCCTACTCGTTTTATGAAATGCAGGCTTCATGAAATGAGTCCTCTCCCCTTCTCTCCCAGCATCTCTAAAGCAGTGTTCAAATCAGCCTTCTGTCTCTTCCCACACCTTTGTGCAAATGTTCGTCTTTGAAAATAAAACAGCTTCAGGTCAACTAAACCCATCTGGAGAGGAAGTGTTGGGTAGCAGAGAAAATAGAGTTTAGGTGTGCTGCTTGGTTTTCTTTCTTTTTTTTTTAAGATTCATTTTATTTATTTGAAAGTCAGAGTTACACAGAGAAGGAGAGGGAGAGAGAGAGAGGGAGAGAGAGAGAGAGGTCCTCCATCCACTGGTTCACTCCCCAGTTGGCCGCAATAACCAGAGAGCTGCACTGATCTGAAGCCAGGAGCCAGGAGCTTCCTCTGGGTCTTCCCACGTGGGTACAGGGGCCCAAGGACTTGGACCATCTTCTACTGCTCTCCCATGCCATAGCAGAGAGTTGGATCAGAAGTGGAGCTGCCAGGATTTGAACCTGTGCCCATATGGGATGCTGGCACTGCAGGTGGTGGCTTTATCTGCCACACTACAGCGTAGACCCCATTGCTCGGTTTTCCAGAACCTGCATAAAAAGGAGGATGTGTGGTTAGAGTATCTTTAAGGTTCCTTCCAACTTTAACCAACTGGACCCGATTTCACAAAATCATTTCAGGTGACTGACAAACCAAAGCATGGGCTATGCTATAGTAAGGCATAAGGTGTGCCCAGGAGAACTTGGCAAGTCATAGGCTAACTCCTTGTATTACCTACACTTCACTTCCTGATAGTGAGCAGTAGGCCAAGAGGGAATCCAGATGAGACTGGAAAAATCGGAGGAGTCAGTTCACACAATACAGGGGCAGACAAGTGTCCAGCATGGTGTGAAAACCCAACGGACTTACTAAGTCAGTTTCCTAGTCACAATGTATTGTAGCACTGTCATAAAAATGCCATATGAGGCAAAAGCGCAAGCCTCACACATGAGAAGCAGGAGATGAAATCAACATATTAATATATTTTATTTCACCCACCATACTGAAAATATTATTTGGAGCCAATATAAAAAGTAATGAGGCACACTATGTTCCTTGTTTTGTACTAAGTCTTTGGAAGCCTGTGTGTGTTATTTCACTTACATTACATCTCTGTTTGACAGTTTAATTGCTGTGCTCAGTAGGCCCATGTGGCAAGTTGCTACCATACTCCACAGTGAATGCCTTCACTACTTAATATTGATGACTTCTAGGAGTGTACACACTTCTTGTTTCAATCACCACCATTTATAATTTATCCCCTAGCTTTTAGGCTTTTCTTTCCTGATCTCATCACTGTTTTTTTTTTCAGTTTCCATTTTTTGTATTTAATTCTTCAAATTAGGATTTGCAAGGACAGTAGTGATGCTTGCTCACCGTTCCTTACCTTGCCTACATGAGAATATGAAAGAAAACGCAGGAGGAAAAACTCTGCAAGTTGTTTAAGACAATAGTTCATGTATTTGTGGCATTTGGCGATTCACCACGTCTCGTAGCTACAGCATCTTGTTTAATTCTCACAATAATACTGTGTTCCCACCTGCTTTCTAGACATACCTGAGGTGTCATATGTCCAGTGCTAAGAGGATAATTCTTCTGTTCTATGTGTATTTTTGTTTCTCTATTCTTTTTAAAAAGATTTAGTAATTTAAAATGTAGAGTTATGGGGTGGAGGATAAAGAGTGAAAAAGAGATCAATGTTCCTTTTTACAAATTTTATTTAAGGAATATAAACGTCATGCATTTCATATATACAAATTTAGCAACATAGTGATCCTCCCTCCCATTCTCCCACCCTTCTTCCTGTTCCCTATCCCGTTCCCATTCTTATTTTTACAAAGATCTACTTTCAGTTACCTTTATACTTAGAAGATTAACGCTATACTAAGTAGAGAGATCAACATGATGAAAAATGCTAAACAACAAACAAACAAAAGCCTTGTTCCTCAGCAGTCAAGACAAGGGCTGTTCAAAATCATCACATCATAAAGCGTCGATTTCACTCCTAGGGATTACCTTTTATATACTCTATTGTTCACCCCAGATCAGAGAGAACATATGATATTTGTCATTTTGGGACTGGCTTATATCACTAAATATAATGATTTCTAATTGCATCTGTTTTGTTGCAAATTACAGAATTTCATTTTTTTAACCACTCTGTAGTATTCCAGTGCTTATATATGCCATCAATCTTTATCCAGCCATCAGTTGATGGACATCTGGGTTGATTCCATATCTTAGCTATTATTGATTGAGCTGCAGTGAACATGGGGGTATAGGTAACTATTTCAGATGCTTATTTCACTCCCTTTGGGTAAATTCCCAGGACTGGGATAGCTGATTTATATGGTAGGTCTATATTCAGCTTTCTGAGGTTTCTCCATGCTATCTTCCACAGTGGCTGCACTAGTTTACATTCCCACCAGCAGTGGATTAGGGCACCTTTTTCTCCACATCCTCACCAGCATTTGTTGTTTGTTGATTTCTGTATGAGAGCCATTCTAGTGGGGGTGAGGTGAAAGCTCATTGTGGTTTTGATTTGCATTTCCCTGATGGCTAGTGATCCTGAACATTTTTTCATGTGTCTGTTGGCCCTTTGAATTTCCTCTTTTGAAAAGTGCCTTTTCATGTCCTTTGCACATTTCTTAACTGGATTGTTTGTTTTGTTGTTGTTGAGTTTTTTGAGTTCTTTATAGATTTTGGAAATTAATCCTTTATCAGTTACACAGTTTGCAGAAATTTTCTCTCATTCTTTCAGTTGCCTCTTCACTTTGCTGAGTGTTTGTTTTGCAGTGCAAAATCTTCTCAGTTTGATGCAATCCCATTTGTCAATTTTGGCTTTGATTGCCTGTGCTGCTGGGGTTTTTTCAAGAAGTCTTTGCCTATGCCAATGTCTTGTAGGGTTTCCCCAGTGTTATCTAGTAATTTGATGGTATTGAGTCATATATTTTGGTCTTTGATACATTTTGAGTGTATTTTTGTATAAGGTGTAAGGTAAGGGTCTTGTTTCATACTTCTGCATGTAGAGATCCAATTTTCCCAGCACCATTTGTTGAAGAGACTGTGTTTGCTCCAGGGATTGATTTTAGCTCCTTTGTCAAAGATAAGTTGGTTGTAGATGTGTGCATTGATTTCTGGAGTTTTTATTCTGTTCCATTGGTCTACACATCTATTTTTATTCCTGTACCAGGCTGTTTTGATTATAACTGTCCTGTTGTATGTCTTAAGATCTGGTATTGTAATGTCTCCAGCTTTGCTTTTGTTGTTTAAGATTGCTTTAGTTATTGAGGTTCTCTTGTGTTTCCACATGAATTTTAGAATTATTTTTCTAGATCTGAGAAGAATGTTGTTAGTATTTTGATTGGGATTGCATTGAATCTATAAATTGCTTCCAGTACTATGGACATTTTGAAGATATTGATTCTTTGCTGGTTCACTGCCCAGATGACTGCAATAGGGGTTGGGCCAGGCTGAACCCAGGAGCCTGGAACCTTGTCGGTGTCTCCCATGTGGGTGCAGGGGCTAAAGTACTCAGGCCATTGTCCATTGCCTTCCAGGTGCTTTATCAGGGAGCTGGATTAGAAGTGGGGCAGCTGAGACTCCAACTGGCACCCCTATAGGATGTTGGGACCATAGGTAGTGGCTTAGCCTGCTGTGCCACAATGCTCACCTGTCTTCTTGATTCTAAAGAGGCTTTATCATTTGCCACATCAGCCTACCTGGCATACAACCTAGACACCTACTTTACCTTCACTCTCCTTTTCTTAAGCTCCATAGCTAATTAATTACCAAATCCTGCTGATTGTCTTTTAAATAGGTCTTAATTCTAGATGTTGCTGCAACTTTCCAGATGACATATATATTTTTTTAAAATTCATCTTTTTTCCAGATTTATTTATTTATCTGAAAGGCAGGATGAAATATAGATAGTCACACACACACACACACACACACACACAGAACGAGAGAGAGAGAGAGAGAGAGAGAGAGAGATCCTTTATCCCTAAGTGATTGCACTGACCAGGGCTTGGTTACGCCAAAGCCAGGAGCCAGAAACTACACCTGGGTCTCCCATTTGAGTGGTAGGGGCCCAAGCCCTTGTGGCATCTTCTACCCCCTTCCATGGTACATTAGCAAGAAGCTGGATTAGAGGCAATGTAACTGGGACTGGAACTGGTACTTTGATATGGGAAGCCAGCATTGCAAGCCATGGCTTAGCCCATTGCACCACAATACCAGCCCCCCACAATTTCTTGATGTGTGAACCCACATCATTTCATGCCTAAACTATTTTCGTATCCTTTTAACTGGTCTCCACATCCATGCTTAGTTCCTACACTATCCTTTACAACCCTCTCTCTGTGTGTCATGACACTTGCCCATAGGAAAGTTAGTGACCCTTCACAGCCTAGATCAGTTCTTCTCTAAGTTTGATATGAGCTCAGAGTCTCTTAGCATCTTGCTAAGTGCAGATTCTGATGCAATAGGTCTGTGGCCCTAGCTCATGTGCCTTGAACAGGTGATGACAATGTTGTTGGGATGCAGTGATGGAGGTAAGAGTGAGACAGATACTTCACGAATAAACAAGATAATTAGTTGGTGAAAAATGAAGGGTGCTCACCGTGTGAATGTTTACTGTGATACAGTAAGTAATCAGAGATATTGGCATCATGGGATGGATTAAACGATCATAACTCTAGGTTACAGGGTGAAGTATGTGTCTCACTCATAGCCTTTAAGAAATGTTATGTCTCTTACCTCACAAGTTTTGCTGTGAGGGAAAGTGGATTTTGGTAATCTTGGGGGTCCTGGAGCCAAGTGCCAACTCTGTTCTGAGCACCCCCTTGGAAGCAGATAGCTGCATAGTTCCCAGTGCCCCTTCTCAGAAGAATCTCATCACAATGCAGTAAAGTAAGGGGGCCTGTCATGCTTTGGAAATTACCTGGTTAACTTTGTCCACCTTGTATACTTTCTGTGGTTTTAGCATTGTTAGTCTTTAAGAGAAAAAAGAAGGCTTTTCCTCAGTCTGTTGCATAAGTGAAGAAAATGGGACTCCGTATCAGCACAGTCCCCCATTTCTGCACTAGCAGAGGGCAGGGAAGTGATTTAAAAAAAAAAAAAAATCCTGCCGTGGAATCATGGGTCACCAGGGCTGACTGCTATCTCTGGACATCCAAAATGCTGCACATTTGAACGGAGAAGAGAATTGACTTCCAGAGGGCTTTTCTAACGGTAGTATGGGCAATATTTGGACTTAGGGAGATTTTCATGAGAACTACAGTTAAGGCAAAGTGATGAGTCACTGATACAGTGATAGTCCTAATAGTGCACTTGTGTGTCTACCAAACATACATATGAGAGGTATCCAAAAAGTTCATGGAACATGTGTTATGAAACACTATGCATGGATTTCAGAAATGCTTTTTTTTTTTTTTTTTTTTTTTTTGCACCAAAACAAACTGATCTTTTAATTCCACCTTCACATGAACTTTCGGAAGCACCTTTCTATTGAGAGATCTCTCAGGGAGTAAACCATGTAGCACAGGGAGGTAGGAAGTGAACAGACGTCAGGCTCTGGCCATGCAGGCATTCAGCAGACAGCCGTCTCCTTGAATTCAAGTCAGTGCTTTGCCTTGGGGTTGCTTTCTGATATAATTGGATCAATGAACCCAAGCACAGTTGAAAAACTTTTAAAGTCACAACTAAGCAAATGTATAAAATTGGGTAGATGAACAGAGAGCGAACTTGCAACAGCAGACTCAGTCACGACCTTCTTGGTCACCACTTTTAATTATCCAGAATTTTAGAGAAAGAGCAAAAACATCAGAAAATAAGATGACAGCAGTGTTCAGAATCTAACATTCTATCAGCCTCAGAAGTAGCACAGGGTGAAAAATATGTTCTCAATTATATAGCTTAAAAACCGAAATGACTCAAATCATGATTATTATGTATCTATTCTTTAGACTTTTGAATAAGGCAAGAAAATGAAACAAAAATTCAAATAAGAATTGAAACAAAATCAAAGTTTTATAACTAGAAAGATGAGAGCAGGATAACCACATCTTTTTTACATTCTGGTTAATTGAGGCCACTTTATACCTGTTCTCTCCGGGGGATGTGGAGCGTGTAAGCCTTATTGATTTGAGGGAGTTATGGGGATCAGCACAGTCTGACTGTGGTAGGGTGGTGGACTATCGTCTAAAACCCAGCCTTCTAGCTGAGCCAGCCAAACCCTCTGGGCCTTAGGGAATTTTTCTGTGAATCAGGCAGTCAGGGGTAAATGGAGTGCTTTGAGAAATTTCCACTTGGGGGGATCTGCTATCTGATTTCTTCTCTCTGGTGCATCCTCTGGGGTACTCTCAAGTGTGCTTTAGAGTTATTTGAGCCTTTTCCTCCAACTTATCTCCCAGTTCTATCTGTCTCAGCCCAAAGCTGCCTTGGCAGACAGCTTGGTCCCACAAGCTTAACATTGCAGCAGCAGGGGCATAGCACATTCTGGAATCTCCATACGACTCTGTGTGGTCACCAAGAAAGAGGTGCAGCCTTGTTCTCCTTAAATCTGCACAGATCAGGGACATGACACAGGCAGCTGAGTCAGTAAGGAGCCTTTGGAACAATCTTTATTCCAAACCCAGACTGATTTCCAACCCACCATTTTTTTTTAACTTAAAAACAAATAGATAAGTATGTACACATATTTCATTAAAAGCAATATAAACAAATCAAATAAAAATGGAAAGCTGGAAGGGAAAGAAGAAAGAAGGCAAGGGGCAGGAAGGAGAAAGGGAAGGAGGAAGAAGAGAAAGAGGAAAGAAGGAAGAAAGAGAAAGGAAGTGTTACGGGGAGACAGGGATAAATCACTATACCCTGTCCCCAGGGTTGCCGTAAACCCCCCTCCCACAGCCAACAACCTGAAAACACTATCGTAGCAAAGCTACTGCCCAGAACCAGGGCTGACCGAAAATACCTAACATGGCTGCCGGCTACGTCTCCATGAAGATCTGCAGCTTATTGGAATAGCAGATCCCTAGCTGACAGTTCTGTCATGCACCTGATGCTGTGACACTTCTGAGATGTCCTAGGAGAGCCAGAAGGTGGGCAGTCACCAAGTTCCCGGAAATCCCTCCCTTTCCTGGGAGACTCTGCCCACCACCCCCATGCCTCCAGAACACAGAAAGGATGACCCTGAACTTCACATATTTCAGCTTACTCGAGAGCATTGCTTCTAACTGAGTCCTTTCACTTTGCTGAGGAAGCTCATTCCTTTGCTAACCTTTCTCTATATCTGGTCCTTGCTGAAGACAAGAACCTGAGCCCTCCCCACACCAAGAGAAGCAAGGTGGGTGGTGGTGAGAGGGGAAGGGATTTGCCAGGCTGTAAGTATAAAGCTAATTATGAAGATGTGGAAATGACAACTGAGAGAGAAATCCATGCCTCCTCCACCAGGAAACTGCCCAGAGAACATCCTTAGCTGTTTCTTAAAACTTGCTATTAAATAGTAAGAATATTGCTATCATCAACATCATTAAAAAATTGGCGGTGGTAGGCAAACAACAGAAAAAATTTGCTTCCATTTTCCACTGTAGCTGCTGTTAATAATTACATCATCTCATCTTATATTTAGATAATACAGCTCAGTACAGGAAATTTTGTCCATAGGGGCATAATGTTCACAGAAGGGATCTTAGTGTTTTTTTTTTAAGATTTATTTATTTATTTGAAATTTGGTGTTATACAGAGAAAGGAGAGGCAGAGAGAAAGAGAGAGTCTTCTATCCGCTGGTGGAGCAGCTGGGACTCGAACAGGTTCCCGTATGGGATGCTGGCACTGCAGGCAGCGGCTTTACCCTCTATGCCACAGTGTTTGCCCCAGGAATATTTCTTTAAAAAATTTATTTACAGGGGCCGGCATTGTGGAGTAGCAGGTAAAACCACTGCCTGCGATGCCGGCATCTCATGTGGGTGCTGGTTCAAGTTCCAGTGCTCTGCTTCCAATCCAGCTTCCTGCTAATGGCCTAGGAAAAATAATAGAATATGGTCCAAATGTTTGGTCCCCTGCCATTGACATGAAACACCTGGATGAAGCTCCTGGCTTTGGCCTGCCTCAACCCTGGCCATTGTGGCTACTTGGGGAGTAAACTAGTGAGTGGAAGACCCCATCCTATCCCTCTCTCTGAGTTTCAAGTAAATAAGTAAAATCTTTTAAAATTTTTTATTTGCTTATTTGGAAGAGAGACAGAAACAGAGAGAGCTTCTACCCTCTGGTGTATTCCCCAAATGCCTACAACAGCCAAGCCTAGGATGCCCCCAGTGAAATTTAGGATGCAGGATTCTGATCTGAGTCTCCCTTGTGATTTGCGAGGATCCAACTACTTGAACTTGTCTCCTGCTGTCTCCCAGGATGTGCATTAGCAGGAAGCTTGAATTGGGAGTAGAGCTGGGACTAGAACCCAGACCCTCCAATATAGGTTATGGGTGGCATCCTAAGTGGTGTCTTGACTACTATGCCAGATACCTGCCCCAGAAGAAAGATTTCTGAAGTGGAAAAAAATTGGGACTGGCATTGTGGTGCAGCAAGTTAAGCCTCCCCCTATGATGCCAGCATCCTGTATGAGCACCAGTTCAAGTCCTAACTGCTCCACCTCCAATCCAGCTCCTTGCTAATGTGCCTGAGAAGGCAGCAGATGATGGCTCAAGTACTTGAGTCCCTGCCACACACGTGGGTGACTTGGATGGAGTTTCAGGTTCCTGGCTTGTGGCCATTTGGGGAATGAACCAGCAGATGGAAGATCTCTCTGTGTCTCCATCTCTCTTTCTGTAGCTTTGACTTTCAAAGAAATAAATAGATATTTAAAAACAATGAGAGAATAAAAAGGAAAATATGAAGTGGAATAACTGTTTTCTTTGAAGAAATTGTTTGCTCCTTTCCCTGTGAAAGGAGTTATCCTGTGTGGACTCTCCAGTGTATCACTCACACTCCGTGACTTGTCTCCCACTGTAGCAGTTACTATCAGAGCCCCCCCCCCCTACTTAGAGCCCCCATTTCTGGGCACCCCTGCTGTGAGCTCCTGTGGCTTTCTCTGGCCACTGGAGTCCACCTGGTTCATGCATGAAGCAGACAAGAAATGCCACACCTCCTGGGAGCCACCCCCATCCACACTGAGGACAATTGGTAGGAAAATAACCAGGCTGCTCACCCTCAGGTGGGACAACACTGAAGCCTGTTCTGTGCCGTTAAATGGAGTGGCCCAAGGAGCTGGTTTCCAGTTCTCCACCTGCTGGGATTACATGCCAAAAAGACTTCTATCACATCCTTGTCTTAGGGCAGGTTTGGGGAGTGGAATCCTGCCTGCGATATCCATCAGAGGCCAAATTTCCCCCACTTTCTTGCTTTTCTGTCCCTAACTCCCACCTGCAGTCACCTACAGAGCATCTACTGGAGCCCCCACCCCCACCCCCCCGGAAACCCCACCCCCCCCACTCTCTCCTTACCCCTGACCCAACACACGTTCATCCTTGTAAGCTGCCATTCTCCTGGAGAGGGTGACCATGGCTTGTTCTTGTTCTAAAAAATGAAGCTGTACTGACAAAATAACAGATGGAAAAGATAGGTGCTTATCAACTTCCTGCATGAAACCTTTATCAATTCATTAAGACTGGGATTTCTGAGGAACATCCGGAAATCCACACATTTCCTTTGATTGTTGCAGCTAAGATAAAAGTAAGCAGAGCAAATCTCTGATTCTACGTTCACCACCCACTCTTCCCACACTCCAGGATAATAAATTGTTTTAAATAGTTTGAAAGTACCATTGCTTTTGCTCTCATGATATATCGCTTCTGTTATTGCTTTCTATTTATACTTCTGGTCCAACAGCTCTTAGAACTGCTGATGCGTGAAGCTTAAGCCCACTGCGAGAATCTGAACAAAACTGACAGTTCTCTGTGGACTCTCTTACTAGGAAAGTCTTCAAGGCAGAGAACTGGTAAGAAAAGCAGCAGTCGTTTCAAAGCAGGTACTTTGTGATCTGGATCAGTGAGAGCCCTTCCTCTGCCCCCTGATTCGCAGTGTGTATTATTTGTATTCCATGGTATTCATTCTTTTATTTTTATTTTTTAAAAATTTATTTATTTATTTGAAAGAGTTACACAGAGAGAAGGAGAGAGAGAGAGAGAGAGAGAGAGAGAGGGGTCTTCCATCTGCTGGTTCATTCTCCAATTGGCCGCAATGGGTGGAGCTGGGCTCATCTGAAGCCAGGAGCCAGCATCTTCTCCCAGTTCTCCCATGTGGGTGCAGGGGCCAAGGATTTGGATCATCCTCTACTGCTTTCCCAGGCCACAGCAGAGAGCTGGATTGGAAGTGGAGCAGCCAGGACTTGAACTGGCACCTATATGGGATGCTGGCACTGCAGGCAGTAGCTTTACCCGCTACACCACAACGCCGGCCCCTCATTCTTTCATTTTAAAAATATTTATTTGTTTATTTATTTTAGAGGCAGATAGAGAGAGAGAGAGAGAGAGAGAGAGAGAGAAGTCTTCCATCTACTGGTTCACTCTTCAAATGGCTGCAACAGCTGGAACCGGCTGATCCAAAAACAGGAGCTTGGAGCTTCTTTTAGGTCTCCCATTCAGGTGCAGGGGCCCAAGCACTTGGGTCATCTTCTACTGCTTTCTCAGGCCATTAGTGCAGAGATGGATCAGAAAAAGAGCAACCAGGGCTTGAACTGGTGCCCATATGGGATTCATTCACCGTAGCTGGAGGCTTAACCTACTATACCACAGTGCTGGCCTGGTATTCATTCTTAAACATTTTGTTCAGTGGGCTGTGGCTTTGTTCTGACATGCATTTACTCTTTACCAGTCATGTAAGCCCCCAACATGTATAATTTTGGATGGACCAATGAGTTTGCAGAGTTTCCCACAGTGGGGTCCCAGGCTATCCACATCAGTACCACATGGGGCAGGGATTACAGCAGAAGATACACATGGTTTTCCTTGGCTTGTCTGACTCAGCACAACTTTGAGGAGACACCAAGTGATTCGTGTATACAGACATATTTGCAAAGCACTGATTCACGTGTTCAAACATGCCCACAGGGTTTAGACTGTAAAGCTCAAACCTAATCCTCCTTATATCTCCCAGGACAGAATTCATAGCATTGACCTCACTAGCTGGCTGTAGAAAACTAAGCTAATACAAGGTGCTCATTCCTAGGAGGGACAAACACTCATGCTGAAAGCAAAGAAAACAAAGTAAATAATTGTTTCCAATGAATAAAATATACCCACATTTTCTAATGGGAAAAAATATGACGTGCATAAGCACAGCAGTTTAGGGGGCAGGGACATGGCTCATATTTTTATCATTTAGTTGGCTTTCCCTTTGGGATCAAATCTTTCAGAAGAGAAGTTCCAGTTTCTTAGATGATAAAGAAAAATCAAGGAGATTGATTTGTATTTGTGTTGTGGAGAAACATGTTTTTGGTTTCCTTGTTTCCCTTGGAGATCAGGGATCCTGATTTTGGTGATATTTACAGTTGCAGTCCCCTGTGGTCTTGTATAAATGCTCGTGCTTTTTCATCTGTCAAGATGCTATTAAGTAAACTCACTCTCTTCAGAAATAATCATTGTTTCCTGGCCCTGGGTGTGGAAGCATTTCCAAAGAGGATGACAGAAGCTTGGAACAGCCTCCCACTTGGCATTGTTGTGGCAGGAGTTGTTACAGGCAGGCAGTGCATAGCTCAGCTCCGAGGGGCGGGATTTTCCTCTGGAAGTCGCAGTGAGTGTGTTTGTGGAAGTCGCAACTCACTGTGAGAAGAGAGATGCGACTGTTGAGTGAACAGATACCTTCTTCCTGGGTAGAGGATGGGTTTCAGGATTGGTTGATCCAGCAAAGACCAGAACAATCTGAATATCTCCTTAAAGCTCTCCATTTTCAGAACGAGATGTGAAATGTGTGTCTTTTGATGAATTTCACATTTGCTACTGATAAGAGGTGGCAGCCTGTGACATTTCCCATAAAATGTTTGTGTTGCTCTTTAGATCCTGCAGCCTGTTCTTCCATCCATCTGCGCGAATGCTGTCGTTTGTGGCGTGTCATTCCTGACTCATCTGAGATCTTATGTCAGCCCAAGTTTCATAGGGAGGTGTTTACTGTAAGAGTTAGTTCATGGGAATGTGGCTGATGAAAGGATAATGGGTTCTGCCCTTGGAATGGATGTAGAGCTCCCCTGTCTCTCAAGCCTGATAAGTTATGCGTTCCCTATCCCATAGTTCCCTACTTCTTTACGACCAACCAGAGATTTTCCAAATCAGGATATCTGAAAGCTCATCTATATCACTGGAGATGTGAATGAACGAGACTTTGTACTGAGTTCCTCTTTATGAATCACTGGCCAAAGGAGCATAAAGCAGTTTTTTCAGTCTTTAAATTTTTGGAACTTTTGTTACTCTACTCCTAATTCGTGTCCATTGTCTTTCAGAGCCCATTTATATATATTTATTAAAAGCAACAGTACTAAATGAAACCAGAGAATCCTTTGGAAGAGACACTGTTCCATATCTTTTATAAACACACAAGTATCCCTCTTAACAGCTTTTCCAGACAAATCAAAAGTTCTAACAGTTAAAAATTACTATTTAGTAACTTTTCCTCCATATTTTTTTCTATCTGAATTTCTGTCTCTGCATATAGTTGGCCAACTCCTTGGACATAATTATTTGAACCAATCTAAGTACTTATTTATTTATTTTTGAGAGGCAGAGAGAGAGAGAGAGAGAGGCATAGACAGAGCTTACATATGTTGGTTCATTCTTTAAATGCCTGAGACAGCAAAGTCAGGATCTCGGAACTCAATCCAGATTTCCTACATAGGTGGCAGGGATCCAATTCCTTGAACCGTCACCTGCTGCCTCCCAGGGTCTGCTTTAGCAGGAAGTTGGAGTCAGAAGCCAGAACCAGGGCTTGAGACTATTTGCTCCAAGGTAGGATGCCTTAACTGATAGGCCAAGCACCCACCTCTCAAAGTACTTTTAAATAAATTTACAAATCATATAACTCTTTAAAATACTTTGCTTTAATCAATGGCTTTTCTTTTTGTACAAGTTTTTAAAAAGTGGACTTTTAGACTTTCTGTTTCAGTTTTCATCCTAAACTCAATTGACAAACCCCAGTTGAAGCTAATAATCTGCAAATCCTTGCCACTGATGATAATTGTTTGGTCCGTCTGTGGGACCAAGCACCTGGGAGCTTGTTAGAAATGCAGAATCTCGCCGGCGCCGCGGCTCACTAGGCTAATCCTCCGCCTAGCGGTGCCGGCACACCGGGTTCTAGTCCCGGTTGGGGCGCCGGATTCTGTCCCGGTTGCCCCTCTTCCAGGCCAGCTCTCTGCTGTGGCCAGGGAGTGCAGTGGAGGATGGCCCAGGTGCTTGGGCCCTGCACCCCATGGGAGACCAGGAAAAGCACCTGGCTCCTGGCTCCTGCCATCGGATCAGCGCGGTGCGCCGGCCGCAGCGCACCGGCCGCGGCGGCCATTGGAGGGTGAACCAACAGCAAAGGAAGACCTTTCTCTCTGTCTCTCTCTCTCTCACTGTCCACTCTGCCTGTCAAAAAAAAAAAAAAAATGCAGAATCTCAGGTCCCATCCCAGACGTGTTGAACAGAATCAGCATTTAGTAAGATTTCCTAAGTGATTCTTGCACATCTTAAACTTCAGAAGGTCTGTCCTAACCTAATACTCCACTTTACGGTAGATTTTCTGAATTAGAGGAACTCAGTGACTTGGTTTAGTGAATGTCTTAAAAAGATACTGTAATGACCTGAAGATAGTGCACCTTTGAGGTAGAAGGCATTTCGAGGAGGGGCATCCGTGCTGAGTGCTTTCTGGCAGCCCACTCTGCGTCTAGGGTTTCTAAGTGCTAAGAAGCCTACATGATGTACTCCGGGCACTACGTGGGAGCTGGGGATGTGGTTGGGATGTGCGGCGAGGAAGCTCATAGTCGAGAAGAGACTCACAGGTGAGTGTATAAATGCAACACACTGTTGAGAGAAGAGTTACAGAAGTGGGACAGAGGGAGTGATTAATTCTGTGGGTGGAAGGTGGGGCAGAGGACAGATCAAGAAGGCTTCCCAGAGAGGATGACTCGATTTTAAGCATTTTACCCTGTGGGCAAGTTGGAGTATGTTCCAGGCAGATGGGCATAGAGACAGATAAGCGTCGCTAAGGAAGTTCACGTGCTTTGGTTTTGCTGAACACGAGGTGTGTATGTGTAGGTGTGTGTCAGGGTAGTAGATGGGTGTAGACCCATGGAAGTGATGGGAAATGAGGTTAAATAACAGACACAAATGGGCAAGTGTCCTAATGAGGGTAACTTTTGTCATAGGGAACCTGAAGAATTTTAAATGGAGGAAGGCCATAGCCAGTTTAGTTTCTTTATAGGTCATTTTGGATGTAGTGTGGAGAAGGGACTGGAGGCAGGGTGATACAAGAACAGAGTCAGCGAGAGCAGAGTGGAGGGGGCTGCAGTGGCCCAGGAGAGAGAGAGTGGTTACCTGGCATGAAGAGGTAGCTCCAGGAAGGGCAGCTCAGAGAGAATTGAAAAATAAAGAGAAGGAACTCATTTCCAGATGAAAAAGTTGACCTTTCTTCTACAAACCTTTCCTTCAAACCTTCCACGATGACAGTTCCTTGGTAAGTCTTTGCTTATTCAGAGCAAGTATCTCCAGGTCCTTGAGTCACTGCTCATGTGTCGTGACCTTGCATCCTTCTGCAAGTACTTCTCTTTATTTACATACCTTGCACATTGGAGTGTCAAGAGTTGGAGAAAAGCAAAGCTGAGTGATAATAGGGAATGAAAAATTACTGGATATGTCAATATGCCGGGTGTACCACAGGCATGGGCTCACTTCAATTTCATAATCCTATAAAGTAAGGATTATTACCATTTTTTAGATTGAAAAAAGAATGAGGCCTTGGAAATTGAGGCTCTCACCTTACTGCTACTAGCTGTTAATGGCAGACCTGAGGTTGCCCTCAGAAATAAATCTGCGATTTACACATCGAATTATCCGCACTGCAAGGATGCTTAGAGCAGCTCAAACTACCATTCCCCAGTGGTCAGCTGAATATATAAGGTATGATAACACTGATTTCTTTTGATACCTACCTTGTCTTTTTGACACATTCTGCAGAACCGAGGGTAAATGGAGAAGCCCTCTGAGCAACCAAGTAGATGCTACAAAACCAGATTCTCTGGAAGAAAGCATATCACAGACAGAACTGGCTGGCTTTGTTTGGATAAAATTCACCAAGCTTGGTCATTTGTTTTTGCAGCCCACAGATGATTAGAAAGAGCACATTAAGAATGAGTGGGGAGGAAATGAGATGTAATGGTTGACAGGCTGACATGAAGTGAAGGGACAGAAAAATGTAGAGTCATAGATACAAAGGCTCAAGAAGCCCAGGTCAAAGTTTCAGACTCTAACAAAGAAGCAGAGAGTTCTACAGACTAATGATTCCCAGGGCATAATTGTTACAGCACAAACTATAGACCATTACAGTCTATGCAAGCCTAACCTCCAACCCAAAAGATAAAGTCTTGATATAATGTTCCAGACCAGAAAGACATTTTGCTTCTAGTTAGCCCTTACTGGAGTAAGAAATGCATCACTCTGCATGACAATACACATCTCTGTTCTCATTAAATATCATTAGCAATGACAGAAGAGTTTTCAGGTCTGCCAACCCAAATCTTTATATTTATAATATCACCAACTGACCAGTAGTTTGTGTTTTTTAATAAGATAATCATGCAAATGTGAGGAGCTCAGGGCTAACAGGAGAGAATGGTAATCAGAAACCCCAGGACTCATGAGTGGTTTTCCGGGGCATATTCTACTGTGTCTCTCAGTTCAGTTCTGGCCTGTTCAGAGAGAGTACTCAGCTGCCTGCTATGGCAGGCCTGTGGCATTGCTACCCAATCCTAGGAAATGAAACGGTCTGTAGTAACTTTGAGCTGTAAACAAGAAGTGATCCAGTGGTATTAAGTGTTTAATCACATCTATTAACTGATTCTTAAGTCTCCTGCCCCCACCCCACCCCACACACCATGCCTGGCCATTAGGAATGGGGTCCATTGTTCATATCCCCAGCTTCGTACTTGCTGCTCCAAACACAGTGAGCTCAATAGGAGAGGGAGCAGAGTTAGGAGGCAACAGGAATGGTCTTACTTGACTGATCCATTTTACAATGGTTCCAAGTCTCAAGATAGAAGGTGCATATTAATCACGTGGACAGTCTATTTCAGTGAGGATTCTGAGGCCATAGGCTTGGGTGATACCCGAGATTCTGCATTTCTAATGGGCTTCTGGGTGATGCAGATGATGCTGGTCCATAGACCATGCTTTGAGTAACAAGAACTTGGTGCACTGCTTTTAGGCCCATTCACTGCAATTCCTGTAATGCAGACAAGACCCCTCATTTGGTGACTTGTCTTTCAATTATCCCCCTACTAGAACACAAGATTACTGTTTATGGCTGGGGAGTCTTCCCCTGGCAGGCTATTTCCTTTTCAGGGTAATGTTAGGTTCAGTTTCAAGTGGTGACACACTGGGTGTTTGGATTTCCTTGGTTTTATCTTTCATTTTAAGACAATAGCTGCTACTTCCCTAATAGTCACCAGCTGAGCAAGCTCAGAACACTGTGAGTTTCAAAGAATGAGTCAGGCCACAGTGCCCCTGTCCCCAAGATGCAGAAATGCAAGCAAGCTCTCCTGCCACATTGAAGACCACCCACTGGGCTTGGGCTTGGGAATGAGAGGATGGAAACCCACCATATAACTTTAATGTAAGAAATTGTGTCACATTTCTTCTCTCGTTATCCAAAAGTCTACCTATTTTAAATTCTCAACATGGATGAAGACTCAGGTATCCCATAAGCAGGACTAATATCTTTGAGAATTTACTCCTTGGTGATTGCTCTCACAGCTAAGTTTGGTAACCCAAAAACTACAATATATGTTTTCTCTTTGACAAACATCCCATTCAAACCAAATATGGTTTCTGAATATTCACCATTGTCTGGGTGCCTATCTTTTAGTATATTCCTTAAAATGAAGGTATCTGGAACGAGATATAATACTCCACATGGAGGCTGACTAGCCCAGAGTTACATTAAGGAGATGTGTTTACGTCTTCCACGTGTTTGATTTCTACTAATGCTCCTGACAGTTGAGTGTTGAAGGAAGGCAAAGAGAAATGAGGGAGAGGGCAATGATATTTGTAGTCTTGAGTTTATCTGGAAAATAAAATATCCTTAATAGAAGATAAAAATTCAGGTAAGGAGACTGAAGAGGGTGGTTGTCTCTTCTATACAAAGTTAATGCTACCCACGATCAGGAGAGGACAGGCTGTAATTTATCTTTTCTACCTTAAAAGATGGATTTGGATGCACTTGTCCTTCCAGAGTCCAGCCATCTACTCTCAGAGTCCTCTATGATGAATAAACGTTATTTTAAAAAAAAAATTTATTTATTTATTTGTAAGGCAGAGTTACAGCGAGAAAAAGAGGAGGAGAGACGGAGATAGAGAGAACTTCCCTCCACAGGTTCACTTCCCAGATGGCTGCAGCAGCTGGAACCGGGATGGGCTGAAGCCGGGTCTCCCATGTGGGTGGCAGGGGCCCAAGGACTTGGGCTGTCCTCCTCCACTTTCCCAGGCACACCAGCAAGGAGGTGGATTGGCATCACAGGCGGCAGCTTTACCCACTATGCCACAGTGCTTGCTCCATGAATAAACTTCTTTAGATGGAAGCTCACAGCTGATATTTGAGTAGATGACCCTGGCTTTCAGCTAAATTAATTACCTACTTCACACTCACACTGATTTAGGGTTTATATATAATATAGATTTGGGATATATTTAGGAAATAAGTTCAATAGAATCAAATATTTACCTCTAGTGATTCCATTTTCTAAATATGTGCTGAATCCTTCTTCTCTCTGTTTCCCCAGCTACCACCTTAGTCAAGTTCATCATTGTCTGCCTCTTGGATGGGTAGCATCCTCACTGGTCTTCCTTCTAGTCTTGTCCAAATCACCTCCAGTCCTTTCTCCTCAGTATGACTAGAGTGTTCTTTATTAAAAAAAAAAAAAAAGATTTGTTAATTTGAAAGGAAGAATGATAGAGACAGAGAGAGATTATTCATCTGCTGTTTCACTCCCAAAATGCCTGTGATAGCCAGGGCTGGTGCAGACCCCAATCAAGAGCCCAGAACTCCATTTGGCTCTGCTGTGTGAGTGACAGGGGTCTATGTGCTTGGACCATCATCCACTGCTTCCCAGCCACACCAGCAGGGAACCGACTATGAATCAGAATAGCAGGGACTTCAGCTGGCCCTGTGATATGAAATATAGACCCCAAACAGCGGCCTGACCACTGTGCTTCAATGCCCATCCCTCGAGTGTTCCTAAAATACACATCTTCTTGTTCCTGTGTATTTCTCTAGTTTCTCTCATGTTAAGCTTTCTTTACCTTGATTTCTTTTTTTTAAAGATTTATTTATTTATTTGAAAGCCAGACAGTTGGCTGGCGCCATGGCTCACTTGGCTAATCCTCTGCCTGCGGCGCTGGCACCCCGAGTTCTAGTCCTGGTTGGGGCGCTGGATTCTGTCCCGGTTGCTCCTCTTCCAGTCCAACTCTCTGCTGTGGCCCGGGAGGGCAGTGGAGGATGGCACTGCATCCGCATGGGAGACCAGGAGAAGCACCTGGCTCCTGGCTTCGGATTGGTGCAGTACGCTGGCCGTGGCGGCCATTTTGGGGGGTGAACTCCCTTTCTCTCCCCTTTCTCTCCCCTTTCTCTCTGTCTCTCTCTCTCTTACTGTCTAACTCTGCCTCTCAAAAAAAAAAAAAAAAAAGTCAGTTACACAGAGAGAGAAGGAGAGGCAGAGATAGAGGTCTCCCATCCAATGATTCACTCCCCAATTGGCCGCAACGGCCAGAGCTGCGCCGATCCAAAGCCAGGAGCCAGGAGCCTCCTCTGGGCCTCCCATGTGGGTGCAGGGGCCAAAGGACTTGGGTCATCTTCCACTGCCCTCCTGGGCCACAGCAGAGATCTGGACTGGAAGAGGAGCAGCCAGGGCTTGAACCGGCGACCACATAGGATGCCGGCGCTTCAGGACAGGGCTTTAACCTGCTGCATCACAGCGCCTTCCCCATACTTTGATTTCTTTAAGTCTCACTGGTTTTCTTATGATCTCTCTTAGTTCCTAAGGTCCACCTGGCTTCAGGACCTTGGGGTATGCTATTCCTCTATCTGAGACACTCCCTGGCTCCTCTTTTCCTGGAGAGCAACTATGGATTTTTCAAACATCCTGAATGTCAATTTATTAGAGCAACTCTCCACTGTTCCCAGAGCAGACGGTGCCTGTAATGTCCTATGTTGTAATGGCCCCAGCCCATTTTGTACAGTTTCCCACCACTGTGGGATTAAGTCATAATTTGTCATTAATTCTGTCTTCAGCATGCAGTTGTTTGCTTCATGCAAGTGCAGTTTGGGTCTTTCTGCTTCACCACTGTTTGTCCAGTACTTTGACGTAGTGTTTGATCTTTATGTGCACACAATACATTAAAAACAAGAAAACGTTTGTATTTAAAATGTTGTTTTTATATAGATTTATATCTTTAATTATATAAGATAAAAGTTGGTCCGTGTCTTAGGGATGGCTGCAAGCTGTTGTGGGACCAAATATTTTAAAGATTTATTTATTTGAAAGGCAAAGTTACAGAGAGAGAGAAGGAGAGACAGAGAGAAAGATTTCCCATCTGCTGGTTCACTCCCCAGAAGGCTCCAATGGCCAGGATTGGGCCAGGCTGAAGCCAGGAGCCAGGAGCCTCTTCCAGGGCTCCCACATGGGTATCAGGGGTCCAAGCACTTGAGCTATCCTCCACTGCTTTCCCAGGTACATTAGCAGGGTTTGGAAGTGGAGCAGCCAAGACCTGAACTAGCACCTATGTTGTATGGTAGCCTTGCAGGCAGTGGCTTAACTTGCTATATCACAATGCTGGTCCATGGACTAAATATTTTAATATTGAGAATTTGGCCACATGAACTCAGGAGGTCATCACTAAGGCTGAAAGTGACATTGGACAGCTTATTAGTAATTTTCAATATTAATCTTGTGGGTTCTTGCCACGTATTCAGAGAAGAATTCTGAATACTGGCTCAAATAGACCAGACAACATGGTAAGTTTTTAAGCTTTTATTTAGTGAGAGAAATGCGCAGGAGAGTGAGGGCTTTATTTAGGAGAGAAAGAGAGCTCTAGAAGCTAAGTTGGGTCCATACCAAACAGAAAGCAGGCCAGGAGCCAGCCATGTGGAGCAAGGGTATGGTTATGAGCAGCCACAGGTAGCTTAGCATGGGTAGCAAAGCAAAAGCAGAGAGAGAGATTTTGGGGTGCTGCTCGCCTTTTATATGCTTTCCAAAGGGGAGTGATTACATAGTCTGATGGGCAGGTGGGCGTTCGGGTGGGATCAGGTAGGGACGTGAGATCACACAGAGGGTGTGGTGGAGGGCTCTGCCTCCAGCTTACAAATCTAATCAGTTTTATCCTATCTGCCTGCCTATATCAAAAGGGCACTGTCCACATGGCTTCCTTGAGTTTGTGTTTCATTGTCCATTGATAATGTCATTTATTGGGGGGCTGGCAATGTGGCACAGTGGGTTAAGCTGCTAGGTGTGATGCGGGTATCCTATATTCAAGTCTTGGCTGCTGTTTCTGCTGCAGTTTCCTGTTAATGTATCCAGGGGTGGAAGATGGCCCCGCCCTACTCATTTGGGAGAGCTGGATGGAGTTCCTGGCTTCTGGCTTTGGCCTGGCTCTCCCTTTCTCCATCTCTCTGCCTTTACCTCTCTCCTTATCACTCTTTTAAGTAATTTTTTTTAAAGTCACTTGTTGATAGTTAAATGATAGTCAAGAGGATTAGGAGTGGAAGATGTTGAATAAATAGCATTCATGGCCATGACTATGAGAAGGAGGTAGTATGCACACTGAGAGGTATTATTAAGTAGGGACTAAGGAAATTATACAGATAGAGATAAAAGGAATAAAGATGTTTTCTGAAAAAGATCCATTGAATAGACTTTAAGGTTAGAGATAAGTCAGTAGTTTAGGCTGGACTAGGTTACTGAGAAAATTCAGTAATGTCTTCCTTTCATAATTAACATAGAATTGTTTTACGAACACTGAGACAAAGGTCAAGGCATGGGTAATGTTTAGAGAGAGAGATGGGGTTCCATTAGATAATTTGCTGGAAACACCTTTAGTAAACACATGTGAGAATAATGTGGAGTGTGTCTCATGACAATGAATTTGTAATCATCCATTCACCAAGAAAGCTGTAAAATAATTTGCAAAGTGTTCTGTGATAATGGAAGACTATATAAACAGTCTTACCCTAGCAACTAAAATGATAAATTAATTTTTTAGAGGATCCAAACCCTGGTATTTTGTTTCCTTGAGTGATGAGAGTAAATTGGTTTATGATATTCACCACTTCTTCACTTTTATTAAATGATTCTATATTTGAGAGATCTTTAAAAAGTTCATGGAAAGTAGAATTAGATATTTATTTTGATGCGATACGTTTTGAAATCCAGGAGTCCTTAGAAATCTCAGGGAAATGTGTATTATGGAAAAACTTCTTGAATTTCAACTATTTGCACAAAGATAAACTTATCTCTTAATTTCATTTACACCAGCCTTTAAAAGTCCCTTCATATATATACTGATTAACTATTGGCAAGGGCTGAGAACTGCTGGTGACAGCTTCAGTTTTACTTTTGCATTTCATTAAAAAATTTCAAGATTCAAAAAATGACATTTCGAGAAACACATCTGGCATGCAAGGCATCGGTGAGTTTTAAGCCTATGTATTGTGCTTGGAATGAGGCCTCTGTAAAAGCACGTGGAGAAACTCAGCATTCCTGCAGGCTGTAACTATACTGGCTTCCCCAAAGGTACTAAAAAGAGAGTTAGTGGTGTGGTTAAAAGAGAGGGAGGAAGAGAGGGAGGGAGGGAGAAACAGAGCGACAGAGACAGAAAAGTAGGGGGAGAGGGAGAAAGAGTAGTGGCAGGGAGAGGGAGAGAGGGAGGGATAGAACAAGAGAGAGGGGACAGAAGTCTCCAAATGCTGATACTCTAAATGCAGGTGTATTACCACAGAGAAGCAGAGATTTGTAACTGGCTGGATTCAGTTTTAGTTTCTTGGAGGAAGAACTTCTTCATCAACAAATCCCAGTTCAGTTCCCTCTTGGCTAATTTGTTTTCCTTGCTCCCTGGAGCTTCTCAGGGTTCAGTGAACCTGTAAACCCAGGTTGGTATTCTGGCTGTTAGTTGCCACACTACAAACCCACCAATAACACTTTTTACGTCCATGATGGATTTCTCTGCAGGTTTATAATATGCAAAGACCACGTAGGCAAGGGCTGTCTAATGGGGGCACTCTGATAATATTCAGCAGAGTCCACAGAGCAGAAGTCCACGTACACTCAAGTTGCGTGTGATTTTTAAATTGACCACCATGGTGTGTTAAGAGGGTCCCACACTTGGTAAAAGAAAATGTTGCATGGCCTCAGTGGGAGGGAAATGTTCGCAGAGGTTTAATTTATCTGTTGTCCTGTGATCAGGAACAGGTTGTACTGTCCAAATTTACTATTGTAGTTTCAGTAGAGTTAAACCTGAACAACTAGAAATTACATTACTAATTATATGTAGTGTCAACTGAAATTACTAGTCAATATAATCCCGGTAGGAGAACACATGTATGGGATTAACTACTCACAACTTCATTGGTTGCTAGGCCTGAGTAGGCTATAGGTTAGCTAATTAGGTAACATCTACTGCTTATGCACACACAGGCACAGATTATTCTCTTCCTAAAAATCTCAGGTTAACAGTAGGATAAAGGACTGATGAGCCCTGGCTCTTGACCTGTGGTGCTGCTTAAATATTCTAAAACCTGAAGCATTTCAAAGAATATTGATGCCCAGTCTCCATGGTCACTGAGTCTGTAGATTGGATTAGAGCAGGCCTGAGAACTCCTATTTTTAAAAACATTTCCAGGTGATTATAATGAGAGTCCAAGTTTGCTAGCCACAGATAAATGCCATTTTCCTGAGTCTCCTGATACCCTTAGTAAGTAGGCTTTGCCATTATAGTCTTGTGCATCAAGATACTGGCAGTGTAGTGCTAAGGCTTGGACTTTCATTTTCCATATTTTTAAGTCTATGACTTTCCCATCAATTTGAATGAGACCAGGAATTTTCATGGAAAGATACTTGCAGCTATTAAGAGAGAAAGGTCAAAGCAAATTCAATTACAGCGGATAGGCTAAAAATAAAAGATTTATTTAAACTTTTGAGCAACAATGTCTTAGGAAATGCATTGAAACTGTTAAGGTGTACCAGTATGGAGACACTCAGGAAACTTAGAAATCGGGAAATGCCCCCTTTGGAAAACCTGGCTCTGAAGTTTCAAGCTCCTCCCATCCTCCCCATTAGACATGTGAATCTTGAAAACAGGCCCCCAGAAGATGATACCTCAGACAGTTTTCTTCATATGCATTTTAACATTCTGGAAAACAAGATTTCAGTTTCCTTCATAAAAAGTGGAAAATAATCACTGTTACATATCTACCATTGTGTCGTTGTCGGGTATTTTCTTGAAATCTCTCTGCTCCTGATATTGATGTGTGGGGAATAAGAGGAGGATATGGGATAGACAAAATATCATTGTGGCCATCTTATCCCTACTGCACCCTCAAAACACAAATCATGAACCAAGTGCAAAAGTATCAGTCTGAGCTCCAGGTAGGACAGGTTTTGTCTGCGATCATGTTCTGTTTGCCTTTCCTTCCTCCCGTTTTCATTTGCTCCTTGGCACAGCATTTGCTAGCAGATGTAGTAAGAAAGTAAGGGGACGCCAACATGCTTAATCAAATCCTTATGATTGTTGTGGCTGTCACCTCAAATGTCAGATGCAGAAACACAACTTAATCAACCCATCCGCAAATGATCAGGTTCTCCAGGGGAGGAGTAATTTGCATTGACAGAATTTACAAGCAATCAGTTTGTAAATCACAATGCCAGCTTGTGAAATTACAGTGGAAAAGAATCTTGGCTCCAGAAGATTTTGCTCACAGGGGTCTTCATCTTGATTGTTACCTCTTTCAACTGCAGTTTATTGAATGCCTGTTTCTTATAAGATATTTTCACATTGGATGGTCTTCACAGTGCGACTGACTGTAAACCAGAAATGTTTTTGGTTGTTTATTGGTTGCGAAGGACAGAAACATACTTGGCTTGTTTGAGTTAAAGGAAGTTTGTAGAAAAATAATGAACACATTCTGAAATTGAAAATAGGGGTGGATATTTGGCTGAGCAGTTAAGATGCCAGTAAGGATGCTCATGTACCACATCAGAGTACCTGTAGATCCTGATTCCAGCTTCCTGCCAATGCGGATCCCGGGAGGCAGCAGTGGTGGCTCAAGTACCTTTGGTCCTATTACCCATATAAGAGACCTGGATTGAGTTCTTGGCTTCCAGCTTTGGCTTGGCCCATCCCCAGCCATTACAGGTATTTGGGGAGTAAATCAGAGGATTGGCACCTTCTCTCAGTCTTTCTGCCTCTCAAATACATTTTTTAAAAAGTAGAAATTAAATATAGCAAGTCCACTGGACTTACAGTGGTAAGTTACTATTCTCTCAGCTGCTCTTGTGCCTCCAGACCCAACATTCTTTCGTAACTACAGCTCTCTGCACACTGGCTCCTTTGCACTCAAACTTCCATTGCTTGTCCACAGCCTAACGTGTCTCCAGACTGCCATGGGTCACTAATTTAGAATGCACAAGACCCCACAGCCAGCTGCAGTGTCCGCCCCTTCAATCTGTTTAGCTTCTGGGCATCTTCGTTCATACCCCTTTGAATGGAGTCTCATTGGCTTGACCTAGACTATGGATATTTTCCAAGGTCACACATCAGATTCTGTCCCAATCATAGTATACACATTTACACCTGAGCCTATTCCCTCTTCTGGGGGGCAGGGAATTCAATTTCATGAGAAGGAGTGTGGATGAGAGAGACTTGGAGAACATTTAATGTGTTAGTGAACATGAAGCATTCTTTTCACATTCTCCTGGTGAGTGTGGCAGTAGACTTAGTGAGGGCTGTAGAACTGGGGCCAAGGGGCCATCATTGTGGTATAGTGGGTAAAGCTGCCACCTGCAATGTGAGCATCCCATACATGCATCAATTTGAGACGTGCCTGTTCCACTTCTGATCCAGCTCCCTGCTAATGTGCTTGGGAAGACAGCAGAAGACAGCTCAAGTGCTTGGGCCCCTGCACCCACAGAGGAAACCTAGAAGAAGCTCCTGGCTCCTGACTCCTGGCTCCTGGCTCCTGGCTTTGACCCGGGCTAGCTCTAGCCATTGTGGCCATTTGGGGGGTGAACCAACAGATAGAAGATCTCTCATTCTCTCTCTCTTTCTCTGTGTGTGTCTCTCTGTGTGTAACTATGCCTTTCAAGTAAATAAAACTTTAAAAAAAAAGCAAACAGACCTGGGGCCAAGCTGATGGGGCACTGGAAGGGAATGTCCTTTCTACACACCGTTGTACCATAGAATAAAGGACAGGACTGGGAGGCAGGACCAGTAGGACAGGGGCAGCACCCCAGAAATTCCTATGCTCCTGAGTACAGTTAGAATGGCACGTTGTCTCCCACGTGTAGTGTTTTCGTTCTGTTTTCTTTTCAATCTGAGCTCTTCCTGTCCTGCCCCAGGAAGCAAGCTTTGTAGAGCCCCTGAAACATGTTTGAGGACAGACAGGCCAATACCAGAAGATAGAGGTTCAAGTCCACAGAAAGAGGCTAAAACCCACAAAAGGCACTCAGTCTTTCTGGGAAAGATGCTGGACACTAGGTATAGTACCTTGACCAGTGGTCCCCAAAAGATGTGCCCGAGTCCTGAATGTAATTTCAGATGTAGTTAAGGTAAAGATCTAAAAATGAGATCATCCTGGATGAGGGTGGGCCCTAATTCCAATGACCACAGGTGTCTTTTAAGAAACAGAAAAGGAGAGGCACAGAGGCCTATAGGGAAGGTCGCATGAAGAGAATGGTTTAATGCTGTCACAAGCCAAGGAATGCCGAGAGCCTCCAGAAGCTGGGAGAGGCAGACATCTCCCCCAGAACAGAAATCTTCCCCAGAGCCTTTGGAGGGAGGCTGACCCTATTGACCTGGCTTTCAGACTTCTGGCCACCAGCACTAGGAGAGAACGCATTTCTGTGGTTTTCATCCAACAAGCTTGGGGCTATAAACGACAGCACCTTTGGGAATGAGTATGTCGGGCTGATGACACTCAGGGCGCTTTAGGAACCAGGTTTGAGCTGGGGAAGTGACAGTGCCTGCATGCATTCCTTGGCTTTCTTCCGTAGCATCTCCAGACCATGAACACAGTGAACATAGTGCTGTGAGGTGCTCAGACCCCAAGGGTGAGGTGGGGTGGAGCGCACAGTCTCAGCTGAGTCCCAGACTGAGCTAGACTGGGCAGGAGGATCTTTGCCTGCTGTGTCCATGAGATTGTGAAAGATGACCTTGGTTCAGGGTTCACTTTGCCACTGACCCCTGCATACCCACGTGCAAGCTCCTCCCGCTCTGAAGATTTCAGTACCATTAACCATCTATTTAAGCAATTATACAAAGTGACCTTCACAGGTCCTTATGTTTGGGATCTTGTGGTTCCCAGGCCTACATGGTTAGAGGAAGGGGGGCAGTGAGGCCTGAGTCAGCAGGACTTGGCCTTGAGGGCTGGCTCTCTCTGTTGTTTGTGCTAGCAAGGCCAGGTATCATGGCCTTGCTCTCCTCCCCCCCCCGGCCCGACTCCCTGACCGCCTTCTTGGACCTGATCCTCCTCGTGTCATCACCCTTACATGGAGCCAATAGGTGCTTTGTGAGGATTTGGCTCCGGAGTTCCTGCTTATAGTCTGCGTCCCTTGGAAACTTGTTTACACAGAAGTCCTTGCTGGATGTCCCCTAAGGCAAATCCTCTTTAGGACTTAGCCAAGGCTGGAGTTTTTCAGGTGACTTGGAGGACTGTGAGTGAGCTACAGGTAGCCTACCTGAGATCCTTTTTGGGGGACACAGTTTCATTTTCTAAAAAACATTTAGTTATTTATCTGAGAGGTAGAGTTACAGTGAGAGGGAAAGACAGAGAGAAAGGTCTTCCATCTACTGGTTCACTCCTCAGATGGCTGCAATGGACAGAGCTGGGCAGATCTAAGCCAGGAACCGGGAGCTTCTTCCAGGTCTCCCATGTAGGTGCCAGGGGACCAAGCACTTGGGCTATGTTCTGCCATAGCAGAGAGCTGGATCAGAAGAGGAGGAGCTGGGACTAAAACCGGTGTCCTTATGGGATGCCAGTGCCACAGGTGGAGGTTTAGACCAGTATGCCACAGCACTGGATCCCACAGTCATTTTTAATATGGAAGCCATCAGCTATCATATTGTGGCTTTTTAAACTTTAAATTAAAATTAAATTTAATTAAAAATTAAATTTAAAAATAGTTCAACTTCCCAGTTTCACACTTCAAGTGCTCAGTAGTCACAGATGGCTAATTGCTGCCATGTTGGAGTTGCAGAAACAAGCAGTTTCCATCATCCCAGAAAGTTCTCTTCGGCAGTGCTCCTCTAGAACCGTGCTTTAGATTATCTGAACAACTTGCTAAACTACAGGTTCTGATTCAATGATCTGTGTTGGGACCTGAGATTCTGCTGTTCTAGAAATGTTCAAGGTGATGTTTATCATGGTGTTTAATGCCCGTACTTTGAGAGGGAAGACTATAGGGAACATTACTGCAGGTTAAATAGAGTTCCTGTGTGAGCTGTTGTGTTGGATGGTTTGGGGGGTAGGAAGGGACTGGGGTAGCTTGGTTGGAATAGATATTTCAGAGAAGAGAGAAATGAAAGTCACTGGACTTTGTAAATGAGAACATAAATGTCAGACTTTTTCCTATGGAGCAAGGACTTCTGACCAATGTGGGAAACATCCTAGTCCAGGGACAGGCACACTTTCTTTGTGAAGGACAGTTAATTAGTATGTTAGACATTGTAGACCATGTGGTGACTCAAGTGTGCTACTGTGCATGAAAGCAGCCATAGATGATACGTGAACAAACAAATGTGTCTGTGTTCTAGTTCATCTTTACCTACGAGAACAAACAGCATGCTAGACTTGGCCCACTGGGTGCCCTTTGTTGAGCCTTGCACTAGTTGTCACAGTAGAGAAGGGAGTGTGGGGTGGGGTTATAACTTGTCACTTACAAAGTCCATATAGCCCAGAGTCTGTCTTAGCTGCACTCTGTATACTTATTGCTAATAAAAGAACAGCTAAATATCTTCCATTAGTATAATGGGTTCAATTTCAGACTCAGAGCAACAATGATTCAATTCATATTTACGTTTTTGATAATATTGAGGTTGAACTATGGTATGCAGAAATTACAGGCTGCCCCAGAAACATACAATGAAACAAAGTCTAGATAATCAATTTAAATAGAGAATCCCCTAGCTGACACCTTTTATTATTGTGTAAAAACAGAAAATAATTGTCTAAATCACAAGTTGTAGAATTGCCTTGTTTATCTTGAGTGGAAGCAAAGCCCTAGGGAGAGTCACTGGTCAATGTCCACAGTTTAATGGTTGGCCAAGATAGGATAAAACCAGGGCTCTTATTTCTTGAACACCATTTAACCCTTGCACAACATGGCATTAGTCAAGTACTATCCAAGTTATGCAAGACCCTTGTACAGACAATGCTCACTAAGCTCCAAGAAATGATACTGTGTGTGGCCGTGAACACAGCCACAGTTCATTGAACATGCCATAAATCATTTTCTTGTATTCTTAGTCTTTTGGAAGAAGGATCTAGATGATAAACATCTAAGTAGCTACCCAAGAAATTTTAAATGAAGCCTCTAGACATTCAGCAAGAAATTCATTGTGACCAGCAAGAAAATAAAATTATTTCATTTACTATCTTTTTTTCTTTTTAAGAAATAGACCATTCTGTGCCACAGTTCTATTGGAGGCAGAACTGACCCAAGTGGTATGATCTCTTAGGTCCAGGGAGGGTCTTTAGAGGCTCCTGATGGTTTTGTGGACTGAGATTCGAATTCCAGCTTGCCTTGGTCTCGCCTAATCCTCTGGTATCTTTTCATTGTAGACATGTTATCCCCCCAAAGACTTAGCTTTCTTCATATTGCTAGTTGCCGGTCATTCAAGTCCTAGATCACCATGTACAGAAGAGCAGGCCATTTCAGGGAACCTCAGGACTCTGAGGCGGGAGTTAGTCTGCAATCCCACGCCACCTCTGAGACGTGCAGGATGAGAGAGAGTGATCCCTTCTTATGGACGAGGAAACTAAGGCTTCCCGCCACTTGGAAAGTGTCATACCAGCCTCCACCTGCAGCTCTGTCTCCAAAGCCAGGTCTCTTCCTTACACTGAGTTTCACTTCTGGCAGTCTTGTCATTTTTTATATGTCTGGTGGTACCTTGGGTAGCAACGGGGCCCAGTCACAGTAGAGATAGAATATCCCAAGAGCCACAGGTGATAGGAGAACTTGGGTTCCAAATTATTTTTGTTGAACGAGATGAAGGCAGTATTTCTTGAACCTTAGTTTGTGGACTGATATTTATAAGGTGTGCCAATGAACAAGAAGCTACTCATGTGAGAACATTGTTTGTTGCCTGTGATAAGTCTTGGTCTCCATGAGCAGCACTGGCAAACCAGCATCTGGGTCTAAGTTTTGTCCTAATTCATCACAGTGATCAGTGACCAGTTTAATTTTAAAACAGTGACTTATTATTGGATTTTTAAAAATCATAAAATTAATAAATCCTCATTACGACAAGTAAAGTTTTACAAAGACACATGAAGACAAAACTCAGTTTCTGCTCTTTGGTCTCGGCTTTTCCTCCAGACCCTGACGTAATTAGTATTTTGGTGTGTAGCCACTGAAACATGAGAGTCTTCAAAAAGTTCATTGAAAATATGAAAAAAACTATGTGTAGATTTCAGATTTTTTTCACTAAAAAAATTTATCTTTAATTTTATTTGACTTTCTGTGAACTTTTTCAAGTCTCCCCTCATATATCGATAGATAGGGGCCAACTTTCTTTTCTTTCCTTCCACTCTCCATGTCTCCCTTTCTTCCTTCTGTATTTCTAAACTAAGACCACACTATAAATACAGTAAAAACTTTATAACTTGTTTTCTTTGCTTTGTGAAAAATTGCATCTTTTTGTTGTCTCAATTTCCTAAGCTAGAGTGAGATTGAGCGTATTTTCATATACTTAGTCATGATTGGTATTGCCTATCTTCTGCTTATTTTTGTATTTCACTTGCTGACATGCTGCAGATTTTAATATGTCAGGAACACTGACCATATGACTTCTAAATAACTTGCCTCTGTATACCATTTGCTTTAGTTTTTGATTATGGCATCTTTACTGCACTATTTTTTATTCTGGTGTATCTAAATCCACTTTTTCTTTTGTGATGTCTGATAAACTTATCTTACTTAAGACATTCCTCATCCATCCTTAAATTATACACAGCCACCTAGCCTATCATATTTTTATGTATAAAAATTAGATCTTTACTCCATTCATTTTTGGTTATATATGGTGTGAGAAAAGGGTCAAATTTTATTTATTCCAGGTTGATAGGCAGTTGGCTGAACTGAATTAAATAAATTACCCATCCATTTCCAGTGGATTGGAATGGGGGCTTTATCACTTATTAAATTCCTGTATATTGTAGGATATGTCTTTGAAGTCTCCTTATATTCTACTTATCACTTTGTTAGTTCATTTGGCCTCTTTTTAGAAGTTTCCAGAGCAGAAGCTTCTACCTGCTCCCAGCTCCTATTCCATGGATGAATTGTTCAGCAAACATGTATGCTCATTTCTGTGTAGAGCCTGACATATTCCACATATTTTTGTAGAACAGAAGAGGGGCTTTTGATGTGCTAAGCACAGCCTCCTATCTCCCTGTGATATCTACTGAACCCTGGCATCCCACCCCAATAATGTGAGAAAGGAGAGGGGAAGATTCTAAGGAAAATGTACACCAAGGTGTACGACACTCCTCAGATGTCTAAAATTGCTGTCTGTCAGCTTTTCTTCCAGATGCAACGTGGTCCTTCCTTAATCTCATCAGTCCTGTGACATGGTTGCATCGAAGCCAGGTCCATCCTTCAGCTGCCCATTTAGCTCTTTCTGATTCGACCATCCTCATAAATCAGACACCATAGAATATAAGGAATCCACAACAAATGAAATATTTTTTCTTTAAATACTTTGAAAATTAGAACAGTGAAGTTTAAAATTATCTCCTGGGTCTGAAGCCCTATTAAGAAAAACTGGAAATGGTAGGTTCTAGTCCAAGCTTTGATCTCCATTTCAGTTTCCTGCTACTGTGTATCCAGGAAGGCAGTAAGTGATGGCTGGATTGGTTGGCTCCCTGTCACTCATGTGGGAGACCTAGACTGAATTCCTGGCTCCTGGCTTTGGCCTGACCCAGCCTTGACTGTTGTGGGCATTTGGGGAGTGAACCAATGAATGGGAAATCTCTTTTTCTCTGTGTCTAAAATAAATGAATTAAAATTTAAGAAAAACTTGGACTGATGATAACCTCAGAGCTATTTTCTAAGGTAAGATAGAAATAACAACAATAATGATGATAATAATATACCAAAAAGTGGAAAAATTGCTTTAAATTGTTTTATGTAAGAAAATAATTCCCAACAGCTTTCTCTCTCTCTTCCCCCTGCCCTTTTTTCCTCACACTCACCAGAGACTTCAAGTTCCTAGGTAAAAATAGTTTTAAATGTGCGGGATGGCATCCTTTGGGGCTCAAGGTCTCAGTGTAGAAAGGAAATGTCTTAAATTACTCACCGGAATGGAAGACGGGGAGCCTGTCTTT
The DNA here is from genome assembly GCF_051225735.1 of Oryctolagus cuniculus. Lineage (NCBI taxonomy): Eukaryota > Metazoa > Chordata > Mammalia > Lagomorpha > Leporidae > Oryctolagus > Oryctolagus cuniculus. The sequence continues at coordinate 160,501,614 of NC_142870.1, forward strand.
TGCACCATTAAATCCTTCTCCAATGCATTAGAAATTTTTCAAGATAGCATCAAGCCATTAATTAAGATAGCATCTTAATTCTTTAGGATAGCATCATAGTTTGGGAGGGAGGGGCCCAGCTGCTAGCCATAATCTGGCCTCCATTCGAGCCTGTGACCATTTTTGACTAGAGCTCACCTGGAGACTTCAGAGCTTTGAACTCATCTGTGAAGGTGGGTTTTCAACACCTTGAGGCACCTGTGTGCCAGCCACTTTCCCCAGAGGACAGAATTGGACAATTTTGGTTACTAAATTCCTTCCAAGGGATCTAGGAAATGGCAAAAAAAAAAAAAAAAAAAAAAAAAAAAAAAACATACAAATTCAGAGAAAGACCCTACCTCTGCCTCTTCGGAATCTAGAGAACTTTGTGAAATTTATTGCCCACAAGGGACAAAAGAGCAAAACAGATGGTGGAATTTCATGCTTTTTCTGGAGAGTTAAAAATATCATCAATCACGTACTTAGAAATTGGCAGGAACTGAATTCTTGTCATTCCGTAGGTTATACCAGACAGAAAGTTTTATAAGCAAAAGAGCATAGGTGAACCACCAGAAGTAGGCATTCGCCAGTGCCTGTCTGCCCAGTGCATTGGTAGAACCCAGAAAACCCATTCTCGGCTTCAGTAGATCGTGTGACTGTGGTTCCACCTGTCAGGCACACTCGCATCCTCAGTTTGGGAGTGAGCAAGCTGAGAAGGAAGACCACATGGACTCTGCTGTGATGGCAGTAGGGGCTCCAGATTTGGGGGCACCCACAATTGCAAGCCGTAGTTTCTATTCCAGTAGTGGCCTTGATGAGAGGCAAGGGCCATTTTCCTTCACTTGTCATCAGGCCATTTCTGCTGTAGGGTTGTGGATGCTGTTCCTGGAAACCCAGCTTGGATATGGTTCTCTTTTCTCCCAACAGTTCTGTGAAATGCCCAATATTGTTTTCATAAACTCCCTTTCTGATTTATAAGCCCAAGTCTTCTGTTGCTGGCAATCAGAAGTCCCAAGTGAGGGCTGGGCATCTGGCCTAGTGATTGGGAAGTCAGAGAAGATGCCACGTTTCCCATCAGAGTGCCTGGGCTGGATTCCCAGCTTGATCTACTTCTGGCTTCTGCTAATGCAGAATGACTCAAGCAGTTGGGTCCCTGCACCCCAAGTGGGAGACCTGAATTGAGTTCCCATCTCCCAGATTTGGCCTTTGCCTAGTCGTGGCTATTGCATGCATTTGGGGAATGAACCAGCAGATGGGAAATCTCTTTTCTCTTTCTTTCTTTCTTTCTTTCTTTCTTTCTTTCTTTCTTTCTTTCTTTCTTTCTTTCTTTTTTTTTTTTGACAGGCAGAGTTAGACAGTGAGATAGAGAGACAGAGAGAAAGGTCTTCCTTCTGTTGGTTCACCCCCAAAATGGCCGCTACTGCCGGCGCTGCGCCGATCCGAAGCCAGGAGCCAGGTGCTTCCTTCTGGTCTCCCAGGCGGGTGCAGGGCCCAAGCACTTGGGCCATCCTCCACTGCCCTCCCGGGCCACAGCAGAGAGCTGGACTGGAAGAGGAGCAACCAGGACAGAATCCCGTGCCCCAACCAGGACTAGAACCCGGGGTCCCGGCGCCGCAGGCGGAGGATTAGCCTAGTGAGCCGCAGCGCTGGCCTCTTTTCTGTTTCTGTCTCTCTACCCCTTAAACAAACAAACAAATGCAAAAAATAAATTTTAGAAAGAATCCCTTAAGAAAATACTTGTCACTTTTACTTGTATATTGTAAGTGAATATGCATCCTATCTGATTTACGCCATGAATAAATTGAACTGGACAAAAGAGCTCTAAGGTGCCAAAACCTTAGGGGAGGCAGGTCTTGGAACACCCAGACATCTTTCCGGGCCTTTGAAGAAATTCACAGGACCAAAGAAAGCAGCAACTGACTGATGTGGGTCCAAAGCCCTCAACACCTTCGCACTTAGGAGTGATCATGCTCAAATCATCTTGTGTACTCCAAATCTGCAGAGTTGATGAGTTGAGGAGTTAATCTCTTAGCGCATATGAACAATTTCCTGTTATCTTTCTTTGAACTATACATGCCCTACTCAAAAACTCATGCATGAATTATGTGTGATGTCTTTTCTCATTCTGATTGAAAAGTCTGTTTGTCAGCAAGATGGCTGGAACGGATGTCCCAGGTCTGGATGAGACCCTTGAGGAAGACTGGTGAGTTAGAGACATAGTATTTTCTCAGTAAGAATTGTGAAGCATAGCACACATGCACAAACATGACTTTTAAAAACTAACAATAATGTGAACACATATATTATCATCATTTAAATGAGACTAAAGAGTGTTGCCAATAATCCACAGTCCCCCATATTTGCCCCAATAGCATTTTCCCTTCCTGCCCTTTCAGAAGTAATGATTTTCCTAACTTTCTGAGGCAGCATTCTATTGCCTTCCTTCATATTTTATCTCCCGCATTTAAATCCCCAAAATCTTGTTTAATTTTTCCTGTTTCTAAATTTTACATCAATTTACTATATGTATGCACTTGTGTCTTTTGCATAATTCTTTGGTAATGGAATTTGTCCATATTGTTGCATGTGGATGTACTTCATTCATTTTTCATTGCTGTGCAGTATTCTTTTGTAAGAACAGAATATTCTACCACTATCCACTTATCCATTCTACTTTTGATGAAAGTGTGGGTGGTTTCCAGTGGTGAGCCATGGCAATTACTGCTGTGTGAGTGCATCTTAAGGTGTGCACATGCACATATATACATGTAAGCCCAGCAGTGGGCTTACAGGCTGTGGCATATAGATGTTCTTCACTCTTCTGAGTAATGCTACGCTGTTTTCTCAAGTGGTTGCTTCACTTCAAGTGTCAGCAGCCATGTGTGAGTTCCACCCTCCTAGGCAAGCGTGGTGCTCGTCATCGGGCAGCTGTGTAATGAAACCGCAGGGTAGTAATAGGATGCACTCCCCGAGTGAGCCTTAGTATGTGTTCTTGCTTATTAATCTACTGATAACTAATCAATTGATTCAAAATTTCAGATTTCCATGAACGGCACTTTCAAATCCTCCACCCATTTCCATGTTGGGTTTTTTTGGTTGTTTCAGATTGGGTTTCTCAGAAAACAGAGCTTACAACAAGTGAACATGTGCTAATATTTTGTAGTGGGGCATGCTGGGAGTTGTGAGTGTGGAAGAGGAGAGGGAGGCCTGGGAAGAGGGAAGGCACAGTAAACACATTTTAGGACTTTTGGCCACCACAGGATACTATTTCTGATTAAACAAGATGTACTTTAGTGTTACAATGACTTGTTAATAACTGTTTATAATATTTAAGTGGAAGCATATATTTTCCCAAGATAACTCAGTACTATAAAGATACCCAGTTTTCTAGTAAACTTAACAAAATTTGAACTTTCAAGAGAAAGCAAACATCTTTTGCATGAAATATGGTTGGGAAAAACAATATAATAAAATAATGAAAACTAAGACAAATGAAAAGATTGATAGATCTGTCCACAAAATATTTAAACTCTCTACTGAAAAACACACTATAAGATGAAGTCTAAAAATAATCTAGGAAAAATAACTGCAAGATATATATTTATAGAAAAGAAAAAATAGAAGTCTTGCAAGTTTTAAAAAAATGATAAGCCACCAATTCAGAAAAAATAGCAAACTTCACAAAAATGCAAATGATAACATGGAAATTGCTTACATTTGCAGTAGAAATCAAATAATTTTTTTCTCTTAATATATTTTCAAATATTTAAAAGATCAACAAATCAGTGTATGAGACAATGTGGAGAAGCAGGAACTTCCGTACAAGTGTGGTGTGTTTATGAATTGTTAGAGTTCTACTTCGATGTGGGCATTCCATTTGAATCATAATATCACTTGAGAAATTTGTAGCATGGAAATAAACACATATACACAAAGATGTTAAAGTGTTGTTTATAAAAGTGAGAAATATAACTTTCAGTGTATTTACTAAGAGACAGTTTAAATTATATTCCACTCATATAATGAAATTTTATATTGCCATTAAACTTGGTCAAGAGTAGAATGAAATAAAATCTCAGACGTATAGTCAGTCAGAAGTAAATAATCTCAAATAAGTAAAGAATGAATCTTGCATTTAACAGAGAGAGAGAGAGAATCACTTGACCCCAACAGTTCCCATAAGATATAATAAAAAGGAAACCTGTAGTTCTTTGAAAAGTGGGGGTCTCACAAGTGTAATATGTCTAACACAATTGAAAGAAAATCACATGCCCTTAAGACTGTCAGCCAGAAAGGACAGCACAGGGTCCAAGCCTGTGTTGTAGGATAGCAAACCTTGTCAGTGTGCATGCTGGTTCAAGGAGATGTAGTGGCACATTTAGTTTGGGCTCCAAAACTGATTGCATGGTGGGTGGTACAGACAGAAAGACTGGGTAGAATCCCGAGTGGAGTCCAAGAGGAGGACAGTAACAGAAGGATTTGGCATCAGCTGTATTTGACAACTTCCCTGAGGTTGCACACCTGTGGTTCACCCCGGAATCCAGGCACTAGTCAGCTAAGAAAATGTATGCTAGGAAATTGGCGGGGATTTGCTGCTTTCTCCCATCGGTATCTGGAAAATTGGGCTTCAAGATTGGAAAAATGGGGTTGTGGTGGGGTGAATTAGTATTTTAGGGGTCCTGACAGCTTACCTCAACTCATAAAGGTTATCTTTATCCTTTATACTTGAAGAAAAGGGGAACAGTGTAGCGTTTATCAGCCTTAAAGGCCATTGGCGTTTTGGGTGGCTATAACTTTGTGCGATGACACCTGCTCTGTGCCTAGCAGGATGGTTAGCAGCATCCCTGGCCTCTACCAGCAGGATCGGTGGTTCTTTGTGTCTAGTTGTGATAATCCAGGAAGTCTTCAAATAAGACCCAATGCCCCTGGGCAGAATGGCTTCTGAGGGAGCGATACGGAGATTACTGCCAGGGGATATCTGGTGGGGGATGATATTGTCACGTGGGGAAGGCACGTTACAAAGCAGAACATGCATCTGCATCCCACATTGATTTGAGAAATGCATACTAGCACACAGAAGTGCATTAGGAGCTTGATTATGAGTGATGTCTATTTAATTCTGTGGGAGTTTTGGTATTTTCCAATATTTTGAAAATAGACATATAATTGTTACACTGAAAGAAAAACATAGATATTTAAAATTTTTAGAATATTTGCATACATACATAGAAAAAAACTCTGAAAAGCTCACAAAGGCATACCGTTCTTGGGTTCTTCTTCAAAGTTAATTAAGTTTCTCAAAAAATATAAATTAATCCTTATTTCTTAAGAAGATCTTGTTTTCATCTAGTATATGGTTATTTTTTCCCAATCCAGGACATATTATAGTTTAGTATGTTTTGTAGCTGAACTGTCATTTCTTTATTAGCTTATTTTTCTATTGGTAACTGGTTCTGTGACATTGTGATGTGCATATTTCCTATTATTAAATTCTATTAGTACAAATCAATCTTACAAAAAAAAAGAAGTATAGAGAGTGGGAAACTGAAGGTCAAGCGAGGGTTGAAACCTCTCACTTTATGGATGAGGTAACAGGTCTTGAGAGATTAAGCTGCGTGCGGTTGCACAGCGTCCTTAGCATCAGATCCACACTTAGCATGTGTCCAGTTCCTGGCCTCCAGTCCAGGTGGTTTCCTCTGAGCCCCATTCCCCCTTTTCCCCAAACCTGTTAAAATGGATTAAAGCACAGTGTGCCCAAGGCTGCTTTCCCTTAATGCAATGCTGGGTTTGTGGAAGGCGTGGGAACGCTGTGCATGATCCCTGGTGGATGAGTCTGCTCTTGGTGGATAGTTCCCAAACCTTTTGTATGTAGAAGGGAAAAGTGGTGAAAGTTGCTATTGAATCCCAATCCCAAAAGACAAGTTGTCAGCCCCAATTAGCAATAGCAAGGTGTTAAAAATGATGTGTGCTTGGTGTGGGCAGTGGAATGCAGCAGGTTAGACCCACGCTTGGGACACCCTCATCCCATGCTGGAGTGCTGGTTTGAGCCTTGGCAATTCTATTTTCTGTCTGGCCTCCTGCTAGTGCGCCTGGGAGGCAGCAGATGATGGCCTGAGTATGTGGGTTCCTCCATGTGGAAGACTCGAGTGCAGTTCCTGTCTCCTGGCTTTGGCCTGGCCCACCCCTGGCTGTTGCAGGCATTTGAAGTGTGAGCCAATTTATGGAGTCTCTCTTTCTTCCTGTTCTGTTCCTTTCTCACTCTGTCACTCTGCCTTTCAAATAAATAAATAAACCTTTAAAAGTTGTGTTCTCTCTCACAGCATGTCTGAAACTCCAGCATTTCATAATCAATCGAAGGGCTTGTTAAAAATCAGGATGCTGGTGTTTTGGGCATTTGGTCTAGTGGTTAAGAGTCCCACCTCTCATATCAGAATACCTGGGTTCAATTCCTTTCTCTAGCTCCTGACACCAGCTTCCTGCTAATGCAGACCCTGGGAGGCAGTGGTAATGGTTCAAATAATAGGTTCGGGCTGTCCATGTAGGAGACCTAAATTGATGTTCTCAGCTCCTAACTTGGGCCACTGTGGAAATTTGGGAACTGAACTAGTGGGTGGGAGTTCTATATGTTTGTACTGCTCATCTTTCTGCCTCTTAAATTCAAAAACAACAGGAAAACATATAGCTGGGCCACCTTCAAAAAGTTTTTTTAATATATTTTTTTGTTTTAAAAAGCTCAACAGACGTATAAAAATTGCACATAGTTATGGGGTACTGTGTGATACTTTGTTGCATGTATATATTGCATAATGTCCAGTCGGAGTAAATGCATTTATCCCTTCAAGCATTTAACATTTCTCCACAGGGAAAACATCCAAAAGCTTGTCTTCTTATTTTTATAGAGGAAAATGCAGTAAATTAACATTACTTGTTTTCTCCCTACTGGGTAGTAACAGAACCTCAGAACTTCTTGCTGGTATCCAGCTACTGCCTAGTACCCATCAATCATCCTCTCCCCATCCCTCCCTCCCACTGTCCCTCCCAGCCTTTGGTAAACACCATTGTATTTTTAGCTTCTCTGAGATCATCTACTTTTTTAGACTCCATATATGAGTGAGATCATGTGAAATTTGTATTTCTGGCGGTTGGCTTATTTCACTTCACATAATGACCTCTAGTTGCAGCCATGTTACTGAAATTCACAAGATTTCATGCTTTTTATAGCTGAGTAATAGTTTGTTATGCATAAGTACCAGTTTTTTTAGACATTCATTAGTGAATGGATACGTAAGTTGTTTCCATTTTTTGGTTATTGTAAGTTCAGTATGTTTTTTGGGGGTGAGGTTTACATTTTCGGCATAGTCCAAGGTGAAGCTAAGGGCGCTGGTGTGGGCTATGCTTGGACAGGCACTGATATGTTTCAGCATCACATGCTCATACACAGACATGCACACACACATGCATACGCACAGACATGCTCATCCATACATAGATACATATGTGGACACATGCACATATACACACAGACACACAGACACACACACACACACACACCATACATGTAAGGCAGGATTTTCACATTAGAGAATTGGTATGTCAGGCATCTATGAGTATACTTTAAAAAAGCTCATGGAACTAAGCAATACATTTATTTTTGATACAAAAATTGAAATCTATGCATGATTTTGCAAAACTATGCATTCGCATGAACTTCCTGAGGACCTCCCACATTTGGACAAAAACACCATCACCTAATGTGAAAAAATGCTAAGGTTTATAAATCACAGAAGACAGTGTTTTCACATGTGGTTTTCAGTGTCTTCGTCTGCTGGTCTCCGCTTGGTGGAAAGGCGACTGTAGAAACTGCCTGTGGAAGACATGTGTGCCGCAGGTGAGAGAGGGAGTTCTTTTCCTGACATATTTACAGATTGTATTCTATTGCCTTTGGGAATTCTACATATTTAGGAGAAGCTTAGTAAGCTTCCTTGTGAATCATTTACAACATTTATAGCTGTTAACCCATCATTAATTCTCACAATAGCTGTTGTTTTATGACTTAAGTAATGAACTAAACAAGGTTTCACAAGCATTTTAAACAACCTTTTACTTGAAGGGCTTTAATGTATGGACAGGAAAACAACTGAACAGATTCACTGGCTCTGGGAAAATGCTTACCTTGTCCTTGGGTTTCAGGGGCTGTAGCTGCTTTGCGATTGATCTGTCAGCCTTCAAGTGCAGCTCCCAAGCTCTTTGCTTTTCGGAGACAGACTTCTATTCCGAATGGAAAAACACATTTCTAGTCCCACATTTTTCTAAAGAGAAGCACATATGCTTTCCTTCTACATTTAATTTCAAGTCTTGCTTCTACACCATCTGTCCTCAAATGAAACCCCCGTGTTGCCTTCAGAGAATCTTCACCCAGCGGCTCCTCTCCATCCTGGAGGACTGCATTGACATGGCACCTCCTCAGGGATTCCATGACTGTGTGAAGACTGTATGCCCGGCACTACAGGCTTGTTCTTCCAGACAAGTTTCCTAATTGTGGAGTCTGAGCGTTTGACCAGAAGTTAAGGTACCATTCGGGAAACTCACACCCCACATCGCAGGGCCTGGGTTCAAGTCCTGGTTCCACTTCTCATTAAAGCTTCCTGCTAATGTGAACCCTGGGAAATACAACAGGTGATGGCTCAACTTGTTGAGTTCCTGAACTCACGGCAGAGCTCCACTGAGGTTCTAGCTCCTGGCTTTGGCCTGGCCTAGTCCTGGCTATTGTGGGTGTTTGGGGGAGTGAATAAGTGGGTGAGTCTCTCCCTTCCTTCCTTCCTTCCTTCCTTCCTCTCTCTCTCTCTCTCTTTCTCACTCTCTCTCTGTCTCTGTCTCTGTCTTTGAAATAAATACATTTTTAAAAAGTGACAACTTTGTTGGTTTAAGGTCAGGTTTGTTCTTAGACTGGAAAACTCGTGCAAGATCTCCTGTGTTTTTCCGCCTGGTGCCCAGGGCCGTTGCTTAGCCAATAGAGGGCACTGTGGCGGTCATCTTCTAGGACAGCCCCCTGATGCCCACTTCCTGGTGTCACACCCAGGTCAGCCGCCTCCTGCACAGAGCAGAGCTGGTCTGTGTAACCAATAGAGGACGGCAGAGTGATGGCACATGGCTTCAGAGACGGGGTCCCGGCAGCAAGGAGGGGCAGCCTTCCTCAGGGCTGTTCTCCTGCTTGATGGCTTTTCTGGCGAGGGCTAACTACTCTGGTGTGGGAAGCTCCAAGGCTTCTGGTCAAGAGCAGACAGGGACCCGAGCCTGCCCCCAACCCCGTGAGATGACCACAGGCCAGCAGCTTTCTACGATAGCTGAGACCTGAGTCAGAACCAAGCAGCGAAGACGTGCGGACATCCAAATCCCAGGAAACTGTGCCATCTTTGGTATTTGTCATTTTCAGCTGCTGGGTTTGGGGTGATTGATTATACAGCAGCAGATACCTAATAAAGTGCTGGATACATATATGATGACTAAGTGAATAAAAGGTCTAGGAAGGAATAGGATTCACATAATAACAATTCATTACAAGTAATTTATTTTAACTGCTGGGACATTGTCTTGCTTGTATCAGAACAAAGAATGATACAGATCAGGAATCAAAAGGACACGACGTTCTTTCATTATCTTAAACTTCTGTTTTAAAGATGGTATTTTTATATGTAGGTTGCTTACAGATTGGCAGGAAAAATGGGTTTGCCCTCATCTGTTTTTCACTAGTATTTTTTACAGTGGAGAAATTGTTGTCTGTGTCAAGAGGTAGCAATTTATTTGGCATGTGCTGTAGGCTGGTTCCTTGGAAAGTAGCCTTGAGATACATATTAGCATGCAAGGGATTTATTGGTGAATGCTTCTTTTTTTTTTTTTTTTTTTTTTTTTTTTTTTTTTGAACAGTGAGAGAGAGAGAGACAGAGAGAAAGGTCTTGCTTCTGTTGGTTCACCCTCCAAATGGCCGCTACGGCTGGCGCGCTATGCCGATCCGAAGCCAGGAGACAGGCACTTCCTCCTGGTCTCCCATGCGGGTGCAGGGCCCAAGGACTCGGGCCATCCTCCACTGCACTCCTGGGCCACAGCAGAGAGCTGGACTGGAAGAGGAGCAACCTGGACTAGAACCTGGGGTGCCGGTTCTGCAGGTGGAGGATTAGCCTAGTGAGCCGCGGTGCCGGCCTATGAATGCTTTTGAGATCAACACCTTTGGAAGGAAAAGGGAATAGAGAAGAGTAGGACTGGGTAGAGGGAATAGCTGGGCTCTGATGTAGTCTCAACAAGGCATAAGCCAGCCACCTGGCAGATCTGGCACTGGGATGGCTCCTCACAGATGTTCAGAGTTGGAGCAAAGAGGACTGGCCATTTCACCCTGTATTGGTTACAGGTCAGAAGGCTGCTTGCCTCAGGAAGGAGATGTGTTCCTAACAAAGTGGGTATCTTTAGCAATGACAATCCAAGACATGAGCTGCCCACGCGGTACCCTAGAGCCAGTCCATCATCTGTAACATGTTTTATTAAGATAGCTTTATTTTTCTTGGGGTAATTTCCTGACTTTTTGTTGTGTTCAACATGATTAAGTATACTGGATTGTTGTGTCATTTTGCTTATAATATACTGTAATTATGCCACATTAGTTAAGGACAAATGCATTTAAAAGGGAATGTTTTCTTAAGTATGCATTCTACTGTCACACTTTTGAAACAGCATCTATAATTGGTAAAAATTGCACCACTTATTGTCTTTAATTGAAGTTTTAGTCACAGAATAGCATTGCCTCTACTATCCCACTATGTTTTTGGTAACATTTTCAAATTTATGTTTGGTAAATGTGCTTCAAATCAACATTCCATTCACTATACTCCAATAATTCACTGAAGGCCACACTTCATTGTGTAGTTGTTGGAAACTAAGTTTAAAAATTGAGTGGCATTGAGATTTTTATTTTATAGTTCACTAATCAAATTTTAAAGTATGCAGAAAGGGGCAGTGGTTAATATGCTACTGGGTGGGGGCAGTGCTGTGGCCTATGGGTAAAGCTGCAGCCTGTAGTGCCACCATCTGATATGGGCGCCAGTTCAAGTCCCAGCTGCTCCACTTCTGATCCAGCTCCCTGCTAATGCACCTGGGGAAGCAGCAGAGGATGGCCCAAGTGCTTGGGCCCCTGCATTCATGTGGAAGACCCTTTAAGAAGCTCCGGATTCCTGGCTTTGGTCTGGGCCCTAACTGTTGAACCAGAGGATGCAAGATCTCTCTCTGTCTCTCCACTCTTTCTTAGCAACTGTCTTTCAACTAACTAACTGAATCTTCATATCTATCTATCTATCTAAAAGATGCCAGTTGGGACACTCACATCTCATATTGGAGTACCTAGGTCTGAGTCCCAGCTCCGCTTCTAATTCCAGTTTCCTCCTAATGTGCACCCCGGAAGGCAGTGGCTACATGTCAAATACTTGGGTCTCTGCCACCCACATGGAGAGACTCAGATTAAGTCCTCGAGTCCTGGCTTCAGCCTGGCACAGCACTGGTTGGTACAGACATTTGAGGAGGGAGTGAATCAGTGGATGTGTGATCCCTCTCAACCTCTGCCTCTGTCTCTTGCCTTTCAAATAAAATAAAATTTAAAAAAGGAGTAAATAATTATGTAGAAAAAGAACAAAGTATTCCACAGAACTTTTCTATTTTAGATTCTTTTGTTATAAGCTAGTTTGCTTTCCATATATATTTGTGGCATTGTTGTATCCCTAGAATTGCAAGTAATTTTTGTCTAGATTTGGTTATAGAAATTATTCATGTGTGTGTATAGTCATATTATACTGGAAAATTCCCCAAAATGTTCATAAAAGGAAACATTTATATTTAGGAGAAGCCATTAATCTATTAGTAATTGTTATCTATTTTACATTGTTTATGTCAGGAGTTGAGAGTGATTTAGGAATATTCAGAATTTCTTATTCTAAAAGATTTCATTCATTGAATATGCTATAATTACATTTACTTGATTTTGTATTATATGCCCTCAGCTATTGCAATATTTTGATTTCATCATTGGTATTCTTAATTAGTATTCTGACATGAAATTTTTTATATCTCTACCAACTGAAGAAAATCACCATTATCATGCTTCTAAAATTTTATGGAAATAGTATAAAGTAACTATTTTACAGAAATAATAAATTATTTACTAGAAATTGAATGTGGAAACAAATAGAGTAAGTCCAATTTAAAGTTTATAAGGAATATTAAAGGGCCCTGAAGAGCCAAAACACTTTTCAAAGAAGAAGAATGTTGGAAGTCTCAAACTTGCTGATTGACAAATCAACTAGAATGCTCCAGGAATCAGCACAATGTACTTCTGTTATAAAGACAGCCGTGGGCCAGTGCTATAGAACTAAAAGTCTAAACATAAACCGTTGCATAATGGTCAAATAATTTCTGACAAGGATACCATGGCCATTGAATCAGGAAAGAATAGCCTTTTCCACAGGTGGTACTGGGAAAACTTAAGTATCTTCATGCAAAAGAACGAAGCTGGACTCTCACCTTAAGCCATATGCAAAAATTAACTAAAACCAATCAAAGACACAAATATTAAGAAGTAAACTAAAACTCTTGGAAGGAAACATAGAGGTAAAGCTTTATGTAACTGAATTTGACAGTGATTTCTTAGATAGGATACAAATGCACAAGGAGTAAAAAGAAAAACAAATATTTTAAAATCTATTTATTTTAATCCTCAGGGCTTATCATACAGAATTCTTAGAAGTAGATTTATTTTTCTATTTGAAGGGATTTGTGTTCAATAACTTTCTGAAAACTTCTTACTTAATCCATCTTTTGGAAAATTGAAATTTCATGCTTGAGGTGAGTAATATCTAATGAGAAAGACTGTTTATTATTTGAGTTATGCTGTTTTATAAATTCCTCTATGAGAAAGAGAGAGAAAGAGAGAGAGAATGAGAACACTGATTTTTGGGTAAATTTTTCTTCTTATCCAGTTTTCTTTGGGATCCATCCATTATAATTGAGAAGGAGTTGGATAATAAATTCCTACTCTGCCCCTTTGTGATTTAATTGTGAGCTATTAGCTCTAAAAATAGAAATTACTAAAAAATATCTAATTCAAATTATTAACTCTAAAATGTTTTTATTTCTTCCACCTATTTTCCCCAACTTTATGTAATTCTGCTTAATACCTCATCATTCTGTTTTCTCATCTTAACAAAATTTTCTGTTTATGTCAAGAGAAAATTTTTTTTTCATCAACTCGAAAGAGAGAGAGAGAGAGAGAGAGAGAGATCTTCTGTTTACTGTTTTACTCTCCAAATGCTGACAACAGCGAGGGCTGGGCCAGGTGGAAGGCAGGAGCCCAGAGCTCCACCTGTGTCTGCATTAGGGGTGGCAGGGGCCAAATTACCTGGGCCAACATGCACTGCCTTCCCAAGAACTGGGTTGGAAATGGAGCAACTGGGACCTGAACAGCACTCCGTTGTGGGGTGTGGGTGCCCTAGCTGGTGGTTTAACCTGCTGTGCTATAAAGTCTTTTACCTTGGAATTTATAACACTTTAACCTGATTTTTTAAACATTGGTTACTCTTTATATTAATATAATTTCTATAATACAATTACCACAATAAAATTAGTGTAATTTTGTTTAGTGTTTATAGGTCATTAAAGGTAACAAAATTCATTTGTTGCATACTGTTTAATGACATATTTAAACAACTTACAGATTTTGATTTTGGTACTCAGCAACTCCACTTTAAGTATATACATGGCAAGAACATGTAAATAGCAATGTGGAATCTCAAATTTCGCCAATGCACAGGTAGAAATATTGAAGTGCAGCAGCTCCTTATGTAGCACTAAAGATTACCTGGAGATGTTGTTAGATCGGTCACAGATTTTAATTGTCAAGCTTCTTCGTGAAGCTGGTGTTGTGGCATAACAGGTAAAGCAGCTGGAATGCCGGCATCCCATATGGGCGCTGGTTCATGTCCCAGCTGGTCCACTTCTTTTTTTATTTATTTTTAGACAGGCAGAGTGGACAGTGAGAGAGAGAGAGACAGAGAGAAAGGTCTTCCTTTGCTGTTGGTTCACCCCACAATGGCCGCTGCAGCCGGCGCACCGTGCTGATCCAAAGCCAGGAACCAGGTGCTTCCTCCCGGTCTCCCATGCGGGTGCAGGGCCCAAGCACTTAGGCCATCCTCCACTGCATTCCTGGGCCACAGCAGACAGCTGGACAGGAAGAAGAGCAACCGGGACAGAATTCTAGTCCTGACCGGGACTAGAACCCGGGGTGCCGGCATTGCAGGCAGAGGATTAGCCTAGTGAGCCGCGGCGCCGGCCTGCTCCACTTCTGATGCAGCTCTCTGCTAATGGCCTGTGAAAGCAACGGAAAAAGGCTCAAATGTTTGGGCCCCTGCCACCCGCATGGGAAACCTGGAAGAAACTCCTGGCTCCTGGCTCCTGTCTTCAGCCTGGCCCAGCACTGGCCATGCGGCCATCTGGGGAATGAACTAGCAGATGGAAGATCTATATCTGTCTCTCTCTCTCTCTCTTCCTCCTTCTCTCTCTATAACAGTGACTTTTAAAATAAGTAAATAAATGTTTCAAAGAAATGAAACAAAAAGCTTCTTCCTACTTTGTAAGTTTTCATAAAATGTTTTAACCTAGTAAGAGTAAAGCATTTTATTTCTAGCTGTAAGAATACTGACAATATATACTTATTTGGCTAGAAGAAGAGAACTTACTGCCATCTGTCAGAAAGCTTAGAAAATTATGGAATAAAATTGGTCCATTATAAGAAAAACATGTCAAAATAATAAAGATATTTATGATACATATGACAGAAGTGGGGCACCTGTGTGCAGGGTACCACCCAACAACCAAAGGAGGGCACCCTTGGAAAGAGCTGGCAGAATGAATAATTCGAAGAAGTCTTGAAAAGATATCTATGAAGAATTACTGTGAATGTAAAACCTCTATTAAGTGTATAAAATTGGAAACCTTTTATTTTCTTTTTTTAGAGATGTATTTATTTAATCGAAAGTCAGCATTATACAGAGAGAGACACACAGACAGACATCTTCTGTCTGCCGGTGTGCTCCCCAGGTGGCTGTGATGGCTTGGGCTAAGCCATGCCTAAGCCAGGAGCGGGGAGCTTCTCCGGGTCTCCCGTGTGAGTGGCAGAGGTTTAGTAAGCATTGGGGCCGTCTTGCACTACTTTCCTAGGCTCATTGGCAGAGATCTAGATTGGAAGTGGAGCAGCCAGGACATGAACCAGAATGCGTATGTTGGTTTTGCAGGCCCTCTACTTTTTCTGGATAGGTTGGAAATACCTTGGTTCAATACTCATATAAAGTCTTCCCCTATAGTAAATAGTTGAAAAATGTTCATAGATTATTTCCTTTGCTCTGGAGTAAAATGATACATTTTTAAGACTTTTAAAAAACAATCAGGCTACATAGTAGACACTGAATAAAATATTTGCTAAATAAATAAATGAATCAAATGAGATTTTAGATATTCACAAATATAATTACAATTAGATAAAATCTAAACTTCATGTGGAATAAATTCACAAAACCGTACTACAGAATTATATATATATATACATATATCATAGGATTAAATTGTTTATATACTAAGAAAAATAAACTAGTAACATATATTCTCAAAATCTCTTATTTTGTCCAAGTGGTATGTAACTTTTGATAATAAAATCAATCAAGGTGGAATGGGCATTTGGAGTAGTTGCTAGGGCACTGGTTGGGATGCCTACATCTCAAATTGGAGTGCCTGGGTTCAAAACTTGTCTCCACTTCTGGTGCTAGCTTCTTTCTAATGCACACCCTAGGACCCAGGAGGTGTTGGTTCAGGTATTTGGGTCCCTACTACCCACGTGGGAGACACAGAGTGAGTTCTGTGCTCCTGGCTTTGACCTGGCCCACTAGCTGTTGTAGGCATTTGGAGTGAACCAGTAGATGGAAGATCTTTGTCTCCATCTCTCTCTTGCAAATAAAATGGAAACAAATAAAGAAAAAAATCACAAAAACTAGTAAATACGAGAAATTGTTAGTATACTTCTGGCCCTGGGGAGTATTTCTGTGCTGGCTGAATATCATCATGGTTAAGTTTCACAATTATGTTTAACATTACTTCTAAAAGCACAACACATTTTAGTTATAAAACTATATATGTATATGTTTGTATATGGTTCAGATATTAATGCTATTAGAAGAAAACTCAAACAGCTTAAGAAACAGCTCAAGATTCTTATACAATTTTGATTTACTACAGAAAAGTTATGTGCAAACATTTCTCACATAGAGATAAAACAGTGTTTTATGCTTAAGGAGAAAGGTATACAAAATGATGCATTGAAAAAAATTAAAAAGATTTTTAACTTTCACAGTCAAAACTATCAGCTTAGGGACAGATAACTCTGAAAATATCTATTTTCTCTTCATCACTTCCAATAAACAAGCAGAGACTCAATAGATATTTATAGTACAAGTTTTGGGCACTTACTATGTGATCTACAAACACTTATAATGTGTCACCTAATTGATGGGTATATGGTACACCTGTTTCTTCTTTTCACATTACCCACTCTTGTAATTTTGAGAGAAAACTCTGATTTATTCCTTTCTACACCTACTGGCCTTGTCTGCCATTGGCTGCTTCTGGAACTTCTGAAAGAGTTTGGAATTTTAAGATTCCATAGCACACATGCACCTGATTTAAAAAAAAAAAATCTATTTCTTGATGATTGCTGTTAATTTCTTGCCACCAAAAACAAAACAAACAAAAAACAAAATCAAAACAAAATTACAGAGAGAAACAAAAAAGAAACAAAAAAGAAATGTCAATGAGATAAACATCCTTTCAGTTCGTCTTGATTAGAAACGCCCTATTTATGGTGTGTTTTATAGAAGAAGGCCTCTGTAGATTTACTTGAGTTCTTTGTCTGTTTATATGCTCTTTCTCTGATGGGCTTTTTCAGTCTGTTAGCTGGCTGTTACCTTTGTTTATAATGTATGTAACTGAACAGAAATTGTAAATGTTAATGTGATCAATTCATTTTTTTTGCCCTCCATGGTTTGTGCTTTTTTACAAAAAATTTATTTATTTATTTGAAAGGTAGAGTTACAAAGAGAGAGAAGAAGAGGCAGAGAGAGAGAGAGAGAGAAGGGGGGGTCTTCCATCAACTGGTTCAATCCCCAGATGGTCTCAATGGCTGGAGCTGTGCTGATCCTAAGCCAGGAGTCAACAGCGTCTTCCCGGTCTCCCATGAAGGTACAGGGGCCCAAGGACATGGGCCATCTTCTACTGCTTTCCCAGGCCATAGTAGAGAGCTGGATCGGAAGAGGAACAGCTGGGGCTTGAACTGGCACCCATATGGGATGCCGGCACTGCAAGTGGCAGCTTTACCCGCTACGCCACAGCGCGGGCCCCGATTTGTACTTTTTAAGTTTGTAACTATGAAGTTCCTTCTCTGAGTCTCACTTTAGGTCACAAAAGCATTCCTCCACATGGTCTTCACTTAACAGTATTGGTTTCCACCCTGAGGTTTTTAATCTATTATGAATCCATCTTTATGAGATGTTAACCAATTATCCAGTTTTATTTTTCACCATGGATGGACCAGTTTTCTCTGTGCTAGTAAAAGGTTATTTTCATATTGGTTTGTGGTTTTCTCTTAAGTTTTCTCCCAATACATGTTTTCCCCAGAGTCTCTATTTTGTTCTATTGGTTGATTTCTCTGTTCTTGAACCAATAGTATACTGTTTTATAATTTCAGCCATACATGTTTAACACCTGATGGGACAAGCCTACTTTATATTTCAGTCAACTTAGCTTTTCACATGCCTTCATTCTTTTCTTTATTTAGCTTATTGAATTCCTAAAAAAAATCCAGGAAATTTTCATTTTGATTGCATTGTATTTATATCTATTATGTTGACATTATTATGATACAGTAACTCAATCTAATAATATGAAATATAATATGTTTGTCTAGTATGTTTTTTCATCAGTTTCTAGAAATTTTCCCTGTGGAGTATTTGTGTGTGTTTGTGGTTTCTGGATACTCTATGATTTTTGATCACATCAGGGCTATTTTTAAATTTTTGTTCATAATTTCTATTTGGTTGTATATGGTGTTGAGAAATTCTTCTAAAGTGATCTTGAATCTACCAATTTTCTTAAATTTTGACACTGTATGAGGAATGTTTAAAGTTTATGAAAAGTATGTGCTATAAAAACTATGCATGTATATAATTTTTGTCCTAAAATGAATTTATCATTTTTTTACAAACTTTTTACAGGTATCCTTGTATTAGCTTCAATTTTTTTATTCAGTTTTCTCTTTTTTTCTTTCTTAGTTTGAGAGGCAGAAAGAGAGAAACAAAGACAGACATGTCCCATCCACTAGTTCCCTTCCCAGATGTCCTTGAAGACAGCTGGAAGTCAGGGGCTCAGTTCTGGTCTCCCAATGTGGTAGCAAGGTCTTAACTGCTCGAGTCATCACTGCTGTCTCCTAGGGGTGTGAATTAGCAAGAAGCTGGAATCACAACCAGAGCCAGGGTTGGAAATTGAGCCTCGGTACTCTGACATGGGATGCAGGCGTCCTAACACGACTTTCAACAACTAGGCCAAATGCCTGTATCATTGATATCATCTCTGAATGATGACAGTGTTATCTCTATTCCTCCATTCCTTTATTTTTAATTTGACAGGCAGAGTAGACAGTGAGAGAGAGAGAGAGAGAAAGGTCTTCCTTCCGTTGGTTCACTCCCCAAATGGCTGCCACGGCTGTTCCAATCCGAAGCCAGGAGCCAGGTGCTTCCTTATGGTCTCCCATGTGGGTGCAGGGACCCAAGCACTTGGGCCATCCTCCACTGCCCTCCCGGGCCACAGCAGAGAGCTGGACTGGAAGAGGAGCAGCCGGGACTAGAACCCGGCGCCCATATGGGATGCCGGCGCCTTAGGTGGAGGATTAACCAAGTGAGCCACGGCACCGGTCCCTCCTCCATTCCTTTTTTTAAAAATATTTATTTATTTGAAAGGCAGAGTTACAGAAAGGAGAAGGAAGAGATGGAGAGAGAGAGACAGACAGACAGAGACAGAGAGAGACAGAGAGAGACACACAGAGAGATACAGAGAGAGAGAGAGAGAGAAAGACAGAGAGAGAGAGAGAGAGAGAGAGAGAGAGAAATCTTCCCTCTGCTGGTTCACTCTCCAAAATGCCACAACTGTCGGGGTTGGGCCAGGCCCAAGCTGGGAGCCCAGAGCTTCTTCCAGGCCTCCCACACAGGTGCAGGGCCCCAAGCACTTGGGCCATCCTCTGCTGCCTTCCCAGGCTCATTAGCAGGGAGCTGGATCAGAAGTGGAGCAACCAGGACTCGAACCAGTGTCCATATTGGATGCTGGCATCACAGGCAGATGCTTATCAGCTAAGCCACAGCACTGGCCCTAAAGCCTCCATTTATTAAGCCTCTTCGTTTTTTAATGTATTTGCAGAGTTGGTCAGGATTTCAGCAGGAATGAACAAAAATTTGCAGAGCCTGCATTGTGGCATGGTGGGTTAAGCCACCACTTGCATCCCTGGTTTCACATATTAGAGCAGCAGTTTGGGTCCCAGATACTTTGCTTCTAATCTAGTTCCCTGCTAATGTACCTGGGAAAGCAGGGGAAGATGGTCCAAGTGTTTGAGCCCCTGCCACCCATGTGGGAGACCAGATTGGAATTTCTGGCTCCTGGCTTCTGCCTGGCCCAGGGCTGGCTGTTGTGGCCATTTGGAGATTGAACCAGTGGATGGAAGATTCTCTCCCCTCCAACCACTGTCTGTTTCTCTCTCCCTCCCTCCCTCCCTCTCTCTTTGTTGCTCTACCTTTCAAATAAATACATCTTTAGGAAAAAGAAAATTTTCATCCTTCTCTTGTTCTCCAGAACATAACAGGATACATCTGAAGCTTCAACATTAGGTGTTCTATTTGTTCTGTTTTATTCTTTTTGAAAAGGTTTATTTGTTGGTGGGTGGATGACACAGTGATTAAGCCATCATTTAGGTGCCTGCATTTTCAGTTTGAGTCCCAGCTTCTCCACTCTGGTTCAGCTTTCTGTTAGTGCATCCTGGGAGGCAGCAGAGGACGGCAGAAACCCAAATACTTGAACCACATTCTCCTGCCTCCCAGGCACATTAGCAGGAAGCTGGATCAGAAGCAGAGCCAGGACTTGGGCCCAGGCACTCTGGATATGGGATTCTGTACTTGCTACACCACAATGTCTGTCCTTAACTTCTTTCTTTCGTTTTATAAACATTAATAGGTAGATTAAAGTTTTGGTTTTGTTAATGATAAACACGTTAAACTTTATCAAATTATTTTCTCAGTGTTTTGAGATAGTAATTACTGTTTTGCCCTTTCATATATTAATGTGGAGAATGACATTGAAAGACATTCTGAAGTTGAATAATCCTCTTATTTCCAGAGCAAATTCTACTTGATCCTGATTAATTATTATCAGTACACTTTTGGAAATACCTAGCCCCATGTTATTTAGAACATGCTTACACCTATATTTATTGTATGAATGGAGTTTCTTGTATTTTTGTTGTTCTAGTTTTGACTTTTTAAAAACTTTATTCCATAAAAGTTTTCATATCTGTTAGCACGGACATTTCTATTGCCCCTGTAGTTTTTCCATTGCATTTTTATTTATCTTCATATACTCCCATACTTTTGACTAGTTCTTCCATGTCTTACTAATCTTTTAAAAGAAACATCTTTTAACTTATTGACCATTTCTATTGATTTAAAAAGTTATCCTTATTTCATTGTTTTTATCTTGATTTTTTTCCATCATGTTTCTTTGGTGCTATTTTTTCCAACTTCTTGAGTTAAACTTTTAGCTTGCGATTTTTAACTTTCCTTGTTGCCTGGTCAATGCACTCAAAGTCGTAAATCTCCATGTGTTGCTGTGCAGTGGCAAATGAATTTGGATGTGGAATGTTTTATTACCTTCACTTTTAAGCAGGTCATTACTCCTTTTTTAGTCCGGGAGTTCTGAACCAATATATTCGTTTCTACACATACAGGAATTTTAAAATACGACCTTTTATATTAATTTCTAACTTTATTGCATTATGACAAGAGAATATAGTCATTATGACAGTGAAACTGTGTAATTTATCAAAGTTACCCTTTTGGCTTAATCTGTGGCCAGCTTTTATGACTATTTCTCATCTGTTCAGAGAATGCATTTTCCATTTTTTGCTCTTGGGTTCAGGGTCCCATGTATAAATTTGCTAATTACATTTTGTTTCATCTATCTGCTTACTTTTTGCTTGTTTGAACTTAGTTTCTAAGACATAGCATAAAAATTCTCAGCTACAGGCTGGTGCCGCGGCTCACTAGGCTAATCCTCCGCCTTGCGGCGCCGGCACACCGGGTTCTAGTCCCAGTTGGGGCGCCGGATTCTGTCCCGGTTGCTCCTCTTCCAGGCCAGCTCTCTGCTGTGGCCAGGGAGTGCAGTGGAGGATGGCCCAAGTGCTTGGGCCCTGCACCCCATGGGAGACCAGGATAAGTACCTGGCTCCTGCCATCGGATCAGCGCGGTGCGCCGGCCGCAGCGCGCCAGCCGCGGCGGCTATTGGAGGGTGAACCAACTGCAAAGGAAGACCTTTCTCTCTGTCTCTCTCTCTCTCTCTCTCACTGTCCACTCTGCCTGTCAAAAAAATTAAAAAAATAAATAAATAAAAAATTAAAAAAAATTCTCAGCTACAATTATTGATAACTGTAACCTCACTAAAATTTTGTAAATATTCTCACACTGTATTGTCAGGAGAGTATAAGTTTATGGTGACTAAACTTCTTGTCTCTTATGTTTCTTAAACTGACTTTTGCTTTGAACTAAAACTTGTCAGATATTAAAGTTTCCAGGATTGTCTTCTCTGTTAATATTCTCCTTTTATACCATATTTTATCCTTTTATTTTTAGTCTCTCTGCTGTTTGCTTCCAGATGTAGCTCTTGTAAGCAAAGTGTTGTTAAATCTTTGATTTTTAAAAACCCATGGCTGTCATTGTTTTCCCTTTCTTTCTCTGCACTTTTACAAGTTTCCACAGATGTTCTCAGCAGGAGGGCTGGGTTGATACCAGCTACTCTGTCACACTGAAAATAGAAAAATGCATTTTAAATTTTCAAAAGTCGTCTTGGTTGTTTCAGCTAAATGAGATTAAGGCCATTGTTGGAGGAGGCAGGATACTTTCTGCTTAAGGGTTTCAGACACAGGGATGATAATGCACTAGTTAATTCAGAATTCTTTAAAGGTAGGTGAACATGATTCATCAATCATTCTTGTCTTTCATGTGGTTTTTAATACCAGAATCTTCCTCACTTAAATATCAAATGTCAGTTCTGAAAAAGTACATATTTGAATATAACATCAAAACCTATGACATTCCCAGACTGATTCACTGCACAAGAGTGTTACCGGCCTGGCACAAATGACCATCACAGACAAAAGCCTTTGACATTAGAGGTTTCTCAGTTCACAGCATCGAAACGCTTCGCCCCTAGACATTTTCTTAATTTATAAATCTACTAAATGTATACTTTAGTGGTCGTTATGCATATACTGATAGCTAAGTTTTGCATGCTGTGATGAAATAATTACCAATTCATGATGTGACTTGGCTACATTGACTAGCATTGATTGTGAAGATAGCGAATGCCATTCCGGCAGTTTATTTTTGTTTGACTATTTAGAAATAACTTTTTGAAGATCATGAAGACTGCATCTTGATAGAGGGAGTGGCTGTGTCTTCATTGGATGCCCTTGTAGTCTCAGAATCTGGTACAGCCCCCAGAGTACGTAGTAGGTTTACCAGTGGAGGGTTCTACGCTTCCTTCATGAAAAATAGTCATCTTAGATATAATTCAAAGACAAACCCAAGAACTTCAAGACTTGCTTATTTTTCTTTAATTAATTATATTTAGAGGCAGAGAGACAGAGACAGGCAGATAGACAGAGACATCTCCCATGGACTAATTCACTCTCTGAATGTCTGTAACAGCTGGGTTGAAGCTAGCTGAAACCAGGAGCAAGGAACGCAATCCAGATCTCCTAGGTAGGTGACCAGCACTCAAGTATTTGAGCTGTCACCTTCTGCCTCCTAGGATTTAGCAGCAAGTTGGAATTAAAAGAAGAGCTGGGATTTGAACCCAGGCACTTCGATATGGGATGTGGCTGTCCCAAGATATGGCTCAACCACTGCATCAAACTCTTATGCCTCAAGACTTGTATTTTCTAGATCTATTGTGTCTATAACATCATGATAAAGGCTGGTGCGCCAATTCCATTCAAATCACTTAGGTGGAGCTCTGGTAAAAATAGCTTTGTGAATTCTATCTCCCATAAATGAAAATTGACTACTGTATGGCAGTCAGTAAATGTTAAATGTGTGAAGTGATTAAAAAAAACTCTTTATAGAATGTTTTCTTTATCAATTTGGTTAATTCATTGAAAAGGAACTTTTAGGACATCTGCAATTTCTGCAAAGGAATATTAAGAATATGTGGTAAATATAGACAGTGTCTTGTCTGGCTTACACACATGTTCCCTTGTGCTTAACTCCCTGGGG
Organism: Oryctolagus cuniculus; assembly: GCF_051225735.1. NCBI lineage: Eukaryota > Metazoa > Chordata > Mammalia > Lagomorpha > Leporidae > Oryctolagus > Oryctolagus cuniculus. The sequence continues at coordinate 160,525,295 of NC_142870.1, forward strand.
AAGAGAGTGAGGTGGCAGCGAGACACCAGTTAAAGACACAGGCTGATATAATTCCCACCCATTTTTGCAGGAACCCATGAATAAGATCTTGAACTTCTTAATCCACCATCCCTTTCTTGTAGTGATGACAAGAGACAGAATGGGTGAGTTAAACGTGGATTTGAGACTGCACGATGTATTTGCACTGACTACAACAAATATGGCGGAACAACAGCATACGGCAGCTATCTAGAGGTTCTCTGGACACAAGCTCAGCTTTAACCACTTTTACGCAGAAACCCAATCCCAATACTTATCGTCACATATTGTGTGTGCTGTGTATAACTTCTCCCAATCTCTCCTCTAGGGTTAGTTCCAAGAGGGAGCTGATGAGACAACCTATTTTCTATGCTTCGAGGTTTCATGATACCAGCATAAATATCTTCCTATTTCTATATCATGACATGCAGAGGGCACCCTTCTACTGTAGTAATTGGGAGTGAGGAATTACTGGGGTGGTTGGTAGATGCAACTTCAGTATTGCTGGGTTTTCAGCTCTGTTTAGTTAAGTCCACCTGTGATCTTGACTTATGTCACAGTTAAAGTCACAGTGTTGAAAAATCACAGAATATGTCCTTTACTATGTAACTGATTAACTGGGAAAGTATTCTCCAATGTTCTGTCCTGCACATTCTCTCCTATCAAGTAAAAAATTATAAGAAGGTACTTCAAAAATTATGGAAAAAAGAATTATAAGGTTAGTTTATTTTTGTGTAATTTTTTGAAACCCATGCATAGTTTTTCATAATATGCATCTTTTAAACTTTTTGAAACCCCTTATGTATATGTACACACATAAAATTCTAACACAACCACTGTAAAATACTTTAATATGTTTTCCTTTTAAAGAGTTATGCCTTGGGAAAAATGATTTTATTTCTTTTCTAGAAAAATACAACTTGATATAATAGAATTCCCTTCTTTCTACCATGTGGCACCATAGATAATTCAAAGGAATTTGAATAAAATGAATAAAGTACATGGAAAATATCAGTTGCTAAGATTAAAAAAATGAGTTAATAAGTACAAGAAATATCACCTCATTAGAGTTTCCGCATTAGAAATTTTATTCTTTAACCCTCCAGAGAAATCAACCCTGGTGTGAACAGAAAGAAGTGACAGTGATAGGATTATCGTGTCCAGATTTAAAGACAAACTAGAATGGTTTACTCCACAAATACAGAAAATATGCATGGCTGAAATTATGAATGCCTGCAGCTATTAATTGCATTTTGCTAATTCCCAGATATTACACCATTTAGAAAAAGAAAGATCGAGAGAGAAGTTGTAGGAATTAGGCCTCTCTAAGTGGGAAGGCAGCTGTGTCCCCTCTCAGTTTTCCAGTGAAGAGGAGGTTTCCAAAGGGAGCACTCAGCATAAAATGGCAGGAGGGTCACAGAGGCGAGACCCAGATCTAGACCTGGGGTACAAGCCCAGTGCAAGATGCAGGGGTACAAGCCACGCACCACAGCGCCAACTCCCAGGACACTTCATTGTACTTCAGTATCGGTATTCAAAAAATAACACTTGTAGTTAGGTTTCCTTCTTCAGAAAAAAAAAAAAAAAAAAAACTTTAGCTTGTGACTATAGCCTAGTTTTTATGTTACATATTTTACTTAGAGATATGTAGGCCATAAACTCAATAAATGAGTCACTCATCAAAGTTGGTTTATGAACTCTTTTAAAACCTGAAAACATACATACTGCTGTCAGCACAATTTTTGTAAGAATCCTAAGTCAACACATCTTTATGCCTCTTGAGTAAGCCTTGGCAGAGCGCTGAGCAGTAAATCATCTTTACTGCTCCAGGATGGCAGAAGCTGCAGGGTTATCTCAAACTTCCAGTTGCTTCCCTAGAACGTTTCATTTGCAAATCTCTGACGAATGATACTGATGAAAGGTTCGTTAGGCCTGTGATAATCTATATAAAAGGGTTTGTTCCTCCCCTTCCTGTCCACCACCCGTCTCCTTCTCTTGCCCCTCTATTTAATTTGCCTGTCCAAAACTCTTTGCTCCTAGCCGTTCCTTCGAAGGCCAGCCTGACCTGGCATCAAATGCGTGGCTTGTACATTGTCCCCAAGGGAATCGGTCCACTGCTCTTATATCAGATGTGACCAGCTTAGCTTTCTTTGTGAATGAATTGATCGCATTCTTTCGCTGCCCAAAGGGTTCTTTATTTAAAAGTGTTAGCAGTACATCCCTTAGCATTCACTGCCCTGGGTCAGTGTTATCTGTATGATGGTTTTCCTTGTTGATATATACATTTAGGTCTTTGTTAAGTTTCAGGAACATTGTTTGATGTATTTTAACATTCATGTTATTTCAGGGTTTTGGTTTTCTTCATCAGAGATTCCACCTGTGGCTGTATATGATAGACTTTGCAGTCTTCTGTCACTTTTCTTTCCTTACTGCCATTTTGTTTCCTGGGACACTTCCATCCTGAATGATCCCCATTTCCTGTGGTATCTATTTTCTATCATGCTCCCTGTTTAGTATGTGTTCAGAAATGACTGCATTTCTTCCTTCTGTGTCTCCTCTGAGTTTACCAGTTACTGTGTCCCCTTCTCCTACAGCCTGGCCACCTTTATCTGTATTCTTTTTACAGTTTCATGGCTGTGCTTGCCTCACTTTTCTTTCTGTTCTTTTTTTCTTTAAGATTTTATTTATTTATTTGGGAGGCAGAGTTACAGACAGGGAGAGGCAGAGAGAAAGGTCTTCCATCCGCTAGATCACGCCTCAAAATGCTGCAACAGCCGGAGCAAGGCCAATTCGAAGCCAGGAGCTTCTTCCAGGTTTCCCATGCAGGTGCAGGGGCCCAAGCACGTGGGCCATCTTCTACTGCTTTCCCAGGCCATAGCAGAGAGCTGGATTGGAAAAGGAGCAGTCTGTGCCACACTACACACCACAGCCCACTGTGCCACAGTACTGGCCCACTCATGTTTTCTTTTTAAATTTCAGGCCCAGGTGCTGTGGTGCAGCAGGTTAAGGTGCTGCTTTGTACACCCGCATCCCGTGTCGGAGTGCCTGGGATTGAATCCTGCCTCTGCTTCCAATTCCTCTTCCTGCTAATGTGCAGCCAGGGAAGCAGCAGGGGATGAATCAATTGCTTTGATCTCTGCCACTCACATGGGGATCCAGATGGAGCAGGCGTACATTTGCTGTGCTTGGAGAACCGATACAGATAACACTATTACCGCAAGTCCATGCCTGCAACAGTTCCCTTGACTTGTTTTTTCATTCCAGAATTCCATCCAGGGGGCCACATTACCTTTAGTTGTCGCCACTTTAGGCTTCCTTTGTCTGTGACAGTTTCTCAGTTTTTGTTTTGGTTGACCAATGATGGTTTTGAGTTTTTTGTTTTTTGTGTATTTTAGATCTAAGTTATTTATTAGATGTGTGTTTTGCACATATTTTTCGCCTTTTCATTCTTTTAACTGTGTCTCTCACAGAGCAGAATAAAGTCCCACTTAGTGATTTTTTTCTTTCTTGGGTCACACTTTCCATCTCACTGACAGTGTCAAGATTACTTCGATTTTGTCCTATGTTTATTCTAAACGTTTTATAATTTTGCACTTTCCATATGGGTCTATAATTCATTTTGAGTTGATGTTTGTAGAAAGTTGATTATCTGTGACGAAGTTCATTGTTTTGCATACAGACACTGAGCTTTTTGGTACCATTTGTTGAATGCTTCTTTTCTCCATGGATTTGCCTCCCTTTTGCCAAGTGTCAGCTGAATACATTTGTGTGGACCTGTTTCTGGGTTCTCTGTTCAGTTACTTTGATGCATGTGTCTGTCTCCTACTGACATATCCCTGGCTTCGTATTATAGCTTTCTAGTAATTCTGAAATGAGATAGGAGGCATTCTCAGATTTTGTTCTTCAGTGTTATCTTAGCTGTTCTAGGTTTTGCATTTCCATACGAACTTTACACTCAGTACGCCAATAGTTTCTCAATATCTTGTTGGAATTTTGATTGATATTGCATTGATCTATGGATCAAACTGGGAATAACTGGTACCTAAAACGTATCAAGTCTTCCATCAACAACTGTCTCTTTTAGGTTATTAGAACAAAATACTAGAACAGGCTGGCTCACTTTCTAAAGAAAAAAGGTTTCTTGTGGCTCAAGGTTCTAGAAATTCAATGGCTTGGGGATTCTTCTAGTGATGGTCTCCTTGCTGGCAGAACCCCAAGGCAGCACAGGGCATCACATGTCAAGACATGTGGAGCGCCATGTACATGTCTGTCCCTGCCTCTGTTGACAGAGCCACCAGGATTCAGCCATGGTGGCTCCAACCTGTTGCCCATACGAGGTCCTCAGCAGTCCCCAGGGACCCACCTCCAAGCACCGTAGTCAAATGCAGTTTCCTTAACACCTGACAGAGGTGGTTACATTCCTCATGTGAAGCCGTGGGAGACAACCAAGCTATATCCAAACCATAGCACGGGCTGTTTTTGCATTCATTTAAATCTGCTTTGACTTCTTTTATCAGAGTTTGATAATTTTCAGCACATAGATTCTCTATATTTTGTTATATTTCTACCTAATTATTTTATTTTAGGGGTACTATTTAATGTTTTTTTTTTTTTTTTTTTTTTTTTTTTTTTTTTTTTTTTTTGACAGGCAGAGTGGACAGTGAGAGAGAGAGAGACAGAGAGAAAGGTCTTCCTTTGCCGTTGGTTCACCCTCCAATGGCCGCTAAGGCTGGTGTGCTGCGGCCAGTGCACCACGCTGATCCGAAGCCAGGAGCCAGGTGCTTCTCCTGGTCTTTCATGCGGGTGCAGGGCCCAAGCACTTGGGCCATCCTCCACTGCCTTCCCAGGCCACAGCAGAGAGCTGGACTGGAAGAGGAGCAACTGGGACAGAATGTGGCACCCCGACTGGGACTAGAACCCCGGGGTGCCAGCGCCGTGGGCAGAGGATTAGCCTATTGAGCCGCGGAGCCGGCCACTATTTAATTTTTTTAAAAGATTTATTATTTATTTGAAAGGCAGAGTTGCAGAGAGGCAGCAGTAGAGAGAGAGAGGGAGATCTTCCATCCACTGGTTCAATTCCCAAGTGGCCACAACAGCTGGATCTGGGCTGATCCTAAGCCAGGAGCCAGGAACTTCTTCTGGGTCTCCCACATGGATTCAGGGGCCCAAGCACTTGGGCCATCTTCCACCGCTTTCCCAGGTCATAGCAGAGAGCTGGAGTGGAAGTAGAGCAGCCAGGAACCAGTGACCATATGGAATGCTAGCACTGCAGGCAGTGGCTTTACCTACTGTGCCACAGCGCCGGTCACTTTGGCAGCTATTTTAAACGGTATATGTTATATATATGCATATAAAATTCCAGTTGTTGGCCAGCGCCGCAGCTCGCTAGGCTAATCCTCCGCCTTGCGGCGCAGGCACACCGGGTTCTAGTTTCGGTCGGGGCGCCGGATTCTGTCCCAGTTGCCCCTCTTCCAGGCCAGCTCTCTGCTGTGGCCCGGGAGTGCAGTGGAGGATGGCCCAAGTGCTTGGGCCCTGCACCCCATGGGAGACCAGGAGAAGCACCTGGCTCCTGCCATCGGATCAGCGTGGTGCGCCAGCCACAGCGCGCCAGCCGTGGCGGCCATTGGAGGGTGAACCAACGGCAAAGGAAGACCTTTCTCTCTGTCTCTCTCTCTCACTGTCTACTCTGCCTGTCAAAATAAATAAATAAATAAATAAATAAATAAATCATCAATATCAAGGCCGGCGCCATGGCTCACTAGGCTAATCCTCCACCTGCGGCACTGGCACCCCGGATTCTAGTCCCGGTTGGGGCGCTGGTTCTGTCCCAGTTGCTTCTCTTCCAGTCCAGCTCTCTGCTGTGGCCAGGGAGTGCAGTGGAGGATGGCCCAAGTGCTTGGGTGCTGCACCCCATGGGAGACCAAGATAAGTACCTGGCTCCTGCCTTTGGATCAGCGCGGTGCGCTGGCCGCGTCGGCCATTGGAGGGTGAACAACCAATGGCAAAGGAAGACCTTTCTCTCTGTCTCTCTCTCACTGTCCACTCTGCCTGTCAAAAAAAAAATTCCAGTTGTTCATTATTGGTACATAAAAACAAAATTAGCCTTACATCCTATGACCTTGCTACATTCATTTAGTAGCTGTAGGATTTTTTTTTCCCTTGGTTATTCTGGGGAATTGATTTCCCCCCCCCTTTTTTTTTTTTTAAAGATTATTTATTTGAAAAGTAGAGTTACAGAGAGAGGGAAAGAGAGGGAACTCGTGAGCTAGAGAGAAAGATCCTACATCCTCTGGATCCCTCCCCAGATGGCTGTAATAGCCAGACATGGGCCAATCTGAAGCCAGGTGCCAGGAGCTTCTTTCAGGTCTCTCACGTGGGAGCAGGGACCCAAGCACTAGGGCCATTCTCTGCTGATTTCCCAAGCACATTAGCAGGGAGCTGGATCAGAAGTGGAGCAGCTGAGACTCAAACCATCATTCATTTGGGATGCTGGTGCTGCAGGCAGCTGCTTTACCTACTATACCACAGCACCAACCCCAACTGATTTTCTACATACACAAATTATCTACAAAACAAAGACAGCTTTATTTCTTCTTTTCCTATATGTATCTCTTTATTTTATTTATTTATTTTTTTTTTTTTTACAGGCAGAGTGGATAGTGAGAGAGAGAGAGAGAGAGAAAGGTCTTCCTTTTCCGTTGGTTCACCCTCCAATGGCCGCCACGGCCGGCGCACTGCGGCTGGCGCATCACGCTGATCCGAAGGCAGGAGCCAGGTACTTATCCTGGTCTCCCGTGGGGTGCAGGGCCCAAGCACTTGGGCCATCCTCCACTGTACTCCCAGGCCACAGCAGAGAGCTGGCCTGGAAGAGGGGCAACCGGGACAGAATCTGGCGCCCCAACCGGGACTAGAACTAGGTGTGCCGGCGCCGCAAGGCGGAGGATTAGCCTATGAAGCCACGGCGCCGGCCTCTTTATTTCTTTAAAAAAATTTTTTTTGATTGTACTGGCTAGGACTTCTGATGTGAAGTAACTGGGAGGTGTGAGAAATGACATGTCAGCCTTTTTCCCTCACAAGGGAACCATCTAGTTATTTAGTTCCTCATCACTAAGTATGATACTAGCTGTAGGTGCTTTGATGTTCTTTATCAAGTGGAGCAAGTTCTTCCATTTCTATTTTGATAAAAATTTTTGTCACAAATGCACATTGGCTTTTGGCAAATGCTTTTATGCATTAACTGGTAAAATCATATTTTCTTCTTCAGACTATTGATTGTTATGTCTTTTTGGAGATCCAACCCTTTTATCATCATATAATACTTTTGTTTAGCCATGATAATTTTTCTTGTTCTGAAATCTTTGTCTGACATTAATATACACATTTTAGCTTTGTTTTTGTTGGTGTTAGCATGGTATCTCTCTTTATCCTTTTATCATTTACCTATCTAATCCTTACATTTAAAGTGAGTTTCCTAAGAATAATTGTTTGTTAATCAGAGTTCAACCAATAGTACTAGAACAAAACAAAGAGAAAATACTAACATGGATAAAGTATTACATTGTACATCAACAGTCAGGACAAGAGCTGATCAGGTCACTGTTTCTCATAGTGTCCATTTCACTTCAACAGGTTTCCCCTTTGGTGCTCAGTCAGTCACCAATCAGGGAGAACATATGATATTTGTCCCTTTGGGACTGGCTTAATTCACTCAGCATGATGTTTTCCAGATTCCTCCATCTTGTTGCAAATGACCGGATTTCGTTGTTTTTGACTGCTGTATAGTATTCTATAGAGTACATGTCCCATAATTTCTTTATCCAGTCTACTGTTGATGGACATTTGGGTTGGTTCCAGGTCTTAGGTATTGTGAATTGAGCTGCAATAAACATTAATGTGCAGACAGCTTTTTTGTTTGCCAATTTTAACTGAAAAGTGATCCCTGTTAAATATAACAGTGGGAATAAGAGAGGGTGGATATGTACAATTTGGGACATGCTCAATCGGACTTGCCCCAAATGGTGGAGTTAGAATCGTGCCAGGGGATCCCAATACAATCCCATCAAGTTGGCATGTACCCATGCCATCTCACTAGTCCAAGTAATCAATTTTAGTTCACAATTGATCACACTGATAGGTCTAAGAGTCAAAGAGATCACACAAACACGACTAGTGTCTGCTAATACTAACTGATAGAATCAAAAAGGGAGAGAATGATCCAACATGGGAAGCGGGATACACAGCAAACTCATAGAATGGCAGATGTCCTAAATAGCACTCTGGTCTCAGAATCAACCCTTAAGGCATTCGGATCTGGCTGAAGAGCCCATGAGAGTATTTTAGGCATGTAAAGCCAAGACACTCTGGGGAAAAAAAAAAAAAAAAAAAGATGACCTACATGAAAGATCTCTGTGAGTGAGGTCCCAGTGGAAAGAACGGGGCCATCAAAGAAGGAGGTACCTTTCTCTGAAGGGAGGAGAGAACTTCCACTTTGACTATGACCCTGTCAGAATAAGATCGAAGTCAGTGAACTCAAAAGGCTTCCATAGCCTTGGCAACTCATGACTAGAGCCTAGGGAGATTTCTGACGCCATAAACAAGAGTGTCAAATTGTTAAGTCAACAGCAGGAGTCACTGTGTACTTACTCCTTATGTGGGATCTCTGTCCTTAATGTGTTGTCCAATGTGAAGTAATGCTATAACTAGTACTGAAATAGTATTTTACACTTTGTGTTTCTGTGTGGTGCAAACTGATGAAATCTTTACTTAATATATACTAAATCGATGTTCTGTATATAAAGATAATTGAAAATGAATCTTGATGTGAATGGAATGGGAGAGGGAGCGGGAGATGGGAGGGAAATTATGGCGGGGCAGCCATTGTAATCCATTAACTATACTTTGGAAATTTATATTTACTAAATAAAAAGTAAATAAAAATAAAAAAGAAAGTGAGTTTCCTATAAACAACATAGAGTTGTCTCTTATTTTTATCACCTTCCCCAATCTACATCATATCATTTATCTATATTCTTATGCATGTATGCAAGTATATACCATTCACATTTAATTACTGATAGAGTTGAATTAAAATATATCATGTTTGTAGTTCTTTGTTGCCCTTATTCTTTGTTCCTTGTCTTTATTTTTCTGTCCTGTCTGATTTGAAATTAGCATTTTATATGATTTAATGGTGTATCCTCTAATAGCTTATTAAGTATGCTGTTTTAAAATATTTAAAATTATTAACTTGGATGCTGCAGTATACATTTACAACTAATATAAGTCTACTGTCAAATAACACTTCATGGGTAGGACAGGATTCTTATGACAAAATATTAACTATTTCTTCCTCCCATTCCTTATCAAATCATTGTCATTTATTTCACTTATTCATATGCTACAATCACTCAATATATTATGTTTACCTCAAACATTTACCTATTATATTGATTAAGAACAAGAAAAAGCCAGTGATTATATTTTACTTTTGTCTATTATTTCTGATGATTTTTCTTTTATGTGAAGATATGGATGTCTGTCCTCCTTTATGAAGTACAAATGCATTGTGTCCAGCATGTACCATGATAGTATTATAAAAAATAGTTTTGTAATTGCCTAAAAAATTCCCAAGCTTCACTTGTTTAACCCTTTCCACCGTTCCTTCTAGTATTTCTTTCAGAGAAGATCTGCTGGCAATAAATTCCCGTTTTTAGTTTTCTGAGAAAGTCTATTCTCTTTTGAGGCAGTTTTCTGGATATAGAATTCCAGGTTGGTGGGTGTTTTTCTTTTAGCACTTTACAGTTTTACTCTACTCTCTTTGTTTCAATGTGATCTGATGAGAAAATCTGCTTCAGTTCTTTTCCTTAATAGGTAAGTTATTTATTTCTCCAGCTTCTTTTCAAGATTTTCTCTTATTTTTGAATTTCTGCAGTTTGCATATGGATATGTAGATATAGATATGTTGATATTTATCCCTCTTTATATTCTCTGAGTTTCCTGAATCTGTGCTTTGGGGACTGTCAGTAATCGTGGAAAACTGTCTTTCGTATTCATTCTGTCATTTCTTTTATTCACTTCTTCTTCCTTCTGGTATTCCAGTTACAGCTAGATTACACCATTTACAACTGTCCCATAGTTCTTGGATGTTCTGTTCTGTTAGTTTTAAGTTCTTTTCTTCTTCTTGCATTTCAACATGGGAAGTCCCCACTCTCATATATCTTCAAACCAATTGTTTCTTTTACTGCGCCCAACTTCCTGATCCATTCATCAAAGACACTGTGTCCTCTTTCTTTCTGTTCTGATACTTTTGATTTTTAGTATTGGCTTTTTGTTTTTGGGATTTGCATCTGACTGTTTATATTTCCCATCTGCTCTTGAATATTGTCTACTCTTTCCATTAGAGTTCTTACTATACCAACCACATTGATTTAAAATTCCCTGTCTGATAAATCTTAAATCCGTGTCATATCTGAGTGTGGTTCTGCTGGTTGTGTTTTTTTTTCTTGCCTTTATTATGCTTTTTCATTTTTTGTTGTTGAAAGTGTATCTTAATAGGAATTGCATCAAATCAACTTTTAGATTGAGATTTTAGTTAACTTGGAATGGAGTTTGCCTGTTTCTTGTTTGCTGTACTTGTTGTTTCCAAGGGCTTCCAATTCCTCCAACATTCTTATTTTTAATTCCCTATTGTTTTTGATTTTCCCCAAGAACTTCTACTCTAGGTACATTTGTGTCTTTTAAATTTTATTTTATTTAATTAATTAATTAATTTATTTATTTTTGACAGGCAGAGTGGACAGTGAGAGAGAGAGACAGAGAGAAAGGTATTCCTTTGCCGTTGGTTCACCCCCCAATGGCCGCCGGGCGCATCGCGCCGATCCGATGGCAGGAGCCATGTACTTCTCCTGGTCTCCCATGGGGTGCAGGGCCCAAGCACTTGGGCCATCCTCCACTGCACTCCCTGGCCACAGCAGAGAGCTGGCCTGGAAGAGGGGCAACCGGGACAGAATCCGGCGCCCCGACCAGGACTAGAACCTGGTGTGCCGGCGCTGCTAGGTGGAGGATTAGCCTAGTGAGCCGCGGCGCCGGCATGTCTTTTAAATTTTAATCCACTATTACACTAATCCAGTTGGTATGGTGGTAAGGTGTTGGGGAGGGGAAACAATTTATAATCTTAAGATTCAGTATCAGTGTCTCAGTGAGTCTGTGTCCCTTCACATCCCTCCTCAAGTATTTCCTGATGTTTTCCTTCTTTTACTGAGCACAGGGGAAGATGGAGGTAGAGAGCGCCCTACCCTGGGTGAGATAAACTCAGTAGTGTCTTCACCCCTAGGAGTTGAGGCCTCTGTTACAGAGAGTGCCTTGGGAACAAGTGTATTTCACAATGGTTAGCTTTCCTTGTTCTTCTTAGAGCCGTAAAACAGTTTCCTCTTAGAAACTCAGTGTGAAAACTTGGTGGGATTCCTGGAGGTAAAATTTATTAATGGGTGTGGCCCCCAAGATATCCTCATTCTCAAGCTACTCCTTAAACAGCCTCCAGCTATTCTCCATAATTCCTATTATATGTTTCCCACCAGTTTACGGCTGACAGCCGCTTCAGATCTTGGCTGTGACTCTGTGTTCACTTGTCTGCAGATTTCAGGGTGGTAACTTGCTTTGCAACTTCCACTCTGTGAGATTCAAGATGAGTCATTGATCTGGTTAATTTTTTTGACCTTTTATTGTATGTGTAGAGTGATGATTTCTGAGCTCCTCATATGTCGCAGGTGAAACTGGAAATCTGCTTATACTTTTCCTGAATGACTTGGCTTGTCATGGACCAGCTGTTTGCAGGAGGATCTTCTGTTTAGAGTGTGGGGATATAAGCACCGAGGACAGCTGAGTTTTTAGAGGTTATTTTTTTTACTTCTTTTGTTATAAGAATATGTATAGTATCTTAGGTTTTTTTTGAAGTATTCATTTTATTTGAAAGGCAGAGTTACAGAGAGAGAAAGGCAGAGAGAGAGAGAGAGAGAGAGAGAGAGGTCTTCCATCTACTGGTTCACTCCCCCAAATAGCCATAATGGCTGGATCTGGGCTGATCCAAAGCCAGGAACCAGGAGCTTCTTCCAGGTCTCCCACATGGGTGCAGGGGCCCAAGCACTTGGGCTGTCTTCCACTGCTTTCCCAGGCACATTAGCAGGGAGCTGGATTGGAAGTGGAGCAGCCGAGAGGCGAACAAGCACCCATATGGGATGCTGATGCTGCAGGCGGCAGCTTAACCCGCCATGCCACAGTACCAGCCCCTGTATCTTCATTTTATTCAAAGTTCTTTTCCCTACAGAGATAAGAATTCAAGGAAGAAGCATAAGTAATGTGTGTAAGCAAGAGCAGTATTTATTTAAAATTGAGAGAATGAATATGCATTCACAATTTTGTGTGGACAAACCCATATGGAGTGATACCCATCAAGAGTGAGCCAGAGAGCTGCCTTCAAGGAGAGAACCTTGGAGGAGGCCAGAAAAGGACCAGCAGCAAGGGCAAGAAACCGAAAGGCAAACAGGACGGCTGCCCTGTGTAAGTGTCCTCTTTGTGGTGTAGGGTGTGGTCCGCTAACTGAAAAGTCCGACTGGATGAGATTTGGGTGGGGTTTAGCGTAGGTGAGATTTTGGGGGAGTTTCGTGGTGCCTCCATGAGCAGTTAGTTTAACTGCCATGTGGCCATCATGGTGTGTCCTCCTTCCTGGTTGCAGATAAAGCGCAGGCTCCATTGTGGGCAGGTGGGCATGCCAGATTGACAGCGAAGGGGTGCAGTGACGATGCAGGGCTAAAGGCAGAGAGTGTGGGGAGATCTTCAAGTTCATTTATTCCTACCAACTCTGCTGCCCCTTCTCCCCATTTCATTGCCTTTGTTAGTAGTATGAGGTGCTGTTTCTTGCTAACAGGGCCTGGCTTCCCGTGGCTCTAAGAAGCTAACTGGATTCCAAGGTCCTCACCTCCTGAGGGTCCTTTACTGGCTATCACTACTAGGAGACACAGACCTTGTCTTCTAAGACATTCCTCTTCTTTTTCAAACAGGGACCCTTTTTTAAGATTTGCTTGCTCTGGGTTCTGCTCAGAGTGTTCATGGCTTTCTCCAGCTCCCCTAGCACTTATGCCTTGTTATTTTTAATTTCAGTGAAAATAGGTCTTACATTTGTTATGTCTGACATTTGATGCCAAGGACCTCTGCTCTGTTCTCCATTCTCCCCCACTACACTGTGGCAGCTTCCGGCACAGGGCTTGGCCACATTCACACATAATTTGGAGTTTGCAGATCTTTCCTGGCTCCTCCTTTCCCCAGAGATGAAGTTCATGGCTTTATTTTTATTCCCTTTGTTGCTCTGTTTTTTGTTTGTTTGTTTGTTTGTTTGTTTTTCCAGGAGGAGTAGGAAGATTCAAAACTAACCAGTTGCCATGTTCCTAAGCTCTGTTCCAAATTTGGAAATAATAAGAAACAATGAGAAAGTTACTTCCAGGGTCATTGTGTGACCTGTTGTGCAGGGCAGCGTGGACGGGGCCCGCTGTAGTACACTAATGCCACAGCCATCCCAGAGCACAGCCTCCTGGCTGTCCTCTTCCCACTGCCATCTGGACCTTGTGTCTTCTTGCTGTTGTGCGCTCCCCATGTTCACTTTGGTAAAGGAAAGGATGGTGGTGTGAATGCAATGTAATGTGCTCTTACTTGGAAGAGCCAGACTTTGAGAACTTGACTTTGATGAGATAAAATAGGTGAGAAAGGCAATTAAACTTGCTTTAAAGAAAGATTCATTTGTTTATTTGAAAGGCAGAGTGACAGAGAAAGAGAGGGAGAAGAAGAGACACAGAGAGATCTTCTACCCATTGGTTCACTCCCCAAATGCTGTACTAGTCAAGGCTGGGCCAGTCCATAGCCAGGAGCCTGGAACTCCATCCAGCTCTCAGACATGGGTAGAAGGGGCTCAAGCACTAGGGTCATCTTCTGCTGCCTTCCCAGACACATTAGTAGGGAGCTGGAGCAGAAGCAGAGCAGCTGGGACGCAAACCGACACTCTGATATGGGGTCTGGCATCAGGAGCAGAGGTTAACCTGCTGTGCTATGACAGCAGCCCCTAAAGTTTTCTTTCTTTATCAGTTTTCCTTTCTTTATCTGTGAGCCAAAACCATGCAAGCAAACTTTTCTAAATGATTGTGGAAGTCCCTCCTACTACATTAATACACACACATTCATATAGGGGGATTGCTTTGTGTATATACATAGGCAATCCAATAAAGTCTTCAGGAGAGAAATATTGAAATAATCTTAGTAGTCAATTGCCAGCTTCCTTCTGCAAGATAATTTTAAAACAAAAATACTTACATTCAATATGGTTTTCACATTGCTTCTGACTAATTGCTTACATAGTAATATCAAAATATTTTAAATATATTTGCATATATATAATTAACTATGTCCATGTTATTTGTGTTTAAAAGAAATCTGGATACTTATTTAGGGAGCTAAAACAAATATCAAAATCTGTTCTCAATAAAAACTATTTTAAGTTTTTATAAGAATGTGTGTTGGAAGAGAAATGGAATTTATTTGGTGTCAGTCATATTTTATGACAAAATTAGGCATAGATGACATAGCTTTGACTGCCTCATTAACTTTCCCCTCAGAACAGCTTACTCTGCCCCACACATTTCTGCCTGAACAGTGCAGTAGCCCTGGGGAGCAAGGTTGTCTGAAGACATTTCCAGAGCCCCTGCACACCTGCAGGGCTTAGTACAGCCTTGCTCCTAAAAAGTCTGGCCCGAGCACCTACTTTGAAACTGGAAACAAAACGGCCAGGATTACACACTCCTGAAAAAACTCTGGGAAAGGCTGGGTGCCCCTTGCCAACCCTAATGGAGCAGGTAAGACCAGACATGCCCACGGGGGAAATGAGGACTTGGAAGACAGGAAAACTTCCAGGAAGCTCTGAAGTGGCCATCCTGGGAACGAGTAGGAAGAGAAGACAGTGACAGCGACACGAAAAGCCTGTGTGGTCTAAGTCTCCACAAATGGTGAGCCTTGAAGGGGTGGAGGGGATTTGGGACATCTATCAAGGTGTAGGGAAAACAAGAGGGAAAGATTCACTTTCACCCTTGAACCTACATGAAGTTTCTCTTGAGTTTGGAAAACAGAGAGAGGAAGCAACAAAGTAGAGGATCTTTGAGTCCTACTTCCTGAACACAAACATTAGGCAGGAGGGAGCCTCCTCAAACAGCCATGGGCTTGCTTTAGTGCTCGGCTGCCACCTCTGGAACAATCTCCATGGGTTTATCTTTGACTTTGTGTTGTGTAAATGAAGTCTGATGAGAACACGGAACACGCACGTGACTAGAGGAACAATTTGGCGGTGCATCATGAGCTCACAATTCCAGAGGACACCAAGCGAGTCCTGCTTTCTCCGTGACTGGCGGAGCAGGTGGCACTGCCAATGCCAGAGTTCCTGCCTCTCACTGGAACCAGAACTTGCCTCAGATGAGAAAGACGCCACTCAAAGAAACACGATTTACCAGAACTAGGGAATCCTACCTATCCTTTCCACTGTGCTATTGCCCTTTAGTAACCACCCCGCTGTGGTGAATGGATGCCACAGAAAGAAGGGAAACAGGCAGATGTGGTTCCATTTCCCTCCAGTCTTATTCATCAGTAACCTGAAGGCAGAGTATGTTAGCAGAATGTGCGCCTATCAAGAAGCGAATCAAAAAGAGTTGAGTTAGTTTTGTGCAACATTTCTACTGTTCTGGTAAAAACAAAATACAGTCTAGCTACAAATGACAAATGGTGTAATTTAAGAGATTGGGTATTAATGCTCCCATAGTTGCACTTAAAGCTGTCACTGCACAATATCAAGGTGAACCGCAAAATTCATGCTAATGTTTTCAAATTATAACTATTCTTTATAACACATGGTGCCGTGTCAGATTGGGAGAGGCGTGGGGAAAAAGAAGAATCTTTATACTTGGTGTTTTAATGACACATTCCCTCCAGATTACTTAGCTGCCTCTAGAAGCAGCAGATGAGTTATCAGCAGATGAGTTGTCTGAGGAAGCTTCTCCAGCTCCTGTGTGCTGCAGAAGTCCTGTGGCCCAGCCGGCGCCGCGGCTCACTAGGCTAATCTTCCACCTGTGGCGCCGGCACCCCAGGTTCTAGTCCTGGTTGGGGTGCCGGTCCTGTCCCAGTTGCTCCTCTTCCGGTCCAGCTCTCTGCTGTGGCCCGGGAGTGCAATGGAGGATGGCCCAAGTGCTTGGGCCCTGCACCCGCCTGGGAGACCAGGAGGAAGCACCTGGCTCCTGGCTTCGGATCGGCTCAGTGCCAGCCATAGCGGCCATTTGGCAGGTGAACCAATGGAAGGAAGACCTTTCTCTGTTGTCTCTCACTCTCTCTCTCACTGTCTAACTCTGCCTGTCCAAAAAAAAAAAAAAAAAAAAAAAAAAAAAAAGTCGTGTGGCCCAAGGATCGCAGCAGCCACTGTGTAGGCCAGGAGGGGCTCTCCCCCAGCATTGCATCACTGTGTCACAAGCCCAGGATCTCAACACTTGCCTGTGCAAGGAGAGGGCACTCAGTAAGACTGAGGTCTACCTTCCTGTCTTGTAGTTTTCTCTAATAATTGACTGCTCTCTTAATAAATTAAAACAGGTCTGATTTCAAACCAGGTCTGTAGAGCTGTGTTCCTTGGAGGCTCTGCAGGAGAGCCCTTTTCCTTACCCTTTCTGGCTCCTCGAGGCCGCCTACACTCCTGGGCTGCACGGTCTTTCCTGTAACCCAGAAGCCAGCAATGTGATGTCTTCTCTCCCTGCCTGTATATTCATGGTGCCTTGTAAGGGTACTCATGACTACATCTAATCCATCCATATAATCTAGGATTTTCTCCCTATCCCAAGATCCTTAACTTCAAATCTGCAATGTCCCTTCTGCTACATACGTTATTATGTGTACAGGTTGCAGGGATTAGCAAGCAGACGTTTTGGAGGGGCCATGGTTCAGCCTACTACTCTTGCCCTCCAGTAGATCAAGGGCTCAGCATAGAAATTAAGCTGAGTTGTAACAAATAAAACACATTAAAGTTGAACTTAGGCAAAAGGAATAAAATAAAACAATCACCATTAACACCTCCATCAATGCTAATAACCAAAAGATAGTTTATATTGAGTAACAAGGGATACTTACCCCCGGAGCTCCTCTGTGATTACTGCTAAAAGCATTGTGAAGAAGGAACGACGTATATTTTTAAAACATCCAGTTATCCTTCAGTTCATCTATTACCATATTTGATATTCCTGACAGAATAAAACGTACCCAAATTAAAGAAAAATTGATAATGTCCTTTGTTGTGGAAGTTGGAGTTTAGCAAGTCCATGCACACTGGACCTTGCGACTCACCATGAAGCACTGTGGTCACAGAGGGGTGGTGGGGCAGGTGCAGGCCTGCCCAATGACTTCTGTCAGCCATGAAGACTTCCACCAAACCCACTCTTGATTTGTTGGGTGCTTTGCCCTTTCCTTTGAAGGCAGTGCCACTCCAACTTCAATGTGCACATGGATCTCCCAGGGAGCTAGAAAAAAGAAGATTTTGGTTTTCCAGGTCCAGGGAGGGGCCTGAGGGTCTGCATTTGTAACAAACTCCTGGGGTGCAGATGCTGCTCCTCTTTGGACCAAAGTTCTTGGCGTGAGAGTTTTGAGGACAAGGATAACATTTCTAGTTCTAAGATGGGAATCCTGAGTAGCCAACACCAAACATGGTAATCCCATTTCACTTGCCAGTGTTTGGACTGGGAATGTGAGTGTTGAGTAGTCTTTCCTTTGAGAATGGCTTACTGCTCCTGAGTATGCAACCGAGAGATCTTTTGCTCCTTCCACTCCACTTGCTGGAGGTAATTATGAGTGCTGGAGCTTCAGTGGTCATCTTGGGACTATCTGGTGAGCCAGAATGGATGAAGAACTACCCCCTAGAGGGAACAACAGTGGAGGCATAGGAAGAGCCAGCTCTGGATGCACTTGCCACCCACGCAGCCATCCTACATGGAGAATGTGTTTCCTTATTGTTTAGGCCCGTAGTTTGGGTTTTTTTTGTTATTTGCAGCCACTGTATCCCAGCTTAGGGGAAAGAGATCAAATAGCAACTTTGGAGACATTTGTCATTTAAGAAACCATCCTGGTGGGATGGTGGTGAGGGCAACAGATTTCCCTGCTTGCCAATAAGAAAGACTCATGACCACTTCAGTGCTTATGGTTGGTTTTAAAATAATGCTATGTATCAAGTAATTGCCATTTGTCCCTCCCATCTGAGGCAAATCCAGGAGATGCTGGCAGAAAATCAGCTTTGTCACCTGCCAGCTTCTAAGCTGGAACTCTGCAGGTTGGCAGCCCCATTTCCTGGCCTCCCTCTTTCCTGCCTTCCCCCACAGACTCCTCAGGTTGGCAGGTTTGAGACAGCAGTTTTCAGTTTGGGCTGCTGTTGGGATTGATTGGTGGGAATAAAAATACTTATGCCTAGGCCATACTGCCACAGATTTTGGTTAGTTTCCATAGGACTCAGGCATGGCCATTTGTTTAAGTTTTTAAAATATGTATTTGTTAATTTAAAAGTTTGAGCGATGGGGGATGAGAAGGATTGATCTTCCATTTACCAGTTTTCTTCACCAATGGCCCCACTGTCTTGGGCTGGGCCAGGCTAAAACCAAGCCAGGAACTCCATCTGTGTCTCCCATGTGCATGGCCAGAGACCCAAGTACTTGAGTTGTATTCCACTTCTTTCCCAGACATGTTAGCAGGGAGCAGGATTGGAAGTGGAGCAGCCAGAACTCAAACAGCACTCCAATACAGGATGCCAGCATCGCAAGTGGTAGCTTAGCCCACTCTGCTGTGATGGCAGTCCCATTTGGTTTGTTGTTTATATATATATTTTTTTGTTTTACAATCTCATATTTACAGAAAATTAGCCAGATATCTTTCATTCAAATTACTGCCACCCTCCATATGTCTGTGTGTGTGTGTAATTATTTTTGGATCTCTCTTTTTTTAAAAAAAAATATTTTATTTATTCATTTGAGAGGTAGAGTTACAGACAGTGAGAGGTAGAGACAGAGAGAGAGGTCTTCCATCCACTGGTTCACTCCCCAAATGGCTGCAACTGCTGGAGCTATGCCGATCCAAAGCTTCTTCCTTTTCTCTCATGCGGGTGCAGGGCCCAAGGACTTGGGCCATCTTCTACTGCTTTCCCAGGCCATAGCAGAGAGCTATATGGGAAGAGGAGTAGCCAGGACTAGAACTGGTGCCCATATGGGATGCCAGTGCCACAGGTGCCGGCCCCTATTTTGGATCTCTTTAAGAACAAGTTGTAGATGCAGTATTCTTTCATGCCTAAACATTTTATAAATACAAGGAATTTTGTACAAAACCAAAAAACAAATTTGATTGTAAGGACTTAACAATAATGTTATCTAATCTATAGCCTGCATAGAGATTCTTTCAGTGGTTCTGGTACTAGTGTCTTGTGGAGCAAAAGAAAGTCAGGGTCAGGAGTGGCTGTGTTTAGCATATCTCACCTGATGCTGGTTTGCAGCTAAGAACTGGAAAACAACCTGCATTCAGCCAAATTGTGGGCTTCAGGAGAAGGCGCTGGTGGTTACTAATGCCCGTGGAAGATTGCTGGCACTCTGCAAGGAGGTATTTGCTGGACAGTGCTTGAAAGCTGACAAGAATAGAGACAATGAAGGGTAGGCATGGTGTAGACAGCCAGTCTGACACAGCGGCTCCTCAGGCCTTGCCCCTGCTCCTCACTCTCCTCTCCCTTTCTCCTCTCCTTTCTCATGGGAAAAAGGGAAAGTCTTGGGTTTCTCATCAAGGCTGCTTTGCATTCCCTAAGGGTGGAAGTGGGTGGGTTCTTCCAACTGAAGCTGATTTTCCTGGTAATTGTACAGGAGAAGGTGGCTCGCTGAGGGTCCCTGCACCTAGCAGGTGTGTAGTGTGCTGTCGCTCCCCGTCTTCGTGGAGGAACGACACAGGACCCTGCGCTGTTCTTTTATCTGCTGGTTCTTCCCGGGTTGGCTACTGTCCCTTCCACCTCCGTGGAAGGGCGGTTCCCCCTGCCACTTTCCCCACTTCCGCGGGGGAGTGGCACACCGCCGGCCGGCTCTCTTGGGGGCTGCACAGGTGTTCCTTCAGATGTTCCCCTTAGATGTTCCTTGTGCATGCTGTCTCTCTCCTCCTTTATAGTCCTCTTCCACCAATCCCAACTCTGCTACCCACACGCCGAGTACGCTGCTCTCCTCCAATCAGGAGCAGGTCCCACAGTTTATTGGTTGAACTGGAGGCAGCTGTGTAGAAGCTGTTTCCCTTCTCAGCGCCATATTGTGGGAGAGCAGATGCATAGAATAAGTCTTAATTCCAGTAACTTAGTCTAGTCCGAGTTGCTCCCAGTTGCTCCCCACAGTGTGCAAGGACATTGCCAGCATGGACAGAGCAAGTGCACTTCTGCCAGTGCACCCCTGCCAGGCAGTGTGCACTGGCAGCTTCCTTAGTGGCCGCCTCAGCCATTTATGCCTAACAGGGGCACAGGGTCTGCCCATGGCAATGAGAGCCACGGCTGGTAATCTGGTTGGGTCAGGAGAGGTGTGGCCTGGTGACAGAGGGTGATTTCAGTGATATCAAACAGCTTGACTTCCTGTCACCTGTTCCTGGTAGAGCCAGAAGTGGGGAAATAAGCAGGGGATGCCATCGTGCCTGTGTGATTTTCCCAACTCTACTGGTATCTAGTAGGCAACAAGAGATGGTTAAAGAATGGATAGCAGCAGGATAGGTTGATCAATCAATGTTTAACACAAGAGGGGAGATGCCTTTCTCTATTTGTTTTGGTTATCTATTACTACATAACAAAGCACTCAGAAAGTTTGAGCTGAAAATAGCCATTTTGTTATTTCTCAGCATCCTGTGGGTTGACTAGGACTTAGATGAACTGGTTTTTATTTTACTTGATTTATTCATTTGTTGGTCTCATTTGGGGTCTTCTGAACAAGTGCAGCAGATGGAGACCATGACTGGAACATGAACAATGGCTTATCTCCATGGTCCTGGTGGGCGTGGCTGCAAGGCAGGAAGCCAGGACCACATCTCTCTCTGTGTGTCTGTGGTGTGTCTGTCTCTCAATCTCTCTCTCACTTTTCCAAGTGACCCTTCCACATAGTATCAAGCCTCTTTGCATGGTAGGTCAGGGCTCACCAGACTGCAGTACTGGAAATTGCCCAGCCCTTTGGGCTTAATCTCAGATCTGCTACCTCTTCTGACACATTGTGTCTATTCAAATGAGTCACAGATTCAACACTGCTCAATGTAGAAAGGGCGGATCCAAGGGTGTGTGTCCCAGGGGTCATCGCTCTTTTGGGACCTGCCTTTGGAGACTGCTTGCCACATTATTCAGGGAGTACTGATGATGTCCCAGCCAGAGACTGTAAAAAATGGGTGCTGCTGGCAACAAGGTAGTGGGAGTGTTTGTAGCTATCCCTTTGATGTGCAACCGCACATAAATAGGTTGCGGTCATGTGACACACTTAGGAGAGATGAGAACACTGAGTTCTCAGTGTTTGCAGATATTTCTGTGCCACCAAAGCGCTGACAGAACAGGAGGGACTGTGTGAACCAGGAAAGTTGGTCTAGGAGAGCACACGGGTTTGGTGTTGATGTAGGGACATTTCCAAAGCCCCTCCACCTTCCACCGCCAAACCTTGACCAAACCTCTGTGGCTGCATAGCTGGCATCTGGGGAGGTGGGTGGCACTGAGAATGGCTAAGGGTGAATATCTGTAATTGATGTGATGTGTATTTAAAGAGAGTAACATTAAGACATCTGTTTGCATACTTACTTTTGCAGCTTGAGGGCAGCTATATTGGTTTTTCATTTGATGACATTCTAAAACTTCCTTGAAGCTGTCATGATGCCTTGCTATCTTCCACATCAAGCAAGTTTTCCTACACATTTTGTTACTATTTTGCCTACTCTACTCCTACTTCATAGGTTTAATTTTAAGAGGATTATGAAAAAAATGAAATAGAATTAGATAGGATTTGAATACTTGACCAATAATTTGTAGATACATGAGAATACCAAGGGAAATAGCAATGATAATAATCTCAGCCATTTCTAGAGAAAAATTTTAAACTGACACAGCTATGTTTATATAAAGCATTTTTGTCTGATATCTATTCTTTCTCTGTAATTAGATAATCACGTTTTAAATCATCAACATTTTCACTGAAATTTTAAGGTTTTAGTTATTTTTATTAACAGTTCCTAGATGATATACTTATCATTTAAGTTTAGAATCTACTAAATTACACTATAATTTGAGTATTTTTCCTAACATTAAATATTTCTTCATGTTCTCAAGTAGGATTTAAATAACTCTAATTGTTTAAACTAGAATGCTTTGGGAAACTACACTGTAAAAAATTAAAAAGGCCAAAGCTTTCCATTTGAACTACTGGGCTTGTGTCTCCAGGGAGGAACACAGAACCAGGGAAGGGGACAGGCAGCAGAAGCCAGCCTGGTCCTCTGGTGCTGCCCGACACCCACGGCACTCACTGTCTTCCTGTAGATGCCATTTCTAAGCAGTCTGGCATTTTTGCTGTTGGTGGTAAATTGTCCTCCAAAAATAACATCTCTGGCTTCTCAATTACAGCTGCTAAAGAATGACAGACCTTACAGCATAGCGCATCTCTGGGAGCAGTAAAGGGGAGTCTTTCTCTTTCCCCTGGGAAACGTGATTGTGTTGTCCTCTTCTCAGTAATCATGACTCTTGTAACGTGGGAAGTGCACCAAACCCTCTTTTGGATGATGGATGTTATGTGCCAAAGAGGGTTAAACTGTGTATTAAAGCACTCATCATGGTGCTTGAATTTTATGTTGCATTTTAGAGCTTAAAAATTGGCATAGCATAAAAGTAGAAAAGAAAATAGAAGAAGATTTTGCAGTTTCCCAGGGTCAAGGCAGGAAAATATAAATCAGACAGGGAAAGAAAATTGCCTATAAATGTAGAATATACTGAGTGAGAATGTTTATCTTCCTTTAAAGTTTGATGTAAGTAATAAAATTGTAATTCTTCTGGGCAAATACACATGATATATTATGTAAAAGATACAACTAACTTGAGACATTTGCATAAAACAAAGTTTGTTAAATAAGGAATATGGATTGGGACTTACAAAATGATAATTAGCTTGCAACGTGAATAAAATATGAGATTTCCCTTAGAAAGTAAGGACTTAATATAGTTTGCAAATTACTCCCATAATGAGTCCATTTACAATGAATGTGAGTTGCTTCTCTATTTTCATAATAATGAATGAGGTTTTAATGAATCACATTTACTTTAACATCCAGCAGAAGTATGGAACAATAAAGCATAGAATTGAAATAGTCCTTATGATAAAATTAAATAGAAACATTACTTACGAAAATTTTCAGGTTTTGGCTTACAGATGTCAAAAAATACATACTTAAGAATCATTTTTTTGCAATTTTGTTTTTTGTGTATTATTTATTTCATTATTCTGAAAGGTGGAGAGCCAAAGAAAGAGACAGACAGAGTTCTCCCTATCTATGGTTCACTCATGAAATGCCTGTAACAGCTGGGGCCGGGCTGGGCTGGGCCAAACCCAGGAGCCTGGAAATCAATCCAGGACTCTAACATGTGTAGCAAGGATTCAACTACTTAAGCTATTGCCACCACCTTCTGGGGTCTGCATTAGCAGGAAGCTGGAATTAGAAGCAGAGCTGGGCCTTAAACCATGGGATGCAGGCATCTCAACAGATGCCTTAAGTGCTGTGCCATATGACTGCCCTAAGAATGATTTTATAAAATGCATCCTTCATCAAGTTGGCTTGGAGGTTGGTTAATCATCATTTAAAAGCTAACTAACATCCAATGAAAAAAGATCAAATACATTTGTTGGTATAGCAAATGAAAAGAGAAAAGTACTGGTCTTTGTTCAAAAGCAGGACCAGCAGTATTTCTGCAGACGTCTTAAAGGTAACACAGTGCTGTAAGGTTTTGCAAAGCATGCTTCATTCATCCATTCAACAAATGTCTGCTGAGTGCCTATTGTTAGGAACACCTATAGTATGTGCTGTGCTTACAGAACAGCAGAATGGCATTTGAAGAGTTCAGTTCCAGTTTGAAAGATGATCCCCAGGGGATTCTCATGACTCATAATATTATAGTATACTACCCTAGTGAAGATTAAATTTAACCTTGTCTCATTCAACTTCAGAGAGAAGTTTTCTCCATCAGAGGGTGGTCACATTTCCCTTTGATGGATTGAGGATAATTTACTTTAAAAAGGTATTAACATATAATTGCACTTTTATATACGTTACAATGCATTATTTCCATAATGTATAAAATGTGGAGTGATCAAATGAGTGAAATTATCATTTCCATTTCCTTACTGCTTCTTTATGTTTGGAGCCTTTGAGTTCTCTCTTCCAGTTCTTCATGAAATATGTGGTAGCTTATTGTGAATTAGTGACCCCATTGTGCAGTAGAATTCTAGAACTTTGTCCTTGTATCCAACCGTGTTTTGGTACCTGTTATCAAACCTCCATCTATTCTTTCCCCTCCCAACCTCTGATATTATCACTATTATACATTAAGGCTGACTTTTTTTTGGCTTCCATATATGAGAGAGAGAATGCACTATTTGTCTTTCTGTGTCTGGTTTATTTTGCTTAACATGACATCCACCAGTTCCACCCATTTTGATGCAAATGATAGGATTTCATTTTTTTTGGCTGTTTCATATTCCATTGTGTATATCCACCATATTTTCTTTATCCATTCATCTGCTGATGAGCATTGAAGTTAATTTCTTATCTTGGCTATTGTGAATAGTGCAGCAATGAACATGCTGTTAAATACCTCTTAGTTTCGCTGATTTCTTTTCCCTCGAATGTGTACCCAGAAGTAGGAGAGCTGGTCTTATGGTAGATCGTCTTCAGTTTCTGAGAAACTCCATATTGCTCCCCATAATGGCTACACTAATTTTCATTCCTGTCAACAGCATGTAAGGGTTCTCTTTTGAACTGAGGAGTTCTGATCTCATTCTCCAGCCTCTCCAACCCCATAAGCATTCTCTCCCCCAAGAAGCATAGGGCTTCATTATTTGGAAATGCAATGCAATGATGCATTTTTATGTTTAAAATTCTGAAAAGACAAGATTCTAGACATCAAAGATGCAGGACATAGGGAGAGATGTGTAGGTAATTGAAGTCACAGTAGCTCCTATTCTCATCTATGGAGGTAAGGTGTGTTCTCAGAAGTGGACTCCCAGCCCCCAGGACAGAAGTCACAGCCAATAGCCAGCCTCATTGATTCTCAGCTGGGGTGATTTTGCTCCCCAAGGAGCACCAGGTACTGTCTAGAGGTATTTTTGATTATCACAACTAGGAGTGCTGCTACCGGCCTTTTATGGGCAAAGGACAGGAATGCCACTCAAATTCTGCAGTGTGTAGGAAACACCCAGAGCAAAATATCCTCCAAGCTATCAGTTGTTCAGGACATCAACTGTGCCAAAGTTGGAAAACCCTGCTGTAGCCTGAGAGTTTAACCACTGTGCCATATAATATGTCAATAAATTCTTGTTGACTACATGAATGAATGCATGTTCCAATGACTAAATCATATCTTACTAAAATTGTCTTCTTTGGAAAATGATTACTTCTATCCATTAGGTGTGATACTCTACTCTTTTTCTAGTTGGACCAAAGGGACCAATTACAAATTGGCAAATGGCAACCACAGAAAAAGCAGATTTCTATAACATACCACTATTATCCTGCTGTTTGTTGGAATTAGTGTATTTTTCAGGTTTATATTCATTTAATACATATTTTTGACTACCTGCTATGTGTTAAATGCAACTCTAGATACTACTATATACAAGTTAAAGAAAAAACAATTTGTCTTGTCTTATGGAGCTTGTAGCCTGCTTAAGTAAGGGGGAAGACTACTGTATTTCTACAGATACATACATGGGTGAATTTGGAAAAAAACATGAATTTTTAAACAATATTTAGTTCTACAGAGTAGTATAGGTTTTGGCATGTTGGGCAAGGAAAATATCTTTAATGTTTGAATATTTTTACAAGAATATATTTGAGTATATTTGTGAAGTATAAACTAATTAAAAATTGACTCTTGAAAAGTAGTGCTATATGCCTTGAAAACATGAATTTGCTTTATTTTGTTAACATTTTTTTTAATTTCACATGTCCCAGTATTTGCTACATTTTTTTTTTAAACATACAGAGAATTTGAAAGAATTATACAGTGAAATTCAGGAATTTCATCTAGATTATGCAGTTAAGTAATGTTTCAACAAGGTTTTGTGACAACTATGTGCTTCTGTCCATCAGTCTATATACCATAGTTTTGACATATTACAAAGTAAGTGATGCCGATTGGTGTATTTCTTTATAAATACAGCAGCCTGAGTATCATTTATTTGAACTTAGGATTTATTCACAGTTCAGGCATTTTTAAACTAATACTATATGGTATATTCAACAGCAAATGAATGAAATGTAAACATGAGCTCCGTTGTATGAGTCTACTACTGATTGCTTTTATATAATCTGTCCATGGAGGGTCAAGATTAGAAGTAATGATTGTTATCAGACTTAAGGAGCACCTCCCTTTAATAACTTTGTATTAACTATGATTAGTCAAAGACTCCATTAGGTAGAGCCATTATTCATATTTTGTAATGAAAGAGCCCCTCCCCTGCCCTGCCCACCCCATTCCAAGTTGAGAAGACTCAGAATCGGTAGCATCCTCAGTGGACCAGCTGGGTGATAATCTGAGACAAGTGGTTTGCATATCCAGAGAGCACCGCAAGGGGTGGCTTTGGAAATCCTGCCACAGTTGGGTGTGGCAGCTTTTCTAGAATGGATATAGTGCCTGCTGGGATGAAGACAGGCAGGAAACTTGTCTCCTTTCTTATATCCCTGGTACACAGTTGAGTGATTGGCAAATAGTAGGTACTCGACAAATATTTGCTAAATGAATGAACAGGGGCCTCACAGAAAAATTGGTTTGTGGAAGGTTTCTTGGGAATTAATGAACCAGAAGGCCTGTAGAAAGGACAGGATGCTGATGACCTGTACTCACTAATTCCTACAGACCACCCCTGCTGGCATTCTAAGACATCACTGTATAGCATATTAGGAGTAATTTTTGAGAGAAATATTGAATTCAATTACTTCACAATAGAAACGAAACTACAAAGAATCACCATAATTACTTGGGAAATATTGGCTAAATGTTCACACAAACAACAGAATAAATTTTTATCTTTGTCTATTATATTGAACATAGCATCTAAATGTGTTACGGTCTTTAAAAGTGTGGCACTCATTTAGGTGGGAAAGGATGGTGATGAAGTGATCTTGATGTTTTTGCAAACATTGTATTAAGGAGGACTCCAAGACAGAGGAATAGGGAGGGAGCTTATGGCTCTCGTCTAGGGAAAGATAGCTTAAAAAAAGAATAAAAGTGAGGAAGAGTTGGAGAGAAAACAGCAGAGGAAACACCACGCAAATTAGAGGCACATTATGGATCTACATGGAGGGTGTGGAACAGCTGGACGAGAACCAGCATCCCTGTGGGATGCTGACACTGCAGACGGTGGCTTTATCTGCTATGCCACAGTGCCCACCCATAAACTTTTTTATAAAATGTAATTTTTAGGTGTTTTATACTGCATCTTATTTTTTGATTTATTACCACAAAAGTTGTTATTAATATATTTCTTTAGTGGAGGATCTGTAATTATTTTTCACTACTGCTATCAGTTATTTGTGTTTTCTTATCTCTTCTTGATGAGTTTTGGCCAAGGTATATACATTTTATTAATTTATTAAAATAGAAAAATACATTTCGTCATTGCTTTTATTCTATATTTTTCAATTTTTTTTACTTTCTGATGTTACATTTATTATTTTCTTTTCCCTGCATTTAAAGTTTAATGCAATATTCTTTCTCAGACTTGATAAGATGGACAAATTGATGTATGTATTTCATTCAGTTTTTTTTTTTCTTTTTCCTCTAGGCATCACTCCATATCAGTGATTCTCAGCCTGGGATGATTTTGTCCCCAGGGGACAATTGTCACAGCTGGGGGCAAATGCAACTGGCATTTATGAGGGCAGGACTCAGGCATGCTAGCCATTCTCCAATGCTCAGGGCAGCTTGCTGCAGCAATGATGTATCCAACCTAAATACCATTTTTACAGATTGAATGAACTTATTTAGGGCATTCTGTGTGTTTTGAAATGTAGCATTTTACAATGATTCAGTTAAAGCCACTTTCTAATTTCCATTTTGATTACTTGTGTGATCTGTAAACTTGAAGGCTTCATTTAAAAGCACATGGAAATTTTCTCCTTTTCATTTTTGATTGAAGCTTTTAATTTCCTGCCTAAATGGATTGTGATCAGAAAATTTTCTCCATGTCTTTATCAGTCCTTTGAAATTTCTTGGGACATGCTTTGTGGCACAGCAAATAATTAATTTTCTAAATGTTCAGTGTGTTTGTGAAAAGGAGGCATTTCTGCAGCTCTCGGGTAAAATGTTCCGTGTATGTTAATTTGTTGTTTATGATTAGATGGTCAGTGTTTTGGTTATATGTTTGGAAAATTCTCAAAAAATACTTTAACATTTAGCTTTGTGGTGCTACTTAATTTCTTATTGTAGAAGTATTTATCTCATATTTTGTTTTACGTATTTTGAAGTTGATTTTAGGTACATAAAAATATAGAACTCTCATGCAGGAAAATATATAACTTAATCCCTTCCTGATGAGAAATCATTGTGAACAAATCATCATGACCCTAAATAACGTTCTTTGTCCTAAAATTTACTTTGGTCTGCTGGTGTTACAGCTATGTAATCTTTCTTGCAGTTAAGGTGTATATGATGTATCTTTTGACATTGTCTTTACTTTATTCTTGGTGAACCCTTTTGATTTACGTATTTTGCAAATCATGTACATGCATGTGTATACAAATCTAGCTGGAGAACCTTCATCTGCATTCCACGTAGGCTTAGTATAATTAGTGAGACATTGTGCTCATGACTGAACTAAGGATTGACTGCCTACTTTGTGTTGTCATGCCTGTTCTGTTATTTGTGGGTTTCTCTTTCTTTATGATTGGCAACGTTTTATTTTCCTGTTGTTCCCTCGATTAGTTTTGAGGTTAAGCACATGAATACTCTTTCTCTTAGCTGCTTTTCTAAAAAATACAATCTGCGTTCTTCAGGAGTCAACATGTGAGTTTCCTTTGTTCTTATCCTTTTCTCCACACAGGAACTTGGAATACTTTCATTTTCCTTTCTCCCAACTTACATGCTGTTACTTTGAATTCCTTCAGTTCTTTCCATGTTTCATGTTATGGAGCCCCATTTTCCCTTACTGCTCATGTAGTCAAATTTGATTTAGTTCTGCTGGTGTTCTTCATCCTTCCCTCTATCTCCAAGCTTCCATTATTATTCCTTCTGCCTTCTATTTTTAATTTTTATTATTGTAGTATTTTTCATCTTCTATTTTTGCTTTTTTGTTCCTGCTCTATTTTTCATAGCGTTGGTCTGTTCACAGTAAATTTCTTGGATTTTGTTTGGCAAATTTTAAAAATTTTACCTCTAATCTTGAAAGATATTATTGGGTGTTTAAGTTCTTGGCTGATAGATTTGAGAGGATATATTGAAAAGATCACCCTGCTACTTCTCTGATTTCCGTTATTGTCTAACCACTGTTGTTTTGTAATGCTTTCTACCTCATTCTGCTCTTGTGACTTTGTTTAACTTTCTGAAGTTTTGCTATGATGTGTCTAAGTGTGGATTTGGTTCTTTCAACTTAACCTTCTTGTGAGGCCTTGGGACAGGCATTTGGTGCAGCTGCTGCTGGGGATCCTTGCATTCCACATCAGAGAGCCTGGGTTCTAGTCCTGGCTCTGCTCCTGATTCAGCTATCTTCTAATGTGCATCCTGGGAGGCAGCCGGTGATGGTTCGAGTAGTTGGCTACCTGCCACTTGCATGGGAGACTTGGATTAAGTTCCTGGATAGTGGCTTGGGTCTGGCCCAACCCCAGCTGGTACAGGCATTTGGGAAGTGAACCAGTGAATGGGATATTTCTTTCTGCCTCTCAAATTAAAAAGAAAAGTAAGCCCTCAAGGAGGTGATTATATTGTGACAGCAGAGAGCTCGTGAATGAGAATAGGGGGCCAACGTGGCATAGTGAGTCAAGCTGCCACCTGTAGCATTGGCATCCCATATCAGAGCACTAATTTGAGTCTCAGTTACTCTGCTTCTAATCCAGCTCCTTGCTAATGCACCTGGGAAGCAGTGGCCCAAGTAGTTGGCCCCCTGCCACTCATGTGAGAGACCCAGATAGAATTTTGGGCTTTGGCCATTTGGGGAGTGGATAGAAGATCTCTTCTTTCTGTCTCTCTCTCTCTTCATTTCAAATGAAATAAATAAATTTTTTTAACTTTTATTTAATGAATATAAATTTCCAAAGTACAGCTTATGGATTACAATGGCTCCCCCCCCCATAACGTCCCTCCCACCCGCAACCCTCCCCTTTCCCACTTCCTCTCCCCTTCCATTCACATCAAGATTCATTTTCAATTCTCTTTATATACAGATCAGTTTAGCATACATTAAGTAAAAATTTCAACAGTTTGCTCCCACACAGAAACATAAAGTGAAAAATACTGTTTGAGTACTAGTTATAGCATTAAATCACAATGTACAGCACACTAAGGACAGAGATCCTACATGAGGAGTAAGTGCACAGTGACTCCTGTTGTTGACTTAACAAATTGACACTCTTGTTTATGGCATCAGTAATCACCCTAGGCTCTTGTTATGAGCTGCCAAGGCTATGGAAGCCCCCTGAGTTCACCGACTCTGATCATATTTAGACAAGGCCATGGACAAGATGGACGTTCTCTCCTCCCTTCAGAGAAAGGTACCTCCTTCTTTGATAACCCCTTCTTTCCACTGGGATCTCACTTGCGGAGATCTTTCATTTAGGTTTTTTTTTTCTTCTTCTTCTTTTTTTTTTTTTTTGCCAGAGTGTCTTGGCTTTCCATGCCTGAAATACTCTCACGGGCTTTTCAGCCGGATCCGCATGCCTTAAGGGCTGATTCTGAGGCCAGAGTGCTGTTTAGGACATCTGCCATTCTATGGGTCTGCTGTGTATCTCACTTCCCATGTTGGATCGTTCTCTCCCTTTTTTATTCTATCAGCTAGTATTTGCAGACACTATTCTTGAAATAAATAAATATTTTTTAAAAAATGAATGGCATTGGAACCCTTATCAGAGGTTTGAGGGAGTGGGTGTGCCCTGAATGTCTTTCACTATGTGGGCACACAATGTTCAGCACACAGCAGCAGTGAGTCACCTTGAAGCAGAGGTTCACCCTCACCTTGGGAACACCCATATTCCAGAACCACAAGAAATAAATTTCTCTTATCTATAAGTTAACCAGTATTGGTTTTTTTTTTGTTATAGTAGCACATATAGATTGAGGTAGACATATTTTATCTTTTAAACTTTATTTCCTAAAGAACTAAGAAATAACTCAGATAAAAACATGAAATCTTAAACAGAAGCGCTTAGGATGATTAATGAAATCAAAATAAGTTATGCTGATTTCACAAAGTAAATTATAACAAAACATTTCTGGATTCAGAGCCCAGAACACTCACCATTATGCCATGGGAACCCAGAAGTAGTATCAATTGAGTAAGCCTAAACTGAAAACATGAATTTGAAGATTTTACAAAATTTGTAATTTTTTGAGCATTGACTTGATGCCACAAATTTCTACACAATGAAACTTTGTTTCATGCACAAACTAATTTAAAAAATATTACATAAAATTACTTTCAGGCTGTGTAAATGAGGTGTATAGAAAATATAAGTGAATTCAAGGTTTAGAATTATGTCCCATCCTCAAGATACCATATTATGAACAGGGAGATCTTAAAAATGTTCATGGAAAGCTTGTAGCATGATTAGATTAATGATCTCTCCTTTTTTAAAAAAAAAAAACTTACAATCATATTAAATATGGCTATATTAGTAACATATTTTATTAAAGCATTCTAAACTGTACTTCCAATTTCATTGCAATCCCTAAGACAAAGCACAATCAAAGCAGTGGCTATCAAGAGGTTGAACTGGTCCAGTCAAAGCAAATGTGAACTAATCAAGAAAAAATGCTGTATCTATTTTGTGGGGCTGCTCAAGAGGTTTGGCCAAAGAATGATAGTGTTTTCTTGTTAGGAGACTGCTTTGAGGAAGTTAAGGCTTTAGCAGAAAACACCCTGAAAATCTTCACCAGAGGGTCAATTTTAACCACGACGATGCCCCAGCTCAAACCTCTCATCAAACATGGAAAGTTCTGTAAAATTTTTTGGTGAGAAATATCTGGGTATACATCTTTTAGTCCTGATTTGGCCCCTTCTGACTTATTTTTGCTTCTCAATCTTGAAAAAAAAAAAAAAAAAAAAAAAAAAAAAAAAAAACTTTAAAGGGCACCTACTTTTCTTTAGTTAATAGTAGAAAAAAGATTGTGTTTATATAGTTACACTTCCAGGACCATTATTTTTTTTTACTTTATTTTTTATTATTTGACAGGTAGAGTTAGACAGTGAGAGAGAGAGAGAGAGACAGACAGACAGAGAGAGAGAGAGAGAGAGAAAGGTCTTTCTTCCGTTGGTTCACCCCCAAATGGCCGCTATGGCTGGAACTACGCTGATCCAAAGCCAGGAGAGCCAGGTGCTTCCTCCTGGTCCCATGCAGTTGCAGAGGCCCCAGCACTTGGGCCATCCTCCACTGCTCTCCCGGGACACAGCAGAGAGCTGGAGTGGAAGAAGAGCAGCTGGGACTAAAACCCGGTGCCACAGGCAGGGGATTAACCAAGTGAGCCACTGCGCTGGCCCCAGGCCCATTATTTTTTAGAGATATACTAAAGCACTGATATCATTGCTTACAAAAGTGTCTTGAGCCTGGTGGTTTTTATGCTGACAAAGTTTATACTTAAAATGTTTTATTCCAAAGAGAGAAATACAGAGAATCGGAGGGCTTCCAATTACAGGTTCACTCCCCAAAGTGCCCACAATGGTCACAGTTGGGGCAGGGCTGGAGCCTGAAGCTGAGAATTCAATCCAGGCCTCCCAGATGAGTTTCAGGAACTCAATCACTGAAACCATCACTGCGAACTATCAGGTTCTACATTAACAGGAGCTGGAATTGGGAATGGAGCCAGGAATTGAACCCGGCTACTCTGATACGGGATATAGGCATCTTAACTGCTGGTCCAAATGGCCACTCCAAAATGTTTTTGGTTTTTATCTTTTAATTCCAGGTCCCATGAATTTTTTGAAGTTTCCTTGTATGCAAATATTTCAAAATAAAAAAAATCCATAATCTAAAATATTCCTTCCTGGTCCCAAATATTTTGAATAAGAGATATTCAACTGATACCTCAATCAGAGGATGAGCTAAAGTTCAAATAGAAGTGTGAAATGAATCTTAGATTGTTTTGTAATCCAACTAATGAAAAGAGGTGAGATATACCAACAATGAGAAAACATTTAAGTCCCATGTTGTTTTGACAGGAGATGTTACCGTTGCTGATAAAAACATACAACTTGTAATATGTCAGTTTAATGAGGATGAAGATGACAAACTGCATATTGAATAGCATCAATTTAGGAGCGTGTAAGATTGGTCACAGTACTAGAAAATATAATAATGCCCTGAAGTCTTCCAGCACAAAATGAAGAATCAGTAGAGGTTTTCCTATACTTGAAAATACTAATAAAAATGCCCACGTTACCAATAACAAGACGTAAGGCAGAAGGAAAGCATTTCAAACACTGACTTGAAATTTTTTTGTTGAAAGATATTGGAAGAAAGACTAAATTATAATTGTACTTTCTGAATAGAATTTATATGATTACCATCTTATCATATGAAGAGGTGATTGAGGAATTTGTACCAAAAGTGTAGGAAAATACTATTAAAGTGGTGTGTGAAGCAATTTAACAAAACATGCATTGTATGCATATATGTACACCTAAGTATATATGGTAATCTTAGAGTCAAGCAACACTATTTGTATATTCAAGTAGTTATTTGAAATTGTTTTAACAAAATTCCTAGGTAGTAGACTTCTATCTCATTCAACTTATAAAATCAGGCTATCATGTAAAGATTTTTCTGTCTTGTAGTTGTTAAATTTGGATGAGGTTGTAGAATCAGTGAAGTCATCTCTGGTGGGTTCTAGTTTACTTATTTTACTTGACATTTAGTGGAAGAAAAAAAAGATTTTTATTCTTAAATCTTCTTCTAAATGACTAAAATGAAGCCAAATCAAGTTTAGATGAACTGTTAAACAACTAAATCAAGGTTGTAGATAGCTTTATATTTTTTGCCAAATTTTATGAGTTGGTAGTAGCTGTCTGGAATAGAGAGATTTTAAATTTTACTTTATTTATTTTTTTTTTGAAAGGAATTTGAGGCTGTGTCTTGCTTGAGGGGACAAAGTACATTAGAAGATTACTCAGGAGTATTTTCTCTCACTGGCCCTGTAAAACTAGTTAGCAAATATCTATAAATCTTTCTCTCGGAGCTAAGGAAGACCAAATTGATGTACTGGTATATCTCTACATCATATACTGTTATTAAAGGAAAAACAATGAAAACAATGGTCTTTCTGAATCCAAAGGAAGATTGGGACAATGGACTTATTAATAACATATATTTTTATGGATGCAGAGCCAAATTTTCTATTCATTAATGATAATTCTGCAATGAAAGAACAATTAAAATAAGTCTTTGTGTAGGCTTTGATAAAAAGAATCATCAATATTGTAAACCATTTTATCCTGATATAAACTCTATAAACAATTCAAATGCTAAAGTAATACGTTAATTACCAGGTTATTTTGTTACCCATGTAGCTCCTCTATGAGCTTTCTCTGTTTTCACAGCTCTGAATGTGTTCACTTGCTAGGAACAGAAAATCTGTTTTTGGTGAGCTGAATAGACAAGTTCAGTTCATTCGCTCAGTGAGAAGTTGGTCGGTTGGGGAAGCTGGAGCTGGTTCAGCTGTTTTAACAGGACTGTTAAGAGCCCAGATCTTACAGTCATTCTGCTCCATCGTCCTGAGCAAGTTGGCTTTTACTCACATGGATCTGTGTCCTCAAGTGACTGTGACAACCTGACACCACATACGCACATTCCAATTGATCAAAAGCAAGAAGGCCTTCTCCTCAGGACGGTTAGTCTTCTTATTTGGAATTTTAGCCAGAAACAGGTTAATTGTCCACTCCTCAGCACATTGTTTGGAGATAGGAATTGCCATGGCTTGTTTAATTTCCTAGGGCTGGAGAAGGCTTCCTCCCTCGAGCCAGAGATCTTTGCCCACTGTCTCAATGCAAAACTGGCATAGTGGCTGTGAGCAGTAGACATGACATCCCCAAAACACAAAAAGGTTTTAGGGAAAGCAGAGCAATACCATTTGAATTGGAGCATACTTTTCTTGCCAAAATACCTTGTGATAAATATTTGCCAGCTTCTTGGAATTTGAAATATAGACACATTTCTTGCAAACAAAAACAAATAAGTAAGAACATAGCCACTTATTGAACTATTGGTATAGAAGACAAATCATCAAATGATTAGCCTCCATAGTGCAAGAAATCCTGAGCAAGTCTAAACAAAGCTAAGCATAGCTAAATTGGTCATGTTCCATATCAAAAAATCTTGAATAAACTCTGGACAATTATTATTTTAACTTGTGAGTGAGAGAGTGGAAGAGAGAGTA
The DNA here is from genome assembly GCF_051225735.1 of Oryctolagus cuniculus. Lineage (NCBI taxonomy): Eukaryota > Metazoa > Chordata > Mammalia > Lagomorpha > Leporidae > Oryctolagus > Oryctolagus cuniculus. The sequence goes on from NC_142870.1 coordinate 160,561,236, forward strand.
TGTGAGAGAGAGAGAAAGAAAGATACAGAGAGAGCTCCTGTCTACTGGCTCATTCTCCAAAGGCCCTCAGCAGCTAAGGCTTGGTCAGTATGGAACCAGGAGCTTGAGAAGTCAATCTTGATCTCCCACATGGGTGGTAGGAACTCAGTCACTTAAGCTGTGACTGCTGCCTCCCAGGATCTGCACTGGCTTCAAGCTTGGGTTAGCAGATCGAGCTGGGAACTAAGTCTAGGAATCCAGTGTAGAATGCTGGCACCCCAGCCACTAGACTAAGTGCCCACTCCTATGTTATTTTTGATACATTGCGTTTTTCTCATAGTCCAAGCTGCTATTTTAAATCTAAGGCTCTATTTCACTGCAGTGCGCTTAACACAAATGGGTAGCTGGCAGTGTTGGGCTTCTGGGAGAATGCTCCAGAATGTTGCTTCATTGCTCTCTTAGAGTCTGAAACACTAGACGTTAAGTCTGAACCTGTGAAGCATCTGTGATTTTACTCCAATGGCAAACTAATGAGTTATCCATCACTGTTTTGCGTACACATACTGACTGAAGACCCCGGACTCCTGGTCAGTCTGAGATGAGGACAGTTTAGGAGAATCAGCAGCCAGAGCAGCACCTTCTGTCCATTCCCAGTGACTTAATTCAGATCACAAGGTGTGTCTACTGCCACATGTTCATGTGCATGGCCAGTGCTCCACAGGAAAAGGAAGCCTGAGTTGAGGAGACACTAAGCTGTTATGGGGCTGTTGACATACCTGTCTGTCTTCCCTTTCAGAGGGGGAGGTTCTTGACTGCCGTGGGATCAGAGCGAATCTCCCCAGGCAGGACAGGCGAGCACTCCAGCTTTATCATTCTGGGGTATCTCAGATCTCTCCAGAAGGGCCCACTATCTCTAGCTTCTAAGGTTATTTGTTACGCCAACATATTATTTGTTTAGAAGCCATGAACCATGAAAGAACATAAAAGATAGAGAATTGTCCAGCAACATTGGGTTGACACTCTGGAATTGCAGGCTTTATTGAAGTCAGTAATTTTCACAAGCTAATGACGTTTAATATTTATAGCAAATAACAAAAATGGTAAATGATTTGTAATATATATTATAAGAGACATCAACTATTCCATCAATTTTTTTCTTAAATAAATGCATATCCTCATTTCAATACTACTAGGGTAATCACGAAGAGAATGTGAAAAGAAGGCATATTATGTATTCAGAATTATCTTCCACAGTGGATTTAATGACTTTTTACCATGCACTTGAAGAGTTAGACAACTTGGCTTGATCACTTTGCACTCCTGTAACAAACTCGTGTTATAGCACTATGGGTGGTTTTAAAAACAGAAGTATATTTCTCACAGTTCTGTAAGCTGGAAACTCCAAAATCAAGGACACAGGGGCATGTGGCGAGGGTTCTCTTGCTGTTTACACATGACTGTCTTTTCATCGGATCCTCACGTGGTGGGAGGAGAGAGCTCAGGACTCTCCCCCATAATCCCTTTATGGGGCCGCTGCCCTATGACCTCATTGCACCTAATTACTCCTCAAAATCTCACCTCCAAACATCATGACATCACGGAGTGGGGCTTTAACAAATGAATTTTGGGTAAACAAATTGAGTCCATAGCCCTGCTCTTTGAAAAATGACCATACTTTTTTGGTAAAATATTTTCACCCCAAACATTGAATAAATATAATATAAAAAGTAGTATCTAAATATTAGAGTTTCTGGCAAAGAAAGTCTCACCAGGTTTCTTGATTCACCAAGAAAGTATTAAATGGAACCATCTGAATTATGTGCTGCCTTCAGAGGTACCCCAAACATTTTGATTTGTTTTTATGTGCTAAGCAATAGAATGAAGAGGTAGTATCTTCAGCATCTCTTCCAGCTACTTCCCACAAATGCTATTACCCTGTTTTGCAGCTCTCTGTGTTTAGCTCACATTTGATGGTCAAGGTGATTATTTTTAAGTGAATTTGAGTTTCAATATAATGAGCCACCAAGAAGCTAAAAAAATTAATGAAAAATGTCTTGCAAAAAATAAGTACAATGTATACTAATCATATATTTTAAAAATATTATTTAAGATATTTATTAAAACATGCTTATATTTTGTTGACTTTTTTTTAAAAAAGTGTGAACTTTGATTGCAAACTAAAAATGAAGTTCTTAAGAATCTCAACATGACCAGATATGAAGCAATTTAAAAACCTTTAAAGGTTTATTGGCTGAAACACCTGAAACACACACACACACACACACACACACACACACTTTGTCATTACCTAAAAGAGATGACTGTAGGAAAAAAATAATAAAAACCCCATGCTGAATGGATAACGTAGAGAGTTCTAGCAATCTGGTTAACAGGCAAACGGCAAACATTCAAGATCCTCAGCTCCAAAGTTCTGCTTGTTCTTGTCGCTGGAATTTCATATTTCTTATTGGAGGACCAACAGGGACGATGGTGACGATGGTGGCCAGCGTCACTCAGCCTCCAGCAGGGACAAATTCTCGGCTGGCGATGGCTGCTGAGGGAGCCTCTGCGTCTGTAACTGAGCTGCAGCAGGACTGTGCTGGTGTTGGCAGCTGCCCTTGGGGCTCCCTGACGTCCCTTGTCCTGTCCTCTCTGGACTGCCTAGGTGAGGAGGGTCCCTGTGCAGTCAGGGGCTACAACGCCTTGCACATCCCTTCTCACTTTGCTCCTCTGCGCCCTGGCTGTCCGTGCCTTCTCTGCTTCCTCCTGCCCAGGAGGGTTGAACCACGACCCACGCCCAGAGAGTCCCAGCAGGTGTTTGGGTGGGAACCTTGGCGTGCCGGTGGCTGGTGCTGTTAAGGCAGGCCTTGAGCGTGCGCTGCAATCCCTCCTTACCTTCCTAGCGCTGTTTGGGTTATTCCCGGCCCTGTGCCAAGGTGCCCATGCGGGTAGCTGAAGGCGGAGGGTGCAGCCATACCTGCCTCACTGCTGACTGACGGTCCTCAGGTTTACCGGGACTCCTGGGGGCCTGTAATCAGTGTAACCTCTGTACACCTTTCACCTGCCCAGACAGCAGACTCCACAGCCTTCGTCCCCTGCACTGCCACGGCCCCTCCTCAGTTCTTCCTCAGGGCAGTGTGGCCCACCAAGTCTTCTTGTGTTTCCAATTGACGCCACCGTAACACTTTCTTCCATGAACCATTTTACTGTTCCCCAAGCCCCTGTTGCTGTGAGAACCTCATTGTCCCTGCAGGCTTGTTTGCAGTGCCCTGCTGGTGCAGGGCTGGTGCCCAGTGCCAGGAGAGCAGCTGCAGGTCTGGGCCTGGTGCTCCTGGTGGCAGTGATGGTGACCATGGAGGCTGTGGGGGCAGCCGAGGACCCTTTGAGGTCTACTCTCTCCACTACTGCCGTGGGTTGACCTCCATACTGTGTATGTGTGTGTGTGTGTGTGTATTTGAAAATCAGAGTTACAGAGAGAGGGAAGAGACATAGAGAGCTCTTCCATCCACTGGTTCACTCTCCAGATGACCACAGTGGACAGGAGTGGGCCACTCCAAAGCCAGGAGCCAGGAGTTTCATCTGAGTCTCCCATATGGGTGCAGGGGCCCAAGCACTTGGACCAGATTCCACTGCTTTTCACAGGCCATTAGCAGGGAGCTGGATCAGAAGTGGAGAAGCTGGGGACATGAACTGGCTCACATATGGGATGTCAGCATGAGATGGCAACTTTACCCACTATGCCACAAAGCCAACCCTACTTACCATGTTTTACTTACAAGATATTTTCTTGATTTTCTTTCACACATTAACTTGCTTTTGTTATTTAATATATATATATATATATATATATATATAAGATTTTATTTAACTGAGAGGTAGAGTTATCGACAGAGGGACAGACAGAGAGGAAGGTCTTTCATCTGCTGGTTCACTCCCCAAGTGGCTGCAGCAGCTGGAGCTGGACCTGTCCCAAGCCAGGAGCTTTCTCCTGGCCTCTAATGTAGGTGCAAGGGCCCAAGAACTTGAGCCATCTTCTGCTCTCCCAAGCCATAGCACAGAGCTGGATCAGAAGAGGAAAACCAGGACATGAACTAGATCCATATGGGATGCGGGCTAGAACCATAGGTGGAGGCTTAGCCTACTGCGCCACAGCGCTGGCCCCTAATTTGTATATTTTACTATCTGTGAAATTTGCTTGGATACCGCTTTGTATTGGAATCCATTGTATTTTATTTCCTATTAACATTTTACAACTTCTCAGTGAATGGCAAGTTTGTCAGAGATGAACTAAATAAATTAAGCTGAAAATAGGTTTATCAGCTTGTGAAGCTGTGCTTCTGTGAAGTCTACCCAAGCCCCTCCTCTCCCAGCCACATCTGAGGGAAAGACATGGCCCCTAGGCTTAGAATATCATTGGTTATCTAACATTTCTCGGAGACAAAAATTCACTGAAGGTGATGCAAATGTCACTTTATCATTGGGCATCATTCTGATTGTGACATCAATAATAGAAAACTGATATAATTGAATTACAATGAGGATGAAAGTTTATTATAGGAAAGACTTTTCTGTTTCTTTTAAATATTTATTTATTTATTTATTTGAAAATCATGGTGGTAGAGAGAAAGATATCTTTCCTCTGCTGGTTCACTCTCCGAATGACCACAAAAGCTAGGAGCCAGAAATTCCATCCAGGTCTCCCGCATGAGTGACAGGGGCCCCAGTACTTGGGCCATCTTCCCAAGTACAGTGATGCATTAGCAGGAAGCTGGATCAGAAGCAGAGCAGCTGGTATTTGAAAAGCACTCCTATATAGGATGCCAGCATTGCAAGCAGTGGCTTAGCCCACTGTACCACAATGCCAGCTCCAAGCTTTTCTGTTTTACTTAAGGAAAAAAATGCAATCATCCATTCTGGTCTAAAAGGAGACATGAAATCCTTGGGCAGGCTGATAAATAGGACACCTAAATATCAATCTAATACCTTTTATTTGCTTAACATTAATTAAAAGATTCAAGAGAAAAAGAAAGGATAAGAAAGGTGACCTGGCCACCCTTGTATCTTCTGTTGGCCCAAGCAATTCAGCTCAGGCCTGAAACTTGCACTCAACTCAGTGAATGAAAACCCACCATTCACCAGGCCCCTCTCCCAGGAAGGCTGTTTTGAGTTCATGCACCAGCGATTGAGTCTGGCACGTAAAGATCTTGGCATTCACAAAAGCCAATTATCCACATGTTTCTTCCAATTACACTTAATGTTTTCCCGGTAAGGGTTCCTGTAAATGAAATCTTTTTCCATCTTGTTAGGTCTTCAGCATCCTGTGTAGACTGGCTCTCCACGCAAGTGCCAAGGAGCGCCAAGGTGACCTGCATTTGGATCTGTCCCTCCAGCCACTCACTCTTTGATCCCTACAAAGCACCTGCCCTGTGCTGCACATGTGGTAGGGACAGATGTGTAGCCAAGGGCCACCCCCACACAGAGGTTAGATGCTGGCAAAGGGGGCAGACAGCAGAGTGGGGAGAGACACAGCTGTGTTTCGCCCCCGTGATGTTCTGTGAACAAGTGAGCAGGATTTGAGGAGGGCAGGGACAGCCTCCCAGAGAGGGCAGGAAACTGCAGCAAGAGCAGAAATAATCCAATCAGGAGGCTGGGGAGGGGAGGGTTGTTTACCCGCAGAGGATGCACCTGTTTAACAGAACGAGAATGGAGGGAAGGTGTCCAGGGAACTGGGGAAACTGTCGTGGGACAGCGATGTGGACAAATGAGAGTGAAGAGCGTGAAAGGTGGGGTCATCAGAAAGGCTCTTGGGCCCCATTGCAAGGTGTGAGGAGGATGTTCCCTGGGAACACTGGCACATTCCAAAAAGGCTGGAGCAGAGTACGGTCACAACAGGCTTGCATTTAGAGAGGGTCCCTCTTGCTGAAAGGTGGATATGGGGATGTTAAGGGCAATGTTACAGACACGGAAATCTCTGCTGGCTGTCTTAGTTCTCCAGAAGCTGGATCTGAAATGAGGGTTTTTATAGAAAGGATTGAGTAAGGATGTGCTGCTAGAGGAGACCTTAAGGGAAGTGGAGGAAGCAGGACAAGGCAAGGGGAGAAAGCCACGCAGGGTTCAGGCTCAGATGTTGTTCCAGCTACAGCCTGTGTTTCCTGCACCTGCCAGCTGGTAACTGGCTATGGGTTCTTTCCAGAGAAATGCAGACTCCCAGGTACTCGGAACATCTCCTTCTATGAAGGAAGCTGCTGTAGGAGACCAAGGGAAGACAGCTCACAAGTGCAAAGTGGAGGACTTGAAGCAGGAGCAGGTGTTGGGCTTGACAGTGAAGGTACTGGTTAGGACACCAGGTAAGATGCCATGTCCCACACTGGAGGATTCCCACCTCTGCCTTCTGACTCCAGCTTCCTGCTAATGCAAACCCCAGGAGGCAGTGGTGATGGCTCTAGCAGTTGGGTCCTGGCTCCCTGGCTTTGGCCTCTGCCCAGCCTCAGTCATTGCAGGCATTTTGGGAGTGAACCAGTGGGTGGGCTCGCCCTCTCTCTCTCTCTCTCTCTCACTCTCTCTCTGCTTCTCATAAATTTGAAATTTGAAATAAATTCTCATTTATTTGAAAGTCAGAGTCACACATAGAAGGAGAGGCAAAGAGAAAAAGAGGTCTTCCGTTTGCTGGTTTACCCCCCAATTGGCTGCAACAGCCAGAGCTGCGTCGATCTGAAGCCAGGAGCCAGGAACCTCTTCTGGGTCCTCCATGTGGGTGCTTTCCCAGGCTACAGCAGAGAGCTGGATTGAAAGAGGAGCAGCTGGGACTAGAACCGGCACCCATATGGGATGGTGGCGCTTCAGGCCAGGGTGTTAACCCGCTGAGCCACAGCACCGGCCCTATTATATAAATAAACTTTAGAAAGAAATGAAGTACATGCAAGCCTGGAGAGGAGCACACGAAGTTGGTGTCCTGCAGGGGCAGCTTTAGTAAGCCAGAAAATAGCAGAGAGGGAGAGTGTGGGAAAGGGGCATTTGGAGGAGAGAGGGAGAAGCGCATATGGCAGCAGGGATACGATTTTTATGTGTATATATTGAACTTGATTAATAAGTATTACATCCTCTTTTCTAAATGGTAATAAGATTCTAAAACAAGAAACAAAACAGATTCTGTTTAAATCATTGAGAGGGATTTTGCAGTATTCAGAAAGGATCCAGGGTGTCTTTCTCTATGGAATTCAAAATAACACTGGTAGCCCTTGCCCATTTTGGAGTGTGTCCTACAGACAGGATAGAAATACTTTCCATTTCAAAGACCGGGAGCAGACTAGCAATGCAAACCGTCACTAAGAGCCAATGGGTGAAAGAGATAAATGCATAAAACACCCCTTCCCCAGCTACTTCCTATCTGTCTTAATCAGACTGCTGCTTTTCTGATGAACCTCAAACCATCAACTCAGTCTGGCTGCCCAGCGGGATTTGAAAGGTATAACCAGACTTCTTTTCTGCCATATTTTTTGGGCTAATCTCTCAGAGTTGATTTAATGAAAAGAAGAGAACATATTAATTTTTCTGAAAGCCTGTTTGTTTGGATGCCCTTGGCAAAGCCAACTAGATGAATCAAGAAATTAGTTTCATTAGACAATATTAAAATTCTGCTATCTCACTGAAACATTTCATCGGCTGTTCAAGTTGATTTCACTAATGGAGAGACTGGCTAGAAAAACATGTAGGAAAACAGAGTGTCCTGATGTAATTCAATAATTTCCCTTGGAGCGCCTTGGAGAAATGCGTTTCTGAAAATGGAATTTTTATTTAACATTTTCAAAAGAGCACTCAGATAACTTAGAAAATGGGTCTGTCAGTGAATTCTTTGCCTGATGTGTATTTGACAAAAAGAGGCAGCACTGACATTCTGAAAAAAGAAAATTCTCATTGGGAGGAACAAGGAAAGCTTCTTAAGAAGAGTGAGTTCCGGGGCTCCAGAGCAGGAGGAAGCACACAGGGGGAAGTTAATGGTGCCTTATAAAAGCATGCGCAGTGCTGATGAGAACAGCACCCTTTCACCCTCCTGTCCACTGACATCAGACATACTCTTAATTCTCCTTAGCCTTTTGGGGGCCAAAAGCACTAACAAAATCTTTCTGACATTAGTAGGATTTTGACTGTGTTCACCATAAACAAGATGATAACTGTTGGAGGAGATAGATATATCTACCCTGATTTGGATGTTATGTAAAATAAATATGTATCAAAATATCACATGATACTCCATAAAATGCACAATGTTTATATGCATGAACAATTTACAGCTTTTTAATGTAAATTTTATAAGAATGATCATGGTTATACATAAATTATTAATTTTGCCCTTGTGATTTAAACTTATTGTATAAGTGAATAATATTGGGCTGTATAATTGGCTGTAATGTAGCTTTTGTTACACTTGTTTTACATTTGATTTTGTGGATTCAAAATACAACTCTTTCTGAAAATATTTCCTGTAAGAGCCTTGTAAATAGGAGGGCGCCCCCTGCTGGCATCTCATTCAATAGGGTGCAAGCTCTCCACTTCGAAAGACTGGCCTAGGGTTTCCCTGATTAACACTAACTCTCCCTCTGTAGGTAAGAGAAATCCCTAGGACCAAGAACCGTGTCATCAGCCACCGTTCTGAGCTGGCATCAATTCTGTGGTAGAGTAGGAGTGAGAACAGAGAGTAGAGAATTGTTCATGGCAATCTTAGCATAGGCCACAAGTTTTGTTTTTTTTTTTTCCTAGCTTTTTTTTTTTCTGGATGTCTATAATTTGTTTAGAAATGATATATAGAATAATAGATTAATTGTTTTTGTCCAGTGGGAAGAATTGCACCATCCAAATCAGCTGTCTCAGAATTTGACCAATTCAGTAAATTTTGTCTGCCAGACCCCAAATACTCAGTCCTTTAAAAATATAAATATCTGGGCCGGCGCCGCGGCTCACTAGGCTAATCCTCCTCCTAGCGGCGCCGGCACATCGGGTTCTAGTCCCGGTTGGGGCGCCGGATTCTGTCCCGGTTGCCCCTCTTCCAGACCAGCCCTCTGCTGTGGCCAGGGAGTGCAGTGGAAGATGGCCCAGGTGCTTGGGCCCTGCACCCCATGGGTGCAGTGCACCGGCCGCGGCGGCGATTGGAGGGTGAACCAACGGCAAAGGAAGACCTTTCTCTCTGTCTCTCTCTCTCACTGTCCACTCTGCCTGTCAAAAAATAATATATATATATATATATATATATATAAATATCTGACTGTTTAGATGACAACCACTGTAAGTTAAGCTATTATTAATGGTTTAAATTTTTCATTTTTAACAATTTACTTATTTTGAATGCCAGAATTACAGAGTGAGAGAGAGACAGAGAGAGAGAGAGACCCTCTTTCCACTGGTTCACTCCCCAGATAGCCACAGCAGCCAGCCCTGGGCCAGGCCGAAGTCAGGAGCCAGCAGCTTTATCCAGATCTCCCACAGCTCCAAACACTTGGGCCATCTTCTGCTACTTTTCTCAGACTATTAGGAGGGAGCTGAATAGGAAGTAGAGCAAATCAGACATGAATAGATGCCCATATGGGATGCCAGTGTTGTAGGCAGTGGCTTTACTCATGATGCCACAATGCCAGCCCAGGTATTACTAATGTTTAAAGGCAGGTCAATCTCAAGTTTGTATAAAGCAACCCTATTTAAAAGCTCATGGTGACTTACCTGAACAGGGACCTCAGTGTTAAATGTGTAGTCCCTTAGTCATTCTCTACTAGCTATTTGTCCCATTTTCCTATTTATCAAATAACAAAATATTCTCACACCTCTTAAATTTGTAATTTAATCCTCACCCTTCTTGCCCCTCAGGACTTGCATGCCTTGGTACAATGCACACACACACACACAAATACACACACATGTGAACATAAACACAATGCACACATACACATATACACGTATACATAATTACACATACATGTAAGCACACATAGGAACATGTACGCACAGATACAAATATGCACATGTACATATACACAGACACACCCATGCATATATACATGCAAATACACACACATACACACACATACATACACATACACACAGATACAAATATGCACATGTACATACACACAGATACACCCATGCATGTATACATGCAAATACACACACATACACACATACACACAGATACGCATACATATACACAGGTATACACATGCATATACATGAACACACACACATAGATACCCACACACCCCTATTTTTCCTCCAAGCTCCATTGTGAAAGATCCCACCATTTCTGCATCACTCCCCTCTAGCCTTGCCTGTATAGGGTTGGAGAAACTGTAGTTAGAAATCCTCACACACCATTTCTATTAAACACCAGGAACCAATCAACTTCACCAGACGTTCTTTCTACATAAATAAAATGGATTGATTTTTTCCCTTGGATAGTACTGTAGATACCCAGAATTATTTTAATGCTCATTTTTCTATGTGCCACTTTTTCATTGGCCATTATATAATCATATATATGTTGTTGCTTTCACAATGCATACTATTATCTATATTTACAAGATACTTTATTATATTTAATTTAAATATTAGAAGTCTACTAATCTCATTAAACGTTATATGTTTTCAAGGTTTAGGACCAGAATGCCTATTATTCTCACCCACTCCCACTCCCTAATCCATCTCATTCACATGCAGTAACTAGCTATATGTAAATTGTCCACATTTTTTTCTCTAGGCGAAAACTCTCTTTGGAACCTATATTTCCAGGAAGGTTTATTTGGCACTTACTATCAAACAAAGTAGCGCATTTCCAAACTCCACTCTTAGGGAAACAAGAGGAGAAACAACCTTGTTATTGTTTGTTTTCTGCATGTTCCATGTATCCACAACTCCAGGACCCTTTTGTTTGAAGTTGTAGACTTTTAAGAAACTGTTTATTTGTTTGATAGGCAGAGGGACACAGTTACCAGCCAGTGGTTTACTCCTCAAATGCTCACAGTGTTCAAGGTTCCGCTGGGGCCCAAGTCAGGAGCTAAGGAGTCAGTCCAAGTTTCCCATGTGAGTGGCAGGAACTCAGTTACTTCAGCCATTGTTGCTGCCTCCCAGGGTCTGCTCAGCAGGAAGCTGGAATCGAATCTGGAGCTGAGAAATTGAGCGGGTGTCTTAACCACTGGGCTAAATGCCTGCCCCCGAAGTTATGTGTTTTTAATTTTTATTTTGAGGTTGGTTACTTCCACAGACTTAAGAATATTTTGCCCAAGACCTGCTTTTAGTCCTGTTACTGTAGATTTTATGTGCTGTATTGTCTACTACCTTGGCCTTTCAGCCATGGAAGGGAGTTCTCTGTTGTGGATTTCAATTTGCCTTGATGTCTGCCATGCATCTTCCCGCACCACTGTCCAAGGACTTCTTGAATGCCTACTCACCCAGGTGAGAATAGAATGTCTATGACATTCTCATGGGGAACTGACTTACAGTGAGAGGAGTAAAGAAATGAGCTCCCAGGACTCACTGGTTTTATCGTGTACTGTGTTTCTTGCAAAGACAACGTAGCCTAATAGAATAATGGAATTGTTCCTTGCAACGGTAATGGCGCCAGCTGGGAGACTGCATGCTCTATTGGGTGCTCTCTTGTAAGGTTTGTCTGTGGTCTGAATGAAGGACCCAGATGGGATGTACTTTTCTTTCATACCTTACGTTAGGGCTGAAGAACCAAGTGATGGGAGGAAGGACCATGCCCATCACTACTTTTCCTCATGAGTAACTTGGGGCAAAATGTGTTTTCTTCTCCTATGATGCCTGGTTTAGTTTTAGCACTGGAGAAATGAATCCTTATAGTCAAAGCTGCTTTCTTTGAATTGTCACAGAGATTGCCACCTGGACATCTGGGGCTCCTACTGCCTTTGGGTGAGCAGGCCACAGGGGGTTACAGAGGTGGTTTGGTAACTGATACTGGCTCTCAAGGAGAAGTAGAATCGCTGCTATACAAAGAGGCAGGGGAGAGTGAGTGCGAGACTTGCAGCATTGCTCCCTGTGATGCCTAGAACCCTCAGAACTAAGCTTCAGGCCATCGTGCCAGTTAGAGAGTCCTGATCAGCTGCAAATCAGTCATTAATAGTTGAGAAAGTCCAAAAGAAGGCATAAGTGGTAACTGTGGCCAAGTGACCAGTTGTAAAAATGAGTGCTATAACCCTAGTATTTTTACCCATACATTCTTTTTTGCTAGCATGCGTATATGTTTATTAGGCTAGCTTTTATGTAATCTATGCTCTTTGTAAATGTAATTATCCTTTCTTTTTAATTATGCTAGTCTGTTATAACTTTTTTTTTTTTTTTTTTGACAGGCAGAGTTAGACAGAGAGAGAGACAGAGAGAAAGGTTTTCCTTTTCTGTTGATTCACCCCCCAAATGGCTCTACGGCCGGTATGCTGCGCTGTGCTGATCCGAAGCCAGGAGCCAGGGGCTTCCTCCTGGTCTCCCATGGTCTCCCATGCAGGTGCAGGGCCCAAGCACTTGGGCCACAGCAGAGAGCTGGACTGGAAGAGGGGCAACCGGGACAGAATCCAGCACCCAGACCGGGACTAGAACCCGGTGTGCAGGCGCCGCAGGCAGAGGATTAGCCAAGTGAGCTGTAGCGCTGGCCTAATCTGTTGTAACTTGCATGTTGGAAATGGCTGTGCAGGTGAGTCCAGAGGATGTAGGAAGACAGGATGTGACAAAATCAGAATCTACATCACCTGCGTTCCTAACCTAGATTTGGGTGCAGTAAACAATGAAATTTGAAGTTTTCTCCCATTGGCAAGACTGAATTGTTAGGAATACAGGTTGAGTCATCCTTACCCTGCAATATCCTTGGGATTAGAAGTGTTTCATATTTCATAGTTTTCTTAGATTTTGGAATATTTGCATAAGCTTTACCAGTTGAGTATCCCCAATCCAAAAATGTGGAATCCAAAACGCTCCCAAATCCAAACATTGCTGAGTGTGGTGGTGGTGGTCAAAGCATTTTGGACTTTGAGGCAGTTTGGATTTCAGCTGTGTAGATGACCGCGTATGAGGGTCCACGTATTAGACCAGGCAGGAACAGCTTCAGAATGTAAGTGCTGGGGAGCTAAAGGGGCGGCCTGTGGAGGAGAGCTGCAGTTTCTTTGTGCTGCTGAACACCCCAACCCCTTCTCCTTGTCTGAGAAGTCCCCATCTCAGAGGCACAGCCTATTCAGCCCATTTCCGCTTAGAATGTCAGAAGGCTGCATGACCGATTGTCTGGTGTAACGGGCCACCGAGAAGCAGGTAGCTAGCATAGGTGGGCAAATCATACTTACTTGGCCTTGATTCACGGCTTGTGAAAGAAATCCAAAGAAGCAACAAACCAGCCAATGATGCATTTTGCATCCAAGCAGCATCAAGTTTTTCGAAGTCCTCCTGGCTGTGGGTCTTCAGAGGAAGGGACCGTGACGACCGTGACGTCTCTCTGACGGGTCTGTGTCAGGCATGGCACGGCGACTCGCTGCCTCCCGGTGGTTCCTGAGCCCCGCTCCTTGGCCTTCAGGAAGATCCTGGCAGCGGTCTAGCACCTTTTTTAGCAAGTTGTTTTCTTGCTAAGACGTTTGAGCTACACACCAGGGAGCCCACGTGAAGGCCCCTCGCCGAACCCACAGGCCTGCCGACTGCGGGTTATGTTTCCAGCGGAACCCAGGACCCGGCTCCCTCAGAGTCCCCAGAAACGCCCGCGTGGTTGTGAAAGGAAGCGTCTATATACAGATGTTTTTCCTCAGCCATGGAGGAGCAAGCTTCGTCCTGTGGTTGCCTGGCCTGCATGATTCGCGGAGACAGCCTCAACGGTCTGAGTCATCGAAAAACCTCACGTGGGCCGTGGAGGCCCCGGAAGCATTTGTGGTATTTTCATCCTGATGTTGCAACAGGAATATGATCTGCAAATCCTGCCTTCTGGCCTCAGAAGGCCGAAAAGACATTAACATAAGCCTTAAAAAAAAAAAAAAACTGAGTGAACCCAAGAGGGACAAGCAGAAGGAAGTGGGAGCCAAAACAAGTGGCTGTTATTTCATTCACAACCATAAGAATGTTGGGAGGCAGGGCCGAATTTTCACCCTGTAGAAAATCAACAAGGAACTCACAGAAAAGACAAGTTTCCAAATCAGCAAAAAATGGTTGAACCTTTTTTGTTTGTTTGTTTTTGTTTTTCTGAGCAGTTTGTGAGCTCATTAGCTAATCTCAGGCCTAAAGGGGCAATCTGAATTACCTCGCTGTTTATTGGAAAAAGGAAGCTGGGGCATGGTTATCTGCTTTTTAATATGAAAAATACGTGGGTGTTTAGAATTCTCATAACTAGGGAAGAATTATTGAAAATGTAGCCATGGCAAGCAAATCAGATACCAGAGATGAGAAAGGGGGCAGGTTCGTGCGCTTAGGAGGGCAAATGAAAACAATTTGAGATTGAATTGGCCCTGAATGGTGCAGAAGTTCAAGTGCTGGAAGGGAATTTTGTGGCAAGGCTAGAGGAAGAAAAACCCAGTGTTTAAAAACATGGAAGGGTATATTGTGAGGCCCTGTGTAAGGGAATTTCACTAAAGGAAGGCTGTTGAGATGAAGAAAATAGTTATATGAAAGACAAAAATAAGGGCCCGTGCCGCGGCTCACTAGGCTAATCCTCCACCTTGCGGCGCCGGCACACCAGGTTCTAGTCCCAGTCGGGGCGCCGGATTCTGTCCTGGTTGCCCCTCTTCCAGGCCAGCTCTCTGCTATGGCCCGGGAGTGCAGTGGAGGATGGCCCAAGTGCTTGGGCCCTGCACCCCATGGGAGATCAGGAGAAGTACATGGCTCCTGCCTTCGGATCAACGCGGTGTGCTGGCCGCAGCGCGCCAGCCGCCGCGGCCATTGGAGGGTGAACCAATGGCAAAGGAAGACCTTTCTCTCTGTCTCTCTCTCACTGTCCACTCTGCCTGTCAAAAAAAATAATAAAAATTAAAAAAAAAATAAGGACGTATTACCGTTGGGGGACTACTCAATGTTTTACATTCATGCAGAGTAGCGGCTAATAATGGTGCATTGAAAGCAGTTGGTTATTCAGGATTACTACAGTTGTGGTGTGAGCGGGCAAGGGCTCGAAATGCATGGGGCCTGATTCGAACTCCGGTTCCGTGGGGGTCACCATTTGCTGGGCTGTCGCTCCCCCTCTTCATGGAGGAACGACACTAAGCCCTGCCTAGGCTTCATATCCGAGTCACGGCACCATTATGTCGCTCCCCCTCTTCGTGGAGGAACGACACAGGACCCTGCGCTGTTCTTTCGTCTGCTCGGCCCTCCCCGGGTTTGCTGCTGGTTCTTCCCGGGTTGGCTACTATCCCTTCCACCTCCGTGGAAGGGCAGTTCCCCCTGGCCACATTCCCCACTTCCGCAGGGGAGCGGCACACCGCCGGCCGGCTTTCTCGGGGGCTGCACGGGTTCCCTTAGATGTTCCCCATAGATGTTCCTGGTGCATGCCGTCTCTCTCCTCCTTTATAGTCCTCCTCCGCCAATCCCAACTCGGCTGCCCACACGCCGAGTACGCTGCTCTCCAATCAGGAGCAAGTCCTACAGTTTATTGGTTGAACTGGAGGCAGCTGTGCGGAAGCTGTTTACTTCTCTCCCAGCGCCATATTGTGGGAGAGCAGATGCACAGAATAAGTCTTAATTCCAGTAACTCAGTCCAGTCCGGATTGCTCCCCACACTGGGCCTGCCCCCAGGCCCCCCAGTCTGGGTGGCTCATGCTTTCTCACTGTTCTCTCGTGGCTCTCACTTCTCTTCCCAGAAGCCCAGGATGGAGGTGTGGGCAGGGCTGGGTCTTCCATGGAGCCGCGGGCTCGGGCTTGTCCTACGCCTCTCTCGTGCTGCCCGTCTGCATCTTGTTCCCTCTGCCGGGGGCTGTGGTCACGTCTCCTCTGCTTCTGAAGACACCAGTCACGGGGACTAGGTCCCTGCTAATGACCTCACTTTAATTACTTCTTCAAGACAGTATTTCCAAACAGTGCCTTTTAAAAAACCACCTGATGCTTTGTCTCATGTTCATATGATACTCTGAGAACAGATTCGTTGTCGTTCAGAGGTACAATTCTAAGAATAAAGATACTCCCTCCCTCCCCTCACAGCTCTCGCTCTCGCTCTCTCTCTCTCTCTCTGGGACAGTTTGAGGTACCAGGGCTTAATACTTCAGCCTATACATTTTGTGGGTGACACAGGACACAGTTCAGCCTGTAACACTTCCTTGCTTTGCTGTCATGGGAAAGTCATTTAATTTCCCTGGGATATCATCTTTACCTTTAATGCAGAAGTAGAGGTTTGTAGGATTAGAGGGACATCAAGAGCAACTATGGCTGGTTCACAGTGCAAACTAAAAAAAGACATTACCTGTGACTGTTATGGTCGAATTCAAGTTCAACAAGAGTTATACCTGAAAAGCAAGGAAGAGGGAATCCGTGCGCGTTTCAACCTTCCGTTGGCGGCAGCCCTCAGAGTTGGGAGGGACCTTTGCACCTCGCGGATCCTGTCTCGGCCCCTCACCGTCCTGTGTGGATGGATTTCAACCCCCTCTTCTTTCCTCGCCCTCCCCGTGATGGGCAGTCTCTCAGTCAAGGGGGCTGAGCTGGCCCGGAGCGAATCGCCACCAGGAGCAGCCAGCAGAGGGCAGCAAAGTGCCAGGCAGCCGAGGCTTGCTGGGACTTAGTGGCAGGAGCCTAGGGAGCCTGGTTGGGGCTGGCTTCCCGTCTGGCAGAGCTGCCCCGTAGAACCTTCTCTGGGACATGCGAGAGCTCCTGGGCTTAATGTCCAGGTTGCATAAGTAACTGCATTGGAGATCACTTAAATTAGCATGGAGGGAAGGATGCAGTGGATGTGCTGTGGGAGATTTGGGGGTGTATGAACCAGCACCCAAGAGGCCCAAAGGAGGTCGTGTGGGATTTGGGGAAGGACTGGGGCTGTGAAGAGTGACGAGTAGTTGGGTGTATTACTCAGATCTAGACACCGACCTCGAGCGAGAGGGCTTCAGGATTTGTGAACTGTGACAAGATTGGAAGAAGGGATGTGTGGGTCTTTTTTTTTTTTTTTGACAAGCAGCGTGGACAGTGAGAGAGAGAGACAGAGAGAAAGGTCTTCCTTTTGCCGTTGGTTCACCCTCCAATGGTCGCCACAGCTGGCGCGCTGCGGCCGGCGCACCGCGCTGATCCAATGGCAGGAGCCAGGTGCTTCTCCTGGTCTCCCATGGGGTGCAGGGCCCAAGGACTTGGGCCATCCTCCACTGCCTTCCCGGACCACAGCAGAGAGCTGGCTTAGAAGAGGGGCAACCGGGACAGAATCCAGCGCCCCGACCGGGACTAGAACCCGGTGTGCTGGCGCCACAAGGTGGAGGATTAGCCTAGTGAGCTGCGGCGCCGGCCGGGATGTGTAGGTCTTTAAAAGCTGGCCTTCAAACACATCAGATCCATGGGTGCTGCTAGTAAATGAGATGTTGTTCCACAGGTCTGATTGATGAGACTTGGCAGGTGCAAAGTGGAAGCAGATCCGTTCCGTAAGGGTAGGAGTGGAAACAAGGGAACGTGACCCACAGAGCAGACAATGGCTGACGACTGACAGGAGCAGAATTAGCCACCCACGAGCCCCTTGCAGAAGGCATGGCAGTGCTGCCCATAGCTGAGCCCAGGCACGCCTTTGTCCCATGAACTGCTCTGATGCGGATTCAAAGAAATGAGTATGAGCCCCTGAAGTCTAGAAAGCATGAACTGGGAGAGGCTTTTAAAGAGTGTCTGTGGAAGGAGAAGTTGCAGACCATAGAATTACATGGTGAGGGAGAGAGGAGAAATCTGGCTGTACTAACCACATCTGTAGCTTCCCGGGCAGAATCAGGGTGTAGCTGGGATGAGTTGATGATGGCCAGGAGGGAGAGTGACTTTGACTGCTGAATTGGGGGTGTGTTCATGGTGACTGCTGTGTAGAAGGTGGTGTGTGGTGCTGTGACTTTGTCAACCATTGGGAGAAAGGGAAATGTTGTTCCATGATGGAAACAACCTTGGATGGTTTCAAGCATCGTGGTGGTAGAAAAATAAGACAGTTCACTTAAAGTTCTGAGCGATGAGAGGACACCAGCAGCCTGCTTTGAAGCACTGGTGTTCACAGTTTAGTGCGCATCAGGTCTGTTAGAAGCTGGGTGCCCCGAGTTTCTAATTCAGTGGGCTTGAGGATTTGCTTTTCTTGTGGGTTCTACAGCGATGCCAATGCTGCAGGTTGGGGGGCTCTGCTTTGAGAACCTCTGCTTTAAAGGAAGATGTTCTGCCTCTAGGAAGAAGGATGGAGGCACAAGGAGAGTGCTTGTGTCTCTGCTAGGCTTAGGTCAGGCATTTCGACTTTGTACCAATTGCCTGAGTTCCATTAGACATGGATTCCTGGGTCACACTCCCAGAAAGCCCATTGTGACGGCTTTGCAAGTGGCCTAAGTTTCAGGGTTTGAAAAATCTGCAGGTTGGGTTTGAGAGCTGATGGGTAGCTAGCCCACCCCTGGTTCCCGCTGGTCTTATCCTGTGTCTCAGGATAGACCCAAAGCTATGCAAGCAAGATGATGAACCTGCTCCGGTGACATCTGTTGTAAGCTTTTGCTAGGTAAGTGCCATTTGAAGCGCTGCATATGGATTATCTCATTTAAACTTTGCAACAAGAGATGTATTATCCATTACCCATAAAGGCACCATGTCCAGGGTCTATGGCTGTAACAAAATGTAAAAACAGTTAAGACTGTATTCCCACACACAAAAGGAAACCTGTAAAACAGAAACTAATATTAATCCTTTCAACAATAAAATGATAGAGCTCCCTTACATGTAAAAATGATTACTCGTGTCTAATAAGACACATTAGTGAACCAACGGAAAAAGGAAGACCTTTCTCTCTGTCTCTCCCTCTCTCACTGTCCACTCTGCCTGTCAAAAAAAATTATTTATTGAAAGGCAGAGTTACAGAGGGGCAGAGAGACAGAGACAGACAGAGACAGAGACAGAGACAGAGTCAGAGGGAGAGGGAGAGGGAGAGCGATCTTCCATCCGCTGGTTTACTCCCAAGTAATGGCCAGAGCTGTGCTGATCTGAAGCCAGGAGTCAGGAGCTTCTTCCAGGTCTCCCACATGAATGCAGGGGCCCAAGGACTTGGGTCATCTTCTATTGCTTTCCCAGGCCATAACAGAGAGCTGGACTGGATCGGAAGTGGAGCATCCAGGACTCGAACCAGCGTCCCTATGGGATACCAGCACTGTAGGCGGCGGCTTTACCCGCTACACCACAGCACCAGCCTGAAGTGCCCTTTGCCAAAGAATGTCTTAGAATAGCTCTGTTCACAGCAAGTTTATGTGAGAGCAATTACTGGTAGCCTCATTTTATAGGGAAACAGGTTTTAAGTAATTTGTTGTCACCCACCCAGCTAAGTAAGGGATAAAGAAAGAATTCAAACTTGGAAATGGTGCCTTTGTAGCGTTGTGGCACAGTGTAACACACTGCCTCTTTTTACACAAACATGGACACACACACACACACACACACACAGGTCTTTTGAAAGGAATTACCCAGGGAAGTTGTAAAGGAATTGCAATTTGAACTTCTGTTAAAGGCTTCTGCAGAAGCCACAGATCACTAAGCTATTGGGCCTGTAGTGCTACAGGGCAGCACCACTGATGGCACCTGCTCAGGATGTTGAAGGATGCCCTGTGCACACAGAGCTGACAGCCGGGACCTCCGGAGTCAGGCGACGTCACAGACTGGCATTAGGACCACTAATTCACATACCTGCACAACAGAAAAGATGTTGTTTATTGTCCAGAGAGAAGAGAAGTTTAGAAAAGTATTCAGGGGTTGGCGCTGTGGCGCAGTGGGTGAACACCCTGGGCTGAAGCGCTGGCATCCCATATGGGCACCAGTTCAAGACCCGGCTGCTCCACTTCCGATCCAGCTCTCTGCTATGGCCTGGGAAAGTAATAGAAGATGGTTCAAGTGCTTGGGCACCTGCACCCATGAGGGAGACCCAGAAGAAGCTCCTAGCTCCTGGCTCCTGGCTTCAGATTGGAGCAGCTCCAGCCGTTGTGGCCAACAGGGGAGTGAACCAGTGGATGGAAGACCTCTCTCTCTCTCTCTCTCTCTCTCTCTGTCTTTCCTCTCTCTGTGTAATTGACATTCAAATAAATTAAATAAATCTTTTAAAAAAGAAAAGTATTCAGAGGATGCCCTTAGCTCTCCATAAACTGGTAAACCCCTGAGTATTATACAGCTTTTGCTGTCCACTTAGAGGTAGCCCCAAGCGCTAGGCTCCTGTGACTTGCTCCAAGTCCTACTGCCAGGTAATGGCAGGCCCTGGGCCCCCAGAGACTAGTACCCATGATGTCCACTGGCATCTTCTGTGGCCAAATTTCGGTTACCAGGGGTGTCAAGATATTACTACAGAGGTTTTTGCAATCTGTCCTGAACTAATTCTGGTCAGAGCTGCCTATGTCCTCACAGCAGGTGGAGAGGAGGCAGTTAAGCTCATGGCTTAGCTGACCAACGTTTATTTAAGCCATCATCACCTCTGGCATGCAAACGCATTACCAGTGCTTGGTTAGAATTCGTTCTCCTCTCCTGCCATCTGGTGGAGCTTCTGAGCTACACTTGAATTCAATGGTCCCGGATTCCAAGAGTCGTTTCTACAAAATTTGCTTTGTTTTCCAGGTCATTACTACTCAGATAATGAAATCCCAGTCTTAAGGAAATTTGGTGTTTTTTATTTGATATCCAGGACAAAACAATGGCTTAAGTTTCTCTGTACACAGCAGAACATTTGCTTTCTGCTGTTTTGCTTCTAAAATTTGAGTCAATCATGTTGTCGAATCATATGAACATGAATATATAAAAATCTACATTTTATAGAGAATGGAAAAATCAGGGCATGCAGTTCTACTGGCCTGGCTATTTATCTCAGCATATGAATCTTTACTTCCTTTGGTGTATCCAGCAATGGAAGAGAAAAATGCTGTTTAAAACATCTTGTGAACTCACCACTTGTCTGCAGCGCTGATTGCTGTCCTCTATCTCAGGTGGCTGCCAGCAGTTCAGTTGGAGGTAACACCAACGAGGCTCCTAGCACTGTCTACAATTGTTTTCTGTTAGGGTGGGGATTGGGCAGAGCAGTGAATATGCGACTTGAGATGCCCACATCCCACTTGGGAGTGCCTGGTTTGAGTCTTGGCTCCTGCTGATGAATACTCTGGAGGCAGCAGGTGATAGCTCTGGGCGCTGAGTCCCTTCCACGCGCATAAGGGATCCAGATGCAGTTCCTGGCTCCTGGTACTGGCCTGGCTCAGCCCTGGCCATTGCAGGCAGTTGAGGGAGTGGACCTAATCACTCTCTGCCTGTGAAATAAATAAAAAATAAATGATAATAAGTATTTGTTAGATACGTGTGTAGAACGATCCTCAACTCCTCTGCCCTCCTGCTGGTCATGGAGGTTTTATATAAAATCCCAACTCAGTGGCTTCTTTGAGAATTACGCCAGTCTGGCAAACGTTGGCTCACTCTATCAGTGCCGTCTTCTCTGTAACATGGTTTGCCTACTTGGTCTATGCCTTAGTGATCCTGAGACAGGGTCATCTCCCTTTCTTCCTAAACTCCAGTCTGGCAAATGTTTTCCCTTGGAGCCCTGGCCAACCTTACTAAGCAGTGGAGAGAACCCCCACTATATAAACATCAAATCAAAGTTCTCAATAATGGCTCAAAGGCTGAAAGATACCCTTCGCTATCACAGCCACATCTTCAACTCAAGCTAGCAATTGGAGAAATGAACAGAAAAATGACATACACATGTTGGGTGAGTGAACAGCGTACTTCCATTTACCAAATGGTAATGTGTAATTAGTATTTATTTTCAACCACACAGAGGCAACTGGTATACAAAAGATGACTGAAGGTGGTTTGTTGATTAAAGAATACAATAAAAATTATTTTCAAATTCTTAATTGCAAAGACATTTTAAAATATTGATATTAAATATTAACCAGAAATTAGTATAATTGCTTGAAAATTATTAGTCGGCTGAAAGGAAGTGCCCATAATTTGTTGATTACAGACACAATGAACATAAATGCTTGCAGGTCATTGTTTTACCAGACACACACCACTTGAATCCTCTCTGAATTTCTGGCTTGCAGTTCTTATCTGCTCGATGCTTGTGGAAAGGATGAAAAAACACGAAGTCTCCAAGAGTGTTTCATGAAATTTGATTAATGATTTGGTACCAGTGTGCTCCTTGTTCTAATGCACAATACGTCTTATTCCTAAGCTTTTAGCTTCTTAAGCTGAAGATGTTTCTGCAGGTTCGCAGTCAGGCTACTGCTCTTCTCCTTCTCCTTGCAATGTAATTTTAGAACTAGAAAACACTGGAAAATTGTCCACCTGATGGCAGGAAGCTAAAGGACAGAAAAGGGTCTTCATTTGCCCAAAATGTGCCCAGCGCTGGAAGTAGAGATGAGATGAATTTCAGGTTCCTGGCCTGTGTGCTCACTGCACTGCCCTGCACAATAGCGAAGAAATCCCAGCCAGAATGAACAGCACGTAAAGTTCTGTCCTTTACATGAAAATGAACTGAATCCTTTAGAATAGTACTTCTACTTGGTGTTTGAAAGGTGGTATATAGACAGCCTCTCAAAAAACAGGAAATCTCATCATTTGAGACAAGGATGAACCAAGAGGATATCAGGTTGAGGGAAATAAATGAGTCACAGAGAGACAAACTCCATGTGTTCTTATTATGTGCAAGCTTGTATAAAGTCTAGAACACAGAAATAGTGGGATGGTTATCAGAGGCTGGGGGAGGGAGGGAAATGTGGAAGGTTAGAGACTGGCCATCAGGTGCAAGGTGTCAGGCAGACAGGAGGAATAGGTTCTGTGGCTCTCTGGCCCAGTAGGGTGACTATAGATAACAATGTACAGAATACTTCAAGTAACTAGAAATTGAGATTTTAGTGTTCTTATCACAAAGAAATGATAAATATTGGCGTGTAAAGAATTTATTCCTTGGATTTGATCATTCCATAATGCATATGTATCAAAATATTATTTTATACTTTATAAGTATATATATGTAAATAAAATTATTTGGTGAATATAAAATAAAAAAGGTCAATTTTCTCATGAAGTCTTCTTGGGTAGGCAAGAATATAACAGCCTTGGCAGGCTAGGAAGGTGGAAGAACACTCCTCAGTGTGGATTTTCCTCTAAGAGGTTGTCTTACTCCATTCTGGCTATTGTAACAAAACACCAGACAAAATGACTTATAAGTACACTGTTACTGCTCACAGTTCTGGGGGTTGGTAAGTGTAAGACTGAGGGATTGGTAGATTTGGTGATGGCAAAGGTCTACTTTTTTGGATCCTAGAATGTAGTCTTTTTTGTGTCCTCAGTTGGCAGAAGGGGCAATGTGACTCTCTCCAGCCTTTGGATGAAGGCCCTGAACCCATCCATGAGGAATCCATCCTCATGACCTAATCACCTCCCAAAGTCTCTACCTCCTAACATCATTATTTGGGGGATTACGATCTCAGCACCTGAGTTTTTAGGATGTATCAGTCTGTTTTATAGCTATAACAAAATAGTAAATAATTGAGAAAGAAAAAAAAGGTTTATTTTGCTTCTGGTTCTGGAGGTTCAAGAGCATGGGGGTGGCTTCTGTCCTGCTCTGTTGCGTGCACCATGGTGGGAGCATGTGTGGGAGAGATCGCCTGGTGAGACAGGGAGCCAGAGGTGAGGGGGCAGTTTTGCCCCTTTTACAACAACTCACTCCAGGAGATCAGCATTAATCCCTTTCAGGAGCAGAGCTCCCCATGACCTCATTCTCTCACACTGAACCTATTTCTTGAAGGTTCCACCACCTTCCACCATTGCCTCACTGGGGACTGATCTTGCAACACATAAACCCTTGGGGGACGTGCTGAAGCCATATCCAAACCATGTGGTACACACACCTTTGATACTTCTGTCTGCACACTGCTAGACCCAGAAAGCCCCCAGACACTCACCTAATTGCCAAGATGCTGCAGCCTCCGCCATGGGTTGGATGGAACATTCTACAGGAGCCACAGGGCAGTGGGGCCAAACAGGACTCTGAGAGCCTCACAGCGGGCAGCAGCTATGAGGATAATGGATGATTTTGTGTGCTTTTAACTCTGATTTTTGAAAATTACCTTTTTTTCACCTTTTGTCCAGAACAATTTCAAGTGAGGACATGCCTAGTTTCTGGCAGTGAGTGAGGTCAAGGTTGGAGGCGGTGGACACTGTTTCTCATTCTTCTCCCAGAGCTTGCTACAGAGTTGGTTTCCCCGAGACCCTTGGACACCACGTTCAGAAACTGTGTTTATAAAAATGAAACTGCAGATCACTTGCCCACTTCTGGATCAGCTTGTTGTTTCCTAGCAGCTATCTTTGGCTTTGAGATGGGAATTCAATGCACTCCAAAGTATAAAGTCATCCTTTAGAGAATGCACACAGCTTAGTCAAATACATTTGCTCGTAAAAACTCTGGCTCTTCAATAAGCACTGAACCAAAGATAGGTATATTCTCAGTACCTGTCATTGAAAATGCTCTTTGAACACCCCCTGAAGCGATTCAAGTTTAGGTCCATGTACAATATAGCTTTTGTTCAGCAGTTTTATTTTAATCTGAATGTGCAAAGACTTTCACCAACTATTCTTTATGGGCCTGCATGCCACATAATGTTGACAAACCAGCACTATATTGACGCATAAAAGCCTTTCTAGTCAAACAAGTAGGCATGGCTATCTATTTTTCCCCTTAATATGAATGTGAATCTTGTACTTCCTGGTTCAGATAGTTTGAAACCTTACAATGGGCTGTCTTTGTACTTGCTAGAAATGCACCTCATTTAACTCTGCAGGCATTTGATGCAGGAGTGCATCCATTGCCACCCATCAAGACATCGGAGCCGTCTCCTGCTTAATGGCCTGTTGGAGTTCTGTGACTGTGAGTTCTAAACTCAGAGGACTTTGGGGGGACACCAGCTGCTATGTGAGATGTCTGATCTCACTGACACCACCGTGTGGGCGAGAATGCATGTAGGCACTGGCTTGGCAGTCCAGCTTGGCCACCGGCGCACAGTGCCACACACTGCCTGCCATGTGAGTGAGCCATCTGCATCATCCAGCTAAGTGGAACCCAGATGATAGTACCTTCAGTGGATTTTTGACTAAAACATAAGATGCCCCAACAAAAATAGCCCAGCTCAGCATTTTGTTCAGAAGGAATTTTGGAGGGTCACGGGGCAGGATGTTCATTAAAAGATTGATGAAAGAACCAGGGAGTACAGATGCTAGTGGTAGGATGATATATGTCTTATAAACCCACGGTAATCACAAATGTGACTCCCACTTTCCAGCTATCAAGGCAAAATCACTGGGACCCACGTGGTGCACTTCTACATAAGCTCTTTCCAAGAGTCTACAGCCATTCTGTGACTTTGTCTTTTCTTGGAAGCTTCTCTTGAACTTACCTGTCACGTGCATGTCTGTGAAAGTACAGTTTGCCCTTTCTTCCCCCACACAGCTCAGGACTGGAGCCCTGGCTCTCTGTGCATCGCTGGTTCTCTAGCTTCTCACCCCTGGAGTACCAGTCTTTGCTGCTGTACCATCTTTTCCCCTCCCACTTATTAGCCAAATTTGTTTCTCCTTCTTCTGTACGCTACCTTTCTTTGAACTGAATCGTAATTGATTATGAACATTTTATTTAGAGCAAAGTTTCGAATGGTAATTGCTGTGCATGTCTGGAGCAAGGAAAGAACTTCTTGGGTAGTTTGCTTGGAGAAATTATTGTGCAGAGCATTTCACAGAAATGAAATAGGAATCCTCTGCACTTTGGTTAAACAGAGCAGGTGGGTGCAGCCAGGTGATGGGGAAGACGTGACGGGAATTAACCTCCTCCACATGGGTTTTTTTCCAAGCAATGACTACAAGATTTGTTCTTTACAAGTATTTTTTAAAGATTTATTTATTTATTTAAAAGAGTTACAGAGAAGGAAGGCAGAGGTGGAGATAGAGAGAGTTCTTTCATCTGCTGGTTCACTCCCCAATGGCTGCAGTGGCCAAGGCTTGGCTAGGCTGGAGCCAGGAGCCAGGAGCCAGGAGCCAGGAGCCAGGAGCCAGGAGCCAGGAGCTTCTTCCGGGTCTCCCACATAGGTGCAGGTTATCAAGGACTTGGGACATCCTCTGCTGCTTTCCCAGGAACATTAGTAGGGAGCTTGATCAGAAGTGGAGCAACCAGGACACTAACTGGTGTCTGTATGGGATGCTGGCACTGCAGGCAGCAGCTTTACCAGCTAATGCCACACTGCTGGCCCCTACAAGTGTTTTTTAATAACCATCTTTGTAAATTCAATTTAAAGCCATCTTGTTGGGATAGGTGGTGTGGCACAGTGAGTTACCACTGCATAATATATTTCTATCTCATTGAAGTGCCAGTCCGAGTCGCAGTAGCTCTGCTTTCAATCCAGCTCTGTGCTAATGTACCTGGGAAGGCAGTAGATGATCGCTCAAGTACCTGAGTTCCTGCTACCCACACAGGAGATCTGAATGAAGTTCTTGTGTCCTGGCTTTCAACCTGGCCCAGTTCCAGCTGTTGTAGTTATTTGGAGGAGTAAACCAGTGGGTGGAATATCAATCTCTCTTTCTGTGTCTCTGCAGTTCAAATAAATAAATGAATAGATACATAAATCTTTTAAGAAAATAGTTACCCTGTCTAAAGTAAACCTTTGTCCGCTGCTAACACTACTATCATTATTAGTTCCAGCACTCCTTTTCCCTTTATAGCATGAATGTCAGTTTCTTTGTGAGCACTATAATCAAAACATTTATGTGATGTCGTAAGTTAGGTTTGGTAGTTACTATTGCTTATTTGATTCCTTAAAGACTCCTCCACTAGAGAGTAAGCTTTTTTGGGAACAGGTGGGGCATTGCTCTGCTATCTTTCTGTGCTACTGATTCAGAAGCACAAAGCATAGATCTGGACATACAGGGGGTCTTTGAAAGGTTCGTGAAAGGTTCGTCTAGCAGGAACAAACACCGTATTTATGGTGAAGCTTGGGTGGACGGATGATAAAGTCACTGAAGCTTTATGAAAAGTGTATGTAGACAATATTCCGAAGAAATCAGCAGTGTGTAAGTGGATAATTCATTTTAAATAGAGATGAGAATGTATTGGAGATGAAGCCCACCATGGCAGACCATCCACTTCAATTTGCCAGGAGAAAACCTCGTTCAAGCCATAATTAAAGAGGACTGGTAATTAACAGCAGGAGTACTACTGAGCACCACAGCCATTTCAGTTCATTCTGCTTAGAGAATTAAGAGTGAAAAATTAAAGTGGAGCAAAATTTCTGCTCGATGTGCCAAAACTGATCCCTGAGATCAGCTCCAGACAGCAGCAAAGCTTTCGATGGGGATTTTGACAAGTGAGATCAAGATCCTGAGGCATTTCATTGAAGAGTTATAATAGGAGATAAACCATGGCTTTAGCCAGGATAATCCTGAAGACAAAGCACAATTAAAACCATGGCTACCAAGAGGTGGAATTGGTCCAGTCGGAGCAAAAGGGTTGGGATGCTCAAGTCATTTTGCTTGCCAGTTTTCTGGAAGGCCAAAGAATGATAACATCCGCGTATCGTGAGTGTGTTTGGACAGCTAGCCAAAGCTTTAGTAGAAGCATGCCTGTGAAATCTTCACCAGAGAGTCTCCACATGCAGTGCCCCTAGTCCTTCTTCTCATCGAATGAGGGTAATTTCCATGGCAAAGCATTAGGCATCCGCCTTAAAGTCGTGACTTGGTCCCTTCTGACTTCTTTTCATTTCCTAATCTTAAAAACATCTTTAAAAAACACTTTTTCCGGGCCGGCGCCGCGGCTCACTAGGCTAATCCTCCGCCTTGCGGCGCCGGCACACCGGGTTCTAGTCCCGGTCGGGGCGCTGGATTCTGTCCCGGTGCCCCTCTTCCAGGCCAGCTCTCTGCTGTGGCCAGGGAGTGCAGTGGAGGATGGCCCAAGTGCTTGGGCCCTGCACCCCATGGGAGACCAGGAGAAGTACCTGGCTCCTGCCATCGGATCAGCGCGGTGCTCCGGCCGCAGTGTGCCGGCCGCAGCGCGCCGGCCGCGGTGGCCATTGGAGGGTGAACCAACGGCAAAGAAAGACCTTTTTCTCTGTCTCTCTCTCACTGTCCACTCTGCCTGTCAAAAAAAAAAAAAAAAAAAACCACTTTTTCTTCAATTAATGATTTTATTTATTTATGTGAAAGGCAGAGTGATGGGGGCAGAAGGGGAGAGAGAAGGTGAGAGGAGCGGGGGAGGGGAGGAAGGGGGAGAGGGAGAGCGAGAGGAAGGGAGAGATCTTTTATACGTGGGCTTAATCCCCAAGTGGCTGCAATACTTGGAGCTGAGCCAGGCCAAATCCAAGAGCCAGGAATTCCATCCAGGTCTCCCACATTGGTGCTGGGGACCCCTGCAGTTAGGCCATCATCTGCCCTCCCAGATGCATTATCAGAAAGCTGGATTGGAAGCAGAGTAACTTTAACAAGAACAGGTTCCCCAGTATGGGATGTGGGTGTCCCAAACAGCGGCTTAACCCACTGCAACACAATGCCTGC
Organism: Oryctolagus cuniculus; assembly: GCF_051225735.1. Taxonomy (NCBI): domain Eukaryota; kingdom Metazoa; phylum Chordata; class Mammalia; order Lagomorpha; family Leporidae; genus Oryctolagus; species Oryctolagus cuniculus. Next base: position 160,589,919 of record NC_142870.1, read on the forward strand.
TCCATGAAGGACAATTCCTAGAAGACTCAATTGACATGGTTACATTCTCAGGACCCTGTGTTTAGGGATGGACTAAATGATGGGGTCTTTTTTATTTTTGTCTTTTAATTCCATTTTAAAAGATTTATTTATTTATTTGAAAGGCAAAGTTATGCGTTGGTGGAGAGGAGGAGATATCTTCCATCTGATGGTTCACTCCCCAGATGCCCACAACAGCCAGGCCAAAGCCAGATGCCAGGAACTTTATACATATCTCCCACATGGATGGCAGAGGCTGAAGTATTAGGGCCATCTTCTCCTGATTTCCATGGGGGTATTAGCAGGGAGCTGGGTTGGAAGTGGAGCATCCAGGACTCGAACCAGTGCTCATATGGAATACTGGCATTGCAGGTGGTAGCTTAATCTACTGTGCCACATACTAGCCCCTGAATTCCATTTTTTGAAGAATGCTTTTCTTGCACCTTGAGTATAGTAGGTGCTTAATTAAAAACTTATCGGGGTCGGCACTGTGGCATAGCTGGTAAAGCCACCTCCTGCAGTGCTAATATCCCATATGGGCACCGGTTGGAATCACGACTGTTTGACTTCTGATCCAGCTATCTACTAAGGCCTGGGAAGGCAGTAGAAGATGGCCCAAGTCCTTGGGCCCCTGCACCCATGTGGGAGACCTGGAAGAAGTTCTGGCTCCTGGCTTTGGATCGGTGCAGCTCTAGCAATTGCAGCCAATTGGGGTGTGAACCAGTGGATGGAAGACCTCTCTCTCTCTCTCTCTCTCTCTCTCTTTCTCTGCCTCTTCTTCTCTCTCTGTGTAACTCTGACTTACAACTAAATAAATAAATCTTTTTAAAAAAGGTTATCAACCAAATGCTGGTAATGTAATCAAAACTATCATAACAGCATTCTTATAGCTAAAATAATAAGTCTATAATATAATGTGGGCATTGGGCCACCAGAATATTTCATGGGTACTATTTTCATAAAAAGGTACAAAGACAGCTATAGCAAAGTTTGTCCAGAAGAAAGGCTGACAGTAGTGATTTCTCTGGTCATATTTTATATTTCTCAATTCTAGACATACCAGGAAAAAGTATTTGAGTATTAACAAGGTATCTTAGCAAAAACTCATAGACTTATTTTCTTATAAACAACAGAAAATCATTTCACACAGTTCTGCATACTGGAAATTGTAAGATCAAGATGACAGTAAATTTGGTATCTGGTGAGAACTGGTTTCCTGACTCTTAGATGACCATCTTTTTCCTATAATCTCACATGATGGAAAGGGTAGGGAATCTCTCTGAGGCTCCAATCCTATTGCCAAGGGTGCTATGTTCATGAACTAATTACTCTCCAAAGACCTTACCTCCCAATGACATAATCTTTGAGGTTAGGATTTCAATATATGAGTGTTGGGAGACACATTCAGAGCATAGCATGAGGACCATTCTTTCTTTTTTAAAGATGTATTTATTTATTTATTTGAAAGGCAGAGTTGCACAGAGAGAGAGAGAGAGAGAAAGAGAGAGAAGTGGGGGGGGGGAGAGAAGCCTTCCATCTGCTGGTTCACTCCACAGTTGGCCACAACGGCGGGAGCTGTGCTGATCCAAAACCAGGAGCCTCTTCTGGGTCTCCCATATGGGTGCAGGGGCCCAAGGACTTGGGCCATCTTCTATGCTTTCCCAGGCCATAGCAGAGAGCTGGATCAGAAGTGGAGCAGCTGGGACTTGAACCAGCGCCCGTATGGGATACCAGCACTGCAGGAGGTGTCTTAAACTGCTACACCACAGCACCAGCCTTAAGAACCATTCTTAACATTTTAAAAATAAAAGTCTTTAAGATCCCAAGAAATGAACTGATTTTGCATGTTGTGTTTATGAAGTCATGATGGGAAGGGAGTGGCAAGGGTTTGGGCAGAGCTATTTTTAGGTTTTTTAAATTTTTAGCATTCTAGTACATATTTTGAGCACATGATTTTGGAAGGAACTATAGATGGTGAATTTGGGGTTTAGTGTCCTCATGGCCACCTATGTGATCAGTGACCTCATTTAGACATTCTAAGACTCATTCCCCCTACTCCATAAGTTGGAGATAATAATTCCAAGATTTTAAATAATTATGTATGTGAAATGTTACTCATAGCAGCTTAACATATACCAATGTCCTGATGAGTAATCCAGGAATCCCTATTCTATGATTCTGTGATTATAAAAATTAAACATCAACATTTGCCCCAAATTTTTACATAATGCTTGTTATTTTCCCCAAATTAGTAAACAGCAAGACAGGATGACACATAAAATAGATTAAATCTAGTTTTGTTTCATTTACTTTTACTTCTTTTCACGTACATTCATGTATAATAATGTACATAAATCTTAAATTCATAGCTTGATGAATATTTTTGATCCATATGCACATGTGTAATCACCCCACTATAAAAATACAGGACATTTCCTATACCACCAATGGCTCCCTCATGTCCCACTCAGTTAATACCACCTCCAACAATAACTACTACTGTAACCCTATCCTCTATTGAGTAATTGTTTCCACTTTTCAATTTCATATGAGCAAAGTCACCCAGCAGGTTTTACTTTGTGTTTTACACCTCACGTATGTACATGTTTTTGCATGAGTGATCATGCCATTTTAATGAGCAGTCCTGAACTTGACAGAATTCTTTTCAGAAATAAATATATCACCTCATCTCCTCCCAAAATATTTGTCCGCTTTCCCCTGAATAGAGTCTGGGTGTACTCATTATTCCTCGTGTACCTTTCTGCACGGTTGTCTTCTGTTTGCTCTCTGTGATGACCCCCTCTTTATTTCTGCCCTTTGAAGGGCCTGCTCATCATATCTAATTACATAACCTAAGTCCAGCTCCATTTTGCGGTGCTATCAGATAAATAGCGACGCCTTATATGCTGGCAGTCAGGCATGAAAGAGCGCGGGGAACTGAAATTTTCACAGGTCCAGTGTCAAGGGCTTGCTGCTATCCCAAGGGTAAAATTGGTGCATTTGTTTCTGCACTGCTGATTTCATCATTCAGTTTGATTTCCTTAGGGAGCAGAGTGTTGAATGTCCCTCAGGGTCAGGTTTTGGAGTATTTTTACTTTAATTACTACAGACAAGGAGGAGGAAGTGAGAAAGCCTAAAATAGAAGAGAAATAAATTTAACTGCTCCATAATATGGCTAGCATGACTCTTGTATTATATTAAAGACCTGGCACAAATCTGACTCGACATTTTGCATTATGGGGATCTAATGTCGTTAAACATTTAAATTCTGTGACTAATTGTTCTTGTTTTATTCCCATGCTAACTACAAATTGTTATATTATAGATTGGCATGAGCTTTACCTTAATAAATATATGGAGGTACTTCAGAAAGTTTGTGGAAAAATAGAATTACAATAGAAGTTTATTGTGGGGGCCGGCACCACGGCTCATTTGGTTAATCCTCCATCTGCAGCACAGGCATCCCATATGGGCAGTGGTTCTAGTCCCGGTTGGGGCACCGGATTCTGTCCCGGTTGCTCCTCTTCCAGTCCGGCTCTCTACTGTGGCCGGGAAAAGCAGTGGAAGATGGCCCAAGTCCTTGGACCCTGCAGCACCCGCATGGGAGACCAAGAAGAAGCACCTGGCTCCTAGCTTTGGATTGGAGCAGCGCTGGCCATTGTGGCCATTTGAGGAGTGAACCAATGGAAGGAAGACCTTTCTCTCTGTCTCTCTCACTGTCTGTAACTCTAACTGTCAAATAAATAAATAAAATTTAAAAAAAGAAGTTTATTGTGATGCATAAAATGAATTTAAATACAGGCACAGCTTTGTACTTTTTTTTTTTTTTTTGACAGGCAGAGTGGACAGTGAGAGAGAGAGAGACAGAGAGAAAGGTCTTCCTTTACTGTTGGTTCACCCTCCAATGGCCGCCGCGGCCGGCGCACCACGCTGATCCGATGGCAGGAGCCAGGAGCCAGGTGCTTTTCCTGGTCTCCCATGGGGTGCAGGGCCCAAGCACCTGGGCCATCCTCCACTGCACTCCCTGGCCACAGCAGAGAGCTGGCCTGGAAGAGGGGCAACCGGGACAGAATCCGGCGCCCCAACCGGGACTAGAACCCGGTGTGCCGGCGCCGCTAGGCGGAGGATTAGCCTAGTGAGCCACGGCGCCGGCCAACAGCTTTGTACTTAATATGTATTTTCCCCACTGCTCATAGAGCTCGTTCCAAATTAATTAATTGGTATAGAGTTTGTGTACATCAGTCTTTGTGAGACTCAGTTGTTTGAGACTGATCCTGGATCAGAACAACTTTGTTGCACTGGAATTTCTGAGTCTGCCAGGTTGAGGATCTGTCCCCAAGATATGTCTAGCTTGTCTCAGGCAACACCCTAATGAGAAGACTGCACTCAATGCCAAGATTCCTCCGTCAGAACCGAATGTTTATTTGCTCAGCTTTGGGGTGGTTGCCCGCAGTCACGTCTCTTCTGGAATTGTGTTTGCTGAAGACAGTCACCTTACCCAGGCTCGTGTCCCTTACCAGCATACCCCATGGCCTTAACTGGTCAGTTAGGAGAATAAAGGCTCTGTTCACTTTTTCTAACCGTGACAGTGCTGATGTCCAGCTTCACAGTCCCCAGTGGAGCCAGGTGAGATCCTTTTTGAGATCTGTTCTTGACCAGTCGATGGATCACTTTTACCACTGCTGTTCAGTGTTTTACTGGGGTCCTAACCAGAGCAATTAACCATGATAAAGAAGTAAAGGCATTTAAATTGGAAAAGAGGAAGTCAAACTTGTTTGCAGATGGCATGATCTCATACATAAAAAACCTGTTAAGTTCCATTGAAAAAACGGTTAGAACTAATAAACGAATTCACTAAAAATGAAGGCTACAAGATCAACATAGAAAAATCAGTAGCATTTCTGTAAATCAATACCGACCCAGATAAAAAAGAAAACAAGAAAACAATCTCATTTGTAATGGGTGTAAAAAATGCAAAATACCTAAGAATAAATCTATTTATTTATTTTTAATTTTTTAAGGAATAGAAATTTCATAAGTACAACTTTAGGAATATAGTTATTCTTCCCACCATACCTGCCCTCCCACCTACACTCCCACCCCTCCTCCCCCTCCCTCTCCCCTTGCCAGTCCCGTTCTGCATTAAGATTCATTTTCAATTAACTTTGTACACAGAAGACCAGCTCTGTACTAAGTAATGATTTCAACAATTTTTACACACACACACACACACACACTCACAAAAACTGTTTGAGAACTAGTTTTACAGTTAACTCTCTTAATACAACTCATTGAGGACAGAGGTCCTGCATGGGTAGTTAGTACACAGTGACTTCTGTTGTTGATTAATTAATATATTTATTTATTTTAATAAAATTGTATCACTTAGAAGCATTCAGAATGTCAACAAAACAGCTGCAACTTTTTTTTTTTGAAATTATAGTGATATTCAGTTAACAGAGCAAAAATTATTTCATACAAGCTGCGTCGGAGACAACTGAAGATGAAAGAAATACCATCCCCATATATAACTAATCTGTGCTGTGCACCAACAAGAACATGCTTTAAATTTACATGCTAATTTACATTCCACACACTGTACCAGGCAAAGTTAGTGGCTATTGAAAATACCACCAGGACAGGGCTATCTAAAGACACATTCAGTAGTATGTTAGCTATACAAAAACAAAGACACTGTACAGTTTATTTTTTTAAAGATTTATTTATTTGAAAGAGTTACACAGAGAGAGGAGAGGCAGAGAGAGAGAGACAGAGAGAGAGAAAGAGAGAGAGGCCTTCCATCCGATGGTTCACTCCCCAATTGGCTGCAACGGCCAGAGCTGCACCAGTCCAAAGCCAGGAGCCAGGAGCTTCTTCCGGGTCTCTCACATGGATGTAGGAGCCCAAGGACTTGGGCCATCTTCTACTTCTTTCCCAGGCCACAGCAGAGAGCTGGATCGGAAGTGGAACAGCCGGGTCCCAAACCCATACCCATATGGGATGCAGGCGCTAAGGCCAGGGTGTTAACCCCCTGCACCACAGTGCCGGCCCTGATACAATACAGTTTAAAAACAAATATTAGGCCCTTAGGCCAGCGCCATGGCTCACTAGGCTAATCCTCCGCCTGCAGCGCCAGCACCCCGGGTTCTAGTCCCGGTTGGAGTGCCAGATTCTGTCCTGGTTGCTCCTCTTCCAGTCCAGCTCTCTGCTGCAACCCGGGAAGGCAGTGGAGGATGGTCCAGGTCCTTGGGCCCTGCACCCACATGGGAGACCAGGAGGAAGCTCCCAGCTCCTGGCCTCAGATCAGTGCAGCGCGCTGTCCGTGGTGGCCACTTGGGGATGAACCAACAGAAAAAGGAAGACTTTTCACTCTGTCTCTCTCTCTCTCTCTCACTGTCTAAATCTGCCTCTCAAAAAAAAAAAAAAAAGCAAATCTTACACATCCTTTCTTTTCGATTTTTTTTTCTTTAAAAAATGAGTTGTGTACAAGGAGATTAAATGCTTTATAGACAAGAAAGAAATGTGCTAGAACCTAGAACCAACTTATCCCTCATAATCCTCTTATTTATCTTCTTCCTCCTCATCCTCTTCCTCTCCTTCATCTTCCTCCTCTTCTTCCTTTTTCTTGCTCTGTTCAGCCTTGACAACTCTGTTTTTGCTGCATCAGGTTTCCTTCAGCTCAGTACGCACCAATATCCTTTTCGTATTTCTCCTTCAGCCTGGCAGACTTCTCTTCGTAAGTCTGCTTGTCATCGGCAGCAGTGTCGTTCCACATCTCTCCCAGTTTCTTTGCACATCACCAATGGATAGGCCAGGATGTTCTCCTTTGATTTTGGGGTGATACTCAGAACAGAACAAGAAAAATGCCGAAGGAGGCCTGTTGGGTGCATTGGGATCCTTGAACTTCTTTTTTGTCTCCTCTTTAGGTTGGATATAAGTTTTCATTTCTCTTTCATAATGAGCCTTGTCTGTCTTTGCCATGTCTTCAGATTTTCCCTTCTCTTTAGTAGACACGGCCTTCCACCTCTCTGAGAACTTCTTAGAAAACTTTGAGAAGTTGATGGAAGCATCTGGGTGCTTCTTCTTGTGCTCCTCTCAGCAAATTTACACACAAAGAATGCATATGATGACATTTTGCATCTTGGCTTCTTAGGGTCTCCTTTGCTCATCTTTAGTTATTTTTCCTCAGTGAGGTACAGAGTTGCCCAGTACCCATCTGGCTCTCACTTCCCCCAGTTCTATCTCTATGGAGCTTAACGTACTGCAATCCTTTTGTTAATTTAACAATTAACACTCTTATGTATGACACCAGTGACCACTCAAGCCTCTTGACATGAGCTTCCTAGGTTATGGAAGCCTTTTGGGTCCACAAACTCCATCAATATTTGGACAAGGCCACAAGCAAAGTGGAAGATCTCTCCTCCCTTTAGAGAAAAGTGCATTCTTCTTTGATGGCCACTTCTTTCCGCTGGGGTCTCAATCACAGAGATCCTTCATGTAGAATACTTTTTGCCACAGTATCTTTGCTTTTCATGTCTGAAATGCTCTCACGGGATTTTCAGCCAGACCAGGAAGCCTGAAGGGCTGATTCTGAGGTCAGAGTATTACTTAAGTGATGGTCATTCTATGAGTCTACTGTGTGGACTGCTTCCCATGTTGGAACATTCTCTCCTTTTTATTTTTATCTACAATTATTACCAGGCACGAACTTATTTCTAAGGGTACAGTTTAAAAAATTGTCATGGGACTCCAAATCCCATTAAGCTTGGTGGTACAAATGCCATCTTTATTATTAAAGTGATCATATTAAGTGTTAGAGTGAACATATAGATAGGGTTAAGTGTTAAAGTGATCATATAAATAGGATCGAGTGCCTGGTAATAATAATAGGAATAAATTTACCTAAGGAGGTAAGAACTCTACAGTGAAAACTGTAATATACTGAGAAAGAGATTGAAGAGGACACAGGGTGCCATTCTAGGCAGCAGAAAGTGACACAGTGCACCTCTTCTCTGCTTCTGCTCCTGCCAGCATCATAGTCAGAGTCAGGGCAATGTGTGGGGCAAAGAACAGATCCCCTACATCCTGCGGAAATTTGTGGGCATTAGTCCCAGAGCTAAGTTTACACACTCTGAGATGGGGGGATCTGCCTTAGCTTCTGGGAGTTAACACCAGAAGCAGTCCAAAAAAAAAATTTGCTTCCACCCAGGGAGATTTGGGTAATGACCTCATTATACCATGTAAGACCAGGACTGTGACAATTCATTCTAAATTTCCTGGTGCCACTGGACTCTACCCAGTGGACATAGGGAAGCACCTATCTGCATTCTGTCTCTGGACTCATGGCCTCCAAAGTAAAATCATTCATATACCTTGTAGTCACCCTGTAAACAAGATAAAGTTCACATTCCCTAGTCTTAATACTAGGGTTGTTGGTATTATAAGGTATAACACCAGTTGGAATCTCCTAGCAGGACCTGAGGAAGGGTCTATCTGCATTACCTAGTACCAGAGCCACAGCAATTGGTGCCATAAGCTGCAGCATCACTCAGGATTGCTAATAGAACAAGGAGACGGGCTGGCACTGTGGCTCAGCGGGTTAATGCCCTGACCTGAGGCGCCGGCATCCCATATGGGCACCGGTTCGAGTCCCGGCTGCTCCACTTCCAATCCAGCTCTCTGCTATGGCCTGGGAAAGCAATAGAAGATGGTCCAAGACCTTGGGCCCCTGCACCCGCATGGGAGACCTGGAAGAAGCTCCTGGCTCCTGGCTTCGGATCAGCACAACCCTGGCAGTTGCGGCCAACTGTGGAGTGAATCATCGGATGGAAGACCTCTCTCTCTCTTTCTCTTTCTCTGCTTCTCCTCTCTCTGTGTAACTCTGACTTTCAAATAAATAAATAAATCTTAAAAAAAATAAAAAGAACAAGGAGACAGCCATGCCTATGACCCTCAGCACCAAGAACAAGGCTCTGACTATCAAATTCTCCAGGGAGACTGATACTGCACTCTCTGTGGAACAAAGATACACACCCAAGGAAACTCTTGTTCATCTCAAAGCCACACTCCTATCCTTATGAACTGCAGCACAACTGACATTGATTACGACAAAATAAATCACTCCAAGACTATACTCCTGGGCTCACCCAAAACCAAAGCAGAAGGAACACGCCAAGTGACACCCTGCATTCCGGCTCAACCATGAACTCTTTTCCAATAAAACCTACTCCTTTAAGAAGGGACAAGTACACCAGTTGGTCAGATTTCCACATAGGAACCCAGGAGACATGAAGAAGCAAGGTAGCATGACACCTCCAAAGGAACACAATAATCCTTTAGAATTAGATCCTGAACTGAAGGAAACTATGAAATGACAGAGAATTCAAAATAATGATTGTAAAGAAACTCAGTGAGACACAACAGAATACAGATAGACAAATAAATGAGGAAATCAATGAGCTGTATGAATGAAAATATTGCTAGGGAAGAACTCATTAGGAAGAACCAAATAGAAATTTTGGAGATGAAATCTTCATTCAGTGAAATAAAATAATGATGGAGAACTTTAAGTGGAAGAAAGAATTTCTGACCTACAGGATAAGAATTTTGAAATAACCCAATCAGATAAAGATAAAGAGAAAAGATTAATAAAGAATGAAGAAACGCCTATGGGAGATATGGGATACCATTAAGTGATCAAATATGCCTACTATAGACATTTCTGAAGGCAAGGAAAAAGAAAAAGGTGTTGAAAACCTGCTAAATGAAATAATAGTTGAAAATTTCCCAGGTATTGAAAAAGACATGGGCATTTAAATGCAAGAAACTCAAACAATCCCAAGCAGACTAAACCAAAAAAGTCTTTTCCAAGACATTTTGTCAAATTGTCAAAAATTAAAGACAAGGAAAGAATCCTAAACTAGTAAGAGGAAACTGTCAAGTTACATATAAAAGAAAAGCAAATAGATTAATGTGACTTCTCAGTGCAACTCCACAGGCCAGAAAAGAATGGGATGATTTATTCAAGGGCTTAGGAGAAAAAACTTCCAACCAAGAATATTATATCCATCAAAGCTATCCTTTAAAAGGGAAGGAGAAATATTTTCCAGGTAATCAAAAGCTGAGAGAATTCACCACCACCAGACCAGCCTTACAACATATTCTGAAGGGTGTCCTGCATTAGAAGTAAAAATGAAACACATGTCATCACCAGATTCACTAACAGAGTAGGCAGTATCATTATCCAATCAACAAAATGGCATATCTTATTCTTATTTACATTGAATATAAATGGATTAAATTTGCCAACCAAAAGACTTGTTTGCTGAATGGATTAAAAAACATGACCCCACTATATGCTGCTTACAAGAAACTCATTTCACAAACAAATATAAACACAGACTGAATATGAAGTGTTGGAAAAAGATATAGCAGGCACAGGGCTGGTGCTGTGGAGTAGTAAGCTATGTCTCCACCTGCAGTACCTGAATCCCATATAGGCACTGGTTCATGTTCTGGCTGCTCTTCATCAAATCCAGCTCTCTGTTAATGGCCTGGGAATGCAGTGGAAGACAGCCCAGTTACGTGGGCCCCTACACCCAAGTGGGAGACCTGGAAGAAGCTCCTGGTTCCTGGCTTCAGGTTATTTTGGCTCTGGCTGTTGCAGTCATTTGGGGGAATGAAGATGGAATATCTTTCTCTCTGTCTCTCCCACTCTCTGCCTGTAACTCTGCCTCTCAAATAAATAAATGTGCCTTTTTTAAAAAAAATCAAGAATCCAAAATATTTTTAAAAAAGATATACCAGGCAAATGGAAATCAAAAGTGAGCAGGTATAACTATCCTGATATCAGATAAAGCAGACTTTAAATAAAAAACTGTAAGGACCAGCACTGTGGCATACAAGGTTAACCTCTGCCTGAAACACTGCCATCATATATGGGCACTGATTTGTGTCCTGGGTGCTCCACTTCTGATCTAGGCTCCCTGCTAATGGCTTGAGAAAACAGCAGAAGATGGCCCAAATGCTCGGGCCCCTGTACCCATGTGGGAGTCCATGAAGAAACTGCAGGTTCCTAGCTTTGGCCTGGCCCAGCCCCAGCTGTTGCAGTCATCTGGGGAGTGAACCAGCAATGGAAGATCTCTCTCTCTCTCTCTCTCTCTCTCTCTCTCTCTCTTTCTCTGCCGCTCCTCCTCTCTCTTAATTCTGTCATTCAAGCTAATATAAAAACTTTTAAAAATTCCTTCAAAAAATAAAAAACTATAAAAAGAAATAAAGTAGGGCAATATATTTTTATAAAAGGTTATTCAGCATGAAGAAATAACAATCATAAATATAAATGCATCCAATACAAGACCTCCCAGATATATACAGCAAATACCATTAGGCCTAAAGGAAGAGACAGACTCCAATACAATAACAGTGAGTGATTTCAACAATCCACTATCATCAATGGACAGGTCATACAGACAAAAACAAATCAATAAAGATACATTGGAATTGAAACATACCTTGAGCAAATGGACCTAAGAGACATTTACAGGATATTTCACCAAACAGCTACAAAATACACATCTTCTCATCAGCACATGGAACATTTTCTAGGGAAGTCCACATTTTAGGCCATAAATCAAGTCTGAGCAAATTTAAAAAGACTGGAACAGTGCCGTGTATCTCCTCAGACCATAAAAGAATAAAAGTGGAAATCAACAGCAAGAACAATAGAACACTCATAAGTACTTGGAAATTAAACAACATGCTGCTGAATGATCATTGAAGAAATTAAGAAAATCAGAAACTTCCATGAAATAAATGAAAATGAAAACACAATATATCAAAACTTGTGGGATACAGACACAGCAGTGTTAAGGGGGAAAGTTTATAGTGTTAAGTACTTATATTTAACAAAGGGAAATGTCTCAAATTAAAGATCGAAGGTGCATCTTATGGACTTAGAAAAGAATGAACCAAACCCCAAATCAGCAGGTGAAAAAAAATAAGGATCAGAATACAAATAAATGAAATCGAAAGTAAAAAAAATTACAAAAAATTAACAAAACAAAAAGTTGGTTTTTGAGATGATAAGCAAAATAGATAAACCTCTAGCCAGACTAACAAAGTAAAAAAGAAGAAAAACTCTAATATACTTAGATGAAAAAGGAGACATTACAACCAAAACCACTGAAATACAAAGAATCATAAGAAACTACCATGAAGAACTATATACTAATAAACTAGAAAATGTCAAAGAAATGGATAAATTCGTGGATTCATATAAACTACCAAGATTAGGTCAAGAAGATATAGACAACCTAAGCAGACCCATAACAACCAATGAGATTGAAACAGTAATCAAAATTCTTCCATCAAGGAAAGTCCAGGTCCTGATGGCTTTACTATTGAATTTTACAAAACATTAGAAGAGAAAATAACCCCAATGCTCTTCAAACTATTTCAAAATTTTGAACTGGATGGAACTCTGCCAAACTCATTTTATGAAGGCAGCATTACTTTGATTCCAAAATCTAATACATGACATTAAAAGAAAACTTTAGGCTATGTCCTTAATGGACATAGATGCAAAGATTCTCAGCAAGATTCTAGCAAATTAAATCTAAAACCATGTCAAAAAAGATTGTATATCAGGCTGGTGCTGTGTCATAATAGGTTAAGGATCTGCCGGTGGTGCTGCCATCCCATATGGGCACCAGTTGGAGTTCCAACTGCTCCACTTATGATCCAGCTCTCTGCTATGGCCTGAGAAAGCAGTAGAAGATGTCCCAAGTCCTTGGTCCCCTGCAACCATGTAGGAGACCTGAAAGAAACTCTTGGCTTCTGGCTTTGGATCAGCCCAGTTCTAGCCATTGCAGCCATTTGGGAAGTGAGCCAGCGGATGGAACACCTCTCTGTGCTTCTGCCTATCACTGTGCCTTTCAGCTAAATAAATAAATTTTAAAAAAGATTATGTATCATGCTCAAGTGGGGTTTATCCCAGAAATACAAGGTCTATTTAACATTTGCAAATCAATAAGCATTCTAAACCACATCAATAGAGTGAAGAACAAAAAACATATGATCATCTTTAATAGTTGCAGAGAAAGCATTTGATAAGATTCAACACCCTCATAATAAAAACTTCACAAATTAGGTATAGAAGGAACATTTCTCACAATTATAAAGGCTATGTATGACACACCAATAGCCAATATCATACTGAATGAGGAAAAGCTGAAAGCATTTCCCCTCAGATCTGAAATAAGACAAGAATGTCCACTTTTGCCTCTCTTATTCAATAGAGTACTATAAGTTTTAGCAGAGCAGTTGGGGAGGAGAAAGAAATCAAGGACATCACAATTGGAAAAGAGGAAGTCAAATTATCCATATTTGCAGATGAAATGATGTTGTAGATGGAAAAACCCTAAACACTCCACCAAAAAAGCTGTTTTTCTTTAAGCTAGAGTGCTTATTTCATTAATATTTAAAATTAAATAATTGACATGACCAAATTTAAGTCTATCACTTTACTATTAATTTTCATTTATCTACCCAGATTTTTTTCCTTACCAGATATTTTATTTCACATAATTCTTGCACATTTTTATAAGGTATGATGCAATATTCCAACACATGTACATAAACAAATCAAACCAGGCAACGAAACTTTCCATTTTCTTATTTTTTCCTTTGTGTCTGGAGCCTACCAGCTCCTCTTTTCCAGCTCTTTATCTGTCGTTGTGAACTGCAGTCACCCCACTGTGCTGTGGAACTCTAGAACTTGCTGTTTCCATCTGCTCTGTTATCCGACTCCTCTACCTCCTCTCCTCTGCCCTTCCCAACCCCTGGCAATCACTATTGTAGCTTCAGGTTGACTTTAACTTCCACATATGGTTAGAGCATGCCATGTTTGTCTTTCCGTGTCTGGCTTATTTCAGTTAACATAATGATCTCCACTTCCATCGCTATGAATGTCAACATTTCATTCCTTTTTATTGCTAAATAATATTCCCATGGGTATGTGTTACATATGTTCCTCATCCATTTATCCTTCAATGAGCATCTAGGTTGATTCAATATCTTAGCTGTTGTGAATAGTGCTGCAGTGAACATGGAAACACATGTATGTCTTTATTATGCTGATGTCATTTCCTTTGGATATATGCCAAGAAATGAGAGCGTCCTGTTGTATCAGGAGCTCTAGTTTTAGGTGTTGGAGGAACTCTCCATAATGGCTGTACTCATTTGAATTTCCTCCAATGCTGTGCAGACTCCCTTTCCTCCACATGCTTTCCAGCATTTTTTTTCTTTTTGAAAAATGCCATTGTAACTGGAGTGAGATTATACTTCATTGCCGTTGTAATTTGCTGCTGAGGGCTGGTGATGCTGAGCACTTTATCATGTATTGGCCGTGTTTTGTGTTCTAAGATGTGGTCTATCCTTGAAAGTCTTCCATATACTGATGAAAAGAATGTGCATTCTGTAGCTCCTGAATGGAATGGTCTGTAAATGTCTGTTGAGTCCATTTGGTTGGTGGTATATTTTAACTGTGATGTTCCTTTGTTGAGTGTTTTGTCGGTATGATCTGTGAATTAATGAAAGGAAGGTTTTGAAGTCCCCACTTTCATCAATGAAAGGAAATTCATCAATATATTTCATCAACTTTTGTATTGTGATTTTTTCTCTCTCTTTTAATAATGTTGGTTTTAGAAAATTAAATGTGCCACCATTAGGTACATATACACTTTCAGTTATCATATTTTTCATTGAATGATAACTTGTTATATAGTGACCTTCTTAGTATCTTTTTACAGTTTTTGTCTTTTTTTCTTTTTACAGGCAGAGTGGACAGTGAGAGAGAGAGAGAGACAGAGAGAAAGGTCTTCCTTTGCCATTGGTTCACCCTCCAATGGCCGCCGCACCGCGCAGATCCGAAGGCAGGAGCCAGGTGCTTATCCTGGTCTCCCATGGGGTGCAGGGCCCAAGCACTTGGGCCATCCTCCACTGCACCCCCGGGCCACAGTAGAGAGCTGGCCTGGAAAAGGGGCAACTGGGACAGAATCCAGCGCCCTGACCGGGACTAGAACCCGGTGTGCCGGCGCTGCTAGGTGGAGGATTAGCCTGTTGAGCCACGGCGCCGGCCTCAGTTTTTGTCTTAAAGTCTATTTTATCTGTCGTAAGTATAGTTATTACTGCTCACTTGGTTTCTGTTTGCACTATCTTTGTCCATTCTTTTGCTTTCAGTCCATGTGTGTCTTTACTGGTGAAATGAGTTTCTTGCAGGCAGAATATCAATGAGACTTTTAAATCCCTTCAGCCATTTTATATTTCTTCTTTTGAGAAATGTATACTCAGATATTTTGCCCAGTTTTTAAACTGTATTGCTTATTTTCTTATTAGTGAATGTTTGAGTTCCATATTTATTGTGGATATTAATCCTTAGGTGATGATTTCAAATATTTTCTCCAACTGTCTCTGTTATCCCTTCCCTCTGTTGATTGTTTCTTCATGCAGAAGATTCTTAGCCTGGCACAATACCATTTGTCTATGTCTGCTTTTGTTGCCTGACCTTTATAGTTCTTACCCACCATGCCAAATTGAAGCATTTCTCCTAAATTTTCTTCTAGTAGTTTCATAGTTCCAGTTTTGATCTTTTTTTTTTTTTTGGGGGGGGGGAGCTTTTAAAAAATAAAGTGCATATAGGTAGGTGAGTATCAGGTTGCAATCTCTGCTTATGGATATCCAGTTTATTTATTTTTATTTCCCACATGGGTAGCAATGGCTGAAGTGCATGAGTCACCATCTGCTGCCTCTCAGGATGCATTAACAGGAAGCATAATTGAAAGTGGAAGTGCTAGGACACAAACTGGTACCATGATATGGGATGTGAGCATCCTAAGAGGTGGCTTTGCCCACTGCACCACAGTGCTGCCCCACCACATCATTTATTGAAGATTGTCCTTTTTTCCGGAATGTGTTTTTGAAATCTTTCTCAAAAATCAGTTGGCTGTAAATATGTGAATTAATGTCTGAGATCTCTGTTCTGTCCCATTGGTCTACATGTCCATTTTAACACTAACACCATGCTGCTTTGGTTTCAATAACTCTTCAGTAAGTCTTGAAATGTAGCATTATGATTCCTCCTGCTTTTTGAGATTGTTGTTATTGTTGTTCAAGATTTCATTGGCCATTTGTATTTTCATATGCAATTTAGAATTTTTTTCTAGTTCTATGAAGAATCTCTTTGATATTTTGATGGACATTTTATTGAATCTGTAAATTCATTTGGATGGTATGGGTTTTTTAATAATATTAATTCTTGCAATCCATGGACATGGGGGGATCTTTGATTTTGGGGGATCATCTTAGATTTCTTTCATCCATTTTATAATTTTAATTGTAGAGGTCTTTCTTTCATTTTCTTTTTAAAGTTTATTCCAAGACATTTATTATTTTTATAGCTATTGTTAATGAGGTTGCTCTTTTAATTTCTCAGTACGTTTGCTACTAGTATATAAAAATGCTATTTTTTGTGTGGTTTTTGTGTGGATTTTGCACCTTTTCTGAATTCATTTATAACTTCTAATGGTCTGTTGGGTAGATTTAGGCTTCTCTCTTTCTAGAGTCACGTCATCTGCAAATGGGAACAATTTGACTTCTCCCTTTCTTGTTTTTTTTTTTTTTAATTTCTTTCTTTTGCCTAATGTCTTTGGCCAAAACGTCTAGTATTAAATTGTATAAGAGCAGTGGGAATGGATATCCTTGTCTGTGTTCAGGCCTTAGAGAAAAGTCTTTCAACTTTTCCCCATTCAATATGATGTTGGCTGTGGGTTTATCACATATATCCTTTAGTTATTTTATTGAGATTTATTTATTTATTTGAGGGGCAGGATGAGAGAGAGAGAGAGAGAGAGAGAGAGAGAGAACTTCCATTTGCTGGTTCACTCCCCAAATGGCTCCAATGGCCGGAGCTAGGCCAGTTTGAAGCCAGGAGCCAGGAACTTCTTCTGGATCTCCCACGTGGGTACAGGGGCCACACTTGGGCCATCTTCTACTGCTTTCCCAGGTCATTATTAGGGAGCTGGATCTAATGAAGCAGCCAGTACTTGAACTGGCACCCATATGGAATGCTGGCATTGCAGGCAAAGGCTTAACCTACTATGCCATGATGCCAGCCCTAACACATATGTCCCTTATTATGTTAAGGTATGTTCCTTATATATCTAATTTGCTCAAGGTTTTTATCATTAATGATTTTTTATTTTGGAATTATTTTTTCTGTTTCTTTTGATGTAACCATATGATATTTATCCTTTATTATGTTAATGTGATGTATTATTTATTAATTTATATGTTGAATTATCCATGTGTCCCTGAGATAATTTAACTTGATCATGATAAATAACCTTTTTGTTGTGTTGTTGAATGTGATTTGCTAGTGTTTGTTAAGTGTTTTTGCATGTACATTCATCAGGGATACTGATCCATAGTTTCCTTTTTTTCTGTTGTATCCCTGACTGGTTATGGAATCAATGTAATACAGTCCTCACAGAGTGAGTTTTGGAAGGTTTCCTCGCTTTCAGGAGGGAGATTTTTTTTAGAATAATTTGTGAAGAATTAGTGTTAATTTTTCTTTAAGAGTTTGGTAGAATTCAGCAGTGAAATCATCTCATCCTGTTGTTTTGTTTGTTGGGAGACTTTTTAGTACTGATGCAATCTCAATACTATTGATGTCAGGTTTTCTTTGTCTTCATTGTTCAGTTTGATATATATTAATATACAATATATTTACATAATATTATATCCATTTCTAGCATCATATTGTAGGTGGCTACAGGGTCACTCATTCCATTCTTTCCCCAAACGTGAGCACAACATGGAGAGAGTGATTGTCTGCTTGGGGCAAGAAGAGATAGGTGGGTGCCAAGATACTGCACAGAAACCTGGGGCTGTATCTGTGACAGCTAGCGTACCCCTTCCAGATTGAGGTTCAGTAGTCTTGCAACCCAAGAGCCCATCTCACAGGCTGCAGTCAAGACCCTCATAGCCATTCTGGGTTTGAGAGAAGCACCCCACACCCCCATGCTGCTGCCATTAATTGCTGTTGAAGAAGATATAGGAAGACTATACATCAGCACCCTCCTGGAAATGGAGATGGTCTTGCAGAGACACAATATGCCGGTGAGAAGCTGGAGGTGATATAGGTTGAAACATTTGTCCATCCTATCAGGGTGCAGGTCTCTTCCTCAAGCTAATACAGATCTAGAGGCTGTATCTCTGTGTGACGATCTGGAAATAGAGACTCTTGGTCTTTTTCTGGTTTTGGATCTCATAGCAGTAGTACTAGCTCTGAGCTTTAAGCTCACTTTCCTGTCCTACCTGCTTCCCCCACCCCGTAGCAGCTGGAGTCTTGCTCAGCTGTCTTCCAAAGGTTGGGAGTGGGACAGCAGATGCAGCTCCTTGTTCACCCAGGCTGAAACTAAGGCTGAAACATACCGAGACTCAGACCCCAGGCACTGTGCAGTCTCGAGGGTCTGCTCCCGACTGACACAGCACAGGTAGTGCAACAGGCTGAAGTGAGTCCATCTCACCAGGGCTCAGGCCTCGGCCTGACGCTGGAGCAGATCAAGAGGATCTCTGTGAGCCTTGGCCTGCAAATAGAGGCCTTTGGGCTTTGTCTGGTGTTGAGTTTCACCATGGCAGGCCCAGCACTGAACTTCAAGGCCAAGCCCGAGGGTCACTTTTCCATCCTACTCCCCAGCAGCTGGAGTCTCACTCCACTCTCTGCGGTTGAGAGAGGGTTGGTGGAGGTGATCCCTTGGTCAAAAATCCAGATGTCCTGGGGACAGAGGCCATGGGGCCCTCTCTGACTCTAATTCCCACCAGAGCAGCCCTGGTGCTGCATCTCAAGTCTAAGGTCTGATCTCTATTCCCTCTCCCACCTCTAAGTGGAAGGTGTCTCCCCAGGCTGCACGACTTTGAGCTGGAGGAGGGGCCACAGGGCAGCTTTCTCCTTCCAGACTTCTTCGATGCATCTTTTCTCATTATTTTATTAAAACCAAGTACGATGGTCTCTCATCTGACTTCCTGGCTTCTGTGAAGCTAACTTGAGGTGTGAATAGCTACATTCTGAAATACATGTATAGCTTTTTCATGATACCCATTTTCCATGAACTTCGCAAAGACTCCTCATATGTATGGGTTTCCGAATTATTGCCTAAAAATATACTTTTAATTTTGTTTTCCCTGAAGTTTTTGAAGTATACTCAGATGTAATTTTTGCTTCAAATTGTCTTAAGTATTTAAAGCTGTTAAAAATGAAATGTTTTTATAATTATTCACATACTTCTTCCAGTACTCTTCATTGTTTTATGAAAATTTACATTTTTATTTGATAACATTATATTTAGGCTGAATCAATGCTTTTGGTAGCACTTTTTATTACAGTTTCAGGTCTGCTAGTGATATAATCTCTTAGTTTTCTTTCATCTGGAAATATCTTTTTTATTTTATTTTATTTTTTAAAAGATTTATTTACTTATTTGAAAGTCAGAGTTACACAGAGAAAGAGAGTAAGAGAGAGAGAGAAAGTCTTCCATCTGCTGGTTCACTCCGCAGTTGGCTGCAATGGTTGGAGCTGTGCCGATCTGAAGCCAGAAGCCCAGAGATTCTTACAGGTCTCCCACGTAGGTGCAGGGGCCCAAGGACCTGGGCCATCTTCTACTACTTTCCCAGGCCATAGCAGAAAGCTGGATCAGAAGTAGAGCAGCCAGGACTTGAACTGGGACCCATATGGGATGCTGGCAGCATCTTCATCTGCTACTCCACATCACTGGCCCTGAAATATCTTTGTTTTAATTTGCGGAGAATATCCTGGATGAGTATAGAAATCTGGATGGCTTATTATTTTTTAGCTCTTGAGGATTTTATTTTTTCTCTTTTGACTAAAACTGTGTTAAAAATATAGCAATATTGTGATTTGTTCACTGTACATAATGTCACTTTTCTCTGGTTTTAAAATTTTCCTCTTTAGAATTTAGTTCAACAGTTTGGACAGTTTATACCTTGGTGTGTTTTTCTTTGTAGTTGTCCTATTTGAGCCTTATTAAACTTCTTCAACTATGCTTACTTATCTGTTTCACCAAATTTGGAGCTGGTTTTTTTTTTTTTTTAGATTTATTTTATTTATTTGAAAGAATTACAGAGACAGGTAGAGACAGAGAAGTCTTCCATATACTGGTTTACTCCCCAGAAGGCCACAATTACTTGAGCTTGGCTTGATCTAAAGCCAGGAGCCAGGAGCTTCTTCCAGGTCCCCCACTAGGGTGCAGGGGCCCAAGGACTTGGACAATCTTTCTTGCTTTCCCAGGCCATAGCATAGAGCTGGATCAGAAGTGCAGCAGCTGGGACTGGAACCAGTGAACAAATGGGATGCTGGCACAGTAGGCGGAGGCTTTACCCACTATGCCACAGTGCCAACCCCTATTTTAACTCTTTTAAAAAATATCCTATCCTGCTCAAAATAATGATCTTTCCTTTGAACATTTTCCTTGTGATTATGAGATTTTGAGTTTTCCTGGGATTCTTCATGTGTAGGCAGATACGTTACCAAAGCAGTTACTAGATTAAACAGGTGTGACCTGAAACCAGTAGTGGATTTAGACGAGACTTTTGTAGTTTAAGGCATTCATAGTACCACGTGACAGCTTCTCAAACCCCAGGAAATTCCCCTGGCTGTTTGTCTAGTGAGTTAGAACACTGGATATTTCATCTTTTGTTTAGAAGACAAAGTTACATTACTGCAATGTAATAGTTCCATTTTGTGGACAAGGATAGAAGCATCAGTAATGGTGTTGATGACAATACCTCTGGATTTATGGTGGTATTATTACACAGAGTGAGTGCCATGAGAATGAGAGTTTGGGAACTGGAAGGTTTTGCTATATTTCCCTACTGCTTCTGCTCCAGACCTTGTATACATATAGGGATCTAACTCAACTTGTTGACTTATTTTAAAGATTTTATTTATTTTATTTGAGAGTTAGAGTTACAGACAGTGAGAGGGAGAGACAGAGAAAAAGGTCTTCCCTCTGTGGGTTCACTCCCCAAATTGCCACAATGGCTGGAGCTGGGACTAGGGAGATGGCATTGCTACATGCCACCTTGATGGGATTGAATTGGAATCCCCTGGTATGTTTCTAACTCCACCATTTGAGGCAAGTCAGCTTGAGCATGTCCCAAATTGCACATCTCTTCCCTCTCTTATTCCCACTCTTATATTTAACAGCAATCACTTTTAAGTTAAGTTTCAGCACTTAAGAAGAATTGTGTATTGATTACAGTATTCAATCAAAAGTATTAAGTAGAACAAACAAAAAAAATACTAAGAGGGATAACATATCAAGTTGCTCATCAACAGTCAGGGTGAGGGCTGATCAAGTCACTGTTTCTCCTAGTGTTCATTTCACTTTAACAGGTTTCCTTTTTGGTGCTCAGTTAGTTGACTTTTAAAATGAAATCCGCTCATCAGTCTTCTTTAGGATGTTTTTCCCAGGATTTAAGGCTTTTCTTCAGCTATTCACACACACACACACACACACACACACCCCTTGTCCATGAAGACGGATGTCAGCTTTCAATGATATGAAGATTTTTTTCATTGAGATAGCACTTTATTCATTTATCACTACATGAAGTTCTTCTAGAAAACATCACCACACAGCACATGGCCCAGGCCAATCAAGAATGTTTTAAATTATTGGTTATAACTTTGCTAAAATTTACATGAAGTCCATTCTGAGCATCCTTTTTTAAAAAAGATATATTTATTTATTGAATGTCAGAGTTACACAGAAAGAAGGAGAGGCATAGAGAAAGAGAGAGGTCTTCCATTGCTGGTTCACTCCCCAATTGGCCACAGGTGCTTGAACTGCACCGATCCAAAGACAGGAACCTGGAGCTTCTTCTGGGTCTCCCACATGGGTGCAGGGGCCCAATGACTTGGGCTATCTTCTACTGCTTTCCCAGGCCATAGCAGAGAGCTGGATCAGCCGGTACTCAAATCGGCGCCCATATGGGATGCTGGCACTGCAGGCGGCGGCTTTATCTGCCACGCCACAGCGCCAGCCCCAATTTATCCTTTTCAACCATGATTTTGTGACTTCTACCGCTTTCAATCTTTGTTGCGTATTTGGGAGTTGATTGTGTTTTGTTTTGCTTTGTCCTCCATAAACCTAGAGAAACAGCTAAGTATCCGTCACATTCTAGAAAGGGAAATATTGGCCTCTGCTCAGTAGATGATGGGGGAATACAACCATGGTTCTGAGAACTAGAAATGTTTCCAGAGATTGCCAGATGTCCTCTTGGGGAGGCAGGAGGATTATCCCTATCCAAGAACCACTCCTCTAGGGGCTCAGTAACTATCAGACAGAAAAGTTATAACTACATGTTATAACCGTATGTTAAAACCGAGAAAGTGTCTTAAAAATTCAAATGTAAGCAATGGTATCATTCTTTTAAATAAGAGAACATATCAAATTTTGAAAATTTGTGAAGTCTGGTGACCATCTCAAGGAATGAGTTTATTAGCCTCCTAGGGACATAAATAATATACCATTTCGAGTAAACAGAGCAAAAGAATCTGTCACCTGCTTGTGCCCAAAGGTAACTATTTCGGGTTGGCAATGCTCTCATTATTCCTCCAAAGTTTTGGATCATTCACTTAAAAGGTTTAGCCCTCTAATTCAATCCAATCCTGTCCTATTAAGGCCGGGAACTATTGCCAAAGGAACATTGCCAGATTGGTAACATTCCAAAAGCTCTTCTAGTTCTAATGAAATTGTACAACCCTTTAAGAGAATAACAAGTTGCATGTGGTTATCAAAATAAAGGAACTTTATGATACAGAATTGAAAGCATAGAAGTGACATTTATAACTGACAACATTATCAGCAAAGAGGCATGCAAATAATGGATAAGGGAGAAGAGAACTCTATACCACTATTTCTTAGTGGTTTAAATTCCATCATCATTACCTAATAGAATCAATATCATTTAAACGAAATTTTTCATATATGATCAGGAGCAGAAATTTGGAAGGTTTTGACTGCTTTTCATTTTTTTCTTGCTTTATAGAATTTTCAATGACATCTTGTGGTCTTATGTAATAATCCATGACCAATGAGTCATCGTTTATTTCAGATCCCTATTTAATCCTATGATTTGCATCAAAGAGGCGATGCATGGTAAATGGTGGAAAGTATCACCTGCCAATGCAATGAGATTTGTGTTAAGCCAAAACCAAAGGATGGCGAAGGAATGGGTGGGTTTTATTGAAAATTAGACCGTTTCAAGGATGAGGGAGTATCATAAGGATGAGGGAGTATCTTAAAGACTTACAAGCATATGCATGAAAGATGTCCAGAAGAACAAAGGGAAGGCTTAAAATTTGTGCAAATGGAAGAAAGCAGACGTGTTTTGTCTAACTATCATCCATGCACATCTGAGATGCATTCCACATGTGAAAACATTTGTATTAAGCTGGGTTTTAAAGCAGCTGCTGCAATTAGGATGTGCCCAGACATTAAAGAAAGGGAAAAGTAAGCACAAAAGGAACTACTGGGAGATCTTGCAGATTGCATCTACAGAGGCAAAGTCCCCAGCAGACAAGGTCAAAATGTGGAGTATTTGGAAATTTCCAGATGTTCCAGGGAACAGTGGTCTCTTGGGCAGCAATAAATCAGATGCTCCTTTGTTGCCTTTTAGCCAAAATGTGCAGTAGGTACATCTAGTAGTAAAGGTTAACATGTATTGAGTTCTGAATCTATGCCTGAAAAATGATTGAATCCTTGCAATGATACTGAAGCAGGTGCTTTTGTTATTTTCATGTTACAGATTAGAAAGTTGAGGCCTAGCAAGGTTAAGTAACTTATCTAAGGTCACGCAAGGATTTTCATCTAAGCCTGACATATCTCAATGCTTAAGCATTTGTCCATCTTAAATCATAACACTTGGGCATGAATGTATTCTGCCAAAGGAGGAACTAAATCAGCTGTACCCTCTCATTTGGACCTATTTCTTCCCTTCCTCCAGGACACCTAAGCACCCAGATGATTTCGTGAGGTTTTTCTTGAAGCTTTGGAAAGCATACAAGATGATGATCCCCAGATTAAGGCCAGCTGTCTTGCTGAAGCCACAGTGAAGTTGTGGTGGAATTGCACCAGGAAGAATGGAGTATAACTCATACAGAGTGAATTAAGCCAGTCCCAGAGGGACAAATATAATATGTTCTCCCTGATCGGTGACAACTAACCAACCACAAAAAAGGAAACCTGTTGAAGTGAAAGGGACACTATGAGAAACGGTGACTTGATCAGCTCTTGTCCTGACTGTTGATGTACAATTTAACACTTTATCCCTTTTAGTATTTTTTTTGTTCTAGTTAATACTATTGGTTGAACTCTGTAATTAACACACATTTATTCTTAGGTGTTGAAATTTAACTGAAAAGTGATCCCTGTTAAATATAAGAGTGGGAATAAGAGAGGGAGGAGATGTACAATGTGGGACATGCTCAGTCGTACTTGCCCCAAGTGGTGGAGTTAGAAATGTGCCAGGGGATTCCAACTCAATCCCTTCAAGGTGGCATGTACCAATGCCATCTCACTAGTCCAAGTGATCAATTTCAGTTCATAATTGATCACATTGATAGGTCTAAGAGTCAAAGGGATCACACAAACAAGACTAGTGCCTGCTAATAATAACTGATAGAATCAAAAAGGGAGAGAACTATCCAACATGGGAAGTGGGATACACAGCAGACTCATAGAACGGCAGATGTCCTGAACAGCACTCTGGCCTCAGAATCAGCCCTTAAGGCATTCGGAACTGGCTGAAGAGCCCATGAGAGTATTTCAGGCATGGAAAGCCAAGACACTCTGGCAAAAAACAAACAAACAAACAAAACAAAACAAAACAAAACCAAAAAAAAACCAAAACACCTAAATGAAAGATCTCTGTGAGTGAATCCCAGTGGAAAGAACGGGCCATCAAAGAAGGAGGTACCTTTCTCTGAAGGGAGGAGAGAACTTCCACTTTGACTATGACCTTGTCTAAATAAGTTCGAAGTCAACAAACTCAAGAGGCTTCCATAGACTTGGCAACTCATGACAAGAGCCTAGGGAGATTACTGATGCCATAAACAAGAGTGTCAAATTGTTAAGTCAACAACAAGAGTCACTGTGTACTTACTCCTCATGTAGGATCTCTCCTTAATGTGTTGTTCAACGTGAATTAATGCTATAACTAGTACTGAAACAGTATTTTACACTTTATGTTCTGTGTGGTGCAAACTGCTGAAATCTTTACTTAATATATACTAAATCAATCTTCTGTATATAAAGATAATTGAAAATGAATCTTGATGTGAATGGAATGGGAGAAGGAGTGGGAGATGGGAGGGGTGTGGGTGGGAGGGAAGTTATGGGGGAGAAAAGCCATTGTAATCCATAAACTGTACTTTGGAAAATTATATTTACTAAATAAAAGTTTTTAAAAAATAACTCATACAGAAATTGTAACTACTGTGTGATTTGTAGATTTTTAGCACTCAAAGGATAATGCAGATTTATGCAGAATTTTCAATTAAATGTGAGCAGAATCAGCCCATTCCATAGTAACCCTGAACTACAGTTGCAGCAGTTCTAGGGTGCTAGTCAGAAAGAGTGGGGGATTCTGAACCTGGTCACTTTTTCTTTGTCTGTGGACTTCAAAAGCCAATTTATTTTCCTTCCTTTGACACCCTCATAGCATATACGTGACTGGGTAAGAGCATAATCTCTAAAAAGCTCCACGAACATTCTGATTCTGTGAAATCTCAAGTAGAATGAGCATTTGCTGAGAGTGATACCAAGCTGTGTTTAACAGTTAAATGACCATTCACAGTTCAGTGAAAGGTGGCTGTAACATATTGGCTTTTGAAGGTAAAGAAACATACTGGATTCCTTCTCCATCTCCATCCCATAGAAAATCTTGCATATAGATCTGTGTGATTTCAGTGTTTAGGAGTTCTTCTAATAGGCTGTTTGCCCAGACAGTGTATCAGGTGTTTGCCTTTCTTTCTTTTTTTTTTTTTTTTTTTTTTTTTTTTTTTTTTTTTTGACAGGCAGAGTGGAGAGTGAGAGAGAGAGACAGAGGAGACAGAGAAAAAGGTCTTCCTTTGCCATTGGTTCACCCTCCAATGGCCGCCGCAGCCAGCACGCCGTGGCCTGCGCACAGCGCTGATCCAAAGGCAGGAGCCAGGTGCTTCTCCTGGTCTCCCATGGGGTGCAGGGCCCAAGCACTTGGGCCATCCTCCACTGCACTCCCTGGCCACAGCAGAGAGCTGGCCTGGAAGAGGGGCAACTGGGACAGAATCCGGCGCCCCGACCGGGACTAGAACCCGGTGTGCCGGTGCTGCAAGGCGGAGGATTAGCCTAGTGAGCTGCGGCACCGGCTTAGTTTGCCTTTCTGTTGCTTTCCCATGTGGGGAGCAGGATCATGTGGTGGTGGGAATCCGGCACATATAGCTATGATGAACCAAGTGGGGTCCTTGATTCTGGCACTTATTACTTGTGTGGCCTTGAAAAGGTGAGAGATTGTTCCTGTTTGCCAATTGCTATACTTCCAATACCAGAAAGTTAAACTGCATAAAAGCATAAGAATTAAATATGCTATTGCATGTAGCATTAAAAATGACCGGAGCTGAGCTCTAACTGGCTCAAGCTAAAAATGGATTTTATTGGCTCCTTTCACCAAGTCTCACTTCAAGTACAGATAGATGCAGATGCTTCAAACTTTTCATCAGAAATCTTCTCCTCCCGGTTTAGGTTCTACATTTTTTCACTCTTGATGTTAGCTTAATTCCCTGGCAAGCTCTTCTTACTAAAAGATAAAGATGGCTGCCAGCATCTTCAGTGTGTTGGAGTGGGAAGAGAGAGCTTCACTGGGGGAAATCTCAGGTGGACCTCTTGATGTCCTGCTTGGGTCCTGTTTCCATTCCTGAACGCACTGCTATGTTTAGAAAGATGGAGCTTGACAGCTGGGCAGGTATGCCAGGGCACTCTTAGCAAAGATGACTTACGGCCACCCAAGGGGACCTCCATATTCATGCCATGTGATGATGCCTCCTGGGCAGAAAATTAAAGGAACCTTGTTGAAAAGCCCCTTTGAGCTATTTCAGAGTACAAATTGTTTATCATTTTGTGGAAGCACTGTTAGCACTAATTAGAGCCGGATTCTTGGTCAACGTTGCTTAAAACATCAGGCTTTTGTCCTGTGCCTCTCCAGGAGCCTAGAGTGGGGTCTGCCTTATTCAAAGAAAATTAATTGAGGGTGTAGGATAGATGATTAAACCAAAGAAACACCAGGGTGCAGTTAACAGAAGAAAAGGGAAATGAATGCTGGGAGGGCAAAAACAACTATGCTCAGTGCTTAGCATATAACC
Source organism: Oryctolagus cuniculus (assembly GCF_051225735.1). NCBI lineage: Eukaryota > Metazoa > Chordata > Mammalia > Lagomorpha > Leporidae > Oryctolagus > Oryctolagus cuniculus. The sequence goes on from NC_142870.1 coordinate 160,617,412, forward strand.
TGGCACACTGATCCTGATAAATGTTGTTATCTATAGAGTTTCAATAAACATTCTGAATACTTCAAGCTAAGTCTTAAATACTGGAGATGTAACAACAGAGGATATGAGGCTAATGTTGTGGTGCCACGGGTTGAGCTGCCACTTGCAATACTGGCATTGCTTATTGGAGGGATGGTTCAAGTCCTGGCTGCTTAGCTTCCATCCATCTCCCTGCCAATGTGCCTGGAAAGGCAGTGATTGATGGCCAAAGTGCTTGGGCCCCATGTGAGTGGGAGACTTGGATGGAGCTCCTGGTTTTGGCCTGGCCCAGTCTTGTCCATCACAACCATTTGGGAAGTGAACCAGTGGATAGAAGATTCTCTCTCTCTCTCTCTCTCTCTCTCTCTCTTTCTCTCTCTCTCTGTCAATCCTCCTCCCTCTTTCTCACCCTCCTCCCTCTCTCTTCTGTTCTGCCTTTCAAATGAACAGAGGATCAAGAAATCTAAAGTTGAATAGAGGAAGTAAAAAAAAAAATTAAACAAGTGATTTAACTGATGTTGAGTAGTCCACAGTAGGGTGTAAAGTAGCAATGGGAACTGGCTAGGGAGCAAAATAAGTCTTGGTCAGGAAATAACTTCCCAGAAGTGGTGACAGCAAAGCTTGGATGCCAGGTGACTGATAGGAGTTAGTCAGATGAAAAGCAGTGTTCCTCTAAGTCTACCTGGCCTGATGTTTATTGTTAGCACAAGACTAGTAAATATCACATATCTTAAAGCCTTTGGGGGCCATTGAATTCAGAGGATAAAAACAGGGTAGCTGACTTAGAAGCATGTTGTAGAAATTCCAAGGAATCATTTCCAGTACAGTAAAAGCTTATTTTGGGTGTGAGTATTCATTTGTGGGATGCCATGTAAAACATTTTTAAAAATTTTATTTTTTTATTTGTTTAAGAGACAGAGACAGACAGAAATCCCATCAATTGGTTCACTTTTCAAATGCCTACAGTAGCTGGGGCTGGGCTAGGGCCAGAGCCAGGACCCAGTAACATATTCCAAGTCTTTAAAAAGAACTCCATTCCTTGAACTATTGCCACCATCTCCTAGGATCGGCGCTGATATTAAGCTGGAGTTAGGAGCTAGAGCTAGGAATTGAACCCAGGCTCTCTGATGTGGGAAACAGGTGTTGCAGCCACTAGGCTAAATGAACACTTCTAGAAATATTTTTAAGAATAAGAGACTCACCATAATAGATCTGATTTTGGATGTTAAACACAATAAAGATTTAAATAAATTAGCAAAGTAGGCATTTTTCCAGAGGGACGAAAACATGAGATTTTCTGGAACAACAGTTTTGGCAAAGGCCCTCACCCAACTGAATGGGACCCAGCATTTGTAGTTATGAAACTAGGAGCTGGCTCAAATAGCAGTTATTTGGAGCAGAGGGAAATCAGGTAGAACTGGGGTGAGAACAAGAGAACTATTGGAAAGTCTAAGTCAGGTCAGACAGGAAGTCTGTGGAGAGAGTTGAATGTCGGGGTTCATCACTGCTTCTGTGTAACTTACAAATCTAAGCATTTAATTGGCTGACAGCATAGCATCTTATGTTTGAGAAGATCTGTTTTTTCAAAATTGTATTCAGGTTGTAGATCTAACCAACCTTACGTAACTTAAACCAGAAAATCAGAAGAGTTAAAAGAATGCTGGATAGTTTATAGACTGAGAAAAGTATTGGGAAACCAGTCCTCAACACGAAGGCTTCTGGAAATAAGTAATTGTCAAGTTTGGTATCTGAGCCAGAAACTTCAGTATCACTTTGAAACATGTTACAGTTGGAAATGCTCATCCTTATATCAGACCAAAAGAGTCCAACACCTAGAAGGGAGAGCATCAGTTGTTCCTCTATTCAACTTTAGATTTCTTGATCCTCTGTTCATCAAGGCCTCAGGGGATTCCAGTGCAATCCCAGGTTGGAGTCTCGTTGCCTACAGCCTAACACCAGAGCATGCTCATTTGCTTCTCCAGTACCACCCATGGATGACTCACTCTAAAACCATTGGTTTCCCTAAGTGTTTCCACCCAAGAATCGAATCCTAGAAAGTAGAGTAATTGGCCTCCTCTGATTATGTACCCCCTCCTGTGTCTGGGATGAAACATGTGATATGATTGACATCCCCCTCTCTCAACCACCAGAACTACATGTGATGAAAAATGGAAGTTTCGTGTGGCAAAAGAGAGCAGAACTGTTTTAAACAAGAACTGGAATTCTGACCAATTGAAAAATACATCAGATACAGGTTTTGAGAGATGAGGTGGAATTTGTATCTTGTAAAAATGTTTTTTGGCTGGGGCTGGTGCTATGGTATATTGGGTTAAGCTGCTACCTGTAGTGCCATCATCTCATATGGATGCCATATGAGTTTGAGTCTTGGCTTCTCCACTTCCAATCTATCTCCCTGCTAATGCACCGGTAATGCAGTGGGAGACGGCCCAAGTCCTTGCACCCCTGAACCACATGAGACCTGGAAGAATCTTGTGGCTCCTGGTTCTGAATCAGCGCAGCAAAGGCCATTGTGGACATTTGGGGAGTGAACCAGCAGATCAGAGATCTCTCTCTCTTTCTCAACTCTGCCTTTCAATTAAAATAAATAAATCTTTTAAAAATGTTCTTTGGCTGTATAACCGGTTGGTCCATAAATTTAGAAACACAAAGAAAGTGAGCATTTTGCCTAATGGTTAAGGTATCTCTGATGTCACCCAATTCCCACAGCAGAGTGTCTGAGTTTGACTCCCAGGTCTGGGTACTGATTCCAGTCTCCTGCTAATGCACACCCTGGGAGGCAGCAATGATGTCTCAAGTAGGATCATTTCTGACAACCAGGAGAACTGGATTGAGTTCCTGTCTCCTGGCTTTGATCCCCTGGACATTGTGGGCATTTGGGAATGAATCAGCAGGTAGGAGTGCTCTCTCTCTTTCTTTCTCTGTCTCAAATAAATGTTTAAAAGTAAAAAAAAATAGAACTTTACAGAAAGAAAGGGGATTTATTGTGTTCATTTTTCTCTCCCTGTAAAAATTCCAAGTGATTAAAATACCTAACTTATTCTTTCTGGTGATACCAATGATTCAAGTTTTCCAAAAACTTTTTTGTTTAAATTGTAAAGAAAAGGAAAAGAGCCAATACTGCACACAGACAAAGTATCTGAAAAGTGCTCCTCTTCACTAAGGATGTTCTTGTACTCTTAAGTGTCATAAAACTCTGGAGTGTTGTTAGAGCTGGGGGGAAAAAAACTAGAAATAATCTAATCTAGTTGTTCCATTTGAGAGATGAGAGTGTTGATGCCCAGAGAGTTTGATAGACTTGCTCAAAATCACATAATTTATTCTAGTTTTCAATGGATGGTATGACTATGTGGTTGGATATTAATCCAATATCTATTTTCCTATCCATGGCCAATTAAGAGAAAACTAATCCATTGGCAGTGTCTGCCTCGTAATAGATTTCTTTCTGACTTCCAGCATTCTCACTTTGGCTTCTGCCCTTTTTTTCCTCTTTCAGTCTCATTCATTTGTCCAGTCAGCCAACTAGCCATATATCCATCAACCAGTCCATCTATCCATCCAGGCAGGTAGCCAACCAGCCATTCAGCCAGGAAGCCAGAACTCAGCTCTCCATTTAGAATTCAATTAATGCCTCTTAAAAGAGCTAATCATATAAAGATGAACAAGTCATCAACTTGCTCAGATGCAGGCTAGATCACTTCTTACAGATTAAAATAACTAATAGACTTGTTGGGGATATTATGGGACCAGGAGCCAAAAGTTTGACTCAGCCTTGGATTGTCCTTCTGCCTCCTATAATTTTATTCTAATTTTTACTATGTGTAGAGTTAATGACTTAGAGTTTTCTATTCTTTGAGATGCTGGAATGAGCATTTTTGTGACTGTGGTACCAAAAAATAATCGAATATAACTACCTAGTAAACTTCTACAATCCTGCCCTAGAAAAAACACCACCGTGGTATCTGGGGCAGGGGTGGAAGTGATCCCCTTTAGAGATACTACATACTGTTTTCTGCAAAAACAAAGCTCTATCCAGCATTATATATGAAAATCCACCTTTAATTCTTCCATGTAGTTTTGAGAGATAGAGAGGAAACATTTACAAGGTTGGGAGGTATAGGTGGCAACAGCTTTGAATGTGGCAAGGGGAGTTGACCCAGTTCTAGTGCCTAGAGTTCTTTAGCCCCTAATACACCCACTCTTTAATTCTTCATCCTAACCTCCTTTACCAACTGTTAAATCTGTGGAAGTGGCTTCTACAAGTTGGTGGTGAAGTGTAGTCATACTGCTCTTTTGTTCATTCCTTGAGAACACAAAAGTCACAGTTCCCTCCTCAGTGACTTTGCATGTACTACTGCCTCTGCCTACCTGACTCTTAATTCTTCCCATGACCAACTCATTTTTCCTGCAAAAATCACTCCAAGAGGCTTCTCTGACTACTGATTTTTAAATGGCCATGTAGTCACAAGAATATATTAATTAACAAATGGAAACAACTTGTCATTACTCTCTGTATCCACAGTGTGCCTCCCATTAACAGGTAGACTTTACCTTGCCACATGTGAACCTGGGCTGGTGTTCCAGAGTTTAATCTGGTTGATGGACTGAAACTGATTTGACAGAAAGGCAAGATTATGGCTAATAGAGGATGACAGCCCTAGAGTGGAAGAGTGTATTTGTCTCACAAGGTCAGCTGATCCCCAAACATGTAAGAGACTCAGGAGAACTACCCACCCCTGCTGACCACTGACAATTGAGGGAGCCTTCCTGAGTCCACTATTGATTTAAGTCACTGATTTTTGTGGTAATCTGCTACATGACACAGGTATAGCATCCCTTACCTAGAATGCTTGGAATCAGAAATGTTTCAGAATTTAGAGTGACTTGGATTTTGGAAAATTTGCACAGACTTTATCAGTTCAATATGCCTGATTCAAAAATCCTGAATCGAAAACTTTCCAAAATCTCAGACTTTTTGAGCGTTGTGTCAGCATTCGGTATGTTTTAGGTTTTGGAGAATCTTGGAATTCAGATTTCCAGATTAAGGATACTCAGCCTTGATTATCTAACTAATATAATTACTATTTTATATTTACCACAATCTTAAATTGCCTTTTGAGTTACCTAAATTTCAAGTTTTATTTATTCAGTCATTATACTCTCCCTGTAAAGCTCTTCGTTGATCACAGTAAACCAACAAGTACATTAATAAATAGTTGCCCAATAAATATTTAACTGGGTGAATAGAAGGAAGTATTTTTATTCCTTTTACAAATGAAAAGCAAGAAACTTAAGTAATATGAAAAAAGGCCAATATATAGGAAGTTGGTTTCCTATATGAATGTGTGAAACCTACAGACCAATGAAGCTGCTTATTGGTATAGGAAAAATCACATTCTTTAGTGATGTTACATCACTTTTTTCTGTTATTGTTTTGGTGGTGTATAAATATAGCATTTTATTCCTTTAACATACTTAAGACATCAATGATGCAAGCCAAAAATAATTCATAAAGTTAAATTATTTACATGAACCAAAGTCTTACATTTTCTAAGTTAGTTAACAAGAATTCATTGTGACAGTTTTCTGATGTGTCTTTGAAAGGAAATAGCAACGCAAGGGTGGGCCTCAGGGCCGCTGTGCTTTTCGGTGGGAGCTGACACTGTTAGAAAACCTTGTCACGAGGGGAGGCTCTCAGAGCCCCTGTGTCTTGATCAAGGCTGGGCCCTCAGACCCTGTCTGGCCCGGGTCTAGTAAGGCTCATCTTCTCTACAGAGAAAGGAACCACAGGATCAGGGTCCTTAGGGGTAGGAACTAAAGGAACTAATCCCCAGTCCCATGGAGGGGAGCTGTTGCTGTGGCCTCATGGGAGACTGAGCTTTGTGTGTGGGATTTGGGGGAAGGAATATAGAAGACGATGAAGCTTTCTTTTTTTAACATTAGGGTAAGACAGGTTAAAAGAGAAAACCCTTGAAAATGAAATTTCTAAACACAGAGATAAGCAAGGAACTGAACCGCCAGGGATGGTTGGTTTTCAGACCTGTCATACATCCATCTCCAGTCCAAAAAATCAAGGGCAATGAGTGCCACATGACTGCCCTGCTTTGGACATCCAGAACTCGTAGGCATACCCAGAAACAGCTCAGTGTGATGGATATGTGACCTTCCCGAGGTGGCAATAGCGAGCAACACCACGATTTTGAGTTTGCTTTGTGCAAAGGAATCCAACGTCAAGCTGTGTTCAAACCAAAGTGTTGTGTGCAGAGGGGACATAGGCTGAGCTTCAGAGTGAGTGCAGATGGAAGTGCTATGAGCTGTGGGGAAAATGCCATGCCTCTCCAACCTATAAAAGTACCTGTTCAGCTCCCTTGCTCCCTTTGAGAGCTATTCAGTGGAACTTCTTGCTGCTGTGCTGTTTCTCTTGTGTTTAAGCAAAAAGTCTTATCTGTTTTCCACCTTGGCCTCTTTTCAATTTGCAAGTGAGCCAAAGAACCTGAGGTCAGTAACTATTTAGGAATCTCTCTCAGCCTGCACAAGCACTGTGTCAGGTATGCTGATCTAACTATGCACTTTACGTGGCAGTAAACTGAGTCTCTCAAGGTTACTCAGCTTTACCCAGGTCAAGCTGTTAGTTCCTTCCTCCTCTCTTAGGTGAATGCTCTAGAATTTGCAAGAGTTTAATGCCATTCTCCAGGAACACCCAGACTGTTGACATTACCCTTCATTTCATGTATGGTTTCTGAAAGAAGCTCACTGTCAACACATAAAGTATTTTCACCATACAAATAACAGAATCTATATGAATTTTGATTTATATTCCATGTCAACAAATACATAATATGAAAATCAGCTTATAGAAGAACTACACATCAAGAAATAGCAATTTCAGAGGTGTAACTATTCTACCAGAAAAGCTTCCTTCTCAAGAAAAAGAAATTGGCTTCCATCTGAGTCTCATATCCACATAAACTTAACTCTACATATGGTAGAAATAGAGTTACAGAGAGAGAGAGGGAGAGACAGAGAGAAGGGTCTTCCATCCACTTGTTCCTTCCCAAATGGCCCCAATAGCTGGAGATGAGCTGATCTGAAGCTAGGCGCTTCTTCCAGGTCTCCCATTGAGGGGTTCAAGCGCTTGGTCCATCTTCCTCTGCTTTCCCAGGCCATAGCAGAGAGCTGGATTGGAGGAGGAGCAGCCAGGACATGAACTGACACCCATAAGGAATGCTGGTTCCACAGACAGAGACAGTCTGCTACGCCACTGCACCAGCTCCTACATATAGTTTTCATTGAAGGTAAGTTTATTCTATTTTAGGAGCTTTCATTTAGCTTAATGGTTAAGACAACTGTGTTCCATCTCATAGTACCTGGATTCAACACCTGCCTCTAGCTCCTGACTCCAGCTTCCTGTCATTGCTGACCCTGGGAGGCAGTGATAGTGGTTCAAGCAGTTGGGCTCCTGTCACCCATGCGGGAGATCTGGGCTGAGTTCTTGGCTCCTGGCTCCAACCTCAGGCCTCCCCTGACCATTGTGGGCATTTGGTGAGTGAGCCAATAGATGGGAGATTTCTCTCTGCCTCTAAAATGGAAAAAAATTATTTAAAAATTGTTAAACATATCTATTCATCTCTGTTTGCCTAGAAGAAATAGAAAGTAAAGTCAAATATTAAAATGACTAAACATTTTATTGCCATATAGTTATTTTATATAAATATTTGGTTTAAAGAATGCCATTATTTGAATCCATTCCTGTTTTCCCTTGAACTGCTTTTCCTTGCTAGGAGAAGAGAACTAAACTTGATTTGCTCCTAATTATCCTCCAGCCCTCTTGATTTTGTGGACTGTTTGCTGTTGGTGGCTCTGGCGTCTCCGTCTGCAACCCCAGGAAGCTTTGTTCCAGAGGAGAGAGTGAGGAGTCCATTTGCTGTGAAGCTTGTATCTCTCTGTTCTTTAAGCAATTAGCTATTATTTGGATTTCTTCTCTCTTGATGATTACAGGTAAAAGTCACATTTTCTCTAAAAGCAACTCAGAAAAAAAAGACAAGTGGAAACTTGTCTCAGCTTCAAGAACACCTCATCCATGTCAACAGAAGACAGGACGGAATTGGTAAAAGTAGCATGAATGCAAATTTTGCTTCAATCCTGACAACGTAGGACAAATTCTAAACACTTTGGGCTAAAGAATTAGAGAAAGGAAGAGATGCCCATGTTCTGGTGATATCGTATCACAATGGTACGTTGCTGCAAACCATGCTTACAGTAGAAATAAATATGGATAGGTTTGCCTCCTATGCCTCAGTGAGATCATAAACATCGGTAATGGGGAGCCAGACAAAGCAATTGGAACCATGGACACATCACTGTGCCCAGGCAGACACAGTGCAGTCCCAGGCCCAGAAAACACCCACGGAGCTCTCAAACAGGGCACCAAAGAAAGCAAGGCTGCAGCTTTCCAGCAGGCAACAATAGGAGACAGAAAACCCAGCCGGGCTGAGCGTGCCCTTCCCAGCTGGCATCAAAAGAACATTGCTGGCAGAAAACATTGTGAAACCTGGCAAACGGAGAGCCCGAAATAAAAGCAGTACTTTAGCAAATGGTGGGGGGAAAGGACATACTCTTTATTTCTTTTTTAAAAATAGCATGTTTGCAACTTTGCTAATGGTATGTATTATGTCAAAACAGTCTGCTTGCCAGAACAGGAGTAGGTGCTGTTAAGATGTTCCGTGAAATGCAGGGACTTCCTGCTAGGGTAATACTGATGGCTGTGGATTTACACACAGCCTCAACTGCTTGAGACCATTGCAAGATGTTGTTGGTTTCCTGAGTCCTCCACAAGAACTTCTCAAACTTGAATGTGCATAGTACAGTCGCCTGGGGATCTTATTAAAATGCAGGTCTGGGTGGGGCCCGAGTCTCTGCGTTTCTAGCCAGTTCCCAAGTCGTAGCAACGGTGCAGGCCCGTCAACCACATTTTGGCTTGCAATGCACTCGCAAACTTCCATCAGCTTAATGAGAAATGGGGATGGCAAGTTTGGAATTAATTCTGTTATATGCTCAGGATGTGGCAGGAGAAGATGAAGGACTCCAGCATGGGGCAGGCCTGCCGTAGTGTGGGATAGCAAAGATTTCACTAACTCCCAGAAGAGCCACGCTTTTCCTGAATGCAGAGGCTGCAACGGAAGCCGCATTTTGTAACCTACCATCATCTTTGTGGCAGGAGATGTTGGCAGACATAAGGGGTGCACTCACCTGGGGTGTCATCAGACAATCCTCCTCCCGCAGGAGCTGCTCTGAGGGACAAGTGAAGGAGACGGTGGGAAGGTAGAGTTCCCTAACGAAACTGCCCCCCTGAGAAGCGGTCTGCTAGGGTTCAGGGAGTGGCCAGGATGTAGAAAAGGGGGCAGGGGAGGCCCTTCTTGCTCAAGCAACACTCATCTTCACACGTCCTGTTTTCAGAAATCTGACTCGGGTGGGTTTCTTCCAGCCTCCCTTGTCCTGGTGGCCTGGTCTCCTCCTTTCCCAGAACAAGCTCTGGAAACCAACTCAAGGGAGTGAGCCATTTGCAGTCCTCTGTCTGGGACCCTGTGCTCCTCTCCAGCCTCAACCCTACCCTCAGGGATACAAAGAGTTATCAGAGGTGACCTGTTAGGTGAGTCTTCGGGCGCCCTGTGCTGTACTGCTTCCACCAGGCCAAGGGCTACCCCTTTGTGCTCTGAATCAGTGCAAAGACTTCCTCCCATTTTAGTGTGTTAATTTCCTGTGGTCGTCATAACAAATCGCCACAAATTTAGATTGTCTCAAAACAAGAGAGAGTTGCCCTCTTAGGGTTCTGGAGCCAGAATTCCAAAGCCCCTATCGCTGTGCTGCAATCACAGTGTCCACGGGGCTGTGCCTTTCCCTGGGCTCTAGGGGAGAATCCACCCATTGTTGGCCTATTCCTGCCTCTGCTGGTTTCTGGCAATCCCTGACTCACAGTGGCACCACTCACATCTTCAAGATCAGTATCTTTTTTGTCTTTTCTTTTTAAAAATTTCTTATAGAAAAATTTTATTTAATAAATATAAATTTTGGAAGTACAACTTTTGGATTATAGCAGTTCTTCCCCCATAATCACCCTCCCACCCACAAACCATCCCATCTCCTACTCCCTCTCCCATCCATTCTTCATTAAGATTCATTTTATTTATTTATTTATTTATTTATTTATTTATTTTGACAGGCAGAGTGGACAGTGAGAGAGAGAGACAGAGAGAAATGTCTTCCTTTTGCCGTTGGTTCACCCTCCAATGGCCGCTGCAGCCGGCGCGCTGCGGCCGGCGCACCGCGCTGATCCGATGGCAGGAGCCAGGAGCCAGGTGCTTTTCCTGGTCTCCCATGGGGTGCAGGGCCCAAGCACCTGGGCCATCCTCCACTGCACTCCCTGGCCACAGCAGAGGGCTGGCCTGGAAGAGGGGCAACCGGGACAGAATCCGGCGCCCCGACCGGGACTAGAACCTGGTGTGCTGGCGCCGCTAGGCGGAGGATTAGCCTAGTGAGCCGCGGCGCCGGCCAAGATTCATTTTTGATTATACACAGAAGATCAACTCTATACTAAGTAAAAATTTCAACAGTTTGCACCCACACAGACACACAAGTATAAAGTACTATTTGAAGACTAGTTTTACCATTAATTCTCATAGTACAACTCATTAAGGACAGAGATCCTACATGAGGAGTAAGTGCACAGTGCCTTCTGTTGTTAACTTAACAATTGACACTCTTATTTATGATATCAGTAAACACAAGAGGCCCTTTTCATAAGCTGCCAAGGCTATGGAAGCCTCTTGAGTTCACAAACTCCATCATTATTTAGACAAGGCCCTAATCAAAGTAGAAGTTCTCTCCTGCCTTCAGAGAAAGGTATGTCCTTCTTTGATGGCCCCTTCTTTCCACTGGGATCTCACTCACAGAGAACTTTCATTTAGGTCATTTTTTGCCACAGTGTCTTGGCTTTCCATGCCTGAAATATTCTCATGGGCTTTTTAGCCAGATCTGAATGCCTTAAGGACTGACTCTGAGGCCACAGTGCTGTTTAGGGCATTTGTCATTCTACGAGTCTGCTGTGTATCCCGCTTCCCATATTGGATCTTGTTCTCTTTTTTAACTATATCAGTTATTATCAGACACTGGTCTTATTTATGTGATCCCTTTGACACTTAATCCTATCCTTATGATCATTTATGAACTTGAACTGGTCACGTTAACTAGTAAGATAGCATTGGTACCTGCCAACTTAATGGGATTTGGAGTCCCATGGCAAGTTTTTAGCTTTACCCTTAGGGGTAACTCTGAGGGAGCGTGCGCTGAACTGTACATATCCTCCCTCTTTTATTCCCACTCTTATTTTTTTTTAACAGGCAGAGTGGACAGTGAGAGAGAGATACAGAGAGAAAGGTCTTCCTTTGCCATTGGTTCACCCTCCAATGGCTGCTGCGGCCGGTGCGCTGTGGCCGGCACACCGCGCTGATCTGATGGCAGGAGCCAGGTGCTTCTCCTTGTCTCCCATGAGGTGCAGGGCCCAAGCACTTGGGCCATCCTCCACTGCACTCCCGGGCCACAGCAGAGAGCTGGCCTGGAAGAGGGGCAACCGGGACAGAATCCGGCGCCCCGACCAGGACTAGAACCCGGTGTGCCGGCGCCACAAGGTGGAGGATTATCCTATTGAGCTATTGAGTGGTGCCGGCCCACACTCTTATTTTTAATAAGCATCAATTATCAATTGGATTTAAATAGCTAAGAATAATTCTGTGTTAAGTAAGGAGTTCAACCAATGGTATTAAGGAGAAAAAGAAAATACTAAAAAGAGTAAAATAGTAAACTGTTCCTTGACAGTCAGGACAAGGGCTGATCAAGTCATTGCTTCTCATAGTGTCAGTTTTTCTTCTTCAGGTTTCCTTTTAGGTGCTCAGGGAGAACATATGACATTTGTCCCTTTGGGACTGGCTTTATTTCACTCAGCAAGATGTTTTCCAGATTCCTTCATTTTGTTGCAAATGACCAGATTTCATTTATTTTTACTGCTGTATAGTATTCTATATAGTACATATACAATAATTTCTTTATTCAGTCTACTGTTTATGGGCATTTAGGTTGATTCCATGTCTTAGCTATTGTGAATTTAGCTGCAATGAACATTGAGATGCAGACAGCTCTTTTATTTGCCAATTTAATTTCCCCTGAGTAAATTCCAAGGAGCGGGTTGGCAAGGTCATGTACTAGGGCTATATTCAGATTTCTGAGGAATCTACCAACAGTGGATTAGTGTGCCCTTTTCACCACATCCTCGCCAGCATCTATTGTTGGTAGATTTCTGCATGTGAGCCATTCTAACCGGGGTGAGGTGAAACCTCATTGTGGTTTTGATTTGCATTTCCCTGATTGCTAGTGATCTTGAACACTTTTTCATGTGTCTGTTGGCCGTTTGGATTTCTTCATCTGAAAAAATGTCTGTTTAGGTCCTTGGCCCATCTCTTAAGTGGGTTGTTTGTTTTGATGTTGTGGAGTTTCTTGATCTCTTTGAAGATTCTGGCTATTAAACTTTTATCAGTTGCATAATTCGCAAATATATTCTCCTATTTTTTCAGTTGCCTCTTCAGTTTCCTGACTGTTTCTTTTGCAGTACAGAAACTTCTCAATTTGATGTAATCCCAGTTGTGAATTCTGGCTTTGACTGCCTATGCCTCTGGGTCTTTTCAAGAAGTCCTTTCCTGTGCCTATATCTTGCGGGGTTTCTGCAATATTCTCTAATAATTTAATGGTATCAGGTCATAGAATTAATCTTTAATCTATGTTGAGTGGATTTTTGTGTAAGGTGTAAGGTAGGGTTCTTGCTTCATGATTCTGCATGTGGAAATCCAGTTTTCCAAGCACCATTTGTTGAATAAACTATCCTTGCTCCAGGAATTGGTTTTAGCTCCTTGATCAAATATAAGTTGGTTGTAGATGTTTGGATAGATTTCTGGTGTTTCTATTCTGTTCCATTGGTCTATCCATCTGTTTCTGTACCAGTGTCAGGCTGTTTTGACCTGGTATTGTGATGGCTCTGGCTTTGTTTTTGTTGTACAAGATTGCTTTAGCTATTTGAGGTCTCTCATTCCTCCATATGAATTTCAGCATCATTTTTTCCAGATCTGAGAAGATTGTCTTTGTTATTTTGATTGATATCACATTGAATCTATAAATTGCTTTTGGAAGAATGTACATTTTGATGATATTGATTCTTCCAATACATGAACATGGAAGATCTTCTATTTCTTTCTTTGAAGTTTTATAATTCTCATCATAGAGATCTTTGACAATCTTGGTTAAGTTTATTTCAAGGTATTTGATTTTTTTGTAGCTATTGTGAATGGGATTGATCTTAGAAGTTCTTTCTTAGCAATGTCATTGTGTATACAAAGGCTATGTTTTTTTGTGTATTGATTTTTTATCCTGATACTTTACAAAGTTCTTCTATAAGTTCCAATAGTCTTTTAGTGGAGTTCTTTGGATCCCCTAAATAAAGAATCATATCATCTGCAAAGAGGGATAGTTTGACTTCTTCCTTCCCAATTTATATCCATTTGATTTATTTTTCTTGCCTAATGACTCTGGCTAAAACTTCTAGTACTATATTGAATAGCAAGGGTGAGAGTGAGCATCCCTGTCTGGTAACAATTCTCTGTGAGAATGCTTCCAACTTTTCCCCATTCAATAGGATGCTGGCCATGGGTTCTTCATAAATTGGCTTGATTGTTTTGAGGAATGTTCCTTCTACACTCAATTTGCTTAGAGTTTTCATCATGAAAGGCTATTGTATTTGATCAAATCCTGTCTCTGCATCTATTGAGATAATCATATGGTTTTTCTTCTGCAGTTTGTTAATGTGATGTATCACATTGATTGATTTGCAAATGTTGAACCCTCTCTGCATATCAGGGATAAATCCCACTTGGTCTGGGTAGATGATCTTTTTGATGTGTTGTCGGATTCTATTAGCTAAAATTTTAGTAAGGATATTTGTGTCTATTTTCATCAGGGAAATTGGTCTGTAATTCTTTTTGTCTGCTGCATCTTTTTCAGGTTTAGGAATTAAGGTGATGCTGGCTTTGTAGAAAGAAATTGGGAGGATTCCCTGTTTTTCAATTATTTTGAATTTTTTTGAGAAGAATTGGAGTTAGTTCTTCTTTAAATGTCTGATAAAATTCAGCAATAAATCCATCTGTTCTTGGGCTTTTTTTGTTGGGAGGACCTTTATTACTGATTTAATTTCTGACTTGGTTATGGGTCTGTTTAGGTTTTCTATGTCTTCCTGGTTCAATTTAGGTAGGTTGCATGTGTCCAGGAATCTCTCCATTTCTGATAGGTTTCCCTGTTTGCTGGCATACAAGTCCTTGTAGTAATTTCTGATGATTCTTTTTATTTCAGTGGTGTCTGTTGGTACATTTCTTTTTTCAATTCTAATTTTATTGATTTGGGTCTTCTCTCTCCTTTTTTTGGTAGTTGGCCCAATGCTGTGTCAATTTTATTTTTCCAAAAAATCAGCTCTTCATTTTGCTGATCTTTCATAATTTTTTGATTCATTTTTGTTGTCTTCTTCTCTGATTTTAATCCTTTCTCTTCTCCTGCTAGTTTTCGGTGTGGTTTGCTGTAATTTTTATAGATCCTTGAGATGCATTGAAAGTTCATTTATTTGGTGCCTTTCTAATTTCTTGATGTAGGCACCTATTGCTATAAACTTTCCTCTTAACACTGCTTTTGCTGTATCCTATAAGTTCTGATATGTCATGTTGTTATCTTCATTTGCTTCCAGACAGTTTTGATTTCTTTTTTCATTTATTCTATGTCCCACTGTTCATTCAGGAGAATGTTGTTCAGTCCTCATGTGTTTGCATATGCTCTAGAGATTCCTGAATTGCTAATTTCCAGCTTAATTCCATTGTGGTCCAAGAAGATGTATGGTATAATTTTGATTTTTTTGAATTTGCTGAGATTTACCTAATGGCCTAGCATGTGATCAATCCTAGAGAAAGTTCCATGCCCCTTTGGGAAGAATGTGTATTCTTCAACTGTAGGATGAAAAGTTCTGTAGATATCTTTTAGGTCTATTGGGTCTATAGTGTCGATTAAATCAGCTGTTTCCTTGTTGATTTTCTCTCTGGTTGATCTGTCCATTGCTAAAAGTGGAGTATTGAAGTCCCCCAATACTATTGTATTGGAATCTAATTCTCCCATTAGATCCCTTAACATATCTTTTAAATAGTCTGGTGCCCTGCAGTTAGGTGCATACACATTTATAATATTACATTTTCCTGTTAAATTGATCCCTTAATTATTATATATTGCTCCTCTTTGTCTCTTTTAACAGTTTTTGTGTTTAGTCTATTTTGTCTGATATTAATATGGCTATTCCAGATCTTTTTTAATTTTTGTTGACATGGAATATCTTTTTCCAACCTTTCACGTTCGGTCTGCAAGCACCTTTGTTGGAAAGATGTGATCTTATAAGCAACAAATAGATGAGTTTTATTTTTTAATCCATTCGGCCAGTCTGTGTCTTTTAACTGGAGAGTTGAGCCATTTACATTCAATATGACTATTGATAAGTAGTCACTTTGCCCTGCCATTTTTCCAAAGATATTTCTAATTTATATTTTGAACTTCCTGTGATCTTTTACTGAGAGATTTTCTTCCTTTACCTTCTTTCATATTGATGACCGTGTTTCTGTGTTTCTATGTGTAACACATCTTTACGCATCTTTTGCAGAGCTGGACAGTTGGTGATAAATTCTTTCAATTTCTGTTTGTTATGAAAGATCTTTATTTCAAAGGGGAGAGTGATCCAACATGGGAAGTGAGATACTCAGCAGACTCATAGAATGGCAGATGCCCTAAATAGCACTCTGGCCTCAGAATCAGCCCTAAAGGCATTCAGATCTGGCTGAAAAGCCCATGAGAGTATTTCAGGCATGGAAAGCCAAGACACTCTGGCAAAAGATCTCTGTGAGTGAGATCTCAGTGGAAAGAACAGGTCTTCAAAGAAGGAGGTACCTTTCTCTGAAGGGAGGAGAGAACCTCCACTTTGACTATGACCTTGTCTAAACAAGATAAGAGTCGGAGAACTCAAGGGGCTTCCATAGCCTTGGAAACTCATGACTGGAGCATAGGGAGATTACTGATGCCATAGACAGGAGTGTCAATTGGTAAAGTCAACAACAGGAGTCACTGTGCACTTACTCCTCATGTAGGATCTCTGTCCTTAATGTGCTGTGCATTGAGATTTAATGCTATAACGAGTACTCAAATAATATATTTCACTTTGTGTTTCTATGGGGGTGCAAACTGTTGAAATCTTTACTTAATGCATACTAAACTGATCCTCTGTAAAAAAAAAAAAAAAGAAAAAGAAAAGAAAAGAAAAGAAACTATCAACTCCCAACTTGACTCTCACTGGGATTAAACATGACAATAGGTCTGATCTGATTTCATCATCATTAAAAAAAATCATCTATTATTTTTCACTTTATGTTTCTGTGTGGGAGCAAACTGTTGAAATCCTTACTTAATGTATACTAAGCTGATCTTCTGTATATTAAGATAATCGAAAATGAATCTTGATGTGAATGGAAGGGGAGAGGGAGTGGGAAAGGGAGGGTTGTGGGTGGGAGGGACGGTATGGGGGGGAAGCCATAGTAATCCATTATTCGTACTTTGGAAACGTATATTCATTAAATAAAAGTTAAAAAAAAAAAGAAAGATCTTTATTTCACCTTCATTCACAAATGAGAGCTTTGCAGGGTATAATATTATGAGATGACAGTTTTTTTCTCTTAGGTCTTAGGCCATCTCTCCTCATTCTCTCCTAGCCTGCAGGGTTTCTGATGAGAATTCTGCTGTGAGTCTAATTGGAGATCCTCTGAAAGTAATCTGGCATTTCTCTCTTGCACATTTTAGAATCTTTTCTTTACATTTCACTGTGGTGAGTTTGATTACAATGTGTTGTGATGAGGATCTTTTCTGATCATGTCTATTAGGAGTTCTGTGTGCTTCCTGTACTTGAACATCTCTTTCTTTCTCCAAACCCTGAAAGTTTTCTGCTAGTATCTCACTAAAAAGGCCTTTAATCTTTTCTTTCTTTCCTTGCCTTCAGGAACTCCTAGAACCCAATTTTTTTTTCTTTAGTATCCTGTAGATTCCCAACAATGTTTTCTGGATTTCTAATTTCCTATTCTTTTCTTTGACTTGACTGTATACTTTCTTGTGCTCTGTCTTCTAAGTCCAATATTCTCTCTTCTGCCTTACTGATTCTGTTTTTAAGGCTCTCCACTGCTTTTTTTATTTGTTCTATTGATTTTTTCATTTCATTTTGATTTCTCTTCAACATCTCAATTTAATGTTCTATTTAATTCTTCATTTCATTTTGATTCCTCCCTAAGATTTCATTTTCATGGGAGATTTTCTTTCATGTCCTGCATGGATTTCAGTAGTATGTGCATTTGCTTTTGATTACTTCTAAATAATCTTATCATCAATATTTTGAGTTCCATTTCTTGAATTTCTTCTATCTCATCATCTTCATAATCTTGTATTGAAGTGTCATGTTCTTTTAGGAGTGTCATGTTGTCTTCCTTATTCTTGTTGCTTGGATTGTTGCATTTGTTGTTCGGCATTTGTGGAGGTACTTGGTTTCTTCTTTTTTTTTTTTTCCACTGTGGTGGCTTTTATCATTGTACTATGACTCTGTAGATAAGTGGACTGTTTGCTTTCAATGAAACTCTAGAGGCTTGTAGTGGCTGTGGTCAGATATCTCTGTTCAGTTTTCCAGGGTTAAGGGCATGCCTAGGGTTACAAATTTGATGTAGTAAATCTTCTCTCTTTTTTTAATTGGAAGGGAAGTGATTCTACTCAGCTGAGCTCTTCTTCTTGATGGAGATCAGTGCCTGAGCACTAGCCCCAGTGGGTATAATATTCATCTACTCTGTCCCAAGGACCACAAAAAGGATCTGTGCAGTCCACAGTGTATGTTTAGATACCCCAGCAATGTCTCTCACTGGGTAACCAGGACCGCCTGAGCTTGTGGCGTCTCCTGTTGAAACTGTTCAAAGTCTCAGCCACACCGTGAGTTCTTCCACACCCCTTCAGTTTTTTTTTTTCACAGTCCTGGTTCAGAAGTTTCACACATTCACAAGATCCTAGCACCCTGATATTTCTCTGCACCAGAGTCAGTAGTCTCCGCACAGCTGATTGCTGAGTGGCAGACACAACCTGTTGCAGCTGTTATGTATGTCCAAAATGGCGCCTGCTCTATCAGCTTGTATGCCTTTGTAAGGTGATCAGAGAGAGAGAAGCATGTCCGTACTGTCCTTTTTTTCCTCTCCTCTAGTTAGGCTGGTGCACTTTCCTGCATGGGGCTTCAAGCTTCGGTCCCTCTAGGCTCTTCCTGCTGCTTTTTTGCCAGTGTCTCAGGCTACTGCAGTATTGTCTCACCTCACTTGCCAGTGCTGGTGCGTAGACTCTTGGCTATTGGAGAACTGAGTCATGGGCACCCATGCCCTCCACGTAGGCACACTGTGTCATCTAGTTTTGGTAGTTTCCTCTGTCATTTTTTCCCTAACTCTTCCCTGAGAATACACTATCTTTTTTTAAAGATTTTATTTATTTTATTTGAGAGTTAGAGTTACAGACAGAGAGAGGGAGAGACAGAGAGAAAGGTCTTCCTTCTGTTGGTTCACTCCCCAAATGGCCACAACGGCTGGAACTTCACCGATCTGAAGCCAGGAGCCAGGAGCTTCTTCCTGGTCTCCCATATGGGTGCAGGAGCCCAAGGACTTGGGCCATCTTCTACTGCTTTCCCAGGCCATAGCAGAGAGCTGGATTGGAAGAGGAGCAACCTAGACTGGAACTGGTGCCTATATAGGATGCTGGCGCCACAGGTGGAGGATTAACCTAGTGTGCCATGGTGCTGGCCCCACTATCTCAACTTTTTTTTAAACTATCTTCTCCTGAGATAGAGCAATAAGCTTCCTCCCTATTCTGCCATGTTGGAACCCCCAAGGTCAGCATCTTTAAATCACTCATTGCACTGTCTGCCCATTGCTTCCTCCTCTATAATCTTAAGGAATCTTAGGCTTTCTGTTATGAGGACCCATGTGACTATATTAAGGGCCCTTCTGGGTAATTCAGGGTGCTCTCCCCCATTCAGAACTCTTGATCACAGAGCTAAGCCTTTTGGTTCTTCCAAATAAGGTAATATTTATAGGTTAGCACCTGGTACTTTGAGGTTAGCACCTGGTACTTTGAGGGCTTGTGTTAGGTAGTGCACATAGCCAACTACTAGGGGAGACATGAATTATGCAGAGAGAGATTCTCCAGCATGGCGGGTCAGGATTAAGATGAATGGGGCCACTGTTGTGGCACAGTGAGTTAAACCACTGCCTACAGCACCAGCATCCCATGTGAGCACCATTCGATTCCCAGCAGCACCACTTCCAATGCAGCACCCTATTAATGCACCACAAAAGACTCGGATGATGACACAAATGTTTGAGCCCTTGCCACCCTTGTGGAAAACCAAGAAGGTGTAGTAGTCTGCTGGCTTCTGCCTGATCCAGCCCTGACCATTGTGGACATTCAAGTAGTGAATCAGCAAATGGAAGATCTCCCACTCCCCTCACCCCATATGTGTGTCTCCCTCTCTCTGTAACTCTTTCAAATAAACAAATAAATATTTTTTAAAAAGATTAAAATGAACACACATTTATTCTTAGGTGTTGAAATTTAACTGAAAAGTGATCCCTTTTAAATATAAGAGAGAGAAGAGATGTACAATTTGGGACATGTTCAATTGGACTTGCCCCAAATGGTAGAGTTAGAAATGTGCCAGGGGATTCCAATACAATCCCATCAAGATTGCATGTACCAATGCCATCTCACTAGTCCAAGTGATCAATTTCAATTCACAGTTGATCACACTGATAGGTCTAAGAGTCAAAGGGATCACACAAACAAGACTAGTGTCTGCTAATACTAACTGATAGAATCAAAAAGGGAGAGAACGATCCAACATGGGAAGTGGGATACACAGCAGACTCATAGAATGGCAGATGTCCTAAATAGCACTCTGGCCTCAGAATCAGCCCTTAAGGCATTCGGAACTGGCTGAAGAGCCCATGAGAGTATTTTAGGCATGGAAAGCCAAGACACTCTGGCAAAAAACAAAAAACAAAAAACAAAACAAACAAAAAAAAACAACTAAATGAAAGATCTGTGCGAGTGAGATCCCAGTAGAAAGAACGGGCCATCAAAGAAGGAGGTACCTTTCTCTGAAGGGGGGAGAGAACTTACACTCTGACTATGGCCTTGTCTAAATAAGATCGAAGTCAGTGAACTCAAGAGGCTTCCATAGCCTTGGCAACTCATGACTAGAGCCTAGGGAGATTTCTGACTCCATAAACAAGAGTGTCAAATTGTTAAGTCAACAACAGGAGTCACTGTGTACTTACTCCTTATGTGGGATCTCTGTCCTTAATGTGTTGTCCAATGTGAATTAATGCTATAACTAGTACTCAAACAGTATTTTACACTTTATGCTCTGTGTGGGTGCAAACTGATGAAATCTTTACTTAATATATACTAAATCGATCTTCTGTATCTAAAGATAATTGGAAAGGAATCTTGATATGAATGGAATGGGAGAGGGAGCGGGAGATGGGAGGGGTGCAGGTGGGAGGGAAGTTATGGGGGGGGAAAAGCCATTGTAATCCATATACTGTACTTTGGAAAATTATATTTACTAAATAAAAGTTTTAAAAAAAAAGATTAAAATGAGCAGTTTGGGACAGGTGTCAGCTGAAGTACCGAGACTGCCATTCATGTAATGCTGGTTTCACTGCAGATAAAGGTCTCGGTGCTCTTGATGCCTTGCTCCACTTAGTAAGGCACTGGTAGACGGCATCGTCTTCAGGAGAGTTTGGATGCTGGGCAAGTCATCTCACAGCTTGCCTTCTGCTCCCAGTTAGCAAGCATTGCTCTGTCCTTCTGTCCAAAAGCATTTCCTCTAGGACAAGAAAAATAACTCTATTAAAATAAAATCTTTGAAATGTTTATTTCAAATAGTTATAGATTCATAGGAAGTTGCAAAGAATGGACACTGAGGTTCTTGAACCCCTCCCCCAGCCTCCCCGAGTGTTAGCATCTTGCAAAACTATAGTACAATATCTTACCCAGGAATTTTTATTTGTATTTGTGAGGCAGAGTGACACACACACACACACACACACATACACAGATGGTGAGGATAGAGCTTCCATCAACTGGTTCATTTCCCAAAGGCTTACAAATGTCAGGTGGAAACCTGAAGCCAGGAGCTCCATCCAGGTCTCCCTTGTGGGTGACAAGGGCCCAAGTACTTGAGTCATCACCTGATTTCTCTAAGCCTACACATTGGCAGGAAGCTGGATTGCAAGCAGAGGTATGCTCAATAGTAGGCACTCTAGTTTAACCCATTGTATCACAACACCCACCCCTTTCAAAACTAGGAAACTGATACTGACAGAATCTGTTAGGTAGCAAGTCAGAAATTTAGCCTATGTGTATGTGGAGACAGGCCTGAAGACCAGTGCAGACCAGCACCTACTGCAGAAGCTCCAGAAGCCCAGCATCTTGCACTTCAAAGTCATGCTCAGACCCTGATAACATCCCAGCTGGTCCCAGTCCTTCTCCCAAGGAAAGCTCCCAGGAGAATCTCTCTCCTCAGGACCAAATGGGTTACCTGATAACATGGAGCAGTAAAACCTTTACAGATGCCCTAAGGGAAGCCCCCCTACTCTACCCAGGGAAAATCTGGTGATGAATTTGTTAATTCTCACCCAACAGACCCCTCTGGCAGCTTCTCCACCAAATGTCCTGGAGGAGAGGGGGAGGTGAGTAAACAGGCTCACTTAAAAACCTGGGGAATACTACATAGCAGTAAAAAAAAAGGATGAGATCTGGTCCTTTGCAACAAAATGGAGCAAGCAGGAAAACCTCATACATAGTGAAATAACCCAGTCCCAAAGAGGCAAACACCATATGTTCTCCCTGATTTGGGAGAATTAATATTAATAGCACAATGAAAATGAAAGCTATAGAAGGGAAATATTCACTTTTAGAACAAATGTCTTCAAGAATCCTTGACCTGATTGTCGAGAGATGGTTAACCATTGTTAGTTTTTAATGTGTATATCCTTTTTGTTTTGTTTTGTCAGTTTTTTCCCAGTTTCCTTCTCTCTCTCTCTCATCTCTACTTCACACTATATGCTGAACTCTCTCTATGTAACACAGAGTTAATTATATATATTTTAAGGCAATTGGAAAAGATCCCAGTTAAAAACAAAGGAGAGAATAAGAGATGGAGAAGGTAGTATAAAACTGTACAGCAGTATAGTTCTGCATACAGGCACATACAGGGTACAGCCTAAGAACTGATCATGGGGCTTCAAACCCATAAGAGTCGGTGGTATAAACACCATCTTCACTGTTACAATGAGCATATTAAATGTTAAAGGCAACAGATAGACCAGTCTAATTTTAAAAGGGATGATCAAGTACCTGGTAAAAATAATAAAATTAAAAAAGGAAGAAAGGACCAACATGGGAAGCAGTCCACACAGAAGACTCCTAGAATGACTTTTGCTGTAAATAACACTCTGACCTCAGAATCAACCCATAAGTCTTCCTGGTTGGGCTGAAAGGCCAGCAAGAGCATTTCAGGAATGGAAAGACTAGACTCTTAGGAAAAAATCCAACACGGAGGATCTCTGAGAGACCTCAGAGGAAAGGAAGGGTCATCAAAGAAGGAGACACTCTTCTCTGAAGGGAAAAGAGAACATCCACTTTGCTTAAAGCTGTGTCCAAATACCGACAGAGTCTATGGTCACAAAAGCCCTCCATATCCCTGGCAGCCCACTGCAAGAACCTCAGATGATCACTGATGTCATAAAAAAGAGTGTTAATTGTTAAAGGAACAAGAGTAGTCACTGTGCATTTGCTTCACAGGTAGGATCTTTGTCCCTATTGAATTGTAATATGAGAATAGACTGCAAATTCTCTACCCAAACTTTACTCTATATGTTGTGTGTGGGCGTGGGGGCAAATTGTTGACATCTATGATTAGCCTAGAGTGTGCCCTCTGTATATAAAGTCATACAAAAAATTTTCCATAATGAATTATTAGATGGGAGAGGGAATGGGAGGTGGGATGGGAGCGGAGTGGGGAGGATAGGGGAAAGAACCACTGTATTCCTAAAGTTGAATCTATGTAAAAATGCATTCATTAAAAAAATAAAAATCTAGGGAGTCCAAACAGACTGTGCACTCAGCTCTTTGCCTCTCTGCTCATCTGCCTGCCTACATTCAACCTTGTAACCTTGCTTTCCTCCAGTCTGAGCCACTGGGCGTGCTCTCTCTGTCCCTTCCATTCTGAAAGGTGCCCTATCCCCAATAAAGCCTTATCACATCACTCACTGTCTCATGCCTGAATTCTTTATTACATGAAGACAAGAACCCCACGGCTTCCACAGCCTTTCAACTGGTGACAGATCCACAGAGTTTATTTAAAAAACTCACACTTCAACTGATTAAGTAATAATAATAATATGGGCAGTGGGATACACAGCTGACTCATAGAATGGCAGATGTCCTAAACAGCACTCTGGCCTCAGAGTCAGCCCTTAAGGCATTCGGACCCATGAGAGTTTTGTAGGCATGGAAAGCCAAGACACTGTGGCAAGAAAAAATGACCTAAATGAAAGATCTCTGTGAGTCAGATCCCAGTGGAAAGAACAGGCCATCCAAGGAGGTACCTTTTTCTGAAGGGAGGAGAGAACTTCCACTTTGACTATAGCCTTGTCTAAATAAGATTGGAGTTGGTGAACTCAAGAGCTTCCATAGCCTTGGCAGCTCATGACAAGAGCCTCCGGCGATTACTGACGTCATAAACAAGTGTCAATTGTTAAATCAACAACAAGAGTCACTGTGCACTTACTCCTCATGTAGGATCTCTGTGCTTAATGTGTTGTAATATGAGAATTAACAGTAAAACTACTACTAAAACAGTACTTTATACTTTGTGTATCTGTGTGGATGCAAGCTGTTGAAATCATTACTTAGTACATACTAAGTTGATCTGTATATAAAGATAGTTGAAAATGAATCTTGATGAAGAATGGGATGGGAGAGGGAGTGAGAGATGGGATGGTTGCGGGTGGGAGGGAGGTTATGGGAGGAAAAGATGCTATAATCCAAAAGTTGTACTTTGGAAATTTATATTTATTAAATAAAAGTTGAAAAAAAGAATTAGTGTTAAAAATAATAATAATAAGCTTTTCATTTTGTATTTGTTTTAGAAGTAAATGAGCCGTTGTTTCAGCCTGATTCAGCACACAGAGATAAAATAGATGCTAAAGATTGGAAGTATAGAAAAACAATGGCCAGGAGAAGGCACCTTAAATGTAACAATGCAGTTTAAGAAACTCAGGAGCCAGGAAATCCATGCAGTCACTTCTCATTTCAGCTTCCCAGTGTTTCATTTGTTACAATATAACCAGGAATGAATACGTTTAAAGAGGTGAATCCAGCATTATTTTCCACATAAGAATGTGAGGTTGTTTACATGGATAGTTAGTGTATTTACACCAGAAATTTTGATTTTCATAGTGGAGCTTCATGAATACTAAGGAGTTGTAAAATACTTTTAGGGAAAATTATTATTTTCTGTGGAAAGAATATTGTTCTTTGGATGTGAAGGCTTGCATGTTCTTTGCTTTCCATTTTCCACTGCTTAGGCTGAGGATAGAAGAAAGTATTCAGGACAAAGATCAAAAGGAAGCCACTGGGTATGCAAGGAATCAGGGTCCAGCCCACTTCTTCATTAAGGTTCGAAAAATGGGGAGGGAAATAATTTTGGAGATCAATGGTAATGACTATTGATTACATTCAAATCTCTCCAAACTCCTAGTTCTTTTTCTAAAAAAATTAATAAAAAATTCGATTTCATATATTTCACAGGTATAATTCTAAGAAAATAACCATATTTCTTTCCTTTGCCTCTCTCCCTTCCTCTCTCTCCCACTCTCAATCCTCCTCCTTCCTTGCTTTTTTGTTTTTTTTAATTCTTGCAAAAATGTAATTTCAACCCACTCTATAATCACAAGGTTAATTTATTACTAAACATAATATTCAACAGGAGAAAATCAGAAAGAACACAGTTATATAGGAGTATGAATAAGATCTAAAAACAATAATCAAATCACAAGATGTCTGTTTCATTCCTATATATTTTTTGTAGAATATGTTAACTACCACATATCATAGAAAACATATGATATTTGTCTTTTGGGGACTGGCTTATTTCACTAAGCATAATGGCTTCCAGTTGCATTCATACAGGGCTTCATTTTTTTTTTTTTTTTGCTGAATAGTATTTCATGGTGTATACACATATCACTTTTTCTTTACCCAGCATCAGTTGATAGACATCTGAGTTGATTCTATATCTTAGCTATAGTGAATTGAGCTGCAATAAACATGATACTACAAATAATTCTTTCATATGCTTATTTCATTTCCTTTGGGTAAATTCTCAAGAGTCGGAGGCCTAGATCGTATGGTAGGTCTACTTTCAGATTTCCAAGGAATTTCCATTCTGTCTTCCCTAATAGTTGTTCTACTTTACATTACCACCAACAGTAGAATAGGGTACTTTCCCCTATATCCTGGCTAGACTTAATTGTTGATTTCTGAATGAGAACCATTCAAAGTGGAATGAGTTGAAACCTCATTGTGGTTTTGATTTGCATTTCCCTGATGGAGAGTGATCCTTATCATTTTTTCATGTGTCTGTTAGCCACTTGAATTTTATCCTTTGAAATATGCCTATTCATGTTCTTTGCACAGTTCTTTTTTGTCAGGCAGAGTGGATAGTGAGAGAGAGACAGAGAGAAAGGTCTTCCTTTTGCGTTGGTTCACCCTCCAATGGCCGCCATGGCTGACGCGCTGTGGCTGGCACACTGTGCTGATCCAAAGGCAGGAGCCAGGTACTTATGCTGGTCTCCCATGGGGTGCAGGGCCCAAGCACTTGGGCCGACCTCCACTGCACTCCCTGCCCACAGCAGAGAGCTGGCCTGGAAGAGGGGCAACCGGGAAAGAATCCGGCGCCCCAACTGAAACTAGAACCTGGTGTGCCAGCGCCACTAGGTGGAGGATTAGCCTATTGAGCCACGGTGCCGGCCACCCAGTTCTTTTTAAATTGTTTTTAATTTTTAATTGTTTTCAAATCTTTTTTAAGGTGAACACATTTCATTTATTTCATATATACAAATAAAGCAGGATAGTGCTGTTTTTCACCCTATCCTCCCTTCTGTCCACACTCCCACCCTCCTTCCTCCTTTTTTTCTTGTTCTTTTAATTTTCACAATGATCTACTTTCAGTTTGTCTTAGATTCATAAGATTAACCATATACTAAGGAAAAAATCCAACAAATAGAAGAAAAAAGCACTGTTCCTCAATAGTAGAGACAGGGCTATAAAGAATAATCAAATCTCAAGTTGTCAATTTTGCTCATGTAGTTTACATCTTTTGCACTCTATTAATAACCACAGATCAGGGAAAAACAATGGTATTTGTCTTTTGGGAACTAGTTTCTTTCACTAAGCAAATCATTTCCAGTTGCAACCATTTTTGTTGTGAAAAACAAGATTTCATTGTTTCTAACTTATGAATAGTGCTCCATAATAAACACACACACACACACACACACACACACACACATAACAATGTGTTTAGTCATCAGTTGATAGTCATCTGTAGACATTTGTGGTGATTCTATGCCTTAGCTCTTATGAATTGAATTGCAGTAAACATGGAGGTACAGATAACGCTTTTATATGGTGATTTCTTATTGCTTGTGTAAATTACAAGGAGTGGGATGGCTGGGTCATATGGTAGATCTGTTTTCAGATTTCTGATGTATCTAGATATTGTCTTCCACAATGGCTGTATTGGTTTACATTCTCCAAAACAGTGGTTAAGGAGCCTTTATCCAAATGTTTTTGTCAGCATTTATTTTTTTTTTTATTTCCTAGTATAGTCATTCTGACTAGAATAAGGTGAAACCTCATTGTGGTTTTGATTTTCATTTCCCTGATGGCTAGTGATTGTGAGCATTTTTTCATTTGGTGTTGGCCACAGTGCGGTATCACATTCTTTGATTTGCATATGTTGAAACATCCTTGCATACCAGGTATAAATCCCTCTTGTTCTGAGTGAATGATCTTTCTGATGTATTTGTTCTTATATGTATTGATATATTGTTTTATTGATGTATTGGATTCTTTTATTTTGTTGAGGATTTTTGCATCTCTGTTATTTAGGGGTATTGGTCTATTATTCTCTTTCTTGTATTTATTTTTTTCTGTTTTTGGAATTAAGGTGATGTAGGCCTCATAAGGAGTTTGTGAGGATTCCCTCCCTTTCACTGATTTTGAATATTTTGAGAAAAAGTAGAATTAGCTCTTCTTTAAAAATGTGGTAGAATTCAGTTCCGGAGGGTCTTTATTATTGATTCAGTCTCCACTTCGGTTACTAATTTGTTTGTTTTCAATGTCTTCATGCCTCAGTTTTGGTAGACTGTATGTATCCAAGCATCTATCCATTTCTTTTAGATTTTCCAATTTGTTGGCATATAGCCGTTTTTAGTAATTGCTGATGATTCTTTTTATTTCTGTGATATCCGTTATCAAATATCCTTTTTTATCTCTGATTTCAATGACTTGGGTTTTGTCCCTCTTTCATTGCTTATTTGGTATATCAATTTGGTTGATTTTTTTCAAAACAACAGCTCTTCATTTCACAGATCTTTTGTTATCTTTATTTCAATTTCATTTATTTCTCCTTTAATTTTAATTATTTCTTTTGTCCTACTAATTTGGGGTTTGGTTTGTTCTTGTTTTTCTAGGTCCTAAAGATGCATTGATAGCTCATTTATGTGTGGCCTTTCCATTAATTGCTATAATCTTCCCTCTCAACACTGCTTTTGCTGTATTGTATAAGATTTTATATGTTGTTTTGTCATCACTCATTCCTAGGAATTTTTGTTTTTTGGACAGGCAGAGTGGACAGTGAGAGAAAGAGACAGAGAGAAAGGTCTTCCTTTTCCATTGGTTCACACGCCAGTGGCCGCTGTGGCTGGTGCACTGCAGCCAGCGCACATGCTGATCCAAAGCCAGGAGCCAGGTGCTTCTCCTAGTCTCCCATGCGGGTGCAGGGCCCAAGGAGTTGGGCCATCCTCCACTGCATTCCCAGACCACAGCAGAGAGCTGGACTGGAAGAGGAGCAACCGGGACAGATTCTGGTGCCCCGACCAGGACTAGAATCCGGGGTGCTGGCATCGCGGGCGGAGGATTAGCCTGTTGAGCTGCAGCGCCAGCCAGGAATTTTTAAATTTATCTTTTTATTTCTTCTATGACTCACTGTTCATTCATGAGCATGTTGTTCAATCTCCATGTGTTTACATATTTTAAAGAGATTCTTCAGTTGTTAATTTCCAGCTTCATTCCATTGTGGTCAGAAATGCTAGGTAATATGATTTCAGTTTTTTAAAATTTGTTGAGTCATGCTTTGTGACCTATCAAATGGTCTATCCTAGAGAAAGTGTCATGCAATGATGAAAACAATGTGTATCCCACAGTTTTGGGATGAAATGTCCTGTAGATGTCAATTAGGTCCATTTGTTGCATAGTCTAGATTAGCTGTGTTGTTTCTTTATAGATTTTCTGTATAGTTGATCTGTGCATTGGTGAAACAGGGGTTTTGAAGTCCTCCATTACTATTGTATTGTAATTTATGTATCCTTTTGGATTCATTAACATTTGTTTTAAATAGCTAGGCCCCCTGGTATTTGGTGCATATACATTTGTTATAGTTTCATCTTGCTGTTGAATTGATCCCTTAATCATTACTTAGTGCCCTTTCTTGTCTCTTTTAACAGGTTTTGTGTTAAAGTCTATTTTGTCTTATATTAGGATGGCTACACCAGCTAGTTTACACGTTTTGTTAACATGGAATACCCTTTTCCATCATTTCACTTTCAGTCTGCCTGTATATTTGTTAGTGAACTGTATTTCTTGTAGGCAGCAAATAGATGGCATTTTGCTTATTAATCCATTCAGCCAATCTTTATCTTTTAATTGAAAAATTTAGGCCACTTACATTCAGGGTTACTACTGACAAGTTACAACTTGGGGTTTCCATTGTTCTATAAATATTCCTATTGTTTGCTTTAGATATTCTTTGTACTGTTACCAGGAGATGTTCTGCCTTCACATTCTTTGATAATGATGACTATCTGTGTTTCTGTGTGTAGCACATTTTTAGGCCTCATTTGTAAGGCTGGATGAGTGGTGACAAATTCTTTCAATTTCTATTTGTTATGGAAGATCTTTATTTCACCTTCATTCATAGATGAGGACTTTGCAGGGTACAGTATTCTGGGTTGACTTGGACTAAGTCTGGTTGACTTGGACTATGTCTGACCATTCTTTCCTATCCAATAGGGTATTTGATGTGAAATCAATTATGAGTATATTTGGAGATCTTCTGAAAGTAATCTGGCATTTCTCTTACACACATTTTATAATCTTTACTTTTTACTGTTGAAATTTGACTACAATGTGTCACAGATTCTCTGTTGATGTAATTTTACCTTATTTTTAGTGTGTGATTTTTTTACATTCCTTCATTTAATCAATGATAAAATACCTTATTAATTGGGAACAAAGCCTAAACATCATCTCTTATGTTTAATCACAAATACAGTTTGTTAAAAGTGTATGGACACAGAACACAAAATGTAGTTTTTACCTAAAGAGTTACATGAATGAGACTGTTTTTATGTTTCTTCACTGAGAATCCTATTTTAACCATTGAACCATTGTACTTAAATTAACAATAATAAAAATGTAAAAATTCAAATTTAAAGATGAAAATATGGAAAACAACAAAAAAGAACAAGAACTATTTTCATTATTAATAGATTAACAAATCTGCAGACACTCAGATACTTTCTGAGGCATATGAAAACACCTACATCAAAGGTTACATTCATTTGAGAGGTATCAATACATGTTCAGTGCTGAGAGTATTTGTAGCACTTACAGTATATACAAAGCAACATACTGTGGTTCACATTTGAGAAATACATATTTAAGCTTTATGGTAAAACTTGCCTATTTAACATTATAGCTAACAAAGTGACTGTTACTCATTTCATATTTTTTCTTCTGAAACTCAATAAGCAAATTATCACTTATGCTCATGGAATAATGCCCTTTTTCTTTTTTTTTTTTCTTTTTTTCTTTTTTTTTTTTTTGATAGGCAGAGTGGACAGTGAGAGAGAGAGACAGAGAGAGAAAGGTCTTCCTTTGCCGTTGGATCACCCTCCAATGGCCGCCGCTGCAGCCGGCGCACCGTGCTGATCCGATGGCAGGAGCCAGGAGCCAGGTGCTTTTCCTGGTCTCCCATGGGGTGCAGGGCCCAAGCACCTGGGCCATCCTCCACTGCACTCCCTGGCCACAGCAGAGGGCTGGCCTGGAAGAGGGGCAACCGGGACAGAATCCGGCGCCCCAACCGGGACTAGAACCCGGTGAGCCGGCGCCGCAAGGTGGAGGATTAGCCTAGTGAGCCACGGCGCCGGCTCCCTTTTTCTTGTAATACTAAATTTTTGTTAAATTTTATTTAATGAATGTAAATTTCCAAAGCACAGCTTATGGATTACAATGGCTTCCCCCCCCCATAACTCCCTCCCACCCGCAACCCTCCCCTTTCCCTCTCCCTCTCCCCTTCCATTCACATCAAGATTCATTTTCAATTCTCTTTATATACAGAAGATCAGTTTAGCATACATTAAGTAAAGATTTCAACAGTTTGCACCCACATAGAAACACAAAGTGAAAAATACTGTTTGAGTACTAGTTATAGCACTAAATCACAATGTACAGCACATTAAGGACAAAGATCCTACATGAGGAGTAAGTGCACAGTGACTCCTGTTGTTGACTTTACAAATTGACACTCCTGTTATGGCATCAGTAATTACCCTAGGCTCTTGTCATGAGTTGCCAAGGCTATGGAAGCCTTTTGAGTTCACTGACTCCTTTCATATTTAGACAAGGTCATAGTCAGAGTGGAAGTTCTCTCCTCCCTTCAGAGAAAGGTACCTCCTTCTTTGATGACCTGTTCTTTCCAGTGGGATCTCACTCACGGAGATCTTTCATTTAGGTCATTTTTTTTTTTTGCCAGAGTGTCTTGGCTTTCCATGCCTGAAATACTCTCATGGGATCTTCAGCCAGATCCACATGACTTAAGGGCTGATTCTGAGGCCAGAGTGCTGTTTAGGACATCTACCATTCTGAGTCTGCTGTGTATCTCGCTTCCCATGTTGGATCATTCTCTCCCTTTTTTATTCTATCAGTATTTGCAGACGCTATTCTTGTTTATGTGATCCCTTTGGTTCTTAGTCCTATCATTATGATCAATTGTGAACAGAAATTGATCACTTGGACTAGTGAGATGGCATTGGTACATGCCACCTTGATGGGATTGA
This sequence comes from Oryctolagus cuniculus, assembly GCF_051225735.1. Classification (NCBI taxonomy): domain Eukaryota; kingdom Metazoa; phylum Chordata; class Mammalia; order Lagomorpha; family Leporidae; genus Oryctolagus; species Oryctolagus cuniculus. The sequence continues at coordinate 160,649,103 of NC_142870.1, forward strand.
ATTGGAATCCCATGGTATGTTTCTAACTCTACCGTTTGGGGCAAGTCAGCTTGAGCATGTCCCAAATTGCACATCTCTTCCCTCTCTTATTCCCACTCTTATATTTAACAGTGATCGCTTTTCAGTTAAGTTTCAACACTTAAGAATAACTGTGTGTTGATTACAGTATTCAACCAAAAGTATTAAGTAGAACAAACCAAAAAAATACTAAGAGGGATAACGTATTAAGTTGTTCATCAACATTCTGGGCAAGGGCTGATCAAGTCACTGTTTCTCATAGTGTTCATTTCACTTTAACAGGTTTCCTTTTTGGTGCTCGGTTAGTTGTCACCTATCAGGGAGAACAAGTGGTATTTGTCCCTTTGGGATTGGCTTATTTCACTCAGCATAATGTTTTCCAAATTCCTAACAGGGATCACTTTTCAGTTAAAATTTAAACACCTAAAAATAATTGTGTGTTACTTACAGAGTTCAACCAATAGTACTAGAACAAAAAAAAATACTAAAATGGATAAAGTATTACATTGTTCATCAACAGTCAGGACAAGAGCTGATCAAGTCACTGTTTCTCATAGTGTCCATTTCACTTCAACAGGTTTCCCCTTTGGTGCTCAGTTAGTTGTTGCCGATCAGGGAGAACATATGATATTTGTCCCTTTGGGACTGACTTAGTTCACTCAGCATGTTGTTTTCCAGATTCCTCCATCTTGTTGCAAATGACCGGATTTCATTGTTTTTGACTGCTGTATAGTATTCTATAGAGTACATATCCCATAATTTCTTTATTCAGTCCATTGGTGATGGGCATTTGGGTTGGTTCCAGGTCTTAGCTATTGTGAATTGAGCTGCAATAAACATTAAGGTGAAGACAGCTTTTTTGTTTGCCATTTTAATTTCCTTTGGGTAAATTCCAAGGAGTGGGATGGCTGGGTTGAATGGTAGGGTTATATTCAGGTTTCTGAGGAATCTCCAGACTGACTTCCATAGTGGCTTGACCAGTTTGCATTCCCACCAACAGTGGGTTAGTGTCCCTTTTTCCCCACATCCTCGCCAGCATCTATTGTTGGTAGATTTCTGAATGTGAGCCATTCTAACCGGGGTGAGGTGAAACCTCATTGTGGTTTTGATTTGCATTTCCCTGATTGCTAGTGATCTTGAACATTTTTTCATGTGTCTGTTGGCCCTTTGGATTTCCTCTTTTGAAAAATGTCTATTGAGGTCCTTGGCCCATCTCTTAAGTGGGTTGTTGGTTTTGTTTTTGTGGAGTTTCTTGATTTCTTTGTAGATTCTGGTTATCAACCCTTTATCAGTTGCATAGTTGGCAAATATTTTTTCCCATTATGTCAATTGTCTCTTCACTTTCCTGACTGTTTCTTTTGCAGTACAGAAACTTCTCAATTTGATGCAATCCCAAATGTTAATTTTGGCTTTGACTGCCTGTGCTTCTGGGGTGTTTTCCAAGTAGTCATTGCCGGTACCTATATCTTGCAGGGTTTTTCCAATGCTCTCTAATAATTTGATGGTGTCGGGTCGTAGATAGATTTAAGTCTTTAATCCATGTTGAGCGAATTGTTGTGTAAGGTGAAAGGTAGGGGTCTTGCTTCATGATTCTGCATGTGAAAATCCAATTTTCCCAGCACCATTTATTGAATAGACTGTCCTTGCTCCAGGGATTGGTTTTGGATCCTTGATCAAATATAAGTTGGCTGTAGATATTTGGATTGATTTCTGGTGTTTCAATTCTGTTTCATTGGTCTATCCATCTGTTTCGGTACCAGTACCATGTTGTTTTGATTATAACTGCCCTGTAGTATGTCCTGAAATCTGGTATTGTGATGCCTCCAGCTTCGTTTTTGTTGTACAAGATTGCTTTAGCTATTCAAGGTCCCCTGTTTCTCCATATGAATTTCAGCATCATTTTTTCTAGGTCTGAGAAGAAGGTCTTTGGTATCTTGATTGGTATTGCATTGAATCTATAAATTGCTTTTGGGAGAATGAACATTTTGATTATATTGATTCTTCCAATCCATGAGCATGGAAGATTTTTCCATTTCTTGGTATCCTCTTCTATTTCTTTCTTTAAGATTTTGTAATTCTCATCGTAGAGATCTTTAACATCCTTGGTTAAGTTTATTCCAAGGTATTTGATTGTTTTTGTAGCTATTGTGAATTGGATTGATCCTAGAAGTTCTTCCTCAGCCGTGGCATTGCCTGTGTATACAAAGGCTGTTGATTTTTGTGCATTGATTTTATACCCTGCTACTTTGCCAAAATCTTCTATGAGTTCCAATAATCTCTTAGTAGAATTCTTTTGGTCCCCTAAATAAAGAATCATATCATCTGCAAAGAGGGATATTTTGACTTATTCCTTCCCAATTTGTATCCCTTTAATTTTTTTTTCTTGCCTAATAGCTCTGGCTAGAACTTCCAGAACTATATTGAATAGCAGTGGTGAGAGTGGGCATCCCTGTCTGATACCAGATCTCAGTGGAAATGCTTCCAACTTTTCCCCATTCAATAGGATGTTGGCTGTGGGTTTTTCATAATTTGCTTTGATTGTATTGAGGAGTGTTCCTTCCATACCCAGTTTGCTTAGAGTTTTCATCATGAAAGGGTGTTGTATTTTATCAAATGCTTTCTCGGCATCTATTGAGATAATCATATGATTTTTCTTCTGTAGTCGGTTAATGTGGTGCATCACATTGATTGTTTTGCATACATTGAACTATCCTTGCATACCAGGGATAAATCCCACTTGGTCTTGGTGGATGATCTGTCTGATGTGTTGTTGCATTCTATTGGCCAGAATTTTATTGAGGGTTTTTTACATCTATGTTCATCAGGGATATTTGTCTGTAACTCTCTTTCAATGCTGCATCTTTTTCCAGCTTAGGAATTAAGGTGATGCTGGCTTCATAGAAAGAATTTGGGAGGATTCCCTCTTTTTTGATTGTTCTGAATAGTTTGAGAAGGATTGGAGTTAGTTCTTCTTTAAATGTCTGGTAGAATTCAGCAGTGAATCCATCCGGTCCTTGGCTTTTCTTTGTTGGGGAGGGGGGCTTTATTACTGTTTCAATTTCTGTCTCAGTTATGGGTCCATTTAGGTTTTCTATGTCTTCCTGGTTCAATTTAGGTAGGTTGCATGTGTTGAAATCTATTCATTTCTGATAGGTTTCCCTGTTTGCTGGCATACAAGTCCTTGTAGTAATTTCTGAGGATTCTTTTTATTTCTGTGGTGTCTGTTGTTATGTTTCCTTTTTATTTTTTTTTTTATTTTTTTATTTTTGACAGGCAGAGTGGACAGTGAGAGAGAGAGACAGAGAGAAAGGTCTTCCTTTGCCGTTGGTTCACCCTCCAATGGCCACCGCGGCCGGCGTGCTGCGGCCGGCGCACCGCGCTGATCCGATGGCAGAAGCCAGGAGCCAGGTGCATTTCCTGGTCTCCCATGGGGTGCAGGGTCTCCCATGGGGTGCAGGGCCCAAGCACCTGGGCCATCCTCCACTGCACTCCCTGGCCACAGCAGAGAGCTGGCCTGGAAGGGGGCAACCGGGACAGAATCCGGCGCCCCGACCGGGACTAGAACCTGGTGTGTCGGCGCCGCTAGGCGGAGGATTAGCCTAGTGAGCCGCGGCGCCGGCCATGTTTCCTTTTTAATCTCTGATTTTATTGATTTGGATCTTTTCTCTTCTTTTTTTTAGTTAGTTGGCCCAATGGGGTGTCAATTTAGTTTATTTTTTTTCAAAAAACCAGCTCTTCCTTTGGCTGATTTTTTGTAATTTTTTTTTTTTTGGATTCAATCCTGTTGATTTCTTCTGTGATTTTAATTATTTCTCTTCTCCTACTAGATTTGCATCTGGTTTGCTGCAGATTTTCTAGATCCTTGAGATGCATTGAAAGCTTATCTATTTGGTGCCTTTCCAATTTCTTGATGTAGACACCTATTGATATAAACTTTCCTCTTAACACTGCTTTTGCTGCGTCCTGTAAGTTTTGTTATGTTGTGCTGTTATCCTCATTTACTTACAGAAACTTTTTGATTTCTCTTTTAATTTCTTCTATGACCATTGTTCATTCAGGAGCATGTTGTTTAATCTCCATGTGTTTGCATATGCTCTAGGGATTCCTGAGTTGCTAATTTCCAACTTCATTCCTTTATGGTCTGAGAAGCTACATTGTATGATTCTAATTCTTTTGAATTTGCTGAGGATTGCTTTATGGCCTAGTATGTGGTCAATCCTAGAGAAGGTTCCATGTACTGCTGAGAAGAATGTAAATGCTTTCTGTGTAGGATGAAAAGTTCTGTAGATATCTGTTAGATCCATTTGGGCTATAGTGTCATTTAAATCTACTGTCTCCTTGTTGATCTTCTGTCCTGTTGATCTGTCTATTTCTGAGAGTGGAGTATTGAAGTCCCCCAGTACTATTGTATTGGGGTCTAAGTCTCCCTTTAAGTCCCTTAACAAATCTTTTAAATAAACCGGTGCCCTGTAATTAGGTGCATATACATTGATAATCGTTATATCTTCCTGTTGAATTGATCCCTTAATCATTATATAGTGCCCCTCTTTGTCTGTCCTAATAGTTTTTGTGGTAAAGTTTATGTTGTCCAATATTAAGATGGCTATGCCCACTCTTTTTTCATTTCTGTTGGCATGGTATATCTTTTTCCAGCCTTTCACTTGCAGTCTGTATGCATCTTTGTTGGAAAGATGTGTTTCTTGTAAGCAGCAAATAGATGGGTTTTGTTCCTTAACCCAATCAGCCAATCAGTGTCTTTTAACTGGACAGTTCAGGCCATTAATGTTCAATGTGACTATTGATACGTAATAACTTTGCCCTGCCATTTGCCAAGGATATTTTCTAATATATGTTTTGAACTTCCTGTGATCTTTTGCTGTAAGGTTTCCTTCGTTTACCTTCTTTCATATTGATGACCAAGTTTCTGTGTTTCTGTGTGTAACACATCTTTAAGCATCTTTTGCAGGGCTGGATGAGTGGCGACAAATTCTTTCGATTTCTGTTTGCTGTGAAAGGTCTTTATTTCACCTTCATTCACAAATGAGAGCCTTGCAGGATATAATAGAAAATCTGAATGCTTTGTATCAAGGCAACTTTGCCTAGTTGTACAAAGGCTCTCAAATACAATACAGTCATAAAGTTTCTTCTTTGTAGATTCCATTAATTTATAGTTATTTTAATATGGATAAATGCAGGACTCTTACAGATTACCGGGCAACAAAAATGTCAGTGTTGCACTATCTCTATTTAAGTATGAGCACACCACAACCACAACCATGGCAAGTAAATACCCTCACATGTCCTTTACTGCTCCTGGTGTTCCTTTCCGTGTCACAGGAGCTAATTTAATTGATACTGTTTGGTTTCAACCTATGTCTCAAATTTCCTTTATTAAAAATTTTGAAACTTAACCAATGGAGGATCTACAGTCTCAATAAGCTAGTTTTTTTTTCCTTTCTTCACTAACCAGTTCAAATATAATATGTAATGCTTTAAATTTTTACAGACACCTTATTAAAATGATTAATGGTATCTATAATACTATTAGTGCGTGAAATGTTAACCAAAAATGACACTAAGACTATTTTTGAGACTATTTTTTCCTAACTAAAAAACGCTATGGTATTCATAATGAACACAGATACAATGACACTTTAATCCTGCTGTTTTACAACATCAATAACAAGATTAAATGCATGAAACACAGAAAAGAAGAGCAGGATTTCAAGGAGAAAGATCTAGTAAACACTTGAATCTTGGATGCCACAAATATAAAAGGGTTCACAGTGCTTGTAAGCACTCTCATTATTATCAAATCTTTATTCATTTCTAATTTTATTCAGAAATAAAACCCTAATTCATTACATAATGTATCTTAACAATTTCAGTTTTCAAGTATTCTAGTAATGGAAACCCAAGTAATTTCTTTTTAGGTAACAACATACTTATGGACTGAGCTTCAAAGATAGATTTAAAATAACTGATATAAACTTCTGTCCAAAGACATAATAACTTAGACTTAACACTGTAATCATACAAATGGTATATAATAAGAGAAGGAAAAGAAAGATGGTTTAATATAATCCATGCCTTCTTTAAAAAGGATTCATAAGATGATTGTGTTAATATGTGGCTTGATTACCAGTAACAGGATATTCAGAAATCAAAGGAACTACAAATGAAAAACCAAAGTTCAATTTCCCTGCCATTTTCCCATAAATGTTCCTATTGCCTACTTTGGATTTCCTTTGTAATTTTACTGGGAGATTTTCTGCTTTCACTTTCTTACGTAGTGGTGACCATGTTTCTGTCTGTTGCATATCCTTAAGAATTTTTTTAAGGCTGTAGGAGTGGTGAAAATTCTTTCAAATTCTTTTTGCTGTGGAAGGTATTTATTTTACCTTTATTTATAAATAAGAGCTTTGTAGGGTTCAGTATTCTGGGTATATGCTGCTCCTCCACACGCGGAGGAGCCGCACCGGACCGGGCGCTTGTTGTTCCCTTTTTTTACAAGTCCTTTCTATAGTAAAGTAAGAATAAGTAAACAGCAAACTCCCAAAGCAAGAATGAGTAGAGAGAAATGAGAAGGAACGAAGTAACGAACTTCCCCGCGAACTCTCCAATGCACTCTCCAACCAACCCACACCACCATGCCGTCTCTCTCCTCCTATATAGTCCTCTCCACCAATCCCAACTCGGCTGCCCACACGCCGAGCACGCCGCTCTCCTCCAATCAGGAGCAAGTCCTACAGTTTATTAGCTGAACTGGAGGCAGCTGTGCGGAAGCTGTTTACTTCTCTCCCAGCGCCATGTTGTGGGAGAGCAGATGCATAGAATAAATCTTAATTCCAGTAACAGTATAGTCCGAATTGCTCCCCACAGATCCCCCTTTCTTTTTATTTTTTGGCGTTGATACGCGCCTGTGTAAAGTTCAGTGTGATCTTCATGCTATTGACTCTTGTTTGTCGTGCTACTTCAGAGTTTGTTGAAAAATGTCCCGTATTCCAAAGATCCCAGGGATTGGTTATTCATTGTTTTCTTCCTCAAATGGAGTTTTCTTCTTCTAGATCTTCTGCTGGCAGGTTTATCAACCGAATTCTTCTCTCAGGGGTCCATATTGGTTGTGCCGCACCCTGTGGAAAAAAACAAACGGCGCCTCGTACTCTTCTGAGTAAGGGGAACGGGCCTTTCCATTGGTTGTCCTGTAAATCCTTCCACATTACCCACTGTATTGATTCCTTATCAACTGATTGAGTATGCATTTCTGCAGGTGTTTTACCGTTCTTTTTCTTGTTCAAAAAATTAATTGTATAAAGAGCTAGGGCCAAGACATCCTTGTTGGATGTGGCCATTTCCCCTATTCCCCCTTTTTGTTTAATTATTAAATTTTTTAAATATAAGTGAGCGCGTTCTACCACAGCTTGCCCCTGTGGATTGTATGGAATACCGGTAATATGGGAGATTCCGAATTCTTTCAAAAATGCAGCAAAACGCTTTGATGTATACGCTGGGCCGTTATCCGTTTTGATCACATGAGGAACTCCCCAGGCTGCAAAAGCCTGCAAGCAGTGTTGGATTACTTGTTGTACTCCTTCTTTATTCATGGCTGTGGCCATAATTACACCTGAGTATGTATCTACAGTGACGTGAACACAGCTTTGTCGCCCAAAAGAGGGGATATGTGTAACGTCCATCTGCCAGATATGTCCTGGTTTAAGGCCACGGGGATTGGCTCCCGCAGGAATCTTTGGAACTATGGTAACAACGCACTTTTCACAGGATCTAATGATATCTTCTGCTTGCTTGCGGGGAATATTAAATTTAAAACTTAAAGTGTGGGTGTTAACATGCCATTTAGAGTGATATTCTTTAGCTTGTTCCAAAGCGGTGCATGCAAGCAAGAATCTTGAATAGTGATCTGCCATCATGTTTCCTCGAGTAAGTGGGCCAGGTAAATTAGAATGAGCTCTTATGTGGCCTATGTAAATAGCATGCTCTCTTTGATTTAATAACCCCTGAATTTCACTTAGATAAGAATAGACTGAGGAGGATTTAAGAATAAGGCACTGTGTAGCGAGCATCTGAACTGCATTCACCACATATGCACTATCAGACAAAATATTCATGGGTGCGCTCTCTCTGCGTAATACTGTTGCGATAATAGCTAATTCTGCATGTTGTGGAGAAGGGGATGCTGTTAAAACAAAATATCGTTGATTGTTAAATATAGCTGCTCCTGTTCCGCCTTTAGCTCCATCCGTAAATACGGTAACTGCCCCTTGAATTGGATCCCTTCGCACCTTCTGCACCCGTTTTATTGAAACCTGTGTGCAGAAGTTAACAAATGGATGGCGAGGGTAGTGATTGTCAATCTCTATTTGTAGAATGAGAACTATGTATGCCCATTGCCAGCATTCCCTTGTAAAGGCTTCTACTGCCTCTTGAGCAAAGGGAACTACACATCGCTTTGGAGTCTTCCCCGCCATTTCTGTCGCCTTTTTTATTGCTGTTAATATTAAATCAGCCACCGCAATGCCTTGGGTGTATAGTACACGTGGTGCATGTGAATGTGGGTATACAAACAACAAGGGTCCTCCTTGCCAAATGACTGCGAAGGGATACAGCTGTTCCATAAAAATTAATATTTCTAGGGCTTGTTGTGGATCACATCTTTCCATCTGCATTGCTTTAATTTGTTTTTCAATTTTCTGTAACGCCAAGCGGGCTTCTATTGTCAATCTACGAGGGGAATCAAGCTGGGCATCTCCTTCTAAAATATTGAATAATGGCATCATATCTTCGGTAGTTAATTTACAATAGGGCCTCAACCAATTTAAATTGCCACATAATTTTTGGAAGTCATTAAGGGTCTGTAACCCATCTATTGCAATTTCAAATTCTAATGGGGTTACCTTTTCAGAAGTTACTTTAAGTCCTAAGTACTGTACTACTTCCCCTTTTTGTATTTTCTCTGGCGCTACTTGTAACCCAACTTTTTCCAAATATAATAGCAGCAGCTTATATGCTTCCATTAGGTGACTTTCACTTTCAGCCGTTATTAACAAGTCATCCATGTAGTGTAAAATTTGTACCTTTGGGCACTGTTGTCGAACCGGCTCTACTGCCTGGTCAACATATAGCTGGCATATGGCAGGACTGTTGGTCATTCCTTGGGGAAGCACCTTCCATTCATATCTTTTGTCGGGACCTTGATGATTAATGGAAGGTACGGTGAAAGCAAACCTCTGAGTGTCTTGTTCATGTAGAGGTATGCTAAAAAAGCAGTCCTTCAGATCGAGTACTATTAGTGGCCAATGCTTTGGGATCATAGTAGGAACCGGGAGTCCGGGTTGCAATGCCCCCATGGGTTGCATCTGCTGATTAACAGCCCGTAAATCATGCAACAACCGGTATTTCCCTGATTTTTTCTTTATCACGAATATTGGCGTATTCCATGGGGAGGTTGATGGTTGCAAATGGCCTGCCTCTAATTGTTGTGATACTATATCATTTACCGCAGCCAGCTTTTCCTGGGTAAGGGGCCACTGTGGTATCCACTTTGGCTTGTTGTCCAGCCATGACAATGGCAGCGGCTGCATCTCAGTGGCCCCCACGAAAAACCCGTGTCCTGTCTTTTAAAATCGCCTTTGGGCTGGGCTAGGTCCCTTCTGCCTTCTCTGGAGCCTAATCCTCTCTCCTGATATCCCTTTTTATACATAATACGCCGTCCTGTAGAACTCTCCAATTGATCCTCATTTGTTAACGTCAGTCCCAATTGTTCTAAAATGTCTCTTCCCCATAATGTGATGGGGAGTGCACTAACATAAGGTTGCACATTTCCCTTGTTCCCTTCTTGATCCTGCCAATGAAGCACCTGAGCACTCCTTGATGGTGTCATGGCTGCACCTAGGCCTACTAAAGTATTATCTCCTGGCTGAAGGGGCCATGACTTCGGCCAATCATTTTCCGAAATTATACTTACATCCGCACCTGTGTCTAGCAGGCCCTGAATCGACTTTCCTCTAATGGTTAAGGTCCACAGAGGTCGATCTGCTAGAGATAGGGACAAGGCTGCAAATTTCTCCCCTTGGGGTCCATGAACGTCCTGCGCTCCAATCATGATCAGTATTTGAGCCACAGGTTCTTCTGGTTTGATTTGAATAATACCCTTTGTAGATTGTATTAGCACTTTTAACTTATCAAAAGGTAATTGAATGACTCCGGTGATGACCATTAGGCCTCTCAAAGCATTTGTTTCTTTTCCTACGATTATTCCAAGTCCGTTATGCTCTGCTGAAATTGTTTCTGCCCTCACCTCTATTGCTTGTGGCCCCATTTGAGGTGTTAGTACCGAATATTCGGTGGCTCGTAACTCTGCGCGGTAAATATTTGGTTTTGGGACCGTGGCACCCACCGATTGTTTTGGGCCCGGGGTGCAGGGGCCCACATTCCGTTTTTTTGCTGTTGACCATATACACCTGATCTTCTTATGGGGCCTGGCTCATTTGGCATCCTCAGGGGATTGCCTGCGCTGTTTATTTTAAAGTAACATTCACTGACCCAATGATTCCCTCTTCTACAGCGTGGGCAAAGGCCTGGTCTTCTCGAGTTCTCTATGCCCTGCCGATCTCGGGCTGGAAATCTGGCCCTACATTCCCTCATTAGATGCCCTTCTCGACCACATCTAAAGCATACACGTCCCCTCATGTTCTGTCTAAATTGTCGGGTTACTGCTACTGCAGCATGTGATCCAGAAACTACATCATCCATGACATCCCTACAGATTTTCAAAAAGGTAGGGATGTCCTTATGCTGCCATGGTCTAAGAGCTTCCCGACATGTTTTATTGGCCTGTTCATACGCCAATCTTTTGACTAAGGGCATTGCTTCTTCCACGGTTTCGAAAATGTTTCCTGCTGCTTCCATTAATCTGTTCACGAAATCAGCGTAAGGTTCGGTAGGGCCCTGTACTATCTTAGTTAGGCTGTGTCTTACTTCTCCTTTTCTGGGTATCACCTTCCAGGCTCTTCTTGCTATCTCTCTCACCTGTAAGAGGACAGCTGTTGGTAATCGGGCCTGCTCATCGGGACTGGCAAATCGCCCTTCTCCATTTAACATTTCCTCATCCCATGCTTGATTCCCTGTTTGATAGTTCTGCTTTGAATATTCTCGTGCAAATTCTTTATAAGCAGCTAACCACAAGAGGAAGTCACCCCCGCCTAACACCGCCTTTACTAAGTTTCTCCAATCCTCAGGTATTAGGCCTTGCTGCCCAATGTTATCAAGGATTGCCTGAGTGTAACTTGCATGGGGCCCATACAATTGTACTGATTGCTGCAACTCTTTAAGTAATTTATGGTCAAGAGGCGTCCATCCCCTGTTTCCCTGTGGATCCTGAATTACAGGAAACACCTGGCCTGGTTCCTGGTACTGCTCCCAAGCAGGTTTTCTATAAACAGCTCCCCTTTGCTTGTTTTCGGTTCTTGGCCTTTCTAGCTCCTCCTGCATACCTACTCCCTCCATCACTCCTTCTTCTTCCTCCCACTCTTCTTCAATCTCATATGGAAAAAAGGGGCTTTTCTTTACAGGGGGAAACTTTGGTAGTACCAATGGGCGATACCGGGGTGGTGATTCATCCTTTATGGTTGAATTTGCCAGCCTTGTATGGCCAGGCATCTCTCTCGGGGGCGAGGTTCCCTCCTCAGCTTCCTTCTCCCCCCCATAAGCTTCCTGGCTCTCTAAATCCTTCTTTGATTTTCTTCTCACTTGTTCGTTACAATAGTTGCTCGCCTGGCTGCCCTGCCATAATTCTTCCTGCAATTCACTCCTCTCATTAAGCAACAACTCGATCCCTTCCGTGGGGTTCTGAAGCACCTGATCAACGAGTTGCCACAGCTTCAGCACTTCTATCGATTCCCCAGCCTCGCGCATTTTCCGTCCCACCTGCCTCCACTGCTGTAGAAACCAGGGGGACGTCTCTACGATTGCTCTTACGAATGCATGAATTTTCCTCCCCCCTCGTTTCCCTTGCTTAGAGGAAAAGCTGCGAGGAGGTGGGGAGTAGGAAGAGAGAGAGAGAGAAACCATATTTAGCCCATGGATGATCTTTAGGGAGAAACAGAGGATGGTGCCCAGCAGGAGGAAGAGGTAGCCAGTGGGCAAAGAGTAGCCAAAGAACTCCATTGTCTGTACCGTCTGTGACATGTTGGAGCAGTGGGCGCAATGGAAGACTGAGTCTCCCAGACGTTCCCAGTAAATACCTCTTTCCTAGCTTCTAATTTTCTTCCCCCGCGGCTTTTTTCCTAGGTTCTAACTAGCTTTTCACCGGCACTCTTTCCGTCCGGCCTTCCCCTAGGCTCTTTGCTAGTCTCTCTCTCCGGTAATTTCCCACTTCTTCCCGGTCTTTCCCTCCTAGGTTTCCTATCCGAGTCACGGCACCACTTGCTGCTCCTCCACACGCGGAGGAGCCGCACCGGACCGGGCGCTTGTTGTTCCCTTTTTTTACAAGTCCTTTCTATAGTAAAGTAAGAATAAGTAAACAGCAAACTCCCAAAGCAAGAATGAGTAGAGAGAAATGAGAAGGAACGAAGTAACGAACTTCCCCGCGAACTCTCCAATGCACTCTCCAACCAACCCACACCACCATGCCGTCTCTCTCCTCCTATATAGTCCTCTCCACCAATCCCAACTCGGCTGCCCACACGCCGAGCACGCCGCTCTCCTCCAATCAGGAGCAAGTCCTACAGTTTATTAGCTGAACTGGAGGCAGCTGTGCGGAAGCTGTTTACTTCTCTCCCAGCGCCATGTTGTGGGAGAGCAGATGCATAGAATAAATCTTAATTCCAGTAACAGTATAGTCCGAATTGCTCCCCACAGGTATACAGTTTTTTTCTCTTAAGACTTGGAATATATCTTGCAACTCTTTTCTAGACTGTAGGATTTCTGATGAGAAGTCAGCTGTGAATCTAATTGGAGATCCTCTGAAAGTAATCTGGTGTTTCTCTCATGAACATTTTAGAATCTTTATCTTTTACTGTGGATAGTTTGACTACAATGTGTTGTAGTGGTGATCTTTTCTGGTCATGTGTATTAGGAGTTTTATGTGCTTCCTGTACTTGGACATCCCTTTCTTTTTCCAAATAAGGGAAGTTTTCTGTAATTAACTTTCTAAAAGGCCTTCTAATCAATTCTCTTTCCATGCCTTCAGGAACTCCTAGAACCCATATGTTGGGTCGTTTGTTAGTTCCCTGAATATTAAGCATATCTATATGATCAATTTGATACTTAATATGGGCAATTTAATGCTTAGGATGGATTTTTCCACCCAGTTTAAAGAGTTTTGGGGTCCCAAGGCAAGTTTTTAAACTATACCCTTAGAAGGAAGTCTGAAGGAATGTACTCAGAACTATACAGTTTTATAGTTATAAACTTTCTCCTCCCTCTCTTATTCTCATTCCTGTTTTTTACTGAGATCTATTTTCAATTGACTTTATACACATATAATTAACTCTATGTTAAGTGCAGAGTTCAACAAATAGTATGAAGGAGAAAAAAAATCTGTTCCTTGACAGTCAAGATAAGGGCCGTTCAAATCTTTGCTTCTCAAACTGTCAAATTCACTTATACAGATTTCCTTTTAGGTGCTCTATTATCACAGATCAGGCAGGACATATGGTATTTGTCTTTGTGGCTTATTTCACTAACTATGTTGTTTTCCAGTCTTATCCATTTTGTTGCAAATGACCTGATTTCATTTTTTAACCACTGTGTAGTATTCCATAGAGGACATATTCCATAATTTCTTTACCCAATCTTCAGCTGTCAGGCATTTGGTTGATTCGATGCTTTAGCTATTGTGAATTGAGCTGCAATAAACATTGTGTGCAGATAACTCTTTTATTTTGCTGATTTCATCTCTCTTGGGTAAATTCTCAGTGGAGTTGGGGGATGGCTAGTCATCTGGTAGATATATATTCAGATTTCTGAGGTATCTCCACACTGTCTTCCACAGTGGTTTTACCAGTTTACATTCCCAACAACAGTGGATTTGGGTGCCTTTTACCCCACATCCTCCCTGGTATTGTTTGCTTGTTGATTTCTTTATATGAAAGCCATTCTAACTGGGGTGAGGTGAAACCTCATTGAGGTTTTGATTTGCAGTTCCCTGATAGCTAGTGATCCTGAATATTTATTCATGTGTCTGTTGGCCATTTGGATTTCTTCTTTTGAAAAAAAAAATGTCTATTTATATCCTTTGCCCATTTCGTAATTGGGTTGTATGTTTTGTTGTTGTGGAGTACCTTGATCTCTTTATATATACGGTTATAAATCCTTTATCAGTTGTGTGGTTTGCAAATAATTTCCCCCAACCTGTCGGTTGCCTCTTCACTTTACTGAGTATTTCTTTTGCAGTACGGAAGCTTCTCAATTTGCTGTAATCCCATTTGGTATTTTTGGCTTTGATTGCTTGTGCCTCTGGGGTCTTTTCCAAGAACTCTTTTCCTGTGCTAAAGTCTTGCAGGGTTTCCCCAGTGTTCTCTAATAATTTGATGGTATCTGGTCATAGATTTAGATGTTTAATCCATTTTGAATGGATTTTCGTGTAAGGTAGGGGTCCTGCTTCATACTTCTGCATGTGGAAATCCAGTTTTCCCAGCACTATTTGTTGAACAGGATGTCCTTGCTCCTGGGATTGGTTTTAGTTCCTTGATCAAATATAAGTTGGTTGCAGATGCTTGGGTTGATTTCTGGCATTTCTATTCTGTTCCACTGGTCTATCCATTTGTTTTTTTTCCAGTACCAGGCTGTTTTGTTTATAAGTGTCTTGTAGTTTATCTTGAAATCTGGTATTGTGATGCCTCCAGCTTTGTTTTAATTGTATAAGATTGCTTTAGCTATTCGAGGTCTCCTGTGTTTTCATATGAAATTCACCATCATTTTTTCTAGATCTGAGAAGAATGTCTTTGGTATTTTCATTGGTATCACATTGAATCTGTAAATTGCTTTTGGAAGAATGGACATTTTGATGATATTGATTGTTCCAATTGATAAAAATGGAAGATTTGTAATGTTTTGTATCTTCTTCTTTATTTAATGTTTTGTAATTCTCATTGTAGAGATCTATGACATCCTTGGTTAAATGTATTCTGAAGTATTTGATTATGTTTGTAGGTACTGTGAATGGGATTGATCTTAGAAGTTCTTTCTCAGCTATGGTATTGTCTGTGTATGCAAAGGCTGTTGATTTTTGCGTATTGACTTTATATCCCGCTACTTTACCAAACTATTCTATGAGTTGCAATACTCTCTTGGTAGAGTCTTTGGACCCCTTATATATAGAGTCATGTCATCTGAAAAATAAAGATAGTTTGACTTCCTCCTTGCCAATTTGTATCCCTTTAATTTCTCTTTCTTGCTTAATGGCTCTGGCTAAAACTTCCAGGACTATATTGAATAGTAATGGTGAGAGTGAGCATCCTTGTCTGGATCCAGATCTCAGTGGGTATACTTCTAACTTTTCCCCATTCAATAGGCACTGGCCGTGGGTTTGGCATAAATTGCCTTGATTATGCGAGGAGTGTTCATTCTATACCTAATTTTCTTAGAGTTTTCATCATGAAATGGTGTATTTTATCAAATTTCTCTGCATCTATTGAAATAATCATATGGTTTTTGTTCAGCAATTTGTTAATGTGATGTATCACATTGATTGATAAGCAAATGTTGATCCATCCCTGCATAACAGGGAAAAATCCCACTTGGTCCAGGTGAATGATCTTTCTGATGTGTTGTTGGATTCTGCTGGCCAGAATTTTGAGGATTTTTGCATCTATCTTCATCAGGGAAATTAATCTCTACTTCTCTTTCTCTATTGCATCTTTTTCAGGTATATGAGTTAAGGTGATGCTGGCTTCATAGAATGAATTTGGGAGGATTCCATCCCTTTCAATTATTGTGAATACCTTGAGAAGAATTGGAGTTAGTTTTTCTTGAAATGTCTGGTAGAATTCAGCAGTGAAAACATCCAGTCCTGGGCTTTTCTTAGTTGGAAAAGTAAACTGTACCCTTCGAAGTAAGTCTGAAGGAATGTACTCAGAACTATACAGTTTTATAGTTATAAACTTTCTCCTCCCTCTCTTATTCCTACTCCTGTTTTTTTTACTGAGATCTATTTTCAATTGACTTTATACACATATGATTAACTCTGTTAAGTGCAGAGTTCAACAAATAGTATGAAGAAGAAAAAAAAATCTGTTTTTTTTTTTCCTTTTCTTAGTTGGGAGAGCCTTACCACTGATTCAATTTCTGTATTGTTAATTCATCTGTTTAGGCTTTCTATGTCTTCATGCTTCAAATTAGGTAGGTTGTATTTGTCTAGGAATCTATACATTTCTTCTAGGTTTCCCAGTTTGTTGGCATACAGCTCTTTGTAGGAATTTCTGATGATTCTTTTTATATCTGTGGAGTCTGTTGTTACATTTCCTTTTTTATCTCTAATTTTATTGTTTTGGGTCTTCTCTCTCCTTTTTTGGTGAATTGGGACAGTGATGGATCAATTTTGTTTATTTACTTCAAAAAACCAGCTCTTCGTTTTGCAGATTTTTTATTCAAATTTCATAAATTACTTCTCTATTTTTAATTATTTTCTCCTCCTAGTTTTGGGTTTGGTTTGCTATTTTTCTAGATCTTGGGGATGCATTGATAGATAATTTCTTTTATGCCTTTCCAATTTCTTGACATAGGCACCAATTGCTAAACTTTCCTCCTCACATTGCTTTTTTTTTGTACCCCATAAGTTTTGATATTTTGTATTGTTATCTTCATTTGCTTCCATAAATATTTGACTTCTGTTTTGACTTCTTCCATGACCCACTGTTCATTCATTGGCATGTTGTTCAGTTTCCATGTGTTTTTATTTGTTCTAGAGATTCCTGCGTTGCTGATTTCCAGCTTCAATCCATTGTGGTCCAATAAGATGCATGGTATGGTTTTGATTTTTTTTAATTTGCTGAGACTTGCTTTATGTATTTGCTTGTGGTAAATCCAAGAGAAAGTTCCATACACTGCTTTGAAGAATTCTTCATCTGTAGGATGAAAAGTTCTGTAGATATCTGTTAGGTCCATTTGGTCTATAGTGTCGATTAAATCTGCTGTTTCCTTGTTGATTTTTCTCTCTGGTTGATCTGTCCATTGCTGAAAGTGGAGTATTGAAGTCCCCCAGTACTATTGTATTGGAGTCTAAGTCTCCCTTTAAGTCCCTTAACATACCTTTTAAATAGCCAGGCGCCCTGTAATTAGGTGCATATACTTTTATAATAGTTACATCTTCCTGTTGAATGATCCCTTAATCATTACATAGTGCCTTTCTTTGTCTCTTTTAACAGTTTTGTGTTAAAGTTTATTTTATCTGATATTAGGAAGGCTACAGTAGCTCAGTTTTGGTTTCTGTTGTCATTGAATATCTTTTCCCATCCTTTCATTTTCAGTCTGAATGCAGCTGTGTTGGTGAGATGTGTTTCTTATAGGCTGCAAATAGATGAGTTTTGTTTTTTTAATCCATTCAGCCAGTCCTGTGTCTTTTAAGTGGAGAGTTGAGGCAATTTACATTCAAAGTGACTATTGATAAGTAACAACTTTGCCCTTCCATTTTACCATAAATATTCTTGTTTTTACTTTGGATTTTCTTTTTACTTTTACTGGGAGATTTTCTTCCTTTGCCTTCTTTTTTTTAAAAATATTTATTTATTGATTTGAAAGTCAGATTTACACACAGGGAGAAGGAGAGGCAGAGAGAGAGTGACTACCCAAAGTCCCCACCACACCCTGATTCCTCCCACACAGCCTCAGTGTTTTCCCAGTCATGAGCACCCAGCCCCCTGTCTGTTATCCCCACCACTTGGCTGATTGCTGCGCATGGACATGGGCTGGTGCAGCTGTTACATATGTCCCAAATGGTGCCTGCTCTCTATCAGCTTGTTACAGGATGCCATTGTAGGGTGATCAGGGAAAGAGAAACATGCCCCCTCCCTTTGTTTTTTCTACTCTAATTTGGCAGGTACACTATCCCCCACAGGGCTCCAAGCCGGATTCCCTCTAGGCTCTTCCTGTAGCTTTTTTGCCAGTGGCTTGAGCTGCTGGAGTCTGGTCTCACCTCACTCTCCAGTGCTGGTGTGGAAGCTCTCAGCTGCTGGGGTCTGGAGTTGTGTGTGTCCACACCCTCCACATAGGTCCACTGTGTCCCTCTAATTTGTGTAGAATTTCCTCTGCTGTTTTTTCCCTAAGTCGACCCTGAGACTACTCTCTTTACACTTTTTTTAAATTAATTTTCTTTTTTATTATTATTAGCTAATTTATTTACCTGACCCAACAAACACCCATTACTAAGCATGGTTCTAGACATTGGTGATGCAGAAGTTAAAAAGAGAGTGCCTGTCCTCTGGAAATTCATGATCTAGTGAATGAGAGACCTATATAAATAAATAAGATATAATATGTGATAAAATAGAAAGCATAATGAACCTAATGTCATGGAAACAAAGAGAGCTATTGGGGAAGTAAGTGAGGTTTCACAGAGTTGGGTTTTGATTTCATTTGGTAGTATATATTTCTATTTGGTATGACTTAAAATTTCCATATAAAAACTGTCTTCTCCTAGACTAGAGTAGCAAGCTACCCCCCTACTCTGTATCTTAATCCTGTTCTCCACAATCAGTTTTTTGAATTCTGTTTCTGGCATTTCTTCAATCTCTTCATTTTCACATAGTGTTGTGTTCCTTTGGAAGCATCATATTGTCTTCCTTATTCTAGTTTCTTGAATTGCTGTGTTTATTTTTGGGCATTTGTTGGAATATTTTTTCCCCTTTGATTGCTTTTATCTTTGGACTATGCCTCTGTGGATTAGTGGAGTCTGCTCTTTCAGTGAGTGCCCTTGGATGCATGCTGGGTGTGGCCAGAGACCTCTCTTCAGTGCCCTAGGGTAAGGGGAGGGAGTATCCAAGGTGACACCCAAATTGAGCGTAGTAAATCTTTTCTTTTTCTTATTCTTTTTTTAATCAGAGGGAAGGATTAATCTGCTCTGTTGGGGTAGCCTCACACTCACCTCCTCTCCTCCAAGGAGACCAATGCCTGGTCGCTAGCCTCAGTGATTATATTATTGGTTCACACTGCCACAAGTGCCACACAAAGGATCCATGCAGTCCTTGATGTGAGCATGGATCTTGTGACAATGACCCTCACCAGGGAATCGGGGAGCCCCGAGCTTGTGGAGCTGCCCACAGTAACTACCCAAAGACCCAGCCATGCTGTGTGCCCTTACGCACAGCCACAATGTTTTCACAGTCCTGGCACACAAGGCTCCCACAGTCATGAGGGCCCAGCACCCTGGCAGTGCCCCCAGCCAGACTCAGGCATCTCTGCTTGGCTGGTTGCTGAGTGGGAAGACATGACTGGCACAGCTGTTATGTATGTCCAAAATGGTGCCCGCCTTTGTGGTTAATTACAGGACACCAGTGCCGAGGTGGTCAGGCAAGGAGAAACATACCCCCACCCTTTTTTCTGCTAGGTTGACATGTACACTGTCCCCCACAGGGCTCCAAGATGTACACATGCCAGGATCTTCTTGCAACTTTATTGCCAGTAGCTTGGGCTGTTGAAGTCTGGTGTCACCTCACCCTCCAAAGCTGGTACTGAGGCTCTGGGCTGCTGGGGTCCTGAGTTGTGTGTATCCTCATCCTTCATGTAGATCCACATGTCCCTCTAATTTTTGTGGAGTTTCCTCTGCCATTTTCTTGCAAACCATTCTCTTAGATTAGATTCTCTCTGCATTTTTAGGTGTGTTCCCCTAGACTAAAGCAGTAAGCTCCCTCTTTATTCTGTCATGTTGTGTTTCCTTCATCTGCATTTTTATTTGATATATCAGATTCTTCATTTCTAATATTTCAGATTGATTTCTCTTCAAAATCTCAATATCTTCTGAAAATTTTCATCCAATTTATGAATGGTTATTTTTTTAAAAAAATTATTTATTTATTTGAAAGGCAGAGTTACAGAGGCAGCAGGGGAGAAAGAGAGAGAGAGAGAGAGAGAGATGTCTCTCCACTGGTTCATTTACCAGATGGCCACAATGGCTGGAACTGTGCAGAGGCCAAGGACTTGGGCCTCCCTCCATTGCTTTCCCAGGTCATAGTAGGGAGCTGGATCAGAAGTGTAGTAGCCAGCATACAAGCTGGCACCCATATGTGATGCCAGCATTGCAGGCAGCAGCTTTACCTGCTGCACCACAGTGTCCACTCTGTGTGGTAATCTTTAACTTGTAAATATGTTTCTCACTGCTTTTGAGTTGTCCTATGGTCATCCTTTCAAGCACTTCTTTTTTTAAAATTAAAAAAAAATTTTTTTTTGACAGGCAGAGTGGACAGTGAGAGAGAGAGAGAGAAAGGTCTTCCTTTGTTGTTGGTTCACCCTCCAGTGGCCGCCGCGGCTGGTGCGTTGTGGCCGGCGCACCACGCTGATCCGATGGCAGGAGCCAGGTACTTCTCCTGGTCTCCCATGGGGTGCAGGGCCCAAGCACTTGGGCCATCCTCCACTGCACTCCCTGGCCACAGCAGAGAGCTGGCCTGGAAGAAGGGCAACCGGGACAGAATCCGGCGCCCCGACTGGGACAAGAACCTGGTGTGCCGGCGCCAAAAGGCGGAGGATTAGCCTAGTGAGCTGCGGCGCCAGCCCTCTTCACATTCTAATATTGAAGTGTTGTTGTGTTCCTTTGAGGGAGTCATATTATCTTCCTTGTTCTTGTTTCTTATATTTATGCATTTATTTTTAGGCATTTGTGGAAATACTTGTTGATTTTTTTCCTCTGATGGATTTTATCTTTCAATTATGCCTCTGTGGCTCTCTGTGGCTTAGTGGAATATCTCTTTTTCAGTGAATACCCAGAGGCATGTGTTTGGTGTGAACAGGGAGCTCTGGTCAGTGCTCCAGTGTGTGGTGAAAATCCAGGATGACACCCAGTCGAGCATGGTAGATCCTCTATTGTCAGCAGGGCAGATGGTACGATCTTTTCTATTGGTGTAGTCATAACCTCAGCTCCTATCTTCCAAGGTGATCAATCACCAGGCTTAGCCTTCAGTCAGTACAACCCCCATCCATGCTGTCACATGAACAACAAAAAGGATCTCTGAGGTCCTCAGTGTGAGCAAGGAACCCTTTGCAGTGACACACCCCAGGCTGTGATAGAGCTCTAAACCCCGACACTAGACACAGTGGTTGCCCTGAGACCCAGATACATCCTGCACCCTATTGTTCAGTCACAGAATTCCCACAATCACAGCATTCAAGATTCCCACAGTCACAGGTTGCAGAGTATCCACTCTTCCCTGTGTGCCTGTCCTTCCTATGGAGACAGGAGAGACATCCAAGAGCAGCTGCTAGTGGGTGCTCTGCTTTGGCAGTTTGTGTCCTGGAGCTTGTGGTATATTCAGAGGATGGGTCTACTTAGAGTCTTCATTGTGTGCCCATGTCCAGTCAACTCTGCTGGCCAGGCTCAAAGTCAGTGGAGAACATATATTTTCCCTCTGATTGAATCCCCTGGTCACATGCATGCATGAGAGCTGCCGCAGCCTCTCCTGGTGTCAAGATAACACCTACTCCATGCCAGTTTCCATGTGCCTTTTTTGGGCTGATGGGGAGAAAGAAACATGCTTTTCTTTCACTGAGATAGGTGGGTAACTTGCCCTTCATTAGGGCTCCAGGACATATGCAAAGACAGTGTGGTCTCCAAGGCTCTCCCTCAGGCAATATCACCAGTGGCACGGGCTGATGTAGTCTGCTCTCACCTTGCCCTCCAAAGCTAGTGTCTCCTCCAGTCCCTTGCTGTGGGAGTCTTGTGATGCATTCCTGCTTATAGCTGTGTGTCCACACTTTCCACACTACTCCTTGGATCCCTCTTTCTTCTGTAGAATTTCCACTGCAAACTTCTCTCTAACTCTGTCCTGGGAACGAACTTCCTACACTGTTATTCTATTTTTCCTTGTCAAAAACAGCATGTCTTTTTCCTTTTCAGCCATCTTGCAATACCTTTGACCATTTGTTAACTGGGTTGTTTGTTTTGTTGTTTTGAGTTGTTGAGTTTTTTATAAGTACTCGATATTAATCCTTTATCAGTTTCACAGTTTGAAGATATTTCCTCATTTTGTCAATTGCCTTTTCACTTTCTTGAGTGTTTGTTTAGCAGTGCAGAAGTTTCTTAACTTTATGTAATTTTGTTTATCTGCTTTTTCTTTTATTGTGCTTCTGGGATCTTTTCCAAGGAGTTTTTGTGTATTCCAACGTCTTGCTGTGTTTCTCCTAAGTTTTCCTCTAGTAGTTTGATTGTATCATGTCATAAATTTAGATCCTTTATCCATTGCAAGTTGATTTTTTAAGGTGTAAGGTAAGGTCTTGATTCATACGTCTGCATGTGGAGATCAAATTTCCCCAGCATTATTTGTTGAAGAGAATGTTCATTCTCCAGGGATTGACTTTAGCTTGTTTGTCAAAGATTATTTGGTTGTAGATGCATGGATTGATTTCTGGGGTTTCTATTATCTTCCATTGGTTTTCATGTCTATTTTTGTTTCAGTATCAGGTTCTTTTGAATATAACTGCCATATTGTGTGTCTTGGAATCTGGTATTGTGTTGCTTCCAGCTTCGTTTTTGTTGCTTAAGGTTGCCGTAGCTATTTTGGGTCTCTTCTGTTTCCATAAGAAATTTAGCACTTTTTTCCTCTATCTTAGTAGAATGTCTTTGGTATTTTGATTGGGATTACATTGAATCTATAAATTTCCCTGGGAAGTATGGATATTTTGATGACATCAATTCTTCCAATCCATGAACATGGAAGATTTTTCATTTTTGTGTGTCTTCTTCTGTTTATGTCTTTAATGATTTATAATTTTCATTGTAGAGCTCTCTCACACCCTTTGTTAAGTTTATTCCAAGGCATTTAAATTTTTTGTAGCTGTTGTAAATGGGAGTGATCTTACACTACCTTCCTCAGTCATGGCCTTGTCTGTGTATACCAGAGCTACTGATTCTTGTGTGTTGATTTCAGATCCTGGAATTTTACCAAACTCTCTTATGAATTCCAATAGTCTCCTAGTGGAGTCTTCTGGTTCATCTATATATAGCATCATGTAATCTGCAAACAAGGATAATTTGACTTCCTCTTTTGCAATTTGTATCTCTTGATTTCTTTTTTCTGGTCTAATGGCTTTGGCTAAAATTTCTAGAACTATATTGGATAGCTTGGTGAAAGTGGGCATCCTTGTCTGGTTCTGGATCTTAGTGGAACTTCCAACTTTTTGCCGTTGAGTAAGATGCTGGCTGTGGGTTTCTCATATATTACCTTGAATATGTTGAGGAATGTTCCTTATTTATTTATTATTATTTATATTTATTTGAAAGGCAGAGTTAGAGAGAAAGATAGATCTTCTGTTTGCTGGTTCACTTCCCAAATGGCTGCAATGGAAGGTCTGGGCCAGGCAAAAACCGGGCCAGGAGTTTCTTTTCAGTGTCCCACATGGTTTCAGGGTCCCAAGAACATGAGATAGTCTACTGCTTTCCTGGGTACGTTAACAGGGAGCTGGAATGGAAGTGTAGCAGCCAGGACTCAAACCAGTGTTGATATGGGAAGCTGGCATTATAGGGGGAGCTTTACCCATTACACTACAATGCCAGGCCTGAGGAATTTTCCTTCTATACCCAATTTGCTTAAGATCTTATCATGAAAATATGTTGTATTTCATCCAGTGTTTTCTCTACATCTACAGAAATGATCATATTGTTTTTATTCTTCATTTTGTTAATGTGATGGATCACATTTATTGATTGGCATATGTTGAGCCATTTCTGCATATGGGGAATAAACCCCATTTTCTGGTCTGGCTGAATGATCTTCCTGATGTGTTGTTGGATTCAATTAGCTTGTATTGTGTTGATGATTTTTGCATCTATGTTCATCAAAGGTATTGGTCTATAGTTCTACTTCTTTGTTCTATCATTTTCTGGTTTTGGAATTAAGGTGATGTTGACCTCATAGGTAGAGTTTGAGAGGATTACCTCCCTTTCCTCCCTTTCAGTTCTTTTGGATATTTTGAGAAGAATTGGAATTAGTTCTTCTTTAAAAGTTTGGTTGAATTCAGCAGTGAAACCATCTGATCCTGAGCTTGTCTTTGTTGAGAAGGTCTTTATTACTAAATCAGTCAGCATTTTATTTTTTGGTATACTTAATCTTTCTGTGCTCTCATGACTCAATATTTGTAGATTGTACTAACCAGAACTCTGTTTCTTACAGATTTTTCTACCTGTTTGTACATAACTGTTTGTAGTATTTCTTGGTGATTTTATTTCTGTGGGATCCATTGTAACATTTTTGTCATCCCTGATTTTATGAATTTGGGTCTTCTCCCCTTTTTTTCTTGGTTAATTGGGCCAATAGTATATCAATTTTTTTAAGCATCTCATTTCACTGATCTTATGTATCTTTTTTTGGGGGGGGGTTCAATTTTACTTATTTCTTCCCTAATTTTAATTATTCTTTTCGTCCTACTAACTTTGTGTCTGTTCATTCTTGTTTTTCTAGGTATTTCAGGTGACTTGTTAGGTCATTTATTTAATGCTTTTCCAGTTTCTTGATGTAGGCATTAATTGCTGTAATCTTCCCACTTATTACTGCTTTTTCTGTATCCCATAAGATTTTTATTTATTTATTTGAGAGGCAGAGGAGTTATGGAGAGACAGAGAAAGAGAAAGAGAGAGAGAAGGAGGGAAAAAGGAGGGAGGGTGGAAAGGAGGGAGGAAGAGAGAGAGAGAGAGAGAGAGAGAGAGAGAGAGAGAGATCTTACATCCACTAGTTCACTCCCCAAATGGCCACAATAGTTGGAGCTGGGCTGATCCAAAGCTAGGGGACAGGAGCTTCTTATGGGTCTCCCATGTGGGTGCAGGGGTCCAAACACTTGAACAGTCTTCAACCGTTTTCCCAGGCCATTAGCAGGAAGCTGGATTGGAAAGTGGAGCAGCCAGTACCCATATGAGATGCCAGCATTGCAGGTGGAGCTTAACCTAGTACTCCATAGTGCCATCCCCTATACACCATAAGATTTTTTATGTTATATTGTCATCTTCTTTTGTTTCTAGGAATTTTTATTTCCATTTTGATTTCTTTTATGACCCAGTGTTCATTCAGGAGCATGTTGTTCAGATTCCATGTGTTCATGTATTTTCTAGTTTCTTAAGTTGTTAATTTCCAGCTTAATTCCATTGTGATCAGAAAGATACATGGTATGATTTCAATTTTTTTGAATTCGTTTAAATTTGTATTATGGCATAGCATATGGTCTATCCTAGAGAATGTTCCAAGCAGTGATGAAAAGAATATGTATTTTGCATATCCCAAATATGTATTTGGGATAAAATGTTCAATAGATATCAACCATTTGGTCCATGTGTGGATTAATTCTGTTCTTCCTTTGTTGAATTTTTATCTAGTTGATATGTCCATTGATGAAAGTGGGGTGTTGAAATCTATTACAGTGTATTGGAGCCTATATCTCCTGTTGGATCCATTAACATTTGTTTTAAGTAGCTAAGCATCCTGAAATTGGGTGCATATTTATTTATTATAGTCACATCTTCCTGTTGAATTGATCCTTTAATCATTACATAGTACCCTTGTTTGTCTCTTTTAACAATTTTTTGTTAAAATCTATTTCATCTGATAAAAGGATGATACATCTGCTGGTTCCATTAGCCTCGCCCTTCTCTGTGCCAAGGTGAACCGCTCTGTGCCCTCTCCCCCAAATCACTCAGGTGCATGAACTGCACAAAGAAATCTGTGCTGTGTGAGCATGGAGTCATCCTGGGTGATAGCACAGTCCCACTATTCCCACAGTCACAGGATGCAGGGTACCTGCATTCTGAGACTGTAGGGGATCCACTGTGTGCCCAAAGAGCTGCTCTGTCCCTGAGCTGGACACCTTGGTGGGGATGGGAGGCAAGGCAGTGTGTCCTCTCTCTGTCCACCGAGTTAAGTGGGCATCCTGTCCCCTCACCAGCTCCTCTGCCCAGATCAAAGTCAATGGGGACCAGGGATTTCTAATTCTGGCAAAAACTCCCAGAGGCAGACAGACTGCCACCACCCCCGGTTGCCTTATTCAGGGAAGATGGCACTTTCCTCACTAGTGTGCCCTCTGTTCTAAAGGTTAAGTAGGCATTCTGCCCACCGCCAACTCATCCTCCTGGAATCAGAGTCAGTGGGGACCATGAGTGTCTTCCCCAGACGAGATCACCAGCAGAGCATAGGCACCTGCAGAATCCTCTCTGCTAGCTCTGGATAAATGTCCTCCCCACCAGTGGCTGGCAGCAGGAACTGTGGGCTGAGGGAGTCGCTGGTGGTGTCCAGCAAGTTGCTGTATGTCTGTATACTCCTTGATGTTTCACAGAGTCTCTGTTCTTACTGTAGATTTTCACTGAAAACCTCTCCAGCTATCTCCTAGGAACACTGATCCTCCCATTTTGCTGGTATTTTCCCATGACCAAACTCAGCCATACTGGAATCCCTAGTTCTTTCTACAGGTGACGAGAAAGAACAATTTGAGAGTCTGGTATTGTGCCACAGTGGGTTAAGCTGCAGCCTCTAATGCAGGCATCCCTTATCTGAGTGCTGTTTCCAGGCCCTCTTGTTTCCCTTCTGATCCAGCTCCCTGCTAATGCATCTGGGAAAGCAGCAGAAGATGGCCCACTCCATCTCACCCCTCCTCTCTGCGTCCCTGTGCTTTTCAAATCAATCAATCTTTTTTTTTAAATAACAATGATGATTACATAAACTCCATCCATGCCTTTTGGTACAGCAAACTCCATATTCTAGGTGGGTGTAAAAATGAACACTGCTTTCCACAGAAGCTTTTCTTTCTCTCTCTTTTTAAAATAAGATTTATTACAGAGAGGAAGAGGTAGAGGCAGAGAGAGATGAGTTTTCCATCCACTGGTTCACTCTCTAAGTGGGTGCAATGGCCAGGGCTAGGCCAGACCAAAGCCAGGAGTCAGGACTTCTTCTAAGTCTCCAGTGTTGGTGCAGGGACCCGAGTACTTGCACCATTTTCTGCTGCTTCCCCAGGCACATTAGGAGGGAGCTGGATTGGAAGTGGAGCATCCAGGACTTGAAATGGCGTCCATATGGGATGCCTACACTGTAGGGGGCAGGGTTGTGGGGAGCAACCTGGACTGGACTGAGTTACTGGAATTAAGACTTATTCTATGCATCTGCTCTCCCACAATATGGCGCTGGGAGAGGAGAAAACAGCTTCTACGCAGCTGCCTCCAGTTCAGCCAATAAACTGTAGGACTTGCTCCTGATTGGAGGAGAGCAGCGTACTCGGCGTATGGGCAGCCGAGTTGGGATTGGCAGAGGAGGACTATAAAGGAGGAGAGAGACGGCATGCACCAGGAACATCTAAGGGGAACATCTAGCTGAAGGAACACCTGTGCAGCCCCCGAGAAAGCCGGCTGGCGGTGTGCCGCTCCCCTGCGGAAGTGGGGAATGTGGCCAGGGGGAACTGCCCTTCCACGGAGGTGGAAGGGATAGTAGCCAACCCGGGAAGAACCAGCAGAAAACCCGGGGAGGGCCGAGCAGACGAAAGAACAGCGCAGGGTCCTGTGTCGTTCCTCCACGAAGAGGGGGAGCGACACAGGGTAAACTGCTGCACCACAGTGCCAGCCTCAAGAGGCTTCTCTTAAGCCTCCATTTCAAGCTGTGTCAGAGTGGGTGGGGGTGGGGAGGCGGTACAACTGTGTGAAAGCAAAAAAGAAGAAGATTGGTTGAAAGTCATCCCTAGAAAAAAAGCACCCACAGGAAATAACTTGGCATATCATCAGCACATGGACCTCAGGGAAAGGATCCAGCACAATAGGGTATCCTGACAGAGGGCCATGTCTGTGAGAGGCTCCCTCTGGGGAACAGGGTGCATAGGCGAAAAAAGCCCATAGTGATGAAGGGAGGGGTTAAGGGGCCAGCACTGTGGTACAGTGAGTTAAGCCGCCACCTGTGACACCAACATCCCATGTGAACAACTTGTTCCAGTCCCAGCTACTGCTCTTCAGATACAGCTCCCGGCTAATGA
This sequence comes from Oryctolagus cuniculus, assembly GCF_051225735.1. Taxonomy (NCBI): domain Eukaryota; kingdom Metazoa; phylum Chordata; class Mammalia; order Lagomorpha; family Leporidae; genus Oryctolagus; species Oryctolagus cuniculus. The sequence continues at coordinate 160,677,276 of NC_142870.1, forward strand.
ATGTGAGAAGGAGTGGAAAATGACCCAAGTGCATAGGCCCCTGCACCCAAAAGGGAGACCTGGATGGTCTTCTGGGCTTCTGGCTTTGGCCTGGCCCCATCCTCACCATTGTGGTCATTTGGAGAGTGAATCAGTGGATGGAGGACCTGTGTGTATGTGTGTGTGTGTGTGTCCCTGTCTTCTGTAATTCATCCTTTCAAATACATAGAAAAAAATTTGAGGAAAAGCAAAAGACCTAATTTCAAATAATAATAACCAGTATCCCCTGGGTGGAGTTAAGATCCTGTGGGGTGAAAGAACCCCCCCCCCCAATACCTAAGGTCATGTGATATCTTTGGCTGCTGCCCACACCCCAGTGTAAGGAGAAAGATCAGAAGTAATACCTAGAGCAGAGTGGATATTTTGAAAGTGATTGCATGAAAACCTTAGTTATTTTGATGGCTGGGTTGTTTGGTACCCCCTTAAATGATGTTGCTACCTCATTTCACACTTGTCCTGGTACTGCCTCAGTGGTCTACTGGGCAGAGACAAGCTAGCTGCCACTAAGTGTCGTCCCACAGGGAAATCCAACAATTCCAGCTCTCTGCCAGTGCTGATAGGGCAGCTCGAGGTAGGCTGTAGGTGCTGACTGGTGGATGTCAGAGCCCCCCGTACATAGTAGGATTGGTGGAGATCTGGGGGCAGTGCCCACATTGGTTGAGCAGAGGCTGTTTTCCATCATTGACCCTTCACAAGCCTCTCAGCTTCGTCCCAGCACCAGTCTGGCTGTCCTTGGCCGTAGTAGTTCTATGGACTCCCTTGATTTGTTCTACTAATAATAGCTATATGTGAGTATACGCACAGCCAACCCACTGACAGGCAGGGCCCCTCAACGTGGATGGAGCAGCCATTGAAGAAGGCCGATGGGCAACGGCTGACAGAAGTGGCCTTGGGAGAGCTGAGCCCTTGTCCTTTCTCAAGGACTTCATTAGCACCACTGAACTAAATGAGTTACAACATCTTCTCTCTGTTCTATCTTCATAGAGTACACCTCTTAATAAGCAGGGCATCTGGCAGGTCATGAGGATGTATCAGCACAAATATGGGGCCATTATTGGAAAACACATTCAAAGTAAATAATAGAATGGAGGTAGATAAAAGGCATAATGTTTGCATTTGAAAATTGTCGTGTGTTTCCTATACACAGTCTCTGTAGCTCTGCTCTGTAGGAAGGGAGGATGTGCATCAGTGAAGATAACTAGCAACAATTTTCCCACCCTATATGAGCTGCTACAGAATTTGGGGAAAAATTCAGAATGTTATTCTGAATATGATTCTGAATTTTATTTTAGAAGTAAACCATATATTTATTATGGCATGCATTCAGAAAGATTCAAAAATTGTAAGTGTACTACCCAGCAGATTTTCACAAAATTAGCATACCCATATGACAAGCACCAACATCAAAAGCTATTATCAGGGCCGGCGCCATGGCTCACTAAGCTAATCCTCTGTCTTGCGGCGCCGGCACACGGGGTTCTAGTCCCAGTCAGGGCGCCGGATTCTGTCCTGGTTGCCCCTCTTCCAGGCCAGCTCTCTGCTGTGGCCAGGGAGTGCAGTGGAGGATGGCCCAAGTGCTTGGGCCCTGCACCCCATGGGAGACCAGGAGAAGCACCTGGCTCCTGCCTTCAGATCAGCGCGGTGCGTTGGCCACAGCGCGCTGGCCACGGCGGCGGCCATTGGAGGGTGAACCAACGGCAAAGGAAGACCTTTCTCTCCGTCTCTCTCTCTCATTGTCCGCTCTGCCTGTCAAAAAAAAAAAAAAAAAAAAAAGCTATGATTAGAAGCCCTCTGGCTCCCCTTTCCATAGCAGCTACCCCACCTAATGCCTCACCTGCCACTTAATGTTGTAGACCAGTTTTTGTAATCTGTACTATATTCTGTATGACTTTTCACCTCTCATATAACTGTATTTGTCACAATAAGTGAACCAAACTCAGATTCCCCAATCTTTTTTAAATTCCATACTCCTTTTATTTCTCCACACTTCTCGGCCTCTGGTAATCAACATTCTGGGTCCAGATTATATGTTTATTTATTTTTTTTAATTTTAGCTCTCATATATAAAGGAGAATATGTGGTATTCATCTGTTGTATACAGCTTATTTCACTCACAAATTGATGTCCTTTAGTTCCAACTATTTTGTTGAAAATGGGTGGTAGAATTTAATTATTTTTATAGCTAAATATTCTGTTGTGTATTTATAACCCATTCTCATCCATTCATCTGATTATAGACACCTTGGTTGATTCTGCATTTTGGGTACTGTGAACACTGCCACTATAAATATGGCAGAGCAGGTAACTCTGTGCTACAGTGAATTCCTATCTTTGGAGTTTATACCCAGTAATAGGATTGCTGGTTCCTATGGTGGGTCTATTTCTAGTTCTTTAAGATAGCTCCCTACTGTTTGCCACAGTGGCTTGCACTAATTTACATTCACATCAATAGTCTATAAGTTCCCCTTTCTCCATTTTCACACTAGCTCTATGTCTTTTGGATAATACCTATTGTGACAGAGACATTAGTGTGGTTTTGATTTCCATTTACCTGATGGCTAGTGATACTGAACATTTTTTCATCTATTCGTTGGCCTTGTGTATTTCTTGTCTTGAGAGCTGTCTATTCAGGTCCTTTGCCCATTTCTTAAACTGTTTTGTTGTTGAGGCTTTTGAGTTGCTCATATATTCTGGATATGTGTGTGTGTGTGTGTATTCATATCCAAGTTTGTTGGGTAAGTGTTGGCAAATATTTTCTCCAATTCTGTCAGATGTCTCTTCACTTTCTTAATGGTTAACTTTACTGTGCAGAAGCATATGAGTTTAGTATAATCCCCTATGTCTGGTTTTGCTTTTGTTGCCTGGGCTTTGGGGGAGGTTTATCCAAGAAAACATAACCTTCACCGATTTTTTGGAAGTGTATCTCCAACATTTTCTTCTAACAATTTTAAAGCAATTTCTTTTCATTAATGTATGTCCTTGATCCATCTTGAGTTGATTTTTATATGTGTGAGGGGTAGGGATCTAAATTTACTCTTTACATATATGCATCCAGTTTTGCCAACACCATTTATTGAAAAGACTATTCTTTCTCCAATGTCAGCTTGGTCACTTTTGTCAAAAATCAGTTGGCTATATGCACATGGATTAATTTCTGGATGTGCTATTATGTGTATGAATGACTTGCTTTTCACAAGCACCATGTGAGATTCAGCTGTATTATCTGTAGAAATAAGTTCTTTATTGCTCCTGCTATAAAACATTCTTTTGCGTGATTATTCCTCAACTTATTTTACAGTTGATGGACATTTGGGTTGTTACTTACTTGGGACTATTCTGTATATGACTACTGTGAAAATCCTTGTGCATATATTCTTGCATTCCTGATCATATCTGGAAACATATGAATATTTTCCTTTAGGAATTAAATTAGGGGCCGGTGCCATGGCTCACTTAGTTAATCCTCCACCTGTGGCGCCAGCATCCCATATGGGCGCCAGATTCTAGTCCCGGTTGCTCCTCTTCCAGTCCAGCTCTCTGCTGTGGCTCAGGAAGGCAGTGGAGGATGGCCCAGGTGCTTGGGCCCTGCACCCACATGGGAGACCAGGAGGAAGCACCTGGCTCCTGGCTTCGGATCAGCATAGCTCCAGCCTTAGCAGCCATTTGGGGGGTGAGTTAGAAAGTGGGAAAGAAGACCTTTCTCTCTGTTTCTCTCACTTTCTAACTCATCTGTCAAATAAAAAATAAGGAATTAAATTGCTGTGTTGAATTAAAAAAAGATTATGTGTTGTAACTAGAATTATACATGCCTAGCTCAAGTGATGATTTCTTGGGACAGACAATGTGCCTCCTCCAATGGCATGAGTGTGTGGTCATCATTTAATTCGAATTTGGTAATTAGGAGAACGTTTTCCAATATGGCAATCCACTCTTCTAGTCTAATTATATCATTGCTATTATATTTAGCATCTGACTTGCCAGAGTTTCTCTTGTACATGGACATATTATCAAGCATTTTCAAAACTGAGGCAACACAGCAGAGTAGCATCTAATCTACCTCTAACAGGCAGGTAGGTCATCTCAAATCAGCACTGTTATATTTGCACTAAATGAGACATGTGCAATTGTGCCTACCAGTTCAGAACTCTGTTCTTCATGTTTTTATTCTATTGCAAAGTCTTACATGTCACACATTCTATGAGACTAGCTTCTTAAAATGTATCCAATTGTAAGACTTGCCTGTAATACTTGTTCACATAGATTGGTGTTCCAACAAGATCACCATCTGCAAGGAAGTTCTCAGGAATAACTTTTTAAAAATCAATTTATATGGTCGAGCAAGATTTAGGAAAAATACAAAAGAGTATCAAATAATTGTGATTTAGCCTTTCCTTGACATATTTGATATGTGAAAGTAATGATGGGGAGTCATGATTTCCAAAGCTTAGATTTTTTTAAAGTGTAAATAATGTGGCCAGCCCCCAGATGGTACATCTATTAGGAATAAATTACTATCCTTCAATCTTTATTCAATTATTTGTTATTATTGGTCATTCATGGAGTCTTTTTGTTCATGTAGCATTGTTTTTCAGTGCTCACAATGAATCCTGTCTTTTTTAGGAAGTTGGCTGTAATATCTCCTACCTGAAAGGGTTTCATATCTGACACACAGAACAACATCCCAAATCATGGCATTACTCTGTGAACAAAATGCCATGGGGTGTGCAAAAGGAAAATTTGTTCCTGACACCCTTTTGTCTTTCCTGCTTCTCTTTGCATATTCATCGTATTTATCCTGCTTTCACTCCTTTATATGAATAGTATTTTCAGTTAATAGGCACTCACTGGAATGTATATTAAATCTTATTGTTTATTAAAAATACAAAATCAGGAGTAGACATTTGGCATATCAGTTAAATTGTTGCTTGTTTTACCTGCATCCCCTACAAGATTACCTGGATTCGAGTCCCAGCTCCACTCTCAATTCCAGCTTCCTACTATTGCACTCTGGGAGGCAGCAGATGGTGGCTCAGGTATTTGGATCCCTGTGACCAACGTAGGACATCTGCACTGAGTTCCTAGCTGCTGGGTTCAGCCTGGTGCAGCCCTGGATGCTGTGGGACTTGGGGAGTGAACCAGCAAATGGGGTATCTCAGCCTGATTGTCTGTCTGTCTGTATGTCTGTCTCTCTTCAAATAAATAAAATAAATACCTAAAAATAGAACTCATCAAAGAGTAAATGTCAAGGTTAATATTTTAACAGATCAAATTAGGAAACTGGAAGAATAACAGCACATAATGCTGGCTCATTAGTTTCTCACCAAAATCTAAGCTTCTTAAAGACAAGAAAGATGATGATTTGCTCACTGTCCTTTTTCCAGCTCTAAGAACTTGTAGTAATTACTCGATAAATATTTGCTGAATGAAGGATGTAACTAAGTAAAAACTTAGTTACACTACTGGTGATAAAGTATATTTTATTAAAATATTAAATATTAAATAATTAAATAATATATATTTAATATAAAATACAACATCATATCATATATGTTTAATATAAATATTAAACAAATTATTAAATAATAAATAAAATATTAAAATATTAAATATTAAAAATAGATGTACCCTTTGACCTTGTGATTCTCATTTGAGGAAAGAACCTAAAAGAAAAAAAAAATCACTGTTAAGCAAGTAGGTAATCGTGGCTCAGAAGACTGATTTTCATTGACAGTCGTAATAGAAAAGAGCCTAACAACTGGATGGACGTGGATTCTGGAGATGGAATGAACTTGGATGCTAAGTCTCACCCTGCCTCTTACAGAGTGAAATGGATTTGACAATAGCAATTTCTACACTCATAAGGTTGGTGTGAGTATAAGAGGAGATAATGTGGATAAAATGAAGCCCACTGAGCAAAGCCTGGCACACAGCCAGCATTTAGAAACAAGAGCTGATCATGTGCACCTCAAACCAAGTCCTTTTTTGGATATTTTCCTGCCCTCTGTGGGAATATTGACCCAGGAATTGTGTGAATTTATGGTGACTACGGTTGTGAATGATGGCCTGTTCTTGTCACTATCATTATTACTACTAATGCTGTTCTATTGTTAGAATAAAAATGCATCCTAACTATTCCAAAAAGCTGTCTAATCTACTTGACTCAGATATACAAATCGAGAACTTTTATCGGGAGAAAAAAGTTTTATACAAACAAGTCTGTATAAATATATTGTCTGTTGGTTCCAATTTTAAAGTATCCACTAATTTCTGTTATAATACTGGTGTATAAAGATTTAAGTATCCCTTATCTGAAATGCTAGAAGTGTCTCCAATTTTTTGAGAAGGGTGTGGGATATTTACATAGATTCTACCGAATGAACATCCATAATCCAGAAATATGAAATTCAAAATGCCCCCAAATCTGAAAATGATGCAAAATCATGTCAGCATTCAAAATGTCTTGGATTTCTGAGCATTTCAAATTTTGGGTTTTGGGATTAGAAATGATCACTCTTTATAAATGCACATATTTAGATATTTATATCCACCAGCTATGTAGGTAATTTCATAGAAAATTCATGAAAAATGTGGAGTTTCTGGAGAAAGATTTTAGACTAAACCTCAAGGAAGACATGGGAAAGGAAGGAAGATGGGAATTCAAGAGAAAGGGGATGGGTGTGTAAGATGATGGGATGCTTCAAAGATCATTGTTTTTCAAGTTGCTATATTTTGAATGTTCAAGTAATTACACTATATAGAATGTTTCCATTGAATTTTCTTATCCTCTATATTGACATTCATATTTAAATGTTTTATTATTATAAAGAGAACGCATTTCATATATTTCATATGCACAATTCCAAGAAAATAACCATACTTCTCTCCCTTCTCCTTTCCCTCCATAAATCCCCACTTTTCCTTCCTTGCTTTTTTTCTTTAATATTTGCAAAAACATAATTGCAGTCCACTGAATAATCAATGTAATATCAGGTGTAAGGTCGGGGATTTGTTTTATAGCTCTGCATCATAGATACAATTTTCCCAACACCATGTGTTGAAGACTGTCTTGCTCCAGGGATGAATTTTAGCTACATCGTCAAAGATCAATTTGTTGTAGATATGTGGATTGATTTCTGGGGTTTCTATTCTGTTCCAGGGGTCTACATGTCTATTTTTATGCCAGTACCAGGCTGTTTTGATTACAACTGTCCTTCAGTATGTATTGATATCTGGTATTTTGATGCTTCCGGCTTTGTTTTTGTTCTATAAGATTGCTTTAGGTCTTTGGGGTTCCTTGTGTTTCCATATGAGTTTTATTTAGCATTATATTTTCTAGATATGAAAATATTTTCCTTTTGATTGGGATCACACTGGATATGTAAATTGCTTCTGGTATTATGGACATTTTGATGATACTAATCCTTCCAATCCACAAACATAGAAGAAATTTTCCTTTTTTTTTTTTTTTGTCTTCTTCTATTTCTTTCTTTAGTGTTTTGTAATTTTCATTGTGGGGATCTTTCATATGCATGATTAAATTTATTCCAATTTATTTGAATTCATAAATGTTTAATAAAATTTCCAGGAAGTCTTGAGGGCTCTCTACTACATTTTGAGTTTAAGGAGACAGAAGGGATCTATTTTCAGAAAAGCCTACACCTGTTTCCCAAATTGGGCTGGTTTCTTGTTTATACATCAAGCAACGTCTGTCTTCCAACTTGAGCATATTTCTTTCTAGGAATGGAAGGAAGACATGTCTCTTTGTATATTCCCCAGTCAAGCTACAGCTATTACTTGATTAATACATTATTTTAATTTTGTCTTGTTTTTCCCCATTTATACCACATAGTATAATTTCCTGCAATATGCAATTTAACTTATTTTACTAATATTGGAGATCATCTTGTGACTTTTAATGTTCTCAATAATTAGAGGAGGATTAATTTGGTTGGCTTGAAATGAACTCAATTGTGTTTTTAAATTAGTAAACACATGTTCATCCAGATAATCAAATGCTAGAAGGGTTCTTCTTCAAGGGCAGAACTGCTGGTTCTACCAATTTTGGCTTGGAAGTACTGTGGCAAGAGAACCCAGTGGCCCTGATTGTGGATCTGCACTGGAAGCACATTATAAAATTTTTCACAAGTAGAAGAAATATGATAATACAGAAATGGTTGACACTGTTCACATTACTGATAAAATAAATCAAGTTTCAGCATCGTCTGAACAGTCCACAGAGGACTTCTACAAATATATCTATGAGTACAGCCTCCCACCCCTGCCCCAACCTCATGAGGTCAACCTACAGTCCATATTTTAATAGTAAAGACAATGAAGCTTAGGTCAAATGTTTTTTTCAAGGGCTAGTAATTGGACTAATTCCAAGCTAGTCATGCCGTGGTCAGATACTAAGTAACTGATAGTTAACAGACTTAAATAGAATTTTGGCCCATTTGTTTGGGACCTTGAACCAAAGCATTTCTTTCTCCCCCCATTCACCTTTATTGAAAAAGTAAATTAATCTTTGTAATTTCGCTGAATCAGCAGCTTGATTGAAGCAGTATCACTGAGAGAAATGAACTCTCTTTAATTATATTAATGGGGAGTTAATTTTAAGATGTAATTACCAGAAACATTGTCCTTTTGCACTTATGGTAGCCTATCCAGAGCTTCAGAACACATTTAGTTGTTGTAATTTTATTTCATTCTTATTTGAATGTAGAGCATGTTGCCCAACGAAGAGAACTCAAAAGGCAGGAGTTTCGTCATTAACAGTTCAGCTTTGGATGTGGGCAGATTTTCTTCTGGTGCTTTTCTACATTAAGGTGTTGATTCCCTAATTCCTTGTCCTACAGTCTATAAAAATGTAATTTGCTAGACATGCAGACATCTCTAATTTGTCTCGAAATCTGATCAGACATCTTTAATGTCTCTTCCAAATCTATCACAGAAAGTGGGATCATATTCCTGAAAAGCCTTAAATTTAGACTGCGGAATCTTCTCCAAATCAGGATGTTCCAAGAGCTTCCTCATAGAGGAATTCAGAGTGTGGGTTCTGGAGTCAGTGCACTTGGTTTCCAATTCTGGCTCCACCTATAGTACTGGGTGACTTTAGGCAACTCACATAATCTCTTTCTGTTTAGATTTCTCATCTGTACCATTGGGGTCATAGCAATGTGAAATTGTTGAGAATGCAATGAAAATATATGCTTTACACACCTTAAAATAATCTTGTCTATTGTTAAATTTATGATATGTTAAAAGTATTAATTGTCCTGTATAACATTTAAAACACAGCATAATTTTTGTCATTATAATTAACACATAACATGAAACCTGTCCTTTTGAAGTAGATAGTATGTTATTATTAATTATAAGCACACTGCTTCCCATTTGCATGCTGAAATTCTGTATCCATTAAACAGCAACTCCTAATTTCACCCTCCAACTTCTGATAACCACTATTCTATTTTCTGTTGCTTTGAGTTTAACAATTTAAGATACTCGAATTAAATGGAAATACAATCTTTGTCCTTCTATGACTGGATTATTTCATTTAGCATAATTTCCTGGAGGTGATGCACATTGTAGCACGTGTCAGTACTTTGTTCCTTTTTAAAGCCTAATAATATTCTATTGCGTATATCCATTACATTGTCTTCATCCGTTCATTCAGTGATGGACATTTGTATTATTTCTATCTCTTGGCTATTGTGACTATGCTGCAGTGAACTTGGGAGTACAAAGATCTCACTGAGATTCATAAACATGTTTGGGAATTTCTTTAAATTGTTGACGAAGTATTAAATCTCAAGAAATGGAAAGCTTTCTGCTCTTTCATTATAGAATTCCTTTTGGTAACTTACACATGGGTTCGTGTGTTGTTTAAAATTACATAACACTCATGAAAATCAACTATGAAATAATGCTAGTCATTGAATTCTAACAGTCACTCTCCATTCTGGAAATGCAATTTGTGGATCTACTGATTTCCAAAGCAAAAATAATAAATTAATCCTAGGGGCAGTGCAGGTCCCTCCCTGGCTGCGATGCTCTTCTTGATCTTTGCAGCTCCCAGGGTTATCTCCTCGCTGAGCATTAACTCAACTAGATGTTCACTGTCCCTCCTTTAATGCCTATATAATTCCTTTTGTCTTTAGGCTTATGAGTGTGGATTTTTTCCTCCACTAGTAGATATCAAGGTCTTTTAAGGTGAAGACTCTTTTGCAATTCACCAGTTGCCTCCCTATCCCTCTGTCTCACATGTCCATGAGCATTCGCTCCTTTATTACAGGTGCAGAGCCCAGGTGCTGTTAGTATTTCCTCAAGACATCCATCTGCAAAAAGGCATCTCAAAGGTTTCAGAAAAGTGTGCGGATTGTTTTTGCGGAGGCTGATGGTGAGTAGTCCCATGGCAGAGTATGTAAACAACCTCCATCTCTGTAATCACTCTATCATGGTGCCATCTGCCCTGCCTTTATGCGATTGCCCATTCAGATTCTTCTCTCCTTAGTATTTTGGTTTTTTCCCCACCATCCTTGGATATTTGAGGGCAGCCAACTGCTAACAAAAAATTTGGGTGAACAAAACATATTCTCAGACTTTCTACAGCTTTTGTTTCCCCAGAGAATCAGTTGGCACAGCAATGTGTGTTCCACAGGGATTTAAGTGTTTGTTGGCCCAGTGAAGACATTAAATAGTTTAATATGGTAGAAGCAGGCTTGGTAAGTGGGGACACATAGTGAAGGCTTCCTGGAGAACCTTGGAAACAACTCTCTTGGGCACAGAAAGGCACTTCTCTTCTAGAATCCCCCAACAAGAGGAGCTATTCTTAGTAATAGTGGAAGCATGTTAAGCAAGGTTCTGTTCTCAAACTAACCACTACCCTTCTGGAACCCATAACCACAGGTAGACCTAATTATCATTGGTAAGCTTGTCAACAGCATCTCAATCCATGCTAAATGCTTGTGAGGTTTTATTTCTGTTAACTCTAATGCTTTAACTCTGTAGAAAGATCATAAAGGAATCCTAAACTTTCATTGAATATCTACGCAGTCCCACTATGCAGACGATGAGTAAGTAACAATCTAGGTATTACTCCCTCTGCGTGGCAATTCAGGTCAGGGGTCTCCATCTTTTTCCCTTGTAACAGGGAGAAAAGTTGAGGCTTCCCAGAACCAAGGGTACAGAGAAAGCATATTCTTTTTTAATAACAGTGGAACAGGGATAATTCCTAGCTGATTTCCATAGGAAAGAGCCTTGAGAAAGAGGTTCAGGTACTACACAACAGGCCTGGAGAGGAGATGCTGCCTGTATGTTCCTGAGGTGGTTGGGGGATAACATACTACAAGGCCAAGGGCATTGGAGTTGGGGAGAGGACCTGCATCAGAAACAGAAGTGCAGACTCGAGTATGAGCATTGTTAGAAGAATGAAGAGTACATGCAAAGACACACTTAAAAGTTTGCAAGAAATATAATTAAAAGATAACTTAATGCCCAGCTGTTTGGTACAGCAGTTAAGTGGCTGCTCAAGACACTTGCACACCATATCAGAGTGCCTTGTTTGACTCCCAGCTACTCCATGTCTAATCCAGCTTCCTGATATTGTGCACCCAGGGAAGCAGCTGGTGATGGCTCAAGTACTTGGGTCCCTGCCATCATGTGAGAAGCTTGAATGGAGTTCTGGTCCCCTGGCATTTGTCAGACCCAAGCCTGGCTCAGCCTTGGCTGATTCAGGCATTTGGGGAGTAAACCAGGAGGTAGAAGATCTCTCTCTGTATCTCTCTGCCTCACTGTTCTCTACCTTTCAAATAAAATGAAAACAAATAAAAATGTTTAAAAATAGATAAGTTTAATTGGGTGAAAAATTGAAATCCATAGGATGGGTCTCCTAAAAGTTCATAAAAATTCATAGTATAGAAAACTATGAGTGGATTAATTAATGCTTAAGCAACAGCTCTCAAAATGCAAAAGCTGCATCATACCTATTTGAGGATGGATAGACCAGCAATACCCAAAGTGTAGAAAGCAATATAATTGTGGGTGGCCCATAGCTCATTTAATTGTGCCTACACTTATGTTTATTAAAATGGGAAGAACATAAATAATTAGTATGTCAAACCCTATGACTTCATAGCCAGGTGGCAAATAGCAAGAACTGTAGATGCTGTACCCAAGCATGTCCATAATTGGTTCGAGACTTTGGGTATAGAATCTGTCACCAAGTCCATCTGTAGTCTGGTTAGTACAGATAATTTGGGCAGCTGGAATGGACTCGTGTACATTGGTCTTCCACATTCACCATCACATGCTTCCGGGAATGTGAGAAAAGTGAGGGGATGGGGCTGCTTCTCATGAAGGTGGTATATGAATAGCCAGATTTATGACAGTAGGTTAGACAACCACTTGGTGGAGATGTTGCAGGAGAGATTTAGGAACTTACTGGGACAAAATGAGCTTTGGGGTCCTTCCACTGCTGGAGATTGTATGATTATAGGCCCTGATGAGAGGTACTTTATAAAGAAAGAATACTGCAGCAGTCGTCAAAAGATCCAAGATCTCCTTAACATTCCCATAATGAAGGGCACTGGCATTATGAGAGTAGGGGTCAGTTGTGACATCTTGCACTGGTGGGGGATGCCCTCACAGTGAACGAGTGTGCATCTCACACAAGCTTCGCATGTCCTGCTGGGCATTTAGGTAAAGAACCCTTGATCACTATCTAAACCTTAACCTTTAGCCTATTTAATATACAAATGGTACCTTTTCATGTTTTTAATATAAATCCATTTTTCTAAGGATGTAATTTTCATATAATTCGCAGGGACATTGTTTGAAGAATGAAAATTCATATTAGTTTTCAATTATGTTTACTCCATTTTCTACAAATATTAGCACATAGTGTTAACTTTTAAGAAATTATTAATTTACTTGGATTCTATCATCCATTAATTTTATAGCTGGTTTTCTTTGACAATTTCTGAAGTTGTAGCCTGCTTTATGCATTTTTTCATCAACAGAGCTTCCATTCATCTGCCCCCAAAGGTCTGGTGTTGTGATCCGGTAAACATCTTATTCGGGGCTTGTGTGCTACAGCGCTTATAAACACTGTAATATCCAGGGAACTCTTTACTTGAAATTGCACATCACAGCCTGAAACTCTCTGGATGTCGACCCTCTGCCAGTCCCAAGAGATATTAGCACATTTATTAGACTGCAGATTAAGAAAGATCTCTGTCCTACAAAAATAGTCGACCCCCTATTCTTCTTCCACATTTACTTGTCATGAGATTTCAGTGTCCATTGCATCACCTGGGCCACATGTATAAAATGCATGTTCCTGGATCCTGTCATCACAGCTCACATTTCTGATGTCAGCGGTAGGTGAACCACAAGTCTGAGCTCATGCAAGCCACACTAGGTTGAAGAGTGAAAGCTACTCCTGGACCCACATGTACCATGGATTCTGTTGTTACAGATAGAGATATTCAATTTTTAAAAGCCAGTTTTTCAGGCCAGCGCCACGGCTCACTAGGCTAATCCTCCGCCTTGCGGCACCGGCACACCGGGTTCTAGTCCCGGTCGGGGCGCCGGATTCTGTCCCCGTTGCCCCTCTTCCAGGCCAGCTGTCTGCTGTGGCCAGGGAGTGCAGTGGAGGATGGCCCAAGTGCTTGGGCCCTGCACCCCATGGGAGACCAGGAGAAGCACCTGGCTCCTGGCTTTGGATCAGCACGGTGCGCCGGCCGCGGCGGCCATTGGAGGGCGAACCAACGGCAAAGGAAGACCTTTCTCTCTGTCTCTCTCTCTCACTGTCCACTCTGCCTGTCAAAAAAAAAAAAGCCAGTTCTTCAAATAGATCCCTCGGCTAACAAGGAATTATGTTGGTTTCAAAATATATATCTCAGAATGTGGGTATAAATGCATTAGAATGAATACAAAATAATGTTCCATCTAAATGACATATTTCACTATATCTCATAAATTTGTTTATTATATACATCTCCACTTATAAAACTGCTTAAGACTGAAACAGAAAAAAATTTGGTTGATATTTATTTGAATATCGATCAGAAAGCTGTTCTAAAAATTTTACATCAAAATAAACTTAGTTATTTTGGGGTTAGATTTGGCAAACGATACACCAATATTCATGTGACATTTCAGCTGCCAATTTGTGTTTAAAACTACATTTATCTAAATGGCTTTGAAAGTCTACATGGCATTAGAAAGTCTGCGAATCACCTCAAAATGGTAGACACTGGTTAGTGAGTGCATTAGTAAGGATTCTTAGGAGAAGCAAAATTGTAATATGTGTGTGCAGAGAGAGAGAGAGAGAAAGGATGAGGAGGAATGCAAAAGGGGAGGGAGAGAGTAGGTCAGAGGGAGAGATATTGATTTTAAGGAAACAGTTTGGTGAATGGCCTTTGTAGGAGCTGGTGTATCTGAAATACACAGGACAAGGCACAGGCAGGAAGTTACATCAGAGAGTTGATGTTGAAGCATTAAGTCAAAAAGGAGCACAGAAGCCAAACGCTTTCTTCTTCATGGGACCTCAGCCTTTCTCTTAGAGCCCTCAGCTGATAGGATAAATCTCATGTACATTATGGAGAGTAATCTGCTTTACTCGGTCTAATGATGTACAGATGTGTACCATATCTAAAAAAATCTTCATAGTAATGCCTGGACTGGTGTTTGGCCAAAACTGGGCACCATGGCCTCTCCCAGTTGACCCATAAAATTACCCATCACAGTAAGCTAAATAGCGACTAACCAAAATAGAACATAATAAAAGCCCTACTTAAAATATTGGTGTCAGCTTTGAAAGCTGTGCTATAGCTTTACTTAAACTAAGTTGGTTTCCCCCCATAATGATGGAAAATGCCTATTTTAGGGAAAATCTTGGCCCTTCTCCATGTCTTGAGTTAATAGATTGTATATATAAGGCAGTCGATGAAAGGTTTAGTATGCGAAGAGTCTTAAAACAAGCAGAAGCTGTTGCTTCAACTCCCTCCCCACATCTTAGCAGGAGAATATAGAGTCGCACGTAGTAGTGAAAATATTTTATTTCCTCTGGTGAAGAGACCCACCAGAATTGTTGGTGTCATTGATGACTGATGACACTATGCAATTGCTGTACAAACCTTCCATTCTTCTCAGGAGCAAGAATGGACTTCTTTTGTTCTCTATAACTATGGTTTTCCTGAGGAATATTTTGCGCTCCTGTGACATTGGGCAATGCCTGTAGACCTACTGTGGTTGTCAGCCATGGCAGGGGAGGGTACTACTGGTATTGAGTGGGTAGAGGCCAGGGATGCCGCTAAACACTCTGCAGTGCACAGGATATCTCAACAACAAAGAGTTGTCTAGTCCAAAGCATCAAGGGGGTCCAAATTGCAAAAAGCTGCTCTAGAATAGCTAATCCTGGGAGGCAAGGAGATAGACATTTTCATGTCCATGGAGTAAGATATAAAATGAACACTATCACATGAATTAATTCCCTAATTGTGTGGTAATATGAAATAATCTTATGGAATGGGACAGCCCAAGCCTTCCAATACTATGCTTTCCTGTCTGCCTCCAGCATGTTGTAATATAGCAAGTGGTAAAAGGTCTGAACCAAGAATCTTTGTCTGGTGACTCCTCAGAGAAAGGCATTTGTACCTATATGGAATTGTGTGGATGTCTACCTGGCATATATTTACTATAATTGGCTCTTAATTATGAGAGGTATGAATCTGTCTTCCTATGACTTTTCTAAATTGATTTGCTTACACAAATACTTTGGTGATAAGGTTCATCATCTTCCTTTAGTTCTTCCAGTTAATTCTGGGAAATATTTCAAAGAAACACTTCCAGTTACATGATGAGATTGAGGCAAGCTGTGCTCCTGGCATCTTAGCATCTTTGTTGATAGAAGAAAGGGGGTGGGTTAAATGGTTGCAGTTTTCCAGAGGACAGCCTGGACACTGAACTTAGACGTTTGAAAGACATGCCCTCCAAGCTGGTGAAAGCGCAAGCTCAGAGAGGCTGTGACAGGACACAGACAAGTCATTGTTGAATAATTGGACAGGTGAAGAAACTAAAAAACTGTGTAGCTCTTTCAGAATCAAGACATCATAACACCCACATCAATTAAGTTCCTGGTATCTTTAAAAGATTGAAATGAATGTGTCCAAATAGCATTGATTTCTTTTGAATCTATACAGAAATTAATTTTAAAGTGTTATTCTTTCAAAATGAGCTACCTGTGGTTTCCTTTCCCCTGTAGCAAAGCAATAAGGTAAGATGGAGGTTCTATAAGCATCAATGTAGAATATGTCTTGATAGTAAATAAAGACTGAAGCCTACACTGTATTACAATGATAAGGTCGTTGCAGGCGGAAGCCATGCCTCGTTGATTTCATAGCCAAGCACAGTGCTCAATAAGTGCCTGTTGAATAACTGCAGAAATCAAATATTGATTGTAATTAGTGTGGCATGAAAATAAGGGATATATATAAGAACACCTTGAAAAGTTCATGGAATATGTGCTTTGCCTTTAATTTCATTTTGATGAAACTTTTGAAATAGCTTCATATTAATAACTAATTAATTCATTAACAATCTTTAGACTTTTATTTAAAGTATTCTCTGAGAATTCGAGAATGATAGTTATGGCCAAATTTGGATGGAATGACTTATCTCTTTGTAACATATAAAATGATGACTTAGTTCTCAGCTTCATCTTATGGATGATAAAACTGAATTCAATTTGGCTGCTGTTTTCTGCATCTTGTGATTTTATAACTTAATTCTGAATCAAAACATCACTACTCAAACCTCATGGCCAGATTTTAAGAGGGTAATGCATTATTTATTCAAAACAAATAAGCAAATCACTCTATATTGATCTTTCTATTTGAATATTGTCTTACTAAAGTTCTTGGACCAACCCGATGCACAGATTTCTTCCTTGAGGAAGACCTTAGGAAACTCTCAATTTCAGATTTCCCTTGATTACCAGCCTACGTGTGTGTGTCCTCAGACCCTGCTACTTGTTCTCTGCCCGTCACAGTCCACTTATCTGTGGCCTAAGAATTATCCAGGAAGTCAGACAAGGGCTTCCCTTTGGTCAAGGATGAAACTTCTTTCCTTTCTCCAAGACTCTTTGTGAAGAAATGCCAGTCACATGTGTGTTGGCTTCCTTGAGGCTAATGGCCAACATTTCAGAGGGCTCTCTCTCCCCCCAGGCCCCATGTCTGCTGTGAGCCCTCCCAGGGCCTTGGGAATGCCTGCTTATTCATTTTCTCACCTCCACGTGCATGTGAAAAAGGCATGCCTGATTAGGTCCCTGCTGAAACCATTTTTCTGCCAGCCACAAACATTCTTTCTTAAGGAAACAACCTACAGCTTTGCTTTCTCACCCTCAGCTTGCAGAAAGCAAACCCAGGCTGATAGCGTTTGATTTGTGTCAAAGGCATTATTTATGTTCATTAGGAATATTGTGAACACACAAGACCTGTGTACATGTAGGAGCATTTTGCTATCCCACATTATTGCTGACTTGTTAAGTATTAACCCGTATGATTGATTATTAAAAATACGTAATTATGTCTATTTTTTAGTTCATGCAAAGTCATAAAATGTTTTATATATATTTATAAGGCTCTGTGGGTGCTTTCCTGAAAAATGGGCTTTTAGATAATGAGTCTAATAAAAACTAGTATATTGAATCCAAAGTAAAACTCACTATACTTCACTGAGAAATAGCCTCTATGTTTTTAGCACCTATGATTCATGCTTTAAGAAGGTTGTAAGAAGGATTCAAAAATGTAGAACCTCAATGTGTTTTTAGTCAATGGAAGCACTAACTGAAATTATTTATTAATTTAAAATACATTCATGGAGGGCCAGCTAACTAACTGCCAGGCGCTATGTCACTCACATTCTGTGTGAAGTGAACATCCAGCATGCAAGGTTGCAATTATCACAAAGCTCCAGTGACTGAGTGAGTATTCTGTAGGGTGAGAAATATTGAACATGTAAACCTAATAATAATAATGAATATACATGAATACCTTCAAGTAACAATAAAGAAGAATTTAAAGGAGATGGATAGGGGTATAAGAGAAAATGAAGGATTCAGTTGTCATTTCTCTGGGCCTGTGTGAGTATACCAGCTGCTAGAATAATCAAGACAGAGATACCAGGTCTTTAGTCTAATTAGGGGAAACAGCAGATGAAGCCAAAGGTGGCACCCGCTGCAGTGGGTTCTGTGATAACCCTCCTGAATGACAGGTGACGTATCCTGGGGGCCCTAGGAGCCTGACTCGCTGCATGGATGTGCCACAGAAGGTCTTCGGAGGAGGGGCCATACCATCTAGAGAGAACTTGATTATTTCATTTATGAGCACAGGGCAGGAAACATTTCCCCTGACGTGTGGATGACTTCCCTGTCCTTGCTGGAGGGAATGGCAAGAACCTGGACTGGGATGAGGGTGGAGAACTGGGGAAAAGTGTTCAATGATGCCTGAATATAGAAGTGAAGGCCTTTTGTCTCATTGCTTGTCCTGCAGTCTGTGCAGTTGAACATTTCCTTGACTTTAGACGAGAAGTGTTAATAATGTTAGGAAGGGTCATTGCCCTAAGGGGTAAATCAAGGGGAAATCCTTTTTCCTACAGCCACTGCTGGTACACTCGGAGCCCTCAGATGGGCTGTCATAAGAGAATGTGTTTTATTGACTTTCTTAGAACTTCTTGCAAAATCCAGAACTGAGAAAATTGATATTTAATAAATATCTGGTGAAGGATGAATGAATCATCAGTACAGCCATGGGCTCCTAATACCTAGTCTAGCCAGTGTCTCCAAGAGTACCATAGCTTTCAGAAATAATTCTAAGCCTGGTGCACTACAGGTTTATTAGTTGTCTATTTGTGTATCGATAAATGGATCCGCTGTCCTCTGAAGACTTGACTAAGGCTGGAAGATTCATTTCAATGTTGGTTCCGTTCTACTATGGCCTCTTCCTGACACTTCTATCTCCTTGCTGTAGGGAAGCTGCCTTCCATGGAGTGGGCAGTCCAAGGTGGATTCCAAGGGAGAAATTGTAATGCTTTTTATAACCTGTCCTTGGGAGTCACATGTGTTTGTTGTATCCTGCGGGTAAATAGGGACCATGTTTCATTGGGAGGTGACAACATGAGGGAGATAATCCCAGGAAGGGGAGATCCACTGAACCATCTCGGAGGCCCATTTCCGCTGCAGGCTTTGTAGTCCTCTCCTCACTATTTGAGAGAGGGCCCAGGGGATCTTCTTCACATGGCCATACCCCAGAGGATTTTTCTGGAAGGCCACAAAGAGGAGGTTAACCCCATGAGAAGCTACTCATGAATCGTCCATTATCTGTTGACAGGTGAAGAATCTTTGGCTTATCTCCAGCCTTTTACCAGTGATCCCCTGTGTCCCTTGGACAGCACAAATAAGTGTGTACCTCTTCAGTGGGTGTTATTTTCCTTATTAGAAATGAAAAGTTAGGGTCAAAGCACAGTTATGGGTGTAGCCTAAGGGTACACCATACATCACTGTCAGAATAGGGATTACAACTTGTAGTACCTGAGTTTCAAACTTATGGTTAGACTACACAGCCTCTGTTGCATCATGATCTGTGGTGTGTACTAACTTTTTTCAGTTTCCTTTTAATTCCACCTACCCCCTAATGAGCTAAACCCCTAACCACTCAATACCCCTCCTTCAACACATATGCACACCCGTGCATGCACAAGCACAGACATACATATGCACACACACACACATTTACACAATCTCACCTTTCCCTATATCTTCTGAAAACCCAGATAGTCCCTCTGTGACAGCCTCTTTCTTGGGCCAATAGAGGGCCCCCTGGGGATATCTTTAGAGCAAGAGCTGAGGACCCCACCTTTAGAATGAGAAAGCTGTAATTTTCATATTGTGTCTCCTTGCCAATTGTAAATCAGTATTTTAAGGATGCTTCCCATTCTTGTTTCCCTTCAGGCAGCTCTTATTCCTCTCTAGAAAAAGAAAAGATTTGCTTTATAGCTAACTGCAGGACTGAAATGACATATAAAATAGCAACAGCAGGGAACAAATGTGTCCCTAAAGTGGCAATATGGTGCCTTTTTGTGTGTTTTAAGGCTTTGCAGCAAGAGGCAATTTTTCTTTTCTGGCTTCTATTTGAATAGTTGTTGAAAATTTAGAAAACAATATGAGGTGTGTTCAGTAATGGGACCTGACCCAAGTTGTCCCACACTATTGGTAGTAGGGAAATATATATTTTTAATACATTCCAATATTACTCTGGCCAGCTACTCTGATGATATTTGTAGGGCAAAGCTATCAAGCTAATAACAAAGGTTGTTCTGTTATTAGGTGTGGGTACTTTTGTTTATTATATCATACTTTCCCACCAAAATCATTGGTGTTCTATATCATTAATCGAAAAACCGTGGAATAAAAACCAATTTTATTCCCTCCTTTATCTTTCCTTTTCCTGCCTTTCAATGTAAGAAATAGCCATTCTGACTGTCAAGGCTATTTTCTTTCATTTTTGTCAAATAGGACAATTCAAACATTTCTTTTGAAACAACGAACCCCAAAGCCATAGTAATGTCTCTATTTCTTCAAATTCCCTATAGTATCAATAAATCCAGAGGGCTGACAGCATGGGGACAGTTCTGTTCATTTTCCTCCATATTAGCAAACAGTGTGGCTATGGGGAGGGGCGGGGTCATTGTCTGGAGCCAAGACCCCTGTGTGACCTGCCTTCCCCACCATTCTGCCTGCCTGTGGTCTCCCACCCAGCCAAGCCAGCAGGCACCTTTCAGACCAGGGAAGCACCGCCTGAGCTTTCTTCTTCCCTTCTCTTGCCCCTTCCCCGCATCTCATTTTATGCTGCTAACCCACACATTCCCCTGTGCACATTAAGGTTCAACACATACAATATTAATGGGGAAATGTAATCCCTGAGGCTGGCTGTTCTGACACAGGGAACTTTCCCAGCATGCCCAGCAGCGTGGCTCAGTGATGAGGGCAACAGCCTGGATTCCCACTCTGCCCAGGTGACCCTGTCCTTTACAATAGCCCTTGACATTTATACTATTAGGACAATCTCCTTACTAGTAAGAATACTGAGGCACAGGTAGTTGAGCAAGGTGCCCAAGGTTGTGTCGCTCTTGTGTGGTAGAAGTGGCATTCACAGCCTGTACCTGCTGCCACTATACCAGTCCCCAGCAGGTGGTGGGGAGCATCATTCCCTGCTGTGGCATTCAAGGCAAGCTGAGCAGAGAGGACCACCTGACAGGGCCTGGGTAGGGCCTTGAACGGGTGAGCACTGGCAGTGTTCCTCCAGGAAGAGAGATGCTTTAAGTTATGGGCAAGGTGAGAATGTAGAGAAAGGGAGAAATAGTTCATCCTCCAGGGACAGCTCAGTTCTGAACGGCAAGAAAACCCAGTGCTACAATCCACATTGCAGGATAAGAAATGAGAGTCTGAATGCCTTTTGGGGAAGTCTAGCCCCAGAATGGGAGAAACAGGATAAGTTACAAATTTTCAGGGTCTAGTACAAAATGAAAATGCAGCACTCCCTGTTCAAAATTGCAAAATTGCCAGGAATTTCAAGATGCTTAACAACAGATCATTAAAGCAATCACAGAACCCATCCAACCATGGACCCCTGTGTCTGTCCAGGTTACCTGTCCAGGATGCCAGCCCTCATGGCAAGTCCAAAACTCCCAGACATAGGCCATGCCGCAGGTGAAGACTTCTCCTCTAGCCAAGACAACAACATCACTACCCCAGTTCGATTGATGTGACACTGAAACCTTGCTTACAGTTGCACACTGGAATCAGCTAGGGCCTTTTTATAACTACTCATTCCACATGGACACCACTTTTGCCAATTGATTTGGAAACTCTGGGTTGGGTCCAGGGAACTGGTACTTTCTGAAAGGTCTCCCAGTGGTTCCAGGGAGCAGCAGTGTGAGAACAGTGGTTTAATTTCTTGTCAATTCCAGCATCCTCAAAAGAATGCTGAGGATGGTTGTGGTTCTAGAATTTTCCTTGTGGAGGTCCTCAAGTCTGGGGTGCTGCTCGAGAGGGCATGTGAGCAAATGAAGAGTGCTGGATCTTGGAGAGACAGAAAGGAGCCCTAGAGACATTTGCAAACCCCAGAGATGGGGCAATATATAAGGCTCCTTGGTCCTCGACCACTTTTGTCCCAAGGAAAGCATCTTTGAGTGGCCAGACTTAGTTGTTCATCAAGGATGTCCAAATTGTTGAAGGAAGCCTAATGTTTACATGCCCTGATGCAGTGAAACAAAATCAGGATGAGAACAACAAAAAAATCCCCAGTGATGCTGTTCTGGCTCCACAGAAGAGTAGCGGAGCTGGCATACTACAGGAGAGCAGGTGACTTAAACACTCCTGGAGCTGAGGTTTCCCTGCATTCCCTCTGCTTGGAGAAGGGGTAGAACCCAGTCACACTGTGAGCTCTGAGCCAGGCCAGACACAGAACACAAGGGTTCTAACCCCATGCCTGTATCGTTTTCCATCATGTTGCATCTTATTTGGAGAAGAAAGACAGATTCAAAATTCAATGATTCCTCACATAGGGGTTGAAGACAAAGGGTATCTAAAAGTTCATTTCACATGAAATGCATTGTTCTCCTGATGACTTAAATTGCTAGATATGGTTTGAATTAATGCAGATACTATTTTTGACTCTATTTTTCATGCACCTAGAATGTGTGCCTGGCTTTTGGCAGTTGCTCAGTAAATATTTATTAAATGAATGAGCAAAAGAATGCATTTCACAGAGACACAGCCTCCCTAGGTACTGGTGTTTTTTTTAATTAAGGAATTCCCTAAAATAATAACTATATTGTTAGATGATACTGTAATCTGCTTGCTTGTGGTACTCAGAATATAAATCAGTGCTATTCTCCCTGAATTGAATCACTCATTGCAGAAATAGAAATATGGCTCCAACTTAAAAGTAGTTAAATTGATCAGTTTAAGTTCATAACTGATCATAAGGATAGGATTAAGTGTCAAAGGGATCACAAAAATAATACAGTGTCTGCTAATAATAATTAACAGTATTTAAAAGGAGGGAATGATCCAACATGGGAAGCGGGGTACACAGCAGACACATAGAATGACAAATGCCCTGAACAGCACTCTGACCTCAGAATCAGCCCTTAAGGCATTCGGATCTGGCTAAAAAGTCTATGAGAGTATCTCAGGCATGAAAATCCAAGACACTGTGGAAAAAATGACCTAAATGAAAGATCTCTGTGAGTGAGATGCCAGTGGAAAGAAGGGACCATCAAAGAAGGAGGTATCTCTCTCTGAAGGGAGGAGAGAACTTCCACTTTGATTAGGGCCTTGTCTAAATAAGGTCAGAGTTGGGGAACTCAGAAGGCTTCCATAGCCTTGGCAGCTCATGACAAGGGCCTCAGGTGATTACTGATGTCATAAATAAGAGTGTCAATTGGTAAATCAACAACAGGAGTCACTGTGCACTTGCTCCTCATGTAGGATCTTTGTCTTTAATGTGCTGTACTATGAGAATTAACGTTAAAACTAATCTTGAAACAGTACTTTATACTCTGTGTGTCTGTGTGGGTGCAAACTGTTGAAATCTTTGCTCAGTATAGAGTTGATTTTCTGTATACAAAAATAATTAAAAATGAATCTTAATGAAGAATGGGATGGGAGAGGGAGTAGGAGATGGGATGGTTTGCAGGTGGGAGGGTGGTTATGGAGGGAAGAACCACTATAATCCAAAAGTTATACTTTTGAAATTTATATTTATTGAATAAATTTTCTATTATAAAAGTAGTCTGTGAACTTATTTTTTATTTTTTCCCATTCTTTTTATTCTTTATTGAAATTTGCAGAATGCCAAGCAACATGGTGCCAGGAAGGCTCCCTGACTAGATTTGGACACCTTGGATTTTCAGACCTTCCTCAGATCCCATGAACCTAGGGAGCAGTAGAGGACCATCAGAAATGGTCCTCCTTTTTACAGCCCTTGCTTCACTGCTCCCTTGCTTTACATGTTGGGGGCTTTTAAATTGACACACACAGTGGACCAGGTCTTAAAGTGCATTTGGATCATGTGAATGAGGGCACAAGGGTTTCTGGTGTTTTATTTCTGTGCCTAGATATGAGTGATAATGAGCTTTTGCAGGGCAGCTGATGGTTTTGTGGGCCATTTCCCATATAGGATGGGTGGTGAATCCTATCCTAGCTCTGTGAGGGAGGAGAGTGCTACATGTATCATGACTCCAGGTTCTTGGACAGAGAATTCTCATTTGAGCGAGCATCACTGTGCTGAAGATGGTGGAGCTGAGATGTTTGGAGGCCAGCCTTTAAGAACTGTTTGAAACATCAGGTTATTTAGGGAGAAGGGCTATATATCTACCCTGTATCCTATCAGATTGTTGATCCCTGAAAGCAAGCAATGCAAGAACAGATCATGGGGATTGTCAGGGACACAGAGTCAGAGGTACAAGCAGGGATGGTTTGTGTTTGGAAGAAGGGGCTAGTCTGCTTGGACCATTCTCCTCCCCCTCCCATGTTCAAAGATGTATTAATTTGAACAATGGAGTGATAGAGAGGAAGAGATAGAGACATCTTCTAACTGCTGGTTCATTCCCCAAATGCCCACAATGGCTTGGTAGGTCAAGCCAAAGCCAGGAGTCAGAAACTACCTTGTGCTGTCCCTTCCACCATCACTTTGAGTCTCTGAAATGACTGTGTTAACAGAAGGGAAATGTGATAGCAAGGGAAGCCAATTTTGAGAAATGAAGTGGGTGTTAGGAAAATCTAGGCTCATTATGTTCATGGCTAATATGAAAGGAATTTGTGAAAGAGAATATTAAAACAAACAAATAATTTAAAAATAATAACTTCTACTGACTCACCCTGACTTTTTCTGGTCTGGTTAGCTACTGGACTTCAACAGACTGTTTTATTAGCTGATAATTGGTTAAATATTAACTTACAAAAATAGCAACTTCATAGTTTCCCCCTAATGTCTTCAGTATGTTATACCTTTCATTATAGAGAAATTAAATTTGATTGTTTTAAATCTCCTCTGAGGATAAATAGTGAAAGGATTTGTAATGGATGTTCAAAAAGTTCTTGGAAATGTGAATTATGAAAAAGAAACTCTGTAGAGTTTTAAACATTTTTGTACCAAAACAGACTTTTAATTTCATTGTGTATCTTCAAGGGACGATATTTATTAAGGGGGGAATTACAAGGCAATGACAGGGTGGGGCTGAGCAGCTGGTAAGACCCTGGGAGAGGAACCTTCTTCAGATTAGTTTAAACCTTGACATTGCATTTCTTTGCCTGAATAATTAAACACACTGACTGCTGGGGCCCTCTGCTGTCTATTGCCATAGAGGTGTCAGTGGTATTTGGGAGTGACAATTACTACAGTGTATTGAACATACAGCCTGTCAGGAAATCTATGAAGAATGTTATATACACTATCTCAATTGCTCCCTAAACAAATTAACAGTAAAAAAAAAAAAAGCACATGGTGGTTATTGCTCCATTTTACAGACAAACAGGTTCAGAGACGTTTAGTAACTTGCCTAAAGTCACATGGCTTGTAAATAGAATAAATAGTGTTTGTCTAAATGCGGAGAACTGCTCTTCACCATTATATTCTATGGGTTTCCAAAGCCAGCACTCATTTATCACTAGAGCAGCCCTGTAGGGACCAAAAACTGCACCTGCTGTTGAAAGGCTATTCTATTGGTTTCAACTGCTTGGCATTGGTTTTCCTTTTCTACTGGTCAGTTACTAAATGTGTTGTATACGTTGCTGTATGCCCTTCCCAATGCCATGACATGGAAATAAACGTGGGCTTTTCGATCCAAACCAGGGAGATAAGGAAGCAAGGTTGAAAGCTCGAAGGAAAGACAGAGAAATGATGAGGAGGCTGGAGGCTTGTATATTCCTGGAGTTAGATGGAGTCTGAGGCTTCCAACCTTGGCAGAAGCTTTGGAGATGTCCCCTTGCCCTGTGGGCAGATGCTGGGGCAGGCTGATGGATGGGGTACATGTGCAAATCATAAGACCACAGATGCAAAGCCTTTTCCAGGGTTGGATGTGGATTGGTAAATTAGCAGGGCATCTTACTGACTGAGCTGCTTAATCCTCAATAAAGTTCAACATCAGTGCCATTTTTGGACTTAGGAGTGTCGATAGGCTGGTTGCCCTTTGATGATAATGGTAGTTAGTAAACATTAGGTCCATATTCCTTTATGAAATCTCTGGTCATCAGAACAACAACCAGCAATTATTCCTTGTCCGCGGTATAATTGTAGGGCCTTTGGTTATGCGTCCCTGTGTTCATGCTGGAGGAGACGCATCATTATCCCTTTATTAAGTTTAAGTAAACAGAATCACTGAGCTCTAGGAAAATTAAATGGATGGCTCAAGGTCATTCAGTCTTTGTACCCACATCTGCTCAACTCACCACCTGGGATATTTGCCCTGTGAGGTCTCTGTTAAGGACCTGGGTGGAGGGGTGGAGTTAGACACAACAGAGCATAATACACACCTTGCTCTGTGGACATTAATAGAAATATCAAGGGCCATAGATGTGTAGATGGATGCTTGCATCCTGGCTCTGGACTGTTACTTATTAATGCAAATTTGGCCAAATTGCTTGGCTTCCCTCCCTCGGTTTCCTTTTCTGAGAAATGGACATCTAAAATTCCCTCCCTGCTGATGGAGTCATGACTATTGAATGAGAAATCCCTTCCAGGTCTGAATGGTAAGAATAAAGGCCAAAAAGCTCCACGAGGGCATGGCCCAGGTCTGGCCCACATCTCCGCTCGTCTTAATGCTCCTGAAATTCTGGCCACACTAGCCCTTCAGCTTTGTTCGGTGAGCGCGGCTCTCTCGGGCCTTACGACCCTGTGCATTTCTTATATCTTCTGCTTGCATCACTCTGCCCTTTGCTCCCAAATGCCACTTTTTCAGAAAAGTCCTCATTTCCTCCTATTCAATTCAGATAAATCTCTAAGCCCTGCTATCTCCCTATCATTTCTCTTCGTGGCTCCAGATGGTAGCTTTAATACATTAGTAAGATGATTTCATTAACCTCTCTTCCCAACTAGACTATAAACTTGTATTGGCTGGGCCTCTGTCTCTCTGGTGACTGCATCCCTAACATGTAACTCAGTGTTTGGGACGTAGACACATTAGATCTCTATTTGTTGGATCAATGAATAAAACTCACACCCTGTGTCTGGCATGTAGAAAGCATTCAAAAATAGGGTATTGCTACTATTATTAACTGAAGTGTCAAGAATCAATTGGAAGAGCGGGCATTTAGTGTGATGGTTAAGACACCACCTGGAACACCCATGCCCCATACTTGAGTGCCTGGGTTTGAGTCTCAGCTCTGCTTCTGATTCCAGCCTCCA
This sequence comes from Oryctolagus cuniculus, assembly GCF_051225735.1. Classification (NCBI taxonomy): domain Eukaryota; kingdom Metazoa; phylum Chordata; class Mammalia; order Lagomorpha; family Leporidae; genus Oryctolagus; species Oryctolagus cuniculus. Next base: position 160,704,785 of record NC_142870.1, read on the forward strand.
GCTAATGAACACCCTGGGAAGCAGCAGGTGATAGCTCAAGTAGTTCAATATCTGCCACTGACTTGGGAGACTTGGATTGAGTTCTAGACTCATGGCTTTGGCCTGGCCTAGCTCCAGCCCTTGCAGGCATTTGGGAAGTAAATCAGTAAGAGATAGCTCTCTCTCTCTTTCTTCTCCCTCTACCTCTCTGTCACTTCCTTTAAAACAAATTTTTGAAAAATTTAAAGGGGAATCAACTTAAGAGTTACATTAAACAGTTGACAATACAAGTGATAGGACAAAGACAGTGTATCAGTTAGTTATCACTGCAGTAATGGTGAGTAACAAACAACCAGAAAACTCAGTGGCTTGAAGCCTTATGTATTCTTTGAAAATCTGCAGGCTGGCCAAGTGGCTCACTAGTCCCACTGCACCTACTTCTCGGCTGGAGGTTATGCCCATCTTGGCTCTGCTCGTGCAGTTGTCAGGGATTGCCTGTGCTGAGACACCTGGGGCAGCTCCACTCCACTCTTGTGAGTTCAGCTCCAGCTGACTGGCCTGGGGGGACTCATGGTGAGACCGAACCGTGCTGTGCTCTATCCTGGCCACACGTTGCACTGACTTTAGGAGGTGTGCATGGACCGGAAGAAGAGGAGATGAGGTAGGAAACAGTGGTTTCTTCCCTCGTATTAATGTTGGAGAATGATCATCCAGCTGCCAGTAGTCACAAATCGTCAACAGGAAATGGAAGAATAAATCAAAGGTTACCTGTTGGTGTCCTAAACATGGGAAAGTTTAGTCCCTGACGTTCCTGGGAGCATCTTCCCCCCAAGCAGCAGCTCCTGGTGAGTTAACTTGAGGCCACAGAGCTAAAGAGCAGGAACAGTTCCGGTTAAGCCTCTGACCCCATGGAGGCAAGATGGATACCTGGGTGTAATGAAAACGCTGAGGGTTAGATCATCAGGGCTGTGTCAATGGGCAGTGGCATTTGGAGTCCACAATGCAGGTCAGCTGATGGACTGCCCTCTGGAAAGCGCTAGGATTGCTGTGGCTGACTGATTATGAGATCACCTCTGTTCATCTCTCTATCTTCATTTTGCTTCCTTTTCCTTCCTTTCTTCCACCCTGTTTTTCTCTCTCTTTCCTCCACCAAATGACCCTTCTTCAACAATGGGTAATGAGTTATGATCTGCAAGTATTTGTCGCTCAGAACGTGGGAATGACTTCTCTTGTACTCTCTGCACAAATAGTATGTTTCCCATCACATTTTATAATGAATGCTCATGCTTTGGGAGCACTGACTCCAAGGTTTTAGATTTTTTTTAACTTTTATTTAGTAAATATAAATTTCCAAAGTACAGTTTATGGATTACAATGGCTCCCCGCCCATTAACTTCCCTCCCGCCTGCACCCCTCCCATCTCCCACTCCCTCTCTCCTTCCATTCACATCAAGATTCATTTTCAATTATCTTTATATACATAAGATCAATTTAGTATATATTAAGTAAAGATTTATCAGTTTGCACCCACACAGAACATAAAGTGTAAAATACTGTTTCAGTACTAGTTATAGCATTATTTCACATTGAACAATACATTAAGGACAGAGATCTTACATGAGGAGTAAGTGCACAGTGACTCCTGTTGTTGACTTAACAATTTGACACTCTTGTTTATGGCATCAGTAATCTCCCTAGGCTCTAGTCATGAGTTGCCAAGGCTATGGAAGCCTTTTGAGTTTGCTGACTTCGACCTTATTTCGACAAGGCCATAGTCAGAGTGGAAGTTCTCTCCCCCCTTCAGAGAAAGGTACATCCTTCTTTGATGGCCTGTTCTTTCCACTGGGATCTCACTCACAGAGATCTTTCATTTAGGTTTTTTTTTTTGTTTTTTTTGTTTTTTGTTTTTTTTTTTTTTGCCAGAGTGCCTTGGCTTTCCATGCCTAAAATACTCTCATGGGCTCTTGGATTGATTTAATTGTCAAGGTAGAAAATTATCAATCTGTATATTCCAGTTAATTATCCAAAACTGGTTAATATGATAATAGGTGCTAAATAGAACAATTTGTTATATTTCTCGTCACTACTATATTCTCATATCTAAATATTTAAAAATTCTTATTTCCAAATTATAAAAATGTATAAAATATCATACACCAAAATAACCTCTAATTTTACAAGTGAGAACATCAAAATTATAAAAGAAAGTGGTTGTTAAAAATGATTGAAGGGCCGGCGCCGCGGCTCACTAGGCTAATCCTTCGCCTGGGGCGCCGGCACACCGGGTTCTAGTCCTGGTCGGGGCGCCGGATTCTGTCCTGGTTGCTCCTCTACCTGTCCAGCTCTTTGCTGTGGCCTGGGAGTGCAGTGGAGGACGGTCCAAGTGCTTGGGCCCTACACCCACGTGGGAGACCAGGAGACGCACCTGGCTCCTGGCTTTAGATCAATGCGGTGCACCAGCCGCAGCGTGCCAGCTGTGGTGGCCATTGGAGGGTGAACCAATGGAAAAAGGAAGACTTTTGTCTCTCTCTCTCACTGTCTACTCTGCCTGTCAAAAAAAAAAAATGACTGAAGAATTCATGTAATTCATGAATATGTTCCAGTTCCTAACCAGGGAGCCATGTTGAGGCTGACTGTGAGATTTTGACACTTCTGACGAGGGCAATGAGTACCAAGGACAGGCACATGAAGGTGATCCATCTTGTCCCTTATTTCAGGTGGTGGTTCCTGGAGGTTGAGGCGAGTGACCTCTCATTTCAGCCATTCAGCTCATCTTCATAGGCTCTAGCTACTTTATTGAGCAATGCATGAACACTCATGTTTTTAATCCCTGGAGAGGCAAGCAGACAGAAGCCCACAGGATGCCACAGAAACATCTGATTTGAAAAACTCTATTGAACAGCATACTTTGGAGAAAAATTTAGTTGTTCCACGTGATGGCTGTCTTTATGTGTCTACTTGACTGGGTTACAGGGTTCCCAGATATTTAGTGAAACAAGAATCTGAGTGTGCCTGTAAGGGGGCTTCTGGATCAGGTTATATCTGAATTAGTAGATTGGGTCGGGGAAGCAGATGGCTCTTTTTTAAAAAACAAACAAACAAACAAAAAACTATTTATTTATTTAATTATTGTGAAAGTCAGAGTTAAAAGGAGGAAAGGTGGGAGGGAGGAAGAGAGAGATATCCTCCATCTGTTGGTTCACTCCCCAGATGGCCACAACAGCCAGTGATGGGCTAGGCTGAAGCCAGGAGCCAGGGACTTTATCCGGGTCTCCCATGCTGGTGACATGGGCCCAAATACTTTGGCCATTTTCTGCTGATTTTCCCCAGGCCATTAGCACAGAGCTGAACTGAAAGTGGAGCAGCAGGGACAGGAATTTGCATCCATATGGGATGCTGGGGTCACAGGTGGCAGCTTTACCTGCTATACCACAATGCTGGCCCCAGGTTGCCCCTCTTCATGTGGGTGGATCTCATCCAATAAGTCCAAGGTCTGATCAGAACAAAAAGTCTGAGCCTCCTGTGACAAGGAGGGAATTCTCCTTTCCTGACTGTCCTTGAACTGGGGCCTTTGGACTAGAAATGAAGTATCAGCTTTTTCTGGTCTTTGCCTTACCTGTCGTGAGACTGGAACCACACCATCAGGGTCCCTAGATGCTCAGCCTTCCACGTGCAGAGTCTGGAACTTCTCAGCCTCCGTAATTATATGAGCCCAGCTTGCTCTTTCTTCCACAGCCCTCCATTTTTTTTTTTCCTTTGTGGATCAGAGGTGATTTCATTAACTCCTTTCTACCACCGCCTTCCTCCTAGACCCAGCTTCCTGGAGCTGGTTCCCTTGAGTGATACAATTTATTGTCCAACCCAGCCCACAGCCCTGTCACACTTGTCTCTTTGCTGCCTTATGGTGTTTGTTTTCACCCTCCTGCCAGAGACTATAGCACTGGTTGAGGCCTTACCATGCAGAACAGACTGTACCAATGGTAATCGGCCAAGAGCCTGGACCTTCCATTGTTTTCCTCTCTTTGCTTCCCCCAAAACGGTCCAGCTGCTGGAAGAGTTTGTCATTTCTCTCTCTGAGGATGCTCTCTCATCACCAGCTATGGGGGAGGGCTGGATTTCTAAATACTCTCTCCTGTCACCTCCACCTGAGCCTGGTTCCCGCATCTCTCCTGCTGTGACTGCAGGTTCAGCTCCTCTTGTTTTGCCCCTTGGCTACACCTAATGAGTCTTTGCCAGGACACCTTGTAGGCAGTGCTTAGAAAAGGTCATGTACTAGAGAATTTCTAACATCCCTTAAAGCATTATGATCAAATGGCCCACACATGGTTGTTGTTAATTACATCAGATTTTGACTCTTTAGAACCAGTGCAACGTTCCTATGACATAACTGTTATGCCAACAGAGTTTCCAATATCCTCATCCAACCTGTAATTCACTTCAGTGTGGATAGTTGCTCAATGTCTGAAATTAATAGCACATTAAGTAAAATCACTGAAATTGTAACTTTATTATATTTTAAGTTAGATATGGGTATGTTTAATGAAGGAAGAATTGATAGAAAATAGGCTATTGTGAAAATCATCCTTGTGAATAATTTTTTATTTTGACCTATACAACATGATTATTAAAGAATTTTAAGATCCAAACAAGATCACAGGTTACTGCATATTAAACCTCAAAATAAGATTTGGAGAAATTAAATTTCTAGGATCATAGAATTTATATCAGTTGCACAGCTGGGCCAAGACCATAACAGAAAATAGAATATAAATAAATTTCAAATATGATTATCTTGATAATAACCTTCGTTATTTTAGAGAGTTAGGCTGAATTGTCTAGACTAATGAAGCTATGCTTTGCAGAGTCCATATACTGGGTAAGAGTCAAGTCAACAGTGGCTGTGCTAAAATCAGAAACACGGGTGAATGCCAAGGTGTCAGGCAGAGTCATCATCTGCAGAAGTCATCACCGGATCATTCTGTGTAGGACAGAGGTGAAATTTCAGATCCTGGGACCAGTGTTATGCAGGGAGGGTTAAGCTACTGCTTGCAATGTGAGCATCTCCTATAAGAATGACAATTCAAGTCCCCAGCTACTCTAAGACTGACCCAGCTTCCTGTTAATGTCACCAGGAAGGCTGCAAAAGATGTGCCAAGTACTTGGGTTTCTGCCATCCACATGGGCAGCCTGGAAGGAGCTCCTGGCTCCTGGCTCCTGGCTCCTGACTCCTGGCTTTGGCTTGGCCCAGACCTGGCCATTGTGCACATTTAGGTAGTGAACCAGAGAATGAAAAGTCTCTTTCCCTCTCTGCATGTGTCTCTCTCTCTTTCTCTGTTGCTCTGCTTTTCAAATAAAGAAATAAATCCTTCAAAGAAATTCTGTATCTCTTATACTCCAGTCTAATCCTTTGGAAGAAATCATTAAATGAAAGGGGATATTTAAAGCAGTATTTTGATTTATTTTCAAGAAGGCAAATTAATAACCAATGTCCCCACTCAACCACACACAATGATTTGGTGTGCATATACCTCTATCCCACCTGTTTATATAAAGAATCATCCGCACATTAAGGTGCACCTGACATCTGCCTATTAGTGAATCATCACTGTATTAAGAAGCTTTCAGCACCCAATCTTTCTAATGTTGTTAGACAACCTTGACCTTCAGTTTCTTGAAATGTGAATAATATTGAATCATATCTACACAGAACAGTGTAATCATCTTTTCTATTCGCAGCACTAAGACAGTCAACAGTATTTGATACAATCAGCATGTGTCTTGATACGGAAGGCACATGGTGACAAGCCTAACTGAATGTAGTTATTCGGCTGTCATGAAATGCACCTTATGGTGATAAACTTCCACCATAAAATTGGAAGACTATCACATAAACATGTTTCACGAAGAAATACACTAGCAGAATTCACTGCTGGGTTATTGTTGGAAAACAGTGTTCTATTTATTGTGCTGTGATTTTTACAGTATGTGTCACTGTTTGGATGCTCGTTACGTTTTACAGTGAAGTAATTACGGGGTGGTGATTTCTTTATCCTGGACAACAATACTATCTAATTAGTGAACAATAAATTGAAGCAGTTAGATTAGGAAAATTTGAATCAACATAGCAGGGCAGGCTGATTTTCAGTTTATAGAATCATTGAGTTTAAATTTAGGTTCCCAGCTACATACACATTTTTCAACTTTATGGTAAATTATTTTTTGCTATCCAACAGCTTTTCTTTTACCACAGTTTCTGCCTTCTCTCTGTCTTTGTTGCTTTCCTCTCTTTTTTTAAATACTGTTTTCTAATAACATAGCATGTGAATGTTATTGATGCAAGACTTGAGATAGACTCTTGAGGTCAGAGATAGAATCATCAAATGTTGTACTTCTCTAGCCCCTAAACTGAGGAAATAAAACTATTTAAAGACCTTTACTCTTAAGTTTTATTATGACCCTGAGGGTGATATTCATATTCTAACCTGTTCTCCAGCTCTAACGGATGGAGGAAGGAGCTGCTTATGGAATCTGCATGCTGGAAAACATTGGTTTTATGGAAGAAAAAGCTTAAGATATCATTTTCCCTTACAGGCCTAGGAACTCTGTGTTTATCTGTCACAATTGCTATTGCATATCTTAGAGATTTAGTCTCTACTATCTTGTAGACTCGAAAAATACAGTCACCTCCAAATTCTATGAATAGTAATTATAGATACTTTTTAAGAGATTTTTTTTTATTTGAGAGTGAAAGAGAGAAGGAGGGAAGGAGGGAGGGAGAGAGAGAGAGAGCGAGTGAGAGAGAGAAAGAAATATTCTCCCATTTCCTGGATCACTCTCAGAATGCCTGCTATGGCTGAGTCTGGGCCAAAGCGCAAACTAAAAGCTGGAACTCAATCCAGGTTTCCCATATGAGTGACAAAAACCCAATTACTTCAGCCATCATTGTTCTTTCTAGGTTCTATATTAGCAGAAGAAGACTGGAATCAGAGTCAGAAGTCAGAAACAGGTGTTGAACCCAGGCAGTCTAATGGGGTATGGCATCTTACTAGCATGTAAACCATTTGGCTAAATGCCCACTCCTGAAGACATGTTTTCAAAAAGTGAAAAAAGCCAAATCCAAATCATAACGAGTATTTCGAGGGCTGTAGGAAGCTGACCCAGTCTTTCCACTGCACCTGACTTCTGAGGATTGGATGTTAGTTTGAGTGCCCCAAAGGCCCATGTGTTAAAGGGAGCACTACGGGGACGTGGGGGAAGCTTTAGGATGTGAGGGCTTAGGTCATCGGTGGTGTGCTCTCAGAAAAACCTCTCACAGGAGAATTTGTTGTAACAGCCTGTGTTGGGCTCAGCCATTACCTCTGCTTCCTGGATGACCATGCGATCTTTCCTCTGCAGGAATGTGCCATTGCTATCTGCTACCCTCGCCAGACGCAAAGCAATCCGGCAGCCTGATCTTGGACTGGAACCTCCAAAACTGTGAGCTAAATTGACCTCTTTTTTTCATGAGTAGAGCTTGTCTTGGGAATTTCACTGTATGAATGAAAGCAAACTGATACACCATCATGCTGCCTGATGGTCATGTGGCTATGCTTACAGAAGTCTCAATAACCTCTTACATGATAGCCTAAGGTGCTGATGGGAGATCTCGTTCTTAGAATCTGAGTGCATAAGTGGAGGAAAATTCAGAACCTCCAGAAAAGAGGTAAAGGCTAGAATGGAGTTAAGGATTAGGCAAATAAGAGAGTAGAAGAGGATATAGTTGGAAAATAATAATCGAAAGAGAATTAACGTCACTGTGCTAACACAAAAATAAATTTTGAAGAAAACCAATTGCTAGGATCAAAAATAGACACCAAGTTGTCACCAAAAGAGCACTCCACTAAGTATATAGACTGCTGTCATGAATGTGTATGAACCTAGCAGTATAGCTTTAAAATGTATACAAGAATCACCAATGATTGATAGGGAGGAAATGAAATATTACAATTATTGCTGGAAATTCTGTCACTTGACTGATGGAAACAGACTAGAAAAAAGTTACAAGGATATAGAAAAACTAGAGATTTAAAACATCTTGAGAGTCCATTGGAAGGGGGCAACCACTACTCAGCCTCGGGGTTTTGTGGTCAGAAGGAAATGCAGACCCAGGATTGCCACAATGGGACAGGATGAACTAGAGAGGCAGGCAGGGGGCTGATCCTGTGGAAGACTGTAGGCCAGAGAAAGCTTTGAGAGTTGTGTTGAGGGTTACAGAAAGCACTGGAAAGCTGAGAGTAGGAGAGATGTATGATCTGATGCACATTTTGAAATGATCTCTCTGGTTGCAGTGTGGAATTATATAGCTCCAGTTGTCATGTGCTACCATTTAGGTGGGGCTATTTTTCCCTTGTCTGTCATTAAAGTTTGGGAAATACTGGAGGCTAGAACTCTAATATGAAGTCTTGGATAAATCTTCTACTCCAAACCTCAGTTTCCTCATCTGTCACATGGAGCTAGTACCTACTTGGCCTTCCTCATGATGTTGTTCAGGTGATTAAATGGGGGCAATGAGAAAGAGACTGAATTGGCCACCTATCATACACATGTAAAAGGCAATGGTTATTATTAACCATTACAGACTGAGTTCATACAGCAACAATTCCATTCCCAATGGGATGACATCAGGAGTCAGGACTTTTAGGAGATAATTAGGGTGAGAGAGTAGAGCCCTCCTTCTTCCACCTGAGGACACAGTGCAATGTACCATCTGCATTTAAGATTAGAAGAGTATTTCTAGAACACTGTTGGAATGCATTCATTTTTTTGTGAGGGTATACCTCAGCTTAGTAATATGAGCTAACTCTAATCTTGGTATGGTAGACGCCCAGAGAGCAGACTTTTGAAGATACCTCTTTGTGCCTTGTGGAATTCTGGAGTTATCACAATCACAGTACCTGCAAGACATCTTCTCTTAGTAACAACCCCTACCCTGTTGGGGTGAAAAGCACTTGAGACAATCCACTGAGACATGTTTTCCCAGGACAGCACCCCTCCACACTTACTACAGAACTTCATGTAAAGTTTCAGACTCAAAATACTTCTCATTCCCATCCATAGGCCTCTAGCTCACAACTCCCTCAAAGATTTTCTTTTCTAATTGGGAGAGGAAAATGAATCCTAGCTTACGGACTCAACTTGGTTGTACAATCACACATGAGATTGTCCAGGAAGGAGATGTGAGGGTGGGGATTGGTGAGGAAGGTGTGTGGTAGACAGTGTTCTTGGGAGTCACCCCTCTGCAAGGGAGAAGAGGGCAGTAGAATTGAGCAGTTAGAATCTGAGCTGCGGTGTGTTCTTTTTTTCTTTTTCTTTTTTTCTTTTTCTTTTTGACAGGCAGAGTGGACAGTGAGAGAGAGAGAGACAGAGAGAAAGGTCTTCCTTTTTGCCGTTGGTTCACCCTCCAATGGCCGCCGCGGCCGGTGCACTGCAGCTGGCGCACTGCGCTAATCCGAAGGCGGGAGCCAGGTACTTATCCTGGTCTCCCATGCGGGTGCAGGGCCCAAGCACTTGGGCCATCCTCCACTGCCCTCCTGGGCCACAGCAGAGAGCTGGCCTGAAAGAGGGGCAACTGGGACAGAATCCGGCGCCCCGACCAGGACTAGAACCTGGTGTGCCGGCGCCGCAAGGCAGAGGATTAGCCTATTGAGCCATGGCGCCAGCCTGCGGTGTGTTCTTAACAATGGCCTCAGATATTCCCAGGGAGGCCTCCGGAGGTAAAATGTCTTTTTTGGGACATCCAAAGTTGAAGCAATTGGGTAGGGCTCCTTCAGCGACCAGCCACTGGGCATGAACTTCCCTAGGTGAAGTAGTTCATTTCAGCTGAGGCCGTCTTAAAGGGGGTTACAGCTGAAGAGAGCTACTAGGCCTGCTCTTATGAGATTAGGTAGTGAGTGCTTCGATCTTGAAGAAAGAATCTGTGTCACATAGAATAGTGTTCTCCAGATCAAATGAGCAGCCGGAGGTGACAGAGTATTTGCAGAACAGCTGAAACTTGGGTCCAGTCTCCAGATTCCTGGTTTAGTGCTGTTTTTATCCCTACTTAGCCTCTTGTCCATTGCTTGTAGTACATTCAATCCCATAGTCAAAACTCCAAATCTCACCATTTTTCTCTACCCAGAGTCTCAGGAAGGAGCATTTTGTTAAACATCATCAAAAACTCTTTGTGTAGATTTTGGTTTTGTTTTGCTTTTTATATTTTTGTTTGTTGGAAGGCAGAGACAGAGACAGAGATGGGCAGAGAGATTATTTTCCATTCACTGGTTAACTCACCAGATACAACAGCCAAGCCCAGACCAAGCCGGGAACTCAATCTAGGTCTCCCACAAGCACTTGAGCCTTCATCTGCTGCCTCCCAGGATGTGCCTTGGCAGAAAAGTGGATCAGAATAGTGGCTGGGGCTTGAACCCGGGCACTCCAATATGGTATGGCGGTGTCTCAATTGTGCCATCAATGCCTACCCCATAGATTGCTAACTATCTTCCTCCTTTTGTGCAAGACCAAATAACACCTGCAACTGAAAAAAAATAAAAGAACCTAATATTAAATTCCATTAATCAGCTCGGGAGCACAACAGACAGAAAAGGTTCAAAAGGGGGCAATGAAAACAGAATTGAGTCACAATAGAAGTATATGGAATAATGAGTTTAATTTCTCCAATTCTCAATTACCCCCCTCAGTTCCAAGCATGCTTTTTTGTATGCAATTTGGCAATAATTTCAGGGTAACCTTACAGTGTATCGACTAAGAACTAATTAGTGTGTTCAAACCTTTAATGTGTCTGATTTGGGAATTGCAACTTTTGGAGTTTTTCTTTTCCGGGCAGTTTGACCAAAGCAGAACCATCTTTTGAAATACCACCTTTGAAGATAAAATCTTTGCTGGCAAGGAGGTCCCACAGATTTCTGATGGCAGTCAGGAAGCAAAACAAACACATCTCTCAGCCTGTTCTAAACTGTAAGAGTTGTTTCTCAAGAAGAGCCCTGCTGTCTAGCTGGGATAGAAATGGAGGCCACATTCACGTTTTCCCTCCTCTGGATTTCATTGGCACCTGCATCAGGGATCTTCCACAATGAAACCAGACCCATCATAAAGAACGGTGTTGGCACGACAGTGCTGTAGTCTATCCTATAATCTCAGAAAGAGTCAAGCAGTCGGTGTGCATTTGTTACTGAGTACTATCGTCAGTTTCCCTGGGGTTCCCCAATAAATAGCTCTGCTCTTCTCAGCATCCTGTTTGTCATTGGATGCCATTACCTACATCTGGCCAATAAAATGCTAGTGGTGTATCTTGTTTCCAAGCTAGGTCAGGAGAAACCCCATGAATTATTCTCACCTCATGCATCTGCTGCCCTGGTGCCAGGAAAGGAGGTTTTGTGTGGGTGATGAAGTCCTCTCGACTGCTCACAGGAGGGCTCCTGCTGGGATCCTCCAGTCGTCCAGACCCACAGTGAACTCTGACCACTGAAAATCAGTCTCTGCCTTGTGAAGCCCACACGATTTTTGCTGCTGTAATTGTAGTGTGGCCTGGCTTATGATGACTATTATACAGGGCTTCCTCTTCTGCCTCCACTCTTTCCCTGCACCAAACTCTGATCTAAGAAGTATACAGATTCCTAATCTTTTCCTGTCTGGTCTGTAACAGACAGGCTTTGCCATTGTGTTCTCAGAGAACACACGTGGATTAAAGTCTTCTGCACATTGCTAGCTTCTAAGATACGAGGTCTTCTTTCTTTATCCTCGTAGACTCTGACCTTCGTACAAGCTTAGGTTACAGTCAGTATTCAATAGATGTCTTCCTTTATTGAAAGCAGTGAATTGATGACTGAATGTTTCTCTTGGAGCCGGTGTGCAGGTATTTTTCACTAATGCTTTATAAAAAACATTTAATTCAGCACCAGTTCTAGTTGATTCTTCTCGAGTATCTTACAGAGAAGGAAAAAGAGGATGTCATAGATCTCAGAGAAAATAAGGCGCAGGCTTTGGAATCCTCATTCTCTCTCACCATTTACTGCATCTGTAACCTCAGGCAAGTTACTAAGTTTCCTTAAACTTTATTTACGTCATCTGGAAAAATGATGCTAATAGTACCTACTTTGCAGAATTTATGCAGGAGTCATATGAGGCCAGGTATGTAAAAGCTTAGCATGACACCTGCTCAGACAACATGGTATACAATTACGTACCCTCTGTGATGCCCTTCCTTTCCTTTAGCTTCCTTTCTCTACTTTTCCTCTGTCCTTGTCCCCACACAGTCCAGATGTTGATGGCTCTTCCAAGCCTGTCCTCTTTAGACTATGGCATGGACAACACAAGTGTTAATCTCCTGTGTCAGTCTGTTTCCCATTACTCTAACTAAACTTCCTGAGAGGATCCACATAGGGAAGAAGAGATTTGTTTTGATTTACAATTTTGGAGGTTCATAGTCCAATGTCAGATGGCCCCAATAGTCTGGTGTCTGATGGAGGCTAGCAGTGGTGAAGTATGTGTAGATAAACAAACATGTGGTGATCCCAGAAGGAGAGAGACACAGGGAGCTCACTTGGCTTAAATAACAAACCTTCTTATGAAAACTACCTTCCGGGGCAAGTCTCTAATGACCTAAAGATCTCCCACCAGGCCTGTCATTCAGATGACATAATTAGATCAAGCCTACCTTCTTATACCCCTTAATCCCTAAATGATTAGCAGTAATCCATTAACTGTTAACACAAGACTTTGGAGTTTAAACTTTTACATGAGTTTGGGCTATAAAATCCTGTTCAACCCATAACATATCCCTTTCAAACTATAGATAGCTATTGGCTGAAATAAGGTAAAAAAATCTAATGTCTAACACTACTATTAACTGAGAACATATCAAAAACTAATCAGCAATCTCTACCAAAACCATGTCTAGATATATGAGGTAGGAGGATTATTGCAGATTTTGCATCTTTTTTTAAAATTTCATTTGCAAAGTTGGCATTTAGATTGATACTGTCCACTCTCAGACAATTGTCAAGTTAAATTTCTATTATTGCGGGGCTGGTGCCGTGGCTCACTTGGTTAATCCTCCACTTGTGGCGCCAGCATTCCATATGGGTGCCAGTTCTATCCCAGTTGCTCCTCTTCCAGTCCAGCTCTCTGCTGTGGCCCAGGAGTGCACCCATATGGGAGACCAAGAAGAAGCACCTGGCTCCTGGCTTCAGATTGGTGCAGCGCTGGCCATAGCGGCCATTTGGGGAGTGAACCAACGGAAAGGAAGACCTTTCTTTCTGTCTCTCTCTCACTGTCTATATCACTGTCTATATCTACCTGTTAAATTAAAAAAAAATTATTATTGCTTCCTTCAAGTATTTCACAGCATCCATATAGTATCATTGATTCACATTCTCAAAACCTTTCCAGAACCTGAAGCTGAAAAATATAAATCGCTAAGGATCAGTTAATTCTGCTTTATTACACTATGCATGTACCAAATATGGTGAATATTCATTTGTTCAGCAAGCTCAAAGGAAATTCCACTGTCCTATGATAAGTTTCAACTTCCATGTGACTCTCTAGGCTGGATGTCTTCACCGTGGGCCCTGGAAGTCAATCTGTACCTTCTCCATGGAAGCATCTTCCAAGCAAGCCAGAGGACTTCCTTGCTTTCTGGCTTTAAGTGCAATCAATGAGAAACTCAGGCTAAAATTTGCAGGAGGGGAGGAGAATGATATTGAAGTATTTATTTCTGTGCCTATCTCCTTGCTGCATGACCACGGGTTGATAGAGTCCCTCTGTGGAAGGCCATATCTCCTGGGTTTCAATCACCGCCCTGTCTCCTCGGCATTCAATGTCTGGGGTGCTAATGGCCCCTCACTGCAAGTGACCTCTGGATACTACACCATCCTAAGTTGTCTTTACTAAGTGCTGTTTACACCTTTGCAAATTCTTATTTAAGATCTCATTGTTTCTTCCATGACCTTGAAACACTTCCACCAAGCTGCTTTATTTGGGACCTGGTACTGCGTCGCCCAGAGACCTCTCATCTGGTTATAGAACGTGGCTTCTGGTATCTTGGGAAAACATGTACATTTAAAGTTCCTGGACCCAACAGAGTGATTTCTGCTTATTTTGTGACAGTGTGCTGTCTTCTTTTTTTTCTCCTTAAGATAGTTCAGCTTATCCCTGGTCCAGGGCTGGAAGCAGGCTTCCAGAAAGTCTGACAAACGCACAAGCATGTCAAGCTGTGACAATCTCAATGGGCTGAGATTTGAAAAATCTTATGAAAGGTAGACTTTGAAGTGCCTTATTCAAAAGCAGTCAAAGCCCTTTTTGTAAGAGGAAGAGATTCTAATGTGGCCTGATAATTAGCAGAGAGTGGGAGCCTCCCCCTGCAAGGAACGAAGCGCCATGGCTGCAATGTGCCCTGAACTCATGTGACTGCACGAAGAGCCTAGGTCTCACTCCTGAAATTTATAACCATATCAACTATCGTTTTATGAGATACGGCATCATTTTTTAAAAAGGCTTGAACTCTTACAGAGCTATTCAAATAACCGTTGAGTCATTTGAACTGAAATAGGAGTTAGTCCAAAGTGGCAGTTCATAAATTAGAGGTGCTGTTGTTTCAAGGAGAGGGCACGCAAGGCGGGCAGTTGGGCTGACGCACTAGTTTGCTTGTGGTTATTGTGCTCTGTGTAGAGCAGTGGGGGACAGAGCAGGCAGAATCTGACTTTTAATTTGACCTTACACTGTAATTAGAGGCCATTGCACATATACATAACACACTTCGTGGGCACATTTGTTTATTCATTTATTCATGCAGCATGTTTTTTTGAGGTCAAATTATATGCCAGAGTGGAAAAAATAAGTGAATAACAAGGCAGCCCTTCAAGGTTTTTCTAGGTTAATGAGAAAGACTGTAGAATAGGATCCTGCTTCAGCATTTCCAGGGCTTTGAGGCAGTACTAGGGAACCACGGTGTATGGAAGGAAAGGTCCTGATGTAGGGACTGAAAGTGGGGCTGGGGCACAACCAAGGCAGACTTTTTGCATGATGACTGTATGAGTCTCTTCTTACTAGACCAGTGGCAGTGTTGCAGGAGTGTCAGGCCGGGAGAAACTTCCCAGCAGAGGATGTATAGCTTTGATGCCGTGGAAGCAGGAACAATCCAGAAAACTTGAGGTGCTCCTTAAGGGTTGGAAGGAGATGTTGACAGGTGGCAGGGTGGAAGGTGGCGCCTAGGTCTGGGGAGCATGGAACATTAGGAGATCTGAACTTGAATTCAAAGGCAGTGGCAATAAGCTGCAGCATGCGTTCCTATCACCAGAACTGGCAAAAATGCTGATTACAGGGCCCTGCTGCTTGGCATTCTGATTCAGAACATTGGCATAAAATTTAAAAATATGCGTGTTAAAAAAATTTGTTTTTTTTTTTTTTCCATATTTTGGGAAATGCTTCTAAAGGCGATGGAAAGCCTTGCAGGCAGCTTAAATATAGGGTGTCCAAAAAGAATGGGCAACAGGACAATGAAATTGCTTGCTTAATGAATTGAAAACTCAATTCTGGAACTATTACCAGGAGACAGGGTGACTAGTAAGGAGAGATGAGCTTTGACCAAGCTTAAGATGTCCTGGAATCACAAGGAAAAATAGAAAAAATATGTTGAATTATAAATTTTGCATTGTTTAAGGAAAGGGGAATTTATGTATTAGTGATAAATATTTTTGGTCTTCAGTTCAAGGATGAATTTGTACATGAGGATATTTTAAAGTTTTATGGGAAAATGGAATAAAAATGGAAGTTTATTTTGGAGCAAAACAATTTGAAAATTATGCATAGTTTTTTATAATACATATTTTCCATGGACAAAGTTTTCAAGATCTCTCAAATGTGTGGATTTCAAATTTTTTGTGCCAAAATAAATGTAATAAATGTATCATCTAATTTTATTTTCCACAAATTTTTGGAGTATCCTCTTACAGTGGTCACAGTCAATTATAGTTTTTTGAAAAGCAGAAAATGTGTTCCTAAGATTAACTTTTCTTCTTAAAATTTTAGATAACTGTACCTATGGAATGCATGAAATAGTTTCTCTTCCTATATATATATAATAAAAATAAACTTAAAAAAGACAAAAATGTATAAAGATTTTTAAAAGTTTGTAACCTAGTTATAGAGATGTACCAACACAATCAGAAGAAACTAAATAAAAGCTGTTTGCTGGCAAAAACGAACAACAGCAAAAATAAAGAAACCAAACTTTAGATACCAAAGCGGAGAAAGGGTCTAAAGGCTTATAATTGCAGCTAAATCATTTTTAAAGTATACTTCAAAAGTGTTGAACCTGGAGAAAATGTCACTGTACAGTAAAATGATTTATTTTCTCACCATTAGCATAAATTATTCTGAAATGATTGTTTCCAAAGTTCCCCTTCGGCTCACTAGGCTAATCCTCCGCCTTGCAGCGCCAGCACACTGGGTTCTAGTCCCGGTCGGGGCGCCGGATTCTGTCCCAGTTGCCCCTCTTCCAGGCCAGCTCTCTGCTGTGGCCAGGGAGTGCAGTGGAGGATGGCCCAAGTGCTTGGGCCCTGCACCCCATGGGAGACCAGGAGAAGTACCTGGCTCCTGCCACCTGATCAGCGCGGTGCGCCGGCTGCAGCACCCCGGCCGTGGCGGCCATTGGAGGGTGAACCAACGGCAAAGGAAGACCTTTCTCTCTGTCTCTCTTTCTCTCACTGTCCACTCTGCCTGTCAAAAAATATACATATATATATATATATATATATATACAAAGTTGTAGTGTCTTAACTAGATTCAACCTAACCCAGTTCTGCTCACTATGGCAACATCAAGGTGGTCACTGCTTGTAATGGCTGCCTTGATAACCAAAAGCTCCTCCTGCTTGGGTTTCTAGAAAGAATTCCTGTTGAAGTAATCTACTTAAAACCTTTCTGTCTGGTGAATAGATAAAGGGTAGTCAAACTCTCATCTCTGGAAATTTCAGCTTCAGGACTTGGCATGAGGATAATTGACCCGGTTTTATTTGTGGAAGTCATCATTGCCCGACTGGTCACTCCACTTTGCCCTGAGATACTGTTTTGATTAACTGTGGCCCCAAACTGATTATTTATGTGCCCACAGCTTTGCTGTCTGAGCCAGGCTCAACAGCAGAGACAACTTAGCCCTATGTCGCATGGTGCAAGTTTGGCTGATCACCTCAGTCTGGGTTATGCACTTGCATGCTGGCCTCATTGACATGGTGGACAAGATATTGTTAGCAAGCTGCTGACACTTGGGGCTGTTAGTGGGGGTCTCAGTTTTCTGTGTGGGCTTCTTCATGTGTCTGATTTGACTTCCTCACAACATGGCATCCCGATTCCAAGAGAATTGTAGCAGAAGCTACCAGTCTTCTCCAAGCCAGGACCCAGAGCTGCACAACATCATTTTCCCTGTATTTCCTCAATCAAAGCACCACAGTGCCCAACACACACAGTCAATGGGATGAATAAATGAGTTTCACAGAACCAAAGAGCTGGTGGCTAACTTTAATTCACCAAAGGAACCCAGAAAAAATACTTATCATCTTAAATTTGCTGGTAGTTCACATTTTGAGATTTTTTTTTAAAGCAAGTCAGTGTTTAGAGTTCAGTTTGCATTTCCCCAAGAAATCATCTTACAAATGATGCTTATAAATGTACTTTAGCTTATAGTGGGTACTAACCTAAGAAGGTTAGGGCAACAGGGTTTATTATCAAGTGGCCTGACTTTCAGTCCCATTTCGTGTGAGCATTACATTTGACCAGTGCAAGCCCTAGTTTTATCATCTGTCCAGTGGGGGTGGGAATAGTACTCGTGGCAGAGTTTTGACGACTAAATGAGATAATGCACCTAAAGGACTTAGCACGGAGCCTGACATACGGTAACTGCCCAGTAAATGTTGCTCTTATTATTTTTTGCCCATTGAAGATTTGTGAACTGATAAAATGAATGAGCTCTCTTTGAATCCAGGGACCCCAAACTCTGAAGTTGTCTTCAACTGTAGCCTGCATTTCTGATGAGCCCTGCATCTGAGACTTGGCAAAGCAGCGTCAAAAGGGAAACAGTTTTGGCTTGAAAGAGTTTCTGATGCTAGACCTTCCAATGACAGGGTAAAGGGGCCTGAGAAGGTTGGATAGAATGAGTAGAATGAGTAAGCACAAATGGAATCTTAGCCAGCAGCGATTGCCTAGACCAATGCTTCTCAACCTTTTTAAAAAGCCTCCCTAAGGTTCTGTTTTTATGTATTTTTTCCCTAATTGTTTCCTGATTATATTTTAATATTGAAGCTATACCATATTTCTGGTCACTTATGTGTGTCTGCTTTATAAATTAAAATAATATTAGTTTTCATCTCTGCCAAATCCACTTTTCATGTCCATGGAGGATATGCATAGTCTAGACTAGTTAATCTAAGAAAACATCTAAAAATCATCTTGTCATGTAACTGACAACTTGATTCACTTTTTTTTTTCCAGAGGTACACTCTAACAGTGTGGGTTCCAAGAATGTATGTAAGATCAACCCATGAGGCAATCACTTTTGTTGTCTTCATAAATAATTAATGAAATAACTCATTGTGAAAATCTTGCTTAATATCCTTCTTACTCAGTTATACGCTGTGTAGTGGCAGGAGCATGCCTTAGCCATTGTTGAACAGATTCCAACACAAAGTAGGCAATCAATGTATCTTGAATATTTTAATAAGAATTTTTCTTTTTAGAAATATTTATTAGAAAGAGAAGTAGGAAGGGGAAGGGAAGTATCATTACATTCTTGGGATTTTATCTTTGAACTGCATTGAATTTGTTCTTTCTGTATTACTATCACATTAACATGAGAATTGTGTTATAATTATCATGCATTGACTGTGAACTTGAGAATCTAATGTATTAATAAATTCCTTAAAAATGCATTATTTATTTGAAAGGCAGAGTGATATAGAGGGAGAGACAGAGAGAGAGGGATGTCCCACCCACTGGTTTACTCCGCAAGTGGCTGCAGATCTGGGGCAGACTGAAGCCAGGAGCCAGGAAGTCCAACTTGTTCTTCCTCTTGGGTGGCAGGGACCCAAGCACCTCAGCCATCCTCTTCTGCCATCCTAAGTCTGTCAGCAGGAAGCTGCCTTGGAAGCAAAGCCACAGGGCCTAGAACCAGAGATCTGATATGGAATGCTGGCATTGCAAGCAGCAGTGACTTAATCCACTGTGGCACACACCAGGGCCTATTAACAAGAACTTTAATCTCTAGTAGGGAAAACAGGAGAAGAGATAAAACAAAAAAGTAACATGAGCTTATTTAGAGTTCTGTATAAGAAGAAGCAAAGGCGGGAAGAACTGAAACAGCCAAGGTCATATTCTTTTACATAGCCAAGGTGTCATCTCTCCACTGAGGGGGTTTCTAGACCAAAGCTTGAGCATGGAATCCCGTCTTGTTCATTGTCAAATGCTATAAAAGTATTAACACAATGCCTTCCAAATGGTGGTGGCTATTGTTTGAATTTTCAATGAATAGTTAAGATAGAAAGCAAGTCTTCAAAAGAAACGTGTAAGTCTTCTTCTTTTATTCTTCTTTATTTAAAGATACATTTAAATGATCCCATTTTAAAATCTTTTATTAGGAGCTTTTCCAAAGGAAGCATTTTATATTTGAAGAAAAAGTATTTTTGACATGTCATTTAGGTTCCTATCTTTTATTTTTCCCTCTCTTCGATTCATCTAAAACATTATGATTCTTTCCGCTCTTTGATTTTCTAACATAGACTCTACAAACCCAATTATGACCCCTTTGGAAGATAAAAGGGCTGTAGGGAGATAAAAACCTAGAATGATTTGGATATATTGGTTCCCTTTTTTGTTACGTTTTTGTGGCTGCCGTGGGAAGACTATAAAAGCTTCAAGTCTGATTTCGTGGATGAATTCGCCACGACCTCCCCTTTCAAGGAGTGATCAGTATTATGGACCCAAAGGGGGGAGTGGCATTTCTTCAGGATGCCCATTTGATTTTATTTTTTGCAGCAACCACCTTTGTAAACCACACTAACATGTCAGAAATATGAAACTGTCTTCAGTTCATTGCCCTGTAAAAGATGTGTGGTGGAAAATAAAAAATAAATAAATAAAGCTAGGAATGCCTGAGTAAGTAATTTTATTTTTTATGATTCAAGCCCCAAAAGGTCTTGAACTGTCAGATTTATTGTCTATCCGATTTTATGACTTTTTGTTGTATTTATTCTTGGATGTTTACCATCCGCTGTGCCTACGTGGACTGTGGTCTGTGGGCTTTCCTATTGCTAAATCATTTTTTAAGCTTTAGTTGTAGCTTCTATTTAGCATCAATCCCCCGAGACACACCATTAACATGAATCATTTCTGAAAGTGTTTGGTGCAATATGAACTCCTTGTTGAGTCAATCACTCTCGAAGATGGAAGGAAATGATGACCTTCTCAGAAATACCCATCGCAGCTAAATCACTGGCTCACCGGTCAGGGACTTCTGATTGGGGTGCGCCCATTGACTTCATCTTTGCCCCCAAAGACGGAGATTGGGGGGGAGGGGGTCAGTGCAGCTTCTAGAGGGACACAGAAAAAGGCGGAGGGGAGGAAAGCTGCTGACCCGAACCACAAGTCTTTCATCAGAGGGTTGGCTCTTTCTACCTGGGTGAGTGAAATTTCCACAGCAGGGATTGAGGCTACATCAGCATTCCAATGTTTCCTCTTTAGTGCTTTATTTCAGACTCTCAGCTGTGTTTTCCTTTGCAAAAGTTTTGTGCTTACCTTCTCTGATTTTTCTTCTCTGCTATGGCCCTGCTAAGTTTTTTTTAAGATTTTATTTATTTATTCTAAAGGCAGAGCCACAGAGAAGCAGAGGGGGAGGAAGGGAGGGAGGGAGGGAGAGAAAGAGAGAGAGAGAGAGAGGTCTTCCATTCGCTTGTTCACTATCCAGATGGCCCCAACAGCCAGAGTTGAGCTGATCCAAAGCCAGGAACCAGGAGCTTTCCCCTGGGGGTCTCCCACACGGGTGCAGGGGCCTAAAGACTTGGGCCATCCTCCCCTGCCCTCCAAGGCCATAGCAGAAAGCTGGATTGGAAAGTGGAGCAGGCGGGACTTGAACTGGCGCCCACATGGGATGCCGGCACTGCAGGCAGCGGCCCACCCACCAAGCCACAGTGCCTGGCCCCCTGCTAAGTTTTGATATACTCTATATTCAGCTGCTCAGTAAATACACACCGGGGGTGGGGGACATCTCATGAGTGACTAAAAGGATTCTGAAAGAACCAACTATCATTATCACCAGTAAAGGATGTTTTTCTTGGTGTGACCCAGTGTCTAGATATTTTCAAGTTATGGGTCAGAGTAGAAAACCCTGCAGAGGCTGGGTCGCAAACCACTTGCAGACCCTCTGGTTGGCTGCCATTCTTTTGCAGCATAGATTTGATTATGTTTGCTTCCAAATCCTCCCGTCCCTCACCTGTGCCCCAGGTTTCTCAATGTCTTTTTCAAAAGAATAAAGAAAAATGCTGCACACTCTGTGAAGAAAGGAGAACACGCAGGTGTATTGCAGACTGAGCTCAGAAATCTGCAGCCCGCAGGCCAAAGTTGGCCCACTGACTGCTTTCATAGAACAATGCAACAGGAACAGAGCTGCAGCTGTTCATTTAGTTTTTGTCTGTGACTGTTTCCACATAGTGCAGTGACAGGTGAGTAGACTTTATGGCTCCTAAAGACTAAGACATTTACTCTCTAACCCTTTATACGAGGAGTTGGCTGATCCCTCTCCTAAGGAGTAGCTATTCAGACATAGTCACATTTAGTAACTGAGCTATTAATGGTTATACTTAGTGAGATTATTTCAAACTAAAAGATTAGATTATTGAGTAGAATACCAGCAAATTTGGGGGGAAAAAGTGAAGGAGAGAGCTTCTCTCCTCACTTTGGTAACTTGCTGTATTTCAGACATCCTTTCAACTGTTAGGTTTTTTTTTTTTCTGCTTAAATGAATTTTGTCCAAATTACAAATTAAGAGATAATGTAAAAAATGTATATTTTAAACTTCTAGAGCCAGTCTTGAGGTGTTTTTGTCTAGTTGTTCCTTTACACATCACTTACATTTATTTAATGCAATTTAATTAAAATTTGACAATCTGGAACAGAAAATGTGTTTTTTTTTTGTTTGAATCTGCTTTTTCTTTTTCTTTGTTATTTATTTGGCAGGTAGAGTTATAGACAGTGAGAGAGAGACAGAGAGAAAGGTCTTCCTTCCGTTGGTTCACTCCCCAAATGGCCGCCACGGCTGTTCCAATCCAAAGCCAGGATCCAGGTGCTTCTCCCCAGTCTCCCATGTGGGTGCAGGGGCCCAAGCACTTGGGCCATCCTCCACTGCCCTCCTTGGCCCCAGCAAAGAGCTGGACTGGAAGAGGAGCAGCCGGGACTAGAACCTGGTGCCCATATCAGATGCCGGTGCCGCAGGCGGAGGATTAGCAAAGTGAGCCACGGCGCCGGCCCTTGAATCTGCTTTTTCATAATTTCACAGTGGAATTTTTTTCCACATTCGTTGGTTGTCTGTATTTATTCTTTGTGACTTCTCCGTTCATGTCCTTTAACATTAATGTTGCAAAACAAGGTTTTGCTCAAATTCTTGACTAAATTTTTCGGATTCTGTATCTGTGTAATCCAGTATAGATATTCCAAATAGAATTCATACCCCTGTCAGCTCAGCCACTTATGTAAGAAGACATTTAGAACTCCCTGAGAATATGCTATAGTATCTTATATGTGTTTATTGCTTTAAAATATAACAAAATATATTTGACAGCAGAAATAAAAAACAAAGAATAAGTTAATGCTTTCAGGAAAGGCAGTAGTTCTATTAAGGATTAGGATCTCATATTTTTATGTTTTTATTTTTACTTATTTGAGAATCAGAGAAAAAGAGTGCTCCTGGGCACATGTCTACTCCCCCAGTGTCTGCAAGGGTAGGGGCTAGGCCAGGCTAACCCTGAGAGCTGGGAACCCAATCCAGGCGCCCCAGCTGAGTGGCAAGGACCCAACCATTGAGCCAATACCTGCTGCCCCACCAAGGTGACATCAGCAGGAAGTTGGAATCAGGTGGAGCCAGGACTCAAACCTAGCACTTCAATAACCCAGTAAGGGACGAGGGCATCCTGCGTGGCAGCTTCACTGCTGTGCCAAACACCCACCTAGGGTTTTACGTTGTAAAAACATGGAGCTGTTTCTAATTCACTGAGATTATAGCAAATTATATCTCCTCTTAACTGAACAAGAAATTGAAAATTGCTTGCAGTAGTTCCTTATGCCCTTACCTTACTTTTCCTAAGCCTCAATGTGCTTTAGGGCTCCTGTGATTTTTATCTGGCATGATGAAGTGTAATTGAATGGGATACTTACTTCAAGATGATCGATGCCCATGATTGAGAAGAAAGTGCTTCGTTTAAATAGTATCTGACTTATGAAGATGAATGTCTTGTTAGTGCAAGCAGCTTTATGTCTAGTTAATTTAAAAAAAAAATGTGAAACTAAAGTATCTAGCCACTCTAGGCTATTTGCATGGCGTGTCTGTGCACGTGTGTATGGCTTTATGAGGAGAGAGGGACCAAGTATATTAAACATGCGCACACATGGAATGCCCTGCTGCAGTAGAGAATGAATAGAGATAATCTCCTGATTTTTATTTTTAGTAGCCAAAAATAAAGCTGGTGGGCAAAGCAGAACTCATTTCCTTAGCTAGGGAGAAACAATGGTCATTTTCATTCATAGAACATTTCATTCATAGGGGTCCCAGAAAGAATACTATGTTGATGAATGTCAAAGAACAGGGATATAATTCACAAAGTATATGTGAAAATTAGTTTCCAATGGTGACCATCTTCAGTTCTTTCCTTGTCTGTAATGACTTGTGTGACCACTTTTTTTAAAAAGATTTTTTTTGTTGTTTACTTGTGAGGTAGAGTTACAGAGTGAGAGAGAGACACACAGAGAGGTCTTCCATCAGGTGGTTCACTCCCCAAATGGTCAAAAGGGCCGGGGCTCAGCTCATCCAGAGCCAGGATCTTCTTCCAGGTTTCCCACATGGGTGCAGGGGCACAAGCACTTGGGCCATCTTCTACTGCTTTCCCAGGCCATTAGCAGAGAGCTGGATTGGAAGAAGAGCAGCTGGGATGTGAACTGATGCCATGTGGGATGTCGGCACTGCACTAGCCTACTACGCCACAGCACCAGCCCCGTGGGACGACTTTAATGTAGTGGGAGTGACATACTGGGGCTTTCCAGGCTATGTGGCTATCAGTCCATCACCTTTGTCCCAAAGCTCTTTGAATGTTGCCTCATGGAACCCAGCCACCATCCTGTGAGAAATCCAAGTCACATAGAGAAGCCATGTCCAACAGCCCACATCTCCTGCCAGCCTTTGTGAAGGACCCATCATGGATTTCTAATCTTGTGGAGTCCTGTGTCCCTGCTCAACCTCCACTTGATCGCAGCTTCATGAAGTACCCAAAGTGACAGCCTCTCAGCCGAGCCAGGCAAACCATAGCATTGGAATACTTAAGAAAACATTGTTTACCATTGTTTGTAAAGCAGCAAAAGATAACTGATATGCTATAAAACAGTCTGGAAGCATCAAAGCAATGCAACCATTCAAAATGCATCAATAGATCAGCAAGTTTAACATACCCCATACAGCAATTATTTTGCTCTCTGCCTCCCTCAAAAGTACCTCTCATGACCAAAGAACAATCTCCCATTTATCTCAGCCATGGAGCTGGGGAGCAAGCTGGAGCCAAGAGTCTGGACTTCAGTTTGGTTCAGATGACAAAACAGATTGTACTAAGATTTAAAAAATTGATAAGAAAAATCAAAATGGAAGTGTGTATCTTAATAGTTAGGGTTAACAAGAAGAAGACTGAAAACAGAATATGTAACTTTCAAACCAGCTAATGCAGGTTTGAACAACTTATCCAGAAGATTGAGAAACAAGTTGAAGGTATAAGGAAATAAAGTAAGCAGAAAATTTCGAACACAATGTCAAAAATTAGTCTCTAAATACCAAGTTTTCATGAATACAAAAAACCATAAAATTCAAAGCTGTCATTTAAGAAGAGAAACTTTTTGACTGTGTTTTTGAAAACCCACGAATGCCTTGTCTACAAGAAGTGTACTTACTGATATACTTGTCATTTTTATCTGTTGTTTATACTCCTGTGGAACTATGGTCTTCTTACTTTTTGATTGTTGAATATTATGATTAGTGGCAAATGAAGGCTGTGAATATAAAGTGGATTCAAAATCATGTCTACAAAAACTGATGAAGAGAAGGGAGGGAGTGAAGGACATTGGGGATGGTGGGCAGGAGAGTGAAGGAAGTTGTCTTCTTGGAACTGTACCTATGGAATGTGTAAAATCCATTCTATTTGTATTAATAAAAATTTTTAAAAAGGAAGCTATATAAAAAAAGAAAATGCATGTAGAAAAATAAAAATTGAAGAAAACTGGTATAGCAATTTAGAATTTAAGGTTAAATTATACATGTAAAAGAAACTTTGAAGTAAAAAACAGACTGAGATATTACAATAAGGACTGGCATTGTGGTGAAGCAGGTAAAACTGCCACATACGACACTGGCATGCCATGTAGGCACCTGTTGGAGTCTTGGCTGCTCCATTTCTGATCCAGCTCCCTGCTAACATGCCTGGGAAAGCAGTGGAAGATGGCCCAAGTGCATGGCCCCCTGCTACCCATGTGGGAGACTCAGAAGAAGCTCCTGGCTTTAGCCTGGCCTGGGTCTGTTTGTTGTGGCTACTTGGGGGATGAATAGGTTGATGGATGATCTCTCTTTCTCTCTTTCCGTCTCTCTCTCTCTCTGTCTCTCCTTCTCCTTCTCTCTCTGTAAATTTGCCTTTCAAAAAATTAAATCTTTTTTTTAAAAAGTTACCATAATCATTCTGACTACAGCTGCCCAATGGCCTTAAAATACAGGAAGCAGCAAGCCGGTGCCGCGGCTCACTAGGTTAATCCTCCACCTTGCGGCGCCGGCACCCCAGGTTCTAGTCCAGGTCGGGGCGCCGGATTCCGCCCGGGTTGTCCCTCTTCCAGTCCAGCTCTCTGCTGTGGCCAGGGAGTGCAGTGGAGGATGGCCCAGGTGCTTGGGCCCTGCACCCACATGGGAGACCAAGAGGAAGCACTTGGCTCCTGACTTCAGATCAGCGCAGTGTGCTGGCCGCAGCAGCCATTGGAGGGTGAACCAACAGCAAAAGGAAGACCTCTCTCTCTGTCTCTCTCTCTCTCACTGTCCACTCTGCCTGTCAAGAAATAAAAAATACAGAAAGCAACAAATGACACACCCCAGTAACGATGGTCATCCCTGGTTCTTTGACTGTGATTTGTAAACCATTCTCCAAGAAAAGGAACAGGACTGTTATAAAAATGAATTATTATAAGATGAGGCAGGAAATATATAAGTTAAGCCTGGAGCATCTTGTACTGTTGGAAAGTAAGTAAATGCTAAAAAAGGGAAAATTCCCAAAGAAACAAACAAACAAAAAAGCATAGCCATACTGATATGTTTGTGTCAAAAGGAGACAGGAGCCAAGCAGCTTCCAATGGCCACAGATGAATGGTTCAAAGAACAAAATAAAAAAAAAATGGTTTATCATCTGAAATATAAAATAAATGTCCATGAACCCATATTGATGTAAACAAGTGACTGATTGGATAAATTAACAAATGGGGGTGGGGGAGAAGCAAATCTTCCATGTGGAACAAGTCCAGACACTTTCTGTAAATATTCTGCCATAAGAGAGGGGAAAACGTAACACTGACCGCTGAAAGATTGGCTGCACCTGCACATGGTGACCGTCCAGTGAGTACAGAATGGAGAGAAGTGGAAATGGCTACTGTACAGTGGAGACACGCGGTGAACGCTGCCCCAGCCAGACGATCCAGGCCGATGGCAAAAGTCCTGCGCCATGTTGATATGATGTGCTCTTCCTCCAAAAACACCTGCAACCCTCCGTGAATGAAGCGGATGTTCATAGAGCAGTGTCCCACAATGCACCTGACCAGCGATTGCTCCAGCCCCAGGTCTGAGAAGCCACCGCCGTCCAGAGGAGCCACAGCAGCCCTGATGATTAAATGGCCAGCGGGCTCTTGGATTGTGTCCTGGAAATGAAAAAGAAAAGGAAGGAAATCTAAGCAAACTATCTAGTTCATAATAATGTGTTGATAGTGGCCTATTAATGGCAACACATGTACCATGTTAAAATGCATGGTATTATATTAGTTAAAAGGGGGAAACCCTGGGCAGAAGTACATGGGAGCTCTCTGGACTCTGTTCTTAGGCTTTTCATTTTGTTTTGTTTGGTAAATCTAAAGCTGTTTGGAAACAACCCTGTTAGAGAAATAAACAAGACAGGATTACCATGGGAAAAACAAGTGAAAATTTACTCCAGATATTTTAGTGCATCACCACACATGTGCATTCTTCATGAGTACACATTGAACATTCATTAAAATGTGGCTTTGTAGTAGCCCAGACAGGATCATCTCTCCATGATGGTGCAACCTAGGGTTCTCTTCAGAATTTATCTTTTGGTGCATACCCATCTCCTGTGTGACTTCATACCATTCTTGTCTTTAAATACCAACCACGTGCTGATACTGCACAGCCTGGGTCTCACCACCCGATCACCGGTTGGGGTATGTGAGGCTGACTTAATATTTGCCCTTATTTTTCTAATGCACAGCTTGAAGCTATCACTTCCCAAACCAAGTATCTGCTTTTCTCCCACATATCTGTAAGTAACAACACCATCCTTCCTGTTGCTCCGATGAAAAACAAAGCAACATAATGCAAACAGATGAAAACCTCTTTACCTTGGCCCACCATGTTTTAGCAACTGGTAACATGGTTGGTCCTAACCTTAGTAGTGTCCTGGGCTTTGGCATTCATAGTGGATTTTTTAAAACATCTGTCACATACATGACAACATTACTTGTAGTAATAATCATGAAATAAAAATAGTAATAATGATGCCCCAGGAAGAAATGCAGACAATAGTTTAGTTTCTTTCACTGAACTTCAAATACAAAAATATTCCAGAGAAAATGAACACTGCAAGAAAGTAAAAAGAATAAAATTATAGTACATAAAAAGGATAAAAGTAATGGATGAACACTTTTTGAATGTATTATTTTTAGTTAAAAAACAAAAATTGCACTCATGTATCTACATTTTGTATTAGTGAAGTTTTGGGGCCACAATTTCTGTAAGATTCTGAATGACTTAGACTCAATTGATTTTACATATTCATATTTGATAGAGTAGAGCGAGATTTGTCAATATTTCTCCATGGCTGATTAAGGGACACATTTTGTAAATTTATATGAATCAGATCCATTGTCATAAGAGTCTTAAAGCTAAAAATCTCATTTCACAATAAAACCCAGGAATCTTTAACGCAAAATCTCTGAATGTTCCCATTATTTGAGAGCACTGAGGTCGTTTGAGTACTGTCTCTCCATCTTTATAACCACTGTGCTCCTCTAATTTTGAATCTGCAGCTTACCTGCAGTATAGGTGGTGCCACCTGGGTCGGGTCCCTAAAGAAAGCCTCAGGGATTCCCAAACGCCATACAAAGGCTCTCATCAGTGCGGGCAGTAGAGTCTACCTGTGTGGATGGCTGACCATGTAACCAGGGAGTTCTCTGAAGCAACATCCATGCAGCACACAGTGTTTAATTGCGGATATGCTAAATTATAGCTCACATGTTTGCTATTAAATATCAGAAGGGGATGGGAACTGAGGCAACATGGATCAAGCTACTCTTTGAGACACCATCTTCCCATATGAGTGCTGGCTCTTCTGTTTCCAATCCAGCTCCAAGCTAATTGCACCTGGGAAACCAGCAGAGGATGGCCCAAGTGCTTGGGCTCCTGCCACCTACATGAAAGACGTGCATGGAGTCCTGGGCCCCTGGCTTCACCTGGCCCTGTTCCGGTCATGGGGGCCGTTTTGGGGG
Organism: Oryctolagus cuniculus; assembly: GCF_051225735.1. Classification (NCBI taxonomy): domain Eukaryota; kingdom Metazoa; phylum Chordata; class Mammalia; order Lagomorpha; family Leporidae; genus Oryctolagus; species Oryctolagus cuniculus. The sequence goes on from NC_142870.1 coordinate 160,733,839, forward strand.
AATGAACCAGTGAATGGAAGATCTTTCTATCTCTCCCTCTCCCTCTCTACTTCCTTTCTCTATCCCTCACCTTCTGTCTCTATCATCTCTCTGTCTCTGTTACTCTTTCAAATAAATTTTAGAAAAAAATAATAAGAAACCACAGTTGTTTAGAATTTAGACTAAGAGACATTTTCTTCACGGAGGAGTGTTTTAGCACTGGCATTATTTAAAATTACACATGCGTGGTGATGATATAAAGCAGTGTTAGCTTTAATGTCCTATAGTTTTATGTCCTTAGTTTTAATGACTGAGTTTTAATGTCCTTTATTCTCATTACTGTGTGTGCCTGAAGTGGATGGCTTCCACTGTGCCACTCTTTGGATGCCAGTGATGTGGGAAAGCTTAGATAGATAATTTTAAGTTCATGAGCTGGAAGCCACACCTCCTTCGCTCTGTGTTGCCATGTTCATCTACTTGTCAATCAGGGACCCCTCCCCAGGAAGTACCGCCTCTTACCCAGGACGTGAGGGTGGTACCACATAAACACTCCCATTTTTCTAAGCGCATAAAAAGCTAGGAAGAACGGACGCTCATGCTCTCCTCCTCGTGGACTTAGGATGAGCAGAGCAGGGTATGATAATTTCCGTTCTTTGGCCCATTCTCCCTAATGGACCTGTGTATTTTTCTTACTTTGTAAATAAAGTTTATCACATTGCATGCCATGTTTGGGCCTTATTTGGATTTCTGTAAGTAAAAGGCAAGAACCTGGAAAATTAATTTAGCCCAAATCCTAGCCCATAACACCAGCACCAATTATATCAAAGCCCAACATTTTTCCACCCCTCCATTAGCAGGTTGCCCAAAGAAACCACTGTTTAATACCTGAATCAGTGCAATTGCCTCATTCCTTTATAACAAGACTCACTGCTCACCGCTTACAACTTTCCCCACTTCCCCTCTATTCTTCACACAGCAGGTGGAAATCTTTTTAAAAATGATTTCCTTGGGGCTGATGTGGTGGCTCACTTGGTTAATCTTCCGCCTGTGGCACCGGCATCCCATATGGGCGCCAGGTTCTAGTCCCGGCTGCTCCTCTTCCAGTCCAGGTCTCTGCTGTGGCCCGGGAGGGCAATGGAGGATGGCCCAAGTGCTTGGGCCCTGCACCCGCATGGGAAACCAGGAGAAGCACCTGGCTCCTGCCTTCGGATCGCACATTTGGGGCCATTTGGGGGGTGAACCAACAGAAGGAAGACCTTTCTGTCTCTCTCTCACTGTCTAACTCTATCTGTAAAAAAATAAATAAATAAATAAAAATTATTTCCTCAAAACCTTCAGATGTAATTACTTTTCAGGTTAAAAGTCATTTTAAGAACAAGCTACAAACTAGGAGAAAATGTTTGCAGATCACATATTGGTAAAGGACTTTTAACCAGAATATATTTTAAAAAATCTTAAAATTCAATCCTAAAAATATGCACATACGGTTCACCAAAGAAGATCAACTCATGGCAAATAAGCACATGAAAAGGTACTCAGTATCACTAGTTATCAATGAAATGTGAATTAAAGCAATAATGTGATACACCTGATGCTCATTAGGGTCTGAGAGCCCACCCCCAGTGTCAGGGAGGGTATGGGGTAACTAGAACTGTTCTACATTGCTGGAGGGGAGGGGATGTGAGCTGGTTCAACTATTTTGCAAACTAATTTGTCAGGTTGTTAAGTTAAACATACCTGCCATATGGCTTAGGCTTCCACTCTTAGATATTTACCCAAGATAAAACAAAACACAGTGGTACGCACAATGACTTATATGTAAATGTACATCACACCTTTATTTGTAATAGCCAAAAATTGGAAGCAACACAATGTCTAACAAGAAGTGAATGCAGTCTGCACATAAAATAAGATATTAGACAACAGTAAAAACAAAACACACAAAAACTATGCACTATTGAAACACGACAATACGGATGAATCTCAGAGTAATTCTAGATCAAAGGAGTCAGGCAAGTGTCATATGATTCAATTTGTGTAAATTTTTGGAAACTGAAAACCAATTTATAATTATAGAAAACCAATCAGTTTTGTGCTTGCCTAGCAATGGGATAGATCTGCAGACCCATGTCTCTACCTGCCACAACCAATGACACTTCTGCCATCACTGCCATCAGTTTGGGCCAGGCTGAACTCTGGGGTCTCTGAAACACCTTTAATCACCCAGAGACAACTACTGTGTGTATGCCATGGACAGAGGCCTGAGTCTATGCCCATGTGAGCTGCTCCTACACCACCACTGATGGCTCTGCTCCTGTTGGGCACATCGCATCTGCTCGCATGCATACTCCATTGTCCCATCTGACTTCATTACAGGACACAAGTTCAAAGATAGAATTACAAAGAATTTAAAGATGCTGATATGAGAGCATTAAACCAAGTGTACAGCTCTTCTCCACTAAAGAAGATGCACATCTTGATTTTCGTGAAATGAATAAAAATATAACGGACTCATCATGGGAAGAATCAACTAATGCATGCATCCTAGGGAGGACCTGGCATTATTTAGACAGATACACAGATTCAACAACCTCCAAATTCCACTCAGAGAACGTCCCCAGGCCCACAAAGGGACATACGAGGATGCTTGTTGAAACATTCCATGTAGTAGCAGAGAGTAGGAAGAAAGGGAAGCATCCACAAAAAAAAAATAAATAAAAAATAAATGAATGAATGGATGATGTTGGAGGCATACTGTGAAGCAATGACAAGCAATGAACTTGATTAGTCGTTCTCAACTCAGCTACTCAGTTGAAGAGTTTTAAAAATTATTTATGTCTAAACCCCTATTCCTGAATTAATTGATCTGGAATGGGGATTTATATTATTTAAAAGTTCCCCAAGAGATATCCAAATTGAAAACCACAGAAGATGTTGGAATATCTCAATGTGCAAGCGTATTTTAAAAATTAGAATATGTGACACGTATTTTACTTTCATTGAAAATGCAGCAACCAGATCATATGTAAATCATACATGTATACACAAAGTATGTTTTCTTAAGAAACGTACATTGTCAAAGAAAATATTTAATAGGGGAGAGTGGTTGTGGGAGAGGAGTGAGGAATGATAAGCAAGTGCTTAGTATCTTAGGACAGTGTCGTAAATAAGAAAGTTTATGCAAAATGATGATGCTGGAGCTTAATTCTGAGTCTCAGTATAAGATAAGTTTTGGTAGCTACCAAGCACTGGTTGCGTTCCAGCCATTCTTCTTTCTAGGTGCTTTAATTTCATTATTTCATTGAGTCTTCATAATGATTTTGTGAGGTGGATACTGTTATCTCCATTCCGCAGGTGAAGGAAATCAGTCGCCTGAAGAGTAGAATGGGTTATGCAGATCACAGCACAGCTGTGTAGCTAGAGTTCTGTCAGCATCAGACAGGAGGCACTAGAGTTCTGCTCTTCACTGTTGTTTCTCTCAACAAAGGTGAACAGGGAGAGGAAAGAGGTACAGGAAATGAGAGACAGTTCTTGCCATAGAGAAAGCAGGGGAGAAAGAGACGACAGAATGAGGCAGAGAGTGCCCCCGACAGCTGTATTAAGCATTACTGATCCTGACGTCTAACTGAATTGGCATTGGTCATAGATGATCATAGTGATCAGTAACTGCTTAACATAACTGCTGCAAGTTAAAAATTTAGTGGTGGTTATGGGATCCAGGGAGGGAAGTGAAGAGGGAGGTATAGGAAAAGGCTGACACAGATGCGAGGTTAGAGCTAGATAGGAGTAAGAAGTTATAGGGTTCTATAGCACAGTAGGGTGACTATAGATTAAGTTAATGTACTGTGTATTTCTCTATGAAAAAGAGCTAGTTGACAGAGGCTGGAGTTATTCCATTGGTTAAGCTGCTGGCTACCATGCCAGGATCCCATATAGGCACTGGTTTTAGTTCTGGTTGCTCCACTTCCAATCCAACTCCTTGCTAACGCACCTGGGAAAGCATTGCAAGATGGCCCAAGTACTTGGGCCCCTGCACCCACATGGGAGACCTGGAGGAAGCTCCTGGTTCCTAGCTTCAGCCTGGACCAGCACTGGCTCTTGTGATCATCTGCGCAGTGAACCAACAGACGGAAGATCTGTGTGTGTGTGTGTGTGTGTGTGTGTGTGTCTTTGAATTTTCCTCTGTGTTAAACCTGACACTGAAATAAATAAATATTTTTAAAAAAGAAAAGTGCTAGAAGATAAGACTGCATATGTTCACACTATAAAGAAATGTTAAATGTTTTAAAGGGTAAATATATTTACCAGGCTTGGACATTACACAATATATACACATAATAAAACATTGCATAATAACCCAAAATATATGCAATTAGATGTCTGTAATTTTTTTAAAAAAAGTAAATGTTTAAAAACAACATTCCTCAACACTGACTTTTTTTTTACTATGAAAAAGAGGAATTTCAGGTAAACCTAGGTTACTATGTTAGCAATTCAAAGGTTAAAGTTAACAATAATAATTATTATTAATAATAATTATTAATAATAATTGACAATAATGTGAGGATAAACTTATGAGGTAGAACAACAAAAAATCCACTAAAAATCTATGTGAACTGAAAGGAGCAGGGAGCAGACTCTTGACGAGAGTACCACGGAGAGGAGGTGCGCTGCTCAGTGCCTCCTGCAGCCTCACACCGTGGGATCCATGTGCTTTGTTACTGGTGATGGAACCTTGATCCTGAGATTGAGGAGGGCCTGCTGGGTTCTCCTCTAAAAAAGTTCCTATTTTTCCCTTTGTCATCAATAATGATCTTGGGAGAGATACTTTGTGTTTATGAAAATAATCTAATTCTGATCATATCCTCATCCACTTATTGCAGTTTTCACGGATGCATTTTGTCTGTAACAATTAAGATTACTGTGTTGCTTTAGTATTTTCTAATTTCCTCGCTTTTTATAGGCTTATTCATTGTAATTCTTCCATAAGGAAGAGCTGTTGAATTTACTTGTTTACCCGTGTGGTCTTATGAGTGACTACTGTATTCTATGAGTTGTCTCCCAGTATATCACTGTTGTTTTTTTTTTTTTTTTTTTTTTTTTTTTTACAGGCAGAGTGGACAGTGAGAGAGAGAGAGACAGAGAGAAAGGTCTTCCTTTTGCCGTTGGTTCACCCTCCAATGGCCGCCGCAGCTGGCGTGCTGCGGCCAGCGCACCGCACTGATCCGAAGGCAGGAGCCAGGTACTTATCCTGATCTCCCATGGGTGCAGGGCCCAAGTACTTGGGCCATCCTCCACTGCACTCCCTGGCCACAGCAGAGAGCTGGCCTGGAAGTGGGGCAACCGGGACAGAATCCGATGCCCCGACTGGGACTAGAACCCGGTGTGCCAGCGCCGCTAGGTGGAGGATTAGTCTAGTGAGCCGCGGCGCCAGCCCTCACTGTTTGTTTTGTTGTTCCTGTTTTCCCAGCTGTGGCCTTTGAGAGTGCTCCCGCTCTTTCCTGTGGTTTTCTGCAATGCCCCACACCTTGTGAGCACTTTCTGACATTTGGCATTGCATGATGCAGCAGGCTTAGCGAGTGCGTTCTGACCCCCAGACTTGAATCAAGTATCTGAGGTGCCCTGGCATCTTTTATTAGGGAATGAAGATCTGGACGCTGGACGCATGTTCATTATGGGCTGCTCCCCAGCCGTCATGGGAGATGGAACAAAAAAACCACAGATAAGTATACTAAGGTATTTTAGAAAGTGTGTGGAAAATGGAGGTGAAAGATAAACTTATTTTAGTGTAAAGAATTTATGAAATCTATGCATAGTTTTTTCATGACATGCATTTCCATGAACTCTTTAAACTACCCTCAAGTGTGTATACTAATCCATGTATCTCACAAATCTACATTCACTTCAGTAGTTACCTGCATATACAAAAATAATAATAAACAAGAATTTATATTGATTATACCTATTCTGATCCAATGTTATAGGGTTTGTTTCAGGTTTTCCCCATTGTTGCAGTGAGTGTTTGGCAGGTTCTGTTTAAGATGCCTGCATTCCATATTAGAGGGCTTGAGTTCAAATCCTAGCTCTGCTTCCAATTCCAGCTTCTTGCTAACGTGCACTCTGGGAGGGAGTAGGTGATGGCCCAAGTTCTAGACTCCCTGGCACCCACATGGGAGACTCACATTGAATTCCAAGCCTTTGACTTTAGCCTGGCCCAGTCCCAGCTTTGCAGGTGTTTGGGATGTGAACCAGAAAGTGGAGGGTGTGTCTCTCTGCCTTTTGAATAAATTAAAATAGAAAATATTTTCCTGTAAGTGTTCCCTCCAATAGTGAGAAACTTACAGTAGGTTTAGTTACCTGTTCACCTCTGATGTATTCATAAAGGTTTAGAATCCTTACTGTATGTAAAGTTCAGTGATTGTATTTAGTATAGTTGTGTTGTGTATGTGAACTTACACCATCTAATCTGCATTATTTCAGTTAGAAAGTATAAAAAATTCATCTAAGTTGCAGCATATATCAATAATTCTTTACCCGGTAGTACTGGGAAGTATTCTGCTGTATAGATGGGCTGTCTGGCTTATCCATTAGCCAGTTGAATTGCATCAGGTGATGTTGAATAAAGCTGTTTATTATGATAACTTGTTCCATTGATTTAGGAGTCGGGTATTATAGTGAAGAATATTTTTGTGAGTCTGTGTATTTCTACAGTCAATTTTTGCTTTGTGCATTTTAAAACTGCTATTAGGTACACAGTCATATAAAACTGCTGCTTTGTAGGGATTTGACCTTTTTAATATTCTGGATTATTTATCCCTGATAAACAATAAATATCTACTCCTTATACTAGAGTCAATTTTTCTGATACTAACATGAGGATACTTCAAAATGTTTACAGAAAAATAAAATAAAAAAGATAAATTTGTTTTGGTGCAAAACAATTTTAAATCTATGTGTGTTCTTTTTTTTTTTTTTAATACACATTTTCCATGATGTTTTTCAAGTGCCCTTGTATAGTCCTTCTGTCTTTCTTTGGATTTATGCTTGTGTGGTATATCTTTTAGCATCCTTTTACTTTAAACATCTCTGTATCTTTATATTTAAAGTAGATTTCTTAGGCCGGCGCCGCGGCTCAATAGGCTAATCCTCCACCTAGCAGCGCCGGCACACCGGGTTCTAGTCCCGGTCGGGGTGCCGGATTCTGTCCTGGTTGCCCCTCTTCCAGGCCAGCTTTCTGCTGTGGCCAGGGAGTGCAGTGGAGGATGGCCCAAGTGCTTGGGCCCTGCAACCCATGGGAGACCAGGATAAGTACCTGGCTCCTGGCTTCGGATCAGTGCAGTGTGCCGGCCGCGGCGGCCATTGGAGGGTGAACCAATGGTAAAGGAAGACCTTTCTCTCTGTCTCTCTCTTTCACTGTCCACTCTGCATGTCAAAAAAAAAAAAAAAAAAGTAGATTTCTTGTAAGCAGTATGTAGTTGGAACTTGCTTTTGTACCCAAAATGAGTCTCTCTTGTTTAGCTTGTATACTTACACTATTCAAATTTAAAGTGATCCTTAAATGATTAGCTTGAAGTTAACCTATTGATATTTGTTTTAATTTGCATAAACTATTCTTTCTTCTTTTTCTGGCTTTCCTGTCTTCTTCTAACAGAATAATTGAATATATATTATTGTTATTCAATTTTGTCTCAATTCTTGATGTACTAGTTACATATCTGATTACAATTTTTAGAGATTGCTGTACAGTTTATAAAATATAATTGTGGGGCCAGTGCTGTGACATAGTAGGATAAGCCTCTGCCAATGGCACCGGCATCACATATGGGTGCTGATTTGTGTCCTGGCTGCTTCTCTTCCGATCCAACTCTCTGATAGTGGCCTGGGAAAGCAATAGAAGATGGTCCAAGTGCTTGAGCCCCTGTACGCACTGGAAGAAGCTCCTGGCTCCTGTCTTTGGATTGGCCCAATTCCAGCCATTGTGACCATTTAGGGAGTGAACCAGCGGACAGAGGACCTTTCTCTCTGCCTCTCCCTCTGTTACTCTGCCTCTCAAATAAATAAATACATCTTTAAAATATATTTATATATAGTAATTATAATGAGTTTATCTTTAGTGGCTAAATACTTAATATTTAGCTTAAGAACTCTAAGAAGATTAAATGTTAGATTCCCAATTTTGCATTACTGATAACATACATTTTACATTTACCTTTGATGTAAACATCAAATACATTGCTACTATTTCTGCTCTAACCAATTAATTATCTTTTAGAGCTATTAAAATGACTAAATGAATGTGTTTACTTTTACTTATTCTTTTTCTAGTTTTGTTTATTTCTTTGTGTAGATTTAAGTCTCCTGTATTTGGTATCCTAGTCCTCTTGCCTGAAGAATATCATTTCCAATTTCCTTCATTGTAGGTTTTCTGGCAATAAAACATCTGTTTTCGTTTGTATGAGAAAAAACTTCTTCTTCACTTTTGGAAAGTGTTTTCACTGAATCTAGATCCTGAGTAAACATTCAATTTTTTAAGAAATTATTTTATGTACCATCTACTGGTTCACTCTCCAAATGCCTGGGAGTTTCCATGGGGGTGGCAGGAATCCAAGTAGTTGAGCTGTCACCTGCTACCTCCTAGGACACCTGTTAACAGGAAACTGGAATAGGAGTAGAGCTAGAACTTAGTCATTGGTAGGACACAAATATTTCTCCTGACCTCTTCCCTCTATTTTAGTTTTGTTGGGCTATTGGATTGTTTCATATAAATATATAGCTCTTAATTATTATGTTCTATTTTTATTTTTGCAGTTTTTTTCAGTTTTACTTTGGCTAATATCTAATGACCTTTCACTTTCCTGCGCTTTCCTATCTGTATCAGTCTATTTACGGACCTGTTGAGGTCATTTTTCATCTCTGCTATGGTGCTTTTCACTTCTACCTTCCTATTCATTTACTTCTTAGAGAATTTTATCTCTATTGAAATTTCCCACCTGATCACTCATGTTTTCCCATATTCTATTGCAATCTTTAACACGTGACTCATATACGTTTTATCTCTCAGTTGCAAAATCAGAGTCATGTCTGAGTCTGTTCTGATGGTTGCTTTGTTCGCAAGGTGGCTTTTTTTATCTTGGCTTTTTGTATGTGTCACAATTGTTTGTTGAAAAGAGACATCTTGTATTGGATGACAGATTCTAAGGTAAGTAGCTGTTATGCATACAAGTAAGCGTGTCTTTTCTTTTGCTGGGTTTTTGTTCCTCTTTTTCTGATAGTCTTTCAGTGTGCACATGTAAGTTCATGTAGCCTGGAGTTAGAGTTTATTTCATACCTGTTATTACTATGGTTACCCTCAGTGCTCCACAGACTTCAAATTCTTCTGAGGAAACCCTGTGTTGTGTGTGGGGCTGGTTTGCGACTGGAGTTTACTTAGTATCTGCTTCATCCTTAGTTTTAGATATTTCACTTGCACTGTGCCTTAGATAGTCTCCATACTCTTGCAACTATTCCAGCAGTATTCTTTTGTTTCTTTTTAAATGCATGCTGATAAGCCCAGTTTAATTCTAAAATCTTAGGTGCAGTCAATCTCAGCTGTATTCTTCTCAACACTCCTCTCTATCTCTCAGCTATGTTCCCAGATCCAGCAAATATATATTGAAGATCTTTCCCAAGACAGCTTTGTTTTCTCTTCCCTTCCCTGGCTGCAATGTGTTTTTACCATTGCAAACAAGCAACCGTGTTTTTTCCTCTTTGCTTCACAGATGACGGCTTTCCCTTTCCTGGTGGAGATAGGAGAGAAGGTCTGGGCTGGATATGTGCTTCCCACTCCAGTACTTGCTAGTTTACTTCCCTGAACTGCACCATGAAGTTTGCTTTCTTGGGATTCTCACCAATCTGTTTTGAGAACCTTATGGGATCTGTGGAGAAAAATCTTACAAAAGTAAACTGACCCCTGTATCTTCACCTCAGTGGCTCCACAGTCGCTTCCCAGCCTGATTCTTCCTGCAAACACCCAACTGTGTCTACCTTAGTGAAGCAAGCACTCCCGACACTCTAGCGAAGCAAGCACACCGGACGCTCCCTGCAGGAACATCCATTGGTTCACTCCCCGAAAGGCTACAATGGCCAGGACCTGGACCAGGCCGAAGTCAGGAACCAGGAGCTTCCTCCAGGTCTCTCACAGGGGTACAGGGGCCCAAGCATTTGGGTCATCCTCTGCTGCTTTCCCAGGTGCATTACCAGGGAGCTGGATCAGAAGTGAACCAGTGGCTGCATGGAATGCCAGCATCACAGAAGGCTTTACCCACTACACCAGAAAGCCCGATCCTCCACAACTTTTAATGGTCCCTCGTACCATCATATCAGCAACATTGAATTTGAGACTGGACAGATAAAAACCACACAAATGCTTGAAGCCTTTCCTGTGAGGTGGCAAGGTTCTGGTCTGCTCCACTATGTTGGAGTCCCACAGAGCACAAGCACAGTCTTAACCATCAAAGTGCCCTTGAGCTACAGGACTTGCATTCCCTTCTTAGAAGGCTTTTATTGACTCTACCATTGCCTGCCATTTGCCTTTTGAATCTTCTCTCAAAGCAATTTCATAAAGGATCTTTTGCCAATACAAAGGTACTTTCCCTGTGAGGAATGTGAGAAATAATTTTCTCCCTATTATTACAGTTGTATGCTACAAAATAACAGTTTTAAAATAAAGAAAATTGGTCACTTTTATGTCATCTTGAAAAAATTACAAGAGATTTGACTTGTACAAATGAACTGGAAGAAATACCTGTTTTCCAGTGGTCTGTAGACACTGGGCTGGTTTAATATCTAAGTCCCTTGTGGGTTTACAGGGATGTGATCTGTGTGAAGTCTGATGAGTAATGCAGAGTCACCCATGATTTGAGGCACCTGATAGGTGGCCCAGTGCAATTTAAATGTGTCCTCATCGTTGTCATCATAGGGGATGATGTGAAATTTCTCAGTAATGCACAGCGCCTCTCCGTACGACATCCCACCTCCTTTCAACAGTTTAGAGGTTCAGGCCTTATACTCTTTCCCACAAAATCCTTTGTGTTGTTTTAGAAGAAAACAAAATGTTACAAACAAGCAAGGTAAAAATAGCTTGGTAAAAGGTAACCATTGACATTCAAGGTTTAACAGACTTTCCTTCTTTTAAAATCTTGCAAAACATAATAACACTGCATCATTTACCCAGGGACATAGACCAAAGCATTTGAGTTTTTAAAAGAAGGTCTTGGGATAAAAGAGTCATTCTGCATCATCACTTGGGACTGTGGTATTTAAAGGTCATCAGAAAAGCATCTTTCTGACACATCGCATCAATGGCAACCTCTTGGGATATGAACTGATAAATATACATTGTTAAAAGCATTGTGTGACAAACGGAAATAAGAATGTTTGTCCTCAAATATTTTCTGCCGCTTGTATAAATAGAAAAGACAAGGCTCATGGTATTTATTCTTCTGTCTCCTAGAACATGTTAATATTCCTATCAGAGCTCTTTCTTTATATAGGTATCTCATATGGACATATAACAACCTGCAGTGGGTTTTTAGCTGCTGATAAGTGTATTTTTGTGTTTCCTGCCAACCCCCGTAATAATATGAAATATGCTGCTTGCACTGAAGTGAGAGTAACAAAGAAAAATTTGTTAATTCAGGAACACTAAGTCACTGCATGGGATCACATATAATTATGTCTACCCTTGGATCTCTGGGTCAAATGGCATTACTTTAGTAAAATTGTCTCAAAACAGTTTCATTTTTCTGTCATGATAAATAATAGCAAATGCAGATGATCTTTAAATATGAATCCAAGAATTCCAAAAATATCTCAAAGGAAAGGACCAATTGCTATGGAAATCAATATAAGTTAGAAGATTGTTTCTGTATGTATTTTAAATTTTCCTAATTTTACATTTCAAATAATATAGCTTATTTCTCCAGGTAAAATTAGTTTGGAAGCAGGAAGATTGTGAGCTTTCTCATTTCACAAGGGTATTCTGAGAAAATTAAAATAATATTTCGTTTCCATGGTGCAGAGTTTCCCATTGAAGCTTTCTGTATTGAAACAAATTCATTTGCAATGTGAAGCACTTGGATTGGGTTTTACTTGTGAAAGACAGTTCCAGTTCTGAAACCATTACCACAGTTCAACTATAATCCTACATATTATATAATATCCTATTATTTAGTATCATATTTGGCACTTTCTTAAATACATCATTTGTTGTTGTTGTTGTTGTCGTGAACAAACCTGTAAGTATAGTTTGTGAAATAGGATGAAGTATTCTTGGTCCCAGAAAGTAAGTAGCAGACTCAACAAGTTCAACTGAAGATGAAAGAAATATTTTGAGGGTCTAAGCTGGGTTAAGGGAACAAATGAGGAATGATCAAGAACCCTGCATGGAGCTATTGCCAGCATAGACTGGAAAGAACAGTGATGAGGGTGCAGTGTTATAGGAACCTGGAGGTAGCCTCGTGCTATGGGAGAGGGACACCTGCCTCCATGAGGAGTTGTCACCCTTTCTCCCACCACAGTGCAGAAGGGATGAGGAAGGGAGATAAATACTGCAACTTCTGCATCCTTTCTGTTTTCCTTGGTAAATTCAAACCAGAAAACCACAGAACTAGGGACCTTGAGTTTTGTAACCTGTATATACCTGTTGATGTGTCATTGATATCCCTGGGTTCTGACCTCCATATCTCCAAAGCTGTTTGCTCTGGTTCACTCAGCCACCAATCCCAACTCATACACAAGAGCTTGTCATCATCAGTAATAGCACCACATCTCACTCCAGTTTCAAGCATTCCAGTTTCTAGCCACTCTCTCTGTATTTCCAATGTAGTAATTCCTTTGACCTTTGTGAGAGATCTCTGTATCTGACATTATTAAAACTTCATTTTGGAGAGACTCAAAGAACTACTTCTGACCACAAGAACATAAGAAAAAGGGAGGAACTGCATTCCCAGGGTAGTTGGAGAGAAGTTTGCAATGGAAATTCTAGAAAAAGAAGAGATGCTATAGAGCAGTGGAGACAGGACAATGTTGCAGCAGCAAGCAGGACACTACCAGCAACTCCCACAGCAAGTGGCTGTTGGGGACACCGTTGTCTTGGAGCAAGACATCCAGGAACCAGCAGGGAGGAAATGCCATCTTAATGAAGTGAGAAGAGCTGCTGTGGCCCATGTGTGACTGGGATATTTTACCGAGGGATAAATCTATGGTCCCCACTGACTTTGAGTCTGGCCTGGAGGGTTGGTGGGGAGACAGGATGCACACTTAGGCCCTTGATGTGCTCCCCTCCTCTCTATCAAGGTGCCCAGACTTAACTTGCCAAGGCAGAGCACTGACCGACCTGTATCAGTTAAGCAGCTGACTCTGGGTTATTTCTATGGATGGCTTGTGGGGCTGAGTGGATCCTCTGTACCTTGTGATTGTGTGAATTCAGTTTCTATGCCATAGGATGTGTGATAGAGCATCGGTAGGTCTTTGGGCAATCACTTTGTATGTACCTTTATGGGTGAGGTACTTAAGCACTGGGCTCAGCCTAGGCAGTTGGTTCAACTTGACAGAAAGGGGCTGATGCTGTGATTACCCCAGCCCAGCTGATCATACTCTAGCCCTTCAGGAAATAATGCAGATCTACCCTTCCCAACGAGAGTGTCACCTTGGACTTTTTCCCTACCCTTGGGAACTGGCCAGAACTCCCAGGTCCCAACCAGCAAATACTTCCAGATATCCACCAAAGGAGCAGATACTCTGCTAAGCCAAAGAGGCATATTTCAAAGATAAACGTCATCAGAGGATAAAACCAACAAGTGGTTCTATAAATGCCTAAGAACAGGTGTATAAATACAAGAAACATGAACAGGTAAGACAATATGACTCCCCAAAAGTTACACAAGAACACTTCAGTATTAGAATGTGAAGATGGATAGATTGATGAAATGCCTGAAAAAGAATTCAAAAGAATAGTTGTAATGTTACTCAAAAACACAGAAAAGCAAATGCATAAGTTAAAGAAATCCATACACAATATGGATGAAAAATTCAACCAGGAGATAGAGATATTGAACAGAAATTAAATTGAAATATTAGAAATGAAGAATTCAGCATGTTAAATAAAAAAATATATATAGTGGAAGACTTGGTGAAGCAGAAGAAAGAATATCCAAGTTAGAAGACAAATCTTTGGAAATACCTCAGTCAGACAAGAAAAACTGAAAATAGTGTTCAAAATGTATGGGATACTTTCAAATGACCAACATGTGTGTCTTAGGAATATCTGAAGGAATTGAAAGAGAGACGGGATTAGAAGACCTATTCAGTGAAATAACAGCAGGAAACTTTCCTAATTTGGAGAAAGATAGGGACATCCAAGTACAGAAAGCACATAGAGCTGCTAATAGACATAATCAGAAAAGATCTTCACTGTGATGCATTATAGTCAAACTTTCAAAGGTAAAACATAAAGAAAAGATTCTAAAATGTACAGGAAAGAAATATCAGAGTACTTTCAAAGTATCTCCAATTAGACAGAGCTGATTTCTCATCAGAAACAGGCTAGCAGGAAATAGACATTGTTCAAGTCATAAAATATAAAAAAGTCAGCCAAGAATATTGTGCCCAGTAAAACTCTCATTTATAAATGAAGGTAAAAATAAACACTTTTCCAAGCAAACAGAAATGGGAAGAATTCATCACTGCTCATTCTAGCCTTACAAATGATACTTAAGGAATTGCTACACAGAGAAACACAGAAGATAGTCATCACCATGAAAGAATGTAAGGCAGAAAATCTCCTGGTAAAAGTACCAAGGAACACAAAAATAAAAAAGGAATATTTATGGAAAGATGGAAGGACTGAGTCATTACTTATAAATAATAACCTTAAATGTAAAAGGCCTAAATTCTCTAATTCAAAGATACATACTGGTTAAATGTATTGGAAGATAAGACCTATCCAGTTGCTAATTTCAAGAAATATAACTCACAACAAAGGTACACACAGATTGAAAGTGAAAGGACGAAAAAAGATATTCCATGCTAGCAGAAAGCAAAAATGAGTAGGTGTATCCATCCAAATATCAGACAAAATAGACTTCAACACAAAAACTGTTAAAAGAGATAAAGAAAGGCATTATGTAATGATTAAGGATGAATTCAACAGGAAGATGTGACTCTAGTAAATGTATATGCACCCAATGCAAAGTCACTTGGCTATTTAAAATAAATGTTAATGGATCTAAAGGGAGACATGGGCATTGATAAATAATAATGGAGACTTCAGCACCCTACTTTCACCAGTGGACAGATCAGCTAGACAAAAAAATAAACAAAGAGCTAATCTATAATGTGGAACAAATGGGCCTAACTGATACAATGGACCTAATTGAAACAGAACATTTCATCCAAGAGCTGCATAATACACATTCTTTTCACCAGTGCATGGAACTTTTTCTAGGATAGACCATATGCTGGACCATAAAACAAGTCTCAACAAATTCAAAAAAATTGAAATCAGACTATAATTTCTGACCACAATGGAGTGAAGCTATAAATCAACAACTTAAGAAATTCTGGAGAGTATACAAACACATGGAGACTGAACTATATACTCCTGAATGAACAGTGGACCATAGAAGAAATCAAAAGAGAAATAAAAAAAGTTCCTAGAAATGAACAAGGATGATGACTCAACATAGCAAAACTTATAGGATACAACAAAACAGTATTGAGGAAAGTTTATAGCAATTAGTGCCTACATCAAGAAATTGGAGTGGCATAAAATAAATGATCTGACAATGCATCTCAAGGACCTAGAAAAATAAGAACTAACCAAACCCTAAATTATCAGGTGCAAGGGAATAATAAAAATTAGAGAGGAAATAATCAAAACTGAAACAAAACAAAAAAAGATACAAAATATCTATGAAATATGGAGCTGTTTTTTTGAAAAACAAGCAATAGTGATACACTATTGGCTCAACTCACCAAGAAAAAATGGAAGAGACCCAAACTTATGAAACAGAGATGAAAAAGTACATGTTACAGTGGATACCACAAAAATAAAAAGAATCAAGAATTACTACAAATAGCCTGTATAACAAGAAATTGTACAACCTAGAAAAAAATAGAGATTTCTGGACACAATCTACTAAAATTGAGTCTAGAAGACACAGAAAGTCTAAGAAGACCAATAACCAAGACAGAGATTGATTCAGTATAAAAGACCTTCCCAACAAAGAAAAGCCTGGGAGTGGACGGCTTCATTGCTCAATGCTACCAAACTATCAAAAAATAGCTAATACCAATTATTATCAAACTATTTTAAACAACTGAAAGGGAAAGAGTCCTCCCAAACTGTATGAGAGAGGGGAGGCAAGGAAGAAGGAAAGAAGGAAGGAAATGTAGGAAGGAAGGAAGGAAGGAAGGAAATGAAGGAAGAAGAAGGAAGGAAAAATCAAAGGCATGTGAATTTGAAAGGATGAAGTCAAATTATCCCTGATTTAAAATGGCATTATCCAACATATGTGGGAACCAAAAGTGTCTATTAGGTTATAATTTGAACTCATGGGAGAGTCTGATAAAGTTCCAGGATATAAAATCAATACAAAATATCAATATTCTTTGTGTACACAAAAAATGCCAGAGCTGAGAAAAACATGTATTATCAGTCTCATTCATAAGATCTCCAAAAAATTTAAATATCTCAGAATAAATTTACCAAGAATATGAAAGATTTCTACAATGAAACTCACAAATAATTAAAGAAATAGAAGAAGATATAAAAATTGAAAAATCTTCCATTATCATGGATTGGAAGAATTATATCATTGAAATGTCCATACTACCAAAGCAATTTACAGATTCAATACAATCCCAATCAAAATAACAGGAGCATCTTCTCAGATCTGGAAAACAATTATACTAAAATTTGTATGGAAACACAAGAGACCCTGAATATCTAAGGAAATCTTAAACAACAAAAACAAAGTCATAGGTTCCAAAATGCCAGATTTCAAGACATACTGCAGGGTAGTTATAATCAAAACAGCCTGGTACTGACACAAAAATAGACATAAACCCAAATGGAACAGAACAGAAACCCAAAAATTAATCCACATAGCAATTAAGTCATCTAATTTTTGGCAAATGAGCTAATATCAATCCCTGGAGAAAGGACAGTCTCTTCAATAAATGGCACTTGGAAAATTGGATCTATGCATGCAGAACTATGAAACAAGACTCCTACTTTTCACTTTACATAAAAATCCATTCACAGTGGATCAATGCTGTAAACCTATGATTTAGTACCATTAAGTTAGTAGAAGAAAACTTCAGGAAAACCCTACAAGATATTGCCATTGCAAAAGACCCCAGAAGGACAGACAATTAAAGTAAAAATCATAAATGGGATTACATAAAGCTAAGAAGATTCTGCACGGCAATAAAACAATCCACAAGGTAGAGGCAACTGACAGAATGGGAGAAAATAGTTGCAAAACTATGCAATGAATACAGGATTAATATTCAGAGTCTATGAAGAGCTCAAAAAACTCAACAACAACAAAACAACCTAGTTAAGAAATGGGCAAAGCCATCAACGGTAGACTGGATAAAGAAATTATGGGATATGTACTCTTTAGAATACTATACCGCAGTAAGAAACAACGAAATCCAGTCATTTGCAACAAAATGGAGGAATCTGGAACACATCATGCTGAGTGAAATAAGCCAGTCCCAAAGGGACAAATACCATATGTCCGCCCTGATCGGTGACAACTGACTGAACACCAAAAAGGAAACCTGTTGAAGTGAAATGGACACTATGGGAAACGGTGACTTGATCAGCATAGCCCTGACTGTTAATGAACAACTTAATACATTATCCCTCTTAGTATTTTTTTTGTCTGTTCTACTTAATATAACTGGTTTAATTCTGTAATTAATACACAGTTATTCTTAAGTGTTGAAATTTAACTGAAATGTGATCCCTGTTAAACATAAGAGTAGGAATAAGAGAGGGAAGAGATGTACAATTTGGGACATGCTCAAGCTGACTTGCCCCAAATGGTAGAGTTAGAAACATACCAGGGGACTCCAATTTAATCCCATCAAGGTGGCATGTACCAATGCCATCTCACCAGTCCAAGTGATCAATTTCAGTTCACAATTGATCATAATGAAAGGACTAAGAGTCAAAGGGAGCACATAAACAAGTCTAGTACCTGCTAATACTAACCGATAGAATAAATAAAGGGGAGAGTGATCCAACATGGGAAGCGAGATACTCAGCAGACTCATAGAATGGCGGATGTCCTAAACAGCACTCTGGCCTCAGAATCAGCCCTAAAGGCATTCCGATCTGGCTGAAAAGCCCATGAGAGTATTTCAGGCATGGAAAGCCAAGACACTCTGGCCAAAAAAAAGAAAAAAAAAAAAAAAAAAGAAAAGAAAAAAAAACCACCTAAGTGAAAGATCTCTGTGAGTGAGATCCCAGTGGAAAGAGCAGGTCTTCAAAGAAGGAGGTACCTTTCTCTGAAGGGAGGAGAGAACCTCCACTTTGACTATGACCTTATCTAAACAAGATAAGAGTCGGTGAACTCAAAAGGCTTCCATAGCCTTGGAAACTCATGACTGGTGCATAGGGAGATTACTGATGCCATAAACAGGAGTGTCAATTTGTAAAGTCAACAACAGGAGTCACGGTGCACTTACTCCTCATGTAGGATCTCTGTCCTTAATGTGCTGTACAGTGAGACTTAATGCTATAATGAGTACTCAAACAGTATTTTTCACTTTGTGTTTCTATGTGGGTGCAAACTGTTGAAATCTTTACTTAATGTATACTAAACTGATCTTCTGTAAAAAAAAAAAAGAAGAAGAAATTATCAATTCCCAACTTGACTCTCGCTGGGATTAAACATGACAATAGGTCTGATCTGATTTCATCATCATTTAAAAAATCATCTATTATTTTTCACTTTATGTTTGTGTGGGAGCTAACTGTTGAAATCTTTACTTAATGTATGCTAAACTGATCTTCTGTATATAAAGAGAATCGAAAATGAATCCTCATGTGAATGGAAGGGGAGAGGGATTGGGAAAGGGGAGGGATGCGGGTGGGAGAGATGTTATGGGGGGGAAGCCATTGTAATCCATATGCCGTACTTTGGAAATTTATATTCATTAAATAAAAGTTAAAAAAAAAAAAGAAATGGGCAAAGGACATGAACAGGCATTTTTCAAAGGACGAAATATAAATGGCTACCAGACACATGAAAAAATGCTCTGGATCACTAGCCATCAGGGAAATGCAAATCAAATCCACAATGAGGTTTTACCTCACTACAATTACAAAAGATATCATCCAAAATTCACAAAGTAATAAATTCTGGCAAAGATGTGGGGGAAAGGGTACCCTAATACACTATGGGTTGTAATGTAAGCTAGTACAACCATTATGGCTGAAAGTATGGGGATTGATCAGAAAAATAGATCTACCATATGAGCCAGTTATATCACTCCTGGAAATTTATCCCAAGGAAATGAAGTCAGCATATGAAAGAGTATTTGTACCCCCATGTTTATTGCAGCTTAATTCACAATGGCAAAGACCTGAAATCAACTCAGATGTCCATCAACAGGGTCCCACTTTCCTGAAATCAAATCTTCTCCTGTTAGTGAAGACAAAGGAGACAGGAATGACATATGTGGACTAGCATGTAACTAGGGGAAACACCTTCTGGTATAAATATGAGTATCTGAGTATCTCGCACTTCTTATTTGTCATTCAGACATGTACACCACTGTAGGTCATATTTAGACCTACAGTGGCTACATTTTGGTGGAGTGTTATGACTCTTCAGCTTCCTGCTAACATACCTGGGGAGGTAGCTGCAGATGGCGAAGTGGTTGGGTCTCTATCACCACCCAGGTGGTCGACTCCAATGGGGTTCCTTGATGATTTCACCCTGTCTCAGTTCTGACTGTTGTAGGGATTTGGGAAGTGAACCAGAAAATGAAAGATCTCTCTTTAGGAAACTGGATCAGAAGTGGAGTAGCAGGGACTTAAACAAATGTACCAATATGGGATAATGGTATTCCAAGCAACTGCTTAGCCCATTGCAACATGATGCCAGCCCTGCCTAGGTTTTTTTTTTAATCCTCCCTTCAACATGTGTGAAATTCATTTACTGATAATTTTTTAAAATAAAATTTGTCTAGTTGATTTAAGTATAATTAGTGTATATATATGGATTTACTTCAAACACTTTGTGGAAAATGCAAATAAAGATAAGTTTATTTTGGTGCAAAGAATGTTGAAATCCATACAGAGAATTCTTTATAATATGTATTCCCCATGAACTTTCTGAAAGCCCCTTGTATGAATTGCTTTCAATATTTTTATACCAAAATCAGCTTATATTTTAATTCTATTTTCCATAAATATTTTAAAAATACCCTCATATATTAAAAAAGTTCCAAACTGAATATCTATAATTGGATTTGCTGATTGTTAGTGTTTGTTATAGAGCAGCGAACAGCTAACATCATGGTATAATGTATAGATTTTTTGTATATCTGGTAGAATACTAAGATTCAAAACATGTTCTTAAAATGATGATATCTGGGAAAGATGGCAGAAACTCCTTGGATTTCAATAGTGAGCAATTCTTCCCCATCCTTGGTGGCACATGGATTGTCACTGGTAGTTTTTTCTAAATGTTTCCCAAACCATCATCTGTTACCAAACCCAAGATAAGGTAAAGATAAATCTAAAGAAAATGCCGAACTCCTAAAGACACCTGGAGTAAGAGGACCAGAGCAGGGAAAGCATGATGTCAAAGGTGTCACTTGTTTCAAATGTTCAGAAGAAGTGACTATCAAATAAATGTTACCTCCCCTCCTGGCAATGATTTGTAACCCATAATTACATTGATGCATGTGCTGTGTCAGTGGCAGCAGTGAAATTCATAGTATTTTTATGTGAAATGCACTGTTTTATTGCATTAATTCACATTTAATGTGTACACAGTAATAACCATAAAGTATGATAACCAAAGTTATACATTTTCTTCAGAACATTCATTTAGAGAGCTTTCAAGAGTCTGAGGAAATTAAAATATCAGTCAGTTTACCTGCAGGATATAGAGCCAAAGCAGAAAGCAGTATAACATCTTTTACAAGCCACCCGTTTCTCCCCATGTAATGCCCTTACTTCTGGCTGATAAAATATAATAGTCATAACCCTGTACATATTTTTTAACTATGGTACACAAAACAAAGGTTTCTGAAGTGAAGGAAAATATACCTCCATCCATAAAACTGCAGGGCTTCCATGGTCATGATCAGGAGAGCTGAAGGCAAGAGAAAGTGGTGACGGTGGGAGTCCCCAAACCCCTCGGCAGAGAACGGGCCCTAGAAAGATGGAGCCCATAAAGGCAGGGAGTCTTATGGAAGGAGTAGTGCAAAGCACAACCAGAATGAAAAGTCTTCGTCATATTGAGGGCTGAAAAAATATCAAACAACAGGACAGGACATGATGTCCTCAAATTCTAGGAAAAAATGAAACCAATCAATGGCCAATTTACAACACAAAATGGTTCCATAAATACAGGCCACTGCCTGTTTTTTTTTTTTTTTTTTTTTTAATCTCTTTGAGGTTTGCATATCCTTGCTGCCCCTTACTCTGTGTTCACAGGAAAGTTCACTGTCCCAGACTAAGGCTTCCTTCCAGACGCGGTTCATATTCTAGGTCCCTCAAGGGACTGCTCTTCCCTTAGTTGAACTCCTTTTGCCTTCGTGTCATTTACACAGCTTCTGCATTCGTTCATTCTTTGATTCAGTAGGGATTTATGTTTCTGTAAGTAGATGACTATGACTGCAATTTATCTGTGCATCAGGCTGTAATAAAAACATGTATAGTAATAATGTATGATGATTGAAGATTTTTTGTCACTGTTTAAAATCATTTTTAAACACAAACCATGCAGACATAATTTTTTAAAACTCGAATCAAAAAGAGAAAGAGTGTAACACAGAGAGTAAAGCTTCTTTCCTTGCTGCAACTTTAATCTCTTTCTTTACAATAACTCCTTGTTATTTTCTGGAATATTCATGTAGAAAAATAGAATATGCATATTAGTTTATAGCTTCATTTCCTAATTTTTTAAAAGATTTATTTATTTATTTGAAAGTCAGAGTTACAGAGAGAAAGGGAGAGACAGAGATATTCTATCTGCTGGTTCATTCCCCAAATGACTGTGGCTGAGCCAAGCCGAATCCAGGAGCCAGGAGCGTCATCTGGGTCTTCTACATGGATGGCAGGGATCCAAGCCCTTGAGCCATCTTCTGCTGTTTTTCCCAGATCATTGGCAAGGAGCTGATTGGAAGCAGAGCAACTAGGACATGAACCAACACCCATATAGGATGCCACTGTCACAGGTGGTGGTTTTAACCACTGTGGCTTAATGCTGGATCCTGGTATATACTTTTTTTAAAAAATTTATTTGACAGAGTTAGACAGTGAGAGAGACAGACAGAGAGAAAGGTCTTCCTTCCATTGATTCACCCCCAAAATGGCCATTACGGTCGGCGTGCTGTGCCCATCCAAAGCCAGGAGCCAAGTGCTTCCTCCTGGTCTCCGATGTGGGTGCAGGGGCCCAAGCACTTGGGCCATCCTCCACTGCCTTCCCAGGCCACAGCAGAGAGCTGGACTGGAAGAGGAGCAACTGGGACAGAACCAGCGCCCCAAGTGGGATTAGAACCTGAGGTGCCAGCACCGCAGGCAGAGGATTAGCCTAGTGAGCTGCGGTGCCAACAATCATTAAATTTTTTAATTGAATTTGAAAAGCAGAAAGACAGAGATATCCCATCGACTGATCCATGCTCCAGATGCACACAGCTCCCTGAGGGAGATAGACCCGGGTGATACCAGGAACTAGGGACTCCTTCAGGGTCTCCCATGGGGGTGGCAGGGTCCATCTACTTGAGCTATGGCCTGCTGCCTCCCGGGATGTGCATTCCAGGAAGCTGAAATGAGGAGCAGAGTTGACACCTTGAACCCTGGCCTTGCAATATGGAATATGGGCATCCTAGAAACTATTCTAAGCATTACGCCAAATACCTGCTCAACTAATGGTTTTAATGTCTAAAGAGAGCTTAATGCATGTTTTGTAAGAACCATAATTTATTTATGCCATCCCTTAACAATAACCATTTAAACTGCTAGTGGCCATTGTTATTGAGGGTACCTTCATCTTTGGTTATCTCCATAGGAAAAATTCTGAACAATAGAACTGTGCATCAGAGACACATACCTTTAAAACTTTGGTGCTAGGGACCAGCTTTGTGACATAGCAGGTCAAACTGCTGCCTGTTCCACTGACATCCCATATGGGCACCTGTTCAAGTCCTAGTTGCTCCACATCCAATTCAACTCCCTGTTGATGGCCTGGGAAAAGCAGAAGATGGCCCAAGTGCTTGGGCCCCTGCTACCCACATGGGAAACCCAGAAGAAGCTTCTGGATCCTGGATTTAGGTAGGCTCAGCCCTGGCTGTTGCAGCCATGTGAGGAGTTAACCAGTAGATAGAGAGCTCTCTCTCTCTCTGTAACTCTGACTTTCAAAGAAAGAAAGAAATCTTTAAAAAACTAAAACTTGGATGATTTGGCAGCCATATTAACTTTTTATTTTGGCTGATTTTTTTCTCCCAACAGTGTTTGAGCATGTCTCCTTTTTCACATCTTCACAGATTCTTGGGTATCATTAAATTGTTATTTTTCCAATCTAATCAGTGAAAGTTTATTGTTTTTCATTTGCAATTTTAATTTTTTTGTGTGAGACTGTCTTTTCATGGTGTGTTGGCCATATATTTTGCTTTTCCTGATACTTGAATGCCTATAACCTTTTCAGATGTTTCCAAAGGGTTATTTGTCTTTCTCTTTTTGATTTATAACAGAACCATAAGCTGCCTAAGAAAGATTATGTATGATATTTCTTGATTTAACTCCCAGCACAGTAGCTAAATACATTTGAACAATTTTTACATAGTTGAAAATACTTTCAGTTTTGCACTTCTTACCACAACTGTATAAACTGTTATCCTGTGTATTTTTAAGGAAGAGGAAATAGGGAGGTCAATGACTTATGAAGGTCAAATAACCATTAATTGGAAGAGCTGGGTAAAAACCCAGGATCTTCAGGGTGAGGTCACAAACTGTAATGGAGTTTTTTTTTTTTTCTATATGCACCTAATAGATTGCTAGACCGAAAGTGCCCAGTAAAATCATCATCATTCATCATTCATTATTCCCCATCAATTACCATCAAATAGAACAAAGTAATGGAGCTAACATCTAAGTAAAGTAGTTTACAAAGATCATTCTTTACAGATACCTACAGAAGATATTTAAAAATGAAACCCTTCCTAAGAAAATGACCAACTCAAGATCTAGGTGTGTATTGAACAGTAGCCACTGATGGATTCCAGCTGTAAAAATGGAAGCTGTTCAGTCCTACTTATTTCATTCATAATCCATTTGAGAGCATACTTTAAGTTCACTTTGTGCTTGGAATTTGATGACGAACAGTTAAATTCCTGCCCTGGAGGAACTTCAAGATTTCTAGAGAAAAATTTATTGCAAAAACATAATGGAATTACAATCCAGAGCTACTTTCCTGTAGTTCTCTACAGAGTTCCATTAAGCACCTAGAAAGGTATCAGCAATTACATTTATAATTTCTGGAAGCAGGTTCACCCAGGAGATGATCTGTAGCTACTGGCAGAGGTGTAATTTTTCTGAATAGGAGAGATTAGCTATTTTGCTAAAAGTTGAGGTTTGTTTTGATAAGTAATCACCCATATCAGGCAAAATGTCCTAAGACACATGAAACTAAATGTAGTATGGCACTAGTGGTCACAAACCACTTGGCATTATTAGTTCCCAGCATTTAGAACTTAGAAGGTGACAAAATATTCTATTCATCATTGTATTTCCCAGGGTCTGCAGCTTAGAAGGAACTCTAAAAAATATTTGTTGAACTAAATTAAATTGTATTGAATGTGATCTAGGATTCATATACCCTGATCTTAAGGCTATGTAGAACTTACAGTGATAAGATATTATTCTATGTCATTATTATATCTTCTAATAAAACAGAACAAATCTATAAAGAAAAAGTACCAGGAACAAAGATGACATCCCACACCTCCCAGTGGCACAGCTCTAAGTGGCTCTGACTGGGCAAAGGGAGAAATCAGTTGTGGTAGAAGGTAGTTGTTTCCCAATGATTTTCAATGCCCTACCCTGACACCCATTGTTAATGATGTAGACTTCCAGAGAGAAATGGCTCCTCAACCAGGACTACATCTCCCAGCATCCTTTGCATCTGGGAAGGCCCATGTGGCTAGTTCTCACCTATGGGATGTGAATGGTGCCTGTTGCCCACAACTGTCCAATTCCCAATCACCAGCACCTGCTTCTTTTTCTGAAGCCTCTCTTTGACCTCTGGGACCTTCTTTGCTCACTCACTCAGCAGGTTAACAGTGCTTTGGGCTTAACACCTACTAGACATCATTCTAAGCAAATAAATAGACAAGATGGGCATAAGTCCATCTTCCTCATTTTTTTTTTTTGACAGAGTTAGACAGTGAGAGAGAGAGAGACAGAGAGAAAGGTCTTCCTTCCGTTGGTTCAGCCCCCAAATGGCCACTATGGCCGGCACTGCACCGATCCAAAGCCAGGAGCCAGATGCTTCCTCCTGGTCTCCCATGTGGGTACAGGGCCCAAGCACTTGGGCCATCCTCCACTGCCTTCCTGGGCCACAGCAGAGAGCTGGACTGGAAGAGGAGCAACCGGAACTAAAACCCGGTGCCCATATTGGATGCTGGTGCTGCAGGTGGAGGATTAACCTAGTGAGCCACAGCGCTGGCCCCAACTTCCTCATTCTTCAAGAGGATGAATCTGAGCATGTGACCTGCACTGTTCCTGATATTTTGCCAGCAGGACCAGCTCTGCTAGTCCACAGGGTTACCTTGCTGGATAGCATCCCTCTGAGCAGCTGCCTTCTTCCTTGTCTCACTCCTTCCACTTCTTATTGGCCCTCAGATCCCTCTCTGCATTTGCTTCTGGACTATCCAGGCTAAGGCGATGTATTTCACTTGTTAAATGCTTCTTTCTATTGTTTTCTCTTGATTTGTTGGAGTATACCCTCTAGTAACTTTCTGGAAATGATTGATTGAAGGAAATTTTTTTTTTGTGCATCTAAAATTATCTGTCACACTGGGCTTATAGTTTGTACCTATATTGGATTTATAGTTTAGCTATAGGCATACAATGATAAATGTAATAATAGTTATCCTTAAGAATTATCATGTACAGTTATGCTAATTTTCAAAATAACTTCTCTTTAACCTTCAAATGACTGATCGTGTGCTTTCCCGCTTCCAGAGTTGCTCCTGAGAAGTTCAGTGTCACTGCAAACTCTGATTATCTTATGCATGATATTTTCTCTTTCTTTGAAATATTTCCTAATCTTCTCTTTAACTGTATTTCCTGAACTTCAATAATTAAGAACCTTGGTGTTGTTTATATCATCATTTCTTCACTAATCTGGATACATTAAGGAATTCTCACAACTTGGGTGCTCAGGCCTCTCAAATCTGAAAATTTTTCTCCTATAGTTTTTTTTTTTTTTTATAACCTCCCCGCTTCGTTTCTTGTTCTGTCTCCTTGAGATGCCCAGTATTTGGATATCCAGGCACCTCATTACATCTCTCATTTCCTCTATTAAAAACCATTTATGTCTTTGTTTTGTTATGTTTATGCTACAATTCTGCAACTCTCTTTATCCATCTTTCTACAATTTTAAATAAAATCTGATATACTCTAACCAGAAGTCTTGGAATTATAGCATCGAAATATATGGGCTTTTTTAGAGGTAGGTTAGTGAGGGTAAAGAACAAAAATGTGTCTCGGAGTACTAACCTCACGTGGGATAAGATTTGGTGCCAAGGGCTGCTTCTCTTGTCTACCTCTCTCTAGACCCCCCACCCCGCCCCGATTCCCTCTGTTGATAACATTCACGGTGTCCACCAGTGTAGAGTCGGGAAACTGAAATCACTCTAGTTATTTCCAACAGGAGGAACTTAACAAAGCATTGTTTACAAAATGTTTGGAAGGACTGGGGAATCAAGAAGAAGAGTGAGCTGTTACTCTGAGATAGTAGCTAAGAAGAGGCTGCAGCTCCAGAACTGGATGGACAAAAGGGACCGTGCTGTGCCCTGGATCCCGGTGCTGGCAGCTGAGCGTACTGGAGTGTCATGAGCAGCCAAGCTGCTGTGTGACCACTACCTCCGCCACGTGCCATGTCTGCAGGAAGCTGGGAGCCTGCATTCCTGCTGATTGTGCAGGTGCCCTGGAGCCCGGCTTTGCTGATGCCCCTGGAATGGCAGCCCCCACCTGTTTGTTTCTGTGCTGCAGCTGCCATAACCAAGCCACTCATGCGGCACCTGGCAGTCACTCTGCTGCAATCAGAGTCCATGTTTCTGAGTCTTTGGGGACTCTGCTGCTGCCACGTCCGGAGGCAAGGGGGACAAAGAACAGAGAAGAATGCTTTTCCCTGTCTTTTACTCCTCTACCAATATCTTCGAATGGTTACCAGGGCTTTCATGCACTGGAATACAGCTCAGAGTCCAAAGGCAAATCACAAACTCCTACATTTCATGAGCACTAAGTAGATGCTAGGTTTTTTTGTTTGTTTGTTTGTTTGTTTTTTTGACAGGCAGAGTGGACAGTGAGAGAGAGAGACAGAGAGAAAGGTCTTCCTTTTGCCGGTGGTTCACCCTCCAATGGCCGCTGTGGCCGGCGCACTGCGGCGGGCACACCGCGCTGATCTGATGGCAGGAGCCAGGTGCTTCTCCTGGTCTCCCATGGGGTGCAGGGCCCAAGCACTTGGGCCATCCTCCACTGCACTTCCGGGCCACAGCAGAGAGCTGGCCTGGAAGAGGGGCAACCAGGACAGAATCTGGCACCCCTACCGGGACTAGAACCCGGTGTGCTGGCGCTGCAAGGCAGAGGATTAGCCTAGTGAGCCGAACCGTGGCACCGGCCACATTATCTCACGTAATCTTCCTAACAACCATTGATAACAGGTACTGTTATCATTCACATGTAATAGAATGGAAACCAAGGAGTTGAGCAGCTTGCCTACGATTACATAGCAAGGAAGATGGAACTCAGTTTGTGTCATTCGTATTAAGTCCTAAGCGCATGGCCGGTGCGGAGGCTCACTAGGCTAATCCTCCTCCTGCGGCGCTGGCACCCTGGGTTCTAGTCCTGGTTGGAGCGCCGGTTCTGTCCGGTTGCTCCTCTTCCAGTCCAGCTCTCTGCTGTGGCCCAGGAAGGCAGTGGAGGATGGCCCAAGTGCTTGGGCCCTGCACCCCATGGGAGACCAGGAGGAAGCACCTGGCTCCTGGCTTCGGATCGGTGTAGCTCCAGCCATGGCGGCCATTTGGGTAGTGAACCAACGGAAGGAAGACCTTTCTCTCTGTCTCTCTCTCTCACTGTCTAACTCTGCCTGTCAAAAAAAAAAAAGAAAAGAAAAGAAAGAAAGAAAGAAAAATTACAGGGGCTGGCACAGTGGGTTAAAGCCCTGGTCTGCAGTGCTGGCACATTAAAAAAAAAAAAAGTCCTAAGCGTTTGACCATTCGACTTCCTACAGTTCTTCAGTGACTTGCCCAGCATGCCTCCCCGCTGTCCTTGGCCATGCGATCCTCCTCTGAGTCCATGAGCACCTTTGTTTTTCTCCCTTGTGCTCAAGGGAAGTCCCTTCTGGTTGTGGAGACCAGACGTTTCATTGAGGTTTCCTACAAGAGAGTGATCCTCCTAAGTGACCCAGCAATCTTCCTGAGCATTGCTACTCAAAGTATGGTCCTTGTGCCAGCACCATTAGTGTCCCCGAGAGTTGGAGAAAATACCAGCCCCTGACGTGCTGAGTTGAAACCTACATTTTCACAAGAGCCTCCGCTGATTCTGGTTTCCTTCAAGTTTGGGAATGGCTGTTCCATTCCACACTTCGGCCCTTCCCAGAGTAAACTTATCTTTTGGGGAGGTGCAAGAAAAGATGATGGAGTGGGAGTCACAGTTTTACACTATACATGGACCCATCACTCCCTTGAAAATTTATTTTTTTTAGATCAGTCTACCATGACAGATTTGTTTCTTTATGTTACTGATTTGCTTTAAGGGACCATATTATCTCTGTCCTAATAGGTTTTTAGAATCCCATTCTATCACAAGGGTCTGACCCCAAGTGTGGACTAGTCTGTGGGTTCAATAACAAGTCCTCCTTGCTCAGTAGGCCTACCTGGGGGTCTGGGAGGATCATTCAATACTCCTAGGCATTCCATTATCACAACAAAAGAGAACCCCACCCACTAGCACTCTAAGGCAGCAGGAAGCTTAGTTTGTCCTCATCAGAACATACAGCTATTCCCTTTACCTACCTGAATCCCTATCTAATTGCATTATTCATTCCCATAGACAGCAAACAGATGGTTGTGTGCCAGAAATAGAGAGAAATGAGAGGGCATGTCCCCATTTGCTCTTATTTTCTATTTCTTGTTCTTTTGCCTGATAAACGTTTAATGCCAGGCCCCCAAGCCCTGCCTGCACCGCCACCTTGAGTGATGAAAATAATACACTTGACTTGTGTGATCACCTTCAGTTTGTTTCTGGGAGCTGTTGCCAAAACCAGAGATCTAAAGAGCATGATATGAATAGACTTTTCAAGGAAACCGTAGTCATATTTTCAAGCAATACATCGTTTATTCTGCTTCTTGAACAGCTTCTTAATTCTCATTGGAGTTTATTAGTCACCCTTGTTCCCAGCTGAGTAAATTTCTTTGTAGTTGCTTCCAAGATTATATTGACAGATATTGCTCCTTAAAATTCTGAAGCAACGTTTGTGCAGGGTGTGTGCTGACAAATGCAAAAAGTGAGTGTGTCATACTGTATAGATCTGATTTATCTTTTTTATTTATTTTTATTATGATTGGGAGCCAAATGAACAGGCTGACCTTATGCAAGTAAACACAATAGAACTTAACTGGGTAAGCTGTAGAATGACTATCGTTTAGGAGATAAAGTTTTGGGGTGTGTTGTAACTGATATCCATTAAAATGATATGGAAGGAAAATATAAGTTGCTTTTAAAATGCATTTCTGGTTGAATAGAACTGGTTCTCTTTCAGTCTGGATGATTTTGAGGAGTGAGAAGCAGGTAAGACATAACGCATGAGAAAGGCTGGCTTCTTGAGTTATTCGATTTCATTTACAGAATGAAGTTTTCATTTGCAGAGTACAGATGTTAATAATCTGCACAGTTGCAAGGATGCTTGTGGTACTTAGTAAAAGTCAGTCCATTCATACATATTTTGTAGATGTTTACATGTTAGAACAAGGAGGAGTTAGTAACTTGGTTCCCCATGTGCAGATCCCTGAATCTCAGAAGAACACAGATATCATTGGCCTCTGTCAGCATTTGCCTTTACCTGGGGATGATGATCTGGTTCCCAGGTGAAGTAGTGCTGGTGTTTCGGACTTTCTGACTGGCACAATCAGCCACGGCAAGTTGGCTTGAAAGAGCTCACAGTTGGTGGCTGTGAGTAGGAGGCACTTATAGCTTCATGCATTCTTTTTGTTGAAGGATCAATGAATCTTTTAGCGTCCAAAGGAAAAGAATTAAACTACTTTGACTTTTTTAAAAGCTGTCATTGGGTATTGCATGGATAATCAGTATCTAAACACAGTGTAAGTCCCACAAGAGCGGGGATTTTCTATGTTTTATTCATTGCTCTTTTCTCAGTGCCTAGAACAGGGAGGGGCTCATGATGGCCCCTTCAAAAACATCTGTGGAAAAAAATGAATAAAAACAAGCCGTGGTTATATTGCATGCTGTTTGTTAACAGACAGGACTGGGATGTACAAGATAACCTCAGTAATTTGGAGAACATGTGCTCTGGCTTTTTGTGATGTCTAGGATGATCTGTCTTGTAGATGTGATTAAGGATTATTCAATTGGTCCTGTTAAGCACAACAAGGGCAGAAAATGATCTACTGGATTGCATTCTGCTTGATAAGTGCCAATTGTGTTTGATAAGTTCTTAGGGGTGTGAAGAAAGAGAAGACCTTTTTGCTGTCCTTAAAGGGATGATGACTGCATTATGATTCAATATATTTACCTTGTACTCTCCACTGCATGACTCCTGCCTTGGTTCTCTCTCTTGGGGCAGAACAAGGTGGGTAACAAGCCAGACTGATTAGCTTGTGTGCAGTGAGCATTGTCAGGGAAAGGAGAACGTGGAAGGTGGACAGAACCTGGGCTCTGCAGAATAGGCTTATCCTGTAGTCAAGGACAAAATAGACGCTGGAAATATGGTGCAAATCTGTATGCTGAGCAAAAGTAAAAATTGGAAAATAAGCTCAGAGCGTGATCCGGGTGGTCTCAAGAATAACAGAGGCAACTATTTAGAAATTGTTCAGAATGAGTGATCGGAAATAAGGGTTTTTGTTTGTTCTAGTTTCTTTAAATATTATTTATTTATTTAATTTACTTGAGAGGCAGTGAGAAAGAAAGAGAATACCATCTGTTGATTCATTCCCCAAATGTTTGCAACAGCTACGGTATGGCCAGGATGAAGCCAGGTTCCCAGAACTTGAACCATTCCCTGCTGCCTCCCAGGGTGCACATTAGCAGGAAGCTGGGATAAGAACCAGAGCCAGGACTCAAAGCCAGGCACTGTGGTATGAAATGTGGGTGTCTCAAGTGATGTCTTAACAGCTATGCCAGATTTTTTAAATAAACAATGTCAGCTGAAAGTTAAAAACAAAGCTGATAGCGTAAAGTTGCCACTCATGAGTGGACACTATTAACTTTTCATCCTCTTAGATTTGGGGTCCACTTCCATTCATGCAAATAAACCATTATTCCGTGGGTTTCCAGTGACATCCCATTACAGTTACTTTTTCTCTTTTGTGCTCCAGTCCTTGCTCTCTAAACACCGTTTTGGTGTTCCATCTTGTATGGATCTGACCACCACATAATGATCATATCTAAAATAACTACCAACTCATCTCTGCTCAAAAATTAGTTCTTTGGCTTCCAGATAAACTAATTAATTGTGAAAGTGCGAGGCGGTGCCAAGATGGCGGAATAGTGAGGGCGCGCACCGATAGTCCGGGAAAATTTAGTTTAATAAAAGGGGAGTTACGGTAGCCTCAGAAAAAAGAACCAGGAAAATATTGCAGAGGAAACTCTTCTGGATCGAGTGGCTGTGAATCGGAGGACCTACTGGGAGAACAAGGTCGCCCACTGCACGGAAGCCGAGCCGCGGGACCGAGCCGTGGAAGCCGCAGGGTCTGCGCGCCAGTGCTCGAAGGGGAGTGCATGCCACACAGACAACAGCGGGGAGACTTGGGACGTCCAGGGCTCCGAGTCCACACATCGGCGCTGGAAGGGGAGGTGAGCTCAATAACCCGAGACATTGGTGGGGAAACGGGGGTCAGAATCTAGAGGGGGGCCGGAAAGTGCAGCAAACTCACTACCGGAAAGAAGGAAAAAAAAGCTTCGGGGTTTCTCTTCCCGCTAACCTTGCAAAGCTTGCAAGGCTGCAAGGCTTGAAGAATCCCCAAGAGACAAAGAGCAGGCCCCCTCTCTGGATTTACATATCAACAGGTGAGAGCTAAGGAACTGAGTCACTACAATGCAGTAGCCTAGGCAACCCAGTGGGAGTCCAGAGGAGCCTAAACG
Organism: Oryctolagus cuniculus; assembly: GCF_051225735.1. Taxonomy (NCBI): domain Eukaryota; kingdom Metazoa; phylum Chordata; class Mammalia; order Lagomorpha; family Leporidae; genus Oryctolagus; species Oryctolagus cuniculus. The sequence goes on from NC_142870.1 coordinate 160,766,654, forward strand.
GACTCTGGGGGTAGAAGCCAGAGACTGGAAGCTAAATACCATCAATTCTGCACAGCCGTGCCGTGCGGTGTTACTTACCCCCTGAATAAATAAAATAAATAAATAAATAAAAAGAGAGAGATTTACCACGCATAACCTGAGGGTGTCACCTTTGCACACCCTTAACCAGGAAGAACCAAGCAGAGCTCTCAGGCCACACCCATCTCAGGCCTCCAAGGCTCTTCCAACAGCAGGCAGTCCACTTAACACGGACATAGTATAAAATAAAAAAAAAAAAAACGCACAGTGACTCAAGAAGAATTAACTATGCCAAGTAACAAACACAGAAATCGAGGGAACAAGATCAACGATGACACTATGATGCCTCCAAATAAACAAAACACCCCAAACCAAGATTATGAAGATGATGAGATAGAAGAAATGCAAGATACGGATTTCAAAAAATTTATGATAAGAACATTTAGAAGTTTTCAAAAGCAAATCCTTGAACTACAGAAATCCTTATTGGACAAGATTGAAAATCTCTCTCGTGAAAATGAAATTTTAAGGAAGAATCAAAATGAAACTCAGAAACTAGTAGAACAGGAAAGGGTGATAGTGAAGAGAAATCAAAATGAAATGAAGAGCTCAATAGATCAAATGACAAACACATTAGAAAGCCTTAAAAACAGAATGGGTGAAGCAGAAGAGAGAATATCGGACTTAGAAGATAGAGCACAGGAAAACATACAGTCAAACCAAAGAAAAGAAGAGGAAATTAGAAATCTAAAAAATATTGTTGGGAATCTACAGGATACTATTAAAAAAACCAACATTCGAGTTCTAGGAGTTCCTGAAGGCATGGAGAGAGAGAAAGGATTAGAAGGCCTTTTTAGTGAGATACTAGCAGAGAACTTTCCAGGTTTGGAGAAGGACAGAGACATCCTAGTACAGGAAGCTCATAGAACCCCCAATAAACATGACCAAAAGAGATCCTCACCACGACACGTGGTAATTAAACTTACCACAGTGAAACATAAAGAAAAGATCCTAAAATGTGCAAGAGAGAAACGTCAGATTACTCTCAGAGGATCTCCAATCAGACTCACAGCAGACTTCTCATCAGAAACACTACAGGCTAGGAGGGAATGGCGAGACATAGCACAGGTGCTAAGAGAGAAAAATTGCCAGCCCAGAATATTATATCCTGCCAAGCTCTCATTTGTGAATGAAGGTGAAAAAAAGACCTTTCATAGCAAACAGAAATTGAAAGACTTTGTGGCCACTCGTCCAGCCCTGCAAAAGATACTTAAAGATGTGCTACACTCAGAAACACAGAAACACGGCCATCAATATGAAAGAAGGGAAAGGAAGAACACCTACCAGTAAAAGAGCATGGGAAGCTCAAAGCATATACTAGAAAATATTTCCAGGAAAATGGCAGGGCAAAGTCACTACGTATCAATAGTCACATTGACATTAATGGTCTGAATTCTTCAGTTAAAAGACACCGTTTGCTGACTGGCTCACAGAACACAACCCAACTATTTGTTGCCTACAAGAAACACATCTCTCTAACAAAGAGGCATGCAGACTGAAAGTGAAAGGTTGGAAAAAGATATTCCATGCCAACAGAAACCAAAAAAAAGCAGGTGTAGCCATATTAATATCAGACAAAATAAACTTTAATACAAAAACTGTTAAGAGAGACAAAGAGGGACACTATATAATGATTAAGGGTTCAATTCAACAGGAAGATGTAACTATTATAAATGTATATGCACCTAATTACAGGGCACCGGTCTATTTAAAAGATATGTTAAGGGACTTAAAGGGAGATTTAGATTCCAATACAATAGTACTGGGGGACTTCAATACTCCACTCTCAGAAATAGACAGATCATCCGGACAGAAGATCAACAAGGAAACAGCAGATTTAATTGACACTATTGCCCAAATGGATCTAACAGATATCTACAGAACATTCAACCCTACATCTACAGACTTCACATTCTTCTCAGCAGTGCATGGAACCTTCTCTAGGATTGATCACATACTAGGCCATAAAGTAAGTCTCAGCAAATTTAAAAGAATTAGAATCATACCATGCAGCTTCTCAGACCACAGCGGAATGAAGCTGGAAATTAGCAACTCAGGAAACCCCAGAAAGTATGCAAACACATGGAGACTGAACAACATGCTCCTGAATGAACACTGGGTCATTCAAGAAATCAAAAGAGAAATCAAAAACTTTCTGGAAGTAAATGAAGACAACAACACAACATATCAAAACTGATGGGATACAGCAAAAGCAGTATTGAGAGGCAAATTTATAGCAATAGGTGCCTATATCAAGAAATTGGAAAGGTACCAAATAAATGAGCTTTCAGCGCATCTCAAGGACCTAGAAAAACTGCAGCAAACCAAACCCAAATCTAGTAGGAGAAGAGAAATAATTAAAACCAGAGAAGAAATTAACAGTATTGAATCCAAAAAAAAAAAAAACACTACAAAAAATCAGCCAAGCGAGAAGCTGTTTTTTTGAAAAAATAAACAAAATTGACACCCCATTGGCCCAACTAACTAAAAAAAGAAGAGAAAAGACCCAAATCAATAAAATCTGAGATGAAAAAGGAAATGTAACAACAGACACCACAGAAATAAAAAGAATCATCAGAAATTACTACAAGGACCTGTATGCCAGCAAACAGGAAAACCTATCAGAAATGGGTAGATTCCTGGACACATGCAATCTACCAAAATTGAACCATGAAGACATAGAAAACCTAAATAGACCTATAACTGAAACAGAAATTGAAACAGTAATAAAGGCCCTCCCAACAAAGAAAAGCCCAGGACCAGATGGATTCACTGCTGAATTCTACCAGACATTTAAAGAAGAACTAATCCCATTTCTTCTCAAACTATTCAGAACAATCGAAAAAGAGGGAATCCTCCCAAATTCTTTCTATGAAGCCAGCATCACCTTAATCCCTAAGCCAGAGAAAGATGCAGCACTGAAAGAAAATTACAGACCAATATCCCTGATGAACATAGACGCAAAAATCCTCAATAAAATTCTGGCCAATAGAGTACAACAACACATCAGGAAAAGCATCCACCCAGACCAAGTGGGATTCATCCCTGGTATGCAGGGATGGTTCAACATTCGCAAATCAATCAATGTGATTCACCACATTAACAGACTGCAAAAGAAAAACCATATGATTATCTCAATTGATGCAGAGAAAGCATTTGATAAAATTCAACACCCTTTCATGATGAAAACTCTAAGCAAATTGGGTATAGAAGGAACATTCCTCAATATAATCAAAGCAATTTATAAAAAACCCACAGCCAGCATCCTATTGCATGGGGAAAAGTTGGAAGCATTTCCACTGAAATCTGGCACCAGGCAGGGATGCCCACTCTCACCACTGCTATTTAACATAGTTCTGGAAGTTTTAGGCAGAGCCATCAGACAAGAAAAAGAAATCAAAGGAATACAAATCGAGAAGGAAGAAGTCAAACTATCCCTCCTTTCAGACGATATGATTCTGTACTTAGAGGATCCAAAGAACTCTACTAAGAGACTATTGGAACTCATAGAGGAGCTTGGCAAAGTGGCAGGATATAAAATCAATGCACAAAAATCAACAGCCTTTGTATACACAAGCAATGCCATGACTGAGAAAGAACTGCTAAGATCAATCCCATTCACAATAGCTACAAAAACAATCAGATACCTTGGAATAAACTTAACCAAGGACGTTAAAGATCTCTACGATGAGAATTACAAAATCTTAAAGAAAGAAATAGAAGAGGATACCAAAAAATGGAAAAATCTTCCATGCTCATGGATTGGAAGTATCAACATCATCAAAATGTCCATTCTCCCAAAAGCAATTTATAGATTCAATGCAATCCCAATCAAGATACCAAAGACATTCTTCGCAGATCTAGAAAAAATGATGCTGAAATTCATATGGAGGCACAAGAGACCTCGAATAGCTAAAGCAATCTTGTACAACAAAAACAAAGCCGGAGGCATCACAATACCAGATTTCAGGACATACTACAGGGCAGTTGTAATCAAAACAGCATGGTACTGGTACAGAAACAGATGGATAGACCAATGGAACAGAATTGAAACACCAGAAATCAACCCAAACATCTATAGCCAACTTATATTTGACCAAGGATCTAAAACCAATTCCTGGAGCAAGGACAGTCTATTCAATAAATGGTGCTGGGAAAATTGGATTTCCACGTGCAGAAGCATGAAGCAAGACCCCTACCTTACACGTTACACAAAAATCCACTCAACGTGGATTAAAGACCTAAATCTACGTCCTGACACCATTAAGTTATTAGAGAACATTGGAGAAACCCTTCAAGATATTGGCACAGGCAAAGAATTTCTGGAAAAGACCCGGGAGGCACAGGCAGTCAAAGCCAAAATCAACTATTGGGATTGCATCAAATTGAGAAGTTTCTGTACTGCAAAAGAAACAGTCAGGAGAGTGAAGAGACAACCGACAGAATGGGAAAAAAATATTTGCAAACTATGCAACAGATAAAGGGTTAATAACCAGAATCTACAAAGAGATGAAGAAACTCCACAAAAACAAAACCAACAACCCAATTAAGAGATGGGCCAAGGACCTCAATAGACATTTTTCAAAAGAGGAAATCCAAATGGCCAACAGGCACATGAAAAAATGTTCAAGGTCGCTATCAATCAGGGAAATGCAAATCAAAACCACAATGAGGTTTCACCTCACCTCAGTTAGAATGGCTCACATACAGAAATCTACCAACAACAGATGCTGGCGAGGATGTGGGGAAAAAGGGACACTAACCCACTGTTGGTGGGAATGCAAACTGGTCAAGCCACTATGGAAGTCAGTCTGGAGATTCCTCAGAAACCTGAATATAACCCTACCATTCGACCCAGCCATCCCACTCCTTGGAATTTACCCAAAGGAGTTTAAACTGGCAAACAAAAAAGCGGTCTGCACCCTAATGTTTATTGCAGCACAATTCACAATAGCCAAGACCTGGAACCAACCTAAATGCCCATCAACGGTAGACTGGATAAAGAAATTATGGGATATGTATTCTTTAGAATACTATACCGCAGTAAGAAACAACGAAATCCAGTCATTTGCAACAAAATGGAGGAATCTGGAACACATCATGCTGAGTGAAGTAAGCCAGTCCCAAAGGGACAAATACCATATGTTCTCCCTGATCGGTGACAACTGACTGAACACCAAAAAGGAAACCTGTTGAAGTGAAATGGACACTATGAGAAATGGTGACTTGATCAGCATAGCCCTGACTGTTAATGAACAACTTAATACATTATCCCTCTTAGTATTTTTTTTGTCTGTTCTGCTTAATATAACTGGTTTAATTCTGTAATTATTACACAGTTATTCTTAAGTGTTGAAATTTAACTGAAATGTGATCCCTGTTAAACATAAGAGTGGGAATAAGAGAGGGAAGAGATGTGCAATTCAGGGCATGCTCAAGATGACTTACCTCAAACGGTAGAGTTAGAAACATACCAGGGGATTCCAATTCAATCCCATCAAGGTGGCATGTACCAATGCCATCTCACTAGTCCAAGTGATCAATTTCAGTTCACAATTGATCATAATGAAAGGACTAAGAGTCAAAGGGAGCACATAAACAAGTCTAGTATCTGCTAACACTAACCGATAGAATAAATAAAGGGGAGAGTGATCCAACATGGGAAGTGAGATACTCAGCAGACTCATAGAATGGCGGATGTCCTAAACAGCACTCTGGCCTCAGAATCAGCCCTAAAGGCATTCCAATCTGGCTGAAAAGCCCATGAGAGTATTTCAGGCATTGAAAGCCAAGACACTCTGGCAAAAAGATCTCTGTGAGTGAGATCCCAGTGGAAAGAACAGGTCTTCAAAGAAGGAGGTAGCTTTCTCTGAAGAGAGGAGAGAACCTCCACTTTGACTATGACCTTGTCTAAACAAGATAAGAGTCGGAGAACTCAAGGGGCTTCCATAGCCTTGGAAACTCATGACTGGTGCATAGGGAGATTACTGATGCCATAGACAGGAGTGTCAATTGGTAAAGTCAACAACAGGAGTCACGGTGCACTTACTCCTCATGTAGGATCTCTGTCCTTAATGTGCTGTACATTGAGGCTTAATGCTATAACGAGTACTCAAACAGTATATTTCACTTTGTGTTTCTATGGGGGTGCAAACGGTTGAAATCTTTACTTAATGTATACTAAACTGATCTTCTGTAAAAAAAAAAAAAAAAAAGAAGAAGAAATTATCAATTCCCAACTTGACTCTCACTGGGATTAAACATGACAATAGGTTTGATCTGATTTCATCATCATTTAAAAAAAATCATCTATTATTTTTCACTTTATGTTTCTGTGTGGGAGCAAACTGTTGAAATCCTTACTTAATGTATACTAAGCTGATCTTCTGTATATTAAGATAATCGAAAATGAATCTTGATGTGAATGGAAGGTGAGAGGGAGTGGGAAAGGGGAGGGTTGTGGGTGGGAGGGACGGTATGGGGGGGAAGCCATTGTAATCCATAAGCCGTACTTTGGAAATTTATATTCATTAAATAAAAGATAAAAAAAAATTGTGAAAGTGCATTTACTTTCTGTCTCTTCACATCCAAGTTCAGTGAAGGCATAAAAACTGAGATAAACCCATGAGAGCAAAGAAAATGGGAGGAATATTAGTGGATAAAAACATCTCTGTGATTCTGTAATTTAAAAACAGGTATAAGAGTGACGCTTGGTAAAAAGATCAGGTGAGTACTTTCTTTAAAAATATTTAGAATGGAACCTGAAAAGGGACAATGTGAATGAAGGGAATACTTTAAATCAAAGCCCGTCTCATTCTGGCATTTATAGCATGGGTAGACGAGTAACCAAGCTTCCTCTGAGCAGTGTGTCATTGATAAGCCCCGCTCAGGTCTGTGTAGCTACCAGCTAGGCTTCTGTCCTGTATGACTCATACTTGTGAATGGAACCCCAAGGACCATTAAACGCTTGAGAACAGCTTGTAGAAACAGAAGAACAGAAGAAAAAGGCAAGAATAAAATCTGAACCATGATAGAGAAAAGACTAAAATAAACAGACTGATAACCTGATCCAAGAAAATATTTTTAATTCTGTGTAGTGTTATCAAAGGTGACCTATTAATATAGCACACCCATAGACTAATGTATGTTTAAAAAATAAGACATTCTAAAAATTCTAAAAATCTTAAAAAAATGGATTTTATTTTAGGAAATAAAATTCAGTAGGATTTTTGAATGACAAAATCATATCGCTGTAAAAATCATGTGCATACAATAGAATCCTTGCTTGTTAGTATATATAATAAACATAAGGATTAAAGACTTATAAGTAATATAAAAATTAGTTGTTTTAAGATAATTTAGGAGAAAAACATTGTTATTTGGAATATACTAGGGCATCTTTTATTTATTTTTTGAAAGTCAGGGGGACAAAGAGAGCTACAGACAGAGAGATCTTCTATCTACTGGTTCACTTCTCAGATACTCAAAACAGCCAGAGTTGGACCAAGCTAAAACTGGAAGCTAGAAATTCAATCTGAGTCTCCCGTGTTAGTGGCAGGGACCCAACTATTGCTGTTGATTTCTTCTGAAAGGATTCCTTCTGAGAGGAGGAGCGTGGTGGGGGCAAGAGGTGCAGAGTCACCACATAGACCCCACGGGTCGGGTGAAAGCAGGCCAGAGGTGAGCAGCCCGCAGACTCGTTTATTTCAGTTGCTACAGCTGCTTATATCGGCAAGGCAGCCAATCCGGTCAAGGGGCGGTCTATGCTCTAACCAATCACAGCCTGTTGCCAGTCAGGCTCTTGTTGCCAGGCAGTTTCTGAAACCATCCAATCATGGCCTGCTGTCAGTCAGGCTCTGTTGTCATGTGGTTTCTGAAGCTATCCAATCACGACCTGTTGCCAGGCAGTTTCTGTTGTCAGCGGCCATCTTGGCATGATCTTTTCACCTCCTCATTCCAACACACCCAATTACTTCAAATCACCTGCTGTTTCCTAAAGTACACATTAGCAGAAAACTGGAATTGGAATTGGAATTTCAGCTCAAAGCCAGGCTCAGATATGGGACACATGTGTCCTATGCAGCACCTTAACTACTGCATGAAACACACAGATAAACCCTAGTTTCTTAAGCTGGACCCCTCCCCATCCTCAGTAACTCTCTACAGAAATAACTGCAATGAACAGTTGTTGCATGTGTGCTTCTAGAAGATGATTTTTATCTAGGCTACATATTTAAAATACATACAAATACCTCCATGCCCACATATATATATAAATGAGATGATACATGGGAGTTCATGGAAATTGAAATTAAAAGATTTTTATTTTGAGTGAAAAGATTGAAACCCATGCATAGTCTATTTGTGATAAGAATCTCCATGAACTTTATGAAGACCCCATGTACACATAGATTTTAAAATATTTTTGCCCCTAAATAAATGTATCTTATAATTACATTTTCTATGAACTTTCTGAAGTACCCTCATATATTTATTACTTTATCCAAATTATTTCATGCTATATATTCATTTCATGGGTTTTTATTTTGTTTCAGTTTTGTTCTACTTAATAACACAGTTCAGTAATCTTTTCATGTTAATACATATTTAGAAACCACATTCTTATCAATGACTAAATAGCATTCCACCACTTAATATGTCATACTTTTGTTTTTATTTGACAGGCAGCACTAGAGGGGGGTTGGGGAGGGAGAGAGAGAGAGAGAAAGAGAGAGATCATATCTGCTGGTTCATATCCCAAAAGCCTACAACACCCAGCACTAGGCCAAGCCTGAAATTAGGAGCTAGGAACTCAATCAAGATGTCCCATTTGGATGGCAAGACCTATCACTGCTGCCTCCCTGGGTCTGCATTGGCAGGAAGCTGGAGTTCAGAGCAATAGGCAGGTAGCAAACCCAGGTATTCCAATGTAGTATCTTAGCTATTAACTGCTAAGCCAATGCTTAACCACATCATATTTTTATAACTACTTTGAGTTATTCATATATTCAGAATATATAATTTAAGTCAGACTTCACAAATAATATGTATATAATATGTTACATATAACCTTCATAATATAAATATGTAATATATTGTGTGTATATATGGAATGATTTTCCTATTAAATGGCTTTTTAATTCTCTTATTGATATACTTGAAAAAAACCAATTTCATTACCTCTTTCTTCAATTTAATTTCTTTTTTCCTTCTGTTATCACCTCAATTATGCTAATTGATTTTTTTGAATGCAAATACTGTATTTTTCAGTTCCAATATTTATATTTGACATTGTTAGCTCTTAAGTGGCCTACATTTTTAATCACTATATTTTACTTTACCTCTTTTAATTTGTTAAAAAAGATTTATTTATCTATTTGAAAGACAGAGTTACAGAGAGAGAAAGAGAGACATAGAGAGATCTTACATCTTCTGGTTCACTCTCCAAATAACTGCAACTGCTGAGGCTGGGCCAGGCTGAAGCCAGGAGCCAGGAGCTTTATCCACATTTTCCACATGACTGGCAGGGGCCCAAGCACTTGGGCCATCTCCTGCTGCTTTCCAAGGCTCATCAGCAGAGAGCTGAGTCATAAGTGGAGCACCCAGGACTTGAACTGGCCCTCTTATGGGATGCTGCCATCACAGGCGCCACTTGCATCATTGTGCCACAATGCCAGCATAATCCTCTTCTGATTTTTGTTATAATAACTATAATTGTTTACAACTTATTTTCTAATATTTCTAGCATTTTGGTTAAAGTTGGAGGCTTCCTTTTTTATTGTATTTTCTCTTGAAAATGGCTTATATTTTCTTGGCTTTGTATTTTTTAAATTATTTTAAGTTAAATCCTGAACGTAGTAAATCTTATGTTGTAAATACTCTAAATTTTGTTATATTCTTCCAAAGAATGTTGATGTTTTTGTTTTACAGATCAATTAACTTGGTAAGGCTTAAACTGAAAATATTATGTTGCTTATGGTGGGTAGCAGGTCAAACTTCAATTCAGTTCTTGACACTAGCTACAAATCTATATTGAGTCTTTGTCATATATATGGGCCAATTTTATGTTTAGAATGTGAGAGTTCTTTGCTCTGGTCTCTGCTTTCTAGGATTTCCTACCCAGTTCCTAGTGGTTTCCAATGTTTGTTGTTCCAGGCTCTGCTTGTATCTTTTTTTTTTTTTTTTTTTTGACAGGCAGAGTGGATAGTGAGAGAGAGAGACAGAGAGAAAGGTCTCCCTTTGCCATTGGTTCACCCTCCAATGGCCACCATGGCTGGTGTGCTGCGGCAGGTGCAACGCGCTGATCCGATGGCAGGAGCCAGGTGCTTCTCCTGGTCTCCCACGGGGTGCAGGGCCCAAGGACTTGGGCCATCCTCCACTGCCTTCCCAGGCCACAGCAGAGAGCTGGCCTGGAAGAGGGGCAACCTGGAAAGAATCCGGTGCCCCGACTGGGACTAGAACCTGGTGTGCTGGCGCCGCTAGGTGGAGGATTAGCCTATTGAGGCGCGGCGCCGGCCTCTGCTTGATTCTTAGAACAGAACAATGGCAGGTTTTCTAAAAAAGTTGAATTGCTCCATGTCTTATCTTAAATATTTGTAACTTTTGGGAAATCTGGAAATAAGAAATTTGTCTCATACCATTCACTTCTTCAAAGTTTCATCTCCTCCATAAACATATTTTCAATTAATTGTTTTGAAAAGCAGAGAGAGGGTGATACAGGGAGGGATGGAAGGAGAGAGAGAGAGAGAAAGTAGGATCTTTCATGCACAGGTTTGCTCCCCAAATGTCCACAATAGCTGAGGCTGTGCCTGACTGAAGCCATGAGCCAGGAATTCTTTCTGTGTCTCCCACATGGATGACAGGACCTCAGATACTTGGGCCATCATCCACTATTCCTCCAGTGCATTAGCAGGTAGTTCAGTTAGAAGCAGAATAGCTGAGACTTGAACCAGTCTCCCCTATGGAAGGAGGGTATCCCAAGCATGGCTTAACTTGCTGTGCCACATTTCCTACTCCTACAGAAAAATCTTTCCTTCTTTCTGCCCCCTTTCCTTTTTCCCTTTCCCTTTCATCCCCCCCCCCCCTTCCTTTCTTTCTTTGGCTCTTCAGAAACTGAAGGTGTTTAATTTGGATTTTATTTAGAGTCTGTAGTTGTTAATTGCAACAAAATCAGTCTTTTACAAGCCCACATATGAAACTGACTTTCTTGACTAACTTGTTTGGAGTCACCCAAAGTATAAAATAGAGATCCTGCTTGTAATGTGTGTGTGTGTGTGTGTGTGTGAGAGAGAGAGAGAGAGAGAGAGAGAGAGAGAGAGACACCCACGTTCTATCTGCCATGTATAGCAGCTTCACCAGGAAGGCAACCCCATAGCTGTACTCCAGCAAAGAAAGGACTGCTGGGTAATCCCATTTCTCTTGCAAGCTGACAGGTTACAGCATAGTCTTCTGCTGACTCTTCTGTTGCTGGTGGCCAGCAGTGGCTGCCACACCCTTTCCAAAGCCTGGTCTCCTTACCCAAGGTGACTGGGCCTGTGTTGCTGAGAGATTCGAACAAAGATTAAGGACCAGTTGTTAATAACACACACATGGTTTCAAAATTAAGTGCAAACAAATGAGGAAATGGGAAATCTCAAAATATGATTTTTTTTGCTCTGTACTTCATTTAACTCAACTGACTGAATGCCACATATCCAGGATGAAGTCACAGACAATACTGCTTTATTTAAATCAGTCATTTCTAGCCATTACAATTATATTTCCTCAGATCCCTGTTCTCTCAGGACTGTCAGGAAAGTTTGTAATAGTTGCATCATTCTTTATGTGTGTCAATAGCTTAGGAAGCACAAATGACTAATGAACCCAATGCTTGTGTTTCCTTTATTGCAATCTTCTTGCATTAGGGGTTTTATACTGAGGGCACGTTTGTAGGGTGTTCTCCCTTGGGGGTGGGGCTGGGTGGGAAGAGGTAGAAATTCAGTTTCCTTAGGCACATGAGGCCGTTGCAGAGGTGGCTCATGTTGGAAGGAACTATTGCATCGCTTCCCCTCCGGCCACGGTTCCTTTCCCCCCAGCTCCTTGGTGTGGTGGTCTGTTGTGTGTTAACATGGCTCTCTCCGTCTCTCTGCAGAGACTGCTGCTGCTCCTTTAGGCACTTGGCAGGTGCATAAAGACATCATGCTAGGGCGCTTGTGGATTAACTAATGCACTTCAAATAAAATAGAAAGTGTGGATGTGACAGATCCTATAGGGCTTCTTTATCTCTAGAAATGCTGCTATTTAACTTGGCATCATTGAATTTGTCCATTGATTCGGATTAGTCTGAGTGAGGAAAACAACATTATATGGGGGATAGACCCCTTTATGTCTTTCATTCATGGATTTAATAATGAAGCAGCCACACGTTGCATGTTGTTTGCATCTTTGGAGATTTCTTCAAAGAGGATTTGCATAATTTTACTTTAAAAAGTCTAGCATCAAACCACATGCATTTGTCTTCCTCAGCAAGTGAGTTTTGTCTACTACAGACCATGTCTGTTTTCTTGATCCTGGCCAAAAATATAAAGCTGATCAAAGCCTAGTCCATCATCCACTGGTATGACCCCAGCATGAGATTCTGGAAAGCCACAGAGTGGGAGTGGCCAAGAGCTGCTGGATGGGAGATGCTCCATGGAGACCTGCATCTGTTTTCCTGATCTAAGAGGCAGAGGCCAAGTTAGTGCCAAGAGAGATGCATATCAATAACAGAGAAACAGGTTTCCTCCTTTTAAAGGGGGCTCAAATGCCCAGCATGTTTTTGGAGTGAAAGAATTGATGGTTTTAGCACTTTCTTGGCAGCTGCTGAAAAGGTCTCTCCTGTGTGTGATGGAGCCAGGAACTCATCTGCGCCCCCAATTCCTCTGACCACCCTGAACATTCTGCCCTTCCCTGGTCACCAGCCTTCCAGGTCCACTGCTGCCCCATTTCACTGAAATGAGGATATGGACAATCTGATGTTTGCGACTCAGCATTTTTCCTATATTAAGTTCAAAGAGCTCATGGGAAATAAAAGATAAGTGTATTTTGGTGAAAATAAAATTGAAATCTGCCTGTATGAGGGGGTCTTCAAATAGTTCGTAAAAATGTGTAGTATGAAATAAACAATTCAGGGGTTTCAAAGTTTTTTCAACAATAATACACTTATTGTTTAATTGCATTTTCCTCAGATTTTTTTGAAGTACCGCTGCATTCACTGCACGTGAATGCAGGAACTGCCTAGGCATTCACAGAAACGAGCCATTGCACTTGGTCTGCCCTAAACCGCTGTTGATAAAGAAAGTTCTCAGATGCTGCTACAGAGAGCCTTTGGTGGGTGTATATTGCCAAAGAATTGTAAGGAATAGGTTTTAATAAATGGGATCACGACTTACAGACAGATAAAGAAGTAAAAAAAATCTCAAACTCCTTAATCTATTAATTTCTACTACTATACTAGCCTTAACTTCTTAATCTTCTGTATTTATAAAAGTCCCACACATGCTTGCTCTCTCTCTTTCTCTCATATTTGTCTCTATGATAATTAAAGGCATGTTCCAACATAAGTTTTTTTATTTATTTATTTATTTTATTTATTTATTTATTTATTTATTTGAAAGTCAGAGTTACACAGAGAGAGGAGAGGCAGAGAGAGAGAGAGAGAGAGAGGTCTTCCATCTGTAGGTTCACTCCCCAATTGGCCCAACGGCCAGAGCTGCGCCTATCATAAGCCAGGAGACAGGAGCTTCTTCCGGGGCTCCCACGTGGGTACAGGGGCCCAAAGACTTGGGCCGTCTTCTACTGCTTTCCCAGGCCATAGCAGAGAGCTGGATAGGATGTGGAGCAGCCGGGACTTGAACAGGTGCCCATATGGGATGCCGGCGCTTCAGGCCAGGGCGTCAAACCACTGCACTACAGTGCCTGCCCCTCAACATAAGTTTTAAGGGCCCTGACCTACGTTAAAGGCCCTAAAGAGTATGACAAGGAAGATAATGGCACTGTTGTTTTAAAAATACGAATATGACAAAGAGATGGACTTGATATGGTTTTCCTTGGGGAAGGAAATAACAATAAGAACATGGTGTCACTATGTTTAAAAATGGCAGAATAGGGGCTAGTTTCTCCAACACAGAGGTGTGAAACCACTGGCATCTAATATCAGAGTGCTGGTTCTCGTCTTGGCTGCTCTGCTTCCAATCCCCCTCCCTACTAAGGCTCTGGGGAAAGCATGGGATTGATGGCCTGAGTACTTGGAACACTGCCACCCATGTAGGAGACAAAAATGGCATTCCTGGCTCCTTCGTGTGGCCATCTGGGGAGTGGACCCATGAGTAGAAGAGCTTGCTCTCTTGCTCCCTCTCTCTCACCTCTGTTTCTCAAGTCTTTCTCACTCTACCTGTCAAATAAAAAACCAAACAAATTAACACACAAATCTTTTATTTACAAAAGTGAGCAGAATACTTATGTGTACATAAGAGGTATGATGTGCTGGATTCATTTTTTCATAAGAAGCATTGAATATATCCATGTACGGATCCTTATGTGACTTCTATAGCTTTCTTCAAAACCTTATTCAAGGGCCGGCGCCGCGGCTCACTAGGCTAATCCTCCGCCTTGCGGCGCAAGCACACCGGGTTCTAGTCCCGGTCAGGGCGCCGGATTCTGTCCCAGTTGCCCCTCTTCCAGGCCAGCTCTCTGCTGCGGCCAGGGAGTGCAGTGGAGGATGGCAAAGGTGCTTGGGCCCTGCACCCGCATGGGAGACCAGGAGAAGTACCTGGCTCCTGTCATCGGATCAGCGCGGTGCACCTGCCGCAGCGTGCCGGCCGCGGTGGCCATTGGAGGGTGAACCAACGGCAAAGGAAGACTTTTCTCTCTGTCTCTCTCTCTCACTGTCCACTCTGCCTGTCAAAAACAAACAAACAAACAAACAAACAAAAAAACACCTTATTCAACACACTATGCCTGAATATACCCCAAGGATTTCAGAGATTCTGCAAGGTCTAGAGTAAAACATTAAAACCTGGTGCACCACATATTACCTTGTTTAGTTTCTACAATGTATTTCACTTTGGTGGTCCTACAGTCACAGTTTGCTTTGGTCCAATGGCCTGATTTTCTCATCTGTTCATATGCCAGTATCTATCCCTGAGCCCCATCAAGAACTTCTTGGTCATTATTTAGGCAATTTTAATTTGATGGGCAGCAGAATGTTGAAGCTTTGATGCCCTACACACCAGGTCCAATCCTGATTACAAGCCCTTGCTATGGGCCTTAGACAGGTACTAACTTGGCTGGGCCTCAAGTTTCCCATCTATGGATGGAAATAGTAATGATTAATTATCCCAAATAAGATCATGCCTGCTAGAGGTCTGGTGTATATGTGCTTAATAAATCCTGGTTTGGCTTCCCTGTGCGTCCCTTTGGAATTAGAATCAATCCCACCTGACTTGTGAGGGACACTCCCCTGCCTCCCCCCTCACTTCAGCAAGTGATATTTCTCCACTGATGTTGTTTTAGGGCACTTCTTCCCAGGCACATTAATATCCCTTAAATATTTATTGTTTTAAATCTTGGAATCTTAAATGACAAAAAGCATGTAAAGTGCTTCACATAAGACTGAACACCAAGTAAGTGCTCCATAAATATCCCTGTGGCTGCTGCTGCTATTGCAAAGGCAACCGTCACTCATGTGCCGGTGATGACAGTTCTTCCACTGAGGGGCAGAAAGGAAGAACAGTGAAAAGTTACAAGGGAGCAGGCGTCATGTGGGGCAGCAGTTCAAGGGCTGCTCGGAACACCCACATGCATCGAAGAAGTGCCTGGATTTGAGTCCTGCCTCCACTTTTGTTTCCAGCTTCCTGCTAATGTGCACCCTGGGAAGCTTAAGTGCTTGGGTCCCTGCTACCCATGTGGAAGACCCAGATTGAGTTCCTGATTTCTGGCTTTAGCTAGCTGTTTCCAGCCTTTAAGTGGTAAACCAGAAAATTGAAGATCTCTCTCTCTCTTTCTGTCTCTCTGCATTTCAAATAAAAATAAATAAATAAACAAATCATTTTACAAAGAATCCTGGTGAAAGGCATATCCTTGGCAATGAGGTTGCCTGGTTTAAAACCCCAGCTCTTACAACAGCTTTTGACACAGTAGCCTACCACTCTTGACTTTGAATACCCACAATAGTTATTCATCCCAAAGAGTTATCATGAGTATTACAATGTAGAAAGAACTTAAATACTAACAGAAGTATTTAATGTGCATGGGCTGTTGCTTGTTTTTGTTTGCTTGTTTGTTTGTTTCTTAGCATTTTCAATCCTGATTCCCTCAAAGCTTTTGAGGGCAAAGGTGTATATTTGTAGTGATCTCATCAGTTCATGGGAGCAGAATGAAATAGTAAATGGTTTGGGTAGGACTAATACAGAGCCTGAAGCACTGTGAAGTTCCGTACTAATTTTTCCCTTCTCTTATACCTTGGAGGGTAGTTCTAGGAATTTTTGTTTCTCAAGAGAATAAGTAATGTTGATTTTTCCTATATTTCTAAAGACTTCTGGATGGCTAAATAAGGAAAAAGATGTGTTAATTTTGATCACAGGAAGATAACAGAAGGAAAGGGGAGGGATTTCTTCTCCAGGGGACAGTTGGAGAGAAGTTTGAAGTGGAAAATTCTACAGAAAAAGAAAGACACCATGGAGTAGCAGAGATGGTACAATCACAAAGCATTCAAGTAGGACACCATCTCAAAAACACAGAGAAGAAAACACATGAGTTAAAGATATCTATACATGACATGGATGAGAAATTCTGTGGGAGATAGAGATATTAAAAATTTCAAACCAAAATATTGGAAATGAAGAATTCAATATGACAAATTAAAAATATAGTGGGAAGCCTTATCAACAGACTTGGGCAGGCAGAAGAAAGAATATCTGGGATAGAAGGCAAATCCTTGGAAATATCTCAGTCAGACAAAACAAAAGCAGAAAAAAAATAGAAAAAATAGTGTTCAAGATTTATGGGATATTATCAACTGAACAAACATACATGTCTTAGGAGTTTCTGAAGGTGTTAAAATAGAGAATGTATTATAAGAACTATTCAGTGAAATAATAGCAGAAAAATTCCCTAATTTGGAGGAAGAGAGGAACATGAAAGTACAGGAAGCACATAGAATTCCTAATAGACATGATCAGAAAAGATCTTCATCATAATACATTATAGTCAAACTTTCAAAAATAAAACATAAAGAAAAGATCATAAAATGTGCATAAGAGAAACATCAGATTACCTTCAAATGCTCTCCAATTGGACTAACATCTGGTTTCTCAACAGTAACCCTACAGACTAGGAGAGAATATAGTCCAAATCATAAAAGAAAAGAAAAAAACCTGTCAACCCAGAATACTATTCCCAGCAAAGCTCTCATTTATAAATTAAAGTGAAATAAAGTCCTACCAAAATAAAGTGAAATTGAAAGAATTTGTCACTGCTTATTCAATCTTACAAATGATACTTAAGGATGTGCTGCACGCACAGAGAATGATAGTCCTCATGAAAGAAAGTGAAGGGAGAAAATTTCCTAGTAAATCCAAAACAAACAATAGGAATATTTATGGAAAAATGGCAGGATGAAGCTGTTACATATCAATGATTATCTTGTATGTATATACCCTACATACTCCAATAAGAAGATATATACTAGCTGAAGGAATTGAAAGCAAGACCAGTCTATTTGCTGCATGCAAGAAACACAGTTATCCAACAAAGACACACAGACCGAAAATGAAAGTATGGAAAAAATATTCAATGCTAATGGAAAGCACAAAAGAGCAGGGGTAGTTATCCTAATATCAGATAAAATAGACTTTAGCACAAAAACTGTTACAAGAGATAAAGAAGGGCGTTAAGTAATGATTAAGAGCTCAATTCAACAGAAAGATGTCACTCTAGTAAATATATGTGCACCCAATGCTAGGGCACCTATTTAAGGCAAATGTTAATGGATCTAAAGGGAGACATAGGCTCCCATATAATAATAATGGGAGACTTCAACATCCCACTTTCATCAATGGACAGCTCAAGTAATTAAAATTCAACAAAGAAAGAACAGAGCTAGTCTACATTATGGATCAAATGGACCTAATTGATATCTATAGAACATTTTATTCCACAGCTTAAGAATACACATTATTTTCATCAGTGCATGCAACTTTCTCTAGTATAGACCATATTCTAGGCTATAAAGCAAATCTCAACAAATTCAAGAACATTAGAATCATACCATGAATCTTTTCTGACCACAATGGAATGAAGCTGTAAATTAACAACTCTGTAAAATATTCAAACAATGGAAACTGAACAATGAATAATGAATCTTAGAAAAAATCAGAAGTGAAATAAAAAAAATTCTAGAAATGAATGAAGATAACAACACAACATACCAAAACTTATGGGATACTGCAAAAGCAGTGTTAAGAGGAAAGTTAATAGCATTCAGTGCCTATATCAAGCAATTGGAAACTATAAAATTATTACAATGCATCTCAAGGATCTAGAAAAACAAGAACAAATCAAACAGAATATTAGTAGGAGGAAAGAAATAATTAAAATTAGAGAAGAAATAAATAAGATTGAAAGCAAAACTTATACAAAGGATCAGGAAAATGAAGAGCTGATTTTTTAAAAAAGATAAACAAAATTGATACAATCTTGGCCTAAATAATCAAAAGAAAAATTGGAGAAGACCCAAATTAATAAAATCAGAGATGAAAAAGGAGGTGTTACAATGGATACCACAGAGAGAAAAAGAATCACCAGGAATTATTGCAAACAGCTATATGCCAACAAATTGGAATACCTAGAAGAAATGCATAGATTTCTGGACACATACAATCTACCAAATTTGAATCATGAAGACATAGAACAGCTAAATAGACCAATAACCAAGATGGAGATTGAATCAGTAATGAAGACCTTCCCAAAAAAGAAAAGCCAAGAACTGGATGGCTTCACAGCTGAATGCTACCAAGTTTTTAAATAAAAACTATTCCCAATTCTTCTCAAACCATTTAAGACAATTGAAAAAGAAGTAATCCCTCCAAACTCTTTGAGGCCAGCATCATCCTAATTTCAAGAATAGAAAAACTTCCCACAAAGAAAGAAAATTATAAACCAATATCTCTGATGAAAAAGGTGCAAAAATCAACAACAAAATACTAGCTGATCAAATCCAACAGCACATCAGAAAGATATGCCCGGACCTAGTGGGGTTTCTCGTTGGGATGCAGGGATGTTTCAATACAAATCAATGAATGTGATATATCACATAAACAAATTGAATAATAAAAACCATATGATTATCTCAATAGATGCATAGACAGTGTTTGATAAAATATAATATCCTTTCATGATAAAAACTTTAAGCAAATTTGATATAGAAGGAACATACCTCAACACAATCAAGGCAATACATGACAAACCAACAACCAGCATTATATAGAATGGGGAAAAGCTGGAAGCATTTCAATTAATATCTGGGACCAGACAAGGATATCAACACTCACCATTACTGTTCAATGTAGTTTTGGAAGCTTTAGCCAGAGCCATATATCAAGAAAAAGAAGTCAAAGTTATACAAATGAGAAAAGAGGAAGATAAATTATCCCAGTTTGCAGATGATACACTCAGATATGTAGTAGAACCAAAAGACTTCACTAAGAGATTATTAGAACTCATAAGAAAATTTGGCAACCTACAGGATTTAAAATAAACATGCCAAAATCCGCAACCTTTTATATATACAAACAATGCTATGGCTAAGAAAGAACTTGTAAGATTAGTCTCATTCACAATAGTGACAAAAACATTTAAATACCTCAAGATAAATTTAAGCAAGGATGTGCAAGATTTCTACAATGAAAATTATACAATATTAAAGAAAGGAATAGAAAAAGATATGGAAAAATCTTCCACGTTCATGGACTGGAAGAATTAATACCATCAAAACAGTCATACTACCCAAAGCAATTTACAGATTCAATGCAATGCCTATCAAGATACCAATGACATTCTTCTCAGATCTGGAAAAAATAACCCAAAAATTCATATGGATTCAGAAGAGACCCCAGGTACCTACAGCAATTCTAAACAATAAGAATAAAGCTAGAGGCATTGCAATGCCTGACTTCAAGACACATTAAAGGGGCCGGCGCCGCGGCTCACTAGGCTAATCCTCCGCCTTGCGGCGCCAGCACACCAGGTTCTAGACTCAGTCAGGGCGCCGGATTCTGTCCCGGTTACCCTCTTCCAGGCCAGCTCTCTGCTGTGGCCAGGGAGTGCAGTGGAGGATGGCCCAAGTGCTTGAGCCCTGCACCCCATGGGAGACCAGGAGAAGTACCTGGCTCCTGCCATCGGATCAGCGCAGTGTGCCGGCTGCAGCACGCCAGCTGTGGCAGCCATTGGAGGGTGAACCAATGGCAAAGGAAGACCTTTCTCTGTCTCTCTCACTGTCCACTCTGCCTGTCAAAAAAAAAAAAAAAAGACACATTAAAGGACGTTTATAATCAAAAAAGTTTGGTACTAGTGCAAGAATAGACACTTAAACCAGTGTAACAGACTGAAGCCCCTAGAAATTAACCTATGCATCTAAAGTCAACTAATTTTTAACAAACAAGCCAACTTTAATCCCTGGAGAAAGTACAGTCTCTTCAACAGGTGGTGTTGGGAAAGCTGGATCTACGTGTGCGGAAGTAAGAAACAAGACACCTATAATTCACCTTATACAAAACAGCTCACAGTGGATCTGTGATCTGAATGTAAGGCTTGAAACCATCAAATTACAATAGGAAAACAAAGGGGAATCTCTGCAAGACATAGGCATAGGCAATACTTCTTGGTTAAGACCCCAGAAGTTTAAGCAATGAAAACAAAAACAGATAAAAGGGATTTCATCAAGCTAAGAAGCTTCTGTACTGAAAAGGAAATGCTCAGAAAAGTAAAAGGACAGCCAGCAGAATGGGAGAAAATATTTACAAACTATACATCTGATAAAGAATTGATACCCAGACTATTTATGGATCTCAAGAAACTCAATAATAATGAAACAGGCAATCCAGTGAGGAACTGGATAAGAATATGAACAGGCATTTTTCAAAGGATGAAATAAATACAAAAGGCCAGCATACACATGAGAAAATGCTCATAATCATTAGCCATCAGGGAATTCCAAATGAAAACCAAAATCAGGTTTTCCTTCACCCCAGTTAGCATGGCTATCATTGAAAAATCATGAAATAACCAATGTGGGTGAGGATGTGGGAATGTAAGCTTATGGCAGACAGTATGAAAATTCCTCAGAGATCTGAAAATAGATCTGCCATCTGACTCAGCCATTCCACTCCTGGGAATTTACCCAAAGGAATTTAAATCAACATATGAAAGAGTTACCTGTACCCCCATGTTCATTGCAGCTCGATTTACAATAGCTAAGATATGGAATCAATCCAGATGTACATCAGCTAATGACTGGGTAAAGAAATTGTGGTACATATATGTTATGGAATATTACTCAGTCATAAAAACAAATAAAATTCTGTATTTCACAACAAAATGGAAGCAAATGGAGACCATTATTCTTAATGACATAACTCAGTCACAAAAAAATAAATATCCTGTTTTCCCTGATCTGTGGTAACTAACATACAGAGTACAAAAAATGTAATGAGGCCAACAACTGTGAAGGGGTGACGACAGTAAGATTGGTTATGTTGCACTCTGATGCAATCCCAGCTGATCAAATGGAGAGCTCTGAAATTGGGACCCCTGGAAGGCAGCTCCTGGGAGGCAAAGATGATGGATAAAGTAGTTAGGTTTGTCCCACCCATGTGGTAGACCTGGATTGAGTTCTGTACTCCTGGCTTTGATTTGACTCAGTCGTGGCTATTACAGGCATTTTGTGAGTGAACCAGCAGGTGGAAGCATACTCTCTCTGTCTCTCTTTGTCTCCCTCTCTGTTTCTGTCTATTGAATTAAAATAAAATGTAGCAACTTATTATGGCTTGTAATACTGTTTACTAAGATTCTTTTCCTCTTAATTAATGATTAGGTAATGAGATGGATGAAAAAGAATGTGATATAGTAATATGTTTTTTTAAAAAAGATTTATTTATTTATTTGGAAGTCAGAGTTACACAGAGAGAGGAGAGACAGAGAGAGAGAGAGAGAGAGAGAGAGAGAGAGGTCTTCCATTCAATGTTTCACTCCACAATTGGCAGCAACGACCAGAGCGGTGCCAAGTCAAATCCAGGAGCCAAGAGCTTCCTCTGGGTCTCCCACATGGGTGCAGGGGCCCAAGGACTTGGGCCATCTTGTACCACTTTCCCAGTCCATAGCAGAGAGCTGGATGAGAAGTAGAGCAGCCGGGTCTTGAAACGGCGCCCAAATGGGATGCCGGCACTGCAGGCCAGGGCGTTATCCACTGCGCCACAGCGCCAGCCCCTAGTAAGGTGCCTGTACAGGTGATCAATGTACTATTCCATCTTCTGCAGAGTTGAAAATTTTCGTAAGTCTGTTGGGAAAAATATCCTTATTTTCATAAGATTCACTGTGTGTTTATAAAAATATTGAACTGAGCTGGATCTTTAGTAAAATAAGTGGCAGAGAGTTCATATAAGCCCCATATTTTCATAGAACCTTGTGATGAATTAAGGGCACCTCTGGTTGCATAAAACGGTAACCTGAGATTCTATGAGTCGTTCATCTTTGGAATGGAAGATGAAGGGGCATCTGGTAGTAGTGGCAGTTATTTTATGGAAGGAGACAGCAAAAAGAGATATCTTCTGTTGAGAATGAGAATCCCAAGTCTCAATTAAAATATATAAAGAGGTTAGGGATAATTGGTTCTTGCTTGCTCCTTTTTTTTTAAACTTTTATTTAGTAAATATAAATTTCTAAAGAACAGTTTATGGATTACCATGGCTTCCCCCCCATAACTTCCCTCCCACTCGCACCCCTCCCATCTCCCGCTCCCTCTGCCATTCCATTCACATCAAGACTCATTTTCAATTTTCTTTATATACAGAAGATCGATTTAGTATATATTAAGTAAAGATTTCATCAGTTTGCACCCACACAGAACATAAAGTGTAAAATACTGTTTCAGTACTAATTGTTGTCCAATGTGAATTAATGCTTGCTCCTTTTAAAGGCAAGAAAAGAGAAGAGGCAGTTGAAGAAACTTGTCAACAATCACAAAGCTAGTTTGCATCTGAATAAGACTTTATTTCTCCTGGAAAGACCACTTCCCACACCCCTACTTCCTCCCAACTGCACACAATCAAAGATCTAATGGCCAAAAGCTTGCATAAATTCTGTTTGTTGTGCAGTAACGAATTCACCAGGTGCCATGTGGAGAGTCCCTGTTTGAAATATCATTCCAATGACCTGTCATAATTACTTAAATCATTAGAAATTTTCTAGGAATCAAAAGCCTAACAAATATCTGTTAAGTGGGTTAGGCAGTGACTAGGCAAAAGATGGAATAAATTACTTACTAAGCTATTATCATTCCTCAGCCAAATTGATTACCACATTAACTAATCAGCCTTTGAAATGAGAGGAAACTGGGCTGGCATTGTGGCACAGTGGGTTAAACCACTGCCTGTAATACCTGCTTCCCTTATCAGAGTGCTGGTTTGAATCCCTGGTGCTCTGTTTTCCAGTCCAGCTCCTGATGACCCAAGTACTTGGGTCCCTTCCACCCATGTTGGAAACCCAGATCGAGTCCCAGACTCCTGGCTTAGTCATGTTTGTTGCAGCCACATGGGTAGTAAGCCAGTGGATAGATCTCCCTGTCCTCATCTCCTCTTCCCTTCCCCCTACTTTATCCCTCTCCCTCTCCTTCTCCTTCTCTCTTGTCTATCTGCCTTTCAAACAAATAAGTCTTTTAAAAAAAAAATAATAAATGAGGGGAATGGGCCCAGGGACATGAAAGTTTTGATAAGGAAGAGGAAATGAAGTAGGGTTTATCGAAAGCTTGGCATGCTGCCTGAGAGAGATGCTAATGAAAGACTCCGGGAAGTATGAGCAGGAGTGGTGGGGGAATGGCGAGGATGGGAGAATGTTAACAAGACCTCTGTGGCCAAAGACAAGAATATGTAAGAGGACTTTCTTTATATGTTTATTCTCTAGAAATCTCACCATGTCCAAGGGTTGTCATTATGTTGGGAGTGCACAGAAAATTGGGAGCCTCTTATGGGAATTGGTGTGGAGAATGCCTGATGTTCTCAGAGAATGATGTTTTTATTTTTTTTTATTTATTTTCATTTTACGTGAGAGAGAGTGCTAGAAGCAGTAACTTGACTGCTGCACCAAATGCCCAGCCCACAAAAGCAGAATTTGGTGTAGAGTCAAGCTCTAGAATAAGTTTCTTTCTTCAGTTGTTAATTTTAATTAATAATTTATAATTATAAATCGCCAAGTGGTTTATTTGGTTTTGTTTGTGTTTGGTTTTGCCATTGCCTTAGATTAGTGGTCTTCAAGCTTGTTTTCCATTGTGAAGTCCTTTATTTGCATGTAAGTTCTTCATGGAAGGGATACAATTGTGGTGGTCCTTTTTGGAGTAGAACAAGAAGAGATTGGAGGACTTAATTAAAGCGCCCTATCCCAACCATGGTCCTTCCTAAGAATACTGAGGAGCCCAGGAACTCCAAAGAGCACTGTTAGAAAAGCAGTGTCTTAGAGAAAAAGGGAACACATCAAGGTCATCCGAGACCAGAGGGGAAGCAACCACAGTGTGTCTGCTTTAAAAACCTTGAGCTCTTCCAGGCATGGAAATGTTGTTTGTTAGACTCCCCCTTTTCTTTCACTGCAGGTGGGGATATAACTGATAAGCTTGAATAGGTTTTGTTTCCTACCAAAACAAGGCCAAACTGATATTGAAAACGTATTCCAGTAAATCCCAGTGTCTATTCTGATGTGGGAATAAACATTCCTTGCATCACAGAGGTACAAAAACATGTTTACACCCCTCTCAGATAATTGATCTCAGAGCCTCATTTCTGCCTTCTCAGAGGTGGCTGTATTGATGTGATTTTCAGTGGATGACTCATGTTAGAACTTCCACATCACGTGATGTCACGTCTGTGCCCTCCTCCACCCTGTCTTTTTGCCGTTCACATCCTGTCTCATTTTGAAAACACATTAGTCGATTTTCTACTTCATTTTGTGGGAATCTGTACCAGCTTAAACACTGCTTATAATACCTCCTTGCTGTTGTCCTTCACAACTACTTACTTGAAGGAACCAAGTCTTGTCTTGTACTTTCATCGCTTATTGGACTGATAGATTCTTGGTGCGGTAAATCAATAGCTGATTTTGTGTGTTACTGTTGAATTATTAATGAAATGTCTGCAGCATGCCTCACATTGTCAAATTGTTCACCCCCACCTTGAAGTTGCACCAACTTCCTCAAGTGCAGCTCTTGTAGGTCCCCTTGAGCTTCATCACATCATGTAGATAATTCCCCTATGAATGGAAAGAGAGGTGGTGAGGAGAGAAGGGGAGAGTGAGGTGGAGTCTGGCTCTAGGTTGCACGTATGGCATGTGTATAAACATGTTTATAAAAGACAGTGTTTATAAATATTTCTCATTACCTCAGAGGCCAAGAGTATTAGTTCAGAGAGCATTCCTGAGAAGATTTTATTTGTCAGTGAAGTAAGAGCTGTTTTCTTAGTAGCAGAATTCAATTCCAGAGTTTTAACAGAAAAATGTTTCCACTAATTGAAATACAGTTGGAAGAGGTAATAACTTAATGAGCAGTTACATCGTCTGCTCAGAGAAAGTATTGAAGAATGGAAATCCATGGTTGTGTAAGATGGAAAATCTAACTGATATATTGGATTGAAATGCAATTCAAGAAGCCTTACATCTCTTGAAAAATGTTGCTGGTACCGTGATAGCCAAAGAATATTTAGCATGGCATGGAGTGCTCAGTGGTGTGTAAGTATTTGATCCACTTGAGTTTTGTTTTTTAAGAGTAACTTTCAGATATGCTACTGCCATATGTTGTAGACTTTTGTTACTTGGGGATACCTCATATTAAAACCAAATCAAAATAATAATACACTTAATTCCTATTAGGAAATAATCCATTATTTCACATGTGCAGCCTTAATAGAAATATAAGCCTTGATGTCTTGTCTCTCCCTCACCAAAGTGTATATCCATGAACACAACATGGCAATTTGACTTTCTCTTGACATTTAATTTTCACCAGAGTAGTAAAAAAGCAGAGCAAAATGTTTGGAAGTGATTCATTCTAATGGCAATACTAGCACGGCTGTTTTCATGGCTTCAGTACATATCTACAAATCCGTTTACATTCTTCCTTTCAAAAGATGGAACCTCATTTCTTTCTCTTTGAATTTGGCCCAGACTAATGACTTGCCTATAAGGAATAGAATGTATAATTTCCATTCAACCTTCAAAGGTAGGCCATGTAAATGATCCTATTTCTATATGGCTTCCATTCTCTCTCTCTCTCTCTCTCTCTCTCTCTCTCTCTCTCTCTCTCTCCCCTATCCCTCCTTCTCTCCCTCCCTCTCATTTCTATCTTTATCCTCTCTTCAGTGGGAGTGATCCAGCTTGATGTGGGAACACTCAAGCAGACCTGGAAAAGTCCAATGTTAAGAAACCAGAGACTCTTGCTAAAAGCCAGCACCACCTTGACACCCATGTGCGTGAACCACCTTGGAAGTGGATCTTGTAGCCTGGTTAAATCCTCAAATGACTGTAGCCATGGCCAACATTTTACCAGTGACCTCATAAGAGATCCTGAACTAATAATGAGCCAAACTATTCCCAAGTTATTAACCCTTGAAGCTGGGATATAACTGTTTATGACTGTTTAGGCTACTAACTGTGGGGGGTGATCTGTCAAAAGCAATTGATGACCAATCCATGCTACCAAGATTTTCTGTGGCTCTTTGACTTCCTTTTGCTTCTTCTGTCTCCTTGGATCTCCCCTTTGAATCTATAAGCCAACTTCCCCCAATTCATTTTTCTTAAGTCAGCTTCAATTGTGTTTCAATAAAGAAGCAACTTTATAACAGTGGAAATCATTATTAATTTCAACCAAAATGTGGCTTTGTTTTTGTCTATTTGCTTGTTTCTTCAGTCTGAAATATTTAAACACAGTATCTTGGTCTCCTGTGGATTTTATTTTATTTTTTAAAATTAGAGTTTTGTATACCTGCACATTTCAAATGTACACAAATTAAAGATTGCACTTCATTTACTGGCATTGTACACATCCAGTGTGATCCACCACTGATACATATGTCTCTTGATGAATATTCTTTATCACATATCATTTGTAAAGATTTATGTGATCATCTGCTATAAGGAATGTGAGTCTAAGTTGTAAAATGAAACTAAATGTTTGGTAATTAAAAAATATATTCTTTGTAGATTTAATTGTTGAATGGTTATGTTGATTTACCCCACATAATGAATAATTCAGATTTATGGCTTTGTATAGTTTGACTTTTAGCATGTTGCCCTTGTAAGTATGTGATGCTATTTTTTCTTCTTTATCTGTTTGTACAGATTTGCAAAATATTCAGATACAGAGGAAATCCACGTATTATGAAAACACATGAAATTATTCTCAATCAAATTAATTTGTTTAATATGTTAAAACAGCAGTCTGAAAGAAGAACTTTGGCTGAGAAAGTCTAATATAATAGAATTTTTGTTTACTATGTTAATACTATCAAATATTTAATGTACTAGTAAGATAGATGTCTACTCTTAAAAATCTACAAATAGGTTTTTTTTTAAGGAAAGCATACTCAGTGTGAGTTAAGAAAGTCAAAACCAAATGTCTTGACTACTCCCTTCCTTCTAAAATGTGTGTATTTCCCTCTGATTTGAGTGTTCTTATCAGTGATGATGTCTTCCAGTAAGTGTCCAGGCTGGTATAATGAAGGCACAATGGAAGATAAAGACAGAAATAAATGGGCATGTTGGTATTTTTCACACTTTATAGTCTGGTAATGAGGTGATGTGTTGGTTAGTTTGATAGACCAATGTAAGGTCTTGGTAAACTGATTGAAGACTGATTTCATTTATCAGATTACAAATGAATTTAAAATTACAGCATACGGAAGAAATAAAAGAATATATGTTAAGATATATTCTGAAATATATGCCCTATTTTTTTTTTTTTTTTGACAGGCAGAGTGGACAGTGAGAGAGAGAGACAGAGAGAAAGGTCTTCCTTTGCCGTTGGTTCACCCTCCAATGGCCGCCACCGCAGCATCGAGCTGATCCGATGGCAGGAGCCAGGTACTTCTCCTGGTCTCCCATGGGGTGCAGGGCCCAAGTACTTGGCCCATCCTCCACTGCACTCCCTGGCCACAGCAGAGAGCCGGCCTGGAAGAGGGGCAACCAGGACAGAATCCGGCACCCCTACCGGGACTAGAACCCGGTGTGCTGGCGCTGCAAGGCAGAGGATTAGCCTGGTGAGCTGCGGCACCGGCCACCCTAATTTTAATATACTTATTTTCAAGTACCAAAGCAAAATAAAACAAATGTCATAATTCTGATTCTAACATTGATTTCAAGAGAATTAACAGAATGTAAGTTTTAATTGAGATTTAAGTAGTCATAGACAGAGAAAAATGTTCCATAGCAGTGGTTTCTTTGGAGACTGAGTATTAAAGGGGTGTTCACCAGGGATCCCCAGGATAGAAATGCCATGTGACAGAACAACCTTGCTTATCACACCTGTCTTTCCATGTTGGCTTTCTATAAAGGATTTCAATTAAAGAAACAATGCTTTGAGAGGAAAACTGAGAAGCCAAGAACACTGATGATTATTTTAGAAAATGTGTGTACATGTAGAAGCAAATCAAAATTCCAACTTGTGTTTGTTATTCTTTTTTAAAAAAACTTTATTTTCATTTTATTTGAAAGGCAGAGGGACAGAGAGACAGAGGGAAAGACAGAGACAGCTTTTCATCCCATCGGTTCACTCCCCAAATGTCTGCAACTGCTATGGCTGGGTAAAGCAGAGCCAGGAACCATAATCAAGCTGGGTCTCCCATGCAGATATCAGGGAGGCAGTGTTAGCACCTGCCACCTCCCAGGCCCCAGGGTATGCATTAACAGAAGTTGGCTTGGAAACAGAGGAGCTAGGATTCAACCAAGGACTTTGATATAGGATGTGGGTGTCCCAAGTATCATAACCAGTGTGCCAAATGCCCACTCCTCCTGTTTATATTATTCTATAAGTTAAATGTGGGTGGATAATGGACTACTAAAGGCCCTCTCTCCAAACTGTTTGCAATGTATGTGGTTTTGAATACCCTGAAGTAGGTTTAGGTACGAACACAATTTGCCATTTTCCAATGCTCACCTATCTTTAAATGCATGTATGTAGCATACTTTTAAAAAATTATATTTATAATTGCATAAAATATGCAAAAATTTAAAATCTATTTGACCTTACCTTTTTGATTTTGGTGCTTTGACTTTTAAAATTTTTATTTAAAAATTAATTTAGTTGCTCATATTTATGGGGTACAATGTGATAATTTAATAATGCAGTCATTGGTGATGATCAAATCATTAGCTAGTATTTCCATCTCCTTAAACCTCTATTTAATTTTTTGATTGAAACTTAAAAACATATTTATAGACAGAGTGTGATGTTTCAGTAAATGCATACATGATATACTAATCAAATCAGAGCAATTAATGTTTTCCTCTCCTTGTCATTGCTTTATGATTGGAGACTTTGAGATCCTCTCTTCTATTTGTTTATAAAATGCATAATAGATTATTTTGAATTATAGTCACCCCACTATGCTGTAGAGAAGTAGAATTACTAGAACTCATTCCTCCTATATGTGTGTTGGTGTTAGGTAGGAAGTTAGATATGATCTTGTGTGTGTGTGACGAAGGCCTAAAGAGAAGATGTCTATGTCCAGCATCTGCATCTGCATCTGCATCTCAAAGTCATCCCGATAACTTTTCAGGGGCAGCCCAGTATCTGCATCCTGCCCTGCCCCCTCCTACCCGATAACCTGCCAGGTGGAGGTCCCTGCCCCTTCTGCCTGAGAACCTTCCAGAAGCAGCCCAGTATCTGCATTTCAAACACCCTTCTCTAGAGGGTCCTGCTCACCCTTCCTCTAAACTCAGGATGGCACCAGCCAGGCTTCCTCCTGTCTGATACCTTCAGGACAAAACTCAGATAGGAGCTTCTTAATATTTACATCCATAAAATCCTTTGTTTCAGGAGGAGATGTGTGAAGACAAAGACCCATCTCCTTAAAAACCCCCAGCCTCAACCGGACTTCGAGCTCAGCTCTCTGCCTCTCTGCTGAGCCACCCACCTGGCCTGCCCAGGTGTAATCTCTCCACTCAACCAAGTAACCTCACTCCTCCCCTACTCCAATCCCAGTGACTGGGCACTCTCTGTCAGGTCCTGTCTGGAGAGGTGCCCATCCACTCTTATGGAAGTCCTTTTCCCTAACAAACTTTGTTACTTTACTTTCCACTACTCTGTCTCATGCCTGAATTCTTTCTTGCACGAAGACAAGAACCCTTCCATTCACCAGTAACATTGGTACTATGATTTTCCTAAATGATTTTCTCCTCTCAGAGGTAAGAACAAGATACCCCAAAATACGGCAACTTGGCAAACTGACTACTTGGAACTGAAGGGTAGAAGCACATCAGAAGCAAGGTCTTTTCACCGTCTTCCTCTCCTAATCCTTTTCCCAGCATGTCATGAAAACCAAAATTTCTCTCTCCCAAAGCCAGCCATCAAGCCTAGGAAGGTCTCTAACCTCCTCCCTTCCCCCAAGTGTCCTCATGTGGCAAGTGCCTTACTCCATACCCAGGAGGAAGGAATGTCTTACAAAGAGTCTGAACACACACACACACACACACCATGCTCCTGAGGTCCTTTTAATGTCCCTCAATTCTCTTCTCAGTTTATCACCATTAGATCTCATCCTTTTTATCCACTGGTGTTTTTCCACCACTCTGTTCTTCTTTTATCAGATTTAGCATGAAAACACAATTTTCCCCAGGTCTTCAAAGATTCATTCTGAACGCTCCCAAGATACACACACACAAAATTGGTAAACCAATTTGCTATGCTTTTCTCTTACTACTCTGTCTTTTGTTACAGGAGTGTTGGCAATGACCTTGTGATGGGTGGGGAAGAGGTTTGATTTTTTTCTTCCCTTTACTTCCATGAAGTTAAAAGAAAAATGAGAAATACTTCAGCTATACCTCTGCAATTTTTATCAATGCTCACTCAAGAGATTTTGATATCTATCCATGTTTTACAGTCTGCACAGCTAATATTGTACCACTTCATGTAAAATGTGAAAACCTTACAGCACATAGTTTCTCTTAGGTCTGCCCTTTGTGAAATTGTGTTTGTGCATCTACAACTATAAGTCTCATATCCTCTGTTATAAATTTACCTCCAATAATATTTTAAAAGACTTTTTGAAGGTTTTTATTTAATGAGTACAAATTTCATATGTACAGCTTTTATGGATATAGTGTTTCTTGCCCCCATTCCTGCCCTCCCACCCCACTCCCATCCCCCCTCCCACTCTCTCTCCCATTCCATTTTCCATTAAGATTCATTTTAATTGACTTTATGCATACAGGCTGAGTACATAAAGAGAAAGAGAAAGAGAGAGAGAGAGAGAGAGAGAGCAAGCTTTCATCCAGTAGGTCACTCCTCAAATGGCCACAACTGCTAGGGTTGGGCTGGTCTGAAGCCAGGAGCCAGGAGCTTCTTCCAGGTCTCCCACGTGGGTGCAGGGGCCCAGGGACTTGGACCATCTCTCGCTGCTTTCTCAGGTGCATTAGCAGAGAGCTGGACTGGAAGTGAAGCAGCTGAGACTTGAACTGGTTCCCATATGGGATACCAACGCCACAGGCGGCGGCTTCACCTGCTAGCCACAGTGCCAGCCACAATCAAATGTGTTTAAGGGAAGAAAAGGAGAAAAATTATAGTGCTTAAATTTGCTCACATATTTAACATTTCCGTTCTTTTCTGTCAGTTTGAGTTTCTATTTATTGCATTTTTTTTTCAGCACAAAGAGCTTCTTTTAGCATATCTCCCAGTGCTAGTCTATTGCTGCTGAATTCTTTATGTTTTCATTTATCTGAAAATACTTCTGTCTCACCTTCATGTTTGAGGAATTTTCATCTAGATAAAGAATTTTGAGGGGCTGGTGCTGTGGCATAGTGGGTAAAGCCACTGCCAGCTTTATATAGGAAATCTAGATTACGTTGTCTTCCTTAGACAATGTTGAATTTTTTGACAGCTGATAACTAAATCACTAGTTAATACTTTTGTTCTGGCTGGTGCCGCGGCTCACTAGGCTAATCCTCCGCCTTGCGGCGCCGGCACATCGGGTTCTAGTCCCGGTCGGGGCGCCAGATTCTGTCCCAGTTGCCCCTCTTCCAGGCCAGCTCTCTGCTGTGGCCACGGAGTGCAGTGGAGGATGGCCCAAGTATTTGGGCCCTGCACCCATGGGAGATCAGGATAAGTACCTGGCTCCTGCCTTCGGATCAGTGCGGTGTGCTGGCCACAGCGCGCCGGCCGTGGCGGCCATTGGAGGGTGAACCAACGGCAAAGGAAGACCTTTCTCTCTGTCTCTCTCTCTCACTGTCCACTCTGCCTGTCAAAAAAAAATTCTTTTGTTCTTCCCAGGTATGCATTTATGTTTCATTACAGCTTTATTTGTATTTAGTGTTTGGTGTTCAACTTCATCCTAGGGTGTGCCCTTGCACTAGAGCCTAGTCCTTATGCTTCAGGTGTGATTTTTGTGAATCTCAATTGAATGACAAGCAAAGTCTCTTTACTTTGCCTGAGCTAAGAAGCCAATGAATTCCAGCACTGCATGCCCTCTGCTGTTACTTTTCAGCACTCAGCCCTGAATAACACAATTTGTGCTAGACTTTGTGGAGCTTCTCTGCACATAAGCAGTCCAAAACCTGGCCAAGGACGTACAGTCAGTCTCCACAGATACTGCTGAGTTCTGCTCCAGTGGAGAGTCACATACAGTAGCAGTTCCTCTGTCATAGTTGAAGGTGGAAGTCACTTCCAAGTGGATTTTTTAAACCAGTTTTCTGTAATGTTTCTGTACTTTCTTAGCAGTAACATCAGCCAGTGAGTTTCTAAACTAATCCTCCAAAGAAATGAACAAAAACTCAAAAAGCCACATTCACCAAACATATGCCATATACATTATCAAAACAGAGAACTCTCTTGATCTTTCTGTATAACATGGATTAACTCCATTTTAATAGGACCAGATTGGCACAATTGTGCTTCAGAATCTGATTAATGCCATTACTTTTGTATGCATAAATGGAAATATGATAACTATATACTTACGTGCTATATTAGGCATTGTTTTGTTTTAATGGCTTTGTATTTATTTATTTTTATTTGAAAGAAACAGAGAGACATAAGAAGGGAGAAAGAGAGAGATCAATCTTCCATCTGTTGGTTCACTCCTCAAATTCCAACAGTCGGGGCTGGGCCAGGCCAAAGCCCAGAGCCTGGAAATTCATCCAGGTATCCCACATGGGTGGCAGGGACTCCAATACTTCAACTATAATCTGATTCTTCCCAGGATACATTAACAGGAAGTTGGGTTGGAGAAAGGGTAGCCAGAACTTGAACCAGCACTCCAATATGGGATGTGGAAGTCACAAGATGTGGCTTAACTGCTGAACCACAATGGCTGTCCCTAGCATTATATTTTAAAATACTCTACCTTTATTTAGGGGATAAGAGGAGCACTATTATTTTGAATTCACCTCTGTACAGAGTTTAGAAATTATATCCAATTCAGATAGAGACTTTGTGTCTTAATGACAGGGTTCAACTAACCACACCAATTTCCACTAGGAACTTTACTTCAGTGGAAAGAAACTAAAGAAATGCCTTTGCCATTAATGTTTCTGTGTTTATATAATATAATAACAATCTAAAATTTTAAAACTCTCCTGAAGATAGAATGTCTCATCTCAGATACTTTTAACTAAACTTAAGCCGGAGTAACACTTGAAGAGTTTTGAAAGTATTTACAACATTGTTTACAGATTGCAGCTAAGAGCTTTGCACAATCCATCTTGCAGATTTAGACACATTAATGAATTTAAGTGTATTAATTTTCCTCTAGCATTTAAAATTTATTATTGGCTTGGTTTGGTGGGGAAGAGTTAAAAGGTTTTTAAGGTCTGAGTGAAATGCTTTTTAAGCGCATTGAGAATGATGAGTTATATTCATTTTAACATCACCGTGTCCTTATAAAGGCTCTGTGCTGTCGATGTTAAAGTTTTTAAATCAGAATTTCTTTTGATAAATGCCACATTGAAAGAAAAGGCCAGAACAGGCATTTAACAAACCAGGAAACACATTAAGCCAATAAATTTCTGAAAAGTGCAATATTCTACAAGTTCTTATTAATAATGTGGGAACCACAAAATAAAACCGCAATGAGATATCATTACCTGTCCAACAGATTGGCAACATTTTTTTAAAATTTGAAAATGCCAAATATTGGCAAAGATGTGAAGCAAGCAAAAACTTTCATGTGAAATACTATGGTAAGTGTAAATTGCTACAATCACTTTGGAAAACAACCGGGTATTTTTTAGTAAATTTAAGTGTACATATACTCTGCAGCCTTGCAAACCCACTGACTGTGTATACTCTCAGGAAAGTGGTGTGTGCTAACATCTGGAACAGGACAGCCAGAGCAGCATTGTTGGCAATAGGCCAAGTCTAGGAACAGCTCTGGGAAGTTGTGTTGTGTTGTGCATTCAAATACTGTACTGAAAAGCAAGAAGATTGGCTGCAACCCCTTGAAAGAGTACTGGTGAATCTTTGACTGTCATACCAAGCGAAAGAAAGCAGTTTAAGATAGCACATAATATGCTAGTCATATAAACTTACAAAGAGTGAAAGCTAATGGCATTGCTTAGGGATGTATGTGTAAGTGGAGAACGACACAGAAGACAAAAGTAGTGAGTGCTATAGAAGTGAGCTGTGTAGAAATGTGTAACTGCTGTTTCGGAAGACTGTGGTTACTATGGAGGCAGGGATTGGACAGTGGTGTTCTGAGACTTTGTGGAGCTGATCATGTCTCATTTCTTGACCAGAGTTGTCGCTCCCCCTCTTCGTGGAGGAATGACACAGGACCCTGCGCTGTTCTTTTGTCTGCTCGGCCCTCCCCGGGTTTGCTGCTGGTTCTTCCCGGGTTGGCTACCATCCCTTCCACCTCCGTGGAAGGGCGGTTCCCCCTGGCCACTTTCCCCACTTCCGCAGGGGAGCAGCACACCGCCGGCCGGCTCTCTCGGGGGCTGCACAGGTGTTCCTTCAGATAGATGTTCCTCCTAGATGTTCCTGGTGCATGTTGTCTCTCTCCTCCTTTATAGTCCTCCTCTGCCAATCCCAACTCTGCTACCCACACGCCGAGTACGCTGCTCTCCTCCAATCAGGAGCAGGTCCTACAGTTTATTGGTTGAACTGGAGGCAGCTGTGTAGAAGCTGTTTCTCCCTTCTCAGCGCCATATTGTGGGAGAGCAGATGCATAGAATAAGTCTTAATTCCAGTAACTTAGTCTAGTCCGAGTTGCTCCCAGTTGTTCCCCACACAGAGTGATGTTTGCTTTCCAACAATTCATTATATTCTGCATTCATGTGTTGTCTCATTTTCTGTAAATGTACTATGTTTCATCATAAAAATGTTAAAGTATATCCAGAAGATTTGATAGAAATAATTAGAAACAGAAAAATAGGATGGAATGAATAAAAGTGCATTAAAATATATTACGATTCCTTTGTCTGTAAGTGACACAACCTAACTCAAGGTAATCAAAATGATAAATTGTATTATCTTATAAAAGAAGAAATGCGGACGCTCCAGGTTAGATGAATAGAGAGGCCAAAGAATTTCATCAAGTTTCCAGGCTCCTGTTCTCTTTTCACTCTGCGTTTTCCGTCATATCATCTTGCCCCATTTTTGTAACATATTTGCCACAAATGCAGATCAGCGTATCTCTCCCTTTATTGATGGGAAAAAAACTATTACTATGTGAGTGCATGTGCACACACACACTGTCTCACATACCCTCACACTTTTCCTCTTGACCCACTGGCTGAAGTCCCATCCATGTCCCCACGGCAGGAAAGACTTAGAGCAGTTCTGTTTGACCCTGTGTGAGGCTTGGCTTCCCACCTCCCCTGAAGCACAACTCTGGGAAGGAATGCAGACCCTAATAGAATGGAGGTTCTGTCAGCCCACACAATGCAACTATCTGCTATAAAGTAGAAACCAGTTTCCCCCAAAAGCCTGAGGCTTCAGGTGAAGGTGTACTTAAGAGTATAAATCAACATTACCAAAGGTGGCCAATACTCAGGCATTTCCGAGTGAACCCAGTTAATTTTAAAAACTTGGGATTCCATTAGGTAAATGCCATGCAACTCAACAATCAGGTTGTATCACAATCTCAATGCTAAAATAAAGAAGGAGGAAGCTCCACAGAATTTTAAAGGGAAATATTGTTTATGTCTAAGTCTATGTATGCCTATTTAGGCCATTCTTTCTAGCCAACAAAAAGACACCAGTAGACATACATGCTTAGACATACAATGTCACTACCTTCAGGAATCTCGAGGAAAATGAAAATTGACTGAGAAAGGAGTTCCTGGTTTTCTAGCAGTGAAGGAAAAAAATCAAACTAAGAACTGAAGAACTGGGAAGGAGTGGTATTTCAAGTGGCGTTGAGTTACAAAGTTTAAAATTTAGGCTCAGTGCTCTCCTTGTCCTATAAGTTCTCATAGTACTAATGAGAAAATACACATAAAATGTTTAGTATATTTACAGGAATGGGGAGTAACACCACAAATACCTGTTTTGTTTTTTTTTTAAGATTTTATTTATTTATTTATTTGACAGGTAGAGTTACAGACAGTGAGAGAGACAGAGAGAAAGGTCTTCCTTCCGTTGGTTCACTCCCCAAATGGCCGCAACAGCCGGAGCTATGCCGATCCGAAGCCAGGATCCAGGTGCTCTTCCTGGTCTCCCATGCAGGTACAGGGGCCCAAGCACTTGGGCCATCCTCCACTGCACTCCCGGGCCACAGCAGAAAGATGGATCAGAAGAGGAGCAGCCGGGACTAGAACTGGTGCCCATATGGGATGCCAGTGCTGCAGGCAGAGGATTAACCAAGTAAGCCACAGCGCCGGCCCCGGCAAATACCTGCTTTTAATAACTATTAAAATGTCGTGCTCCAATCTCGCAGTCATTTCTCCAAGAGGCCCCGGTTCTGTTTATTGAGTTGCTGGGTACATTCATTGCTTCTGGAATGTCTTTATGTCCACGCCCATTCAGTTGATAGAGCAAGAGAAGCACATGTACCTACAAACCAGTTTATCCTAATGTTGCCACAAATATTTCTTATGCAGCCATCTGCATATGTTTGTTAAGTTCAACAAAAGCTGACACTCTGTCTCCTCCTCCAACCATTGCTCATGGGTCATTCAAGCCTCCTCTCCTTGCTTCTCTGTCACCACTCACTCCAGCAGTGAGAAACTTGGCTCCCACAATCTGCCAGTCCTACATTTACTTAGCTGTTTAATTCCAGTGTGTATGTACAGCAGCACTGTATCTCATTAGCATGGGTTTTAAAGTTGACATGAGAGTTATAAATACTTCCTGGAAGAGCATGTATGAGTCCTAAAGTTATAATGATACCTTAGATCTCACATTTCTCTCTCTCTCTCTCTCTCTCTCTCTCTCTCTCTCTTTTTTTAATTTGGAGTACTTTGGGGGGAGAAAGGTGGTG
This sequence comes from Oryctolagus cuniculus, assembly GCF_051225735.1. Lineage (NCBI taxonomy): Eukaryota > Metazoa > Chordata > Mammalia > Lagomorpha > Leporidae > Oryctolagus > Oryctolagus cuniculus. Next base: position 160,804,633 of record NC_142870.1, read on the forward strand.
AAGGTATACAAAAATATTATATCTTGCAGGTAGTTCAATAGAGTCATTTAATTCTTGATAAAGATAATGAAATATAGGCTAACCTGTCTTTTAATGACACATAATAAAAATTATAACTTCTAGATCACTAGAGAGAAAGAGGAGACATGCACAATCCTTCTAGTGAGGAGTGGGAATATTAAAAATTAAAACATCTAATTCCAAAACTGTCCTTTGTCCTATACCAAATTAATACATAAAATTCCAACAAAAATTCCCAAGAGATTATTTCTTGACAGTCTACAAATATAATTTTAAAATTTGACTGAGTAAATGTTTAGTAATGGTGAGCATAAAGAAAACAAGTGCAAAATGCTTTGGAATAAGCCATTTATATAAAAAAAAAATACCACTTTCATCCATATGAGTTTACATGCTCCAGGAATCTGGCCCCAAAACCAGTGATCAGTGAGGACTGCGTCTTGTTCATCTTCATAATAATAGCTCTTAGTTCACAGTGAGCAGTCAGTAAACATTAAAGATGACCTTCCTTCACTTCTAATTTAAGAAGAGGTGAATTATTTAATTATAACTATGTAAAAATCAGGAGAATTGCCCTTGTGGATATACACATCACTGGACATTTGTGATGGAATCTAATTCCATTTTAAACTCCAAATAAAACACTAAAACAGAATTACTCCTGGGGTTCTTTAAATTAATGAATACCACAAGTGTATGTGTGTGTTGGCTTTTCAGAGCATTAAATACTTCTGAGGCTTGATTTGGTTGTAGACAGATGTCTGAGAAGCTGAAAAAGAGAGAGGGGGGAAAGAAGGGTAAAGATCTTTTGGGATTAAACATGGTCTTCTAAATAAGTTAAATCACCCCTAGTATTGTAACAGAAACCAGTTACAAAACTGATGTGAAATTTATAGAATTCTGATGAAGAGTTTCAGATATATCCTTTTGTGTTGATTGAAGTTGACCTAATTTCATCGTTTTCTGAAAAGCTAAAAAGGCTAGAAATAGGCTCCTTTTTTGTGCTATATGAATTTTTGGAAGTTTTACACACACATTTTAATGTGTGGTAACATCAGAAATTTGGAATATTATCTATATATTTTAATTGATTTTAATAGTCCTTATGTAAATAAAATATGAGTTTAACTTTGAAAAATCCCTATCCAAAACAACTATGCAATTGAGCTGAATTCAACAAGGAAAAAAGATTTCTGGATACAGAATTCCAGAAGTGAATTGTGTTAGACTCATGGTACAGCCTCCATAAATACTGATTTTTCTCAGAATTACATTTTGCCCTATCACTGTTATTAATATCCTGAAAACTGAGCCTTTAAGAAACAGTATGAAATAGCAGGGAAGGAGTTTTTTTTTTTTAAAGATTTATTTATTTATTTGAAAGAGTTATGCAGAGAGGAAGAAACAGAGAGATCTTCCATCTGCTGGTTCACTCTCCCCAGATGGCTGTAAATTTCCCAGGTGCATTAGCAGGGAGCTGGATCAAAAGCAGAGCAGCTGGGACTCGAACCGGACCCACATGGGATGCCAGCATCACAGGTGGTGGCTTTACCCACTGTGCCACAGCACTATCCCTGGAAGGAGATATGTTTTAAGTGGTTAGTATGAGCAGGGTCATAGGATTATCTTTCTTCCAAAGCAATTGCTACCTTTGGGTGATTAGTAGCTCACCTCCCTTCTGAGATGTTCAAGTCTAAGGCTACAGCCAATAACCAAACATTGGCAACCTATATTCAGTTATTCCTGGGCAATTTTTTTTTTTTTTTTAGATAATGGTGTGACATTAATTGATACCCTAAAAAGTGATGCCCATGGTGGAGGAAAGGGTGACTGTGAGTTCCTCCCAGGTAGCGGATTGATTTTACCACCATTAAGGAAAGCAGGGGAGGGCTGGTGGAGAGCAAGGAGGCTGTGGAAGGCAACCTATCTTTGCGGCATTCTAGTAAACCACAAACCACTCTACTTTTACTTTCATGATTGATGACGCCACTGAAAGCCCTCCGTGGGACGACTATACTGTCTTGAATCTCAAACTGGAGGCCATTCATTATGCTGTGTGTTTTGTAGCCTGGCCTGATATTGATGTGCACTGTGTTTAATGAATCATATTTATCACACTCCGTTTCAGAACAGGATGTGCTGTGTATCTTATCTTAGACTCATGGTCCAAGTGGGAAATGGAGCAAGTAAAGTCAGGGCATAGAATCCGACCAGAGGGCAGGGTAGGGAGAGCTGGACAGGAAGGAAGGTGAAAAGGACTGAAGACTTGGAATCTGGACACTGTGTCTTCTAGCTGGAAACACACTGCACATTCCAAACACGAGTGCAAACAAACAATAGGCTCCTGCCATCTGGAGGGTGGCAAAACGGAAGTGTCTGTGAAACCAGGACTCTCAGCTTCAGATTGCCATCCACATCCGCCTCTCCAACTAATGATCCTAACAGTTGCCCAAAGTGTTGAAGCCATGTGTGTATACCCAGTGCCAAGCATGCCCCCACATAAAAGCCAAGTGTTTCAAATATGAGCATGCATCTAAACTTTTTAGAAAGCTAGAATTCCAAGACAGGTTTCTTTTGCTGCAAACCATTTTTTGAAATCCATGAATTGCTTTTTACATAATACACATTTTCCATAACTGTTTGAATATCTCTCATAGCTACAAGAACTTGTAAGTAAAAAGTGAAGATGGAGTCAATTGTATGCATATTTCTAAGCTGGTGCTTTGTGCCTGACCCAACCAAAAGGAAGCAGAACAATTAGACACATGTATCATTTAACCACATATAGTTAAATGGCAGCTTTTCCTGCGTGCATTGCTAGTATCTCCACTATGTCAAGGCACGTGATGGTCAGACAGCAGGAGCCCAGTAAACACCAGTGTGGAGGCTCAGCTAAGGTAGGAGAAGGGATTCGAGGACACATCACGGGAGATAGCCAGGAGTAAATAATCCCAGATATACCCAACTTACAGCAGAGACTGAAGTGTAAACATGGAACTGCCATGTCTTGTTCAAACTGCGGATCCCAAATGCACTATATCAAATCTCCCTCCGGTCGCAGGCAGGAAATGCCTTAGCAAGATCTCGTGGGTGGATGCCATAACTTCTGGGTCACCAATGTAGAGCCCTTTTCCTGCTCACAGACCAGCCTAGGAGGGTGAGAGGGTCTACTTATTTTTTTTAAGTTTTTAATTTATTATTTGAAAGGCAGAGCTACAGAGAGGCAGAGGCAGAGAGAGAGGTCTTCCATCCACTGATTCACTCCCCAGGTGGCCACAATGGCCAGAGTTGGGCTGATTTGAAGCCAGGAGCTTCTTCCAGGTCTCCCAAACAGGAGCAGGGGCCCAAGAAGTTGGGTCATCTTCCACTGCCTCCCCAGGCCACAGCAGAGAGCTATGGAAGTGGAGTAGCTGGGACTCGAACTGGCACCCAAATGAGTTGCTGGCACCGCAGGTGGCTGCTTTACCCACTATGCCACAGCGCTGGCCCCGAGAGAGGGTCTACTTTGCCACTCTTCCCCAACGAGCACCAAGGATTTGAGAAAATCCCAAGTTTCATTTTGACATGTCTCTCTTCTTTTCACTTCAAAGCATGATTTCTTTTATCCTCTGGTTTAGGGACTGAACGTGGAAGAAGTGGAAGGGAAAATTCTCACTCTTCACTTGCCCTTAATTCTCACGTTACCTGCCTTTGTGCAGGCTGCCCTGACTTCTCTAAGGTGTCCTGGTTGTCAACGCATTGTGACACCAGGCACCCAGGGTCTGTCTCTCTCAGGTGACAAGGTTATGAGGACACTGCCATGTGTGGCACACGCTAGTTCTCACACCAGGTGTGATGTTGTCCAAGCCCCCTGGATCCCCGTAGTGTCCCACACCCTAGGGCACAGCACAGCCACTTGCAGCTGAGATTCCCTTTCCCAGTGTTGAGCCCTCTTGGGCGGGGTTTCAGCCACCCACTCATGTCTGGTGCCCAACAGGGGAACTGACAGTGAAGTAGACAAAGTCCAACCAGCCTGGGTACTCCAGAGTGTTTTACCTGTGTTTGTGTAACATCGCATCTCCAATCAGCAGCAACTTTGCCTTTCCCTTGAAGAACTATCCCCCCAGCGACTTGGATCAACCAAAACGCCAAGCAGGGTATGTCCCCTGGGAGACTGTTTATCAGCAAATTGCCAGGCACTCTCTTCAGTGAGTTTGGATATTCTGGAAGCTCAACTTAAACTCCAGAATCTAATCAAACCGTGCCAACTGCACTGGGATTTCTGGACCCTTCCTTGGCTTCCTATCCGTCCTCATTCTGTACCCTATACTCTGACCTCCGTACCCTTCTGGTTTCTCTTGGGAGCGTTTTTACAATAAATCACAGGAATCCTCACTCGGAGTCCATCCTTTGGAGCCTAGGAGCCCTAGCCTTGACACACCACTAGGCAAGCAGAGAGCCCGCCATGCTCCTCCATTTCCAGCCACCTGTTTCCAAGCAAACCCAGGCACTCCTATGTGGGACATAGGCACCTTAATGGGTAGCTCAGATTCCTGCTCCCATTGGTGTCATTTTTGATGAAGAAGGAAGGCCCACTTGCTCTGGATACCACTGGCAACGTTTTCCTAAGGACCAGAGCTTCAGGCTTCCAAATCGACCCAGAATAAGAGTTCAAAGCCAGAATCAGTTCCTAAAACCAGCAGTAGAGGCGATGGCAGTGCCATCGGTTGCTTCCTGTGGCAAATGATGGTCAGTTCCTCCTGCATTTTAATAATGACTGACACTCTGCAAAGTACAGTAGGGGGAAAGAGTGGGGGGAAGGACGCTCACGACAGATAAAATAGCCAGGTGAGTGACGAGCTAACTTTTACATGTTTTTATAACTTGAGCCAAGTGATTCCTCAGGAAGTTGAAAGAAGGATAATTAAAACAGCTTTGTTGGCAGGAGCTGGGGCTCCTTGTCTCTGATACACAGCACTTATGAATGAAAGTGCCCGGCATCCCGATGGCTCTCCTTTTGAACCGGCGCATCCATTACGGGGGTAATGATTTTCCGTCCGGGCAACAGCACAGCCTAACGCCGATTACACAGGCCACATAAAGTTAAAAAGACATTAGGCACGAAGCGCTGGCTCCTGCCGCCTTTTGCCAGCCCTTCCCCAGAGAAGATTGCCTGGTGCCGACACGTGTTTATTACACTTAATAATGTTTACATAATTCTTCCTCGAGCTCATTAGAGCTGTCAGATCAGAAGTAAATGTGTTCCCCCCTCTGTTTATCTGCAAAGACTTCGCAGTCAATAGAGAAAGATGAATGACGTCCAGGGCGCAGACAACCGCACTCAGGAGCCTTGCAAACCTTGCCAAGTCCAAGCCTGAGCCGGCACGGGCTCCGCCCGGGTCTCAAGACTTCTCCGGCCGCTTCGCTCCCCAACTTTTGCGTGCTTCGGGATCGCCCCAGGAGTTTGCTGCAATTCTCAATGCTGGGCCCCATCCCCAGGGATTCGGAATCAGGAAACGGGGTGGGGCGCAGAAATCTGCATTTCCAGCAAGCTTCCAGGTGGTGCCCAAGCTGCAGGTGCCTGGCCCTGTTCTAGAGGTCATTTCCAATCTTCCCCTCGGCTGGCTGACGGGTAGCCCTAGGTAATCTGGGATCTGCGGACCTGTGCCACGCACCGGCGAGGCGGCGACGGCGCGGGGACGAGCAGCAGCGGGTGAAGCATCCCTGCCCGCCGCCGCCGCCGCTGCCGCCGCAGCTCGCGCAGAAAACCCGCGGGGCGCACGCGGCTCGGCTCGGCGGCGGGCCGGCGTGGAGAGGCGGGGCCTGGCGCCCGGGGGCGGGGCCTGGCGCCCGGGGGCGGGGCGCGGTTCGCAGGGCTCCCGCTGTCTGCTCCCGGCGGCGGCGGCAGGGGCTGAGGGCACAGCCAGCGGGCGGCGCGCCGCGGACTCCCAGGCAGCCCGCGGAAAGGTAAAGCCGGGAGAGCGCGCCGGCGGGGCTTTCTGCTGGCCGAGCCCAGGCGTCCGGGCGCCCAGGGCATTTGCACGGCATCCAGGGACCGGCTGTCCAGCGGGGCTTTTGCGTGTAGCGTGGCGGGGCCCGGGGCTGGGGGCACGAGGGTCCGCAGCAGGAGCCCGCGGCGGATCTCTGGACGTCGGGACTCGGAGACAACTTTGAGCAGCGGTGCTCCTCCAAGTTCGCTTTATTGCTATTGTCTTAGCGCCTCCCGTCTAGACAGTCTCTCCCGGGACTCCAGCTTTGTTCTCATCGGGCCAACCCCGCGGTCCCCAAGGGCGTGAACCCGGGAGTCGGGGCAAGCTGCACCTGCCGGCCGGTTCCGCCTGGGCTGCTTGTGCATTCCTGCTGCATGCAGCGCTGTCCTGTGCACACCAGGGCTGAGCGCAGCGGGACCCGGTGTCCATTGGAGCGCAGGTTCTCGCCCTCTTCCCTGAGGGGTCTGGGCCTCGGGTGGGGGCGTCAGGGCCTCCTGGTTGCTTATGATTGGGGGCCGGAGAACGGGCGAGAAAAAGTTTGGAGCCCTGGCTGGGCCTGGGGAGTCAGCAGCGGCAGACTGCACATAGTGGGAGGCTGGAGAGAGTGCCAGGGGCTAGGCAGTGGGACCCGGGGCGGACAGAACCCTGCAGACTGGGGCTCCAAGCCGCGACTGTCAGCCGGGACCCGGCTTGTGTGCGTGGGTTGGCAGAGGGCTGTGTGATGGCAGAGATGATGGGTGGAAAAAGGGGATAAGAGACGTTAGGACCGCTGTGTCTACCCCGACGAACTTTTCCCTCCCTCTGCGTATTTTGGTGCCTTGTGGTCCCCGAACTCTGCCAGGTTGGGAGTGGGAATGGGAAGGATCGATAAGTTTTTTCCCAGCGCCGCAGCTGGCTTTGAAGACGAACAGGTGACAGCCGGTGCATGTGTGTGCGCGCGTGTGCGTGTGAGCGTGCGGATGTGGATGCGTGTGCGCGTGTGTATGGGTGCGTGTGCGCGTGTGTATGGGTGCGTGTGCGCGCGTGTGCATGTGAGTGTGTGGATGTGGTGTGTGAGTGTGCGGATGTGAATGCGTGTGTGTGCGTGTGCGCGTGTGCGCGCGCACAGCCGCTGGGGACGCTCGGGGTCTCCCCGCCGCGCGGCGAGTTCCCTGCCACTCCCGCCTGAGGCTGGCAGGCGACAGGCGAAGTGACGGCTGTGGAGAGGAGCAGACAAAAGGGTGCGCTCGGCGACCCTGGGCGGGCGCGGCGGCTGGAACGTGGCCTGTGTGTGTGTGTGTGTGTGTGTGTGTCAGCTGGGAGACACCAGAGCCAAGGCAGGTGTGCGAGCGGCGGGAAGAAACAGGAGCAGGGGACGTGACAGCCGAAATCACGAACGGGCTTGCGAGACAGACTGTAGCATTCTAAGTTCGTTTTGCCAAAAGGTTTTACAATTTAAAAAAATTGGGGGTGGGGGGCGAGTGCCTGAAGCTAAAATTTTAGAGGATGGGGGCGCAATGAGTTTGAGTGTTTAACAAAGGTATTTTATGGAACGATGAGAAAGTAAGACTGAAACGAAAGCCCCTCCGAAGTTTACTGCGGGTTTTAGATAATCTCCGGTAGCACGCTTCTCCAGCACCCGCTCCGGAAGTACCTTTGACTGTCAGAGAGAAGTAAAAGGCATATATACACAAATAAAACGCAGCTAAATGAAGTTTAAATGAAGCTTTGAGCAGGATTAAATGGCTTGTGTAACTGCTGAACGTTGCTAAAGTACTGTCAGGGCCATAAAATAGCCAGACAAAAATAAAGGAAAAAATAATTGTAACAAGAAAATGAAGGCTTTGCAAGAACTTCAGTAATGAACACATAACAATTGATGGTATGATGCAGTAATTATTTTCGTATTTACGCCATTAACGATTGTAATTTAACGTTAATGTCCTGGTATTTTATTCCTTCTCATTTGCAGACAAAAGCACATCTGAGACACCATCAGGGAGTAATTCGGTAATATAAAGTCATGAATAGAAAACACTAAACCATGCTCAGAACTCTGACAACATAAAGCGCAGAGCAAAATAACCTCATTTGCTGTTTATTATCTGTCTTTATAATTCTGTTTACCATCATTTGCATAAATGAATAGCTAAGTTGTATAGTATATCTCTTTTTGTAAAAAATACTTGATGCTTATAGATAAACTGGAGGAGAAACTAGTAGGTAATCCTTATATTAAGTATGAAGGGGAAAAAAATCTTCGTGGGACTAGAAGCCATCTGCAAATGATTGAAATGCAAATCCCACCTAGTTTAAGCATCCTTACTGTATTTAACTTGACTCAAGTAGTTTTTAACAGTGTATATATATATATATATAGACAGACCGACCCTACCCTGCTTCTATGACTAATTCTAGCCAAACCCAGCACAACTTAAACACCCCACTTTCCACCATGAGGAAATTTGTTCACCTGAAAAAAATCACTTTTTTCCTATTCAAACTTACAAAGAGTAAATTTTTTGGAAAGTGGGAAGGAAGTTCCACAGAAGCTCAAAGCAAAATTCTTCCCATAGAAACTTAAGTTGTTAATAAGACAAATATCAGATTATACACATGTTACAGCTACTGTGTACATTTTTGTTTTCAGAGTCTTGTTAAATCATACGGTAAAGGGAACAATTAATAATTGTATTAGGATAGTTCTGAAGTGACATGCCAGCCACACAGCCAGGCAAAACGTGTGACATGGGGTGGGATCAGTCAATCACATGAATCTTTTATAAAAGCCATGTATTATTGCCTGGCACACAGCATATCATCATGATTGAGAGCACCTTTTCCATTCTGTGTGAGTATGTGGGTCTCGTGTGGAACAGCACAATGAACCCAGTATTACCTGGGAATGGATTCCATGTGGGAATACAGATGCACTTGAACTACAGAGAAAAATAAAAGCACAAGTGAAGAGTGAGCTGTTTATTACAGTGGAGAATGTAATTGTATACAAATGGGGCAAGTTCTTGGTTGGCTGTCGTCATTGTATACAAATGGGGCAAGTTCTTGGTTGGCTGTCATCGACAAACTCCAGCAGTGCGATAAGTGTGAACAAAAGGCATTTTGAAGACAGGTGTAATCACGCTATTCATCCTCAGAGAACTCACTGTTACTTTGCTTCACTTTTATATCCTAAACATTTCAAAGGCTGACCAATTTCACTGCATTTTCATTGTTCTCTGAAACGTTGTTCTGAAGAGAGATTCTATATTTTTCTTTTGTTTTCAAAGCTAAAATCTGGCTTTGGATTAATTCATTTATTCACGTTTGCTGCATACATTTATTAAGTACTCATTACTTTTTAAAGCATATTATTTACTTGATAAGCAGAGAGAGAGAGAGGAGAGATGGGAGAGGAAAAGAGAGAGAGAAAGAGGGACAGAGAGAAGGAGAGAGCTCTCCCATCCACTGGTTCACTACCCAGATGGCTGCAATGGTCAGGGGCTGAGCCAGGCTGAAGCCAGGAGTCATGAGTTTTATCAAAGTCTTCCTTGAGGGTGGCAAGGGCCCAAGTACCTGGCCATTGTTCGCTGCCCTCACAAGCACATTAGCAGGAAGCTGATCAGAAAGCAGAATAGCGGCCGGTGCCGCGGCTCACTAGGCTAATCCTCTGCCTTGCAGCGCCGGCACACCGGGTTCTAGTCCCGGTCAGGGCGCCGGATTCTGTCCTGGTTGCCCCTCTTCCAGGCCAGCTCTCTGCTGTGGCCCAGGAAGGCAGTGGAGGATGGCCCAAGTGCTTGGGCCCTGCACCCGCATGGGAGACCAGGATAAGTACCTGGCTCCTGCCTTCGGATCAGCGCAGTGCACCGGCCACGGTGGCCATTGGAGGGTGAACCAAAGGCAAAGGAAGACCTTTCTCTCTGTCTCTCTCTCTCACTGTCCACTCTGCCTGTCAAAAAAAAAAAAAAAAAAAAAAGGCAGACTAGCCTGTTGTGGTACCGGTAGCATCACCACAAAGGGCCCTTAAGTGTTCCTTATTAATCATCTGGTGTTTTACTAAGTACATGGGATTCCAGGATTAGTTAGGATCAGTTCTTGTATTTAGGAAGTTGGTCCTATAATATATGCCATTGTTATTTGTCAATTAAAATAGAATAATTTTTTTTTAATTGAGGGACTAAGTTAATGGATAAAGTCAATAAAAAGTAGTACATTGTGGTCTAACCTGTGACTTTGGAATGAGATAGACTGCCACCAGCTTTCAGCTTTGCCGCTTACTCGCTGGGAGAAGTCGAATCACATATTTAAACTTTCTGAGCAGCAGTGAGTTGGCTGGCTTCTGTGAGACCAGACATTTCCAGTTCTCTTTGTTAGGCTTTTGTATTTCTCAAACTGGCTTCTTCTTCATTCCCTCATCTTTAAAGCCTGGGTCTTTCCAACCTTAGGGCTCTATCCTGGATCCTCTGGTATCTCCTCCTTCCATCTACCTTGGGTAATTTCTTTCATTCTTATGGTTTTATTTTCCTCTGATTATTTTTGAAATTTGTATGTACTTATTATTTATTTGAAAGGCAGAGAGAGAGAGATTTTCCACCCACTGATTCACTCTCCAGATGCCCACAATAGCCAGAATTAACTTGGGTTAGAACCCAGGCACTCCTCTATGGGGTATGAAAACACCAGTGTTCATTCTCATGGTTTTTTAAATAACACCCATATGCTGACTCAGTTGATGTCCCTAATCCATACCTGGCCTCTGAGCTCCAAAAACATCTAGTGAAAAATCTATTTAACTTCTCTGTTTGGATGTTTTACAAGTCTATCTAACTTCTTACATCCAAAATTAATGTCTTTATTACTTCTACCAGCAACTTCCTAAAATTATTCCCCCTTTCAGTTTTTTCAGTTTGAGAAAGGCTTGGCCACCACACTCAATGGCTCAGTACAGAAACTTAGTTGTATCCCTTTATACTGACAGATTTCTTAATTCTTCATTGTGCATTTTGTGTTCAGGATGAGTGTTTACCTGCCATAGACAGGTAGGGCTGCCAGTGCTCCTGGGTCCCATTTCTTCTGATTAACCAGTACTCTGGCCACACTGGTTGACTATCTTCATTTCTTTTGCAACCCCCAGAGTACAACCTAATGTTCTCTTTCACCTATTGTTTTTGTCCTTATTTGGTAGATTTATGCATAAATAAAGGGCCACTATTTAATACTACACTGATCTACTCTATTTTATATTGATATGAAATAAGTTCTACCCAATGCAACGCTAGGTCGTTGGGTACCAATAAAGAGAAGTTCACACTTTGCACCATCACTCACCAGTTTAAGGTCAAGGTTAATAAGGTAGACGTACTTTATGGCCTGAGAAATATGCTTCATGGATCCCAGACCAAAAGAGCAGATTATGAAAGTTCACTTTTGCCAAACTGGCACTTTCCAACCTTAGGAAAATGAAGTCTGATTAAAGTTCTACCACTAGAAAAAGTAAATTTAAGTAATCATAACCTTGAATGATTCTTTTTCCCCCATGGCTGACAGAGGACATTTAATTAAAAACCTAATCCAGCATATTTACAAGACTGAGTATCAAGCATATTCAATCTCGGCACACAGTTTTTGACAAGCAGAGGAAGTGAAAACCAAATAATCTGAGTGAGATGGATCATCAGTGTCCACTCCAGAACTGTGTGTCATCCCCGTGTTCCCACAGTCACAAGGAGGCCGTTGTTCTTAGCAAAATGTGCACCCTGAGGGCACTGCCCTTCATTTGCTGTGTGTCTCTGAGGCAAGAGGTTTTACCTCAGCAGTGCTGCGATGTTATCTGTGCAATCACAAGACTCAAGCGATCACTCAGGGATGTCCTAAAGAGAAGTGCAAGCTTCCATTTTTAGAGGTAGAGACATTTGCATTCGCGAAATGCAGGAAGAACTCATCCATTGTAGGTACAGTCGGTGTTCTTGGGTAGTGTGATTGTGTTGACTCAGACTTGTGCCCTGTGCATGGCTGAGAGGCAGAGCTGTTCTCCCAGCAACCCGGTTCTCCTTGTCTTTGCCTCCCTTCTCTCCTCCTTCTCTTCCACTGTTTATTTCCTCCCTTCTTCTTCATGTCGTCCTTCTCCCTTTCTTACTTGGTTATTCTTTTCCCTGCTTTCTCTCCTCTCTTGTCATTTTCCCTTTGTATTGTCTTCCTTCATCTTTTTTTTAAAATGAGGTTTTCTTTATCTATCACTCTTTTAATTTTTCTTTGAAAGGAAGACAGACAGGGACAGAGAGAGACAGAGAGACCTTCCATCTGCTAGTTCCCTCCCACAGTGCCCACAGCAGCCAGGAGCCCAGTGATGCCAAAACCAGGATTTCCTACACAGGTAGCAGAGACCCAAGTACTTGAGCTATCACTGGCTGCCTTCCAGGGTGCACATTATCAGGAAGCTGGAATTGGGAGTAGAGCTGGGGCTAGAACCCAGGCAGTTCTACATGGGATTTGCATGTTTGCATAACCACTGTGCCAAGCACCTGCCCATTCATCATTTTTATACAAGCAAAACAAGCAAAATAGATCTTCCTGAGCTTTTTCCCTGACTGTTTCCATCTCTGTAGGATTTTGTCTGTAGCGTTGCTGGTGTTTTGTACTTGGTGACCTATGCATCTATCATGTGAAACTTACATCAAGGACCTCAGAATTCTGGTGTTGTTTTTCTCTATGCCAACAAAGCAACCTCCAAGAGATGGAAGAAAGGTAATGACAAAGATAATGAAATGCCTTTGTGGATCCGTACTGCCATGCCCTAAAGTGGGCTTTTCTCTTGTGAGTCATCTTCCCAGTCAGGTCATATAGAGGTAGCCAACAAGGCAAATGATGGCTTCCTGAGTTCGGGTACTGTACAGGAATGTGCACGCCCTTCTTCCCAGGGTTGGTGGGAATTACCATACCAGTCTATGTGCTGATACCTGGTATGTATAGAGTGCCTGCTTGTGCCAGTCTCTGCCTACTTATTCCCCTCAGCATGCGCGCCTCTGTTCTTGGTGAGGAAAGAAACTGATTCAAGTTACAGGACTTAAGCTGAAGTTTCAGAATGAAAAGTCACCAGGTAGATTTCAAACCCTCCTAACTGCTGTATACATTACCGTAGTGGGGGCACCTCCTCAACCGCGAACAGGTCCATGTTTAGGAGTAGATTCGTGTTGACAGGGAGCTGCCCTGACCGCTGCTTTCCTGTGGGCCTGTCTCAAAGAGATGATGGGGGGTGATGGTGGCAGTCTCTGGCCCTCAGGGCTCCAGCCGCTCATGGAATCAGCTGGCGGATCTTCAGGCTGGATCCTTCCCAGTGACATGTAATAGAAGCAGTGCAACGTGGGGCTCTCCAGTGTGGTTACTGGAGTCCAGTGGGATTTTAGTCTGGGATGGCTGGCGTGTCAAAGGCTATGGACAGGATTAGAGTGGCTTCCTCAAAGTGTTCTACATTCTCTATCAAGACAAGGTAAACTTGGGGAGAAGTGTGGTATAGTTTGTGTTTTGAGGCCATGAATGATAGCACTGGAGCTGAGCAGAGGAGAGGCTAGATGCCATTGCGTAGATACAATGAAGCCTCCTCCTCCATAAACTTAGGTAGTTACAACTGGGCAGGGCAGGGTGGGTGGTCTCTTGAGTTCTCTGTAGAGTCACTGTCCCATGAACCTATGCGTGTAGGGGACTGGATATAAAAGAACAGTTGGCAACTGGTGTCTTACCAGGTGAATCCTGTTTCCTAACAAAATTCGCTTGGGAACCCGTTTGCTTTACCTGAGAGTCTGGGCAGTCAGCAGCACAGAAGTATTCCAACAGCCTCTGGACTGGCAGCCTGCTCCTGCCCTTGTCTCACAGGACAGCCAGATGGGCCTTAAGAGGATGTTAATCAGAAGCCGGCGCCGCGGCTCACTAGGCTAATCCTCTGCCTTGCGGCACCGGTACACGGGGTTCTAGTCCCATTCGGGGCGCCCAATTCTGTCCCGGTTGCCCCTCTTCCAGGCCAGCTCTCTGCTGTGGCCCGGGAGTGCAGTGGAGGATGGCCCAAGTGCTTGGGCCCTGCACCCCATGGGAGACCAGGATAAGTACCTGGCTCCTGCTTTCAGATCAGCATGGTGGGCCGGCCGCAGTGCGCTGGCCGTGGCGGCCATTGGAGGGTGAACCAATGGCAAAAGGAAGACCTTTCTCTCTGTCTCTCTCTCTCTCACTGTCCACTCTGCCTGTCAAAAAAAAAAAAAAAAGATGTTAATCAGAACCTGACCCATTGTGTTCGGTCTTCCAATGTCTCTGCCTCGCATTCTTACTAAAAGCCTAAGACCTTATAGGATCCTAGGAGGCTCTTTCTGATCTCTCTGTCATTTCCCCGACTTCATCATTTGTCCCCTTTGTTGAGGGAAGGAAGGAATGAATGGATACATGAGCCAGGCAGTGTGTAAGGTGCACTAGCATTTGTTCAATAAATAAATAATGGGAAAGTTCGCTACTTAATGGAGGTACTTTAGAGAAAATAGTGTTATTTAGTGAGCAAACGAGGATAAAAATCTGTGAGAACTACTGGTTACTTAGCAACCATTTGTTGAGCACCTACTGTGTACCAGCCAGTGAATGAATCAAAGGCTAAATGTCAATCAGTGAACAAGAAGGCACGTTCACTGGCCCCTTGGGACTGATGTTCTATTAGGAGACAGATATTATATAAAGTAACGAAATAAAACTATAATTGCAGAGAGCAGTCCTTCCTATGATGGAAACCTCAGCGTACAGCTTAGCTCTTGAATCTCATCCTTTGCCCCTTTTGTTGAATTGTTGAACAGATGTCTCTGAGCACACCAGGAAGTTCCCAAGGAAGAGGATAGTTGTTATGACAGAACCCACACCTTTCTGCTGCCAGGCATGGAACACCAGGTCATGTGTCTCCCCTTGAGCTGCACATGGTGCAGATTGCAGGTGTGAGCAAAGTCCGAACCATCTCGTGTTGGGAGAATGTATACTTTTGTCTCCTTTAAGATTTTTTCCACTTGTGAAATAAGGCTTATTTTAAGAAGTAATATTTGATTATTTCAAACATTTTTTGAGAAACTATTTCATAAAAAATCTCAAAGTGATGGCCTCTGTGAATGTGCTATGCATTTCATTTTAAGACAGTATTAGCCCGGCGCCACGGCTCACTAGGCTAATCCTCCACCTTGTGGCACCGGCACACCGGGTTCTAGTCCCGGTCAGGGCGCCGGATTCTGTCCCGGTTGCCCCTCTTCCAGGCCAGCTCTCTGCTGTGGCCAGGGAGTGCAGTGGAGGATGGCCCAAGTGCTTGGGCCCTGCACCCCATGGGAGACCAGGAGAAGCACCTGGCTCCTGGCTTGGGATCAGTGCGGTGCGCCGGCCGTGGTGGCCATTGGAGGGTGAACCAACGGCAAAGGAAGACCTTTCTCTATGTCTTTCTCTCTCTCACTGTCCACTCTGCCTGTCAAAAAAAAAAAAAAAAAGACAGTATTAACTGTTTTATTATTACAGTGGCAATTGTAGCATGCTCTGGATAAATAATTTAACAAATAAGTCAAACGTAGACTAGGTAGGTTTTTCTCACCTCTCATATCAATACATTCAATGTTACAATTCAGAGTTGATTATTGGAGCCTGTAAAGTGTGGGAGAGATAGAGACAGGATAGAAAAATGGGGGAAGGTGGGTGTGGTTTATTAATCGCGACAAACATACTGAAGTGGATGTAACAATAGGGGAAACCACGTGTGACATAGAAGAACTCTGTACTACTTTACAATTTTTGGTTTGTAAATTTAAAGCCATTCTGAAATAAAAAGGTTTTTTTTTTAAAGGTACCACTAAAACAATTAAATCCAAGGGATTTGGTTTCCATGCGATTTATACGTCACTCAGTATATTGTCTCAGTACCCATTTTGTTCCTTTTATTTCCTGTCCACGTTAATTCCTTGTGGCACTGGTAGAAAATAATACAGGCTCCAAATCACTACTATCGGCTTAGACACATGCATGATGAAGAGTAAAGTCCCATCAAAAAGGAAGCAATGAGTGCTGTGAATGAAGAAGCCTCTGCACTTCTCTGATGCTGCAGACTGGGGACCTCCATGGCCATGAACCTGAATTACTTCCTACCACTGCCTTGAGAAACCAGCACAAACTCAGTGGCTTAAAGTCACCAATTCATCATCTCAGTTTTCAAGTCTGTGTCTTCTGCCTAGGGTCTTCCATGGCCAAAAATTGAGGTTTGCAGCAGACTGGGCTTTCATCAGAGGCTCTGGGGAAATCAGCGCATCCAGGCTGGAGGCAGATTTCAGCCCATGTGCTCAGGAGGGAGGTCCCGATGTCCTCACTGGCTCCAGCCGGCTTGTTAGCTCTCAGAAGTATCCCTTGCCCTCTAAAAGGATGAGGGTATCCATCTTCCAACCAACAGTGAATTGAGTCTTTCTTGTGTTTCAGATCTCCCTGATTTCTTCTCTTCCCACACATGCCTGCTACCTGCAACCAGATAGTTTTTTTTTCTTTCTAAGGACCTTGGAATTAGATTGGGTCCACTCTGATATTCCAGGATAATCTCTCTCTCTCTCTCTTTTAAGACCAACTGATTAGTGACTGTAATTGCACTGGAAAGATTCCTTTTGCCATAACATATTTACAGAAGTGAAAACAGTCAAAATTACAAAAATATGAGGGCCAAACTTTTGCTTACCTGTGTGTTTTCCTCTGGGAATCTGGTTGTCACTGAAGACCCACCTGATAACCTGAAAACTGTGAGAAACTGTAACCTGACAGCCGTATTTGGAAGATGGTAATATTTTGGCAAAGGAGAAAATGGTGTTCTTTTAATACCTTCTCTAATAAAGTCACTATGGATTAAACACACTAATGGTATGAAACAAAGCAAAAAAAATAAGTTATTTAATTTGATGAGACATGGCTCCAAAACAGTAAGCTTAAGGAAACGGAGAGGGGCTTGTATTGTAGCACAGGGGTTAAGCTGTTGCGTAGGATCTCCACATCCTCTAAGAGAGTACCGAATTAGAGTCCTGGCTACTCTGCTTCCAATCCAGCTTCTGGCTGATGGGACTCGGACAGGGTTCAATGATGGCCCAGGTACTTAAGTCCCTGCCACCCCCATGGTTGACCCAAATGGAGTTTCTGGTTCCTTGTTTCAACCCTGGCTGTTGCAGCCATTTTTGGAGTGAACCCGTGGATGGAAGATCTATTGCTCTCTCCCCCTCTCTCTATGTCATTCTGTCTTTCAAATAGTTAAGTAAACAAACAAACAAATCCTTTTAAAAAAGAAACAGAGACATAGCTATGCGCTGGGATAGAACAGTGCGATCAGGAGTCAGGAGGGGAAGAAGCCAGGTTATATGGCAGTAGCAGTATGGACGAAGACCCCCAAGGAGGGAGCCCTACCTCGGCTCCAGGCACTGGCTTTACTCTGGAGCAGTTTCAGTCTAGGAGTGACAAATGTCTGACATTAAGTGTGGGCTTTGAAATATGAATATTTGCTGGATCTGGGAATCTGTGTAAAATCTCCAGCTTTTTTTTTATGCCAAAGGAATCAACATTTAAAATAGTAGAAGCGCTAAGAGCTAATATATTGGGGGCACTAAGTAAGTATGGCTTGCTGGCTGCCAGGTAGTAATTTATGGTTATACTCCCACTGAGTAAAGTGCATGTTTGAGTAAATAAAGTATTCAATATGTGGAAAATACTTGAATTAGGAATTGGCATCGACCACAATATTAAATCACTCCAATATAGTAAGACGAGGAGGTTTTGGACTTCAGATTTCAGATGTAATAGTACAACTTTAGTGGTCGCTGTTTGTTAACCTATGGTAGTAAACAAACAAGTTAAACAGCTAATGCTATAATGCTGTTGTTAGGTGTTGCCTTATGAGTGCTAGAATATATCTTGTCTTGCTTTTTTCTCTTCAAGTAGGCACAAGCGAAAGGGATCAGGCTAGAGTGTGAATTAGCCCACTGCCTTTCAAAGGGTGTGAATGAACCATTTGAATAGCTGGGACACAGATCAAACAGGCACAAAATTCATTTGTCTTTAGAGCAAGGGTGTATGAACTTTAAAAAAAAATTCCTGATGATGTATCAAAATGCATGAAATCTTATGCAACAGACTGACTTTGAGGTTAAAACTGCCTCCTGCTAGGTGGGAGCAAAGGTGGGACAGAGTGAGGCCGAGAGCACCGCTCTAGTCAGACACATGGGACTTTGAATTAGGGCTCTCCCACTCAGCAGCAGAGTGGCCTTTGCTAAGGGCCTGTCGCTTCTCTGAGGCTGGGTTCCCTCTCCTGCAGGGGGATGTTAGGATGTCAGTGTCTGTGAGGATTACTTGGAATGATGCCTTCACAGCACTTGGGTATTTCTGCTGTTACTCCTGTTCCATGCCTCTCCCTCTGTGCACCTGCAGCTTAGCAGCTACCCGAACAGCTGTAACGGACCAAAAAGCCCTTGCATAGTTTACCATCTCCTAGAAGGTGTATTGCAGTTCTAACGACTGTAGAATACCATGTAGTATAAGGCTATGCTGGGAATTCGATTTCAAGGGAAAAATATTCAAACAAATTTATTATAACTTCCTATATAAAAATAGAGCACTAGTTCGTCCATTTCATATTTTAATGAGTAAGAAAATTTAGACTGATAGAAGACAAATTTATTAAATAATTCTAATCCTAATAGTATTTTTAAAGTGTCTAGTATAACAACAAATAACTAACACAATGGTTTACCTTTAATGAAATAATTAGCAAATAAAAATAGAAAGTTGTATATTTATGAATGATGATAGATGGGTAATAGATTTGGACAATATAAAATGTTCAAATTTTAGATATTAGTATGTTGTGGTTATTAATGTATATGTATTGTGAATTTTATATTCTTTATCTTTCATATTATTACATGTAACAAATCACTAAACCAAAATGTGAAAGAAGCTATTGGGCAATGGCCTATTTTTATTTTAAAAACCAGAAAACATATTCCTGCATCCCTTTTTTTAATTGATATTGTCTCTTTTTGTGCTTCGAGTTCCTAATGACTCATTAAGAATTCTGCGTTTTGGTTGGCTTGATTTTCTACTGAGCAACATTCCTGATAGTCGTAGAGTGAAGCAGGGAGGCTAAGACTGAGAACTGCCCAAGATGGGCTACGGTTATGGAAATAAGCAAATGATGGGGAATAATTCAGCTTATTTTCATTTTTACCTCTTTTCAGAGATTCATTGGACTTAGATATAAAACATGGAAACCATCCCATTATAAATCCAAAGCCATAGTTAGATCAGCATATTAAAAGCTACTTCAAAATGGAATTGTTTTATCATTTTGATTCCTTTATTTCCCTTTATAGAAAAATAAATGCCAGTTGGGCTGCAAATTACAGAGGATTATCTTCTTTCCTTCTAAGGGTTAGTAATATAAATATCATTTTGTGGGGAATTTGATTTGGGGGTTGAGGGAGTGATCTTATTAGCACAAGACCCCCTTGGCCAATAATCTCATAACTATGGGCTATATATTAAATCCTTTTCTATTTATATTCTTGGCAGGCCGTTATTCACTGTTATGGTGGAGATTTTGTTAAGTAATAGTTCTCTTGAGAAATCATGGGCTTTTTTTCGAGGTCCTGATTTCCTATGAGCTTAGAGAGTGGGCCATACATCCTCTCGTTGGTTAAGAACTCACTCTGTGTTCCTTTTCTCTGACGCTGCTTTCTTCCGAGAACTTAAGCATGATGGATCACTGTTTATTTTGTGAAGTAAAATTGATTAGAGGAAACAATAAACATAATTCTTTAACCATGAGACCCAATATATTTTGAGTACTTGGCTGTGCTGCATAACCATAGACATGTACTCCCTTCCCAGAGACGGCAGGACTGAGTCAAAGACCCTGGAAACGGGCCTCCCAGTGTGCTTTCTGAAGGTTCAAGGACTCTTCCTCACCCTTGGCCTCTGTCTTTATGATCTCCTGTGCCCTGAACTGATGAATGTCCTTTGCCTTCTAGATACTTGTGCGTGTTCATAGCCATCAGCTCACAGCCAGCAGGGAAACCCAGCTGGTTGGGTGTTTTTTGTTTTGTTTTGTTTTGTTTTTTCTTTTGTTGTTTTCCAATATCCACCCTGAGGTTTTAATGATAGCCATGTCTTTTAAAAATTGGATTAATTGAGACTGCTGCTGAGCAAAGAACCACACATTGGGCTTTACTGAGTGTCTGGGGTCACCTGAGGGCAAGTCCCCCGTCTGACTGTGAGGCACGTTAAACCATCTCTTCCAGACGGGTGGCACTAAATAGATAAAGAGACACGTTAGGGGAGTGCGTGCAACATGGGTTTCAAAAGACAGACAGGCTGAGCTTCCAATCTTGTTTTGAATACTCACGAGCTGTGGGACCTCAGATGAGTTATTTCATTGCTCTGGATTTACGTTTGCTCACCTGTGAAAGAGAGGTAAGCACACCTACCTGTGAGAATTCGCCGAATTTACACAGGCAAAGTACCTGGCACGATGTAGGCTCATTATACACTGGGTTCCACACACTCATTCCCCTCACGGGAACAAAGAAATCTGAATCAAATATATACCTCCTGCCTGCCCACACAACAGCCAACTAAAACATGAGATCAGCGTGGAAATTAGATAAGCCTTTCACCGCGCCAACCCTGGTCCTCAGGTGCACTACATCCTCGTCACCTGGGAGCTTATTAGAAACGCAGAACTAGGGTCCGGCCCTACCCTGCCGAATCACAATCTGCAGTGCAGCCAGAGCCCCAGGTGACCGGCACGTGTGGCTACGCTGGAAAAGCACAAAGACAGTGACATTTATCTTTTGACAAAGTTGATCACTTGTGCTACACTCCGTCCATCCATTCCTTTCACCACTCCTGGAGTTTGGTAACTTGGTGTGGATAGAAACACACACACACACACACACACACACTCACACACGTATTGTCTCAGCCCTTGTGCCTTGGAACAGGTCAACGCATGCTCGCTTGCACACAGACCGGTGAAACAACCCTCAGCATAGGGCCTGGCACAAGTAGGTCCTCAATAAATGTTTATTGAATGAAATAAAACAGCCAACCGTCAGACGAGCAGACGCTCCCATCTGTTCTGCAGACGCACAGCAGCCCTAGGAGGGCCTGGGGAGAGATGAATGTGCTCCAGATCTTTGCCAGGAGGCATTACCCATGCCCAAAGGGGAGGAGGGCTCAGTGCTGCTGCTCTTGCCACAAGATCCGCTGAGCTCTGAACGCCTGTCAAGTGCCTGCAGCCAGAACAAAGGCTGGGAGCTGCTTTTCTTCTTTCTTCCCCCACCTGCGAGGCTGGTGCCAGTGCTGGGGAGCAGTTTTCTCGCGGTGCTTGTGAGAGACAAAGAAGGAGGCACAGTAGCATTTCCCCAGGGTCCCAGGGTTCACAACACTGGGACTAACTGGTCTACCTCGCAGAATTTCTCTATTGGATTCGAATTTCCGAGTTGCTGGTTCCCAGGCTGGCATAGGAGGAAACGGGGGAATATTACCCAGAGAAAGATGAAATGGCTGGGGGAACTTGCTGCTTTAGGGATTGTGAGAAATAGGGAATGCAAGCTCTTGAAGCTGTGGGGAACTAATTGTATCACATGATCTTGAACTAATAAAACAGAATGCTTCCTTAAGGTGAAAAATTATGACAAATATATTTACGTTGATTTGCTTTTCATTTTATTTTACTTGCAAGCAAGAAAGGGAGAGAGAGGCAAAGATCTTCCATCCACTGCTTCATCCCCAGTTGTTTACAACAGCTGAGACAGGGCCAGGCTGAAGTCAGGGAGCTAGGGGTACCATCAAGGTCTCCTTACTTGGTTGGCAGGGGCCCAAGGACATGGGCCTTCATCCACTGCCTCCCAGGGTGCGCATTAGCAGGAAGCAGAGCTAGGACTTGAACCCATGCACCAAATGCCCACCTGTGACGAATACGTTCAAATGGAGTTTTACCAGCTTCATCCTAGAGTATATTTCAATGAAGTTGACACCACTAGTCCCTGGAGAATCTGCACCCCAGCAAGTTAGCACTGGAATGTTCACTCTTGTCCCTTCTGCCAGGACTGGTGCTGGCAAAATTGTCAGTCAAATTACTTCTATCGGGAGACTCACCACCTCACTGGTGGACTCTGCCTTGATCTGGGGAATCTGGTGAGCTCAGAAGGACCTACATCCCATTCAGTTAACCCCTCCATCATTGCTGCAAACTCTACCACCCTCCACTCAACCATCAGAACTCGCTCTCCCGGGCTGGGAGCAAGTTTTCTCAGACAGATGAACCAGCATGTGAGAATAAAGTCTCCCCTATTCCCTGAAAGGCTACTTTTCCTTTCTAACTTATGTAGAATCTTTATTCATGGGAATTTGCAATAATGCAGGGCACATACAACATTGCCTCGTGCTGATTTTTGAGGAAAGGAGACATCGACTAAAACTCTGGCTAATACTAACTGTGGTATCAGGAAAATCTCCACATTTCAATGACTTACTGAAATTAAATTTTATGTGACTGGCCGGTGCCGCGGCTCACTAGGCTAATCCTCTGCCTGCGGCGCCGGCACACCAGGTTCTAGTCCTGGTCGGGGCGCTGGATTCTGTCCCGTTGCCCCTCTTCCAGGCCAGCTCTCTGCTGTGGCCAGGGAGTGCAGTGGAGGATGGCCCAAGTGCTTGGACCCTGCACCCCATGGGAGACCAGGAGAAGCACCTGGCTCCTGCCTTCGGATCAGCGCAGTGCGCTAGCCGCAGCACGCTGGCCATGACGGCCATTGGAGGGTGAACCAACGGCAAAGGAAGACCTTTCTCTCTGTCTCTCTCTCACTGTCCACTCTGCCTGTCAAAAAAAATTAAAAAAAAATTAAAAAAAAATTTTATGTGACATGCAGGAAACAGTATAACGATGGCACCCCTCGACTAGGGAGGCAGAGTGGAAGAGAATTACTCCAGACAGTGTTTCAGGGACACAGGCTAACACAGGTTTTGCTGTCTACTTTTCCCACATTGCTCTGGATGAGCACCTAGGGGGAGAGAGAGACAGAATCAGGTGTGGGAGGTTTTCATGGGGCATGACTTCTGCTCACATCTCAGTGTCTAGAACTAAATCGTGCAGCCACGTTGTACTGCGAGAAATGAAGCCCGGCTGAGTGCATCAGTCACTGCCACAGCCGTGTCCACGGACGCACAGCCCATTCCCTTTATCTCTCTCTCCTGCCACTCAGCTGAGAGGTTGGGCGTCCCCTCTCCCAACCTGAGAGTCAGTTCTCTGCCGCAGAAAGCCCCCACCACCCACCTGGGGACCAGGAATAGAATCTTGGCATGCCGCAATTTAACTCTTGCCAACAATTAATCCAGACTCAATTTCCTCGGCTTCACAAGGATGTTGTGAGAATTAATGAACGACTTTGGACGAATCCCATTCCTGAGCTCATTGCCTTCATCCTGCACTGTTTCAGTTCACACAGCGAAAGCACAGACGTGCAGAGCACCTCTGTTGGGGGGCAGAGAGCATCCTCGTACCCTAGTGACCACAGAGGGGAGCCAAGATGCACACAGGCTCACCGCCCTACCCAGGGCTGCAGGGTTACTTCTGTATGCACCTTTTCCACTACAACTTTTTTTAAAAAAACTAAAGTTTTCTGGAAAGAAAAGGTAAGATAAAAAATGAGGGTTTAACAGTTTTTTTATTAGTCTGC
This sequence comes from Oryctolagus cuniculus, assembly GCF_051225735.1. Taxonomy (NCBI): domain Eukaryota; kingdom Metazoa; phylum Chordata; class Mammalia; order Lagomorpha; family Leporidae; genus Oryctolagus; species Oryctolagus cuniculus. The sequence continues at coordinate 160,828,355 of NC_142870.1, forward strand.
AGAGTCTGGAATCTGCCTGCTGGGTGACCTTGGGACCAGGTTTACTCCCTGTCTCAATTTCTCTAATCTGTAAAAGGGTACTAATTCTTGTAGCTATCTCCTGTTTTTTTTGTTTGTTTGTTTGTTTGTTTTTTGTTGTGTGTGTGTGTGTGTGTGTGTGGACTAAGTAACATCATGAATGTTAAGATAGTATCTGGGGCCCGGCGCCGTGGCTCAATAGGCTAATCTTCTGCCTTGCGGTGCTGGCACACCAGGTTCTAGTCCCGGTCGGGGCACCGGATTCTGTCCTGGTTGCCCCTCTTCCAGGGCAGCTCTCTGCTGTGGCCCGGGAGTGCAGTGGAGGATGGCCCAAGTGCTTGGGCCCTGCACCCCATGGGAGACCAGGAAAAGCACCTGGCTCCTGCCTTCGGATCAGCGCGGTGCGCTGGCCACAGCGTGCCAGCCGCGGTGGCCATTGGAGGGTGAACCAACGGCAAAAGGAAGACCTTTCTCTCTGTCTCTCTCTCTCACTGTCCACTCTTTAAAAATATATATATATATATATATATATATAGTATCTGGGACATAGCATGTGCTTCATAGATATTAGCTATTATTATTAGCTATTATTTTCCCCCTTTACTTCTAAAAGAACTGCTATCCAGTTCATGGAATCCAAATAAGGAATAACAAGATAATGTGGTCTTATGTTACTGGCAAAAGTGAAGCAGAGGTAGAAGATGTGATGACAGCACTGTGTTTACAGAGGGAAATATGCTGTATCTGAGTGAGTTGAACTGACAGGGAATCTCACCTTGCTACAAGCCACAGTTAGAGAAGAGCAGGGACTGTGGCAAAGGGCCGGGCATTCAGAGGTGCATGGGTGGCTGGCGCTGGTTCTGAGTGTGCTGGGCTCCATGGAGCGATAGTGTCCCTGCAGAGAGCCGGTCTGACGTTCCTTGAGCCAGTGCACTTGCTCTGTCAGGGGGGAGTGAGAACTCTTTTGTTCTTGTGTGGAAGGTTATGTGTTTCATCTGTCCTGATCAACAAGTCTGTGTCTCTGTGAGACTATAAACTTCCTCTTCGTCCATGGCCAAAATTTATTATTAATTATTTACTGAGTTGAGAGACAAAGAGATAGGCTGAGAGAGCTGACTGACACTTACAGGTTTACTCCCCAAATGCCTGTAACAGCTGGGGGCTGGGCAAGACCTAAACCAGTAGCCAAGGAATCAGTTCGGGTCTCCCATTGGGGGACAGTGACCCAAGGTGTTGAGCCATCACCTGCTGCGTCACAGGGTGCCCATTAGCAGAAAACTCAGTCACTCCCATATAGGATGCGAGTGTCACAAGTAGCATCTTCTTTTAAAAAAATCATTTATTTATTTGAAAGGCAGAAAGAGAGGGAAGCATGGGGTGGGCAGAGTGAGACAGAGAGAGATCTTCCATCCTCTGGTTCACTTCCCAAATGGCTGCAACATTCAGAGATAGGCCAGACTGAAGCCAGGAGCCAGAAAATCCATCCAGGTCTCCCAGCATGTTACTGGCAAAAGTGAAGTGCAGGTAGAAGCCGTCATCACAGCCTGGGTGTCAGGGTGATAGGGACCCACACACATGGGCCGTCTTCTGCTGCATTAGTGGGAAACCTGGAACTCAAACTGGAGCTCTGATCTGGGATCCCAGACTTGCATGCAGTGGCTTAGGCTGCTTGGCCACAAAACCAGCTCCCCATGAGGCATCATAACCAGTAGGCCAAATACCTCCCCCCCTGCACAAGATTCTGTTTTTATTTTTGGAAGGCAGAGATACTGAGAGACAGATGGGGGAAGATTTTCCATCTACTGGTTTACTCCCCAAATGCCCACATCAGCAGGGCAAAAGCCAGGAGCCAGGACCTCCATTCTGGTTCCCCAAGTGGGTGGCAGAGTCCCCAAGTATTTGAGCCACCACGGCTGCCTCCCAGGATGAGCATTAGCAGGAAGCTGGATTGGAAGCAGAGTAACATGCTTGAACCAGGCACACCTTATGGGATGTGAGCATCCAAGCAGTGTTTAACTGCATCAACTTAACCCTGTGCCACAGACATGCTCATCCCTGTGTTTGATTGTATTCACTACTTCTAGGTTTAAACTGGACAGTGTGAATTCCCACCAGCCCCCCTCACACACGGATTGCCCCCGCCTGTTGATTTTCCACACTTCGAGTGGCAAGGCGGTGCATCATTTTGTTTAAAGATTTATTTTATTTATTTCAAAGAGTTACAGAGAGAGGTAGGGACAGAGAGAGAGGTCCTCCACCCACTGGTTCACTCCCCAGATAGCCGCAATGGCTGGAGCTGCGCCTATCTGAAGCCAGGAGCCAGGAGCTTCCTCCAGGTTTCCCACGTGGGTGCAGGGGCCCAAGCACTTGGGTCATCTTCTACTGCTATCCCAGGCCATAGCAGAGAGCTGGATCGGAAGAGGAGCAGCTGGGACTAGAACCGGTGCCCATATGGGATGCCGGCGCTTCAGGCCAGGGTGTTAACCTGCTGTGCCACAGCGTCGGCCCCAGTCATTCTTGGGATACAGAGAGTTAGTCTTTGTACAGATGGATCAGGGGTGTCCCACAGCCACCTAAACTCCAGATAGGCTACTGGGCCCTTGCAAAATCAGAAAGCATTTTAGGGCCCTGCCCACGGCTATAGGATTGTGAGTTTTACTTTTCGTACATGGCAGTGCCAAAATCTCGGCTCCCCTGTGCGATGAATCAGCTCATCCAATCTGCAGATTTTCTTTTCTTTTCTTGTGCCTTAACGCCAGGACAGGTGATGCCTGTCGAGTCATGAGTGAGGCATTCTCAAGCCTGTCTCCTCATTTCGTGTCCTTCGATTTAATACTTGCCCTGGTTTGTGCTGAGCATCTGCAAACAGCCTGGGCCATGACTGTCTATCGTTCCTGGTCTTGTCTCCGTCTTCTGAGCAGCGCAGCTGTCCTTTGGTTTACAGCTGCATTGACCACAAGGTCTTCTGCTGTTCGCAGCGCTTCTCCTTCTCAGCGTAATGAACTTTGCTGTATCTGTGTCCCCTTTTCCTAATTGCAACACAGCAGCACATCCTAGTGCCCATCTGTTTCCATGATTGATTGTTTTTTACTGCAGGATGTCCTAGAGGATTAGTTTAAAAAAATTCCAGGTTCAGTGTGACCTTTCAGATCATCATAAACTGTGTTTATATCTAGGTCTGCTTGCTTATACTTTATGGCCACACAAAGGGATAAGAAATAACTGATTTTTGTGTCAATGAGTTGATTTCTCCTTACCACTCACTCTGGACAGGGCTGCCCTGGACTAGCTACCTTGTGATGCCTACTTGTGTCTGCTTCTGTCCTAGCTTGCACCTTTATGGCTTTGTGCCTTATGTGTTGTGGACAGAATGAGGATGGCTGTGCCTGGGCCAGAGTTAGTAATGGAGCTCAAGATGCTGCAGGCCATAGAAGTTTCAAAGTTGGTTGGTTTGCTATATAGTTAATTCTAGGTATTCATGGTAGTTATGTTTTTTGAATTGGCAAATACTGAATCATTGTAACAAGGGGAAACATGTTACGTTCCTGGGAGCCCATGCTCACAACATCTGATCAACTGATCAATACACAATTTTATTTCATATGTGTTTCTTTTCAAAGACGTAGTCTTTAATATACATGAGTTCATTAAATTGAACTCACAGCCAATAGCATTGTGTGCTTCATGCCTGAAGGAAGCTTATCTAATATATGCGTATTTTTCTCTTGGGAACACCAGATACAACTCCAGTACTATGTTTGGGGCCATATTAAACAGCAAAGCCACCAACAAATTCAAAGTCTATGAAAATCATGGCACTAAAAATAGCACAGAAAGAACACTATATACAACATGAACCAAAACAGTACGGTATAGAATGTTGCCTTGTTTGGTCTCGCCTGTTGTGCCCACTGGACAGCTCAAGCCTTTTAAGCCTTTGCACGTGTCCGTGACTGACAAAGTGTTGTAAGTATTGATTTTGGAGGTTATCAATACATTTTAGTGAATAGGCAAAGTCACAAACACAGACTCCACAACTGATGAGGATCAATTAATTGTATATTTTGCATAGCCATCCTCCCCATAGCTGGTCCTGCCTCTCTGTGGGTGGATAAGGATGCATTGAATGTCCTCTCGGAGAGGCAATCAATGGTGTTTGTCTTAAGCTGTTGAACAGCTGCTGCTTGTGTGTTGGTAGAGGTCGGCCTTTTATTTAAATGAAGATTTGTCAGCACCTTAGCCACTCCTTCCCAGACACCAGTGTCCAAAGCCCTCCTTTTATGTGCAAGCTGGAAATGATATGCAAGACCCTAGGACCAATATAAGGGCCCTGTGTTTCAAGGAACTTGCAGTCTGTGAGAAAGGCTGTTCAAATGCAGCATGGTAGCCAATCCATGCCTAATGGATAGTACAATAGATGTTAAAAAGTTTCAGATGCACTGAAGTTTGATTATGTAAACTGATTGTGTCCTAGGATTGACAGAATTTAGCTTCAGCATACTTTTCCCCCTAATATTTTAATACAAGAAATTACAAATAGAAAGATTAAAATAATATTACAGGGAATATTTGCATTTCTGCCATCTCTATCAACCACATGTTTTTATCCTTGCTTCATCACTATATGGACACTATATGTCCATCCCTCTACCTACTCATCCACCCATATCATTTTGGTATCTCACTAGTATCTGGTGAGGAACTTTTACGCAGCAGAAGGTGGAAGGGCAAGAGATCACATCTTCTCTGGCAAGTCCTCTTTATCTAATTTTTAATTATTAGAGAGAGAGAGAGAGAGAGAATGCTGTCACCTGGTGGTTCACTCTCCAATGGCTAGTGATGAGGTAGTGTTGAAGCCAGGAGCCAAGAATGCAAACCAGGTCTCTCAGGTGGGTGGCAGGAACCAATTATGTGAGCCATCACCTCTGCCTCCCTGAGTCTGCGTCAGCAGAGAGCTAGAACTGGGAGCTGGAACTCAGGCACTCTGACGGGGGGATGTGGGCATCCTAACCAGTGGCTTATGTGGTAGGCTAAATGCCTGCCCCATGAAGCTCTTCTCTATATTAGCATTAAATCATTTGTTAGAGTAGAGACCTCCTCCTCAAAAGCCCCACCTCCCCCACACTATTGCAATGGGGGATTAAGTTTCCCACACATGATTTTTGGGAGACACATTCAGACCATAGCTCACTCATGTAGTGTCTAAGGCTGCTTTCTCATCACCATGCTAGAGTGGAAGAGATCAAATACTGTACAAAGTCAAAATGTTTACACTCTGAACCTTTCAAGAAGATGTTTGTTGAACCTTGCTGTACAAAAATAAAAATTATAATGTAGACTGGGTTGAGGGGGCAACTGGAAGGGAGAGATAAATGATAATCCTGAAAATATTTTGGCAGGGTAGCATAGGACAAGGATACATCTTACAGTCCTGACAATTGATGAGTGAGTATACCTCTATATGAGAATCCTCTCTGTTATTTTTTTAATTAAAAGAAAGAAGAAAGTAATAATAAGTCAAGGTGAATCAGAAAGGTTTTGCTAAGGTGTGATGTGACAAATGGACCTCAAATCTCTATGGCCTCCAACAGCAAGTCTGCTTCCCTTCCACAGGTCTCCTTTGGTCCTGTGCCCTGTTCTCTCTGTACTTGAGTTAGTAGAGCCCTCACTCTCTGGACTGTGGCCAGTCTTGTGGCAGGGGAGAGAGAGGGAGTGCACATACAAGACATCGACTGACTCTGAAAGCTTTGCTTAGACACGTATCACTTTTGCTTACATTGGCCAAAGCAAGTCATGTAGGCAAAACTGGGTTAAACAGGATGGGAATGTTTAACAGTCCCACAGAGACAGGAAGCAGATAAATGTGAACAATAATGCACTCCTTCTCAGTCAAGAGATGTCGTTATTGTTTAACAGGGAGCTCCTTTAGCACGTGTAGGAGCAGAAGGAAGAAACCTATAGAGAGAAAGAGAAGGAAGAACTTTCTGAGCAATTAATGTCTCCTGGTGTTACTCCTAGTAGGGGCGGACTTTCAACTGGTACTGAGTTCTGGCTCTACAGACTGGATCTGGGAGACTACTTCCTGGGAATCACCTGGGAAGCTTGCTAAAGTGCAGATTCTGCTCAATAGGTCAGGGGTGAAGCCTGAAATTCTGCATTTCCAACAACCTCTCGGAGGATGCCTTTGCTACTAGTCTGTGAGCCATATTTTAAACAGCAAAGTTCTGGTTTTGCTGCCACAACAAAACAGGGAAACAAATATTCATAAGCAAACCATCTGTGTCAGTTAGGTCTACTAATGACTCTAAGAGAATGAGGGCATCTGTCCTGAATTGTGGAGCATTTGAAGCCAAATCTTCAAGAATTTGGTTTAGGAGCACAGCATGGCTTTTGAATGACAAGAGACAGATCTCATGGAGTCCTGAGTGGTGGTAGGAGAATGGGTGGGTTGAATAAGAGCTGGTGGCCAGGGAAGGCAGTGACTTCAAGGATTTTCTGCTGGAGCAGTTCCATTGGTGTCTTTGGCCACCATTCTATCAAAAACCTATTTGTAATAGAATATGAGGCACATGAAACATCAAAGCTTTTCAGTCACAGATGGGACTCCTGAAACTGACAATGAATGTGTTTTGGACACTCAGACATGAACAGCAGTTGTGAGAATGTGCATCTTTTGATGGTAGCAAGTGATGCAGTATAGTTAATAAAAATAATTCAGCATTTTCATTGCTATGAAGTATGTTTCATTTGAGTTTTAATTGTCATTAATATCTTGCTGGTTAAACCCTGAATCAGACCTGAAACTGTGGGATTTCATATTTGAAGAGAACATTTCAAGGTGAAATTGTTCCGTAGAGTTTAGGTATACCTTGTGTCGTCATTACAAACAGTTGGATATATTGCTTGTTTGTTCCTCTCTTTGATTGGCATTAGTAGAACTTCCTTGGCTCTGATTGATAAGATGAAGCCCATGTTTATATTTAAAGTGTGCCTTGACTCTTTCATGACTGATGTTTAAATTAAAGTTTTATGTCATACACCTCTGACGTTGAATTCAGATTTGCCTGCTTGCTGGTATTTCACGGGCAAAATTTTAACATATCTTTTCCTTTGTAAACTACAGATGATGTCTTGTTGTGTTAACATAGGTTAGCAGTAATATACTTAAAAGGCCTCACATAGAGCAGACTCTCAATAAATGTTGAGTGCATTTTTATGTGTGTGATACAAATTTGAAAGCACCCTTTCACATTTCTCAACATTACACGTGAGCCTTGTGTAACTATATTCTAGAAGATAATAAAGAAACTGGAACCTTCATATTGCTGGTAGGATTGTGCATCTGCTTTGGAAAACTGCTTGCCATTTTCTTAAAATGTTAAACAAAATTTGCCGTATGACTTCTAGGAAATTACCCAATGGAAATGAAAATATGTCCCAATAAAGGCTTACCTACAAATACACATAATAGTCAACTAAAATGAGTGTTCATCCACTGATTAATGAATAAACAAATTGTCAGACATCCACACAATGAATACTATTTGGGAATAAAGAAGAATAAAGAATAAATAAAGAATAAAGAACCATAGATGAACTTCAAAAATACTTCGTTAAGGGAAAGTAGTCATATACAATGGCTTGTATGATACCGCATATATGGGATTGTCAGAGCATGCAAATATGTGGAGACAGGAAGTAGATTGGTGTTTGGGGCTGCTGGGAGAAAGTTACAGAAGGGCTCAGGGCTTCTTTTTAGGATGAAGGAAAAGTTCTAAAGTTAGATAGTGGTGATAGCTGCCCCACTCCGAACTGCATGCGAACAGGTGAATCTTCTGTTCATGCAAATTATTCCTTTGAATGCTGTGTTTTTACACTTTTAAGAGTGAATCATGTTATTTTTAAGATTTTGATGAGCTGGCGCCATGGCTCACTAGAATAATCCTACACCTTGCGGCGCCAGCACACCGGGTTCTAGTCCCGGTCGGGGCGCCGGATTCTGTCCCGGTTGCCCCTCTTCCAGGCCAGCTCTCTGCTGTGGCCAGGGATTGCAGTGGAGGGTGGCCCAAGTGCTTGGGCCCTGCACCCCATGGGAGACCAGGATAAGTACCTGGCTCCTGCCTTCGGATCAGTGCGGTGTGCCGGCCGCAGCGCGCCAGCCATGGCGGCCATTGGAGGGTGAACCAACAGCAAAACGAAGACCTTTCTCTCTGTCTCTCTCTCTCACTGTTCACTCTGCCTGTCAAAAAAAAAAAAAGGTTTTGATGATTTCTGTGTAGGTTACATTTTAAGAGGAAGACAATTAATGAATTTTTTTTCAGCTTTCTGAAATGTGTTGGATTCTCCAAGCTGCTGCTTCAAGTCAGCAGAGAAGCCTTTGAATTTCAGGAGAGGGAACCTAACCCTGACAGTAATAGCCTGCAGGCACCTGCAGAAGATACTAGCCTGTGAAAACAATAGACGCCTGGTCCCTAAATGCAAATCAATAACACTGGCTGATGATTCCAGTGAGTGAAAAGAGATTTGTAAGATGGAGTGTCTTCACGCTAGCCATTAAACTTCTCATTCACCAGTTCTTCATTAAATGCCTGTCTTAAACAGGGCAATTGAATCTAAGATATCAGACATGTTTGAATTATGGAGATCAACTGCTTCATTGTTGGCCTTGGGCACAGGATAAAAGGAATTGAATTTAATATCCACCTCCCCCCCCAAAATGATGTCAGGAGAGGTAATTGGCAGCACCTGGGAGATACTATCTTGATGTGAACAACGGCTAGCGACGTGATTAGAGACCTGCAAGTACAGTCAAGACACACCAGTTCCCAACTGTGTTAAAATGCAAGGGACCTCACTCAAGCATCAGACTGAAGAGCTAAGAGAATATGCATGTGTGTTAATTATCTGGCCTTACTTTTGGAAAATGGGAGTTGCGTGACAGGTGGTTGTAAGCCCCCACCGTGTAGCTTCAACATCTGTGAGTAGAAAAAGCAGACTTGCATTTGACAGTTTGTTTCTGTTGTAGGACTCTCACAGCGGATTTTAATCCGAGCATCCCCAGAGGCTATTAGGCAAGTCGGGACAAACCCTCGAACTCTATTCACTTATTTTGGCTCTACATGAGCTAAGGGGTCTGTAGGAATAGAAGAGGTGTCAAATTTGCTTCCTCAACACCAACCAGAATAAAAAACAACAACTATATTTTCTCAGTGCGTAACAGAAGGATCACTGGTGTCAGAATCGATGTGTGGATATGAGTATGAGTGTGGAATGCGGGAGGGTGGTGCTGTGAATAACAAATTAGCAACTCTAGTGTCCTAGTGATCACACAGTAGCCAGGTCTCTAGATACTGCAAAATGTTCACAGGAGGTGGGGAGAGAGATGAAGCCATTCCGTACTGAGAACTTGCACACTGTGGCGCGGATATGCACAACCCTGTAATGTTAGCACAACTGCAATGATATCTCTGGGTGTGGGAATGAGGAATCTGTGTTTTAAAGAGTCCTGGTGATTCTGACACTGCTAAGGTTTGAAACACCATCCTAGAGGGAGAGCCAGTCAGCAAACACTTAAATGTGTACGCAGAAGGAATCACTGGGAGTGATGAGTATGCACGCTTCAGATGTGCCTTTGCTCTGTCCTTGAATGTGTGTGTGTCAGAAGGTTGGGGAGACAGGGATGGGGGACAGGGTGTTCTCCCTGAGAAGATTCAACTTGACCAGAGACTGAGGAAGTCAGGGAGTCAAGAGACAACGGGGAAGAATGTGTCATGCACAGAGAAGAATAAAGCAGAGCTCCCGGGGCAGGAGTTCCATAGGCTGCAAGGACACTCAGTAGACCAGAGTGCCAGAGTAGACAGGTGTGGCAGAAGTGTGGTTGGAAAAGAGGTGAGAGAAGTCATGAGAAATCCAAGAACAAGCTCTTCTTATTTCTGCATGAACCAGCTGTGTGTCTTGGAGTATATTCTGTGATCTCATTGGATCTCAGCTGTCACTCCTTTAGAAAGAAAACAGGAGAAAGTTGGAGACATAACATTGTCCCCTGTAGGTCTGCTCTGAGAAGATGGAAAATTAAACCTGAAGATGGATTTATGTTGGTGCAAAGAATTGAAATCCATCACAGATTTTCATAATACAAGATATTCATGAGCTTTATAAAGACCCCTCATATTGTTCATGATACACAATCAATAAACAATCAATAAACATGAGATATATTGCAAAAAAAAGGTTAAAATTAAGAGTGACCACATCATAATCCCAGAGTCAGTATTCCAGATGGAAGGAATAGACCTGTATTGAGGCAAGTTTCACCAGGTGATTTGTGAATGTGCACAATATTTTGAAAAATCTTCATTCTTCTCATATTTGCATCCTAGTTTTCTTGTAATTGTTTTACATGCTCTGGAAGTGGACTTTTGCTGGCATAAACCTATGAGACTCTTGAGGGTAGGCCAGGATTTGGAGCCACAATGACAGGCTCAAGGGATCATACTGAGGGACTTCCAATGCCCTTGGTGAAGGTTCCTGAATTGAATTTCAGGAAATTCCTCACAGAAACAAATTATTTTTTGGTTTACTGAGGCCAATCAGCAATATTAAGAAACAAATGTTTTTCCCAGTGCACTCTGTGATAAAATTAACTCTGAGGTTGATATGGTCTTATGTCCACCATGATGTCATTGAGGTTCAAAAAGTCACCCAAGGCAAAAGACCCCCTGTGCCTAATCTACTTTTTCTCTTGCTTTGTACTCACTCCTCCCTGCTTGGTTGGCCTATCTGTGTCACTGTGCTTTGGAACCTCAATATGATAACCTTGAACTTCTGCACCTTTGACCTTCCTAAGTGCCTGGTATTTCAGACCATTTTCAGTCCTTAAAAATGAACCATTCTTCAGCATGTTACGCTGGTGATTTCACTCGTCCTTATTCGCCGTAGGGAACCTTGAAGATTAAATCTCACCAAATCCTGAAGCTGCCAACAGTTTGAACTGCTAGGTTTTTCCTGCCTTAATTTCCCCTCTGTGAGTTCAAGAGGTCAGGCACAGTCTGAGGCAACACTTAAGGAGTCTGGATCTTGAGAGAGTGATTGGATTAGTTGGTTTGAAGCCCTTTACTTTTTTCATATTGAAATCATGGGGGCTGATGGGGTGGAGGAGTGACAGGTAGGTTTTAAATTGATTTATTTGCTAGAAAAAAAAATACACCAAAGCCAAAGGGAAAGCAGTTACTAAGCTCCACCTGATAGGGAATGGGGCGGTCTGAGACCAGAGTGGAAAGCACCCAGTTTTTGTTTATTTAATTCTCTTGGACATTATAAACATACTCATAAATTGAGCATATTTCCCACTAACATTCATACCCAATCACCATAAGGATGTTCAGCAAACTAAGGATTCTCCCATTCATCTTATCAATGGACAAGCATGACTTTCACAAATTTCTCATTCCAGGCCCTTCCAGCATTTAGACTTCACAGCCCTTATTTCTTGGTGAGGAGAACTGAGGCTTAAAGGGATTTGGGCCTGTTTCAAAAAGTTTTTAAGTTCTTTGATCTCCCAAGATTAGTCCTAACACACTTGGTGAACTTTTCCTTCACTGCTTGTTCAGCAAGATGTATTTTGGATTCAAGTTGCTTCCAGGGCTGTCAGATAAAATTCAGAATGCCCACTTAATTTGAATATCCGATAAACAACAAATATATGGTTAGTATTGTTATGTTCCAAATATTGTATTTGTTGTGTATCTGAAATTCAAACATAACTCAGTATCCGGTCTATTTTCCCTTATTAATTTTGTCAATCCTAGTTATTCTACTTTGGTCTAACCCCATTTGGATTTCAGTTGAGACAATTAAACTTCAGCCTCAAAGGCAAGTTATTTTGCTTCCCTATTGGAAGGAAATTAAGAAAATCAAATTATTTTCTCTGAATACAATGTAATTTAGAAGTTAAGCTAAAACTTCTTAATTTTTTAGGAAGAACAAAAAGTAGAAGTCATAGTCATATTTCCCTAAGGTAGCTGAGGCTATAATCGGAAGTATTTCTCAGTAGAGCTTTCCTAGGACTTATTTTATCATTAGAAATAGTAAAACCAGGAAGATCATAGCATGTTTCCTTGATTTCTCCATAATTTTCGAAGGCGCAGACTGTAGTAGAACTTCTATCCAGTGTTCTGATTCGCTGTTGAGCCAGCTGTGCAGCCTCGTGCGCAGGCACCATTACAAGGAATTGTGTCAGCTGTGTAAAGTCTTGTGCCTGCTAAACCGCCTTAGCCCACACCTGAGCCCGGTTACCAGGAAGTGCAGCACGAGGGGGCGGGGTCTACACCCATCACGTGATTCCCTCCATATTGACGGGCTCAACTGCAGCAGAGGTGCTCTGGTGGGGCTCGAGGTTTGTTCCGGGAGGTTGGCGGCTCTTCCTCACTGAGACGGGCGAACATGGCGCCTGCTGGAGAGGAGGTATGTGAAGAAGCAGCCAAAACCTCCGGGCAATCGAACTAACTTTAACTTCCTTTTCTGTCTTGTTTGGCTTCGTGAGGCTAAAGAAGATCTTTGCTCTTGCAGGGTCCTGAAAGGTGCCATGGAGAAGGCGTTCATCCTGCTCATCTAGAAAATTCTTCTTGGGATCTCCAGGAAGCAGGTCTGTTCTCAGTTAGCCTTTCTAAATCCCTTAGCATGACAGCGTGCGGTAATCTCTCTGTATCTGCCCCTGTCTGGTTTTTGGAATGCTTACTACAGTTAATGAGTTTAATCCATGGCAACATTTTGTCAAGAAGAGCTCGGACACGAAGAACTGAGTTGGTATTCTGCTGTACTTGAAGTGTGTCTAAAAAAGAGCTGGTCACGGGGCTTAGAGTTGTTTGGTCCTACTTGTAGTAGGACAAAAAAAACTGCAAGTGAGGTCAGATTTTGGGGTTGCCTTAGGGCTATGTGGGGAAATACCAACTGAAGTGGTTGTTTTGTTTTAAACAAGTTGTGTAGTTTTGATAGGTACTTGTTAGTGACTTTAGGTGCCATGTTGTAGTACTCACCTGGAAGGTAAAATGTGTTAAGTGGCTTTCTCGCTTGAGGGACATTCGGTCTCAAACCACACCACATCCTGACAGTTCCAAGTGTGCCCATCTTTCTCACGAGGCATGTTCTACAGAATTCTGAACTCGGCCAGTGTACCAGGTCTGCTTTGCTTGGCCATTAGGGTTTCCAGGAAAAATCATGTGAAGGTGTTAAAAGAGGAGGTATAGCTTTGTGTACTTCAGGTTTGGGAAACTGGAGTGTTTAATTCAGGTGTCCATGAACTGTTGCTATGAAAGTGCAGACAGTAATAAATATCCTGGGATTTCTGTGCGCCATACAGTCAGAGCTACCCAACTCCACCGTGGCACCAGTAAAGCAGCCCTGTGTAACATGTAAAGGACCTAAAGGGCCGGGTGTCTTGTGTTGCCAGAAACCTTTACTCAGGGACGCCGAAGTCTATTTTATTTTCATGTCACAAACTTTTTCTAAATCAAAGCCTGGAAATACAAACCATGGGTGGAGGGCTGGCTTGGGCTTGCAGATTGTGGCTTCTGACCTAATAAAGCAAACTGGTTTCTGCGACTCTATCCCTAGTTTGTTTTCCCTGACCTTGCAGGGTGCTTGTATTGTGCTCATGTTGGGTTGAGCTTTTCCCAAGTACTGGCTGAAGTTGGGAGTTAGTGCCTCTGAGGTCAGGCATCATCTCTTCAGCTGTGCACTGTGGGAGACAGCAGCAGTATGGACTACAGGGGCTTATAAGCTTTCTCCCAATAGTGTATTCCATGATCATGTTGACATTGAAATGATGACCTTGGATACTTGACCTCTGTTACTTTTGTAAAATGAGCCTGAACAGTGTGAACTCGGAGGGCTACTGGTGTGCTCATCCCATAGAAAGATAAGGCAAAATATGTGAATTGAAGTAGAAAAACCTTGAAACTGTTCAAGGGAACATGTTTCTTAACTGGTGTTAAGGATTGGAAGGTGTTCCTCTGAAATTCGGGTGTTGAAGTGCTAACCTCCAGGACTTTGTAACTGTATTAGGAAGTAGGACCTTGAAAGAGATAATGAAGGCTAAGTGACATCCTATGGGTGGATAGCACTGTCAAGTAAAGTAGCAAGTGTTCAAGAGTGTAGAACCCTGGTCAAATGTTTGCAGTGCCCCTGAGACAAAGATAGCAAGGGTGGGAACCCACAGAGTGAAGGCCACGTGGTAAGAGGACACTTAAACCCAAGAAGGCAACTCGGAGAACCAGAAGCTGCAGGCATGTTGATCCTAGACTTCAGCCTTGTTACTGTGAGAAGTTGGTTTAAGTTGGTCAGGCTTAAACCTGGCATGGACGGATGGTGTTGTAAAATCTGCATAGCAGTGACTCTCCTGAGCTGATCTTGGAGAGCAGAGGCGAAAGGAGCAGTGTTGCCTCCCCACTGAAGCTCCCCTCAGTTCCCCATGGTTAGGAGAATTAGGTGCAGTAGAACTGGAAAGCACAGCTGCTGATTGGATTGTGTGGACTGTCCTCAGTATTTTGCATATCAATTACACATAAATGCATATAGGTTGTGACTATCTTTCACATGTCTCACGAGAGTATAGAATTATATTTGGCAAACATGTCATATACCTCTATAAGAGAAGCACTTCCAACTAAGTGTCAGGTTCCCTTTATACTCGAAAAATCATGGGGGCCTCAAAGGTGTCTTAAACATGTGGGATGTATCTGGGTATCAGAAGTCAAACACTTGTGGGTTATTTAAAATAAGCCTTGTATATTTAGAAATAAAACTTGAACTAAACTGTAGAACATGGATTCCAAAGGTGACCGTTCAGTTGGACAGACTCGTGGCCTCTAGAATCAACTGAGATGAATATTAGGACTTGGTGGAATTGCGGCAAACCTTGAAGTACAAGGAGGGGATTGGGTGGCAATAAGAAACCCAGAGGAAGGAACAACCCGGGCACAGGCACAGGGGCAGGGGTGACTGGGAAGGACAGGCTTATTGGCAGAGTGCACGTGGCAGAGTAAGGAGATGCGAGGCTGACTGCGGGGTGATGCAGCCAGACCCAGCCCAAAGCAGAAGCGTCAACTTGGAGAGATGCTTGCAGACAAAGGGCTTGTGAATGAAGCAGCCCTAACTGCTTTGCAAAGGTTCCATCAGATTTTGGCCATTGAACTTCATGAATGAACCAACCCGGCTAACCAGCCACAGATGTCTTGTTTATAACCGGAGAAATTCATGTGAGCTTCGTGATGACATTTCCCTGTCTATAAAACACTGATAGTTAAACAGTGATACTGTGTGAAGCACTCGGAGCCTCTGTCTTGAGAGGCAGTCCTTGAGTGTAATGGTTTAATGGTCACTTAGCACGATGGGCCTTCAGAGTATAATATCATTTGCCTGCCAGTTAAAATGAGTGCTTCTCTGTGGGAAGTCAAAGATCGTGTCGGCATAAGCCTGGGTAGGTGAAGGAGAGCATCGAGAGAATGCCAAGATAGAGAATAGGGAATAAAATCTGTCATGTTAGCCTGTTCATAAATCCAGTGTGATTGGAGCGCATGGCTAATCTCTCTAACTGGAGGGGAGGAAGATATGTATTCAGAATTGCCAACAAGTTTGACTTTATTTTTCTAAATAAATGCTGTTGTATTTCCATTATGTTCAAAATCTGACACTTGCGCTAATCTTAATTGATATCTTTATCTCTTATTGGAAAAGGGGAAGCTTTTAAAAAGCTGAACTTTGTGGCCACCTTGACACTACTCAATCTGTCTTGATTCCACCTGCCTCTAGGAGGGTCGGTGTGGGTGTGTGTGGAGGGGGGTTTGTCTTGTCCAGTGCCAGTCCCCTGATCTGAGGCTCCTGGTGTCACCCTTTCTCAATTCCTTAGTGGTCCCCCCTCAAGTTACCCCCTCTTTTGTCTTTAGTATATCTTCGCTCAGGAATTCACTGCTCATTTAAGCTGAAAAATGGAATCATTGCATGGGCTTGCTCCTGTCCTGCTGCTGCCCTTTGAACATTGACTTCACTCCCACACTGATCTGTGAGGGTATGCACAATCACTGGTAACATCCGGGTTACAGGCACTGTTCGATCCTTACGGTACTGTAGGGACTGCAGCAGTTAGTATTGTGCCCAGTGTTGGAAGAACTGCCCCTTCCTTCCTTGGTTTTGGTCTCTGGTACATAAATCTGCATCTTGGGTAATTTAGCTGCTGTTGCTGGCTGGTCCTTGGAATTCCTCTCCCGGTCATCTTTGCTCAAGCGCCCTGTGTCCTGTGAGTGATGTTGGTAGCACACATTTTTATGATCCTCTTGTCCTAATTCTACTCTCAGCCCTACTTTATTAAAAGCTCTAGAAATAGTCAATGGGAAATTCACCCTTTCTACTCAAGTCAGAATTTCCCCCAAACTTAGCTTCAGTCTTCATCTTACTTCTTGCCAGTCTGAAGGGTTGGCATTGGCATCCCAAAGCAGGTGTCCACAAGTGTGGCCAGTGGGCCAAACCCAGCTGCTCTGTGTAAGTGATTTGTTGCAGTACAGCTATACCCATTTTTAAAAACCAGCTGTGAATGTTGACTACATAAACCTAGACGGGGAAATGATGCCAACCCCTGAGAACATCAGGATTATTTACAGAGCTGGGGAAAGCAGAGTGTTGGGTCCTGCTCATGGAATCTTGATTCAATGGCATCAGAATTCATATTTTCACCAAGTTTCCTATGAATGATGTTTTAGGGACCATACTTTGAATTCATTCTAGTAACAGTGCTCAGGATGGTTATCATTTCTATTTTCCATACACTAAAGCAGTTGAATTTTTATTGCACCTTTTCCAGTGCTCCCAGAAGTCTATGGTAATACCCATCTATATTAGATAAGTAAGGGACTCATCAATAGGTGTTTACTGAAGATAAGTTATGGATCCCAATCAAAAATGATGAGGATCCCAAGAGTTAGGAGCTTGAGCTATTGTTACTTGGTATCAATCACCTTACATCATTAATGCATTGAATTCCCACAGTGACCCATGTAGTAAGAACTCATGCCCATTTTCTCGATGAACAAACTTGAATTCCAATGACAATGCCACACAGCAGAAACATGGTGGTATAAGTTCTGGTGACCATGCCGTACTGAGACTGACGGCTGTCTCCCACCTTTGCCCCATGGTGACTGTTTCACTATCATAGTCTAAACCTCTACAGATCTAAACCAAGATAGGTTGACCCTATGCTGATAGTTCCTGTGCAACTATCAAATCGAGCCAAAGTACATGAAATGGCAATTAGAGAAGTTGAAGTAAGCATTAACTGACACATTGCTGCCTTACTCAATCTTAAATTGAGCTAACCGTGCATCCTGAGGGCTTGTTACTTTCAAAATCTCAGGAAACTTATATAATGTGCTGTCTGAATAAGTTGATCCTCCACTCTGATACTGCCAGTAGATAGTACAACTTGTCAGCTCACCAGCTAGAGAAATAGATGGGTCCTGCATCCCCCAGGGATGGTGGCTTCCCCAGAGTCCAGTCTGAGGGATGCCAGCTCCCCAGGCTGAAAGGTGACTCCTAGCCAGGCTGGAAAGCTCATTCACTGCCCATCCTGCCCACCTCTCCTGGCTTCCTTCCTCTCCTATCCATTTACCTTTATATTTCACATTTCACCGATAGTGAATTGTTCTGCAAGGCCAAATCCTTGTTGAACTGATGGCTTTGGGAATTTGTTCATACTTTCCCTCCAAATGACTCCTCCAGTTCTGAAACCCACCCTTGTAATCCATGTACTCTGGATTCTAACTGATCCTTTAAAACCCTACTTGAGCATAGACTGAGGAGCATGTGGGGAGACGGGCAAGTGACTGACCCACCATAACATAAGACAGGGTCTTCTGGGCTACCTCTTGAGTGTGTGGGTCAAGATAAAGCCACACTGTGCATTTATGTGGGATTTAAGAAATGGACTTGATGGAAAAAGGAAAACTGACACGTGTCATCTGCAAGAGGCAGAGATACTGGTTTCCCGGCCTCCCCACCAACATGCTGCTGAGTCACAATTGTATGCTAGCCTCACACTGTGTATTGGTTTTTCATAATACATGCTATTCTTTGCCTGTTTGTCCAGGGAATCCCGAGGAAGTAGATCTGGTAGAGGAGTTCTGGGGCCAGCTTGAAACCAGACTGGACTTTGGCATAGCAACTCTGCATATAATGGTGCCTGAAACTTGACTCCTTATAACCCCCTAAAAGTCCAGAGGAAGTTGCTTATCCCTCCTGTAGGAGAGGCATCATTGATCCCATAGCAAGTGGACTTTGGGTGCACAACCCTTCCCTGGTAGAAGGAGGAGCTTGTCCAATGTCCTTATGAGAACTGGGATCATTGTCACAGGTACTTGTTGATTTGCTGTTGGGTCCTGCCTTATCAGTGGTCCATTAGTTAAAAAATCAACTTTGGAGATGAGGGAAACATGGCAAATTGACAAAGGTGCATGGATAGAGGCTCGGAATCTGTCCTTGAGATGAAGTGAACTACAAGATTGCCACGTAGTGTTAGGTGATGCCCCGAGGAAAGTACTTGCTAGGGGATACCAGGTGCCCACTGGCGTGATCAAGTTTTGAAATGATCCCTTCTTAATGAGGGTTGTAGAGAAAATGGGATCTGATAACTGAGTTGTAAGAGCTACCTATGAAATCACAAGAACTGTACTGGGACCATGCTTGCAGTGAAAACTCAATCTCTTCAATGCCGTCTACATAACAGTATAAAACTACATGAGTGTGAGCCTCTTCTAAAATATATTCATATGGTATTGTCTAGAAATAGAAAATTGAAGGTGTTAAAATTCCATAAAGCAAGACACCAGAAATGCATCTAACAAAATGATGCCAAACTTACCTAGTGCTTAATCTGTGGATAAACTTTTACATAAGATTTCTGAATCAAATCATTGTCAAAATACTTAGCATGTTAACTCTAGTTGTGGCTATTTCCTTTTAGTTGTATAAGGCGAGAAATTCTTTTCTCTTTTGTCGATGAAATTGAGTAATTCTTGAGTGGTTCCTTATTCACTTAGGTAGAACATTGTTGAAAACATCTTGAGTGTATAAACGTGTAAAAGTGCTGAATAAGTTACTGTTTGCATGTCTCACATTGTTCACAACGTGGAGTTGAAGGTTTATGATCTAGTCAGTTTGGCCACCTGTG
Organism: Oryctolagus cuniculus; assembly: GCF_051225735.1. Taxonomy (NCBI): domain Eukaryota; kingdom Metazoa; phylum Chordata; class Mammalia; order Lagomorpha; family Leporidae; genus Oryctolagus; species Oryctolagus cuniculus. Next base: position 160,847,589 of record NC_142870.1, read on the forward strand.
CATAGTCTTTTGCCATCCAGGAAAACCCCAAGTAACATGCAATCAGCACAGTTTGAGTTTAGGATTTGTGGCCTCATGTAAACAGTTTACCCAAATTGTGCTTCATGAGCCTTAAAAAAATGGATGTAACACTTCTTTGCTTAAAGATTTATGGGTATGATAGTGAAAATAGGAGAAAAAGAATCAAGGAGAAAATCCTGAAAACATTGTTAAAAGGTGTATATATAAACATATAAAAAGTATAAATGATAATTATTCTTTCCCAAGCTAAACTAAGTTCTGGAAGAAACATGTTTTCCATCACTAAATATTCTTTAGAGTTGGGAAATTTTAAGGACCTGCATAATCTCTTACGGATTACCACAGCATATTTGACCATTCCCTTCTGAATATAAAATATTAAATTTTATAAACAGAAATAATTGTTTGTCTCTGCCTGACAGTACTCTATTAAATTTTATTCATCATTCCCAAGTTTGTTCATCATTCCCATGTTTATAATTCTGTTCTTGGTAAGTTGAAACAGTATGGTATGAGCATTCCAGTTGGGTATGTGCAACCTCTTGTGCTGATGTTTCTGTACTGGGTTGATGTGGGCAGTGTCTGATTGCTGAAATAGGTAGATGGCAACTACAATAATCAGGTGCATTAAGTTGAGTGAACATCTCTAGTTCATCTTGCATGGAACACCTATGATTTTTTTTATATTGATTTCCAGAAGTTCTTTGTATTATCTGGAGAATTTTCTCTTGTTAAACTAGAAGTGTTGCAGTTTCTTCCACCTTGAAACATATCTCCATCTTTTGAAGAACACATTACTAATTTTGAGTATCTTTATTCTCAACTCTAAAAATAAGCTAGATACATATTTAGATATTCAAGTCTTCATTTTTTTCATATTTGTTACTACTTGCTGTAACTAATGGTGAGGTAGGGATTTAATTTACCCCCTAACATGGAAACCGGTTGTTCCAACATATTGACCTTATAGTCCATCCTTATCTTACTAACAGTGTTGGTCATAGATACAATGACACAGAAAATAGGGGAATATTAAGTTTATATCAACACTACTGTCCATTTTATACTGAGTCTACATTAGTGATAACGGAAGTCTTCCCCCTTTCCTACTTGGAGTATCCTAGGTTATTAAATTTCCAGAAGAGCCTCTTCCAATTGTAAGATTTTTGCAAGGATTCCGGTCGGCATGGCTTTGCTATGTGGCTCAACTTAGCAAATGATGTGCCTTTTGTAATACTGAGCTATCACTTCATGAATATGGTATTGGCACTTCAATTATGGTATTAAACTTTCATAATTGAGATGGAAGTTCCATAACTTCTGTGTGGATTATTCCAGGGTTTTCTTGATAACAAGTATAGCTCTTAAAGAAACTCATGTTACTAATAACTACTAGTCGGGAATCATCTGGGAGTTCTCTCAGTCATCTTGCTCTTCATGTGTGTGTTTGGGGTAAGAGTGGATGAACATATATTACACTAATAAGAATTCTGATAGGTTTTAAAGTAGAATTTGTTAAGGTGGGCAGCATTGCCCTTTAAAAAGCAATTTAGTACTTTATCCCTTTTAGTATTTTTGTTCTACTTAATACCATTGGTTAAACTCTGTAACACAATTATTCTTAGGTGTTTAACAGATCACTTTTCAGTTAAACTTAAATATGAGTGGGAATAAGAGGGAGAAGATGTACAGTTTGGGACATGCTCAATCGTACTTGCCCCAAATGGTAGTTAGAAAGGTGCCAGGGGATTCCAATTCAATCCCATCAAGGAGGCATGTCCCAATGCCATCTCACTAGTCAAAGTGATCAGTTTCAGGTCACAATTGACCAGAAGGATAGGACTGAGTCAAAGGGATCACATAAACAAGACTAGTGTCTGCTAATACTAATAGAATTAAAGAGGAAAGAACAATCCAACATGGGAAGCAGGATACACAGCAGACTCATAGAATGGCAAATGTCCTAAACAGCACTCTGGCCTCAGAATCAGCCCGTAAGGCATTCAGATCTGGCTGAAGAGCCCATGAGAGTATTTTAGGCATGGAAAGCTAAGACGCTCGGCGCGGGGAGGGGGGGGGGGGACCTAAATGAAAGATCTGAGTGAGATCCCAGCGGAAAGAACAGGCCATCAAAGAAGGAGGTACCTTTCTCTGAAGGGAGGAGAGAACTTCCACTTTGACTATAACCTGGCCTAAATAAGATCAGAGTCTGTGAACTCAAGAGGCTTCCATAGCCTTGGCAAACCATGACAAGAGCCTGGGGTGATTTCTGACGCCATAAACAAGAGTGTCAAATTGTTAAGTCAACAGGAGTCGCTGTGTACTTACTCATGTAGGATCTCTGTCCTTAATGTGTTATACTATGTGAATTAAAAGTATAACTAGTACTCAGTACTTTACACTTTGTTTCTGTGTGTGCACACTGCTTAATATATACTAAATTGATCTACTTAATATAACTAATTGATCTTCTGTATATAAAGATAATTGAAAATGAATCTTGATGTGAATAGAATGGGAGAGGGAGTAGGAGGTGGGAGGGAAGTTATGGGGGGTAAAGCCATTGTAATCCATAGCTGTACTCTGGAAGTTTATTAAATAAGTTTAATATCTTCAACTTCAATTAAGAGTTTATTTAAGAAGGGGCAGAGGCAGAGAGGTCTTCCATCTGCTGGTTTACTCTCCAGTTGGCCGCAACGGCCAGAGCTGTACCAGTGCAGAGCCAGGAGCTTCTTCTGGGTCTCCCAAGCAGGTGAAGGAGCCCAAGGACTTGGGCCATCCTCTTCTGCCTTCCCAGGCTGTAGCAGAGAGCTGGATCAGAAGTGGAGCAGCTGGGTCTTGGACCAGCGCCCATACGGGATGCTGGCACTGCAGGGGGTGGCCTTACCAGCTGCAGCACAGCACCGGCCCCTTGGACTTTTTTTTAAAAAACAGCATTGACTTTCTTGGTGACCTCTAGGCTTCCCTGCCTACATCTCCCAGGTTTCTCTTGCCCACACCCTTCTTGCAGACGCCAAATGTGGGTGTTCCACGGCTTGGCACCTCTAGTTCCATACCAAGCAAGTACATCAAACTTAAGTCTAAAACTGAACTGATGTTCCATTCACATGCCTACCAGACCTGTGCCAAACATGGATTTTGTGCCAAACGGTTCTCTGCATCATGGCCCCTAGGGTCTCTGTTACAGCTACTCAACTATAACAAAGTGGCCATAGCACAGAAAATACTAAAAGCTTTTGGTTTGTGATTAAAACTTGACTTACAAGGGGCCGGCGCCGTGGCTCACTTGGCTAATCCTCTGCCTGTGGTGCCGGCATCCCATATGGGCTCTGGTTCTAGTCCCGGTTGCTTCTCTTCCAGTCCAGCTCTCTGCTGTGGCCCCGGAGGGCAGTGGAGGATGGCCCAAGTTCTTGGGCCCTGCACCTGCATCTGAGACCAGGAGGAAGCTCCTGGCTTCGGATCGGTGCAGCGCTGGTCGTACAGCCATTTGGGGAGTGAACCAATGGAAGGAAGACCTCTTTCTCAGTCTCTGTCAAAAAAAAAAAAAAAAAAAAAAACTTCCAGAAAGTTAGTATGTTATACTTTGCCCATGAGCTATCCTTTATTAAACAGTCTTATTTTGCTTGTTTGTGTAAGGCAGCATTATGTACAGGAATAATTAAAGCAACCAGCAATGCCTGGCAATTGGGCAAAGGGGTTACATTTTACTCATTCTATTAATAGATGCAGAGTCAGTTATTTTGGTGCTTCAGTCACTTTGAAAAGTCAGAACTAGATACTTTTTATAAATCTCTTTGCCTCTGGCCATGTCTTAATTCTGAATATTAACATTTCTCTTAGACTTTGGCTATTACCAGGGAAGTTGGTGTGTGGTGGTGTAATTTGTAAGTCTTTGAAGAAATTTCAGAGGTGTGTTTTCTTTTTCTGTGCTTTCTAATGTGTTAACTTGCCAACTTCTCATTGTTTTTCCTCAGTAACTAGCTTATTCATCTGTCTCCCTCCCCCCCCCCAACTCCCCACTCGAGCATTGACACTAGAAATTGCCTGTAAACAAGTTAGGTGACTTTAACCCATATACTGCTATACATACATGGCATTAATATTGTTTAGCTTTCAATAGATTTCAAATAGTTAAGATGTGTTTTTTTTGAACTCTAATTAGGTACCAATATGATTTTTAAACTTGAGTTTTCAGAGAATAGAGATGGGGTGCCACTGTGTCTAACACTGGTTGCCTGTTGCTTTATGGTCCATGATGCAGTTCAGCATTAGAATTTCCTGTTTTTGTGACAATATTATGCTGTGCGCTATGGATGTTCACTAAATCGAACCTGCTAATCTTGTTCATCATTGCCTCTCTTTATCCACTAACTTACAATGTCACATTGTTTATTTTGTACCATGATAGTCCTGAATTTATGTAACTGTCTTTTTTCCAGTTTAGTCGGCTTATTGTCTTGCTGCTTTGATATCTGGCTTCTATTCTAAGGCTTTCCCAAGCATTGAAGTTCTTTCCCTCTGCTACAGTAGATGCTTATTTCCCTCCTTTTAGTGATTACCTTAGAGATGAACAATTAGGTCTAACAAATCGTTTCTGCTAGTCAAAATACTTCTCCCTCATATGTAAACCCAAGAATGCCCTAAAAGAAGTCTTCATGTGTTTGTGTTGCACAAAATTTAGTTTTTTTATTCTAATCTCATAAATGCAACACTACACTATGATCATTTGAACTTATGTGCATGTTGTATTTTCCGCTTCTTGAACTTAGTTTTACAGGTATTTGGGGAAGCCTGTGTTCCTGGCTAAGTTGGTCTCACACGTTAGAAATTTCTGCTGTTGAAGGTCGAATGTTGGATACTGTCAAACCTCTTAGGATGGTCTAGGCTTAGACCATCTGTAAGTGATTGGATGTGCGCACAGTGCCTCAACATGCTGGCTCTGTGCCCAGATCTGTTAGCATTATATGATGAACATGAGATCTTGAATAAGTTCCTTCTATACTTTAAGCCTCAATGACTTCATTTGTAAAATAGGGATAATTATGACACCTACTCGGACTTCTTGCAAAAATGGGTTAAGTTACTCTATTTTAAAAGGCAGAGAGATCCTGTTTGCTGGCTTCCTCCCCAGGTGCCCACCATGTCTGGAGCTAGTTCACTAACATGGGTGGCAGGAACCCAACTACACGAGCCATCACTGCTGGCTCCTAGGGTCTGCACTGCTGCAAAGCTGGAGCCAGGAGAATAATCTGGGTACTCTGAATGGAGTTGTGACCATCTTAACGTGCTCCCAAGGTAAAGCACTGAAGAACTTAACACAGTGCCTTGGCTAATACAAGCATTCCAATATAAGCTTTTCAATTATTACTACTTGTTTATAACTTTAAATTCAGTGTAAAATAACTTTAGAAAAATTAGAGGTGTATCTGGTAGTTCCTATATAAAAGGATACGTAAAAAGGTTTGTAGGGGAAATGAAGTTACTATGTCTGAACAGTTCTAAAATCCATGCATAGTATTTTCATGAGGATTTTTCCATGAAGAATCTCAAGGTTCATATCTTCACTTGGCTTGCCTTCACTTCAGTACCTTCTGTGACCTTAAGACAATGGGCAACACCAAGAAAATAACAATCATAGCCTTCATTAAAACCTAATCAACTTTCCCAATAGTGTTTTTCCTGTTCTGAGATTCAGTCCAGGCTTGCCTGACACATTGAGTTGCCATGTCAACTTTGTCTCCTGTAACTGGTGATAGCTCTTATCTTGGTATTTGACTAGTGAGGAATCCCTGGGTTTTGTGTTTGAGTGTCCTTCAACTTGGACTTGATTTCCCATGATCACACAGGGTTGTGTACTTAGCTGGTAGTTCTTGTTGCATAGTACTGGGGATTGTGTCGCTATGTCCTCGTATGATCACTTGGATCTCTGTTAAGGTGATGTGTATACTATGAAGTCACATTTTTGTTTCCCATTGTGATTAATATTTTAGGAAAATTACTCCAGGGCTATGAAAATACCCTTTTTTAACTTTGAACCATTGACTGTATGAGTAGGTATGTATACATACATATACATGTGTAATGTATTCTTGGCCTCCATTGTTGAATCTTGACTATAGTAACTACTTTGAATTTTTTTAAATTAAAAGGTAGAGTTAACAGGAGAAAGAATCCATTTATTGACTTCCTAAATGGCCACAATAGGCAAGACTGGGCCAGACCAAAGCCCGGGGCCTGAAACACTGGAGCTAGGTCTTGCTATTCAGAACTACACATCTTATGAAATTCTCATGTAGTTAATCCAAAGTCTTGACTGAGTTCACCAATATGTCGTTTAAAGACAACATTTGTTGCTGGAAATCTTCAACTTGGAAGAAACAAATTGCCATGTTAAACGAAAACCTATCATTTGCTCATGAAATAACAGGGTGCCAATTAGAAAAATGGAATTTAAATGGTATTTTATTAATTGGATACTTAATACTGCAAGTACATACAAGGCCCATCAACTCATTCCCAGGCATCAGTGTACTGAGAAATGAAACATAGGTAGATCTGTTATTAAACACTGGTAACAAGATTTTACTAACCAAGATGCTATTTTGGGTTATTAATAGTTAGAACTGAGGTCTAATAGTACAAATTGAAACTACAAGATACATGAATGCATTATCACTACTACATTTTGTCATTCAGGGTAATAAATTGGAATAATATTTAAGGTAATGATTGGCATACTACATGAAAATAATACTTGGATGATTTTTTGGCGAACGATAGCTCCAGTTATAAATGGGAGCATTCCTTAGCTGCAGCTTCTTAAAGTTCGTTACAAACTATTTAAATGAAGTTTTCAAAGGGGATGAATGCTAAGTTAAAGTTTGGCATAGAGAATCAAATTTTCTTCAATCTGAATTTTCATAATAAAATTGAAACAATTTTTAAAGTAACTTTTTTCTTGATGAACTAACATTGCTGTTCCTGAAACTCTAGAACAATTTGGGAATAAACACCAGGAACGCTGTAGAAGTAGGGTATGTATATGGCTGAAAGTAAGGGAACTTGTTGATAAAGAAGCAATTTTGGTGACTTCAACCACAACAAAACCCTAAAGCTTCCCGGAGGAAGATGGAGATCTATAAGGACATAGCAGATCTTACCAGGTTCCACTAAGGGTTGGTACATCCCTAATGCGGGACTTTCCACAAAAATCCCCATGCTGAAGAGGGAGACTTCTAAATCTAATCTCCCACTTGGGTCTGACGGCCGTAACTGTCAGCTGTCCTCCCTGATGGGAGAGCTCTGTCCTGAGACCTCTGTTTCCTGTGTTAGTGGTGAGGGCCTGTGTGTGAAATGACCCACAGCCAACCGCATAGGGAAATGGCCTGTGTACATGCCAACATGCGTGGACTTCCTAATAGGGTTTTAAAGTATTACCAGATTTTACTTTTGTCAAAATAGCTGACGTAATAGGCATTTTTTTTACACTTTCTTAGCCAAAAGGCCGAGAAGCGATAATTAATAGGCATTTTTTACAAGGCGGATTTCTTAAGAATTCTTATTTGAGAGGGAGAAAAGAGCTTTTCCACTGGCTCACTCTTCAGATGCCTCCAGTCCCCAGGGCTGGTTGAGGCTGAATGCAGGAGCTGGTAACCTGATTGATCAAGCTCTCCCACATAGATGAGGGGTACCCAGCTTCTTAAGCTATGACCACAGCCCCTTGGGGTGCACCTTAGGAGGAAGTTGGAATTCACAGCTGAGCCACAACTCTGAGCCAGGCACCCTGATAGGGGATGCTGGTGTCTTGGTGGCTAGGCCAAATTCGTGTCCTCGGACACAGGTAGACATAAAGGGATAAGCTGATCACTTCACTACTTGGCACCCTCTCTGCAAAGGGATGATAAAGTATGTCCAAGATTGCAAAACTAGAACAGTAAAGGCATGGAGTGAGTGTTCGCAAGCTGACAGGAGTGTTTACAATCTTTTTTTTTTTTGTCTTAATGAAACTTGCAGATCTTGCCCTGTCAAGCTGTTTTCTCCAGTCCTCGTTTGCCAATAGCTAGACAACTAGACCAGTCTTTGTGCTGGAGGCTTCCTGGCTGGCGTTCTTGCCACCATTTTTTTTTTTTTTTTAAGCTTCCCGTATTCATGTCCCTTTGTAGCACAATCTGATTTCTTGTTTTTGAAGTTTTCTTCTGACTTGGTGTATTTCCATACTGCTCTTTTTTCTTCTAGCTTCTATTTTAAATGCTTACCTCGGGTAGCTGGCGAAAGCCTTGGTTGACTGCAGTTTAGAATGGGAAACAAAATGGCCACTGGAGGGTCAGTGGACACTGTGCATGGTGAGATACTGTAAGGTAGGATTCTCAGTCTGTGGTATTGACACTTAGGGCCAGATGATTGCACTGTGGGATGTTTAGCAGTAACCTTATTTGCTACCCTGCAGATGCTGTTAGGACTCCCCAGTTGTGATAACATAAATCACTTCAATTGTCTCTAAGCACGCCTAATGTTCCTGGTATGGGAGGTGAGGCATAAACCTTGCTTGGCTGTCACTGCTGTAAGTTACCTGTGTAGGTCATGTGTTGGATCCCCTGATGTCAGATTTTTGTGGATACTGTTGCAGTGACGAGATTGCCCAAGCAAAAGCCAAAACTTACTACTTTCTTGTCAAAGAACTGGTTGAAGGTCTTTTGGTTTTACTTATTTTTTGGAAGATGTTATTTGAACGAGCTTAAAATAACTAGTCTTGCGTCTGCTGGTTAATTTCCCAGATGGCTGCAATGGCCAGGACTGGGCCACACTGTGGGGAGCAACTCGGACTAGACTAAGTTACTGGAATTAAGACTTATTCTATGCATCTGCTCTCCCACAATATGGTGCTGAGAAGGGAGAAACAGCTTTTACACAGCTGCCTCCAGTTCAACCAATAAACTGTAGGACTTGCTCCTGATTGGAGGAGAGCAGCGTACTCGGCATGTGGGTAGCAGAGTTGGGATTGGTGGAAGAGGACTATAAAGGAGGAGAGAGACAACATGCACCAGGAACATCTAGGAGGAACATCTATCTGAAGGAACACCTGTGCAGTCCCCGAGAGAGCCGGCCGGCGGTGTGCCGCTCCCCCACGGAAGTGGGGAATGTGGCAGGGGGAACCGCCCTTCCACGGAGGTGGAAGGGTCGGTAGCCAACCCGGGAAGAACCAGCAGCAAACCCGGGGAGGGCCGAGCAGACGAAAGAACAGCGCAGGGTCCTGTGTCGTTCCTCCACGAAGACGGGGAGCGACACCACACCAAAGCCAGGAGCTTCATCCATCTCTGAATACAAGGGCCCAAGCACTTGGGTCATCTGCTTTTACTTCTCCAGGTGCATTATCAAAGAGCTAGATCAGAACTGGAGCAGTCAGGACTTGAACTGGCACCCACATGTGATACCAGTGTTGCAGGCGATGACTTTACTTCTTACACCACAATGCCACCCCTTAGACAGTCTATTTGTATAACTTAAGTGTTTTTCAAAAGAATGAATAATAAAAATGTAAGATATAGCAATCTCAGTACTAGTAGTCTTCATCGGTCTACTATATCAATTGGCTTGCATATCCGGTTTGCTTTTGTTTCAAAGTTGTTTCCCCAGAAAAGCTTTGGATTTCAAAATTTTTCTGATCATAAAGACAAGTTAAGTGAAACCCACCAGAGAATCAGCTGCTGCTTGTCTTACCTGGGAGAACAGCCAGTTAAGAATCTAGTAAAATTCTTCACTCGATGGGTTAAGGATCACCATTGTAGGGCTTAATTTGTCAAACTGGAGTGAGAGCCTCCTATGACTTAGAAATTCTCAGTGGAACAGACTGACATAGAAGAGACATAACTCAAAGCTTTTAGGATCTTTTTCTTTTTTAAACGTGAGATGTTTGAGAATGTTAGCTGCACTTCGGCAATTAGCCCAGGTGGTCCAACATCTGGCAAATTGGAGAAATTTCTCAGCTCAAAACTTTGAGTGATGGACATGTTTGTATGTTAACAGGACTTATTTAGTTCTTTGTAAAATGGATTAATACACATGACCACTACATCGTAACCTTTCAAAACCCTGAGAACCAAGAGAAAATGCTGACTATCTCGTAAAAAAAAAAAAAATCACATGTAAGCATTTGAGAAGCATCATGACATTGATCTTTGCAAATGAAAACCTGGAATCTGCAAGATAATGGGCAGTGCCTTAAAACCTGAAGGAAATGAGGGATCCAACATGAAAGAGCAGCCAGTGGTGGCTAACAGGTGGTCCCAGAACCCCCTGCCCCCATGACTGTTACAGTCCCAGGGCCCCCATGCAGAATGGAGAAGGTAGGCTCCCGTAAGTGATGGCTGCACAAAATGATGAAGCTGACTAATCTTTGCTGAATGGATTGGATTAGAGTTGCCCTTCATCAATTTGTGAATAGGGTACTGGAATTAAATGAGCAAAACTATGCCAGAAACAATAGCTCAATTTTTAGCTCTAGGGAAAACACAATTTGCAAAATCAAGATACATAAATATGTGCTGCATGGCTCACCTGTAAATATTTAGTCGCTAAAAATGACATTGAACAAGCAAAATTTCCAAATCATTTTTGGAAGTGATGAAGTTTAGTATATACGGTGAAGACAGAATGGTAGGTAAGAGCTAGGCAGTGAGTAAAATTGCAAATTGAAAACCTGATAGCAATATGATAATTAAAAAAAATGGAAGGGTGTAAGTGGCAGCTCAAAGACTTGGAAGACTTGTTAAACAGTACTGATTGGATTTTACTGTAATCTGGTATCCTATAACTACCACTTCGATATCTTGGCATAACTTTAAACCTATCTCTATCTTGTATATTTGCTAGAGAACAGTTGACTACATTTCCACTTTGACCCACTACTCCGCTCAGGCCAAGTATGTTTAGAAGGTGTCATTTGTTACCCAGTAAAGACATCCTGAATATCCTCTACAGGCAAGATGCCTATTCGGTCCAGAAATCTCACCTTCTCTTAGACATGTGCTTAATCAACACTGGAACTCCTGTTCTTCTGACCACTGGTAGTTGACAAATGCTTGTGTAATAGAATTCTGACCAGTTACATCTAAAGGAGGATCTGCAGTGGTGGTGGTGGTGGTGGTGGTGGTGGTTATGGGGTATCTGGAAATGGCTTCCTTACTAGGAAAATATGTGAGGATGGACTTCTCTTTGGATGGGTGAGGATTAGGCTGGGTGTTGTGCCTGGAAAGGTGTGGGTGCAGAATTCTAGGGAACCGAAGACAGAAGAACCTGGGTGGTTATGTTGTAGAGTCACTAAATGAGCAAACCCTGGAGCCCTGCTGCAGATTGAAGCAAACACAGGAGCAGTAACAAACATCCCTTGGTTTTAATGGTTGGTTTCACTTAAGCCAGTCAATTAAGCCTGGGTTTTTTTTTTTTTAACTGCAACTTGTTTTAATCTTTCCAGAAGCAAGTTGCATTAGTCACTTTGGCCTCTAAATAATCCTCTATGCGCTGCATCCTTTGATACTCAGGTGAAAGACATTTACTAAGACATGTTTGAAGCCAGACTATCAAATCAGAATATGGTGTTTTTTTTCTTCCCTCACTAAGACATTTTTAAACTACAGGACTGGTGGTCTATGAAGCAAACTTTTAATAACTATGAAGTGAAGGGATTGAGAGAAGGGTGAAGCAGGAACACGATTGTTTTGACATTCTAATTACAAATACATTAGACGGTGCAAAAATCATCAAACCATCAGTCTTGCCGATGGTTAAGTTAATTCACTTTTTGAAGTTCAATAATTCATCTGTGAAGTGTCAGCAGCTGGGTCTTGTTAATGGTAAGCCTTTCATTCCTGTTAAATCAATTGTAAATAATAGAACCCCTCAGAGAAAAATGATGAAATAAGCATTGATTTCCAAATTGGGTGTCAGATACAGAGCATTAATAAAACACATTGGAAGCAAACAAGTACCTAATACACTCTGATCGCTGAAATAGCAATCAGAGGGAAAAAAATCAATGGATTTTGTGTAAGTTGCTAGTATTTTAACATTTCATTTGTATCTATGTATGATCAGACTTGTGATTGGAGCCCGCTGTGGTTATTTAATTTTGATTATACTTACACAGAACTACTTGGGTTTTCTGGTAATGTTAGATTTGTTGCTCCAATCTTTTGAGTAGATAATGTGTATCTGGTTATATTTTCTCAGTTGCCTGATGCTTTATTAAATATTATACAATGGCTATTTATATAGCAAATCATTTAAAACTGAAGAATAAATACAACAGCTCTTAAGATGTTCAAGGAAAGCCAAACTGTCCAGCAAGTGTCTACTTCCTACTCATTCATTGTTAAACTTAAATGCCATATAGGGTGTACCAAATGGAAAGTGGGTCTGAGACTAGTTATCTACCAAAAGAATTTGGAAGGGCAATGCCATATTTTCTATTCGACTAGAATTCGAAAGGAACCACAGCCCTACTCCTTATGCATTTCATGAAGGATTAGTTGGAAAGCATGAGTTTGCCTCAATCCATAAATGGGGCAGAAGTAGAAATACCAAAGGTACATTACTCAGGAGTACCTCTAAACTTGGTCATGTTGTAAAATTTTTCCCATGGCTGACTTATAAAAAAAATTGCAGTGACATGGTAATGGTGGGTTTGGGTTTCACTGTTAGATTTTGGTGCATTTCCCTCAAACTCCATTACTAATTGAATTTCGTAATTTGTTTTTCTTAACTCTAGTTTTTGTGAACCCTCAAGTAATTCAAATGTATAAACCACTATCAAGTGAGTTAAATACTATCAAGTTTCATCATACTGCCTTTGGCATCAATAATGGGCTAATTAACTCTTGGTAGGAGCCTCATTTTGAAGAGTAAGTAGGATAGTCCTTGAAAACGTAGTTGGAAATGGACGGTATTCACAAGAAATAGAACTTGAAGATGAGATGTGAAGAGAATATTGAATGTAAGCAATGCATTTGCTAAGTATAGTCCAACACTACTCCTAAATCCACATTGAAACACTAACAGATCTTCAAAAGAAAGGTGGTGAACATTTTTTTCTAAAAACGAATTTGCTTGACAGATCTAGAGAGGTGGAGGCAGAGAAGTCTTCCATCTGCTGGTTCACTCCCCAATTGGCTGCAATGGCTGGAGCTGGGCTGATCTGAAGCCAGGAGCTTGGAACTTCTTGCAGGTCTTCCATGTCTGGGCAGAGAATGACACCCCCTGCTGCCTTCCCAGCATATTAGCAGGGAGCTGAATCAGAAGTGGAGCATCCAGGACTCAAACTGGCACCCTTCTGGGATGCCAATACTGCAAGCGGCAGCTTAACCCACTATGCCAGAGTACCAGCCTCAGGTAACAACTTTAAATTGTGTCAAGTTAAGGGTATTTGGAGGACCTGGGAGATAAACTGGTAGATGAGACTTAGACTGAGGTCATCTACTCTCTGGCCAAGATCTGTCATGTTAGGTCATAAACTTATTTTCCAAGGATGAATACCTTTTGGAAAGAATAGGAGGTGCTGTTAATGATTGGGTTGGGACTACCAGTATCTCCAGAGACTGCACTAGGGAAACATGCTGTGTGGTTATCAGAGCTTTTGAAAAAAGCTGGACTCCTGGCCTCAAAGTATCCAGGAGGATCAAGTTTGAAAGAAGGACTGTAGGGAGGGTAGCAATCTAAAAGGGCTTCTAAGCATGTATGGAGTGGCTGAAATGAAATGGCTTTGGGAATGGTCACTTCCAGTTAAGAGTTGCTCACATGGAGTTCGTAAGAGCATCTGACCAGAACATGTTAGGGGGATTTGGGCCTCAGAATTCTGCTTAGACCAAGTGAGTTTTAATGTTGCTATTAAACCTTGAGGATACATGGTTCTAAATTTTAAACAAAAGTCTGAAGAAAAACTGAATTCTAGAATATGTGCAATCTAATGTGGTTGTGATATTATACTCATAATGTGAAAATGAGCCTAGCATGAAAGTTAGCTGGGAGGAAACCCTAAGGCCCTATATTGAACATTAGGGCTCAATGCTGGGACTCCTTAAGGTACCGTTAGAATCGGGTTAAGACAAAATTAAGGCATCTGAAGACCCTGGTACATGAAGCAAAATTCCCTTTGAATCGGGATCTGTAATCTCCTAAAAGGTTGTTCTTGTGGACTTCGAGGAAGCCAGGATGGTGTTTCAAATAGAATAACATACCTGAAGTCTTCAGTCAACTTTCGTGTACAGCTTTATTCTAGCAGGTTTGAACCATAAGCAAATAGGTTAATTCTATAAAATGTACTTGTCTTATGTACCAAGTATGCTTTTGTATAGTATACTTCATACGGTGGCTTAAAGGATTTTCAAGAGCAATCTGATTTTTAGCCTCTTGCTAATGTGTATCTGACTCTGCATGCGAGGTTAATTTCTATGCACATGACAGCTGCTTTCTTTCATATCCGTCCCAGCCTCCTGTTCTCTGTAATCTCCACCAGCCATGGGAAAGGTTGTGAAATTGTCTTAGCCTGGGTGCTCTTTATCTGCAAGAGCAACGTAATTGATGTATTTGGTTGCATTGTTGAGTATTGGTAACTTGGTTGTATCTAGCCTCTCTAGATACCATGCTAGTTAGTGGAAGGGCTGGTGAATCTCCTTGAAACCCACCTGGTGCTGCGTACCTAATGCATGGTTGTTCATCTGAGCTGGGCTAACTTAACCATTGATAAGTTATATGGAGATGTGCAAGCTAGAGATGTCATGATGCCCCACCTCCATCCCAGCTGATGGTATCCATTGGTTAATCTTGTTAAGCTAACGCATGGAGGAGACAATGAGTGAAATTGTTAGGTCCATTGTAGTGTGTTTTCCTATATTAAATGCCTTTGTACAGAAATATACCTTTATTATTTGAAAGGCAGAGTGACAAAAGGGTAAAAATCTCCCACTCTGGTCTGCTCCCTAACTGAATGCAACAGCTAGATCAAAGCCAGGAATTGGAAATCCCGTCCAGGTCTCCCACGTGGGTGACAGGGTCCCAAATAATTGGGGCATCCTCTGCTGCTTCTGAGGCATAATAGTGGGAAGCCAGATCAGGAGCCGAGCAGCTCGGACTCAACTTGGCCCTCCAATATGCGATGCCAGTGTATGGAAGAACAACTCATCCTGCTGTACTACAATGCTGGCCCCTTATACTAAGTCTCTAGGATCCATGGAATAGGTTATGTGCCCACAAAGAATCTCATTACAAGTGTACTCTCTACCTTTGGGAATTTTGCATATAAACTGGCTAATCTTAGGTTCATCCTTCATGTAAACTGCTATTAATAGTTGCTCAGATAAGAACCATAGATGACTACTCATTTCTGCTATTGAATTAATGCCATGGAGGCATGAAAACTGGCATGTTGTGAGCACCTGCAGATTCAGCCTTCATAAGGAAGGACCATGAACTAGTGGTCTGTGCATAGGAGTGCACAGGATTTTAAGTGTGACTTCTGTTAACTGGTGAGCGTGAGAAAGATGATGTATGGAGAAAAATGTAGGGGGTGGGGGAGAGAAGAAAAGGGTACTTCAAGTACAAAAGCCTTTTTCCTCAATGTTTATATCTGCTACAGGAAGTTAAATTTCAACTGAGGCCAATTCATTATAGCATGTCTCATAATTCCCTCTGGGCAGTGTTTCATGAATGTGCATATTGAGCCTTATTTCTCCAAGTTACATTGCTCTTTAAGAATCGTCTTTAAGATTTGAGAGGCAGAGTTAGAGGAAGAGACCAGAGAGGTCCTCATCTGCTGACTCACTGGCCAAATGGCAGCAAAGCTGGGGCTGGGCTAACCCAAATCCAGGAGCTTCCTCTGGATCTCCTACACGGGTGCAGGGGCACAAGCACTTGCACTCTGCCTCACTAGGTTTCCAGGCCATAAGCAGAGAACTGGATCAGAAGTAGAGCAGCTGGGACTTGAACTGGCAGCCATATGGGATGCTGGCATGACAGGCAGAGGCTCTACCTACTATACCACAGTACTGGCCCCAAGAGTAGTCTTGACTACACCTTCTTTGAAGCTTAATACTACATCGTAACAAGAAAATAGCGTGGCTATGTTTATGTGGGAAGTTAAAAAGTTTGTAGAAACGGTACAAAACTCTTGCTTTTGAAATTTAATTTGGTTCTGAAATCCATGTGTTTTTCCCATAACTCTTGTTTGCATGAACTTTCTAAGGACTCCACCATCTTGAATATACACTAAATGGCTTGACTAGTAGGGGCAGCAACTAAGTAGATAATTTCCCTTTACTGTCGAGGAATGCAACCTGTAGGCACTGTTCAGGAGTAATCGCCTTGCACTGCTGCTACTGCTTAATGTTAGTGTTTTGTGACCTCCTATGGCTTGATGATTTATCTTCACTCTTGACCTTGTATAAGCCACACCCCCACAGCTGTTGACCACTCAGGAGGTGGGCACCATTGAGTTGTGGCACCTCTTTCAGGTTTGAATGTTACCAACAGGATTGACAAGCAAAGGTGTTCTTGGCATGCAAAAGGAAGAAACCGGACGTCCTAGGCAGAAAGACGGCACAGAGTTAAGGCAGCCTACCTCCCATGGGTGTCTTTCTCCTCGATCTTGGTTTGTATGTGCTGTGTGACCACTAGGTTCAACAGCATTTGAATACCTGTGACAAATAGGCCCATATTAAATACCGTAAGGATTACTGTCGCTCCCCCTCTTCGCGGAGGAACGACACAGGACCCTGTGCTGTTCTTCTGTCTGCTCGGCCCTTCCCGGGTTGGCTGCAGTCCTTCCACCTCCGTGGAAGGGTGGTTCCCCCTGCCACTTTCCCCACTTCCACGGGGGAGCGGCACACCGCCGGCCGGCTCTCTCGGGGGCTGCTCAGATGTTACCCGGATGTTCCCCTTAGATGTTCCTGGTGCATGTTGTCTCTCTCCTCCTCTATAGTCCTCTTCCACCAATTCCAACTCTGCTACCCACACGCCGAGCACGCTGCTCTCCTCCAATCAGGAGCAGGATCAGCTCCTGCAGGTTACTGGTCAAACTGGAGGCAGCTGTGTAAAAGTTGTTTACTCCTCTCCCAGCACCATATTGTGGGAGAGCAGATGCATAGAATAAGTCTTAATTCCAGTAACTTAGTCTAGTCCGAGTTGCTCCCCACAGATTACATGCCTCTTGATTAGCGATTAAATGACTGTAGATCTTCACTTTGAAGGATGGGAAACCCACCCATGATGGGAATACTGGAATGGTGAAGCACATCCTTTACTTTTTTTTTTTTTTTAACAAATCCTGAAACCTGAAGAATGGGCTGTTATTCATGGGGTATCCAGTTCTCATGTAAGGCATTGTAACTATAATATGACAATAGCAAGCACTTGTATAGTTCATGCTAAGAAGTTATTTATGTTGATCAATGTAAGAACCTTATGAGAATTGATGCCAAAATGGTAAAATGAGTAACATGGATACTACTGGCAAATATTTGAACTCAGTTAAAGCTTTTGTTAACTACGCATAGTGGCTAAACTTAAGATTCGGTAAATAAGCCAATCCCAAAGGGACAAATACCACATGTTCTCCCTGAGAGATGACAACTGAGCACCAAAAAGGAAACCTGTTAAAGTGAAATGAACACTATGAGAAACGGTGACTTGATCAGCCCTCACCCTGACTGTTGATGAACAATTTAATATGTTATCCCTCTTAGTATTTTTTGTTCTACTTAATACTTTTGGTTGAATACTGTAATCAATACACAATTCTTCTTAAGTGCTGAAACTTAACTGAAAAGTGATCGCTGTTAAATATAAGAGTGGGAATAAGGGAGGGAAGAGATGTGCAATTCGGGACATGCTCAAGCTGACTTGCCCCAAATGGAAGAGTTAGAAACATACCATGGGATTCCAATTCAATCCCATCAAGGTGGCATGTACCAATGCCACCTCACTAGTCCCAGTGATGAATTCCTGTTCACAATTGATCATAATGATAGGACTAAGAGCCAAAGGGAGCACATAAACAAGACTAGTGTCTGCAAATACTAGCTGATAGAATAAAAAAGGGAGAGAACGATCCAGCATGGGAAGTGAGATACACAGCAGACTCATAGAATGGTAGATGTCCTAAAAGCACTCTGGCCTCAGAATCAGCCCTTAAGGCATGAGGATCTGGCTGAAAAGCCCATGAGAGTATTTCAGGCATGGAAAGCCAAGACACTCTGGGGAAAAAAAAAAACCTAAATGAAAGATCTCCATGGGTGAGATCCCAGTGGAAAGAACGGGTCATCAAAGAAGGAGGTACCTTTCTCTGAAGGGAGGAGAGAACTTCCACTTTGACCATGGCCTTGTCTAAATATGATCAGTCAGTGAACTCAGGGGGCTTCCATAGCCTTGGCAGCTCATGACAAGAGCCTAGGGTGATTACTGATGCCATAAACAAGAGTGTCAATTTGTTAAGTCAACAACAGGAGTCACTGTGCACTTACTCCTCATGTAGGATCTCTGTCCTTAATGTGCTGTACATTGAGATTTAATGCTATAACTAGTACTCAAACAGTATTTTTCACTTTGTGTGGGAGCAAACTGTTAATCTTAATGTATGCTAAACTGATCTTCTGTATATAGAGAATCGAAAGTGAATCTCCATATGAATGGAAGGGGAGGGGGAATGGGAAAGGGGAGGGTTGCGGGTGGGAGGTATGTTATTGGGGGGAAGCCATTGTAATCCATAAGCTGTAATTTGGAAATTTATATTCATTAAATACAAGTTTAAAAAATTCGGTAAAGAGTCAAAACTGGGTTGAAATTCTAGAAATGGAGTACTTAACAGGCAATCTCTTACATAACTTTATGAAGCTTTAGTAATTTAGATCCCCAGCATAATGTTAACTTACACCCTTACAGTGCCACCATTATAAACAGCACTATGACCTGGTGGATACAAACTATTGATATTGTGGGCTCATGTGAGGATCTGAGAGGCGAGTGGTGCTGGTGTCCGTTTCAGAAGGGGTATGCTGAGCATTCGCAGCAGGGCTGCTGTACTAGTAATGTGATAGTCTTTGCCTCAGGTCTGTGCTTAAACTTGATTTATTTTCAGCAAGTTTACCTCACTTTGTAGCTCATAGTCCTGGATCATTTTGAATGGAAAGACAACTGTCAGACTAATTTCCTCTTAATATTGTGAATTTCCTTCTCTAATTGGATAACAACGTTACTGGGAGTTTTGCAAATAGAAGGGGAGGTCTGCTTAGGGCAGGAAGTGATAGACCTGTGCTGTCCTTCATGAGGGCTCACTGTGCAAAGTTCAACACGACAAATGCAAATAGGTAGACTTGTCAAGATGCACAGACCTCCCATCTTTGTTTCAACTTTCTTGCTGCTATTGGGAGTGCTATAACCATGAACGTTAACTATTGGATATTCTCATTCTGTTTTCTTTTGAATTCGTCCTGTGGCAGCTGACTTTTCACTAACAAGTCAACCTCCTGACTTTCAATGTAAGCTGCTTTTTTTTTTTTTTTTTGACAGGCAGAGTGGACAGTGAGACAAAGTCTTCCTTTTCCGTTGGTTCACCCCCCAATGGCTGCTGTGGCCAGCGCATCGCGCTGATCCGAAGCCAGGAACCAGGTGCTTCCTCCCGGTCTCCCATGCGGGTGCAGGGCCCAAGGACTTGGGCCATCCTGCACTGCACTCCCGGGCCACATCAGAGTTGGCCTGGAAGAGGGGCAACCTGGACTAGAATCCCGTGCCCTGACTGGGACTAGAACACAGGGTGCCAGTGCCGCAGGTGGAGGATTAGCCTATTGAGCCACGGTGCTGGCCTCAGTCTAAGCTTTTAGTAGCAGAACAAAGGATGAGAAAATCTTAACTGGCAACAACTTTTCTTTTACCCTCCAATTGATGTTAAAACTTGTACTACCTTATATCTGCTAAACTAGCAGGAGCAAACCATAATTCTCTCTTGAGATAGTGTTTCCTCACATCTACTGACTCCTCAAGTGCCCCAGAGCTGGGAACTCCATCTGGGCCTCTGTTGGGCAGGAACCCAAGTATTGCTGCCTCCTAAGGCACACATTAGGAAGCTGGGATTTAAATCCAGACAATTCAATGAAGGTGTCCCAAGTGGCATCTTAACCATTAGGCCAAACCCCTGCCCCACAAATCATAATTCTATTTGCAAAGCAACCTAAGTGTTGATGAAATTATATAATAGGAACATTCACCAGATTTGCTCTTGAAGTCTCACACTTACAGATAGTTTTATAATACCAGATATCTCCCCACCAAATATATTTTGTTACCTCAAACTTGTGCGTGCTCCTCCACACCTACACTTTAAAGGCATGTGCAGGAACAGCACAAACCAGTGTTTTTGTTGTTATGGTACAAGATAAAGTGCTTTAGAAATAAAACCTCTGAAATTTGGACAGATGATTCCAAGAGGTTACCTCCAGGATAATAGGTATGTGTGTGTACATAGGGGAAGAGGCACCAAAAACTCAAGTTTGTTAGACTGCCTTGTCGCTCCCCCATTCGCGGAGGAATGACACCGGACCCTGCACTGTTCTTTTTGCCCGGCCCTTCCCGGGTTTGCTGCCGTTTCCTCACTCGCAGAGGAACGATGCCATCCTGGGTTAGCTGCCGCCCCCCCCCCCCCGGCTTCCGCGGAGGGGTGGCACCCCCGCTGCTTTCCCCACTTCCGCGGAGGAGCAGCACACCGCCAGCCGGCTCTCTCAAGGGCTGCTCAGATGTTCCTCAGATGTTCCCGGTGCATGTTGTCTCTCTCCTCCTTTATAGTCCTCTTCCACCAATCCCAACTCTGCTACCCACACGCCGAGCACGCTGCTCTCCTCCAATCAGGAGCAGGATCAGCTCCTGCAGCTTATCAGTTGAACTGGTGAGGCAGCTGTGTAGCAGTTGTTTGCTGTCTCTCAGAGCCATATTGTGGGAGAGCAGATGCATAGAATTATTCTTAGTTCCAGTAATTTAGTCTAGTCTCAGTTGCTCCCCACAGCCACAAATTATAAAGTGATCAATAGTACATGTATCAGTCACATTGCTATTTTCTTCTAGTAATAAACTTACAAAAGAATTAGGGTAACACAGGATAAGGATGACTTACTGGCATGTCTCAACATGGATTTGTTATTTCTCATTTCTACAGGTGGTTGGTGGTTCCCCTAGCCTCTAGACCACTAGTCTTCAATAGCTGCCCTGTTGGTGCTGGGAAATGGAGTGACTCTCCACCCAGTTGGTGTTTTGTTAATCCTGTACCTGTGTCCTATCACTTGGACTCCCTGACGATGGCTGGTGTTGAAGGTGCTCACACTTGTATTTCGGCACTATCCATGGGAATGCCAGGAAACCTGAAATGCATTGGCATGTTGACAGTTTCTTAGACTTTGAAGATTAGGACTTGAGTTTGTTGGGCAGCACCATAGAGGACTGTGACTGGGTTACATTTCTGACTGTAACATCCTAGTGGGGACCCCATAGAACTTGGAAACCTGGTTATAAAGAAAAATGGGCAGGTCTAAAGAATCTAGCTCTGAACTAAATCTGAGTGTTTTCCTGGGCAAAGTGCTAATGAGGCAGGTGCCTCTGTCTTGAGGGTGTTGCACATGTGGGTTCTGGGGTTACTCAGATGGAGGTCAAGTTTGTCAAGCAGTTTCACATTGACAGATGACCTGGGTGAGCCCCCATTTCTTCATCTGTAAAATGGAGATAACGACAGTTATAGATTAGCAACTTGGTTGATAAAAGCATGGATGCAGTAGCACATAGAAATGCCCGCAGTATTTTTTTTTTTTTTTTGACAGGCAGAGTGGACAGTGAGAGACGGAGAGAAAGGTCTTCCTTTGCCGTTGGTTCACCCTCCAATGGCTGCCACGGCCGGCGCGCTGCGGCCGGCACACCACGCTGATCTGATGGCAGGAGCCAGGTACTTATCCTGGTCTCCCATGGGGTGCAGGGCCCAAGCACTTGGGCCATCCTCCACTGCACTCCCTGGCCACAGCAGAGAGCTGGCCTGGAAGAGGGGCAACCGGGACAGAATCTGGCGCCCCAACCGGGACTAGAACCCGGTGTGCTGGCGCCGCAAGGCGGAGGATTAGCCTAGTGAGCTGCAGCGGCCGGCTGCCCGCAGTATTTAACTGTATCGGAAGTTGAGACCAAATCAGCTCAGGAAACTGAATTATGAAAAGTTCTGAATGCAAAACCCTATGATCCCATGAATGACTGCAGTTTTGGGGAGCTATATTGTGTGTAATGGCAAAACATGACTATTGGTCTGTAGGTCATGTGTGAGCCTGTGATATGGGGTAACTTGGGCTAGAGATGGTTTATGGTGTCCCCAATGAATAGTGTAGATAGCAGAGCCCAGAAAGTCTGCACTGGAATCTTGGCAGTTACTCAGCCTCCTTCCCATCTGGTAAGAACAGCTCCCTCTGAGGTTAGTGGGGGGAGTTATGAAACACTGTAAGTGCCCTATATGCTCTGCAACATAGTAAATACCCAGTAAACTGGCCCCCATCTGTTAGATTCTGATGAAAGAAGCACTTTATAAACACTGTCTACAGCTTAGAAGTACTGTACTGATAACGGGGAAATCAAGTACCCATGAACAAATGCAGGAGATGATAAAGCAAAGACCGTCTTCTGGCCTGTGGGAAGTGAAGGAGATGCAGAGGAACAAGGTGGTCAAACATTGTAGAATGGGTGAGTTGTAGGATGAAGCTGCATATTTCACCTATTTAGGTCCCTGGTGAGGGCCATCTGACTCCTAGGGGAGCACTCCTAAGCTAAACCTTGTGGAGTCACCTCGATGGTAGAGGTGTATCCATCAAAGAAGGGGAGAGAAGGTGTGGGGAACGGAGGCCTGCTAACAGAGCTGGTCAGGAGCCTAGTGGTAGCCCAGTTAGATTTATGAGGGAGGAGGAACTTCTGGGGAGATGGTGGGTTTTGACATATGCTACCAAGCAGGGGATCTTAAGGGGCTAGAAGTAGGTAGATGGAAGCCATGGTCTACAGGAAGTATCACCATGTACCTTGATGGAGGAGGAAAACTTTAATCCATGTAAATGCTGCCTTAGGAAGGAGAGATTATAGCTGGCTGTTATCCCTAGGGACAAACTGAAACTCGATCTAGTTGATGCTGTAAACTGCTCACATGCTTCCTTATGGTAACCAGATACAGGGAATTTGTAGAGGAGGCCAGATGAAATGGGACAAAACAAGTAAATTTTTTTTTTGTATTACACTGTGAGTTAAACTTAGTAACTCCAATCAATGCAGCCAAGATGAGTGGTTTTGGTGGAATTGTGAGCATTTTCTAGGCATTACTACCAAAAATCTCATTTTTCTTCCTAGGAGTTGGTGAACTTAAAACTCCTGGAACATTGGCTAATTCAATTCCTGAATTCCTAACACAAAGAAAATTCTTGCTTTTATATTAGCATGTTTTTTTTTTAAACACTTGTAACTACAGAATAGTACATCACCAAAATGTGATGCTGGGACTGGCATTGTGGCATAGCAGGTAAAGCCACTACCTGCAATGCTGGCATCCCATATGGGCACTGGTTGGAGTCCTGGCTGCTCCACTTCCACCAGCTCCCTGTTAATGGTTTGGAAAAGTGGTAGAGAGTCCAAGTGCTTGGGTCCCTGCTACCCATGTAGGAGACCCAGAGGAAGCTCTTGGCTTCAGTTTGGCCCAACCCTATTGTAGCCATTGGGATGAACCAGAGGATGAAAGATTCATTCTCTTTGTAACTGACTTTCAAATAAGTCTCCTAAAGATGTGGTAAAGAAGTAGCATATACCACCTACCGTGTTCCCTTGTTAACATTACTATGATGTATTAGTCCTAATGAACACATCAGCTTGCTGTACTCCTAATCGAACTCTATTGTTCCCACCTCCATCTCCAGTAATCGTGTGTACGCACTCACATGAGGGAGCCTGTGTGATTTTTGTCCTGGTGTGTCTAGGCTCTCATGTATCATGAAGCATTCCAGTCTCATCAGTTTGGCTGCAAATGACAGCATTTCATTGTTCTTATGGCTGGAAACTGCATATGTTAACAGACAACACTTCCGGAGTTACCTGATGGACACCTTAGTTGATGACATACTTGGGCTGATGGGAACAATGCTGTAGTAAACATGGTGGGGCAGGTATTTTGGAATATAATAGTCAATGTCAGCCAGCCCTGTCATTTTCCAGCATGTATTAATGTTGATTTGTGCCAGTAAATACAAAAGATGCCCAAAACATGTTAAGTTTGTATAAAATACTATGGGGACAAATGTTGGAGTTCTGAAGCAGAACAGTAAAATGCTTACTACTGGACTGTTACCAGGATGGGATAGTGTCAGTGATATTTTGACAAATGCTTTATCATTCTAGATGACATTCTTAGCCTTAAGGGGGTATTAAAAGATCAGTATTTAAAGATACTGATGCAAAAACATTCTAGGTGTCTTTCCTGGACATGCATACAGGGTGACAGTTAACAGGGGTCTGGAGTTGTTCCCTTACCTGCCCAAAGGGTCCTTTGAACTCCACTGAAAGACCTGCCTAGTGACATTCTCCCAGAAGTTTAACAATGGCAGAGAATTAGCATGTGAACCACATTGAGATACTTACCAATTTAATAAATTAAGATTGACCAACACTGAGGTTCCCTGAGACAAGAAGGAATATTTATACCTGGTTAACTAGAATTGTTAAATCAATACAATCTCAATAATGAAGATTGGAAATGGATTGACTAATACTCTAAATGCTGAAGACTTTGACAGGCAGAGTGGACAGTGTGAGAGAGAAAGGTCTTCCTTTTGCAGTTGGTTCACCCTCCAATGGCTGTCATGGCTGGCGCGCTGTGGCCGGTGCACCGCGCTGATCCGATGGCAGGAGCCAGGTGCTTCTCCTGGTCTCCCATGGGGTGCAGGGCCCAAGCACTTGGGCCATCCTCCACTGTACTCCCTGGCCACAGCAGAGAGCTGGCCTGGAAGAGGGGCAACCGGGACAGAATCCGGCACCCCAACCAGGACTAGAACCCGGTGTGCCGGCGCCGCTAGGCGGAGGATTAGCCTATTGAGCCATGGCGCCGGCCAATGCTGAAGACTTTGATAACTTAATTTTTAACCATCCCTCCAGGGCAAAGTGTTCCATGACCCAGAGAAAGGTAAGAGGCAGCTCTTAACCTCAAGGGCTTGTCCTGGTGAGATTAGAATGCCTGTATGTGTGGGGCCAGCGCAGTAGATTAATCCTCTACCTGTGGTGCCAGCATCCCATATGGGCACCGGTTCTAGTCCTGGCTGCTCCTCTTTCTATCCAGCTCTCTGCTGTGGCCTGGGAAAGCAGTAGAAGATGGCCCAAGTCCTTGGGCCCCTGTACCCGTGTAGGAGACTGAGAAGAAGCTCCTGGCTTCAGATCGGTGCAGCTCCGGCCGTAGCGGCCATTTGGGGAGTGAACCAACGGAAGGAAGACCTTTGTGTGTCTCACTGTAACTCTACCCATCAAATAAGTTTTAAAAAATGCCTGTACACATGAAGTCTTTAACACATGTAGTCCTGTGCATTCTCCAGAAAGGTTGCCTAATATTTTCAATAGGTTTGCAAACAAGTTACTGACTACAAAAGCTCCAGAAAAATTGCAGTTCTTTTATAGTTACTGCAAAGTGCTGTTCAATGAGAATTAGTGTTTTGTGACTCCATGGTTCTATATTGGATAGTAATGATAAAACTATACCAGTGAACATTGAGCATATGAGATAACCATATACCATGTGTTAGCTGTCAGAGTAGCATGAGAGTACAGTATATTCACTCTTAGAAACCAGAACCCGGTATGTACATAATGGTATAGTACAAGCTATATTGAAGTTTGAACTGATAGTGTGGGAGAAATGGAGAGTGGCATAGTTTGTGAAAAGAACCAGCACTTAAGTTGAACACGTAGAAAGACTCCTGGCTTTAACCAGGAGATGGTTTTCATGTCTCCTTTTTTTGTTTCTCTAATGTATTTTTATCTTCTGGAACTTAAGTAGGACTTAATCTCTTGTTTTAGCAAAGTGTAAAACTGATGACTGACCAGATAAGCTAAGCACTTTGGTAAGAGTTCTTTGACTTAATTGGTTTGAGTTGTCAGTATTACCTTGACATCTTCAAATGAAACTGAAGCTCATAGTTATGGATTTTCTGACATCATACCACTAACTCCTTAAATGGGAGGAATAAAAGTAGACAGTTTAACTTACAGGTAGCTGCAGGTTAGACTGATGTCTTCATTAATCCTGAGCTCTGGATTAGTGACTTGCAGATCTTACGTATGTCAGAATTGGCCAGAAGTAGTGTTAAAATGTAGATTGCTGGGCCTGCCCTCTAGAGTTTGTGCTAGGAAGAACCTGGGTGGAGCCTTAAAACTGATAGACCACATCTTAAACCAAGGCTCTAAAGGAAAGAAGGCCTACTCATGCCTGTACTGAAAATGCCATCAGGAATAAATACAGAAATGGCTTTTGCCATATAACCACTTGTTCCTGATCATTGGCCATTTTAAGGTATCTATGAACTTGGATGGCCATTATCAAATATAAAAACGCATGTTGAAGAGGATGTGAGGAGATGCGCATGTATGTGCCATTCATTACTTGAGGGTAGGCAGTAAAATGGTTGCAGCTGCTGTGGAAAACAATGGGCAGTTCATCAAAAGCTCAAACCTGGAACTGACATCTTCCAGCGATTTTAATGTCTGTAGCCCAAAGAACTGAATGCAGAGACCGGTATCCTTGCACTCACGTTCACAACAGTATTATTCACAGCAGCCAAGAAGTAGAATGCTCAGACAAATGGATAAACAAAATGGGATGCATAAAGTAAAATATTATTCAGCCTGAAATGGGAATGGGATTCTGATAAATGCAACATGAGTGAACCTTGACAAGATTACACTAATTGAAATCAGACCAAATGGAAAAACAATACACAGTACCAAGTTCATCGTGACAGAGGCTTGTCGCTCCCCCTCTTCGTGGAGGAACGACACTAAACCCTGCCTAGGCTTCATATCCGAGTCACGGCACCATTATGTCGCTCCCCCTCTTCGCGGAGGAACAACACAGGACCCTGCGCTGTTCTTTTGTCTGCTCGGCCCTCCCCGGGTTTGCTGCTGGTTCTTCCCGGGTTGGCTACCGTCCCTTCCACCTCCGTGGAAGGGCGGTTCCCCCTGCCACTTTCCCCACTTCCACGGGGGAGCGGCACACCGCCGGCCGACTCTCTCGGGGACTGCTCAGATGTTATCCGGATGTTCCCCTTAGATGTTCCTGGTGCATGTTGTCTCTCTCCTCCTTTATAGTCCTCTTCCACCAATCCCAACTCTGCTACCCACACACCGAGTACGCTGCTCTCCTCCAATCAGGAGCAGGTCCTGCTGTTTATTGGTTGAACTGGAGGCAGCTGAGTAGAAGCTGTTTCCTCCTCTCCCAGCGCCATATTGTGGGAGAGCAGATGCATAGAATAAGTCTTAATTCCAGTAACTTAGTCTAGTCCGAGTTGCTCCCCACAGAGGCTGAACAGTGATGACTGCGAGCTGGGAACAGGAAAATGGGAGCTTGGAGGGTACAGTCTTACTTTTTTTTTTTTTTTGACAGGCAGAGTGGACAGTGAGAAAGAGAAAAAAAGGTCTTCCTTTGCCATTGGTTCACCCTCCAATGGCCGCCACAGCCGGCGTGCTGCGGCCGGCGCACCGCGCTGATCCGATGGCAGGAGCCAGGTGCTTCTCCTGGTCTCCCATGGGGTGCAGGGCCCAAGCACTTGGGCCATCCTCCACTGCACTCCCGGGCCACAGCAGAGGGCTGGCCTGGAAGAGGGGCAACCGGGACAGAATCCGGCGCCCCGACCGGGACTAGAACCCAGTGTGCCGGCACCGCTAGGCGGAGGATTAGCCTAGTGAGCCGCGGCACCGGCCCTTACTTTAGGATAATGTAGAAATCCTTATCAATGCCACTAAACCATGCACTTGAAGATAGTAAAATTCTATGTTGAACAACAAGGAAAAGGGAATTTGAAGAATATTGCACATACCTTCCCTTTTCCTCTACTCCTTATTCAAATCTTGCTGGAATAATCCAGATAGTCTCCTTTGAATGACTGATTAACTTGGTATAGGGCAGTCTACTCTACAGTAGAACAATAAAATGTATTTTAGACAAGTCTCACACCAAGACTTGAGTTGTGATGTAAACTAAACTAGAAAAATGCAAACACTGAACTTGATTAGTTAACCCTTAACATCCAGCCATTGGTCAGACTTTAAGGAAAACAGCACGTCTTTACTTGTCTGAACAGAAAGCAATCATTGGTAGGTTCAGCTCATAGAAAGCACTGGAAGTTGGAGGTTATCTGACTTGGCATCTGTGAAGTCTGTCTCTGACACTCACGTCTCAATTATGCTGCTGCTAATTAAATAAACGTGTAAAGTCGGCTTCATGCCCTGTGTCTCCTCCTTCATAAACCAGGACATTACCGTTTCGGGTAGTTGTCGGTATTCATCACTTCATAATTTCTAACCTTAGGGAGAGCTGTTTAACTCGATTAAAGTGACCAAAATGAACTTTGCAGAAAAGCCGAATAGGAAAACAAATGCATGGGGTGAAATGCTTAGAGATGACTTCTGCAGCTCAAGATCTATTAACTTTGAACAGATTGCATACTTCTTGGTGGTAATATTGTACAAAGGTAACTCCCTTTGTGTGAACCCCATGCTTTTGAGAAGATTGTGCTCTATGAATAACAGTTTCATCTCCGAGGAGTTGCCAAGTTTCCTAATCCTTGTGAATAGTATCACTATAAATGATAAAATTTTACAAAGATTAAACTACAAAGTTAAATGTTGAATGTAGGATTAACATACCATAGTAACTTTATACAGTTGTTATTCTTGTCTAATGTTCTTTATACTGAATAAAATCTTAGGACCAGAGGTGCTTCAATCTGAAGTATCACAATATGTAGAAAACCAGAAAACAAAAGATCTTTCTATCCTTATTTCTCTATGCCTTCTAAATGAAAACATATGAAAAAATTAAACACAATGTTCTGAGATGCTTATCAATGTTTTTGCCTGAAGAAAGTGGTGATTTGCTTAATGAGTTGGGCAAATTTTGCTTCAAACAAAGCTTACAGGTTTCCTATGAACCTTTACTTGCCTAATATTCACTGTGAATGGCCAAGGAGGAATGTGCAAACTTAGTCATGTAACACTTATTATGGAACATTTTAATTTTCTCAGAGGCACCTCTTAGAAGTAGGGGAAAATAAGATGGACTTTGAGAAAGTTAGTCCAAGTCTCTTTATTTGGCAAATAGAGGAAATAAAGACTTCAGATAGATGTTAAAATTTGTCATGGAATGGGGAGTCAAGACTGGAGTTAAAGATTCCATTGGTTGGCTTGCTGTCACCCTTAGACTTGGCTGTAGCACTGATGCTGTCACCAGGTTAAGGCATTGCCTCCTCCTACTCCAAGATCAGAATTGGAGATCGTATTTGTGAGATGACCTTGCAGACTGAAGCAGGAAAAACTGTATCATGTTGTGAGTACAATTAGATAATAGGCTCAGGGCTGATACATAACTTTTCACTTTGATTTAATATTATAGTAGGATTACAGCAAAGCCTTTATAGATAGGGTTTGGGGTGTGTGTGTGTGTGTGTGTGTTTTCCAGCAAATGCTGGAAGGCACAATGCCTAAAACAATACTTTTTTTTTTTTTTTGTAAGAATCTGGGGTATTTTCCTTACAACTTGGCATGCCAACTGTAGTGCATTGATTTCTTCCTCTGATCCACACCATAAACTCCTCTCCTGTGGCTGATGTATCGGTCTCGGAACACCTGCTGTAATAGCTGCCGTTAACTCTTGGGCTCTAATACTCAAGTTTACCTTCTGTTCTCATTGTTATGTGATTGCTCTATGTCCAGCCTCCGCTCTGCTTTCTAGGCAGCAGCAAGAGTAGAGAATCTACTTCCTGGAAGGGTTCTGTTTTTAATCAGAGTTGTTTCTCAGCAAACTTAAAACGTATTTGCCAAAATTGCTTTGTAAAGACATCTCTTGAACAGGTCTAGGAAAATCAAATGTTTGTCATTCTAGCATCTAAAACATGGTCTTCAAGATATGGCTCCTGGACAATGAGAGCAACATGACTTGAAAAATGTTTAAGAAACATGGAACAACTCAAACCCTGCATATGACCTTTTGCTGTAATACTTAGTTTGTGGGGACCGACGATAACTGAAAATGTGGAACCCATTGAAGAACCCAAGATTTCAAGACAGACGATTAAAGTGACCATGGGGCCTTTTGAAGCAGGGCCCTTGTGACAGCATAGGTTATAAGCTCAAGAAGCTGGCCCTGCGTTCTGTAAGTCACAAGCTGTCCTGGTGATGTGATGTTACACGTTAAGGTTCAAGGACACTAAAGGAGCAGGTTTGCTGGCTGGCATTGCTACTTAATTATTTCAAGATTTTTACAGCATCTTGGGAAAGCTACTGGGCAGCTCCCTGTTTTGAAAATGTTCAGTCAACAGTGATCACGTGAGGCAGAACGTTATACGACTTCTGTGGCTACTGGAGAAAAGCATCTCTTGACATCTGTGTCTCCCATCATTAGAGACGGAAGCCTGATGGGGACCGAGTAGGACCCAGAGGAGCTTCTATCGTCCAACAGCTGTGGCCAAGGATAAATTCCACACTAATAAGCTGAGCAGTGCTGCTCCCCTGATGAATGGTCGTTTCCAGGGAAAAAAAAATTGCAGATGAGCCTTCAATGAAAGTGAAATTAAAGTCATTTATCCCAGATCATTTGGAAATACCAACTTCTTTCTTAAAGAATGAAAACATAATAAAGCTCCCTCATAAAGTCATAAAATATTTAACATGTGACTTCTGCTTGGTACCAACATAACCTCTTAATAGTCCCATTATTTCGTTAGATTTAACTTCAATGAAAAATTTAGGAGGAAGGATGGGCCAATGTTGAACCCAAATCAGGATTTCTTTTGCCTGAAATCTGTGATTACATCATTGGCACATTTATATTGCAAGACATTTTTACGATATAAGCATTTTTTCATTTGGACAGCAACCATAATAAATTGAAATAAAATTCAGTCTTGATTGATGTTGGAAGTGTCATGTATAGGGCAGGTCCCATCTATTAAATGTGGTTTGCCAGGGCAGCAATAATAGTAGCATTTGAATGTTTTTCTTATTAAGGAGAAAAATGGTCAGTAATGTTGGTTTGGTGGACTCCAAGGAGCCCGGTAAATGGAAAATGCTGGCAGCATATGTGACTCCTTGCATGGCTTAAGGAAGAACATGGCCAGAGGCTGCAGCAATTGTTTCTCCTGTTTTAAAAAATTAGGATAAACTATTACAGTTTGTGGAATGAAAGAGAGAGGCTGATTACAACATAATGGAGTGTACCATATTCATCTCTTTGAAATATGACCTCACCAGGCCTTTTCCATTTTACAATCGATTCTCTCATTCCCTTAATGAACCTTTGCATTCATGAGTCTTCCTTGGAAGTATGCACATGAAGTATTGCTGGAGCAAAGAGTAATTGTCTGCCAAGTGAGTAAGAACAAAGTGCCTCTCTTGTCGTTTGGTTCAATAACATTAGAAACCGTTAATGCATCATCTCGGGCACCGTATTGTTTTGCTTAATAATTATCTAATTTGCCAAAGCTTGCTGTAAATAATGCTTCTTGAAAACTGGCACAACAGAGTTTGTCTAGATGGGATGAGAGGGATGGTGTTAATGTGTTAGTTACAATGTAAATTTTCAAAGATGTGGTCAGGCATGCCTAATTTGAACAAAGTAACACACTAAGTTTGACCAGTAACCCTGTGAAAGTGACTGACAAAACTATGGAAAGACGTTGGGCAATGGTGATGGAAAAGAAAGAATAAAATGCCTTGGACTTATAAAGGTACATCCACAGAAGATCCATTGACCTGATGATCGTAGACAGTATGACTGGCTTTGCAAAACCTACCCAAGACTTAAATACACTCAAGCCTTTTTTTCTTCCCTCTGCTAGTAAAAACTTAGGTTCTGTTAAATACATTGGTTAGGTATGTGACACATTGTCAGCTGGGGGGGAAAAAGCTTGGTCTGAGATGGTGGGAGATGTGAGACAGGAAGTTGGCAGACTAGTCATGAGAAGGCCAGCCATGTAATGATTCCATAGGCTAGGTGCTTCCTTGGGAGGCTGGAGACTGATTGCCAATGCATGATGGGGTAGTTAAAGGAGCCCAGGAGTGTTACAGGAAGGCACAGAATAAGGAAATCTTTCAAGGAAAATGGAGTGGGAAAGAGTGGGCATTCCCATCGGCCCATATCTTGAGTGATGGAATAAACCACAAACATCTGGAAATGCCAGTGGGTATATTGTCACTAAAGTCTGTGAAAACCAGTTCTTGGAAGCATGGATACAAACCCGTGTGCATGGACTCTACACCGGTAAATAAGGTTCCTAATGCCAGTCCAAGAAACCCAACAGCTCCCTTCTCTGCATCAAAAGGCTCACCTTCTTGCCCTTGGGAAGTCTTTTTTTCCCCTATCAGAACCCTTGTCTACACTGTTGACATTTTTTTTCTAGTTGAACTCTTTACTTATTGGAGGACTAACCTTAAGGTTATAAAACGAAATGAAAATGTCTTTGTAAAAATAGGAAAAGGAGAAAGGGTGGGAGCATGGGTGGGAAGGGAGGGTGGAAGAATGATCATGTTCCAAAATGATGTACATGAAATAAATGATATGTGCAAATATGTTCCCCTTAAAGTCTTGGCCACTCTGACTCACTAGAGTAGCCATCTCGGGCTCACTGGTGTTTCAGTACACAGCTATATCGGGTGCAGAGTGTTTACCCATAGAACTTCATTTTCCCCCACTGTTTCTAACAGATTCAGGTGATGAAGTGTCTTGTCCATAGCTTAGGTCTGAGAAGGAGCATGTCTTGAATTTGACAGATGAATTGGTCCCAGAGAAATGCTTTCAATGTGGTTTCAAATAACATCTTGTTGGGCTTCTAAGTATGTGGCATAACTTCCTAGCTAATCATCTAACCTATAAGCCTTTGGGAGAAGAAAGTAAGCAAAAGGAATGGAAGAGTAGGTATCTCCAGAGAAGGACTTGACATCAGTGCTGAAACCATTCTTCCTTTCCATTATTCAGCCACTGTCAGGACAGGAATAGCATCCACACTTGGAAATCTTGCTGTAGAGCTTTGAGATTTAGGGACACAATGTGAAGGAGCGTGAGATGGGATGGCTAACTCGGGTTCTGTTGGGAATTTCTGAATTGATTTGAAGATGAAGAAACCATCCAGTGCCCTCTTCGATGTCTGTCATAGAGCAATCGCCTGTCTCTGTATGTCAAAAAGGTTGCTATAGCAATGTTGGAGAATTAGTAGTAATCCTACTTCTTTGTAAAATAAGTACTTTGGCTGACTGGACAATAAGAGCTAGCTCTGCCCATCTGGATATTTTACATGAATTATGTACACTAAATCTGCAGTTATATGTATAGCAAAAATACCTAGACCTTTTCATATACCTGGATCATTACAAGGGTGAAGATGATGTTCTAAAATTTTTTGACTTTTCAGACGGTTGAGATAAGGAGCCTCTAAGCAAAATGGGTATAATGAAGTCATTGAAAGTCTTAGATAAACTATTACTGTTTTTAAATAAACTATTACTTACAAACTTAATTTTGTGCTTCCAAAATTAATCACAAGAAAAACCCCCATGGCTAACATTTCTACTGTAATTTCTGCCTATGTTGAGTAGCGTAACTCCTTTTTTTTTTGACAAAGGATAAGTAATGCAAATTAAAATAAGCTTTACTTTTTAAAAATAGGGACAGCACTAGGATACCAGGAAGTAAAATTTTCAAAGTGATGCATTATTTTAAAGTAGAATTAGATCTGGAATATAAAAATAGAAGGTACAGTTGTGAGTAATACAGGAAGATAAATGCCGTTATAAGACTAACAATGTAGCATTTCAGCTTTTGGGTGACAGCTTATCCATGAACTTGAAATTACATACATGGATATGAAACCTAGTACTTGCAGTCCATCAAATACATTTCAAAGTTTTCCTTTACATGTATAATATGTAAATCACTATCTACTGTTAAATAACAATAAATGCCAACAACTTACATTACATTTTTAGAGGATACTTAATATAAAGAGGTATGCGATCTTCAAAATATTAGAACTTAGGCTGGTAATGCACTTGAGAGACTGTCTCCTGCTCAATGATCTTGCGTAATACTGTATGGTGACTGTGAGGTATAAGGTATTGATTAAAAATGGAATACAGAGTCTGATAAGTCTTAGCTTCAGTGAAGGGGGGTATATTTTGAGAAATATTTTGGGTCCTGTAATTAAGGGTAACCCAAAATATGAGTCTTGTCTTAATGTGAGGTAGCTCTCACCTGCTGGTTCATGCCTCAAACACAACAGTTGGGGCTGGCCAGGCTGCAACCAGCCAGGAACTGAATCCGAGTCTCCCACTCAGGTGGCAGGGACTGAACAATTTTGGAGTTAGTGCAAACTCCAAGGATGTACATCACATGAAGGTGGAATGAACAACAGCTGGGTTTCAAACCCAAGCACTTGAATATGGTGTGTGGAAATCCTGACAGCTTTACCACATGTCTGCCCCATACCTAATACAGATTGGTAAAAAGAATATTGAGGGCTGGCATTGTGGCATAACAGGTAAATCTGCCACCTACAACATTGGCATCGCATATGGGCACCAGTACATGTCCCAGCTGCTCCATTTCTGATCCAGTTCCCTGCTAATGGTCCAAGTGTTTGGGCTCTACTACCCACATGGGAGACCTGTAAGAAGCTCCTGGTTGGCCTGGCTCAGTCCTGGCTGTTACAGCTTTCTGAGGAGTGAACCAGGGGATGGAAGGTATCTCTGTCCTGTAACTCTGGTATTAAAATAAGCATTTAAAAAATGTTCAAGTCAATTATAAAGTATACTACCAGAGCTTTAATAAATCCGTGTTTTATAGGGTATTAGAATACTAGTCAAGTCCTAAAAATAAGCCTTTCTTTAAAGAAATGCTACTTGCCAGGTCATTTATGACCCTGCCTTAACTTCCATCTATGCTTTGTAGAATCAATTTTCTTATGCAGAAGAAAAGTGTTGATTCAAAACTTGTTGGATTCTTTATCTGGTTTCCAACTTCAAGATCCAGAATACACGAGTTCTTGAATTTTCATCTCTTATTTCTAACATGTGAATGCTGGCCTCAAAGGACTATCATGAGAATTAGATAAAGTAATATATGTGGTAGTATAAGTCCTCTGAGCAGAAGATACCCCAATGGGATTAATGTTAAAGGTGTAAGCAGAAGAATCACCAATGCAAGAAAAGGAAGACCAAGAGCTGTTACGATGCAGTGATGCAAGTCTCACCTCCAGTGAAGAAGGCAGGACAGAAAGGTGCAGAGAGCATTTGGATTGCTGTGCAATCCAAGGAAAGTTCAGCTTGGCAGGTAGGGAGCTTGGGTGGTAACTGTCCCAACAGGCCGAGGTTAGTGAGGCGAGTGCTTCCGGCTACCCCAGCATATGAAGATGGCTGGCATACAGCAGGCGCTCTACTCCACTGCGTATTGATAAACTAGCAGAATCCTAGCTCATTCTTCCACGAGTTTAGTGTATTCTTCCAAACTGTCTTGACTCCATTATCTTGGAAACATTAACCAAATCCTCTACAACAAACAAGGCCAGGGGATGGCCTAGTATATCATCCATCTGTTTTCTTACCCTTGGCCCTAAGGGGTTCCTGAAAGGGTTGTTTTAGGTGTGATGACAACGGGTGGTGAAAACAAGTATCCTAGAAGGCAAATGCAGTTAACATCTCATTTTCTTTGTCTCATGCATCCCTCTAGCACAATATGAGAATATCTCCATGTACTTGATTGTCCTGACCACATCTCCTCCCAATCTGCCCATCTTTACCAGTGACACTGGCGAGGGTACCCAGTGTTGATGGGCCACCTCCAGCCTGGGGATTGATGCACTTTGTACCACATAGACATGGGTGCACATCACTGTGTGTGTCTTGCCATTTTTTTTTTTTTTGACAGAGTGGATAATGAGACAGAAAGGTGTTCCTTTACCATTGGTTCACCCTCCAATGGCCGCTGCAGCGGATGCACCGTGCTGATCTGAAGCCAGGACCCAGGTGCTTCTCCTTGTCTCCCATGTGGGTGCTGAGCCCTAGGACTTGGGCCATCCTCCACTGCACTCCTGGGCCTCAACAGAGAGCTGGCCTGGAAGAGGGGCAACCGGGACAGAATCCGGTGCCTCAACCAGGACTAGAACCTGAGGTGCTGGTGCTGCAGACAGAGGATTAGCCTATTGAGCCACGGCGCTGGCTGTGTCTTGCCATTTCTAATAGAAGTAGTCTAAGCTTGATGAGCTTTCAAGGATTTTGTTCCTTGACTTCCACATGTAGTACAAACTTAACACTGGGAAATGAAATACTTGCCTTATGTAAGCCAACAAAGATGAACAACTCTAACACAGTAAGAATCTCAGCACAGGTTGAGCCTGAGTTCTTGAAAGCATCACTGAACAATGGCACTAGCCAATATTGTCTCATCAGTCAACTTACAGGAATTAGATGAGGATCTACTTACACTGTTGGATCATGTGTCCTGTTACTTGTAACCAAATGGAATCCTGACTACTTGATGATTGTCCTATTGCAGCACATAAGAACTTCAGTTTTCATTAATGGTTTCTTTGTCTACACTAGACAAGAAGGTGGCTCTTGGTGGTTTTCCTCAGTGTGTTCTGTTGAAGTGAAGCTAAGGAATACAGAAGTACAGCCACAAGTGTTATAGGCACTAAACATGAGACCACAAGGACTGGTCTTAGTTTATGTATTACAAGGATCTAGTCTAGGCTGGAGGGGCTCATGGATAGCATGACTCCTCATCTGATAATAGAAGTAGCCAGAGGGCCGGCACTGTGATGTGGTGGGTGAAGCTGCCGCCTGCAGTGCCGGCATCCCATGTAGGCACTGGTTTGCATTTCAGCTGCTCCACTTCCAGTCCAGCTCTCTGCTATGGCCTGGGAAGGCAGTAGGAGATGGCCCAAGTCCTTGGGCCTCTGCACCTACATGGGAGACCCAGAGGAAGCTCCAGGCTTCAGATTGGCACAGCTCTGGTCATTGTGGCCATCTGAAGAGCGAACCAGCACATAGAAGACCTCTGTCTCACCTTCTATTTGTCCTTGCCTCTATCTCTAACTCTGCCTTTCAAATCTTAAAAAGGTAGTTAGAGAATGAGTGATGGCAGCACAAGGATGCATACCTCTGGAAGCTTGGGGTGGGGGGGAGCATTTAGTGTTCAAACATATGAAAGACATGTACAGTAGAATTGAGAAAATGGCAAGAGAAGAAGAAAGCATAAACTGGGGGGAACTGAAAGCTGTGATATGGTCTGGCCCATATTTTATTGGCAGTAGTAAACATTGTTTTTTGCAGAGAAAAGGAGGCAAGGAGAGTTTTGAGAAGTTTGCTGTGGCTACTACTATCTGGATAACAGGTTGTTGGGGGTTGTGTAGGAGGGAGAAATAGACTCATGTTCCAGGGAAGGATACTGAAGTCAGAAAGACTGTAGTATGTTTGCTGCAGAGTGAGTGGATTTCAGTGCTTCAACTAACTGAATGTGGAAGATGCAGGCAGACAAGAGATCAGCGGCTTTGCCGATGTTTGGCTTAAGGAAAAACAGTATAATGAATAATACTGCTTAGATGTGGTTTATATTGTTGCCCAAAATACCCAAATGAAAACCAGGATTCTGCCCTTCAGTAGCTTCAAGATACTGGGTAAACTAAGCCTATAATTTTAAGATTTTTATCTTTAAAAACCGTGCTACTGAGACAACTTAAAAGAAGCCAGAAACATAGAAATAACATTTGGTATTCATTGTTGGATTGAGTTACAGGAAGGAAAACAGTATTGGATAGAGTGAATTGAAGAGGCCACGAGATAAGCAAATAGAGTAGGACTTGGAGCTGGGCTGATTACATCGACTTGGAATTAAACAACACTTAGGAAGCAGCAACCATGTGATAGGTATTGTACTAAGTACTAGAAGAGTTGACAGTAGTTGAAGCTGGGTGAAGAAAAAGGCATGGACAAGCCCTTGAACCAGAGTCTTTTTGTTTTGTTTTGACAAGCAGAGTGGACCGTGAGAGAGACAGAGAAAGGTCTTTTCCATTGGTTCACCCCTCAATGGCCGCTGCGGCTGGTGCACCGCGCTGATCCGAAGCCAGGAGCCAGGTGCTTCTCCTGGTCTCCCATGTGGGTGCAGGGCCCAGGGACTTAGGCCATCCTCCACTGCCTTCCCGGGCCACAGCAGAGAGCTGGCCTGGAAGAGGAGCGAAGGGACTAGAACCCTGTGTGCCAACGCCGCAGGTGGAGGATTAGCCTATTGAGCCGCGGTGCCAGCCGAACCAGAGTCTTTAAGGGCATAGAGTAGTAGTTTTCAACTGCAAGTATCGGAGTCGCCTGCCTACCTTGTTAAATCTTTTTGGCCTTACTCTGGGATCTGATGCAGAATGTAGGAAGATGGGACTTTTTTAGTAAGTGAAAATTTGAGGCCGAAGCCCTGCTGTTGCTGTTGGGCTAGGGCCCAACTTCGAGTGATAGACCATAAAAGGGAGTTAACTATGAGACAACTAAGTAGATCTAAAGGGATGCAGTGAGGAAGTCGTGAAAGGAAGCAGGTGTCTGCTAAATGCGAACAGCTGGACTTAAGAACTCAAGTGTCCACAGTTGAGTGAGGAAGAGCTCGGCGAATGCATCACCACAACTGGAAGAATGTGAGGAGTGAGCACGTGGGACGGTATGTTATCAACTCAGCATTGCTCCTGAATACGCAGAACCTTCGAGTACCTACTCACAAGAGAACGGGATAGCTTAAAAGGAAGGTTTGATAGGTAAATATCTAGTATACTTCCCAAAGTAGAGTCAAACAGATTTGTCACCTTTCTGTGCCTGAAAATACAAACGTGGTTGCTAATGGAAGAATCCAGTAAGTAACATTCGTCAAAACTACTTGGTAAGAAATACTTCTCTGAATGGCCTGTTGCTTTAGAGATAACTTGAGGAAGGAGGACCCTTTAGAAATGTTGACTCTGATTTTTTTTTTTTTAAGCTTTATTTGAAAGGCAAAGTTGGGGGGGCGGTATTCTATCTTATCTACTCCAAGTAGTCAGAATGGCCAGGAGTGAGCCAGGGTGAAGCCAGAAGCCTGGAACTTGGTTCACATCTCTCACATTGAGGGCAGGGGTCAAAGCACCTAGAGTATCCTCCACTGCTTGCCCAGGTGCATTAGAGAGCTGGATCAGTAGTGGAGAAGCCTGGATACCAACAGGTGCCCATATGGGATGCTGGCAGCATGGCAGGCACTGGCTTAACCTGTACCACAATGCCCCTTCTGCGCCCCCACCAAACACCCCAAACTACTCTACAATTCTAAACGTTGACATTGATTCTGGAAGTCACTGGGGTGAGGGAGCTTTGATGCCTTTATAAAACACCCTAGAGTAACCTAGAATTTGAATGGATTATATTTACCCTCTTAGACCTGTGATTTACCCACAGTTCCCAAGCATTCTCTACAGTACTAGAGCATATTCCAGGCCTTTGGATGACAGTGGAGAAAAGTAGTGGTTCTTGTCAGATACCTGGCCTCCTGGAAGATTTTGTCAGGGTGACTATTTAAGTCACTTGCTCCCTTAATTGTCTTATAGAAAGTATCTCCAGGAAACTTTTAAAAAATAATATAAGGGTGTGTAGTTGCTGTGTTTTCTTGCAAACACCTATTTTCTTGAATAAGTAGCAGTAGAGTATACTAGAAGAGATTGCAGGTACCATATGCTGTGTACGTTGAAAGCCAATACACCCGCAGCTTCAGACAAGGAAAATCAGTGAAGCAAGCACCTTAACAACCTGGATCCTCGTGTTAAGACTACACTTGCATGCAGCTTAGTTCAACATAATGAACAACAGTCAGATACTTTGAGTGGTAATGCTTTCTTGAAGAGCAGAAAGGAGGTCAAGTCGGGGATGGAGAATAAATTGACCAAAGGCTTCTTAGTTTTAAATTCCAGAATTAGAAGAAACAAAAATGGTTACTTCAAGAAAGATCTATGGAAAAACAAAGGAAATGCTTAGCCCTGAATTGGCACTTAGTAGGAGAACTTCATTTTGCCTTTAGTTGTCTTTTTTATTTTTTCTTTAAAAGGGAGAATGGGTGGGTGGGTAGGTGGGTAGGTAGAATGTAGGGGGATGGAGGCAGAAAAAGATCTTCAACTCGTCGGTTCACTCCCGAAATGGCCATGCTGGGCCAGGCTAAAGCCAGGGGCTGCTTCTTGGTCTCCCACGTGGGTACAGGTGCCTAAGCACTTGGGCCATCCTCTGTTGCACATTAGCAGGGAGCTAGATTGGAAGTGGGAGTAGCCAGGATGTGAACCAGTACTCATATGGGATCTGTCATCACAGGTGGCAACTTAACCCGGTATACCACAACACCAGCCTCCACATTTGTAGATGAGCCATCAACATTAATGTCTATAGCTGACTATCTGAATAAAACTTCATTTTTTCCCCAACTGCTATGCTTTGATCCGTTGTCTCTGGCTTTCCACATCCTTCAATCCTCCTTATCAGTGTTATATTAAGATCCTGCTGAATCTCCTTTTTTCCCATGAAGTTTTAATTTGCAGTAGATTTAAACAGAATACAATTCTAATGATAATATAGATAATGATCTTTTGTATAATGTACTAGAAGTATCTGAGCATTTTTAGAAGTTATCCTTTTTAGTCATAGCACTGAGTCTTTGTTAAGAAGCCAAGTTTCTAAGCAGTTTAAGACAGTAACGTGTAGAAGAGGCTCCCAGTCAGGATTTATGCTACAGATTTTAGACTCAGTCCTATATTAGTCTTTTTCTCCCTTTCTGAGCTGCTATGGTGCTTATGTATTCACTCACTCAAATTGCATACTGTGCACCTGCTGTAGTCTGTTGTAAAACATGTCGGTAATGTCGAAGCTCACGGACACGCCTGAAGGTAGCAAGTTATAGGGGAACAGTTGAGTACATGGTGCTGCTTTTGACCACTCTTGATCCAGTGGGGTTAGATCTGTTCTACCCTGGAAGCCTTTCTGATCCTGCTTGTCCTCATCTTTGGGGCTTTTTAACCTCATTTCCAAGAATTAGCTTTTTATTTACTTGAAACAGGCAGAGCGAGATGTTCTACCTGCTACTCACTCCCCAGATTGCCACAAGATCCAGGGCTTGGAGAGGCCAAATCCAGGATCCTGGAACTCCCATCTAGGTCTCCCAAATGGGTCGCAGGGGCCAAGCACTTGGGCCTTATTCTGCTGCTTTCCCAGGCACGTTAACAGGGAGCTGGACTGGGAAGTAGAGCTGCTGGGACATGAACTGGTACTCCAGTGAGATATAACGGCTTAACCCACTGCATCACAATGCAACCCCAAATACTTGAGTTTTAACCTACTTCCAATAAGCTTATCTCTTTTTTTTTTGTTGTTAAATTCCTTTTACATAGAATAAAATACAATAAACTGTTCCGTCTTAAGATACCAAGGTGTTTTTTCTTTTGGGGGGGGGCAGGGTTTCGATTACAGTCTGCATTTATGCTCTGGGGACAAAGTTGACACTTACATGGACAGAAACAAAATAAATAAGAACATCATTCAGTAAGTTTCTTGAGAGGTAGACATGGGTACAGGCACATGGGAGAACTCCCCTAACTGTTTCCCTCCATAGTTCTCAGATAAGAGCCAGCAGTGTGAACCAGGTGTCCATGAGTATGGAAAGTACTCAGCCACTGCAGCCATCACATGCTGCCTCCCAGAGTCTGCACTGGCAGAAGCTGGAACTGAACCCAGGCGCTCCACGGACATGGAATATGGGCGTCTTCACTAGTGTCTCAAGCTCTAGACCATAATGCCTATTTTTTTAAAGGACACTTCGAATGTGTGACTTTGAAGGATAAAGGGTTGCACTTACAGGAGTGGGGACAGATATGAAAGGGAGTTCCCGTCTCCTAGTGCCCTCAGCAGATGTCTGCAGAGTCCCCCGACGTGAAGCCAGGAGCTCAGTCCAAGTCCTCCAACGGGGCAGGGACCCAGTGACTTGAGCCGTCGTCACAAGTGCCTTCGGAGTGTGCATTAGCAGGAAGCTGGAACTAGGAGCTGGAGGGCAGCATCGGACCTCTGTTCTGATAATGGGTGAGGGCATCTGACTGGGAAGCCGATGTCCATCCAGGACACGGGATTCTAATTATGCACATGTTAATGCTTATCCGCTGAGTAACCTATGTGGTATTTCCTTGCCTGTGTTTGTGTTCTCAACAGTAAAGTGCTGGATTTCTGTGTAGCTTTGAGACATGCGTCCTAAAATTAAGATGCCAGCTTCCATTGTTCTAGGCAGGGATTGTGGAAAAGCCCCCACCTGCTAGATAATCGATCATTTCATGTAATTGTCACAGCCACCCTGTGAGTCTGAATCTTCAGTTTTCAGCAAAGGGTTTGAGTCTTGCATAGTATGTTTTCCCATGGCCACTTTATATTTTCCTCAACCTAAACACTGAACTTAAAACTGAAGAATTGCTTTCTCTAAGCCTAAAACTTGAAGTGTCAGCAAAAATGTTAAAT
The DNA here is from genome assembly GCF_051225735.1 of Oryctolagus cuniculus. NCBI lineage: Eukaryota > Metazoa > Chordata > Mammalia > Lagomorpha > Leporidae > Oryctolagus > Oryctolagus cuniculus. Next base: position 160,890,429 of record NC_142870.1, read on the forward strand.
GGCACTTGATATTTCCCGTAGCCCATCTAAGACTTTAAGGAAAACTTCATAGGTTGCCCCTTTGATTCAGGCCCCCAGTACTAATGTGTGTCTTTTCTGTGAAATGGATTCCTATTACAACATAGACAGGTCTTTTGTTTGCTGGCTCACTCCCAAAATGCCAGCAGCAGCCAGGACTGGGCCAGGCAGGAGCCAGGAGCTCCAACCAGGTCTCCCATGTGGGTAGCAGGGGACCACAGACTTCAGCTATCTGTTTTCCCAGGTGCACTAGCAGGCAGGTGAAAAAGTGGAGGAGCTGGGGAAGTGAAAGCCATACTCCTATACTGATAAGGTTTACTCCACTGCATCACGGTGCCTGTGGCATGCTAACGTCTCTTATCCCAAAGCCTGTAGTAACTGTTTCAGTAGACGCTGTATTAAAGATCAACCCTGGGATAACTGGATGGCATCATGATCAAGTACAGAGTGTGTACAAAAGTTGGACACAATGTGTATAAAGAAAAACCTGTACTTTAAACTGTTTTGGACCAAAATAAGCTCCTATTGTAACTCTACCTTTCTATGAACTTCTTGGAGTTGTGTCTGAGCTTGGTGTTTTTCTAGCTTCACAGTTACCAGTTTCTAAAAGGGAGCTATTAATTAAAACATGGCTAGCTAACATACAGATGCTTCCCAACCCCCAGGCTTAATAGAGCAAAGTTTGTCACTTGCCTACCAGTTCCACCTGGGGGGCTTCTAGGGGCTTCTAGTCTGGCCGCTTTGTTCCAGTCTGCAAGTCGGAATCCCCTTCATCATGCTACAGACTTTCAATGCGCAAGTCTCGGGCTGCCCTGGGGCTTCCCCATCACAGCCACTCAGAAGCAGGAAAAGGCCAGACTTAGAGGGGAGAGTTCAGGGTGAAGACCCCAAAATGACACACATCCCTGCCACTGTGTTCCTTGGGCTGGAGCTCCACTAGGTCTTGAGGCTATACTGGACTGCCAGGGAAGAGGCAGCTGCACTGTGTGCACAGAAGGAAAGAACTCTTCTGTGCACAGCTAGCTGCCTTCTGCCACAGGGCCTACATAAGTGCTCTAACGGCTCAAGTTTTACATCTCAAACTATGGCTTCCAGCAGAATACATCTCTCTGTGGCAAGCTGTGATAAACGTTACAACTGGATTTTATTTTATAGCACCTCTGCTCCATTCCCTCCAAATTGCCTTACTCTGTTTCGTTATGGGCACTAATGATAAATTGGACTGCTTAATAATTAAAAGTGTCTCTAAAATAAAACCATCTTCTCACTTGGAGGGAATCTCTTCAGCTTTGTTCACAGCTGTAACACTTTGTGTAAGAGTTAGAATTCTTAAAATGAGCAGACCTCGCCACAAGTGGCATTAAAAGGATAATTCAGTTAGTCTATAAAATAAAAACCTGTATTCAAACAGCTTTTTACCAAGAATACAGAAATAGTTGTTCTAGGCCTCAAAAAACTTAGAGGATGCTAAATCTATAGCACTATTTTGAAGGAAAACGCATGTTTGAGGAGGAGAGAAGACTGGTCCCGATAGTTTCAGATAAACATTATCTAATGTAAAAAGTGTTAGCAAAACAAGGTTAAGCGAAAATTGGGTATGAAAAATTGAATGAACCTGATCCCTGTGGTTCCTCTCCGGATGGCATCAGAGGACTGTTGGACAATGTTTGGGGCGATGGGAGTTGAGGGTGTCTTCCTAGGGGAAAAAGGTTGATAGTTACCATCAGATCTCAACATGTCCAGTTAGACTTTGCCTAAAAGTCTTAGGACTCTGCTGACTGAAGAAGAAATTGATGTCGAGACTGGCAGAAACATAGTAGAGGCCAAAGAAGATCAAATTCCAGGCCCTGAGGACGACATTCTGGAATTGTAAAAAAGCATCAGTGTGGAACCTTAGTCTCGGGTGGGTAACAGTCACTTCTGAGCATATTCAGCAAATACTGCCTCCGTGTCATTTCCGTAACTCGAGCTGTGCTTAAATACCCTAATAGATAACAGTTGCTGGGAACATGCAAATAAGATATAAAGGAGGAAGGGAGTGTGGCTCTAAAAGGTACATGAGCTCAAATGTGGGTATGAGGCTCACAGGGGTGCACACACATCTTGAATTTCTTGTCTATGTCATCATTGGATGAGTTGGGGAACCTTGTCATGTCTGTGTCCTTCAAAAGGATTCAGTAGACATATTAAGAGTGAATAAAACATACTTGAGGTAGTACCTGGTACAAACTAAAATGTCGGTCATTATTGGACACCTTTAAATACTTGAGAAACCCTCAGGTGTAAGGTGAGTTGAATATACTATGTGTGGCCCTTTCGTGGAGGAGAGTAACCAATGGGTCTGTTGTAGGAAGGGACATTTTAACTGAATGTAGAAAAATTTAATTAAAAAAGGATAGACAGATTTGGAGCACAGTGCAATGAACTCCCACCCCAGAAGGACGTCAGTGTGAAAGGTCTCCACTGAGCAGAATAAGGATCTTTCAACACGATCAAATTAAGTTGTACCTGATTCTATTTGTAAAGTGAATGTTCTATGATTGCTCTCAGTAACTGTGCTTAGAGGCTAGGTAGTTAGCACTTGAGTCTGAGATGCTTTTGGTTTCCATATCTAAGAAAACCTGTAACTCATTAGACTTCTCAACTCCAGCAAGATACTGGAAGATAATGACGATTGCCTCTCATGTGGATATCGTATATGAGGAAAACTTGACATGTGGCTCTCTGAAGTGACAATGCATGTAAGATGCTGACTCTGCTTAACGGAAGGTTTTTCTGCTTGGATTTACTTGAATTTAGACAACCGATGGAACAAATGCATGAAGTGAAATTGCTCAAGATCATCTATAGTGAATGTAGGGATACAGTTAAAATGTCTCAACTTGATTGCAGAGTGAGAAACTTAAGGATTGAATTTGTACATTAATTTTCCTAGTGCCACAGCATTGAAACTAAAACTACATCAGAGATTTATAAAAATGGCTCCCTATTTCTGTTTATAGCAGACAGCCATGTACCAGGGATTTGTTTCATCGCAACAAAATTAGTGGCAGGCATTTGGTATAGCAGTTAAAGGGTGACCTGTGACTCTAATGTTGGATATCAGACTACCTGGGTTTGAATCCTGCCTCTGCTTCCTATTCCAGCATTATCAAATACCTACCCTGGGAGGCAGTGTGTGATGATTGATTTACTCGGGTCCCTGCCACCTTTGAGAGACCTGAGTGACGTTTCAGCTGCTGACTTCCAACTGAATTGGGCCCCAGCTATTAAAGACATTTGGGGGTAAACCAGCAGACTGAAGCTCACTTAGACTCTTAAGTGTCTTATTTCTCTTTGCCCCATTGTCTCTCTTGGCCTCTCCTGGCCTTTTACCTACCATGAAGACCAGAAAAACAAAACAAAACAATGAAATCACATGGCTTTAAAACAAAATAATGCATATATCTAAGTTGGTCTAGTACCCAACATGATAATCTGGTCATAGTCTGATTAGAATCCCAAATGCTAAACTACTCTGAATAAATAGGTATCCACACTAATTTTAATTACCAATTCAGTAACTGCATTTTTCCTCCAGGAAACTTATTTAAGGTATGCAAATTTCATGCATTTCATAAACTCTAGAAACATGATTCTTGCCACCCTACATACCCTCCCACCTGTACTCCCATACTTCCCTCCACCCTTTCCTATTCTCATTCTTTTTACTGAGATCTATTTGCAATTAACTTTATATGCATGTGATTAATTGTATGTTAAGTAAAGAGTTCAATAAATAGTACGAAATCTGTTCCTCAACAGTGGAGAAGAGAGCTGTTCAAAGATACTGCATCTCAAAGTGTTAATTTCACTTCCACAGATGACATTTTTGGTGCTCTATTAGCTATCACTGGTCAGTGAGAATAAGTTATTTGTCCTTTTGGAATTGGGTTATTTCACCAAGTATGATGTATTCCAGTTACATCCATCTTGTTCCAAATAACAAGATTTCATTTTTATCACTGTAGTATGCCATGGCATATGTGGGGAGCAACCCGGACTAGACTAAGTTACTGGAATTAAGACTTATTCTATGCATCTGCTCTCCCACAATATGGTGCTGAGAAGGGAAACAGCTTCTACACAGCTGCCTCCAGTTCAACCAATAAACTGTAGGACTTGCTCCTGATTGGAGGAGAGCAGCGTGCTGGGCGTGTGGGTAGCAGAGTTGGGATTGGTGGAAGAGGACTATAAAGGAGGAGAGAGACGGCATGCACCAGGAACATCTAAGGGGAACATCTAGCTGAAGGAACACCCGTGCAGCCCCCGAGAAAGCCGGCCGGCGGCGTGCCGCTCCCCTGCGGAAGTGGGGAATGTGGCCAGGGGGAACCGCCCTTCCACGGAGGTGGAAGGGATAGTAGCCAACCCGGGAAGAACCAGCAGCAAACCCGGGGAGTGCCGAGCAGACAGAAAGAACAGCGCAGGGTCCTGTGTCGTTCCTCCACGAAGAGGGGGAGCAACAGCATACATGTCCCCTAATTTCTTTATCCAGCCTTTAATTGATGGACATTCGGGTTGTTTCCATATCTTAGCCAATGTGAACTGAGCTGCAATAAACATGGGGGTGCAGATAACTCTTTGATATGCTGATTTCATTTCCCTTAGGTAACTTCCCAAGCATGAGATGGCTGGGTCATACAGTAGGTAGACTTCTGAGGTATCTCCCCGTTGTCTTCCATAGTAGCTTTACCATTTTACATTCCGATGAGCAGTAGACTAGGATACCATTTTTCCCCACATCCTCGCCAGCATTTTTTGACTTAATTTCTGTATGAAGGCCATTCTAACAGGGGCGAGGGGAAACCTCATTGTGGTTTTGATTTGCATTTCCCTGATGGCTAGTGATCCTGAGCATTTTTTTCATGTGTCTGTTGGCCATTTGTATTTCCTCTTTGGAAAAATGCCTCTTTAAGTCCTTTGCTTATTTCTTAACCGGATTGTTTGTGTTGAGTCTTTTGATCACTTTATATATTCTGTTTATTAATCCTTTATCAGTTGTATAGTTTGCAAATAATTTCTCCAATTCTGTTGGTTGCCTCTTCTTTCCTGAGTCTTTTGGGCAGTACAGAAGCTTCTCAATTTGATGTAATCCCATTTGTGAATTTTGGCTTTGATTGCCTTTGCCTCCGCGGTCTTTTCCAAGAACTCTTTTCCTGTGCCAGTATCTTTCTGGGGTACCCAAGAAATAAAACAAAGAGGAAAATATGAAAGTTCTTTGTAATATAACACTCTCTTATGATGAAGACTAAGCAAACTTAGTATAGAAGAATATTCCTCAACAAAATCACACCAGTTGATGACAAACCCATGGCCAGTATCCTATTGAATGGGGAAAAGTAAGCATTTCCATTGAAGTCTGGAAACAGATAAGGATACTCACTGTCACATGGCTATTCAGTATAGTCCTGGAAGGTTTTTAAGATTGATTTATCTGAAATTCAGAGATACACAGAAGGAGAGCCAGGGAGAGAGAGGTCTCCATCCGCTGGTTTACTCCCCAATTGGCTGCAATGGCCAGAGCTGTGCTGATCCCAAGCGAAGAGCTAGGAACTTCCTCCCGGTCTCCCACGTGGGTGCAGGAGTCCAAGGACTTGGGCCATCTTCTTACTGCTCTTAGGCCATAACAGAGAGCTGGATCAGAAGTGGAACAGCCAGAACTCATATGAAATGCGGCACTGCAAGTGGCAGCTTTACCTGCTAAGCCACAGCACTGGCCCCAGTCCTGGAAGTTTTAGCCAGACATTGGGCAAGAAAAATAAAGGGATACAAATTAGGAAGAAGGACGTCAAACTATCCCTATTTGCAAATTACATTTTATATATAGGGAATCCAAAAGACTCCACTAAGAATACTGGAACTCATATAAGAGTTTGGTAAAGTCACAGGATATAAAAATCAATACACAAAAATCAACACCCTTCGTGTACAGACAATGCCATGGCTGAGAACTAAGAAATCCCATTCTTAACAGCTACAAAATCAAATACATTGGAGAAAATTCAACCAATTATGTCAAAGATCTCTACAATGAGAATTACACAACACTAAACAAAGAAATAGAATATACTAAAGGAAAAATCTCCCATGTTCATGGATTGGAAGAATCAGTGTCATTAAAATGTCTTTGTTTTGTTGTTGCAAGTTTCTTTTGGAAGTAATCTAGTTACAAGATGGGCAAGGATGTAAACAGACACTTTTTAAAAGAAATCCAAATGGTCAACAGACATAGGAAAAAAAGCTCAGAATCACTAGTCATCAGGGAACTACAAATCAAAACTGCAGTGAGACCTCTGAGGTCTTTTCTAAGAAGTCTTTGCTTATGCCAATGTCTTGCAGGGTTTCCCCAGTGTTCTCTAATAGTTTCATGGTGTCAGGTCATAGACGTAGGTCTTTAATCCATTTTGAGTGGATTTTTCTGTAAGGTATAAGGTAGGGGTCCTGCTTCATACTTCTGTATGTGGAGATCCAGTTTTCCAAGCACCATTTCTTGAAGAGACTGTTCTTGTTGCAGGGATTGGTTTTAGCCCCCTTTTCAAAGATAAGTTGGTGTAGATGCATGGGTTGAGTTCTAGAGTTTCTATCCTGTTCTATGTGTCTGCAAGTCTGATTTGTGCCAGTTCCAAGCTGTATTGATTATAACTGCCCTATAGTATGTCTTGAAATCTGGTATTGTGATGCCTCCAACTTTGTGATTTTTAAGATTGTTTTAGCTATTGGAGGCCAATGACTTTTAACAGTCTTTGTTTTGACTGTTGAAGTCTTTTTATACTATTTGTCAAACTCTTTACTCAATGTGGAGATAATGTATGTGTATAAAGTTAATTGAAAATGGATCTTAGTAAAAGTGAATAAGAGGGAGGAGGAAGGAGGAAGGGGTGTGGGAATGTGGGTAGGAAGGTGGGCACTGTAATCATGAAATCTACAAAGTTTGTAACTGCAAAACTATAGTCCTGCATACATTCCTATAGACTTACTTCCAAGGGTACAGTTTAATTCCTCTTTTTTTTATTTGACAGTTGGAGACAGAGAGAAAGGTCTTCCTTCCATTGGTTCACCCCCAAATGGCTGCTACGGCCAGAGCTACGCCAATCCAAAGCCAGGAGCCAGGTGCTTCCTCCTGGTCTACATTGTGGGTGCAGGGGCCCAAGCACTTGGGCCATCCTCCACTGCCTTCCCAGACCACAACAGAGAGCTGGACTGGAAGAAGAGCGACTGGAACTAGAACCCGTGCCCATATGGGATGCAGGTGCTGCAGGTGGAGGATTAACCAAGTGAACCAGGGCACCGGCTGCCAAGAGTTTAAAAACTAGACATGGGACCCCAAATCCCCATAAACGGGTTGGTTTAAAAATAGCATTTTAAATGTAAAAGTGAAATACAGATAGGATTCAGTGTTAAAGTGATCATATGGATGGGATTAAGTGTTTGGTAATAATAATAAAATTTAAAAAGGAGTGAATGCTTCAACATGGGAAGCAGTCCATACAGCAGACTCATACAATGACAATCTCTTTAAGTAGCACTCTGACCTCAGAATCGGCCTTTAAGGCATTCTGGTCTGGATGAAAAACTCATGAGACTATTGAAGGCATGGAAAGCCAAGACATTGTGGCAAAAATATCCTACATGAAAGACATCTGTGGGTGAGACCCCAGTGAAAAGAAGTGGTCCCTTAAGTTTTGATGTGTTGTACTGTCATCTTGATTTGTTTTCAGGAACTTTTTGATTTCTCTTTAGGTTTATTCAGTGACTCGCTGTTCAATTAGAAACAAGTTATTCAGTTACCATGTGTTTGCATATGTTCTAGAGATTCAGTTGATTTCCAGCTTCATTCTATTGTGGTCAGAAAAAATGCATGGTATAATTCTGATTAATTTTGAATTTGATGTGACTTGTTTTATGGCTTAAGACATGGTCTCTCCTAGCAAAAGTTCCATGCATTGGCAAAAAGAATGTGTATTCTGCAACTGTAGGATGAAAAGTTCTATAGATGTCTATTAAGTCCATTTGGTTTATAGTGTCAAGTAACTGTTTCCTTGCTAATTTTCTGTCTATATGATCTGTCCATTGCTGAAAGTAAGGCATTGAATTCTCCAATACTGTCATATTTATCCATCTCCTTTTAGATCCATTATTTAAATAAAATAGCCAGGTGCCCTATCATTAGGTGCATATAGTCACACCATGTTGAATTGATCCCTTAGAATGACTGTCTTTTTTTAACTTTTATTTAATATAAATTTACAAAGTACAGCTTTTGGACTACAGTGGCTTTTCCCCCCCATAACTTCCCTCCCACCTGCACCCCTCCCATCTCCCACTCCCTCTCCCATTCCATTCACATCAAGATTCATTTTCAATTATCTTTATATACAGGAGATTGATTTAGTATATACTAAGCAAAGATTTCATCAGTTTGCACCGAAACAGAAACACAAAGTGTAAAGTACTGTTTCAGTACTAGTTATAGCATTAAATCACAATGTACAGCACATTTAGGACAGAGATCCTACGTGGGGAGTAAGTGCACAGTGACTCCTGTTGTTGACTTAACAATTTGACACTCTTGTTTCTGGCATCGGTAATCACCCTAGGCTCTTGTCATGGGTTGCCAAGGCTATGGAAGCATTTTGAGTTTGCCATCTTCAATCTTATTCAGACAAGGTCACAGTCAAAGTGGAAGCTCTCTCCCTTCAGAGAAAGGTACCTCCTTTTCCTTCTTTGGCCCGTTCTTTCCACTGGGATCTCACTCACAGATCTGTCATTTAGGGGTGTGGTGTTTTGTTTTGTGTGTGTGTTTTTTTTTTCCAGAGTGTCTTGGCTTTCCATGTTTGAAATACTCTCATGGGTTCTTCAGCCAGATCCGAGTGCCTTAAGGGCTGATTCTGAGACCAGAGTGCTGTTTAGGACACCTGCCATTCTATGAGTCTGCTGTGTATCCCACTTCCCATGTTGGATTGTTCTCCTTTTTAATTCTTTCAGTTAGTATTAGCAGACATTAGTCTTTTTTGTGTGATCCCTTTGACTCTTAGCCCTATCATTATGATCAGTTGTGAATTGAAACTGATCACTTTGACTAGTGAGATGGCATTGGTACATGCCACCTTGATGGGATTGAATTGGAATCCCCTGGCACATTTCTAACTTCTGCCAGGAGCTTCTTCCAGGCCTTGCACATGGGTGCAGGGGCCCAAGCACTTGGGCCATCTTCTTGTGCTTTCCCAGGCCATAGCAGAGAGCTGGATCAGAAGAGGAGCAGCCAGGACTAGAACCGGTACCCAAGTGAGATGACAGTGCTTTAACCCGCTGTGCCACAGTGCCGGGTGGCAAATGACTTTGTCTCTTAAAAGTTCTTGTGTTAAAGTTTATTATCTCTGATACCAGAATGGCTACTCCTGGTCTCTTGCTTTCTATTAGCATGGAATACATTTTTCCATCCTTTGACTTTCAGTCTGTCTTTTTCGTTAGATGTTTCTTGTAGGCAGCAAATAGATGGGTCTTTTGTTTTAATCCAGTTAGCCAGTCCATCTTTTAACTGGAAAGTTGAGGCCTTTTACATTCAAGGTGACTATTGATAAGTGGTAAGTTGGCCCTGTCATTTTTCCATAAATATTACGATTTTTTACTTTAGATTTCCTTTGCACTTTGGGAGATTCTCTGCCTTCATCTTGAATAATGATGATCATGTTTGTGTTTCTTTGCATAGCACATCCTTAAGCATCTTTTCTAAGGCTGATCAAGTGGTGATGAACTCTGAATTTCCGTGTTATGGAAGGTCTTTATTTCACCCTCATTCATAAATGAGAGCTTTTCACGATACATACAGTATTCTGGGTTGACAGGTTTTTTTTCTCTTGATGCTTGAACTGAGTCTCACCATTCTCCACTGGCCTGTAGAATTTCTGATGAGAAGCCAGTTGTGAGTCTAACTGGAGATCCTCTGAAAATCTTTCTCTCATGCACATTTTAGAATCTGCTATGTTTTACCGTGGAGGGTTTGACTACAATGTGTCATGGTGAAGCAGTTTTCTGGTCATGTCTATTAGGAGTTTTATGTGCTTCCTGTAATTGGATGTCCCTTTCTCCAAAATACAGGAGTTATTTGTAATTATTTCACTAAAGACTTTACAGTCCTTGGTCTTTCCACACTTTCAGGAAATCCTAAGACCTGTATGTTGGGTCATTTAGTAGTATCTCATAAATCTACAAGACTGTTTAGTTTTCAAATTTGTTTATTTTCATCTGATGGTAAAATTTCCAGTAGTTTGTCATTTAGCTCAGATATTCTTCATCCTCACCAAGTCTGTTAAGGCTTTGCTCCACATTATTTTCTGTTGCATTCTTCATTTCCAATGTTTTATCTTGATTTCTCTTTAAGATACCAATTCCATGGGAAAAATTCATTCATGTCGTGTGTAGATGGCTTTAATTTATGGATTTGCTTCTGATGACTTAAGTAATCCTACAGCTGAGTTTTTAAATTGTTTCTGGCATTTTTTCAATCTCAGTCTTCACATCTTAGCATTGAAGAGTTGTATTCCTTTGGGGCCATTGTGTTCTTTATTCTTGGTTCTAGAATTTCTGCATTTATCTTTAGGCATTTATGGGAAGGACTTGTTGGTGGTTTTTTTTCCCCTGATGGCTCTTTTGTACTAGGCCCCTGAGGCCTAGTGGGGTCTATACTCCTTGAGTGAATACCCAGAGGCGTGTGCTGGATGTGGGGCCTGGGAGCTCTGTTGGTTGCGGCGAATCTTTATTTTCATTTTTGGAGGGGAGTGTCTGATCAGCTGTTAGCATTGTCAGGCTTGCTGCCTCTCCAAGGAGACCAGTGCCCAGGTAGGAGCCTCAGTGGGTACGATATCCATGTGCACTGCCACAAGAGCCGCACAAAGGATCCCTGCAGTGCTTGGTGGGAGCATGAATTCCCAGCAGTGACTCTGGGCAGGCAGTCGTGGAGCACTGAGTGTGGAGCTGCCCACAGTGACTGCTCAGACCTGCCACACCCTGTGCCCTCCCACACAGTCACAGTGTTTTCACAGTCCATCCAGGTACACAGGACTCAGTCACAAGTGCCCAGCCCCCTGTGATTGTCCTTAACCAAAGTTAGACTTCTCTCAGCAGCTTACTGGGTGTGTGGGCATAATTGGCACAGCTGTTACATATGTCCAAAATGGTGCCCACTTTCTGTTACTGGACACCAGTGCCAGGAGGTCAGGGAGAGAATGTGCCCCCTTTTTTTCCTCCTATAGGTTGGTAGGTCTACTGTCCCCAACTGGGCTCCAAGCCAGACTCAAAGCCAGCTTTATTGCCAGTGGCTTGGGCTGCTTCAGTCTGGTGTTGCCTCGCTCTCCAAAGCTGGTGCTGAGTTGTGCACATCCACACCCTCCATGTAGATCCAAGGTGTCCCTCTAATTTACGTGGAGTGTCCTCTGCAGTTCTTTACCTAACTCTTCCCTGATATTTCAAACTTTATTTTTGTTTTTTTTTTGTTTGTTTTTTGTTTGTTTTTAATCTTAGACTAGAGCATCTCCCTATTCTGCCGTCTTGGAATCTTGAGCCTATGCCCTCAGTAACTGAATTTATCAATAAATCTAAAGCAGCATATGGTGTAGATGTCCAATGCGGGACAGTACTCAGGTGCTACCCCTTAACATTGTATATTCACTCTAGGTCTTAGAGTATAATGTAGAAATTAAGCTCTACTCCATGTAAAGCCAGTTTGTCTTGTTTTTCTATGCAGTAGAAATAGAAGTCAGCCAGATGTGGAAGGTAGTTACAGCCATAGTGAGAAGGGCATGGCCCAGATAGCACAAATCACACATGGAATTACATTGCCTGTAATACCATTTGTATAGTTGTATTGAGAGACAGCATCTAAGAAGTTGTTTGTACACGTCTTCCCACATTCTACCCTCTGTGTGTTGCTACAGGGAAAAGCCTGGGGGAAAAAGGTATGGGATTGTTGAATTGTTCTCATAGCCTTTAGTGGCACAGCACGGAGTAACCCATGCTTGGTCCACTGATGTATTCCAGGGCTTTGCATCTCAGTAGTGAGTGTGTACTGGGTCCTTGGTATACATGCTACTCAAGCTTCAAACATCTTGATGGTGGGAGATGTCCTGTTCTGCCTCCAATAATTGTACAACAAGTATAACTTCTGGGATGAGTCTTGACCTACATGGAGGAGGCAAGTAAACTACTTGGATTTGGCACGTGTAATAGCTTTGGCCATTATGTGTAGAACAGTTGCCAGAATGATGGGGTCATCTCAGTACTAAAATAGCACCAGTCTATCTTAACCACATGCATTGTCTTAATATAGTCACTGTGGTGTGTATTACACTCCAGGTTGGTTTTGCTTTCTAAAGTGGATATAATACTGAACTTTGCAGAGTAGATATAGCTACTGTGGTTGGGCATTATGCAGGTCCATATTAATTTGACTTTTTATGAATCTGACCTGAAAAAGATGACCAAAGTCAAACTCTGAAGTTACTGGAGCCTAAAAAACTGCACTTAGTGGAGGGTAAAACATGACTTGAAGGTAGCAGCTACTTGGGATTCTTGCATTCCATATTGGAGTACCAGGGATCAAGTCCCACCTCTGGTTCTGACCCAGCTTTCTGCTGGAGGGTGGCAGATGATGGTCCAGGATACCAGGGTTCTTGTCTCCCACATGAGACACCATTGATGGAGTCAGTGACTTCTGGTTTTGTCCTTGCCCAGTCCCAGCAGTTAGGGACATTTGGAGAGTGAAGATCTATTTGCCAATTGCTTTGTCATTCCCATAAATGTTTTCTTAAAGCACTATTTCATATGAGAGGCTTTCATGAAGCCCTAGTTCTGTTTGCTTTATATTGGAGAAGCTAAAGTTGAAGTAAACAAGGACAAACTACTTTGAAAGACTATGGTAAAATGCCATAAATCCATGTAGTTTAAGAGATGGAATGTAACCAGTCCAGCTCTCTGCTGTGGCCCGGGAGTGCAGTGGAGGATGGCCCAAGTCCTTGGGCCCTGCACCCGCATGGGAGACCAGGAGAAGCACCTGGCTTTGGATCAGCACAGCATGCCGGCTGTAGCGGCCATTTTGGGGGTGAACCAACGGAAGGAAGACCTTTGTCTCTCACTGTCTAACTCTGCCTGTCAAAAGAAATATGCTGTGTTGTATAATTCAGTTCCAATCTTCCTATCCAAAAGGGAAGGCAAAAAGTTCTTGGATGCTTCTCATTTTTAGCTTGTCTAAGATGTCCACCATAGAATATCCAAGTGATAAAATTCGTCCATTTGATAAAAACATGGATGAATCTCAGTAGTACTTTGCTCAGTAAAAAGGGTAACACAAAGACATGCTATCTGATTTCATGTCAATGATCTTAGAGTTGAAGAGACAGAGTAACTTAGGGGGAAAATAACAGTGGTCAAAGTTGGAGGTAATGCACTGGGAAGGGGCATAAAGAAAATTTGGGTGGTGATATTTTATACATTAGTAGAGTTTAGGCTAACATGAATCTTCAAAGCTCATCAAATTGTACACCTAGGATTTGTCCATTTCACTATAAATTCTTAAAAATGCAACCAAGCAATGTTGTATAGTTTGATACATTTTAAAATAACTGAAATCTAACAGGGTGAACTGATACATACATACATACATATGTAATAAAGTGAACACAGCAAATGTTGCTGTAGTAAGCATGTGGACTATATAATTTAACTTAAATGTTTTGAAAGTTTTCATAGAAGTTTGAGGGATATGCAATAACTTGTAAACTTTGGTACTAAGGTGGGAACAAAGTACTTGAGACTCCTGAACTAAGCCATTAAACAATCCAAAATGGATCACCAATCTAAATTATGAAACTTAGGAGAAAAACTCCTTACAATCTTGACTAAACAGGCTTTAGCTATGACACCAAAAGCCCAATTCATAGTAGGAAAAGATTAGATAAATGAACTTTAAACAGTCTTAAAAACTAAGACACTCAGACTAGGAAAAATACTTCCAAATCACTATTTGATGGAATACTGGTGTTTAAAATATACAAAGCACCTATCAGATAACGAAGTAGTAAAATGGATCAATTGAAGATGGGCAGTTGTAAGCATGTGAAAATCTCCTTGTTACTAACATTCAATGAAAGCAAGTGCTGCTGGAGGTGTGGGGAATCTGGAGCCCTCGTTACTGGTAGAAATCTGAAGTATAGCTACTTGGGAAAACCACTTTTTTTTTTTTTTTTGAAGCTAAACATACAATTTCTATGAGGCACAAGTCAACATCTAAGGTAGTATGTAAGCAAAATAAACACGTATGCACACCAAAGCTTAAATTATATTCAAAACAACAGTCTTAACAAAAACTGGAAAATGGAACCCAATTACCCATCAACTAGTGAATTCTAAATGAAATCTTATATTCAGGCCATGGAATGTTTCTTGGCGAAAAGGAACATCTACAAACTCGGGCTGCGATTGGGTTGAACATAAAGGGGGCCAAATACTGCAGCACTGCAAGCTGTCATGATGATGAAACTTCACTACTTTCTGCATCTATAGGTTTTTTCTTGAAGTTTCCTGAGGGGAACAGACTGAACACGAATGAGCAAGAAGGGTCTTCTGGATGTGATGGAAATGTTCTCAAACAGCATTGTCGTGATGGCTGTGTGATTGATTACATCATTTAACTAAAACTCACTGTAAATGCAACAAGGTGCATATTATGGCGTGTTGATCTCTAAAAGCTTTTAAAAACATAAAATGAATAGAACTAAAAGTTTTCCCTAAAATGCTACATGAGTAGTTCTGTGGCTAAGAGAATGGAATTTGGTGGATGACTTTCTCATCCTTACCATGTGATTCGGGGAATTTACTTAAGCTCTGATTTATTTTACTTGTCTATAAAACAGCCATAATTGTATGTACTTCACATTAACATTAAGAAAATTGAAAGAGATAAGCAGTGTTGAGCACAGTGTTTGACACATTGAGAGCTTAATAAGTATCATCTCTTATTACTATGATGATGATATGGGGGAATTGGCTATAATTCCACTTAATCTTTTTGGTTCAAAAATGAAGATTGAATGACTATACCTATTCCCCAAATTTGGAAGTCAGTTGCACAGATGTCATTTCTGAAAGATGATGGATTTCTTTAATTCCTCTGCTAGCTTATAATTTTACTCTATTTTCCTCTTTGCCATGATGCTTTTAACTTCGCCATCAGACTTTTCAAAGATCTGCTTTTAGCAGCTCCCTATTCTTCATGCTCCTTTGTAACTTCATGTGGTGCAGCTTAACTGAACAGCCTTGACACAATTGAAGTCTAAATTAGTTACATTGAATCTGCAGTCTTCCCCTACAAAGCAAAAAGTTTGGGGTTTTAGCATGCTTAGATTTCCAGCTTTGTGTTGGTCTGATTATTTACCTGAGAGGTAGTGAGGCAGAGTGCTCCCATCAGCTGGTTCTCTTCCCAATGCACTGAGCTGCTGAGGCTACAGTGAACCAGAGCCAGGAGGTGGGAACTTAACCCAGCTCTCCAGCTTGGATGGCAGAAGGCTAATTACTTCAGCCACTACCTGTCACCTGTCACAGTCTGGTCATGTCTATTAGGAGTTTTATGTGCTTCCTGTAATTGGAATCTGCAGGCAGGAATTCAACCCAGGCACTCCAGTATGGGACTTGAGTATCTTAACTGCTTGACTAAATGATCACCCCTTGGCATTTTCAAATGGAGCTTTGAGTGGATCTCATTGAAATAATCTCCGGCTAAGACAAGTAGCAGGGTAGTGTTGAACTTCTTAAGGTGTGGGTAGGTATAGGGAGAGGTTTGACTTAAAATTGAGAGGTTGTGGAAACATAACTCATACAAACTGAAGAAATGGAATGAAAGATGACTTGGAAATGCAACACAACTTTTCTAACTGAAAACATGAATTAACTGTTAAGTGTTTTTCTTGAAGGGGTTCTGCTGGCACATCTTGTAATCTGAGAATTAGCCAATTTGCATACAAATAATATGCTGAAGTTCTTAAACAGTTCATCTCTATCCCCAGTGAGGATCAATATCCAAAAGAAATCTTGTTTTAGTACTGCTGATTCATAGAGCAAACACCATATTTACATTGTGCTTTTAAGAAATTGTCACAGCTCAGAATAATAAGATCTAAAATTTGGAAACTTGGATTACATAAATACAGATATATCAAATGACAGTATTGCTCATACATTGTCAGCTCTGATGCTGCAGTGACTGTTTAAAACTGGCAGTGAGGGGCCAGTGCTGTGGCTCAATAGGTTAATCCTCTGCCTGTGGCACTGGCATCCCATATGGGCACCAGTTCTAGTCCTGGCTGCTCCTTTGAAGTTCTCAGCTATGTCCGGGGAAAGCAGTGGAAGATGGCCCAAGTGCTTGGGCCCCTGCACCCATGTGGGAGACCCAGAAGAAGCTCCTGGCTTCGGATTGGCACAGTTCCAGCCATTGTAACGCTGCCTCTCGAGTATATAAACAAAACCTGAAAAACAACAAAACTGGTGAAGATACTCTATCACTTTCCAAAAAAAAAAACTCAGGAGTTCTGACCTTGGGCACATCTTTCTGTTGGAAGCTGCACTGTATTGGAACTCTATTCCTGATTGTTAGGAAAAGAGTTGCACACTGGTGCCTGCTCACACGGGGCACCAAAATGTTAGGAAAAGAGTCATAGAACAGAGAGGAGGCAGTGCACGAATTTACAGCCAGACCGAATTTATTCGGAGAAAATCCACAGGTGGGTGACCAACTGCCTGTTTGTACAAGACAGAGCATGTGGCAGAAGGCCCTGACCCCAGGTGCCAGGCCATTTTAAGGAGGGCTGGGGTGGGGGGATGTAGGGGGCAGCAGGGAGGGGAATTCCTGGCACGGGGCAGGGCCTTGGGAACCTGGAGAATGCAGGATGGGGCGTGAAGGCAGTAGGGTGTTAGACCCAAGTGAGTCTCAAGGGCAAGGAATACATGCCAAAGCTGATCTCCTTTGGGCAATGAGGGAGAATTGCTGAGGCTTATGTCCTTGTTCCATCACTGATGACCAGTTCTGGTTTCTGTCAACTGTTGAGTTCTTAGGGTTATATCACAACCATTTGTACTGTGTCTTCAGATCCATACGTCATAAACTCCCCTAAAGAGTGAGCTTGCTGCTCATGGCTTAGCTTTTCGGTTTGCCTTGCTTATCTTGGTATATCAGTTTCAGACTGGATGCTGTGCTTAGTTTTTTTCTGTTTCCTAATGCAGACGCTCTATTTAGATGTCATACTTTGAGTGTCAAGAGTCAGTGCAATTAGCTCTTAATCGTTGTGTGTGACATCACCAACCCTGATGCTAGTCTAATTCCCACTATAATAGCCATGGCTTTAGGTCAGAATTTACTAGTGCAGACACTGAAGAAATGCTAATGGGTCAAAAGGCACAAGGTGGTTCTTGCCTGTTAAGAATGCTTATTAGTTCCAGCAAACTAATGCTTGTGCCAGTTGATGGTTCCTATTTTAGGAATGAAATGCGAAATCCAGGTTTTTATGTAAAATCTTCTGGTTAGTCTATGCTAGAAGACAATTTTGAATTTAAGCAGTAAATATTCTAAGCATTTTGGGGATATTGCCCATGAGCCAGTTGGTTTGACTTCTAATTTAATCTCCTGGATTGCTGCATTTCAACTGGATATCCTGAAATTCTTCCTGCACCCAGCACTGCACAGCATACTTCATTGTAGAGTGAATAAAAAGGTTGCTTTTATCCCAGAGTAATAAACTTTCTTGCCTCCCTCTGCTCCCTAAAGCTGAAGTTGCTAGAAGAATGCACTACCCTTGCTTCTGGCTTCATGGAATGTCAGCCCTACGCCACACTCTGGAGCCCAGCTTGTCATTGGTTAAAGAAAGCATTCCTGTGTCCTTGTGTCAGCCTAGCCCTCCACTGGTCCTGCTGAGCATCTGCCCTCAGCTTCCCAGCAAACCTCCACCTAGTTGGTAAACACAGGGGGTACGGGTAACAGCTTGACCTTACTCTTCAGGTCAACTTGGCTTCTTCACATCAGCCGTGGCTACTTCCTCCCAGCACCTGATCAGTAAAGACTCCCTTTTGTAACTGGAGCCCCTTGTGTTGGCTTCACTCTCCTCCCAAGAGTCCACTTTGCTTCATCATCCCCATCCCAATTTATCCTCACTTGGCTTCTATGCTGATCTTGCTAAGGTACAGTACCATAGGTATTTCTTAGAGGAATTGAGAAGTGATTATTTTTAATGGTTTATAAAATTTATGTTCACTAACACTGCCTTTTCTTTAAGATTTATTGAAATATTGTTGGACCTAGATCAAGAAGTAAAAATAGAACAGTTTAGATAGAATTTCTGCAGAAGTTCTTGGATGCTACAGTTCTGAGAAGTGATACATTGCAGACACTCTGGTCATGGGATTAAGGAATCCCTGCCTTTGCAGACTTAGATTTTGGATGCGCTCTGTCTTGCCTGCCCAGCATGGCTGCTAGATGCACAGATCTCAGTAGAGGGTCTTGTCCTGCAGACTGTGTCCCTGAGGCAAGGAGATGCAGTTGAGGCTGTTCTGCACACCATGATCCTGTGATCTAAGGCAGGTCGATTTCACAGGGTGCCATTTGCTCACAGAGAAAGTGAGCCTCACTGCTGTCTTGTTTGAATGTGCCTCCTGTATCAACAGTTACACTGAGGTTCTGGAGCTCAACCTTGGTTGAAGTCCTGGTTACTGCCAGTGCCATCTGTGGACGCCTGTGGTGGCGATGGAGGTAGTCCCCTGAGCTGATGCTTCTGAATACTTTGAGCATATCTGGCACTTGAAATCCCAGGTTAGGGGAGACAACAGTGGTGGTGGGCTTCTGGCTCTGACTGTGCCCTTCAGGGAAGACACAATAAGGAAAGCTAATCTGTTTCAAGTACTTCAGCCTTCTCAGGTACTCCACTGAGCACAGCACTGAATCATTGAATCCTTAAAACTATGTTGGGCTGTAGGTTTTCACAAGGAGCTACTTGTTACCTCCACTTCACAGATGAGGAAACTGCATTTGATAGATGTTAACGATTTTGTCAAGTTAAACACGGACACCTGGAACATACAGACTTTCTACAAATTTACTCCCTTAACCGCTAAGTCTTGGTACCTTATAGATAGCAAAAAAGTGCCAAAGATGGGTTAGCTTGGGTTGAAGAAACACCAGGGGTGCTATGACGGGCAGCTGGGACACTTGAGTCTGACAGAGCCTTGGGTTGTGGTATAGAAAGACTAAGTGTCAACTGCTCCAGCTTCTGCATCTAGCTGTGGCCAGCCTCTCCCTCCAAAAAGCAAGGAGGATGTATCTGAGGCTAGTCAACCCTCGGGATCTTCGTGGTTCAGTTAGCCAGGGATAACCAAATCCTGAGACCATAGCAGGAGACTAAATTTTCAAAAAACAATTGTAGTTTTAACTTAAATTGACACACTACATATTTTTTCTTTGTTCTTGGTCGCTTTATTTATATCCTGCAGACTTTGAGAATGATGACTTGCAGGAGGTTACAACAAAAGACAAACAATAGAAATGTTCATACAAGGGTAAAAGGTCAAGAGACTGGGTATCTGAGCTGTTCATTTAGCACACTATTTTCCCAGCTGAGAAATCGACTGCAAAACTGAACTAAGATCAGAAGGGTGCTTCATAAATATATAGGTTAATTCTAGCAATATATTTGAAGTGCTTAGATAGCAAACCTCTCTGTATTTCACTATAATGGCCCAGCTTAATTTGTCATTTTTTCTCTCCTTTGAAAGCATTGCTGAGACTTTAAGATACTCATTGTGAATTAATTTGGGATTTGGCATAATAACGTTAATCATGCTAAAAGAATTCATTTGACAGTAATGCAGTATAATTAGTGATGTACTAAATCCATTGAGATCTACCAATAATTATGGAATCGTTATTTTAAAACCTTATATAGGCAGTCTTTTTTTCTTGCTCTTTTTGTCTTCTGTATTTTAAATCTGCAGCATGCAAAGGCACAGTCATAGCTCTGACAATTTGCTTTTTGAGATAGTGGGCAAGAACAAGCCCCAGCAGACTTAGGCACTAACCTTAAAGGCCCTTTGCTTAGGGCAAGATATAAGAATTTCCTTAAAGAGGTGTATTTAATCTTAGTGACAGCTGGACAAATCACGTAGAATTATTCAGAAGACTTGAGAAAATAAAAGGGACTGAGCACACCTAGAGTTTAATAGCTTATAGAGCTTAAAGACTGGTAGAGCATGAGGGAATACCTCCAAATTTGTACTCCAAGCTTGTTGGGAATGCTTAATCTTTATTAAAAGGACTAACAGGAAATTAGGAGTGGGGAGGAGGAATGGACAAGGTAGTTCTGTGACCATAGATGTGTTTTTGTTTTTTTTTTTTTTTTTGTTTTCAGGCAGAGTGGACAGTGAGAGAGAGAAAGGTCTTTGCCGTTGGTTCACCCTCCAATGGCCATGTTTTAGGTACTTCCACAGAATGAGATCTTAGAAATTAATGGGCCAAGTAGTTTCATTTTGTGTAATAAAAACTCTGGCCCATTAGATTGCACAGCTTTTTCAAATACACTGCTGGGTTTGCACGCCAAGTGTCTATACTCCACAAATCTAATCTTTAGTTATAAATTCTGCACTTTGATAGGAGTTAGGAATCATCTCTTAATAGAGAGAAACCCCAGTAGTCTAAGGTGTTCCTTGCATCTAGAATTGTAACAACTATAGTCCATCTTTGAGAAGACGACAATTCAGATCAATTTGAGGAGCTGCACTTGATGAACACTGGCCCAGAACACGGCAGTGTGCTAGAACTGTGTGTTACTGGAGGTGTGCTGTTGGAGTGCCATCCAATACACCTTGCTGTGAGAAATGTTCAGTATTTCTCCACTACTGTGGTAGCCACTGGTCAGATGTGGGTGCTACAGACTTGAAAAATGTGTGACTGAGGAAGTGTCTTAATTTTTTTCTACTTTGATTAAATAGATGTTTGTGGCTAGTGTATTAACATAGCTCTATAAATAATTTGACTTGGTCAGTATATGGAGCCATATAACAGTTAGTGTTGTCAGTAATCTATACTATTGTATGTGAATATACTTGGGTATGTGTACTCCAAATCCTGTGTTGTAGGGAACTACAGCATTGCACTGCATAGGGTAGGACCTGCAGGGCTTTGGATAAAGATCCAGCTCTGTGAAAAACCTGTGAACTCAGGCCAACTATCTGAGCTTCTTGCAATGTAACTACCCTTGCCTCATAAGGCTATAGTGAAGAATGCAGGTGTTAGTAGATGAAAGCTGCTTAGAACACTGCCTGACCACTACCGGTGATTAAACCTCATGCCAGGTTGAAGGCTTCCACCATACCCTGCTACTCGCCCTGTATCTGTTTAGCACAAATGAATGTAAAGCAAAAAGGTCTAATTTTGACATTCTTACATTCCTTTTCCTATTCTTGGCATATGCATCGATTTAAAAAAAAACTTTTCCTGAAATACTGATGACGTGCAAATACTTATGAATACCATCTTCCATCTTCTAATTTGTTTTTAATTATAAAGTTTTTAATCATAAAAATAGGTTTAGAAATGAACACGTTGCCATGCGTGTTGCATACCTCCTTCATAAGACCTCTCAAGATGGTGGATAGTCTGGAAAAACCTTCCACTCTGTTGGGAATGCAGCAGGCTGTCTACAGATCTCTGCCTTCATTTTCATGTTCAAAACCGTCTGTAGCACTTAAAGTGGGGCATTGAGATGAGTATAGGTTGTCAATGTTTGTTAACTTCTCTGCCTGTGGGCTTGTGTCTCAAGGAGCTCTTAATTCCAGCTGCAAGTTAATTGGGGTTTAAAATGACTTACCTTTGAAATTAATGTCCACTGTATCTGGGCACATGCACAGTGCCAATTGCAGGAGGACGTGCAGTGTGTGACCTGAGAATCCCTCCATGCTGAGTGAAATCGTTCAGACAACTTGAAGTGCTAGATGCTTACAGAAATTGTGGTCTTTGGCCTATTTTTAGAACCTCTGATTTATAGGATTCTAATAATGAGTCTGGTTTGAGCAAGAACAAGGTGAAGCAGCAGGACAATGTTTGAAAAACAGCAGTAGGGAAGCTGATGGTAATGCTGAGACAATATAGTGGATAACCTGTAAAGGCGAAGGTATTTTCTGGATATATATGCTACTACACATGGTCTGAATCAAAGTATTTCACAGGAATTCTAAATAACTGGCTAATTTCAACAGTTCTTGAAATGCTGGTCTGCTCTGACAGGCTCAACTGGAGAGAGGCCGCTGACCCATAGATCTGAACTGGAAAAAGGAACCTTGACTGTGGATGTTGTTAGAATAGCATTGGAAGGTGGGCACCGTGGCTCACTTGGTTAATCCTCCGCCTGCAGCACCGGCATCCCATATAGGCTCCAAGTTCTAGTCCCGGTTGCTCCTTTTCCAGTCCAGCTTTCTGCTGTGGCCCGGGAGGGCAGTGGAGGATGGCCCAAGTGCTTGGACCCCTGCACCCACAAGGGAGACCAGGAAGAAGCTCCTGGCTTTGGGTTGACTCAGCGCCTGCCATAGTGGCCATTTGGGGAGTGAACCAATGGAAGGAAGACCTTTCTCTCTCTCTCCCTGTCTATAACTCTGTCAAAGAAAGAAATAGCATTGGAAATGCAAATTGCCAGAACCGGCTGATGACTGAGATGAATGGGAAATAAAAAGGATGTGTTACTAATGGCTTTGGGGTGTTAGAGCCTGAGAAAGTCCAAGTGTTGCATAGAGGGTAGAAACAGTGCTGAGAATTGTTGTTTTTAGTTTAGTTTTTTTTTTTTTTTTGAAGTGGGAATGAGAAATCTGATTTAGGATATATCAGAATCAAGATAAGAGGTGTATTTAAATGGTATGCTCTTGAAAACCCAAACTGCCAGGTGCTGTGTTTTAATGGTTACATGAGGATAAATCACCCAAATGAGGCTTAACATGGTGCTTGCATTACTACTTTATTCTCAACCAAATGTGCTCAACTTAAGTGATGAGAATGTTCTGAATGTTCTCTTGCCATAACTCAGCTGAACTTGCAAGCAAAACCCAGTGAAGCTGGATTGGGTTAATTGACAATGCACATAATTCTCTTAATGACGGAGAAGCTGGGACTCTTAACACTTTCCAGTCACTGTCCCAGCAGAGTAACCTGATCTAAGGATGGTACCCCACCTCCCTCATGGTCCTATAAGGATTTCTTGGAGAACACTCTATCATGATGGTGTCAGGTAAAATACTGCAGTAGACTGGATGTTTGACTACACCCTTTTACTTAAAGAAAATAAGACTGAGGCTTCCATAAAGGAATTTTAAAACTATCTTAATACATGAATGACTTTATATGGCTCCACAAGTTGAGTTATTGAGTGAGATTGTAATCCACTGTCTCAAATGATCATTTTCTAAAAATCTTTAGAATGGATCTGATTTGTGTTTTTGCTGCAATTCATAGTTGACACACAGCAATGGAATGCAGTTGCCTTCTTGTCTTTGGTTATGGGTATGTTGCTGTAAAAAAGATACATAGTGCTTTTTTTTTTTTTTTTTGACAGTTAGACAGGCATAGTGCTTTTATCCAGTCAAAAGCATTTGAGTGTCTGATCATCCTGAAAGAAATGGAAGAGTTGACCTGGAGCCCAGAAACATGTAAAGGAACTCATGGATTTAAGAGTTAGTGTAGCCAAGAACTACTGACACTCTGAACACATGTTAAGTACTCTTTTGAACAATGGATTGGTATATGATGAAACTCACCTGTCTATTTCCACACCCTCTGAGTACACTGATCTTAATAAAGTTCACCACTTGACTTTACGCTAGAAGACACTGAAATGAGTAGGTTCTAAATATTTGCATGTTTTCAGCACATACTGATGCCAGTGGGTAGAGGACTCAAGAATTTGCTGTGCTTTAAACCAGAAGTGACAAATGCTTGCCAAAGGGTTGCTTGGTGTCCTCTAATCTAAGTGTATTCCCAAAGGAAATCCTCATTGTTCAGAGGTTGGATCCGATAGGGAAAAGAGATCCAATGAGTTAAAATGTTTGGGCACAACATCAAAGGATAGAAGAAGATAGTAAATTAGCAAAAGCAAAATTTGCCTTGTGAAATTTTGAGGTCTGAGTGGACTTACATCAGTGGAAATCAGCAGTCAGTCATTGTCAGTCGTCAGTATTTCCATTGCTTATACAGTATCATAAATAAAAAGGTTAGCTCAACCCCTTCTTAAAGTATGTTCTTACTAGACTGAACTTGAAAGGTGGTAAGATTTTGTGCCAAAAGTATGATTTACCTCTTGAGCACCAAATGTGTAATGCATACTCAGACCTAAGTAAAGCCTATTGGAACTGCACTGTAGCAATTTTTGGTATACCATGGGGCAAAGAAATGCAAACGCCTGAGTCCAGCAGATGTCTAATCCTTAATGTTTTGTATTTACCTTCAATTGGAAAGGTTTTTAAGTCATGTGTGTTTTTTTTTTTTTTTTTTTTTTTAGATTTTACTTATTTGAGGCAAAATGACAGGGAGAGGCTTGAGAGAAAGGTTTTCCATGCCCTGGTTCACTCCCCAAATGGCTGGAGCTGGGCTGATCCAAAGCCAGGAGCTTCCACATGGGTTCAGGGTCCCAAGCACTTTGGCCATCTTCCATTGCCCTGCCAGGCTGTAAGCAGAGAGCAAAATCAAGAGTAACAGCAGGGATAAGAACCTGGAACCTGTAGCCATATGGGATGTTGGTGCCACAGGTGGAAGATTAACCTATGCCACAGTGCCAGCCCCAGAAAGGATTTTTTAATTGTTTTTTTCTGTTATTGTAGCCATAATTCTTATTAATCTATATAAAATCTCTACAAGTTGATATTGTACTGGTGTTTCACCTGTATGCTTTTTAAGCAGAGTGTCATCTGTCAAATTGGACTTCTCAAGTTTTCAGCAGAGCTTCATAAAGTCTACATATCCCTACTCTCTCGCTCTCAGACTCTTTCACATGACTACTTTACATTCTCAGCCCCCAAATATAGTCCCTTCAATGAAAGCATCTTTTCTATTTAGATGTTATCTCTCGTTTGTATACAAAGTAAGGGTTGACAAATCATATTATGCTGGAAATTGAGTTGGTTTTAATAAACCAATCATATCCTCAGAAAACCTTGAAATGGAAGAGTATTACCACTCAGAAATTACTATTAGTATTAGGTCTTTTAGGTTTTCTCCCCAGCTTTATTGCATACTGTGAAATGCCTGTTTTGTTTAGAAATGTAGCTTTGAAAAGACATGATAAAGTAATGGTAAGACACTTAATTAGCAAATACATTAATCTGGAGAAAACATTTAAACATTTCAAGAAGCATAGTGAGAACAACAGGTTGCTAATGGAATCTCCTAGGAGATGAACCAGGGTCCTGGCCTTACTTAATATTTTAATAAATGATTTGGAAGTTAGAGTGCATCATGAAATCTCTGCGTTTGCACATTACACTGGCTATTCTTACGGATAAATTACAGGAAGATAACGCCATGCTCTGAGAGTAAGCAGAAAAGTGAATGATGGTCTTCAATAAGAATTCATTGTAGGGGGAAACATGTCCTGAGCTGTAGTTCATAATAAGGTTTTGGAACCAGCACTTAAAATAGAACTAAAGCGGGACTTTGTTGTGCGTCTTAAATAGTTACAGGCAAAAGTCAGCAAATGTTAACATTATCCATTGATTCCACAGCTGACTGTTGAATCGAGGGACTTAATTGTAAACACCATGCTGCGTTCTGAAGCTGTTGTGTTTAAAAACAAAAACCCGGCCGCAGCACACCGGCCGTGGCTGCCATTGGAGGGTGAACCAACGGCAAAGGAAGTCCTTTCTCTCTCTCTCTCTCACTGTGCACTCTGCCTGTCAAAAAAATAATAAAACAAAACAAAAACCCGGGCCGGCATTGCGGCTCACTAGGCTAATCCTCCCACTGGTGGCACCAGCACTCCAGGTTCTAGTCCCGGTTGCTCCTCTTCCAGTCCAGCTCTCTGCTGAGGCCTGGGAATGCAGTGGAGGATGGCCCAAGTGCTTGGGCCCTGCACCCCATGGGAGACCAGGAGGGAACACCTGGCTCCTGGCTTCAGATTGGCGCAGTTCCAGCCGTGGTGGCCATTTTGGGGGGTGAACCAATGAAAGGAAGACCTTTTTCTCTGTCTCTCTCACTGTCCACTCTGCCTGTCAAAAATAAAAATGAAAACAACCCAACAACTCAACTTTGATTTCTGTCTTCCTAATATCCCATCTGAGTTTGGCTCCTAGCCCTTTGAGAAAGGACCAGAGCTTCTAGACTCTGCTTGATGTCCACGTTCAAACAAGTTGGGCTCTCTGTGCTGCCCAAGCAATGCTGCTGCCTTTATGTTGATGGCTTAAAAGTTAAAGTAATGACAAAGAATGTAGTAATTACAAGGAATGATTCTTAACAGATCTGCAGGTTGATAGGTACCTCGTTCTCCTTGTTTTCATGTGATGCTGTTTAAGACTTCTCTTCCCTGTTTGCTTGTTAATTGAGGATATGGGGAAGAGTATGATAATGCAACAATTTAATGTCTAGTTGTGCTTAGAGCGGACTATTTGCAACATTATGGAATCTACATTGATAAAACTTCAATTTGTATTAAAAAATGGTTTTGGTCATGCTGTCAAACGTTCCTACAATGAAATTAGAAACGATGTACTAAAACAATGACAAGAGGAAGTGGGAAGTAAAATTAATGCAACAGCTGTCTGAATTGAGGTGAAGTGCAGAGAGCTCTCCTTTGAGGGCTGTGTTGCAGGAATCTTGCCCTTTTATGATTCGAAATGAAAGAAAGTAGTTAAAAGGTGCAGGCATCCAGGGGCAGAAGCCTTAACACCATTAGTTTGCTATCTGAGTGCTGCTGGAATTGAAATTATGGTCGTCCCTAGCATCATAAAATTCACAACAATATTTCCCAACGTGAGTAATTTTGATTGGCGATCATAAACCCAGTAGTGCCTTGAATGCTGCTTAGCTGGGAATCCCATCATTGCAGGTGGATTCTTCTCTGTTGTCTTATATATCGATGCCTGGCATGTGACAAAAGCTAATTGCTTGTCAAGAACCAGTTACTTTCTTCAGCCTCATGTATACCAGACACTTTACCATATTTACCACATTTTCACATATTAACTACTGTCTTCACCAGCAGCCCTGTAAGATCCACATCCCAATAGGGATGAGGGAACCTAAACATTAAAAAGTTTAAATAATTTGCTCAAGATCACACAACTTGTAAGTAAAGCATCTGAGATTGAAATCCAGGTAGTCTGACTGCTCAGTGGATACTTATAACTACTCCGCCATGCCTCATTGAACTCAATATAGACATGTAATTAATGTCTCTATTTTCCATGCATATATTTTTAATGATGCACCTAATTATCTTTGCCGCCTGAAAATTGCCCTACACTCCAGTAATACTAAGCAAAGGTTGTACTTCTTGGCATTTTGTTAAAGACTTTTCCACTTGCTGCTGTTTCTTATTTCTCAGACTCGCTCCATGGCTAGGGTACAAGATGAAGAGACCTTAACACTATGAACAGGCTGCTGTGTAGTGGAAGAATCTTGACTTCCCCTTGCCCAACCTTGGCCATAGTTTTACAGACCCATCAAGGGTAGGTGAAACGTCATCAGTGCCATAAGATCGACAAGGAATTGTCTTATTTTCTATATAATCCAGGCTTGACAAAAATACTTGGCAGAAAGTGCTGGTGGTTTAATTGCACCAGTTGGCACTGAGCAGCTCCCCCAGCTGTCAAACGTCTGTGCAGGATCTGCACACACATCTTTACACCAACCCGACTAGGTGCTCTCATCTGCTGCAGTGTGAGTAGGTGCACCCTGGACTCAGTGGGCCCACCCCGGGCAGTGCTGCCAGAAGCCTATAATATGGATTCAGTAAGGTTCTGTACAATGACAGTGAGGCGTGTGATTGCTTTCCCAAGGCCAGAAAATGTCAGACCGGGCTCTGTTTCTTTGTAACTTACAGGGTATTGCCCATGTAGTCAGTTTGGGACTTCAGTTTAACAATTTACATCTCCTTGCATAGAACTTAGTAGAAAAAAAGAGTGATTCCAATGGAGTATCACACTATATCGCTGGAAACCTTTGATTTCCTTGAACAGAAACACCCTATTTCGGGAGTTGAGTGGGGGGAAAGTTTCATCTTTGACTGCTCCAGGTACCACATGCCCTTATGACATTGAAGCGATGGTCCTCACAGTTCATCTCCCATACTCGGTGATACAACCTCTTGTGATCTGGAGAGGAAGCAGAGAGTTACTCGCAGCAGTCTTCTGAAATCTCCATCCTAAAACTAGACTGGAATTTCCTCCTCCTCAACTCTACTGCAACAGGAACATGGGGCATGAGGAAGGGGAATTGCTGTAACACTCATTTGTGTAACGATGGACTATGTACTAGAATCATTTAAGCTGCTAATAAGTATTTTATTGCTTTAGTTTGAGACTAATTTCATTAGCAGCAGTCCCTCTAAGAGCTCATTAAATGTGTTCTTAGTGTCTTCTATTGAATATTTGTTACTTTCTTTTTACTGCTGCCAAAGTCATCTGTATATTTGTCATGGTTAAGTGGTTGAGATTTTTCCAAATTAATATATTTAGGAAGTAAAAACGTACATATGGGGACCCATAGCATTGCACTTAGTAGGTGTTCCAGAAAGGACTGTATGTTAACAGACTTGAATCAGTGGCTGGGAAAATACTGCTTGTAAACCTAGAAATAACCCATGAGATCATACCATAATTAATTGGAACTTTGAGGAACACTACCACTGACTGAATTCATGGTGGTGTTTATCTCCCGTTTTTATTTTCTTCCCTGCTTAGAGAAGAAATCCACATAATTTACCAACAAAATATCCTTAAATGAAAGGACTAGTGGATTCATTTAAGTGGGTGAAGAGATCTTTTTAGAATAGTTAAGTGATGGAGATTTGTAATATTTCAATGTGTAGTTCTAGTGTCATAAATCAAATTCTGAGGAAAGCAAAATAGAGCAAGAAAAACATCTTGAAAGTTATTTTCCTATATATTACTATATTTTTAATAAGAAATAATGGAAAATAAGCAACTCCTAGAAAGCATAGGTTCAAATCATGTATCTTTTCAGTCTGTTAAACAAGAATTGGTTTTTTTATTTCAGGAGCAACACCAGTAAAAGTATTGTACTACAAATCTGATCCTCATGGAAATACTAGAATAATGAATTTGTTAGGCTTAGAATGTCAAAGAAAATTTTCCTACTTAAAAATCATCCTTCAGTGAAGTTTGTAAGCACAACTAAGGAACTTCTAAGAAGTCAGTTAAAATTGCAAACTTCTTAGTTTTGTTAGATTCTCCAGTGAATCTCACCTTTCAGTCTTGTGTTTGACCAGAGCTTTATATGTCACGACCTCAGCCAGAGAGGCAGTGTTGTCCGATGGTTAGAGCCAGTGGGGGACTCTGTACTGTGTGCATCCGTGGCTGATCTCTAAGAGCAGAAATGCAAGAAGTTCTCTGATATCAGAACACACCCTAGATAAGAGCCATTTTAACCTTTTGTTTAGATAAAGACATTTACTTCTTTGAAAGAATTATACATAGAAGGACGCTCTATCCACCGGCTCGCTCCCAGTATGGTCACAACTACCAGGGTTGGGCCAGACTGAACCAAGATCCAGGACCTACATCTGGATTTCCTAAATGGGTATAGGGGCACAAGCACTTGACTTGTCTCATGTTCTTCTCCCAGACCACCAGCACGGAATTGGATTGGAAGTGGAACAGACAGGACTGGAACCTGTATCTGTATAGGATGCCAGAGTTACAGGTGGTGGCTTCACCTGCTACTCACAACGCCAGCCCTATGTTAGCAATCTTTGAAACAATTGACTTGAGAAATAAGGCCAAAATATCAATATGTTTTTGGTAGCTTTTTCTGTAATCTCTACTTTGGTTTAATTGTGTATGGTAAGACACAATGTAGTATAAAGAGCATCAGACAAAATATTAAACAAGAAAATTTGTGTTATAAACTATATGCAGGTAAAGCTGTGAATT
The DNA here is from genome assembly GCF_051225735.1 of Oryctolagus cuniculus. Classification (NCBI taxonomy): domain Eukaryota; kingdom Metazoa; phylum Chordata; class Mammalia; order Lagomorpha; family Leporidae; genus Oryctolagus; species Oryctolagus cuniculus. Next base: position 160,920,660 of record NC_142870.1, read on the forward strand.
TATATTTCTTTGTATACCCCAGTAAGGTAATAAACTATATGACTTCTAATAAGAATGTAAAAACCATTCTTAATATCTTTGGCACCTTTATGCAGTTTTAAGTAGACTTCCCACAGCCTCTGTGGAGCTCACTTTGAAGAGTGCGATAATAAATAATGGGACTTTTTCAATTGTCACTTTGCCAGAAAGGTTTTGTCTGAGGTTTTTGTGTTCATCGTGGCTTGTGACATTCAGCTGTGTCCTGGGTATCGGTTGCCATAGGAGGGAAAAGCAGCGCCCTTTCATTGTGGCTTTTCCCCAAAGTGAAACACCAAGTACTAGGCTGCCCTCTCTGGTCTGAGAGCTGCTTGCTGCTGTTCCAGCTTGATGAGGGGTACAGTTTCCAGCACTTCTTGCCTGAACCAGGTAGCCCACAGATGATCCAGCAGCTCTTTCTGGTAGGAGTCCCTCTTCATACATTGCTTAGATGACTTTGAACACTTGCATTGCTTTTGTCTTTATTAGTTGAGCATCAACTGAGGGCTTTATACCATGTCCTGTGGATTTCTTCCTTTTTAGAGTTTTACTGGCCCATAGAAACTTATGAGAAAGCTCCAAGTCTCATCCTTAATGGAAACTTGTGTCCTCTTGGGGTTCCCACATGAAACTGCTTATTTCACGCTATTTATACTACAGCTATGTTTAGTTATCATGAGTTTTGTTTGCTTTACTAATGAAAACAGAAGTTGTTACTGCTATAAATGATAATAACCATCAAAGAAGAAAATACTTGGCTGTATTCCTATATTGTAAAGCCCAAAGTCCATTTTATTTCAAGTTTTTATTAAGGCATTTGTTGCAGTGGAAAGTTTTTGGAGGGAACTGTTGTAAAGTATAACATGAATTGAGTCCGTGAATGACAACCAAAATTTATCAAGCAGCAAAAAGCAAATTGGCATATTTAAAAGTTAATAGTATTTTGGAGTACCAAATTACAGTGGGGATATGACAAATATTTTGCAATTCCAAAAAGCACCCTAAAGACTTGGAGTGTTTAACGAACCATATCATGTGGTATTACAATATTGGTTTGCATTCCTTTTGGACTGATTGCATTAATGTATGTTTTCCAGAGGTGGCTGTTTATTAATATTTTGTCATTTTCTCTGTAAAGATCCGTAAAGGGCTATAGCTGGCTGACTTAATCCATAAGGGACTTTGATTCTCTGTTGCAGTTTTTAAACAGAAGTCAAATTTCTTTGTTAGGTTTAAGTATAGAACAAAGGCATTCAGTCAATCCTATATGTACACACCTATCTCACTGAGCCCTTCTAATTATCAAGAGAAAATAGTACTTAATTCCCCATCTTACTGGTAAGCAGTAGGTATGTTACCTCCAAAGTAGATGACCAAATACCTTAAATAAAAGGAAGCAAGCCCAGGACAGTCTAAACAAACCTGATAAATAGGATATCTTGTTGAAGCTCTGCTGCCTGGCGTCTCAGCCTCTGGTGTCTCTTCAACCCTTGCTCATCCTGTAGTCTGCTATGATTTCACAGCAGACGTGAATGTAACTTGAGAAATCTGTTCATGTTTTGAAACATTGACATCCATAATTGTATAGGCAGATACTGGGGAAAGAGGTTTGTGCTGATTCCTCACAATGCCTAGGATGTAGAATGTGCTGCCATATGTTCTGCTACAGCAACATGGGGTGGGGGACTGGTGGAGTGTTTGCAAGGAGGCCTGGCAGGATGAGTGAATCTCGTTAAGATTCAAAAATTGGATTGTTTGTTTGCACTTTGCTCCGAGATGACTCTAATACGGGATAATCAGGACTGAATGGCAACAAAATGCAAGTTACTGGCTTATTCTTAGCAGGCCTGTTGGCAGCTCTGTCTGATGGGTCATTGTTTCTACTCATGATCAATCTTGTTTTGAAGACTGTGTTCATGCCAAGTAGGTGCATGAGAGAACATATAAACTGGGAAACAAACTGGAGGGGATCTGATTGTTTTCTGGAACCTCAGTGTTGAGAAACAGTGTCGTTACCACGGGACCAATATGTACCTCGTTAAGACAGCCTTGTAGGCTCCCAGCATTTATATTGCTGCCACCCCTGGAAATTTGTTTTAATGATTAAAGTTGTCACCCTGTGCATGGTCCCTGTTTGGAACACAGCATGAATAGAAATGCTTTGCAGAAGGCATTCTCACCTGAAGATGTCTGACAGGGTGCCAAATTATTCCTCTGATTGTATTGGTTTTGCATATGAATACATGGAGTAAAGTTTACTGAAATGTAATTATTGGGGCCTCAGTTCACTCAGTCACATAAAAACAGGCCAGTCCTGCTTTAGATCTGTAACCGAATGTTCTACCCTGTCAAGATGCTCGACTTGAGATAATCGTAGTATAAAAGTCACAGAACAGAAGACGGAGATTCAGAAAGGCATTGTTCACATCAGCTTAACCAAGAGCCTTAAGTGAGGCAGCTAACAATCAGCCCAAATGACTAATTTGATTTTCTACTTCTCTTCCTTTCCTTAATCAGAATTCTGATAGAGGGATTAATTAGCAATAAAGCAACATGAGAAAGAAGGAAAGAAAATGAGGGCATAGATAATCCACAAACTATATATAATCATCTCTGCATAATCAAAAGTTAACTGTCATTAACATGACATTTGCTTTTAAAGCCAAGCAGAAAATTATGATTTTTGGCACTAACCTAATCTTTAATTATAGCACAGTACCCTTCTTCGCCTGTGTTAGTTCAGATAGCTATAAATTATATTAGTCTAGGGCTTTTGTGTCATTTCCTTTCCTTTTCTATGATTTATGTAGTCAGAACACTGACCTATAATTAAGTGTACTTGAGAGTGGTCTCCAGTTAATTAAATGCCGTGGAGTGTGTAGGGTGCGCTCTGCCAAAATTCCACAGGAAAAGGCCATTCCTAGGTTAAATATCTAGGAGGGGCCCTGGATAAGTCGTCAGTGCTAGTCACATATGACTGCTAAAGCTGTTAGGGAGAATAAAAATGAATCTCTCTCGACTATTGTCTGTAAAAGAATATAAAATTAGTCTTGTATAATTTAAGGCTATCACTTCAAAAAGCAATTGTCTCATTTGAGGCATGCCCCGGTTTTGAACAACTGGTAGAGCAGATTTATTATCATATGGAGACTAAAATTAAAGTCTTGTCTTCCTTCCTCTCTTTATTTTTGCTCTTTTATCTTTCTCTGTAACAAACCTCCATTCTCTGCCAGGAACAACTAGTCGGCACTCGGTTGGATTTCATGCTTGTGAATTGTGTGTTAGGTTCAGGGCAGTAGGCTGGGCAGGGTCTCTCAATACAACAAACTCTCTGGCCCCCACTCAGGAGCCAGAAATTGCTTGTAACTCCAAGAGTGAAGTTCAGACTTTGTCAAACTATCTTGCTTTTCATCGCTAGTACCTTCAAGAAACGCCTCCACGCCTAAAGGCACATACGAGTGGTCTTCAAAAGTTTCATGGGAAATGCATGTGAAGAAAAACGTATGCATACATTTCAAAATGGGCCAATATTAAAATGAGAATAGGGCAAGTGGTAAGGTAGCCTTCCCAGTGGTGAAACATGAATTTGCTCTTCACCTAAAATATTAAATATCGGCAATCATATATATATGTAAAATCCACTCCGTACCCTTTTAAAATTTCATGGCAGCCGTGCAGTTCCCATTGGTAACTGAGGTTTTCGAGAGAGCTGTCTGTTTTCCGTTTAGTCTCCTAGGGTTGCTGTGCCTGAAGGTCTCATTTTAGGGAGTATCTGCCACCTTCATTATGCCACAGGTAAATATTGTTGGAATTTGGAGGAGACCACATAGTGAAGTTTGCATCTGCTAGTTCACTTCCCAAATGCCTGCAATAGTGGGGAGGACATTATGGTATAAAACTAGAAGCCAAGGACCTAATCCAGTATGGTTGGCAAGAACCCAACTAACAGGACAAACGCCTGCTGTCTCTGAGAGGCTGGATTAGGAGGTGGAAGCTGGAATACGGAGCACAGCTATAAAATGAACCCAGGTTCCCCAGCATGGAAAGCAGGCGGCCTAACTAGCATCCACACCACCGTATAAAATGTACCTATAGGTGTATTTTTATTTCAAGCCCAGCAGACACTCATTTTCTCTGTAATTAAAGCAATTTAGACTCACCTCTTTAACTCAATTCTTATTTAAGTAGAAGCTTAGAGTTCTATATATGATTTGGTAAAATGTAGCAGTTTTTATGGTTTTAAACGTTTTTAGGTGGATGAATCTTTGTCATTAAGCACTTGCACGGTGTTGTGCCCCATCGCCACTCTGTTTCCTAAACTTTCTGGTTATTTATAACAGTAACTTCTCATTTAAAAAAAATTAAACTTTTCTGCTTCCCAAAGCTCCTGCTGACATCCATTCTACTTATGTCTCTGTAAATCTGCCTATTCTAGGAAACTCATCAGAGTTCAATCACATAGTGCTTACCATTTGTGTCTGGTTTATTTCACTCAGCATGTTTTCAAGTCTCATCCATGCTGTTGTTTGTGTCAAAATTTCACCCCTTCTAAAAGCTGAACAATAATCCATTTGTGTATGTATAGCTATCACATTCATCTGTTGGTGCGCATTTGATTTACTTCGAATGTTGATGTACAGCTATCTGTTTGAATACCTATTTTCAATTGTTTTGAGTACATATCTAGAATTAGAATCCTGGATCTTGTGATAATGCTGTGCTCAACTGTATGAGAAACTGTCATACTGTTCAATATTGTAAAACTGACAAATGCAAACTGCATTAAATGGCCCTTTTAAATCCAAGTACTTACTTCCTTCTATATTGCAGTAAACTCGGTCTCTTCACTTTTTTCCCTAGACAGTAGTCATTGGGTCAGAAAGTCGAGTTTTTCCAAGATACTTGAATTGAAAAGTTTCACTGATATGAACTTCTATCAACACTTAGCATTTTTCAAGCCTACATAACTGCACACTTTAGTTTCAGATTAACTGCTATTGTAATCACTAAAATCCTAATTCCTTTATGAGAACCATCACACTGGTTGAGCATCTTCTTGGAAAATGAACAGTTGCACTCCTTTCATTCTTTGAACACTGGAAATTAATTTGTTAGCATACTTGATTTAGGTTCTACCTAAATAGGTCTTTGCAGTCATACACTTGTGGTTATATTTTGATCATAAATGATACAAAAGCATGTTGAGGAATAAGTATAAAACAGTCTACACACAAAGATAACATTTTGTGCCATGTTTGCTTTTCCTTAAAAAGAAATTCACTCACTTGACATAAATTTTGATGCCCAGCAAGACAATGTCCTCTTTCACTAAAGCACATTCTAATGTTACTATGCGAATGAACTCCAGGGATGACTGTAAAGATAAAGTGCGCTCTGGAAGCCTTCATTGTTGGTTTTAGAAGAAAAATGGCACTGTTGGCAGCAGTCTAGACACGTTTCCTTTAATTGGTGACAATGGTCTGTCTGCAAAGGTGTGGTACACTGTTTGATCTTTTCATAGCACAAAAAGGAGTTTCATTTGACAATTTCATACCGAATAGTGCTTTCTGTTCAACTGTGGAAATAATGGGAACAGCTCAGTGGGTGGGAACTTCATTAGATCCACGAAGACTTCGACTATGGATACAAGTCCATGATGTTGACAATGTGGATGAGGACAAGGAGGAGTTAGGTTTTGTGTTTAAAATTGAAATTCTGTTTCCTCTTACTTTATGATAGAAGATGGGGATAAGAAAGATGATTTAAGTGAAGTGCCTGGCTAGGTTACAACTCCTGCCCCTCCATTCAATTCTTTTCCTATGTCTTTTCCTTGTCTTGTATCTCTGGCAGCATTGAACTGGATGCCATTCTTTATGGAGACCAAATTGAGTCTGTCCTTAAGGTAACTGGGAACTCAAAACTTCACATACACACACTGGAGGAGAGGCATGAGCAAGTTACTACCAAGGTTGGCAAATTGGACTTGGCAGTCAATAGGCCCTGGATATGGAGTCTGTACTGTCCCAAATGGTTTTGTCACCTTGGGCCACTCACTTAGCATCTTGGAGCATCATGTGTTCTCATCAGTTCTTTTAGGGAAATGAAGGAATTTAGGAAGAAAAATGAAAGCTAGGACTTTGAGAGGGAAGGCCCTTCAGGAGTTAACTGGGTTGCAGTTGCCCAAGGGACACCTAAGAGCAGGGCCAGCCAAGATTAAATTTTAAACTGCTTTATCATTCCATGCTAAAATAGAACTCCCCTTCCATCACTACTAACCAGGATAACAAAGTATTTTTTATTGGTGATGCTTTTGAATTAGGGGGTGTTAAGAGAAACAGAGCTGCACTTTTGCACCAAGAAGCTGTGGAAAGAAAAGTCATAGAAGGTTATAGAGGATAGGGAAAGTTGTCAGAACTAAAAGTTACTAGGGGAACTAGAGCCTTCTTGGGTATCTTTGAAGATAGTGAGCTGACTTGGAATTACCAGGTTTCTTTTAATTTAAATGATATTCCTGGAAAACGTTATTAAAAGATGTTTTCACGCAGTTGGAGAGACAATCACAATAAAACACTGTCTTCTAAATTGAATAGCCATCTCTCCATACCTGTGAGTGACTATTCTAGGACCCTCCCCCTCCAGATACCAAAAAATCTCAGAAAATTAAAATGCTGTAGTATGTCCACGTAATGTATACATATCCCCCTGTATACTTGAATTCATCTCTAAGTTGTAAGTACTCTGTAAATAGCTGTGAGGCTGTATTTAAGTAGTAATGAGGAAAAAGTGTAATACAGATGGAGTTTTCGAAAAACTGCCTATTTTATTTTGAAGGAGACAGAGCATACTTTTTAACTTGCCTGCTTTTTCACTTCCCAAAGGCCCATGACAATTTGGAATGGGCTAGTAGGAAACCAAGACCCAGGATTGGTACTGGGGTCTCATACATGGGTGGCAGGGACCCAAGTATTTGAGCAACCTTCTGCTACCTTCCAGAGTGTGCATTAGCAGGAAGCTGGGTGGGAAGTAGAGGTGGGCTGATATCCAGGCACTGTGATGTGGGATGCAGGCTCCCTACTTGGCACCTTAATCTGCTCACCAGGATGCCCACCACATCAAGTTTTACTTTCAGTATTTCTATCTGCAAGTGCTTTAACTCATGGATGTAGAACCCATGGACCTGGATAGCTGATTATAACATGGTGGAAAATTTTCTGCGGTATCCATATGTAACCACTTGTCGGTGGACTGTAGGACGTGTCACTTGGAGCCCAGTGCTTAAGGGTTTTGAATCCAGATTCCAATCTTTTATTCTGAAGCTACAGAAAGCTATATCTACATAAAGTTAGCTTGCCCAATTTACATGGTTATGAGGCCAAAAACTTCAGGATACGTTCCAACTTTGAATTTATAACTTTGTATCTCATCAAAGTTTCTCATGAGAAAAAGTATGGCTAATTTGAATCCTCAAGCTGAGAATAATTGCTTTCTTCCCACCACAAAGAGGAAAAAAGTTGGCTTTGTAGCATTAGACTGATACTGCTACATTGATGTGGAAGTGTGCTTTTTTGTTGTTTGGGTCCTTGTTCTTATAGATATTAACATTTAAGAGTTAGCTGTGAAATCTTGAATAAATAAGTTATTTTTTCTTCAAACTGGGATCAACTCCTGATTTCTGACTGAACTTAGACATTGACTGACTTCAACTTCTCACGTATGCTGTCCTAGCATTATGTGCTAGGATATGAGTGTAAACCAGACAGAGCTATGCTCATCATTGTTGAGACTGGGAACATACCATTCAGAAAACGGCAATTATGGGTTTAAATATGAAATGGACCTTGTGGTTTGTTCTAGCTCACAGTTGGAGACAATGGCATCCTGATTTCAGGAAGTGGCTTAGGATGAGCACAGGTTGGAGCAATTCTGAGATTAACAGTCAAGAAAAACTTGATGGCCACCTACAAAAGCTTAGAAAAATCAGATACAAAGAATACAGGAATATGACAGCATAGTAAATAAAGGCATAGAGTTAGGAGTTACCTGCCATTGCTGCTCTTTTACTTTTATTTAATATAAATTTCCAAAGTATAACTTATGAATTATAGTGGCTTTTCCACTCATAACCTCCCTCCTACCCGCAACCATCCCATCTCCCATTCCCTCTCCCATCCCATTCTTCATCAAGATTCATTTTCAATTATCTAATATACAAAAGATCAACTTAGTCTATACTAAGATTTCAACAGACTGCACCCACAGACACACAAAGTATAGAGTACTGCTTGAGTAGTAGTTTTACTGTTAATGACCATGATCAAATCACATCTCATCAGCTTACTCAACTGTGAAAGCTCTAGTTTTGAGAGTTTGGTGGGAATCAATGGGTATGTGCTGTTAGGTTGCAAGGTAGCTAATAAATATTATAATCAAGAGTTTTAGTGTTGATAAATGAGAAATGAAGTGTGTTCAAGGTGATTCCTTCTGTTAAATTATAGATTCAATATTAGATTTGTGAACCCTTTGGTATTTAGCTCCATCAGTTAGCCACCTTTTCTCATTACCTCATTCTTTAACCACCTTTTTAAAAATAAATGAGAATAGATCTGGGCTATCATAAGTTACAGAAAGGCCAACATTTGGAATAAGGATTTAAGGCAACACTAGCAGAAAGGCAATTAAATGCACCCCAAGGTGAGAGTGGCCTCTGTGTAGACCAAATGTATAGAGTGTAGATCACGAACTATTAGTAAATGATGCCAAGAAAAAGGCTTGACTTAGATTCCTAAATCAGGCCATACAAAAGTGAATTTTGTTGAGGTAATCTTAGTTGCTAGCCCTAGTTTGTAAAATTCTTTGGAGTTGAAGGGGAGAAATAGTAACCAAAAGCATCACATAAAACAAACTTCTATTTCCTTTTATTGCACTTGGTGAAGGTTATTAAGAATGTAATTCTTTCTGCTTGCTATGTGATTAGCAGCCAAACCTTTTGGGGGTAAATTTCCATTGCTACGCTCTTGTTATTGTAAATGGAATTTGCATGCCTAATTCTCTTCCCTCCATATTGAATCTATACCCCTTTAGGTCTAACGGCATGCTAAAAATGATTCCAAACCTCCAATGTTGATTGTGGGCCATATGTTAGCACTAATTATATAAATGAGACTTGGTGGAAATGTGACATGCTAAGCACTCTGAGCTTAAGGAATTATCTAAATGAATTCTAGCTTGAGTTAGTGCTAGTACAGGCAAGGAAATGCAGGCACAGGTTTTGAGCAGATGTTAACAGGTCTGCCTGGCTCTTCATTGTCTTTATTTGTCTAACTATAAGGACTGCTGATGGAACATTGTGTCAGAATATTTTAGGGTGCCATTTTCCTTGAATTGCATTTTATACCTACAGATGGACCCATTTTCTGAATAAACATAGTGGAATGACAGAATATCAAATGTCAGGAACTGTCGTATTCACATTTGAAAAGTTAGGATTCATTGGGATCAGTTCTCATGGGCATATGTCACGGAGACTGGAGACTTCAAGAAGGATTTCAACATTGGATAATATCTAAGTCTTCATTTTCAAACTGGGAGAAAAGGAATTGTTCTGATTCAAAGCAATGAGTGGAAATAGAGATGTAGCACTTTCCATACAATAATTCAGAATATAGAGCTTGGAATATGTTCATGGAAGTGACCAGGAAAGATTTCAGACCCTAAGTAGTGTCAAAATTTAAGTTCAACTTGCCCTTTTACTGAGAAATTGTGAAGCCCTGGATGGGCAACCGACTCCTAGTTAGAGAGTCTATGGGCAACCTAGCTGACATTACGGCTTGTCCCTCATAAACTTTGTGGGGTTTTACCCAGCTGTCTTCTCACGTATTCTCTACAGAGTTGGATTCCCTTGGGGTTATGAACTTCTTCTCTGGGTCCTCAGCCCAGTTCGTCATATATAGTGTTTTACATACAGTTACTGCTGAGTAACTTGCTGAAACTCAAGAAATATCTACCATTTATAGAAACCAAGTAAACAGCTAGTGTTTAAAGGTACCTAACTACTTACTGAGTGGCATCTTTATCCCCAGTAATATTAGATGAGGACTGTTCTTATTTTACAGATGTGGGAACTAGACCTAAAGCAAATCTTAAAACTTGCCTACAATCACACAAATGGATATGATAGAACTTAAATGTTAAACCGAGGATTGTCAATCCAGCCCTGTGCCGGTCATTGTTACGGCATATGGACTTTCTCTTGGACACTTCTTTGCTAGGTTGATTGTTTTCAAATCAGGTTTCCAAGAATATACTTCAGCACTGAGAATATTCAAAAATATACTTGAGCACTGATGAATTTCCTCAGGTGAGTTGAGTACTTGTTTTAGTGCAGTAATAGTCTAAGCAGGGTGAGTAGGGGCATGTTCTTGATAGGCTGGCTGGCCATATTGGCGGTAGTGTTTGTGATGTTAGTGCCAACTAGTGTTACATTGATGGAACATTCAGAGAGCAACAGAGACAGACTATGGAGATAATAATGTGTTTGTGCCAATGAAGACTCAGTGACATTAAAGGTTTTTGAGGGGTTTAAATGGAGAATGGAATGGAAAATAGTAACTTCCACAGGACATAAAGCAAGTAAAGCTTTTCTGCTATACCATGGGACTTGCACAATTTCAGAAGCCCACATGTATTTTGGGGAACAGTGACATACTTTCAGTGACTAAAAGACCTGTTATAAGTAGTTAATCAAATTTTTTACTGTGCACAGAAAATTTTAGGCATTTTAGTTTTATGCTTGTAATGCAGATTAGATAGTTCAGTTTCATGTTCATATTTATGTAATGACAAATAGAAACCATCAACATTAGAGAGAGCCATAATTAACCTTCTTACCCAGTATTTCCAATCTGTACACTCTGAGATGACAGTTCCTGAATTGGTTTTGTGTATCATATACTTCCTAGGGACTGTACTAAATGAAGATATTGGTGGCATATAAGTTCACACGTGTTGATAAGCATGTGTGCATGGGTTGCTTGTTCATACACATGAAACATGAGTGACAGAAGTGGGATTTGGAAGAGGGATATCTAACATTTCCTGGGACTTAATTCAAGCAACATTTAATGAAGCAGATTTCTCCCCACTGATGGCTGCTCAGGGTGTCTTGATGGTAATCCCTATAGTACCAAATAAAGATAACCTCCTGGAGCATATTTTTAGTGTCTGGTTTTTGGTAGTCCTCTTCTTGCCAGAATTCATCTGACACACCTGATCGCTGTAGCACCTTTGTACATTGGCCACCGAGCAAGCCTGAACACAATTGTATTTCTTGTTCTCCTTGACAATTTACACAGCTGTCAGTGCCATGATTTTTTTTTCTCTGAAGCTGAAGAGTTCATGGTTCTTAGGAATGGTGAACAGTGACACCAGTTCATCATAGTTCATTCTCTGCTTTCAAACTGAATTCATTCTCAGAAGCTGACCTGCCACTTTTCCTCTTGGAAACTCCTTGACACTCATGCATCAAGCTGCTTTGAGAACTCTAACCTATTAGGCATCACTGAAATTCAAGTGTTTATATACATGGTACACAGAATCTTCAGAATCAAGTCTTAATTCTGTGAACACTCAGCTAGTTCCTAGTGATCATTAAATAATGAGGGTGGTGGGAAATTGGAGACTGTCAGTATATAGTGAATACCATCATCTTTTCCTTGGAATGTTTTTCAAACATGGTGACCCAAGCATGGTAAGGCTCATGGGGAAAAATGAACTTACTTATGTAATTCACTGAAAAATATTACATTATGAAAGTCACATATCAACCTATATAATGTCTTCCTTAGGATTATATCATTCTTCTGTTGATCAACCCCATTGGGTTAAGTAGTGTTAGATGTACATTTTGTAGCAAAACAGACTGAGCTCATCAGTATATCGCAAAGATAATGCACCTCATTGTATCTTGGATATTAGATGTATGAGAAGTAGTTTCATTTTTAGAAACAGAATGAGTGTAAATCATGAAGTGAAGCCTCAGGCTATGAGCCAACATCTCCTCTACTCCATGGAATCATGTACATCTTTATTTATGATACCTAGGGGATCTGTTTTCATGGCTGCCAGGAAGGCTCATATATACAAATGACCTTGCATGCAATGGTTTGAGTCCAAGATTTGCCATCAGCCTGGTGGGGTTACAGTAGCTTGGTTGGTTTCATTACCCTAATAAAGCATGATCCTTAGCCATAGCATGCAAAGAGGAAAGAAATCACTTAAGGCTATTTGGAGATCAGGTTCACAAAATACAAGTGCAACCTTGCCCCAGTAGTTCTTTAGTGTCTCTGACTCTGGCTTTTAGAAAACTGGTTTAAAAACAAGGCAAAGTTATGCATGCTCAATAACATTACCTATTATCTTTTTGAAAGGTGACAATATGAATGACAGTATAATTCTGCTTCGAATGCTAGTCTGTGCCATCCAGAAAAGTCCCCACTTGATGCCATTGCAGTATGAGTCTATTTTGTTTATGCCCAAGGCATAACTGTCGAGCCAAATGGCCTTGAGAATTAGGCTCTGGCTACTGGAGGCCATTGAAGTGGCCCTTGGGAAGGAAGAACTGCTATGACCTGAAGTCTTTGGTGTGCCCATTGTGGGAACAAGTATAAGAAGGAAATTCCTTCCAGCAATGGAAAGTGTAGGCAAAGGGGAGTTGGAGAAAAGGTAATACAGAGAAGAACAAAATTCTGGGTTGAAATCCTCATTTCCCATCTGACAATGATTTCTTGATCTCTAAGATATGGAAAGTTGACTACACAGGGTCAGGATGAAGGGAACCTGAAAAAAATGTTGTCCATGCTTTGTATTGGGTCCCTTTCTCTCGGACTAGGGAACCTCTGTAGCTTCTTCCCTATAAACCCATCTTGAAGAAATTCAGGGGAAAAATGGGCAGCAATTCAGTGTCTTAGTGGCCCATTTATATAACCCTGATAATCGCCACCCTTATCTGATGCCAGTAGGGAAACACTGTGGCATGGTTTCTGCTTGTCAGAGCAAGGTTAAGCGCTATATCCTGGTCCACTGAAAGATGGAGCTTTCCTAGCCCTAGGAACCACTTGGCTATGTCACCAGTTGCCTCCTGGTACTGAAAACCTGTCTGTACTTGCTCCACCAGTCTCTAGAACCACAGCTTTCCAATAGCAAAACCACAGTTGAAACTTCCACTGTGTAGGGGCAGAGGGGCTTGTCTTGCTCCTGGCCTCTGGCAGTGGAAGCCTAGCTGTAGCTGTGGACTTTTTTTTTTTTAAATATGCATTGCAGAGGGAGCCATTGAGAGAGCAATGCCACAGAAGCACATAGTGTTCAGCTGATTTGGGCACTCTAAGAACCTCCTGAGATTATGGGAAATTAATTCCTGATATTAATTGTTCCAAATAGGTGGACCTCTATGTCACCTATTTGGAAAGGAGGTACTTGGCAAATTGCAGATTAAACAGGAAGAAAGACAAATGGTCAAAAATAGGGAGCTTAATAGTGACTTAAAGTGATAACATACTTAATATTTTTGTGTTCTCTCTGAGGGTATATCTCAAACTTTAAATATCACTATTAGAATTTGAAGTAAAAATTTGTACGTCTCAATTTCTAATCTAAAAATCATTTAGATAATTGCATGAAGGTAATTAAACTCATGGAGAAATGAAAAGATGAACTTATTTTGGTGCAAAATTTTTAGATTCCACTTGAAATTTCTCATAATACAACTTTACCATAAAATCTTATTTCAAAGAAACCTTGTATCTGCTAGTTCACACCCCCAAAACCCTCAAGAGACCCTGTCAAGAGACAGGGTGAGGCCAAGCCATAGCCAGGAGCCTGGAACTCCATCTAGGTCTCCTATTTAGGTGCCAGGGAGCAAACTGGTTGAACGATTATCCACTGCCTCTCTGGATGCACATTAGGAAGAAGCAAGATCAGAACTAGAGCTGATGGACAACCAAGCTCTTCCGTATGTGACGCTCACATCCCAAGTAGAGACTTCACCACTGTGGTGAGTATCTGCCCCTCCATGAACTGAGGAGCATTTCTGTGGTTCCCCTTAGACCTCAGAATCGGCAAGATGCAGTGGAGTAGTCTCCCATTCCAAAAACTGATTCAGAATTTGGATGCTTTCTGAATAGCTACAAGGTTAATTTGACTTGTTCCTTTGACTATGCCTCCAGTATCCAAGTGTCCAGTAAACTCAGAGTGTGTGTGTGTTTAAAATACTAACCTGGATTGGCACAGATGTATGGAACTGACACACAAGATTGACCAGCCAGCCATGTCTTTGTATCTTTGGATCACACCCAAGATAGAAGGAAAGGGTGAAGAGGCAGATTACAGCAGTTTCAACAGTGTGTAACGAAAATATTGAGCCATTGAAATGCTAATGTAGGTGAGCGTCACCTTGCAAAAATCATTGTTAGAAGGCAAGCCTAACCACTTGAATCACAAAGACTGATTTTTATGGGAGACTTCTTATTTTATTCTTTAGGTATTTCATTTTCATTCTGTGTTTTCTTTGGAATTAATAGAGCCTCTTAAAAACCGCTGTCTATAAATTTTCTCTCCTACATATGTCTCGAAACAGTTTCATTTCTTCATTTAAAACATTACAGCCATTTCAAAATGCCCTATTTTGTATTTAATTTCACCGTCTCATATAAAATACATGTTCTTCACATAATTATGTAAAAATGGGTTTGCCAATGCCCTAGAGATCCATATGATGGGCACATTATAGGATTCTAAGTAATAATAATCTCCTGTTTACACGAGACCTGATTTTCATGCCAGTTTTTTTTTTTCTTACATTTTAATATATCCAGAACACAGCTTTACTCAAATATGCGCGTTTATTCTGGTCCATGAAATGCATTTGAAATATCGTGGATGAGTTTGGCAGAAAACATAGCTAACGTCTGGTGTTTTAGAGGTGAACATAACGGAGTGAGACGTGGGAACCGTTGTTTTCCTGGTGGGTACCAGTGTAGTTCAACAAAGCCCAGCAGGGCTACTGGGAGACAGAAGCATAGACAGGACAGGAAAGGAAGAACAGAAACATAAATGAAAGATAAATTGGCCAAAGGAAGAAGACAAAAGGGATTATGTTAAAGTGAGAGTTGGCAACGATTTTTTTGGGGGGGTGGGTACAGGCAGAGTAGACAGTAGTGAGACAGAAAGGTCTTCCTTTTTCTGTTGGTTCACTCCACCAGTGGCCGCTGCGGCCGGTGCGCTGTGACCGGTGCACCGCACTAATCCAAAGCCAGGAGCCAGGTGTTTCTCCTGGTCTCCCATGTGGGTGCAGGGCCCAAGGGACTGGGCCATCTTCCACTGTACTCCTGGGCCACAGCAGAGAGCTGGACTGGAAGAGGAGCAACTGGACAGAACCAGCGCCCCAATTGGGACTAGAACCCTGGTGCCAGTGCTGCAGGCAGAGGATTAGTCTATTGAGCCGCGGCGCTGGCCTGGCAATGATTTTCAAAGTCTGTTCCCTGAGCAAGCAGTAGCTTTAAACTTGGTACAAATGTCCATGCACACCACTCTTGCATCAGAAGTGATGGGGGAGGGGTCTAGGAAGCTGTGCCGAAAGTCCTCCTGGTGATTCAGATGAGAAGGACCCGGCTACCTGAGCAGCTTTCATTCCGGGTGATAGCAGTCCTGAGATACTGTGTGTACATGGATGTTAAGGAAGGGCACGTGGCTCATTAGCAGGAGCAGGCAAAAGCAGAGATCGGACAAGAAGGTGACGGGCAGGGGAGATCTGTGGAAGTAGTGGATCCCTTGGAGCAAACGGTTTGAGATTACCCTTTCAGTGACATGGAAGATGACGTGGCATGGCAGAGAGAAGACAGAATGAACCACAGGCAAGGTGTGGAAAAAAGCTTGTCTGAGATTGGTGCATTCACTGGCATTACTCATTGATGGGCAGCTCCCTTCATGAAGTCCTTGCTGCCCAAGCTCAAAGTCACAGTATTACAAGGAGGGAAGGCAGAAGGGATATTCCATGTTGGAAGACGTAGACAATGCAGGGAAGGAGGGGGTTGGTGTTCTGGAGAATTGGGTATGGTCAAGCATAGAAAAGACTGCAGGAACCATGGCCAGAGACCAGGCCACATGTGGGATGCTCAGGAGGTAGGCTGAAGGCGTGAGACATCCAAGAAGAATTTCAGTAATACGTGTTGTCAGTAGGGCTGGTGAGAATTAGCATAATAAAACTTTTTTGCTGGAGGGGTGTGAGATAAACCCCAGGGACTAACTGGGGTCCTGTGGTAGCTGGGATCAGTAAAGTCATATACAGCTCCCTCCTAGGTACTTAGGGAGGGGCTGTGGGCTTTCCTGTGGGTTCTGACTTGCACATCTAGCTTTGATACCTTTGTAAAGGTCTCATCTGTAATTGGTGTAAATAAAAGCCGCATAGCCAACCGGAACTAGTGTCAACTACCCCAAAAGAAGCCGAAGATGCCAAAATAGATACACTGTTACTTTGCTCAGACTGCTCTTCCATGTTCATGAATACATTCAAGGTCACAGAACTCATCAGTTAACCTTGCTGGTAAATGAAAGATAGCTTTCAGTCAAGTGGGCTTTAATGAGAAGAGTAGTTGGTGTGAATTTGGATTGTTTAAATATGGTAATAGACCCTTGGGCATATATACATGCACTGTCATAATTTGCAATTATCATGACACCTGGCTCCTTTTGAGGTACATACAACTAATTCAATCTTAGGCATAACTTTCCTTATTGAATAATACTTGTTTAATTTTAAACAATACAGGGGGATGTGGTGTTATACTTTTTACCTTAAATTTGAGTTTCTCCTCAAATTTCTGTTAGACACAAAGCCCATGGTTTTATTTGTTTTTTGTTTTTTACCCTCTCAATAATTGTTGTGTAGGTTTTCCTTTCCTAAAAGTTACTCTGCTCTTGGCTAACCCCCAGTGCTAACTAACCACTTGCCTCCATTTAGCCCCTTGTTGAAGTCAACAGGCCTTTGCCTTTAGTCTCTTTTTTTTAAAAAAAAAATTTATCTTATTTGAAAGACGAAGTTACAGAGAGGTAGAGACAGAGAGGTCTTCCATCTGCTGGTTCACTCCCCAGTTGGCCAAAACAGCTGGAGCTGTGCCAATCCGGAGCCAGGAGCTTCTTCCTGGTGTCCCATGTGGGTGCAGGGGCCCAAGGACTTGGGCCATCTTCCAATGCCTTCCCAGGCCATAGCAGAGAGCTGGATCAGAAGAGGAGCAGCTGGGACTAGAACCGGTGCCCATATGGGATGCCTGCACTTCAGGCCAGGGCTTTAACCTGCTGTGCCACAGTGCTGGCCCCTGCCTTTAGTCTTATAAAGGTGAGATAATGTGAACTTGGCTCAACCTGGCCTCCTGGCTTCTTAGCATCATGTGTGGCACAGCAGGTGTTCAATAAACACTCATGAAGCCAGTCAGTGACTCCTGAAGATAGCTCTGTGTACCTGCTTTTTTGAAGCCACTGTCTGTCCCATTATCTCTTGTCTTCTCATTGATAGACTCATTGGACATTAAACTTCACCCTCCATTTCTCTAAATCATCTGAAACTTGATAAACAATGTTAAAAGCTAAAAGCCCCACAGTGAAAGCTAGTCTTTTTTTTTTTTTTTACATCATAGGCTGCATAATTGAGGGGCAAGACGTAGCTCCCAATGCACATAAACTTAAAAGAACATATAAAATACATCTACTGAAACTACTCATGGTAGAAAACAAACAAAAGGTGCTGTTTGCATCATTGAGTAGTAAGCGGCCTGCATTTGGCTGTAGCACCTTCAAGGGAGAGCTTAACAGAAGTGGGAGCTGGGGTTTGGAGGGGATATAGATGCTCACAGATAAGAGTTCATGGGCAGGGTTACATGAAATCTGAATGTGAAGTGGTATTATGCATCTATCTTTTAAATAACCTAAAATGAGTAATTCACTCCCTAGAACATCTGACAAAAGCGCTTGGACGTTTGCCAGCAGGCACGGTGGGAAGAAATGCATATTCAAAAGGAAATGAGAAAGAAAACTGTAAAGCAAAAACCTGTAGAAGCCATCTTTACCTGATTTATTTTTCTAAAATAAATGGAAACATCTTGATAAGAATTTGTTCGAAGGCCCAGGGCTCACTAGGTTTCCCGTAAGCAGTACAGTCGTCAAGAAACTCGAGCTTAGAAGCAGTGGGGTCTGTGAGAACAGGACCCAAGAACTCCTTCTGCACATCTTGTTCACCTCAGGCGACAGATTCCGTGAACCGGGAGCTTGGTTCTGGAGTGTCAAAACACCTACGTGCAGTAGTGATGGTTGCCATAGAGATAACTGGGTGATAGATAGCTAGATGATAGATAGATGCTGAATAGATAGCAGAGAAGTGAGCTCATATGTCAGAAGAGGCCTTTGTGCCTAGGAAATTACTGATTTTTTTTTTCAAAAAACAATTCTTCTGTCAAAATCAAAAATAGAACTCTCCGTGCTTTCCTCCCACCCCGTGTGCGTTCCCCTGCTCTTCCAAAGCTGCTTTCTTATCACGTTTATGATGTGTTCCGCCCATTCGATTCCCACTTGACTTCTTGTTGAAGAGATTAACTTGCTTCAAAGGGATGCATGTACTGCATGTACTGCTAATGCTGCAGGGCAAGAGGATTGGCAAAGGGCCCCAAAGTTTTCTTTATTTTACAGTAAATAGAGCTTAATTTGTTTTTCTATACTGAGATCAGTTGTGTGTGTGTGGTTTTTTTTGCACTTTAGTCTAATCATTTCTCCATTTCTCTTTATTTCTCTCCTTTCACCCCTGCTGCGTCCCTCCTTGGACTTTTCTGCCTCCTGTTTTCTGTCTCTGGAGATGGAATGGGCACTTCTGAATTTACAGAAATTTAACACTTGGGCCATTTGGTGAATCCCCTTGAGTCTTAAAATAAGACAGTTCCATATGAACATTCTAGAAAGCAATAGTGAGATGAGTCTTGAAAAGCCTCTTAAAATGTGTTATTTGTCTAAGTGGTCTGGATTGTAGAAGCCACTTGGATGAGTAAGAGTGAGAAGGTGAAGTTCTGTCCGCCTGACAGCCTGCAGGGTCCTGCCCCTTTTGATGTTCCAGTAACAACGGAGTCCGACAAGGATAGAAGCCCTGGGAAGTCATGAAGTCAAAAATCAACATGTGCTCCATGTGCTCTTTGGGGCAGATCCAGGCAATTGTAAAATACATTCAGTCCCCTCGTACAGATAAAACCTTGGGATACAGAAAACTTGTGAATTGCTCAATGTTTTGTAATTTCAACAATTCCAAACTGGAAGCTGAGGATTAGATGTGAGAAAATGGGGGGGTGGGGGAGGGTTGTTTCTAATGAAACAGAATTTGTGGTCCTTCCCCAATTCAGAAGAAAATGTAGAAAGAAAATTTTTAAGACATTGAAGCTTCTTCAGATAACTACTGAAAAACATCTCGGTCTGATTTGTTGAATGTGGATAATATCTTCACTGAAAGTTAAGATTAAATGAGAAAATTAGCTTAATATATAAAATACACTCAAAAGCAGTAATTTTTGTTTTGAATTTGTGATGGAACTTTTATTCAGCCTATCTTGCATGAAGGTATTAATGGTAAGGAGTTTTTGAGGATGACTTTAAACACTTTGAAATTTATTAC
This sequence comes from Oryctolagus cuniculus, assembly GCF_051225735.1. Classification (NCBI taxonomy): domain Eukaryota; kingdom Metazoa; phylum Chordata; class Mammalia; order Lagomorpha; family Leporidae; genus Oryctolagus; species Oryctolagus cuniculus. The sequence goes on from NC_142870.1 coordinate 160,940,371, forward strand.
AGAGCAAATAAAATCTACCTGGCTATGAGACCAAGTTCTGAAGACTGGCCTCAAGCTGTTTATTCCCTGCTGTTGTAACTCCAGCTACTTGCTAGCTTGAAAATGCACTCTGGGAAGATGATATACAAATTGACGAGATGACTGTTGGCCTCAAGAATTAATTGAATACAAATGCATGTACCTTGTTCTCGGTTCAGATGAAGCTGGATCCTTTGGATATCTTAACACTGCAGTGACTGCTCATGAGCGTGCTGAGGCTACCAATTTTGCTCAACTTCACCAGTGAACAGTTAACTGGATACTTGTACACAGGAGGATTATTGCAAAGATCCTTTGGTTTCTGGCTTCTTTAAAATAAATTTATTTGAAAGGCAGAGTTACAGGGGTAGGGTGGAGTGGAAGGGTTAAGAGATCTTCCATCTCCTGGTTCACTCTCTAAATAGCCACAATGTCCAGGGCTGGACAAGATGAAAGCCAGGAGCTTCTTTGGGGTCTCTCACTCGAGTGTGGGGGCCCAAGTACTCAAGCCATCTTTCATTGCTTTCCAAGACATATTTGCAGGGAGCTGGATCAGAAGCAGACTAGCTGGGACTAGAATTGGCACCTGCATGAGGTGCAGGTATTTCAGGTGGCTGCTTTACCCATTATGCCCCAATGCAAGCCTCTGGTTTCTGTCTTTGAAACTGAATGAGAATACTCAATCTGACAGAAGGAGGATTTCAGTACAATTCTATTGGCCAGTAAAGATGTGGACAATTCCTCTGGATGAAGTTAAACAGTTGGTGTGGTTCGTTTGCGCAAGATTGAGGCAAAGGAGATGAAGAATATTCAAGGCATCTGTCTTCTGTTGAGAAACATTGTTTTGGAGGGCTTCAGCCAGGAGCCACTTCAAGGGATAACTGGCAACTTCAGCTGATGGGGGGCCTCAGTTGTCAGATTTAGGAAGTAGAGGAAACATGTAAATCATCTTGGAGCTGGCTTCAGCTTCTATTGGGATGGTGACCACACAAGGAAATCTTTGGTGTATGCATTCAGAATTGTGAAGGAGAAAGACTGGTTCTGACTACAACTATGATTATTCATGGAATTTGAAAAACAGCAATAGATTTGTTGGGGGGGTTGAAAAATAACCAACTCAAATGCTATTTTTATCTATTGTGACAGATCTATTTTCAATTGAATTTATATACCTCTAATTAGCTCTATAGTAAGAGTTCAACAGATAGTATGAATAAGAGGAAAAAACTGTTCGACAGTTAAGACAAGGGCTGTTTAAGTCATTGCTTCTGAAAGTGTTAATTTCACTTCTACAGATTTCCTTTAAGTTGCTCTATTATCACTGATCAGGGAGAAAATATAGTATTTATCCCTTTGGGACTGGCTTACTTCACTAAGTATGAAGCTTTCCAGGTTGATCCATTTTGTTGCAAATGACCAGATTTATTTTTTTTTACTGCCATGTGGTATCCATAGAGTACATACCTCATAATTTGTTTATCCAGTCTTGAGTTGATGGGCATTTAGGTTAATATCTTAGCTATTGTGAATTGAGCTGCAATAAACATAGGGGTGCAGATAACTTTCATATTCTGACTTCATTTCCTTTGGGTAAATTCCCAGGAGTGGGATGGCTGGGTAATAAAGTAGTCTATATTCAGATTTCTGAAATATCTTTTACCAGTTTACATTCCCACCAACAGTGGATTAGGATACCCTTTCTCCCACATCCTCACAAGCATTTGTTGTTTGTTGATTACTGTATTAAAGCCATTCTAACTGGGATGAAGTGAAAACTTCATTGTGGTTTCGATTTGCATTTCCCTGATGGCTAGTGACCCTGACCATTTTTTCATGTGTCTGTTAAGAATTTTTCAAAACAAGAAACCCAACTCTGTTACCATCTCTTGACAGGGTTGTTTGATGCTATGGAGTTTCTGTATTTCTTTATATATTCTGGTTATTAATCCTTTGTCAGTTGCATAGTTTGCAAATTCTTGCATTCTGTCATTTCCTCTTCACGTTGCTGAGTTTCTTTTGCGGTGCAGAAGCTTCTCAAGTTGATGTAATCCCATTTCTTAATTTTGGCTTTAATGGCCTGTGCTTCTGGGGTCATTGCCAAGAACTCTTTGCCTGTGCCAGTATCTTGCAGGATTTCCCCAATGTTCTCTAACCTGATGGTATCGGGTCATAGATGTAGGTCTTTAATCCATTGTGAATGGATTTTTGTATAAGGTATGGGTCCTGCTTCATACTTCTGCAAGTGGTATCTGGTTTTCCCAGCACCAATTGTTGAAGAGGAGGTCCTTGCTCCAGCGATTTGTTTTAGTTCCTTGATCAAATAAGTTGTTTGTAGATGTTTGAATTGATTTCTGACATTTCATAGTATTCCATTGGTCTATCAACCTGTTTTTGTACCACTGTCAGGCTGTTTTGACTATCACTGTCTTGTAGTATGGTGATGCTTCTGTTTTGTTTTTGTTGTATAAGATCACTTTAGCTATTTGAGATCTCGTATGTTTCCATATGAATTTCAGCATCTTTCTAGGTCTGTGAAGATTGTCCTTGTTACTTTGATTTGTATTGCACTGAATCTGTAAACTGATTTCAGAAGATTAAACATTTTGATACTGATTTTTCCAATCCATGAGCATGGAAACTTTTTTTTTTTGCCTTCTATTTTTAATGTTTTATAATTCTCATCATGGAGATCTTTGACATCCTTGTTTGAATTTGTTTCAAGGTATTTCTTTTGGAAGCTATTATGAATGGAATCGATCTTAGAAGTTGTTTTTCAGCCTGGCACTGTCTGGGTATACAAAGGCTGTTATTTTTGTGTATTGACTTTATAATCTGCTACTTTACCAAACTCTTCTATGAGTTCCAACAGTGTCTTGGTGGAGTCTTTTGGATCCCTTATATATAGAATCAAGTTAAGTGCAAATAGATAGTTTGACTTCCTCCTTCCTAATTTGTATCATTTTGATTTCTTTTTCTTGCTTAATAGCTCTGGCTACATCTTCCAGGACAGTATTGAATAGCAATGGTGAGAGTGGGCTTTATTGTCTGGTTCCAGATCTCAGTGTGAATGCTTCTAGCTTTTACCTATTCAATAGGATGCTGGCCAGGGTAGGTCATGAATTGCCATGATTGTGTTGAGTAATGTTCCTTCTAAACCCAATTTGCTTAGGGTTGTAATTATGAAAGGGTGTTATATTTTGCCAAATGCTTTCTCTGCATCTATTGATAACTATATGGTTTCTGATCTTCAGTTTCTTGATGTGATGTATCACAATGATTTGCAAATGTTGAACCATCTATGCATACCAGGGATAAATCCCACTTGGTCTGGGTGAACAATCTTCCTGTCTGTTGGATTCAATTGGCTAGAATTTTTTTTTTAACTTTTATTTAATGCATATAAATTTCCAAAGTACGACTTATGGATTACAATGGCTTTCCCCCCATACCGTCCCTCCCACCCACAACCCTCCCCTTTCCCACTCCCTCTCCCCTTCCATTCACATCAAGATTCATTTTCGATTATCTTAATATACAGAAGATCAGCTTAGTATACATTAAGTATGGATTTCAACAGTTTGCTCCCACACAGAAACATAAAGTGAAAAATAATAGATGATTTTTTTTAATGATGATGAAATCAGAGCAGACCTATTGTCATGTTTAATCCCAGTGAGAGTCAAGTTGGGAATTGATAATTTCTTTTTTTTTTTTTTTTTTTTTTTTTTTTTTTTTTTTTTTACAGAGGATCAGTTTAGTATGCATTAAGTAAGGATTTCAACAGTTTGCACCCCCATAGAAACACAAAGTGAAATATATTGTTTGAGTACTCGTTATAGCATTAAATCTCAATGTACAGCACATTAAGGACAGAGATCCTACATGAGGAGTAAGTGCACAGTGACTCCTGTTGTTGACTTTACCAATTGACACTCCTGTCTATGGCATCAGTAATCTCCCTATGCTCCAGTCATGAGTTTCCAAGGCTATGGAAGCCCTCTGAGTTCTCCGACTCTTATCTTGTTTAGACAAGATCATAGTCAAAGTGGAGGTTCTCTCCTCCCTTCAGAGAAAGGTACCTCCTTCTTTGATGGCCTGTTCTTTCCACTGGGATCTCACTCGCAGAGATCTTTTGCCAGAGTGTCTTGGCTTTCCATGCCTGAAATACTCTCATGAGCTTTTCAGCCAGCTCCGAATGCCTTTAGGGCTGATTCTGAGGCCAGAGTGCTATTTAGGACATCTGCCATTCTATGAGTCTGCTGAGTATCTCACTTCCCATGTTGGATCACTCTCCCCTTTATTTACTCCATCAGTTAGCATTAGCAGGTACTAGACTTGTCTATGTGCTCCCTTTGACTCCCAGTCCCTTCACCATGACCAACTGTGAACTGAAACTGATCACCTGGAACAGTGAGATGGCATTAGTACATGCCACCTCGATGGGATTGAATTGGAATCCCCTGGTATGCTTCCAACTCCACCACTTGGGGCAAGTCAGCCTGAGCATGTCCCAAATTATACATCTCTTCCCTCTCCCATTCCCACCACCATGTTCAACAGGGATCACATTTCAGTTAATTTTCAACACTTAAGAATAACTGTGCATCAATTACAGATCTAAACCAGTCATATTAAGTAGAACAGATAAAAAAACTACTAAGAGGGATAATGTATTTAGTTGTTCATTAACAGTCAAGGCTATGCTGATCAAGCCACCATTTCCCATAGTGTCCACCTCACTCCAACAGGTTTCCCTCTTGGTGTTCAGTCAGTCGTCACCGATCAGGGAGAACATATGGTATTTGTCCCTTTGGGACTGGCTTATTTCACTCAGCATGATGTGTTCCAGATTCCTCCATTTTGTTGCAAATGACTGGATTTCGTTGTTTCTTACTGCGGTATAGTATTCTAAAGAGTACATATCCCATAATTTCTTTATCCAGTCTACCGTTGATGGGCATTTAGGTTGGTTCCAGGTCTTAGCTATTGTGAATTGAGCTGCAATAAACATTAGGGTGCAGACCTCTTTTTTGTTTGCCAATTTAAATTCCTTTGGGTAAATTCCAAGGAGTGGGATGGCTGGGTCGAACGGTAGGGTTATCTTCAGGTTTCTGAGGAATCTCCAGACTGACTTCCATAGTGGCTTGACCAGTTTGCATTCCCACCAACAGTGGGTTAGTGTCCCTTTTTCCCCACATCCTCGCCAGCATCTGTTGTTGGTAGATTTCTGCATGTGAGCCATTCTAACCGGGGTGAGGTGAAACCTCATTGTGGTTTTGATTTGCATTTCCCTGATTGCCAATGACCTTGAACATTTTTTCATGTGCCTGTTGGCCATTTGGATTTCCTCTTTTGAAAAATGTCTATTGAGGTCCTTGGCCCATCTCTTAAGTGGGTTGTTGGTTTTGTTTTTGTGGAGTTTCTTGATCTCTTTCTAGATTCTGGTTATTAACCCTTTGTCTGTTGCATAGTTTGCAAATATTTTTTTCCCATTCTGTCGGTTGTCTTTTCACTCTCCTGACTGTTTCTTTTGCAGTACAGAAACTTCTCAATTTGATGCAATCCCAATAGTTGATTTTGGCTTTGACTGCCTGTGCCTCCCGGGTCTTTTCCAGAAATTCTTTGCCTGTGCCAATATCTTGAAGGGTTTCTCCAATGTTCTCTAGTAACTTGATGGTGCCAGGTCGTAGATTTAGGTCTTTAATCCATGTGGAGTGGATTTTTGTGTAAGGTGTAAGGTAGGGGTCTTGCTTCATGATTCTGCACATGGAAATCCAATTTTCCCAGCACCATTTATTGAATAGACTGTCCTTGCTCCAGGAATTAGTTTTAGATCCTTGATCAAATATAAGTTGGCTGTAGATGTTTGGGTTGATTTCTGGTGTTTCAATTCTGTTCCATTGGTCTATCCATCTGTTTCTGTACCAGTACCATGTTGTTTTAATTACAACTGCCCTGTAGTATGTCCTGAAATCTGGTATTGTGATGCCTCCGGCTTTGTTTTTGTTGTACAAGATTGCTTTAGCTATTCGAGGTCTCTTGTGCCTCCATATAAATTTCAGCACCATTTTTTCCAGATCTGAGAAGAAGGTCTTCGGTATCTTGATTGGTATTGCATTGAATCTGTAAATTGCTTTTGGGAGAATGGACATTTTGATGATATTGATTCTTCCAATCCATGAGCATGGAAGATTTTTCCATTTCTTGGTATCCTCTTCTATTTCTTTCTTTAAGGTTTTGTAATTTTCATCGTAGAGATCTTTAACGTCTTTGGTTAAGTTTATTCCAAGGTATTTGATTGTTTTTGTAGCTATTGTGAATGGGATTGATCTTAGAAGTTCTTCCTCAGCCATGGCATTGTCTGTGTATACAAAGGCTGTTGATTTTTGTGCATTGATTTTATACCCTGCTACTTTGCCAAACTCTTCTATGAGTTCCAATAGTCTCTTAGTAGAGTTCTTTGGGTCCCCTAAATACAGAATCATGTCATCTGCAAAGAGGGATAGTTTGACTTCTTCCTTCCCAATTTGTATCCCTTTAATTTCTTTTTCTTGCCTAATAGCTCTGGCTAGAACCTCCAGAACTATATTGAATAGCAGTGGTGAGAGTGGGCATCCCTGTCTGGTTCCAGATCTCAGTGGAAATGCTTCCAACTTTTCCCCATTCAATAGGATGTTGGCTGTGGGTTTTTCATAGATTGCTTTGATTGTATTGAGGAATGTTCCTTCCAAACCCAGTTTGCTTAGAGTTTTCATCATGAACGGGTGTTGTATTTTATCAAATGCTTTCTCGGCATCTATTGAGATAATCATATGGTTTTTTCTTCTGCAGTCTGTTAATGTGGTGTATCACATTGATTGTCTTGCGCACATTAAACCATCCCTGCATACCAGGGATAAATCCCACTTGTTCTGGGTGGATGATCTTTCTGATGTGTTGTTGCATTCTATTGGCGAGAATTTTATTGAGGATTTTTGCATCTATGTTCATCAGGGATATTGGTCTGTAATTCTCTTTCAGTGCTGCATCTTTTTCCGGCTTAGGAATTAAGGTGATGCTGGCTTCATAGAAAGAATTTGGGAGGACTCCCTCTTCTTCGATTGTTCTGAATAGTTTGAGAAGAATTGGAGTTAGTTCTTCTTTAAACGTCTGGTAGAATTCAGCAGTGAATCCATCTGGTCCTGGGCTTTTCTTTGTTGGGAGGGCCTTTATTACTGTTTCAATTTCTGTCTCAGTTATGGGTCTGTTTAGGTTTTCGATGTCTTCCTGGTTCAATTTAGGTAGGTTGCATGTGTCCAGGAATCTATCCATTTCTGATAGGTTTCCCTGTTTGCTGGCATACAAGTCCTTGTAGTAATTTCTGATGATTCTTTTTATTTCTGTGGTGTCTGTTGTTACGTTTCCTTTTTCATCTCTGATTTTATTGATCTGGGTCTTTTCTCTTCTTTTTTTAGTTAGTTGGGCCAATGGGGTGTCAATTTTGTTTATTTTTTCAAAAAACCAGCTCTTCGTTTGGCTGATTTTTTGTAATGTTTTTCTTGATTCAATCCTGTTAATTTCTTCTCTGATTTTAATTATTTCTCTTCTCCTACTAGATTTGGGTCTGATTTGCTGTAGGTTTTCTAGATCCTTGAGGTGAATTGAAAGCTCATCTATTTGGTGTCTTTCCAATTTCTTGATGTAGGCACCTATTGATATAAACTTTCCTCTTAACACTGCTTTTGCTGTATCCCATAAGTTTTGGTATGTTGTGCTGTTATCCTCATTTACTTCCAGAAAGTTTTTGATTTCTCTTTTGATTTCTTCTATGACCCATTGTTCATTCAGGAGCATGTTGTTCAATCTCCATGTGTTTGCGTATGCTCTAGGGATTCCTGAGTTGGTAATTTCCAACTTCATTCCTTTATGGTCTGAGAAGCTGCATGGTATGATTCTAATTCTTTTGAATTTGCTGAGGCTTGCTTTATGGCCTAGTATGTGGTCAATCCTAGAGAAGCTTCCATGTACTGCTGAGAAGAATGTAAAATCTTTAGCTGTAGGATTGAAAGTTCTGTATATATCTGTTAGATCCATTTGGGCTATAGTGTCGTTTAAATCTACTGTATCCTTGTGGATCTTCTGACCGGATGATCTGTCTATTTCTGAGAGTGGAGTATTGAAGTCCCCCAGTACTACTGTATTGGGGTCTAAGTCTCCCTTTAAGTCCGTTAATAAATCTTTTAGATAAACTGGTGCCCTGTAGTTAGGTGCATATACATTGATAATTGTTATATCTTCCTGTTGAATTGATCCCTTAATCATGATATAGTGTCCCTCTTTGTCTCTCTAAACAGTTTTTGTGGTAAAGTTTATGTTGTCCGATATTAAGATGGCTACACCCGCTCTTTTTTCATTTCTGTTGGCATGGTATATCTTTTTCCAGCCTTTCACTTTCAGTCTGTATGGATCTTTGTTGGAAAGATGTGTTTCTTGTAAGCAGCAAATAGATGGGTTTTGTTCCTTAACCCAATCAGCCAATTGGTGTCTTTTAACTGGACAGTTCAGGCCATTCACGTTCAAAGTGACTAATGATAAGTGGTAACTTTGCCCTGCCATTTGCCAAAGATAAGTTCTAATATATGCTTTGTATTCCCTGTGATCTTTTGCTGTGAGGTTTCCTTCCTTAGTTTCCTTCCTTTACCTTCTTTCATATTGATGACCGTGTTTCTGTGTTTCTGTGTGTAACACATCTTTAAGCATCTTTTGCAGGGCTGGACGAGTGGCAACAAATTCTTTCAATTTCTGTTTGCAATGAAAAGTCTTTATTTCACCTTCATTCACAAATGATAGCTTTGCAGGATATAATATTCTGGGCTGGCAGTTGTTCTCTCTTAGTACCTGGGCTATATCTCGCCATTCCCTCCTAGCTTTTAGAGTTTCTGATGAGAAGTCAGCTGTGAGTCTGATTGGAGATCCTCTGAGAGTAATCTGACGTTTCTCTCTTGCACATTTTAGGATCTTTTCTTTATGTTTCACTGTGGAGAGTTTAATTACAACGTGTTGTGGTGAGGATCTCTTTTGGTCGTGTTTATTAGGGGTTCTGTGGGCTTCCTGTACTAGGATTTCTCTGTCCTTCTCCAAACCTGGGAAATTTTCTGCTAATATCTCACTAAAAAGGCCTTCTAATCCTTTCTCCCTCTCCATGCCTTCAGGAACTCCTAGAACCCGAATGTTGGGTTTTTTAATAGTATCCTGAAGATTCCCGACAATATGTTTCAGATTTCTAATTTCCTCTTCTTTTCTTTGGTCTGACTGTATCCTTTCCTGTTCTCTGTCTTCTAAGTCCGATATTCTCTCTTCTGCTTCACCCATTCTGTTTGTAAGGCTCTCTATTGTGTTTTTCATTTGATCTATTGAATTCTTCACTTCAGTCACTATCACAGTTTCCTGTTGTACTAGTTGTTTCCAATATGCCAAATAACAAACGCAAAAACCGAGGTAATAAAAACAAGGAAGTCACCATGACGGCCTCAAATGAAAAAGACACCCCAATTCAAGATTATGAAGATGATGACATAGAAGAAATGCAAGAAGCAGATCTCAAAAAATTGATAAGAACATTAAGAAGTTCTCAAAAACAAATTCTGGAACTACACAAATCCTTACTGGACAAGATAGAAAATCTCTCTCGTGAAAATGAAATATTAAGGAGGAATCAATTGGCTAGAATTTTGTTGAATTTTTGCATCTATGTTCACCAGGGAAATTGCTCTGTAGTTTTCTCTGTTGCATCTTTTCCAGCTTTAGGATTTAAAGGGTAATGCTGGCTTCATAGAATTTGGGAGGATTCCCTCACTTTCAATTGTTTTTGAATAACTTGTTATGAATTGGAGTTCTTTAAATATTTGAGAATTCAGTGAAGCCATCTGGTCCTGAGATTTTCTTGGTTGGGAAGGGTCTTCATTACTGATTCTGTTTCCATCTTGGTAATGGGTTTGTGTGGGTTTACTATATAATTATGGCTCAATTTATGTAGGTTGTATGCGTCCAGAAATCTATCCATTTCTTCTAAGTTTCCCAGTTTGTTGGTATACAGGTCTTTGTAATAATTTGACGATTCTTTTTATTTCTGTGGTACCTGTTACATTTCCTTTTTGTATCTCTGATTTTATTGAGTCTTTTTGTAGTTGGGCCAATGGTGTGTCAATTTTCGCTTTTCAAAAAACCATTTTTTAAAAAAATTTTGCTGATCTTTTGTGTTTTTTTTTTTTGATTCAATTTTGTTAATTTTCTCCTAGTTTTGGGTTCAGTTTGTTTTTCTAGATCCTTGAGATGCATTGATAGCTCATTTACTTGGTGCCTTTCTGATTCCTTGATATAGGCACGAATTGCTATAAACTTTCCACTTAACTCTGCTTTTGCTGTATCCCATAAGTTTTGATATGTTGTGTTGTCAACTTCATTTGCTTCCAGAAATATCTGACTTCTCTTGACTTCTATGACCACTGTTCATTCAGTAGCATGTTGTTCAGTCTCCATATGTTTGCATATGTTACAGAGATTCCTGAGTTGCTGATTTCTGACTTAATTCTATCATGGTCTGAGAAGATGCATGGTATGATTTTGATTTTTTTTTTTTTTAAATTTGCTTAAACTTGCTTTGTGGCCCAGCTTCTAGTCAATCCTTGAGAAAGTTCCATCATTACTGAGAATAATGTGTACTCTGCAACTGTATGAAAAGTACTATAGATATGTTAGGTCCATTTGATCTATACTGTCGATTAACTGTTTCCTTGCTGATTTTCTGTCTGGTTGATCTGTTCATTGCTGAAAGTGGAGTATTGAAGTCCCCCATTACTATTGTATTGGAGTCTGTTTCCCTTTAGCTCCCTTAAGATTTCTTTCAAATAGCCAGGTTCCCTGCAAGTAGCTGCATATGTTTATAATAGTGATACCTTACTGTTGAATCAACCTCTTAATCATTACATAGTGCCCTTCTTTGTCTCATATAACAGTTTTCATGTTAGTATATTTTGTCTGATATTAGGATGACTACACCAGCTCATTTTTGGTTTCTGTTAGCATGGAATATTTTTTTACATCCTTTCACTTTCAGTCTGTGTGCATCTTTGAGATATTTCTTGTAGGAAGCAAATAGATGGGTTTTGTTTTTTAATCCATTCAGCCGGTCTGTATTTTTTTTTTTTTTTTTTGACAGGCAGAGTTAGAGAGACAGAAAGGTCTTCCTTCTGTTGGTTCAACCCCCCCCAAACCCCCAAATAGTTGCCACGGCTGGCGTGCTGTGCTGATCCGAAGCCAGGAGCCAGGTGCTTCCATCCTCCACTGCCTTCCCGGGCCACAGCAGAGAGCTGGACTGGAAGAGGAGTCCCGGGACAGAACCAGCGCCCCAACCGGGACTAGAACCCAGAGGAACTAGAACCCAGAGTACTGGCGCCGTAGGTGGAGGATTAGCCTAGTGAGGCGTGGTGCCAGCCAGGTCTGTGTCTTCTAACTGGAGAATTGAAGCCAATTACATTCTTTTTTCTTTTTATTATTTAATAAATGTGAACTTACAAAGTGCAACTTTTGTTTTGTTGTGGCTTCTGCCCCCAACCTCCCTCCCTCCCGCAGCCCTCCCCTCTCCCAATCCCTCTCCCATCCCGCCCTTCATTGAGTTTCATTTTCAATTACCTTCATATACTGAAGATCAACTTAGTATATACTAAGCAAGGATTTCAACAGGCTGCCCTCACACAACCGCACAAGGTATAGGGTATTGTTTGACTAGTAGTGTTGTTTTTAAGTTTCATAGTAAAACACATTAAGGACAGAGATCCTACATGGGGAGCCTGTACCCAGTGACTCCCGTTGTAGATTTAACAATTGACACTCTTACTGATGACATCAGCAATCACCCGAGGCTCTTGCCATGAGCTGTGTAGGCTATGGAAGCCCCTTGAGTTCACCAACTCTGAACTTGTTTAGTCAAGGCCGTATCACAGTGGAGGTTCCTTGCTCCCTTCGGAGAAAGGCGCCTCCCTCCTTGATGGCCTGTTCCTTCCACTGGGGTCTTGTTCACCAGGATCTTTTATTTAGATTGTTTTTGCCACCATGTCATGGGTTTCCATGAAGCCAATTACATTCAAGGTGACTATTGATAAGTAACGACTTTGCCCTGACATTTTTCAATAAGTATTTGTATTTTTTACTTTGAATTTCCTTTGAACTTTTAGTGGTTGATTTTCTTCCTTTACCTTCTTTCGTAGTGATGACCATGTTTCTGAGTTTGTGTGTGCAGCACATCCTCAAGCATCTTTAAGGCTGGATGGGTGGTGACAAATTCTTTGTTTTTGTCATGTAAGTTATTTCACCATCATTCATAAATGAGAGCTTTGCAAGGTATAGTATTCTAGGTTCACAGTTTTGTTTTTTTTTTTCTCTTAAGACTTGGGTTATCTCGCCATTCTCTCCTAGCCTGTAGGGTTTCTGATGGTCTGCTGTGAGTCTAATTGGAGATCCTCTTTAATCTGGCATTTCTCCTGTGCACATAGTAAAATCTTTGTTTTGCCATGAAGAGTTTGATTACAATGTGTCATGACAAAGATCTCTTCTGGTTATGTCTATTAGGAGTTCTATGTGCTTCCTATACTTGGATGTCCCTTTCTCCAAATTAGGTAAGTTTTCTGTTACTTTACTAAAAAGGCTTTCTAATCCTTTCCCTCTTCTCATGCCTTCATGAACTCTTAGAAACCTGTATGTTGGGTCTTTAGTGTTTTAGTTTTCTCATTTATTTTTCTTGTGTTTGGTTTGACCATGTAATTTCCTGTGCTTTGTCTTCTAAGTCACATATTCTTTATTCTGCTTCACTGATTGTTAACTTTCCACTGCATTTTTTTTATTCAATTGAATTCATTTCCAAGATTTCATTTTGATTTCTCTTTAAGGTCTGAATTTCATGGGAGAAATTTTCATTTGTGTCATGTGTAGATTTCATGAGTTCATGCATTTGCTTCTGATTACTTCTAAGTACTCCTGTGAATAATGTTTTGAATTCCGTTTCTGGCCTTCTTCAATCTCATCTTCACAATCTAGTTTTTAAGTGTTCTGTTTGGGGGCATCATGTTGTCTTCTTGAATTGGTACATTTGTCATTTGTTGAGATACTCATTGGTTTGTTTTTTCATGCTGGTGGCTTTTATCTTTGGACTATATGTGGGTTAGTGGGGTGTCTGCTTGTATGGAATACCTAGAGGCGCGTGGTGGGTGTAGCCAAGGAGCTCTATTCAGCTCCAGAGTAAAGGGCGTGTCTAAGATGACACCCAGGTTTGGCCTGGCAATCCTTGTCTTTTTTTTATGAGAGGGGAGGCTTGTTCTTATCTACTGGTGTAGACTCAGCCAGGGTCCTCTAGGGTCCAGTGCCTGGGTGCTAGCCCCAGTGGGTATTACTGTTCTGCTCTGCCACAAGAACCACACAAAGAATCTGTACAGTCCTCGGTGTAAACTCAGATACCCCAGTCATGCCCCTTGCCAGGTAACCAGGGAGCCCCAATCACATGGAGCCTCCATGGTCATGTCCCAAAGTCCCAGCCACACATTGAATCCACACAGCCTCCTACAGTCACTAGCACCCAGCCCCCTGTTTGTACTCCCCACCAGACTCGGGAGTCTCTATCCAGCTGGTTGCTGGGCATGGACATGAGCTGGTGCAGCTGTTAGGTATGTTCAAAATGGTGCCTGCTTTCTATCAGCTTGTAACAGGATATCGTTGCAGGGTGATTGGAGAGAAAGAAAATGTACCCCCGCCCCTTTCTTTTTTCTCTAGTTTGGCAGTTATGTTATGCCCCACGGGGTTCCCTCTAGGCACTTCCTTCAACTTTTTCACCAGTGGCCTGGGGTGCTGCAGTCTAGTCTCGCCTCACTCTCCAAATGACTTGTGGAGGCTCTCGGCTGCTGGGGTTCTGAGCTGTGCCTGTCCTCGCCCTCCATGTAGGTCCACTGTGTCCCTCCAATTTGCGTAGTTTGCTCTGCTGTTTTCTTCCTAACTCTTCCCTGAGACTGTACTCTTTCCACTTTTTTAAATCTGTCTTCTCCTAGGCTAGAGCAGCAAGCTCCCTTCCTACTCTGCCATCTTAATCCTGCCAGTCCACAAAAATGTCATAGATTTTGGAGCCTTGCATCTGTTAATTGACTATTTGGAAGATCCAAGCACAACCCTAGGCTGAGCTCTAGAGTATTCGAGGCAGGCAGGTTAGCCTTGTTTTGTACACACTCAGGACCATTGCTAGAATAGACCATCTCTAGAATAAGCCGGATCCTCCTCAAATATGGAGCAGAACTTTATACGGTGCTGAGAGCTCCTGGTATTAAGTCTCATCTCCATTTCTTGGTGTAGCAATTTCAGCATCAATTTGATGGAGTTAATGTACTCATTGATCTGTTGAATGAGCAAAGTTGACACTAAGTAAAGTGCTTGGTCTGAATGTGAAACATTATGAATTACTGTGTGAAGTGCCAAAGATAATCTGGATACTTCAGCCTTGACCCTGCTGTACTAAGGCCAAATACCTCTCACAAGAAATGCTAATACAGTCAACATTTGCCCACCCCACCCCAGGTGGTTGCTCTGCTTAAAACACTTTTAAGAAACCATATAATGAACAATGCCGTAAAAGAGCTAGCATCCTTCTACTTCTCCATCTTTCTTGGTTCACTCATGTCCTGCCTGTGGCTATCAGTAAAATCTTGCTGAAACCATCAATAAACTTCTCAGAAAACAGCACTATCATGGATGGAATTGGAGTGCATTATGTTCTGTGAAAAAAGTCAGATGGAAAAAGAAAAATACTACTTGTTCGCCCTCAGATGCAGAAGCTATTCAGTCTATCTGCTCATTTAATAGTGATTACTAGAAGCTGGGAAGGGTGGGAGGAGGTAATATACCAGGCAGATGGGTAATGGGTAAAAAACACAGCAGTGATAAGTTCTAGTATTACATGGCACAGGTATGCAACCAGTGTTCAAAGTAACCTAGTAAATAGTGTATGAAATAAAACGAAGAGATGAACTCAAACTAGACAAATATGGGGAATGTTAACTTTCTAATTTGGTAGTACAAGTTGTATGCATGTTTTGAAATAGCACATTGTGCCTCCCTTACTATATAGTGTTGCATATTAGACATTTTAAAATGTTCAAGGAAAGGAAATGCTAACTTGTCCTGATCAGCATTACTTAAACACACAAATGCAATTGTCATTATAATCCATAAATATATACAATTAATATCAAATAAGGAGCAAAGAGCACCATCTTAGATTCACTTGCCAAAGGCGGAAGTGTGGAAGTTACTTGAGTGGGTTCATCTTCTGTACGTTGTGCATTGAATGGCCTCAAAACCCTAGCTGTTCTGTCTTCTCAGCATCTCATCTGTGTCTTCATGATTTCTACTACCTCTGTCTTAATTTGTCTTAATTTGTGCTCAGTTGTCTCTTACCTAAAAAGTTGGAGAAATTGGGCACTCTGTAAATTTAGGTGAGCCCCTTCCAACTGCCTTCTTTGCCACCAGTGTTAAGATCTTGGACAAATCCTAAACTGTTAGCCTTTTAGTCCTCTAGGAAAAACTTTAGATTCCTTTGAGTGTCTAAAGTAGATCCTCATGATCTCTCACCTTCCTTTCACCCTCAGGAACATCAACTACTTCCTCCCTGAAACAAGTTCCCTTACAGTTTCTGCCATTTTCCGTAGCTAGATGCATCGTTCCTTCCCAGGTTCAACTGTTGGTCCCCAGACTCAAGCCTCATCGCCATGTGTGAAGTTGCTGCGCCCACCCCAACCCTGTCAGATGATTGGCCATCTCTGTGCTCTGATGGACTACAAAAAAATTAATGGAAAATTGAATTCAAATATGTCGACTTTAGAAAATTTTAAAAGTGCCTACTTTTTTCCTGATAGTGTTTTCCATACACTTTTAAAGTATTTGAGAGGCAGACCATTCATTTTGGCTGATTTGTCCCCAAATGTCCATGATGGCTACTGCTGTATCACGCCAAAACTGGGAGCTGGCAACTCAACCCAGGTCTCCCATTTTGGTGGCAAATGCTCAAATTCTTGAGCTACCACCTGCTACTTCCCAGGTGTTCATTAGTAAGTAGTTGGAATTGGAAGGAAGCTGGAACCATAGACCTGAACCCAAACACTGATATAGGATGTGGGTATCCCATGTGCCATTATAACCACTAGGCTGGTTATCTGCCTCTCCATGAACATTTGGGAGAAACCAGGCAGGGATTTCAAAAGATTTTTTTGCACTGAAATTTTAAATTCTGTTTATACAAATTTTCCAGGATGCTTCTTAAATTGTCTAAGAAATGTACAAAGTCTCAACTATGAGTTAAGAGGTTGAGTTGTCAAAAGAGAAAACTTCCTTCTCTGTATTTACCCAGAACAAGGTGTAGAACTTCCTGCTTGGCCAGAAATGGTTATCAGTTGAGTATCTGTTGAGCAATTTTGGGCATGAAGATCTGTACATAATGCTTTTACACCTTAATGGCAAACTTGCCTTCTAATTACAACATGGTATTAGTCCTTTAGCTCAATAAAATATGAAATAAAAAGTATTTTCAAACCAAGTTAATTAAAAGTGCTCAGAGGTCCCATAGCTATGGACACTACATTATTCTTTACTATGCAGAAAGAACCTATTAAATAACTCCCTCTCTAGTTGACTGTAGATTTTAATACGCCTTAATTCACTGCATGATTTTGTTAGGTCTATTTCCCCAGGTTCTCGTAGTTATTGCTTCAATTTGTATCTGTATGAGAAGGAAAGTCACCGAAGGTATCTCAGATAAGAAGTGACTCTAGGAGTGTGTATGGGGACATGAGAGAGACAAGTCAACTAAAATAGGAGACTGCTCTGGATCCAAGATGACCCTGGAAATCTTTTGTGCTACCATCACCATAACTTAAGATGTTGGCCAGTTAATGGATTGACTGCTTTAGGAACAGGTACTATCTATTGTCCAGTTTGTCAAAGTGTCCAGTCATCAAATGCAAAATGTGGCTGCCTTTGATATGGGCAGAGTAAAGCCACTTGAGAAAAAATGGGTAGGTAGAACAGAAAGACTAAGACCCCCAGCGTAACTTCAGTAGTCCCCCTTGCCTTAATATTCATACTATGTAGTTAAAATAAATGTAAACATGCCCAAGATAATAGTAATGTGTAACCAAAGAACTTGTAAATGAGTTTGATTGTATACATAATTTTCTATCAGTGCCATATTTAATAACCTCATCAAAATCCCTGAAGGTGTAATGTCCAGTTCTCATGAGCCAGAGAAGCCAGATTTGGCACATCAGATAGATTCCATATGAATGGCTTTTTATAATCAGACTTACAAACTCAAATGTTGACAGTGAAAGTTATCAGGGAGGTGTTCGACGTTTGGACTGGCTAAAAATGTCACACCATCTGAAGAGGATGCGAGTCTTGGCCAGGTGCTCCAAAGGTATCTGTGTCTCTCCATCATGGAGAACTGAGTGAACCTGAGAATTGTTCCTCAAAACTCATTCTCTTTATATGCCCTGTATTAAAGATAAGGGGAAAAATCGTTTCTATTCTTAGTGATGCAGTTCCCAGTTACCTGACAAAGCAACCATAACGGAAATTTAATTAAACAACAGCAAATAAAACAGTCATTCAACTTGTCTCACACCCTGATTTTTAGAAACGTGTGCTGCTCTCTACAGGTTTTGCTTTTCAGTGGTGGGGAGTTCATTTGGTTAGTTCCAGACAGGCCGTAGGCAGTGCCAGTTTGCATTATGCAGACGGGGGTAAAAATCGGTGAGGTTCTCCATCTTTGAGAAGTGAAGACTGCAAGCATGTGTGCAATGAACGGAACTTACAGTCCTGGAGTCCATGATGTTTGTGATTTGCCAACAAGGTGACTGCTGCCTGGTGGGATGAAATCTTGGGCGCTGAGTACTTGAGTTGGATGTATGCTGTGATCTGTGCTCTGGGCTGCTGCTGTCTCTTCTAGGACCATTTTCAAACAGGTAACTAGAACTCAAAGCAGGAATCACTACAGGATAAATTGATAAGGAGATCTTGGTGGTCATCAAAAATTTGGGATTGTGTAGGGAATTGGAATCAGAGTTGGAGGGAAGGGGATGGAGCAGGATAAGCGTTCACCCATGTCCACGCCATTTATTTTATATCTGTCTTACTTCGTCAGCAAGAATCCTGTAAATTCATCATACTGTTGATTTTCGCCCTTGAGAAAATGGGCAGCCAGAGAAGCTTAGAGACCATATTCAATTTAAAATTGAATTTGAAGTTTGAATCAAGATTTAATCTCAGGGTACTGGCTACTTATCAAAAATATGGCACACATCCAAACTAGCCAAAAATCACAAAGAACGGAAGTGAGTTGAAGTGTAGAATGGAACGGAAGAATGGAAGTGAAAATGTGACACCTCCTTACCTTCTAACTTGATAGATACAACTCAGCTTCTTCTACTTTCCTAAACTCAGAATAGAAATTGTAGCTGAAGAACCTCATTTAAACTGGTGTTTTAAGTGCTCACATCTCTGAATATCACAAGATTGCCTTACAGGCTGGTGCTGTGGCTCACTTGGTTAATCCTCCACCTCTGGCACCAGCATCTCATATGGGTGCCCGGTTCTAGTCCCGATTGCTCCTCTTCCAGTCCAACTCTCTGCTGTGGCCTGGGAAGGCAGTGGAGGATGGCCCAAGTGCTTGGGCCCCTGCACTCACATGGGAGACCAGGAAGAAGCACCTGGCTCCTGGCTACAGATCCGTGCAGCGCCGGCCATGGTAGCCATTTGGGGAGTGAACCAACGAAAGGAAGGAAGACCATTCTCTTGGTGTCTCTCCCTTTCACTGTCTGTAACTCTGTCAAAAAAAAATTCCTAACAAATATTACTTATGGGCAGGTGCTTGGCCTTGTGGTTAAGATGCATGTTACAATGCCTGTATCCTGTAAATACAGGTTGCTGTATTTGGGTTTAGGGCCTAACTCTGCCTCCAATTTCAGCTTTTTGCTAACATGAACTTCAGGAAGCAGCCAATGATGGCTCAACCAGTTGAGCCCCTCTACCCAAGTGGGAAGCCTAGATTGATTTTTGGGCTTCTAGTTTGGCTTGGCCCAGCCCAAATAGTTGGAGGCACTCGGGAGTGAACCAGTAGGTTGGAGCTGTATTGGTCTGTCTCTTGGACACTCCAATAAAATATAGATCTTTAAAAGTTCTTTAGATAAATCTTACAAAATTGACATAGTGATGAAATCATACAGCCCTACTACCTGCTAAACTAAGGTGTGTGTCGTCATGACTTACATAACTTTTGAGATGTATCTTAAAAACTTTAAGGAAGTATTTTTTTCTTTCATACTATGAGCTCCACTCTTTTGCTTGATGAGACACCTTCCGTGTGTGTGTGTATGTGTGTATTCACATATTTGTTCCAGAAATACATGGTTATACAGCACAGGGGTATGGTATTGTCAAGAGACAAAGTGGGAAATGGGGAGTTATAGATGCCTTCCAGATAAACTAAATCAAAATATACAACCTATTGAAACTGAAACAACAAAACTAAAATCAAATGCTGTGGATGGAAATATTTAATGCCTGACAGTAGTTAAAACTGTAGACTATGTGAAAGAATAAACTACAAATGCCAGTTGAAAATAATGTTTTGGGAAATCTTAGATATTTTTCGTTTCTTGGGATACTCCTCAATTATATAGTTCAGGATTAAAAGTATGAAATCCTTAATGGTCTACTTTGTTCTTTAAATAAAACTTGAATAAAATCTGATTTTTAGTCTAGATGTCTGACAGAGAAGGTTTGGAATTTAGAATGATGAGTAGAAACATCAGAAGGGAAAAGAGGAGGTTGCAGAATCTGGACAGGGGGTGAATAGTGAGGATGGAGTGGGAGTTGGTGGCAGCAGGGTTGAACCTGTTAAGTCCTAGTACTGTTGTTGGTCAGGTTTGGTTAATATGTTTGGCTCAAACTACTAAAAGGAGACCTAAGGAAGCATTTTAGAAAACTGCCAGATACTGTTACGTTGTCATGACTTTCTTTGCTCTTAGCATTATTAAAGATAACTAGGAATGTATAATTCCTTTGCAAGATTTGGTTGAGACACCAAAGACTTTGTGTTGCACTTAATAAAGTAATGAGCATCTTGTGTGCCAGGCATCTTCTTAGGGTACCCAGTGACTCTAATTTCCCCATGTGTTTCTAGACCAGTAACAAATGTGTAAACTCTGTGCTATGAGTAACTGCCGATAAGTATTCACCTTCTCATAGAAATCTGTGTAACAGACCAGCAACTTCATTGGTCAGTTTTCAGGATATTAAGTGATGCTGAAATTGATAAATGATATTCTGATTGGTCATTCTCTGTATCTGAGTTTGTAAAAGCAGTTTTTTTTTTTTTTTGTCTTTTAAGATCAAGCACTCTACTAATACTGGCCAGAAGTCATGGTTTTGAGGTGATGTATCATTTGAGACTTTGCAGGTCATCCGGGGAGACGTGGTCTGGGTTTTGGAGTTCTGATGAGAATCCAGGTGTCTGAGAAGGTTGGAAATGAGACTGAGGCACAGCCATATCCTGCCGTGGTCAGGAAACCAGGGGTGCAAGAGGCCCTGGCCACCAGCAGAGTCATGACTAAAGGCAGTTAGTGTAATCTACACTATCTACTCTGAAGGCTTGAGCACCATGTCCTTAGTGTCTACAGAAGGAAAGCAATTCAGTTTTCCAAATGTATGCATGTGAGAACAATAGCTGTAACAGACTTGATACTCCCTTCAGGATTTCTTCTAAAGTGCAAAGGAACTTCTTAGAGTTCATGGAAAAATAAAAGCTAGAGAGAAGTTTATTTGGGAGCAGAACTTTTTTTTTGGGAAATTAATCCATAGTTTTGTGTGTACGAAGGATGGACATTTTTCCATGATCTTTTTGAAGACCTATCATATCCTTAGATCTTGGTTTCTTGACCTTGGCATTGTGTTGACATTTGGAGCCAGGTAAATACTGTGAGGAGCTGTCCTGTATATTACAGAATTTTTAAGAACATACCTGGAGTTTAGTTAGTAAATAATGGTAACATTCCCAGTCCTTCTAATCAACTTTCTGCAGGTACTGAAAAAATACTTCATGAAGGTAAAACCACCCTGGTTAAAACCAGTCTTCAATGTGCACTGAATGATGTGTGTGATTATAATAATATCAAGCAGTCTTGTTGGTCTGTTTTGTGCGTTGATCATCTCGGCCACTTTCCAAGGAAGATTCTAATTAACATCCCTATTTTGTAGATGAGGAACTGACACATAGAGGTTTAGTAACTTGCACTCAACAGACTTCATCTCCAGCCTCGCTACACAGCCCTGCAGCCTGGATCATGTCTTCATTTTTGTCCCACATGAATGACTTGTGCCTGCTAATAAACTACGCATTTTAATACCTTGTGGACTATCCTTCAAGTGTCTTAGAATTTTTCAGGGAGGTTGTTCGTATTTGTCTAAACCTTGCTATGTCTTTTCTCATAGTGCATGGCAGTTGTTTGATTGGCACCCGTGGCTGTTTAAAAGGGGGTAAGCTCTGGGCAAGTCCTTTAATATAGACACTGATGAATTAATGAAACAGGCTCTCAGAGGCAAGACCGAGGAGCTCATCTACGTCCTTGGTCAGTGGTGCTGTGTTCAAAGCATCAGGGCCTAATGGCTTCCCTCCTTGATGGTTTTTTGATCTAGTTTGCCTTCTCCTGCTGTCTTTGGTCTTGAGCCTTTCATGAGATTGAGATTGCTTTATATTACATTCGACTTATTTACTTAACAAACCAAATGAGAAAGCTCAATAACTTTTCAGACGGAACCCTCCAAGTCCTGAAAAATGTGGTAGTCGTGGAGAACTCAAGACACTGGGCTAATGCTCAGCCGTCAAAGACGAGTACTGTTTGCCCAGTACTAACAGGGAGATACTCTGCATGGGCAGAGGGTCCTCCGGGGAGTGTGGTTCATGCTTTCAGTCACAGATAAGCTTCCACCACAATTAGGAGTTCAGAATAAGGGACTCTCATATCCCTAGAAAACACATTATTTAGGGTTGATCAATATTTTATCTTTAAGGAAATCTGATACTTGTACAATCTTTGAAAGGAGATTTGAGCACTATTCCAGTTCTAGTGAATTGCTTCGTGTGCAGTGTTGGCCAGCAGAGGGCTTCCATACCTGACAAATGATGCCTGAACATCACAAAAGGAGCAATCTCAATATATGAGCAGTGTTTTCCTTATTTCTCTCCTGTTGTGATCATTAAAGTCCTTAGAAGATGAGTTTTTTAACTCTGGAATGCCTTTTTCCCCCTTTCCTGTACATACTAAGATATAATCAGCTCTCTTACTGTTAAATGTTAGTTGGAGTTAAGGGAATGTTATCACACTTTATAAAGGCTATGCTTCTTTTGATATTGAGCAACTGATGATTTGTAAATTCCTAAAAAAATAGAAAGGTGGGAATCTTCTATAGCTAACCTTCAGTAAGACAGTAATCCTTTTTTTCCTTTGTACATCTCATGAATTAGCTTTGTAATTCTGTTTGGTTTTAGAAACCATTCCAGAATCTTCTCAGGACCTGATTAAGAAAATGTGTTTGATTAGATACTACCCTTCAGAGTCTATTATTTTCTAAGCTTCTAGAACATGTGGAGATCTTGAGATTGTGAGAGCACACTGAGACTTGGAAGGTCTGGTCCATGACTGCTGTGAATATGGGATGAGGGAGATGATGACTTTTGGGTATGATGATGCTTGGGTGTGTCTTGCCCGTGGATAGATGCTCATGAAGCTATGAATATGGGAGTTCCCACTGGCTAGCTTGTATTTTTTTTTTAATGGCTAGTTTGTATTTTTAAGTGCCAGTGTGTGAGAGTGCAGAAGACCCTCACACTTCTCCAGCCAGGCACCTGGCACATGCTCGGTAAAGCCCTGCAAAGGTAGTGCCCTCCCACTGGGTTCTCTGTTGAGGGAGCTCTGCGGTAGTGGATGCTTCCCGTACCCTCAGCCCGATGTGGCAGATACTATACCACATTGACAGCCTTGACATTGTTGACACAAAGACCCTTCATACTGGTTGCACTTCCAACCGTTGGTTGTAGTTGGACATAGTAAAGGATTCCAAAGGGTTGATAGAAAGTGTGATTAAAAGATGTTTGTTGGCATGCAAGAATTGTGAAATATTTGCATTTCTTTCTTAAAACTTATTTCCCATGAACTTTCTGAAGAGCCCTCATATTGGCAACAAAAGATGATGTGGCAGTCAGTTGCTTTGATGTGAACAACAAAATGAACTAAACACTGGATTTACAGAATCTTACTCATGTAATAGCTTCTTGCTATTTTGGCTTTTGGTAATTTTAGTCATGTTTACTAGGCTCACTTCTAGGAGGGCACAGGAGCTCTTGATATCAACATGTATGTGATTCTCATTAGTTTTCTCCTGATTGTCTTGTATTGAATGTTTTGTCAAGTATTTTGTGCCAACAAGAGTTAATAGTAGACAACATCATGGAATTTGCATATTCTGCAGTTGAGTAATCACACCACAGCCTAACGAAGTCCACATACCTGAAAGCAGAAATATGTGTGTTGGGATATTTTGAGGAAGGTTAATGTTATATCCTCCCTAAACTTGGGGAAAAAAGTGAATCTTGTCTGAAGACTTCAGTGCAGCAACTAAGGGAGAGTCGAAAGGACAGATCTGGAATTGGGGTCAGAGTTTGCAGCGTGGAAGCAAGCTATTTGAAGACCAGGAGGAACATGAACTCTGGGCCTGGATTATTCATGTGAACTCTACGGCCACCTCAAAGATCCCTGGATGACCAGCATCAAGTTACTTTATTTCTCTGTACTTAGATTTTTCACCTGTAAAATATAGGAAAACATGGTATCTGCATCTCTGTTATCAGAATTAAATGGAATAATACATGCAAAGTATTTGAAAGATGCAGCTGCAGGTGAAGCCTCAGTAAACCCTTGTACTATGACAGCTATCTGGTTCTGTCATTTCTGTTACAGCTGTCACATTAGCTGAATCCCCATTTCCTTGTCTCCTGATTCTCAGAAAAGAAGCGCAGTACCTTATAATCTTCCTGGGAATGTCGAGGGAGATAATGGTGAACACATTTGTCATTGTGAAGCACTAAAGCAAAGCACCATGGTATTTATCATCTTATATGCATGTCTTTAGTTTTATATTTCAAAAAATATATCCATGTTAACACTGAGAAACATACTAGCGTGGTTAGCTTCTGTGAAGTATGTTAGTAGGAAGTTGACTTGGGGTGGGCAGAATTCTTAAGTGCAGTGGAAATGGCACCTCCACCTTCAAATTCTCTTATAATTTAAATGGATGTTAAATTACTTTGAGCTCTGACCTGTGGTATTTTTAATTAATCTGACAGATTCCAAGAAAAGAGTGGCCATTTATTCCTTATTGAAATTTGGGCAAGTAAGATGAGAAAGGGACTGTTCTATCAGCCAAGAGTAAGATTGGGGACAACAAGGGTAGGGAGTTGGAGATCAGTACCTAATTGCGGAGAAGAAACAATTTTTAAGCTTGAAAGATGTGGGCGGGTGTTGGTTTAACACTTGAGGCTCTTTTTCACATGTGTCTCATCACTTCTTCCATATCAGCAGGTGTCTTAGTTTACAGCCAGCCCCTCTGTCTCATTTCCCTGGTAATATTTTATGGTTTCCACACCTCACTGTGTGTTTTTCTTAGCACACTCCTTGGTCTGATTAAGTACAGAAATGTCAAGGGTCGCTTCTCCCATCATCTGAGTGACCTTGGTATACACTTGTCTCTTGCTCTGAAGTCCCTAACAAGAGGCAGAGCAGTGGAGATACTAGCAGATGTCTGACAGATTGGGGGCACGTGCAGTAAAGGCTAACCTACTTGAAAATGCAACAAAATTCATATTGCATTTTTACCTTTGGTTATCAGTACAAATTCTTTATAGATAACTTATGTGTTCATACATAGCTCAGTAGGATGTTAAATAAGTTAATTAGTAACGCCCTGTACCCTTCAGCTATGTTTTTTTTTTTGAGACATGTACTGTACTCATCATGATTTTTCATTCCTCCGTGGACTCGCCGCACAGGATTTTCTGCCTTGGAAGTCACAGCAAGTTGCTCCCATTCAAATTTAAATCTGTTGATGGCTATTGTGTATGAAGTACATATACTTCAGAAGTAAATGAGTGCGCAGAGAACTATGGATTTCTATATTTTGTAAAGTTAGAAAAGCAACTCCTGGCCAGTGAGCTTCCATAGCAGTGGATAAGGATTCCTGGTGGCAGACACCTTGCTTTGTTTTAAGCAATCACTCCTTTTGACTTTCCTGCACCTTGACTGAATTCATTCCATGAAGATACCTGTGTCTCTAGTAAGATTAACGCTTATGACCTTGGAGTAGAAGCTAAGTCAAATGCTAGGTTCTTCCTAGGTTTGCCCAAGTAATTGATTTATTGCTCCCCATCTCAAATTAAGTTTTTAAGCTTTTACTTTTTTCTCCTCTTGTAAGATGACCAGCTTTTAAGAGCAGAATGCAGTCTCGCCCCACTTTATCTCTCACAGCACCAAGTGTAGTGTGGCTGCCTCATGCTTGTGTCTTGGAACATATTTCCCAGGGTAGAGAATGAAGTGGTTGAGTGATAGTAAGAGCCTAGGAATGAGTTATTAGCCCATCACTGGCCTTTATGAGCTCCTCTGCAGTCATGTAATTAAGAAGGCATTCACAGTTTGCTTTATAGCACTATCAAAGTTTCCAAAATGAATAAAATAGCTTCATTATTAATAATTTGGATTCGTCATCTTTGACCCAAAGGCATCCCACACTGGAGACTTCAAATATTATTTTAAGCAGTTTAATGGATTATTGGACAAGTAACTAATGGATTAACAGGTCAAATAAATTAATGGATAAATTGATGTGAACATGTGGTTGAATGACTTTCCAATTGTAATTGTAACTGTAAAAGGCAGACACCCTAAGGGGGAATTAAGCAGTAGCAACAAACACCATTATCATTAGAGTTTCCGGAAGCAAGCATAACAGACAGGATGTTCTCTAATGAAACTGTAAAACAATTATAATAGCTCTTTGGAGCTTTGGTTACTTTTTTTTGTTTGGTTTGGTGCTTTTTCTACTGTAAGCAAAGGAAGAAGCTGGGTTAGTCTCAGCCAGTTGAAGTATCACAGTTTATTATAAATAACCATCTACTGCAGGGGCAAAAGATGGACAGCAAAGTAGACAATTAAACATGTGCTACATAAATATGTATAAATCTAATACCATCTGCCACATTATGCAATTTGACTCGTTGTCTTTCTATGCTTAGCACATAAATCACTTTTAAAGGGCTCCCTAAAGCAATATTCCTTATAATGATGGCTAAAAGATCTTCAGTCTTTAGCTAACAGTCTTCTGCTTCTCTTGACAAAAATAACGAAATTTGCTTTGGGGGGTAGCGAATCTGTCAACATTGCCATGTAATAAACCACCTTCAAACATAGTGGCTTGAAGTAATAACTGCTTATTGTGCTCCTGGTTGAGCACTTGTTCTGGCCTCGGTGAGTTGGGCGGATTTCAGCAGGGAGACTTCGTGGTGCTGCGGTCATCCGACAGTCAAAGCTGGGGCTGGCTAATCCCCAGTGGCCTTTCTCACATGCCTTATGACTGGCTGGCTGTTAGTGGTGATGTCACCAGTAAAAGGGATACAAAGTTCTCATTCTGCTCCAGGTTCACCCAACCTTATTCACATGGGAATCAGAGAGCAAAAGGAGAAGACAACACTCAATGTGGATGTATACTTCATGTTTTTGCTTCCTAAATGCTGTTGAACCATTGGCCAAAGCAAGTCACATGACAAGGTCCACAGCCTGTGTAGCAGCAGACTACCCAAGGATTTGGAAGCAAGGATGCATTGAATAAGAGGCCATTATTCTGATGGTCCACCATAAGCATTCAGATTTCCTATGTGCTAAGCACTTTGCTTGGTAATCGTAAATACAAACATTGGATTATACTTTATAAAAATAAGACTCTTTATAAGTAAGTTACCTGTTTACACAGAGTTGGAAAATTGTGATTTGTCATCCTGATGTAAAATTCATAGTGAGTTACTTACAGAACAGTTTGTAAACAGTGAGTTTTGAGGTTGTATAAATTCATCTATATGAATATTACACAAATGTAAAGGCATTTGTATTTGTCACATTTTTATGCATATTTCCCTCATCCTGTTTGCTTATCTATAAAGACTGTAGCAAAATTACAAACCTCTTGGAGCTGTTACAAAGACCGACAAAGCTAAGCTTAGTGCCCAACACAAAGTACTCTCTCAAAGCTCTGGGAGGAGCAGTTTGGGTGCTACTGCTGCTGTAAAATAATAGTAATATTGGTAACAGCTTGCTTCCAACAAGCGAGATTTTGATCACACAAAGCCCCAAATCTCTCTGCAGGCCAGCCATTGTTTCTTGTAATTTCTCCACACTTCTCACACATTAAATACAATCTCTGTAAAACTTGATATGTGGTTTCCCTGTCTTACCTATCAATTCATTTTAGCACACTAGAGCTTAGACACTTATTATATTCAATACATCAAATTGCCAGCTAATTTTGTTTAAAGAAGGAGCAGAGGGAGAGCAAGCAGGTTGGATTTCAATTACCCCTTCTGCATGAAGCCTTTTCTGTAATTTCCAATGACTATGATGAGGCAAGAAGTTCTGCTTCAGAGCTTTGGATAATAGATGTGGAGAAGATGTGTCCTCAGAGGGTGGTGTGTCCACGTGGACCATTGCAATTTCATTGTAAAACATAGTTGGAGCTATGCATTTCTTTCCCCGCCTAACTTGATTTGTGGCTGAGCAGCTCTATGGGCTACCCAGTGCTCACAGCTGTCAGTTAAATCTTTGATGGGACAGGTCATTATATACCTTCACCTAATTTTAAACGTAGTTGAGGGGGGTGGAACCTATCACCTAAAACAGGAATTGAAGCACTTGTGTAAATGGCTGGCTAGTAAACTTTTTGGGCTTCATTCATAGGCTATATGGACTCCGATGCAAATATTCTGCTAAAAAACAGATGTGTTTGTTTGAAAGAACATCAGGGAAGGAGGGAAGCAGTGCTGAGAAAGAGGTTTTCCATCCTCTGGTTTATTTCCCAAATGGTTGCAATAGCCAAGGATGAACTGAAACTAAGAGCTGGCAGCTCCATCTGGGTCTTCCAAATGAGTGGCAGGGCTCCAGGCTCATTGCTGTGTCGGTTTGCCTTCC
Source organism: Oryctolagus cuniculus (assembly GCF_051225735.1). Classification (NCBI taxonomy): domain Eukaryota; kingdom Metazoa; phylum Chordata; class Mammalia; order Lagomorpha; family Leporidae; genus Oryctolagus; species Oryctolagus cuniculus. Next base: position 160,968,741 of record NC_142870.1, read on the forward strand.
CAGAGACAGTAACAGGGAGCTGGATGGGAAGCATGGCAACTGGGACTCAAACCTGTACTCTGTTAGGGGACTCTGACATTGCAGGTGGCAGCACAACCCGCTGGTCAACAATTCTGGCCTCACAAATATTCTACTCTGCTTCTGTAGTGAAGGAACTACATACAGCTGGCACCGCGGCTCACTAGGCTAATCCTCCGTCTGTGGTGCCAGCACCCCGGGTTCTAGTCCCGGTTGGAACGCCGGTTCTGTTCCGGTTGCTCCTCTTCCAGTCCAGCTCTCTGCTGTGGCCCAGGAAGGCAGTGGAGGATGGCCCAAGTGCTTGGGCCCTGCACCTGCGTGGGGGACCAGGAGGAAGCACCTGGGTCCTGGCTTTGGATCGGTGCAGCACCAGCCATAGTGGCCATTTAAGGGGTGAACAAACAGAAGGAAGACCTTTCTCTCTAACTCTGCCTGTCAAAAAAAAAAAAAAAATACATACAATAGGTGCATGAATGATCCAGAAAGAATTCTGAATCTTTTAAGTAATCGGTACATAGAGAGGAGCATCTGTTTCTTAAACTTTCAGACATTGTTATCAGTTATTTATGGTGGTGGTATTCATAAAATACTTGAGATAACTAAACCAGAAGTTCTGTTTTCTTTATGATTCCATATTTGGCCACCTTCTGTGTTCTTTACATGAGGAGATTGGATATTGATAATCGTGTACTCAACTGGAATCTTGAACTTCAGAGACCAGTAAATGAAAATCTGTTGACCAAAACTTGCTAAGTAAATGAGTTATCTTAAACATTGAAACATAAGGACATACATCCTTTGCCACCACCTACCTCAGCACCTACAAGAAAGGCATTTCATGCTAGTACTGAGAGTAGAGAAAACTTGAGATAGTCCTTTGAACTGAAAACATGGAGTGTGAGCCATTCCCTGTGTTTTCCTGTTCCTCCTGATCATCGGGTTATGAAGTCAATCCAGGTTGTGAGCTTACACTGGACTGTTTGATTTAGGGGCTGCTATCTCAACTATTTGCAAATGATGAAAATAAGAACACTTCTAAAGGTCTTTATACTTTGTCACTTGGATAGTTTTTTTGTTTGTTTGTTTGGTTTTTTTTTGTTTGTTTTTTTTGTTTTTTGTTTTTTTTTTTTGACAGGTAGTTATAGTGAGACAGAGAAAGGTCTTCCTTCTGTTGGCTCACCCCCCAAATGGCCACTATGGCTGGCACGCTGTGCCGATCTGAGGCCAGGAGCCAGGTGCTCCCTTCTGGTCTCCCATGCAAGCACAGGGCCCAAGGACTTGGGCCATCCTCCACTGCCTTCCTGGGCTACAGCAGAGAGCTGGACTGGAAGAGGAGCAGCCAGGTGCCCATATGGGATGCCAGCACCACAGGCAGAGGATTAACCAAGTGAGCCACGGTGCTGGCCCCTGGATAGCTTTCTGTTGGATGCCAAAATCATGGGTATTTTCTCAGCATTGATTGTTTACTAATTTTTATGTTGTCATCTAACTGCTAGTTACCTGAAAGAGAATAGAAATCTATCTACTGGTTCATTTCCAAATTTCTGCAGTAGGCCTTGTTGGACCAGGCTGAAGCTAGCTGTGAACTCAATCCAGGTTTTCAACAGCAGTGGCTGGAACTGAAGTGCTTGAGCCAGTATCTGCTGCCTCCCAGAATGGGAATGTACAGGAAGCGGGAATTGGTAGCTGGAGCCAAGACTTTGAACCCAGACACTCGCATGTGGGACAGGGTAAATTACCCATTATCTTAACCAGAAGGCAAAATGCCTACCCCACTTGCAGTTACTTTCTGAATCTGGCCAGGAATCTTGTGAGGTAGGCATTCATTAAGCCCTGTTGGTGTATAAGGAAACAGACTTTGAGCATGTGTGGAACCAGCCAATTTGATGTGGGCAGTCTGAGCTGGGTTTGAACCCACCTCTCCATGCCAAGGTGTTCATTGTGCTATTGCTGCTCCTATTGGCAGCAGCCTATGGCTGTGGTGAGGCATGCAGTCCTGCCATTCAGCTCAGAGCTGGACGCTTGGTTTCACCCCCTGGGCCCAGTTTATCACTCCGATGCTTTCAGGATCTTGTTCTACTGTTGCTGTGTTCTTACTTGATCAGACCCAGAGAAGGAGACTGGGAGATGACAACAGTCTACTGAGCCTAACAGGTGAGATGGCTTGAATGATAGGGCTACTGACCTTTGTGGAAGGTGGACTATGTCCTAGGTTATCTGAGTGGTATCATATTTTTCAAAACAAATCCATGAAATGGATAAAATTCTTACTCAACAGATGAGCAAACTGAAAGGAGGAGGTTAGTCATTATAATCATTCGATGTTTGTATTCTAGCTAGGAAGAAAAATGTCAGAAAACATTACATATATTTTGGATAACTAATAGTTATATATTTTAAAAACTTGTACATTATTCTAATAGGATAACCTTAGTACTTAAATACATTGGCACTAGTGATACTGTGGCGTATTTCTTAATATATTAATATAATTAATATAATAATTTAATAATTACAGCTTATTAAATGCCAAACATAAAATATCTTTTTTTTTTTTATTTTTTTTTTTATTTTTTTATTTTTTGACAGGCAGAGTGGACAGTGAGAGAGAGAGACAGAGAAAAGGTCTTCCTTTGCCGTTGGTTCACCCTCCAATGGCCGCCGCGGCTGGCGCGCTGCGGCCGGCGCACCGCGCTGATCCGATGGCAGGAGCCAGGAGCCAGGTGCTTTTCCTGGTCTCCCATGGGGTGCAGGGCCCAAGCACCTGGGCCATCCTCCACTGCACTCCCTGGCCACAGCAGAGGGCTGGCCTGGAAGAGGGGCAACCGGGACAGAATCCGGCGCCCAACCGGGACTAGAACCCGGTGTGCCGGCGCCGCTAGGCGGAGGATTAGCCTAGTGAGCCGCGGCGCCGGCCCAAACATAAAATATCTTTTTAAATGAAATGTTTTGGAACACTTTCTCTAAAATTGGTGTCCACATATGCACCTAAAGACATACATGCTCCCCAGGTCAGAAGTGGCTTCAACTACCTGGAGGCAGTGAGAATCCCCGTTTTCTGACTGTGAATAAGCTTTTGTGTTAATGGAGCTTGGATTTGTATACCAGACAGGCAGCATGCACCAGCAATTGACATTTGGAACTCTATTGGCTATTCCTTCAAAATTGAGTGGACCAAATAAAATTCGGTGATTCCATGTTAGGCGCTGACATGTTCTTACAAATCCTACATTTTAAAAGTCCTGTCTTTGAAAAGAAGCCTTCCAGTGGGTGAGAGCTGTGCAGTAGCTGCTAGCTGCTCCATTCATGGATGTCTTACACATGTGTTCCTTGGTCCCAGTTCAGCAGACACGAGAGTGTGACAGAATGAACTGGCTTGGCTCGACATCAGCCACTGAGGAAAGGTGAGGAGAATCCCATTGTATTTACTGTCATTCCAGTCATCTCTCTAAATAATGGCATTCACTCCCAGCAAAGCTGTCTATGCTATCATTAGGCTGTTGATACAGATGAATTTACCAATGTTTGAATAAACACATAATGTCCTCAAATCTTGGCTTTAATTTTTCCTCTCTATACTAAGTGTCAGCAAATATAATACTTGCAGCTTTTTTTTTCCAGCCGCTGAAATACCAACAGAAATGCTTCAGTTTTGCCATAGGCCTTTTTGAAAAAGAAGGCTTTGGGCCGGCGCCGCAGCTCAGTAGGCTAATTCTCCGCCTGCGGCACCAGCACACCGGGTTCTAGTCCCGGTTGCCCCTCTTCCAGGCCAGCTCTCTGCTGTGGCCCGGGAGTGCAGTGGAGGATGGCCCAAGTACTTGGGTCCTGCACCCCATGGGAGACCAGAAGCTCCTGGCTTCGGATCAGTGCAATGCGCCGGCCGCAGCGCAGCAGCCGTTGGAGGGTGAATCAATGGCTAAAAGGAAGACCTTTCTGTCTCTCACTGTCCACTCTGCCTATCAAAAGAAAAAAAAAAAGAAAAAGGCTTTGAAGGCCTTTGCAAATGGCTGGAAGCTCTGACACTTCAGCCAGCACTGTCAAGTGTATTTCACAGTGATGGAAGTCTACTACAAGGTTTGTTGAGCTTGTGGAGGCTCATGGCCCATCAGTGTGGTAGCCATGAGTCTACTAAATGGCATTTGAAATGTGGCTAGCATGACTAAGGCTGTCAATTTTAAATATTAATATCAACTGAATCGGAGTTAACTCCAGGGTTAGACTGAAGCAAGGATGTGCTTGTACCCCATTCCAAGTGAAGACTAAAGTGACTTGGAGTTAGAATCCACAGTGCATTGGGTGAACTATTGAAATTAAATGCTGACTCTTGGGGTAAGAGGTAATATGGATTGGTAATTAAATTTTATGTCCTTAATGTGACTTAATGATTGTTTCTATCTGTATTAGTATTAAAACAAAGATTATTTCTTGAGTCAGGGAAATTTTTGAGCACCTAATGCATGCTGGGCACTGTCGTAGGAACTGGGGATCCAATAGAAGAGAAAGTGGATATGGCCTTCATGGAGTTAATGCCCTAGTGATTGTGAAGAAAGTCTCATAAAATGATTTGAACTGCAGATTTGCTCATACTACATTGATGTTCAATGATATATTTAATGTTTCTATAATTTGCACTTTTATCTTTTATTCAACATGGAGGAAAGACAGACATAAATGCTTAATTGGATTCTGTCCATTCTGTCCAGCGTTTTGTCTTGGGTTCAGTGCAATAATGTGGAGTTGCTTTTAGAGGGTAACTTGAACTCTGTTAAAGATGCACTTTCTCAGTGTGTTGGATTCCTGGGGTCTGGGTACCCATTTCTCTGCGTGTCTACAGGAGTGTGGCCATCGCACCTTAAATTGCTCAGGAGAGGGAGGGAATCACGGCTCTGCCTTCAGCTTCTCTTACTGCTCCATGGATCACGGCCAACCTCAGCTGTGGGTGCTGCTGTGTGTGGCCAGATGACCTCTGAGATGGTGGGTCCTGTGCCCTGGGCTCCCTCCATATGTTGTCAGAGCATAGCTGCTCTTTGTAGCTAACTTGGCCCCAGCTCTGCTTTCCATAGGTCTACAACCTCCCAGAGACCTAGCTGCGACTCTGACCAGGGTGGCCCACCTTGTAGCTCTCTGCACGGGGCCATTTTATCCTCCTCATGGCCGATTGTTCTGATCCAGTTTTTTCCCAGAGTCCCAGCTGGTTTCCACATCCCTTCTCAGAGTATGGGGGACTTTGTGGCTTCCTTGCAAATGACAGAGGAACTGATGCTGGGTTCAGAAAGCTAAACGTGACCTCTGCTTCAGTCTGACCATGCTCTGCCACTGTTGGCTTCATTGTACTTATTTCCTGTGGGAGGCTGGGATGCAGTGGTCAGGGAGGCCACCTCCTTTGCCAGTCTTGGGTGGGAGGCTGGATGCCTCCATCTTTGGTTTTGCTTTCTGCTTGGAAAATATTCTCGTGGAGAGAAGAAAGATCTGAGCACAGGGGTTCAATGGTTCCTCATCTTTGTGTAATTCCTTGGCAGTGTAGATTTAAGTTTTTGTCCTCTACTTAGCTCTGGTCTCTATCAGTAGCTATTAGAAATAGTTCATAAAATGTTGGGTCATTTAGTTCAGGGATGCCAAACCTCTTAAAATGTATGAAAGCCCCATCCTGCAACACAAATGATAGGACTTCAAGAAATGTGGAAAAAATGACTTACCACAAGTTTATTTTCCTGCAAAAGTCTTGAAATCCATGCATAGATATTTACAAAACACATTTTCCATTAACTTTGTGGCTTTTTAAGAATTATTTGAGAGGCAGAGTTAGGGATAGAGATAAAGGTCCTGCATCCACTGGTCCACTCCCCACATGGCCACAATGGCTGGAGCTGGGTCAATCGGGAGCCAGGAGCTTCTTCCAGGTCTCCCACGTGGGTGCAGGGACCTGTGGGGAGCAACTCGGACTAGACTAAGTTACTGGAATTAAGACTTATTCTATGCATCTGCTCTCCCACAATATGGCGCTGAGAAGGGAGAAACAGCTTCTACACAGCTGCCTCCAGTTCAACCAATAAACTGCAGGACCTGCTCCTGATTGGAGGAGAGCAGCGTACTCGGCGTGTGGGTAGCAGAGTTGGGATTGGTGGAAGAGGACTATAAAGGAGGAGAGAGACAACATGCACCAGGAACATCTATCTGAAGGAACACCTGTGCAGCCCCCCGAGAGAGCCGGCCGGCGGTGTGCCGCTCCCCCACGGAAGTGGGGAATGTGGCAGGGGGAACCGCCCTTCCACGGAGGTGGAAGGGACGGTAGCCAACCCGGGAAGGACCAGCAGCCAACCCGGGAAGAACCAGCAGCAAACCCAGGGAGGGCCGAGCAGACAAAAGAACAGCGCAGGGTCCTGTGTCGTTCCTCCACGAAGACGGGGAGCGACAGGGACCCACGCATGACACTTAGGGCATTCTTCTGCTTTACCAGGCCATTAGCAGGGAGCTAGATTGGAAGGTGGAACAGCCGTGACCTGAACTGGTGCCCATGTGGGATGCCAGCTCTGCAGGCATCTGTTTAACCTATGCCATAGTGCCGACCCTTTTCCACAAACTTTTTTGAAGATTCCATGTTGGATCAGCATTTATGACTTTGACATGTCCTTCCTGAGATTTGCATAAACATACATCTTAAAGTTATTGAAGCCTGTCACATAACACTTTGTACACAAACACAAATACTTAATGTATGCAGAATTTTCCAAGAATGTAGTGACCAAATGGAGGTTTTGATTTTATTGATAAACTTACACACGTCACTGGAAGCAATGCCACTCTTGGTATCTGAGTTACCAATGAAACACACATGTTCTAGTCAGCCTTTGCATCTGTCGCATTCCTGATACTGCATATAGGTGTACACTCCCGCCAACCTTGTTATGTTTTCTGTTGGATTTGGCCCTGCAGAAATGCATACTAAAGCAACGATCACGTTTGTTTTCTTAACCCTCATGTTACTGTGGGTGAACTATTTAGTTATTTTAAATTGAGGTTTGTGATCAGGTTCTGTTTTCGATGAATTTAGTTTTAGATGTCTTAGAAATATCTGTTAGAGGCCCGTGTTCTGCTTCCCTTATGAGACCTCGGCCTCATATCTTAATCAAGATGCGAGCAAGAGAGCCATTTAGAACACACGGGGGCTGTTGTTCCCTAGCCTTGAAATAAGATCCTAATGAATACGAAAGATGATTCAACTATGGGATAAATACAATTACCCCCCAAAAAGACATGTAGACATAGGCAATGCAATAAAATAAATGAAATGAAAAGAGCAAGCAATTTCCGATTAATTTTCTGTTTAGTTTTCATTTTTTATGTTTCTCACTAATTCTAATTTAGGTTGTGATGGAACTGTTCGGCTGTTGGTATCATCATTGTAGATTAATAAAATTATTTGGGAATGCAATTTAGCTATATAATCCAGAGTCATTACAATGTGCATTCCTATTGATCTGGTAATTCTTTGTTGAAAATTTAAGCTAAGCCAAGCAAAAGGGAAGAAATAAACCAAACAAATGGTGTTCATTGCAGTGGAAAAATAACCAGAATGGCAAAGAACAGTTGGAAATGTTAATAAATATAAAGCAATAGCAACATGGAAGCAGGCATAAAACCATATACTACAAAAATACGTTTGTGACTGTTCATTTGTTCAGTTAATACTTATTGATTACATACCAGCAAGATGCTCTGTTTGGTTCGGGGGATGTCAGAATGGGAGAATAGGAAAAGGAGAAATGTGTGGGATAGTAAGCTTTTAAAAATTCACGCAGCATCTTTAACTTTGAGGCATTTTTATATCATAAAACATTGCTTTTTCTTGATCTTATTTATGTGTGGAATCTAAGTCAAATATGTAGACACAGTAAAGCAGTGCTTTACTGGGGAAGGGGAAGGCTTGGTCAAAGGACTTGAAGATTTAGGTAGGATAAATATAGAAGTAGAATATACACCATGAGAACCGTAGTTCACAATATAAGGTTATTTCAGAAAGATTATGGAAAATAGTATTATGAGAACTTTTTATGCTGAATGTTTTGGAAATAGAATTTTCGGGGCCAGCAATGTGGTGTTGTGGGTTAAAACTCTGACCTACAGTGCTGGCATCCCATATGGGCGCTGGCTCTAGTCCTGGCTGCTCCACTTCCATTCCAGCTCTCTACTATGGTCTGGGAAAGCAGTGGGAGATGGCCCAACTTCTTGGGCCCCTGCACCCACGTGGGAGACTTGGTAGAAGCTTCTGATTTTGGATTGGTGCAGCTCTGGCCATTGTGGCCATCTGGAGAGTGAACCAGTGGATGGAAGACCTCTCTGTGTCTACCTCTCTCTGTAACTGTCTTTCAAATAAAATCTTCTAAAAAAAATTTTCCTTCTCAAGCATTTTCTGATGGACTTTTAAGAGTACCCTTGTGCTACATCATAAACTCAAAAGTTGCTCAGACTTCAGATGCTACAAAAAAGAATAAGGAAATAGATAGGTTTACATTCTCCCTGTGATAATTGCTTCACTATGCACTCAAACATGTTGCACAGGTAAGATCTTTAACCCACAGAAAACATAAGTTTATAAAGCAGTCACCTGTAACCTCCCATGTTGAGCTGAACTTGTCACCATCTGAGTTTGGGCACGTGGCTTGTACCTGCTGAGGTCGGCTCTGTAACTTATAAAATGGGGCTTTGACTTTGAGACCGTATCATTCAATTGACTCTGCAAATGCCTTCAATACATTTTTGAGTCTGTCTTTGCCATATTACAAATTGTCATCTCCAGTTAATCACCATTACAGCTAGCGTGGAAATGAGGGGTTGTTAGCAAATTCCAGGAGTTAATTTTAGTTTTTCCATGAAATTCAGTGGGGCATTGAAACTGTGCGTGAGCATCTGGTAACTTTAACACGTGAACCTGCTCCACTTACATTAGTGCCCAGCATTTTGCTTGTGGTTATTCTTGATGAGAATATTTCCCAACTCATATTTGTTATTTAATGAGATAGTTGCTATGGCTTTTTTTTTAAAAAAAAAAAAACTTGAAGGGGAAAAGCAGTGCAAATATTTGGTTGAACTTGTTGGATAATGGGTGATTTTACTCAAAGCAATTTGAAGAGTTTACCTTTTGGGAAAATTGAATCATGATCCAACAAATCAAAAATACATGTCAAGAGCCCTTTGATTTGCACTTTCAGATTAGCAAAATACAAATGTGTTGGCTTCTCTGAAAACAGGAGTATGTTGGTCTCTTGTTTCTAGAAATTTCATATTTTCTATTATGAGGCGTGCCTTTTCCAGAACAGTTACTCTTCTGTACTTCACACAGTAGCTACAACAGCTGTGTTAATTAAATAGATATGTCACAGCACTGGGGCCGGTGCCTGCTGTGACTCGGGCAGCCTCCAGCCTCCGCGCGTGGCCGTTTCCCCCTGCAGTTGGCTTCCCAGGCGAACTGAAAGGGCAGGGCAGAGATGCAAAGAGAAAAGTGATGAACTAAAAACACGGACTTAGCACTCATCTGTGTCTACATTAAATATGCCATCAAATATTTATGGAATTAAATATGAGTGTGTGTTTCTCTCCAGCCGTGGAGTATTTGAATATAATTCTAAGAGCCATGGGCGAGATCACCTAGAGTGGTGACAAGCTAGTTAAGTGCAGATGTACAAATTGTGCGATGCTGATTACCATGGAGTAGTGCTGGTTGACTCAGGATGTTAGTAGAAATGTTTACGTGTTCCTGCCCGAAAATAAAGCTGGAAATACGGAATTGATTAAAAATATGAAAACTACATAGGACATGCTGGATTCCAGAAAACACGTCAAATATAGTAAAAATGCAAAATGTGTATATATGTGTAATTTATTCAGTATTCCCATCCAAATTCCCAGCTTCCATGTCTCCTTCAAAAAGAAATCTGTATCAGGCAGATTTAGATGAAGGATCCAGAACATGGAAATTATTCAGAAACATAAAAAAGGCCCCATTCTGCAGTACTTCTTGCTCGAGTTTTACTTTGACCAAAATTAGTCTTGGCTGTTTGTTGATTACTGGGATTAATGTCCAAATGGGTTTTGTGGTTTTAGTTAAAGAAATATTAATAGTAGTTAATGTTGTGTCGCTGAAATTTAATTTGTCTTCTCTGGATTCTGCTTGCATAATGCTATTTTTTGTTCTAATTGATTCATAAAGATCATTAAACAAGAGAATAAAAACAATTTGTAGTTAATTTCTGGGAGAGTGCAGCGTGTGTGTTTTATGGTTCAAATAACAGATGTTATTTCAGAGAAGCTAAACAGTACTGTAACTTCCCTGGAAATCCACGGGGTGATTCACACGGCAGCCTTGCCTGTGAATGCCCAGTGGCTGTGCAGTGAACTCCTGCCCCCTTTGCCGAAACGGCAGAAAAGCAAACCTCAACAGTTCCACCTCTCTGTGGTTCTCTAAGCTTCAGCTGGGTAAAGATGCCAAAGGCAGCCCATCAGAACCTCGGGACCTAACTGCGGTCCTCTGTGTGTTCGGGAATCGGACTGTTCATAAAGATCGGAGCACATCAGTTGTCTCTTGGAAAATAATTCAGACTTCAATGTCCAGGTTTTAGTACTACTCACGTTAACTTTGAAGAGATTACTGGTCAAGATTTTTGGCCAGCAATAGTGTGTGTGTGTAGACACATCTATATGGCACAAAATTCAGAGGAACTTGTTAAGGAAAATGAACCTTTAGAAATCTTCAACTAATATTGGGCTGCAATTTGTAACTGAAAGTTAACATCTATTTTCCCACCCCACCCCACCCTTCCCCATTTCCCTAATAAAACGCTTTGAGGTAAAGACTGAGATCAGCTAAGGCACAGGATGGGTCAACAAGAAGGAAGTCAAACAGGGAAATAGCTTACTGACCATGGCAGGGAGATCAGGAAAGAACAGGTTCTTGAAAAGTAGACATGATGTAGAGCGGGAGGTAATGGCCTGGAGGGGCAGGTGGAATCAAGGGAAACGCATGTTGCGGGGAGAGTGAGGAAGGAAGGGACGATTGCTCTGATGGGAAAGGTTGCACTATTCACTTGCCTTGGGGCGATGTAATGAGTATATTGACTTTAAGACAAGATACTGAAATCTCCCTTGAGAGAATGCCTAGGTAACAGCCAGGTTTGAGTGAGCTATGGAGAGGTTTAGCTCTAACTACTGGTGGAAGTAGAAAAGATGGCTCAAGTTTGACTCCAAATACTTGTAATCTTTATTTGAAAGGCTGAGACAGATTACATGTGCTGGCTTATACCCCAGATGCCTGCAAAAACTGGGGCGAGGCCAGGCCCAACCTGGAACTGGAAACCATCCAGGTCTCCCATGAGTGGCAGAGTCCCAACTGCTTGAACTCTCATGTTGCTTCCCAGGGTTTGCATTAGCAAGAGGCTGGAATGTAGAACATGAAGTTGGGTAGTCCAGTAGAGGATGCCTGGGGCTTAACTGCCACACCAAACACCTACCCCAACTCCACATAGTTGTAAAGGCACAGGTTGAAAACTAGGTAATAAACTTGAGTTTTTGCTTCACAAACGTGTCCCAGCACCATCTCTGGACGCTCCTGCCCCCCAAACAGATATAGGCACAAACTTCTCACATGCATGTGTGCACATGGACAGATATGTGCACATATCCACAAGTGGAAGTACTGAAAAATGCAAATAACAGAACAAGACAATGTAGCTTCTATACTTTTGTCATAAATTTTATGAAGTTTCACTCCATTTTTCCTAATTATCACCCTTGGTTGTATTTGGAACATTCTACAATATTACAGAACTTGAGAGATGGTCTTAGGAATGATGTAATTATCCTATGTGATACACTTAACTAGGGCATTAGAAATACTTGGGGCTTGCGCCGTGGCACAGTGGGCTAAGCCTCTGCCTGCAGTACCAGTATCCTGTATGGGTGCCAGTTCTTGTCCCAGCTGTTCCTCTTCTATCCTCTCTGCCTGTGGTCTGGGAAAGTAGTGGATGAGGGGAGTGTTTGGGCCCCTGCACACATGTGGGAGACCCCAAAGGAAGCTCCTGGCTTTGGATCGGCTTCGGGAGTGAACTAGCAGATGGAAGACTTTCTCTGTCTCTCCTCTGTTTGTAGCTCTGCCTCTCAAATATATTTCTAAGTCTTGTCTTTTTTTTTTTTTTTTTCACAAAAATGTTCCTATCTCTGGATCACTTGTGTGATACTATCCTCCATGGATACTTATGTATTACCTGTATTTATATATTTTAAAAATATGATTAATGCAAATCTACTTGTTTGATATTTGGAATAGCAAACTAAAGTGAAAAGCATGCCAGGAGATTAGAAGGCATGAATGTAGAGATCTGTAAGTGAATCTGTGCTTTTCAAGGTCAAAATGGCAAGTTTTAATAAGCAGTTTTTAAAATTATATAGTATTTGAGCTACAGTCCCAGATGCCTAGAAAAATTTTACATCACAGTCTGATCTACCACACTCAAATACTAATTTGAATGCATTGAAAGTACACATTCCCTGTAGAGTTAAAGACTGATCCCACTGCACTCCTTCCCTTTGATCTACAAGTAGGTAATTATAACCCTAAAGTTGGTTAAAATACTTTTGGTGCATGTATTCATCTTTATAGAATTGGCTAATTATACGATTCTTATGTTGGAAAAATTTACATTAAGATACATTGAACAATATGAAATTATTCTTACCTGTAGATCTAATTCAACTGTTAAACTTCCATGTAACAGGAATCTGTTATGTGATGATACAATTGATTCATTTTTCTGTTGATGGTGACCGATTACTTTTGAGGTAATTCTGAAGTCTATTTCCTATATCTAGCTCTTACATGTTACTTCAGTGATATCAAAACATCTGGACAAAAGTAGATGCCAGCCGTAAACAAGTGCCAAAGGTGTGTAAGGCATGCAAGTGCTCTAAAGTTGCCCACAGGCGAATACCTTCAACTCAGAATATTGCACTGTAGGGAAAAAGCCAACTACCCACTTAGAATTGTCTCTAACATCGTATTTTCTTCCTCACTAGCAATATGAGAATTTCTGTTCTGCATCACTATGATCTATTGATATTGCAAGATGACTTAATGTTTCAAAGGTTTGAAGTCTCTCTCCTTGATGTTGAATGTTTCTGGTTATTGGTGAGGTCAAATGTCATACCATGTATCTAATAACCACCTAGGATGTCCCATCTGAATTATGTATTCCTATTTTCTCTTTTTCTATCTACACTTTATTTTATTGTGTTGAATCCTAGACCTTTATGATTACTTGCAAATATGGGTACGCAATCCAAAGCTTGATATTCCAGATTTTTTATTTTTTAAACATTTATTTGGAAGTCAGTTACACAGAGAGAGGCAGAGAAGTTTTCCATCCGCTGGCTCACTCCCCTGCTGGCTGCCATGGCCAGAGCTGCGCCGAACCAAAGCCAGGAGCTTCCTCCTGGTCTTCCACGCAGGTGAAGGGACCCAAAGACTTGGGCCATCTTCCACCACTTTCCCAGGCCATAGCAAAGAGTTGGATTGGAAGTGGTGCAGCTGGGTTTCAAACCGGTGCCCATATGGGATGCCAGCACTGCAGGCGGTGGCTTAACCTGCTATGCCACAGTGCAAGCCCCTCAGCTTTCATTATAAACATAACTTTATTAAATTTAATGTGACATAAATGAACTTAGACTTTCTTGTATAGTTTAAAAACTTTGTTTCTATTTTTAATTCCTGATTTTTTTTTAAAGTCATTTGTTTAGTGTGAAGGCCATGTTAGAAGCTTTCTTTCTTTCCTGCCCTCTATCTACTAGTTCACTCACTAAAAGACCGCAGCTGCCAGGGCTGGGCCAGGACAAAGCCAGGAGCTTCTTCCTGGTCTTGCAAATGGGTGAAGGGTCCTGAGCATTTGGGCTATCTTCCTTTGCTTTGCCATATGCCCTAGCAGGGAGCTGGTTTGGAAGTGGAGCAGCAGGGACTTGAACTGGCACCCATGTGGGATGCCAGCACTGCAGGCTGCAATTTACCTGCTATACCAGAGAGCTGGCCCCCATCTTGACTTTTTTTTTTTTTTTTTTTTACTTGATAGGTAGAATTGGAGACATAAAGGTCTTCCTTCCGTTGGTTCACCCTCAAATGGCCGCTGTGGCTGGCGCTGCGCCAATCTGAAGCCAGGAGTCGGGTGTTTCTTCCTGGTCTCCCATGCGGGTGCAGGGCCCAAGGACTTGGGCCATCCTCCACTGCCCTCCCGGGCCACAGCAGAGAGCTGGACTGGAAGAGGGGCAACTGGGACAGAATCCGGCGCCCCATCTCGACTTTTTAAGTGCAGTATTACTGAGATTGAATTTGTTCTGTTAAATTTCTCTCCTAAGTCACATTTAAACATGCTCAAGCTCTGTATTGCTGCTGATATTCTACTTCAGTGCTACCATGTCTCTGTCACTGCTTTAGTTTTAAATTTCATTTAAGGTAAACTTGATAAATTTCATATATATAGATTTAGGATCATAGTGATCATTTCTATCCTACCCTCCCTCCTGCCCACACTCCCACCCTTCTTCCCTCTGTTTTTCCTACTATTTACTTTTTAATTTATTTGAGAGGCAGGGTTACAGACAGAAGGAGAGACAGAAAGGTCTTTGATCCACTGATCCACTCCCCATATGGCAGCAACGGAGCTGAAATGATCAGAAGCCAGGAGCTTCTCCTGGGTCTCCCATGTGGGTGCAGGGGCCCAAGTGATTGGGCCATCTTCTATTGCTTTCCCAGGCCATAGCAGAGAGCTGGATTGGAAGAGGAGCAGCCAGGACTAGAACCGGCACCCGTATGGGATGCCGGCATCACAGGCAGATGATTAACCCACTGCCATGGCGCCATCCCCATCCCACTTTTAATTTTTACAAAGATCTATTTTCAGTTTACTTTATGCTCATATTAACCCTATATTAAGTAAAGAGTTTAACAAATAGTATGAAGTAGAAAAAAATCACTGTTCCTCAACAGTAGAGACAAGGGCTATTAAAAATCACTCCATCTCAGATTGTCAATATTATTCCAATACATTACATTTTAGGTACTTTATTACCACAGATAAGGTATGACATATACTGTCTCCTGGGGACTGGCTCATTTCACTCAATATAATGGTTTCCAGTTGCATCCCTTTTGTTGAAAAGGACAGGGTTTGAATTTTGAGTATTTTATATATATATAAATGCCAAAACTTTCTTACCTAGTCTGCAGTTGATGCACATCTGGATTGATTGCATATCTCAGCTAGTGTGAATTGAATTGCCATCAACATGGGAGTACAGATCATTCTTTCAAATGCTAATTTCATTCTGTCTGGGTAAGTTCCCAGGAGTTGGATTGTTGCCTCATAGAGTATATTTTAAGCTTTCTGAGGGATCTGCATATTGTCTTGCACAATGGCTGTACCAGTTTACATTCCCACCAACAGTTGATACTAGGGTATGTTTTTCACCAATCCTTGTCAGCATTTATTGTTCGTTGGATTCTATATGACAGCCATTCTAGTTGGAGTGAGGTGAAACCTCACTGAGGTTTTGATTTGCATTTTCCTGATGGCTGGTGATCCTGAGTATTTTTTGATGTCTGTTGACCACTTGAATTTCTTCCTGTGAAAAAATGCCAGTATAAGTTCTTTGCCCATTTCTTAACTGGATTGTTTGCTTTGTTGTTGAGTCTCTTGAGCTTTTATAGATTCTGGATATTAATCCTTTTCCTTTATCAGTTGCATAGTTTGCAAATTTTTCTCCCATTTTGTTTGCCTTTTCACTTGGCTGAGTCTTTGGCAGTGCAGGAGCTTCTCAGCTTGGTGTAATCCCAGTTTTCAATTGTGGCTTGGATTGTGCTTCTGGAGTCTTTTCCAAGAAGGCATTGCCTATGTCAATGTCTTGCTGAGTTTCCCCAATGTTCTCTAGTAATCTCTAGTAATCTGGTCATAGATTGAGGGCCTAATCCATGTTGAGTGGATTGTTAAGTAAGGTGTAAGGTAAAGATCTTGTTTGCTCCTTCTGCATGTGGAGATGAGATGCAGGTTTCCCAGCACCATTTGTTGAGGAGACTATCCTTGCTCCAGGGATTGATTTTTGGCTACTTTGTCAAAGATGAATTGGTTATAGATGTGTAGATTGATTTCTAGAGATTGTATTCTGTTCAGTTTGTCTACATGTCTGTTTCTGTGCCAATACCAGGCTGTTTTGTTTATATCTGCCCTGGAGTATGTCTTGAAATTTGATAATGTAATGACTAGCTTTATTTTTGTTGTGTATGATTGCTTTAGCTATTGGGGGTCTCCTGTGTATCCATATGAGCATTAGCACAGCTTTTTCTAGATCTGAGAATGTCATTTGTATTTTGGTTGGGATCACATTGAATCTGTTTTCAGCAGCATGGACAATTTTGATAATACTGATTCTTCCAATCCATGATCACAGAAAATTTTATCATTTTTGTGTCTTCCTCTATTTCATAAATGTTTTTAATTTTCATCATAGAGCTCTTTGACTTCTTTGGTTAAATGTATTCCAGAGTATTTATTTCCTTCTGTATTTACTGTGAATGGGGTTAATCTTAGAAGTTCCTTCTCAGCCATGGCATTGTCTGTGTATGCAAGGGCTTTTGATTTTTCTGTTTATTATAAGTCCACTTTACCAAACTGTTTCATAGTTCCAAAATTCTCTCAATGGAGTCTTTTGCATATCCTATATATAGCATCATGTGATCTGAAAATAGGGATAGTTTGACTTCCTCTTTTTTAATTTGTATGCTTTTGATTTTTTTCTAATTGCTCTGGCTAATACTTACAGAACTATATGAAAGTAATGCTGAATGTGGGCATTCCTGTCTTGTTCTAGATTTTAGTGGAAATGCTACCAGCATTTCCTCATTCACTATTTTGCTTGTTATGGGTTTGTCATAAATTACCTTAATTGTGTTGAATTTTCTTTCTATACCCAATTTGCTTAAGGTTTTCATCATGAAAGGGTATTGTATTTTATCAAATGCTTTCTCTACATCTATTGAGTTAATTGTATTTTTTTTTTTTGTTCTTTGGTTTGTTAATGTGATACATCACGATTACTGATTTGCAAATGTTGAACCATCTCTACTTACCAGGGGTAAATCCCACTTGGTCAGGGTGAATGATCATTCTGATTGGTTGCTGGATTCAATTGACTAGTGTCTTGTTGAGGATTTTTACATCTGTTCACTGGGGACATTGGTCTGTAATTCTTTTTCTGCATTAGGAATTAAGGTGATGCTGACCTCATAGGAGTTTGGCAGGATTCAAAATTCCTCCTTTCAATCGTTTTGAATAGCTTGAAAATAATTGGAGTTAGTTCTTTAAATGTCTGGTAGAATTCAACAGTGAAGCCATCTAGTCCTAGGCTCTTCTTTGTTGGGAGGGTTTTTATCACTGAAGTTCTGTCTTGGTTATTGGTCTGTTTAGGTTTTCTGTGTCTTCATGACTCAATTTTGGTAGATTTTGTTTCCAGGAATCTATTTCTTCTAGATTTCCCAGTTTGGTATACAACTCCCTGTAATTCCTGATGATTATGATTCTTTTTATTTCTGTGGTATCTGTTGTTAAATGTCCTTTTTCATTTCCAATTTTATTAATTTGGATCTTTTCTCCTTTATTTGGTTAATTGAGTCAATGGTGCATCCATTCTGTTTTTCTTCAAAAAACCAGCTCTTCATTTTACTTGTGTTTTGTATTTTTTGCTTCAATTTTGTCTATTCTCTAATTTTAATTATTTCTTTCCTCCTAATTTTGGGTTTGGTTTGTTTTTCTAGGTCCTTGAGACACATTGATGATTCTTTTATTTGGTGCCTTTCCAATTTCTTGATGTTGGCTCCAATCGCAATAAATGTCCCTCTTAACACTGCTTTTGCTGTATCCCATAAATTTAGTTAGGATGTATTGTCTCCATTCATTTCCAGAATACCTGATTTCTCTTCTGATTCTCTTCATTCAGGGGTATGTTGCTCTGTCTTTAAGATTCTCTAGATCATATGCAAATACATAAATTGTTGATTTCCATCTTCATTCCAGTTTGGTTGGAGAAGATGCATGGTATGGTTTCGATTTTTCTTTAATTTGCTGAGACATGTTTTATGGCTTATCATACGGTCTTTCTTAGAGAAAGTCCATGCACTGGTGAGAACAGTGTGTATTCAGCAACTGTGGGGTGAAACGTTCTGTAGATGCCAAGTTAGGTCCATTTTCTTCTTAGTGTTGTTCAGTTCTGTTTGATTTTACATCTAGTTGATCTGTCCATTACTTAAAGTAGGGTGTTGAAGTCCACCATTACTACTGTACTGGAGTGTATGTCTCCCTTTATATTCATTAACATTCCTTTTACATAGCCAGGTGCCTTGTAATTGGGTGCATATACATTTATTATAGTCACATCTTCCTGTTGAATTGACCCCTTGATCATTACATAGTGCCCTCCTTCATGTCTTATAACAACAGTTTTTATGTTAGTCTATTTTGTGTGCTATTAGGATGGCTATACCAGCTCTTTTTGGTTTTTGTTAGCATGGAATATCTGTTTCCATCCTTTCACTGTCAGTCTATCTTTTTTGGTGAGGTGTTTCTTATAGGCAGCAATGAGATTTTTTTTTTTAATCTATTCAGCCAGTCTGTATCTTTTAATTGCAGAATTTAGGCCACTTACATTCAATGTTACTCAAGATTAGTAACAACTTGGCCCTGCTATTTTTTTCATAAATATTCCTATTGTTGACTTCCATTTTCCTTTGTACTTTTACTGGGAGATTTTCTGCCTTCACATTCTTTAATAATGATGGCCATCTTTCTGTGTTTTTGTGTATAGCACATCCTTAAGCATCTTTTGTAAGGCTGGGTGTGTGGTGACAGTCTTTCAGTTTGTTATGGAAGGTCTATTTCACCTTGATTCATAAATGAGAGCTTTGCAGTGTCAGTATTCTGGGCTGACAGGTTTTTTTTTTTTTTCCTCTTACGAATTGGCTAGGAGAGAATGGCAAGATACATTCCTAGAGGGTTTCTGATGAGAAGTCATGTGAGTCTAATTGGAGATGATAGTTTTTTGGTATTAGCCCATGCACATTTTAGAAAATCTTTGTTTTACTGTGGAGAGTTTGACTACAACGTGTTGTGGTGAAGATCTTTTCTGGTCATGTCTACTGAAGTTCTATGTGTTGCTTCTTATACTTGGACATCCCTTTCTCCAAATTGGGGACATTTTCTATAATTATTCCAGTAAAAAGGCCTTCTAATCCACTTTTTTTTCTTGCAGGAACTCTTAAGTATGTTGGGTCATTTGACAGTATCCCATAAATCTCCAATACTAATTTTTAGTTTTCTAATTTTTTTTTGGCCTGACTAAAATTTCCAGAGATTTGTCTTCTAACTCAGATTTTCTTTGTTGTACTTCACCAAGAATGTTCTTAAGCATTTCCACTCCATTTTTTATTTGATCTATTGTATTCTTCATTTCTAATATTTCATTTTGATTTGTCTTTAAAATCTCAATTTCATGAGAAATTTTCATGTCATGTTATGAACTTAACTAATGGATTTGCTTCTGATTGCTTTTGAGTAATCCTATGATTAATCTTTTTGAATTACATTTCAGGCACTACCTCAATCTCTACATCTTCACATTCTAATATTGAAGTGTTGCTGTGTTTCTTAGAGGGCATCATGTTGTCTTTATTCTTGAATTTCTGCATTTTTTAAGCATTTGTGGAGATACTTGGTGTTTTCTTTTCCTCTGATGGCTTTTATCTTTGAATTATTCCTCTGTGGCTTAGTGGATTGTCTGCACATCGAGTGCATACCCAGAGATGTGTGATGGGTGTGGCCTGGGAGCTGTGATCAGTGCTCCAGTGTGGGGCAAGTATCTATGGTGACACCCAAGTTGGGCATTGTAGATCTCTTCTTGTTACTGGAAGGGAGGGCATGGTCATCTCTGTTGGTGTTATCACACCCATACCTCCTCTCCTCTAAGGTTATCAGTTTGTGGTGTTAGCCCCCAGTGCATGCAACACTCATCCATGCCACTATATGAACCAAAAAAAATGATCTATATGATCCCCACTCTGAGCACAGACTACACTGCAGTGACTCACTCCAGGCAACCAGGGAAATGTGAGCATGTGGAGCTGCACAGTGATTGCCAGAGACCCAGATATACCCTGCACCTTCTCCTATAGCCACAGAGTCACCATAGTCTCAGCTCACAAGGCTCCCACAGTCACTAGGTACAGAGGATCTCCACTCTGCCAGCCCGTCCGGTCCAAAGAGAGGTAAACTTTCCCAGAGCCAGGTGCCTGCAGCCTTGAGCCTTGGACCCTGTGGTATATTGGAAGGCTGAGGGCACCCCACAGCCTTATGTGGGTACCCGGATCCCAGTCAATGCTCTCAGCTAGTCTCAAAGTCACTGGGGTACACGCATTTTTCTGTCTGCTAGAATTTTTGGATCACGTGCCTACAAAAGAGCTGCTGGCTGAATGTTTAACTCCACAGCTTCACTAGAGCTACTGCCACCAGTACTGCTGAGAAAATAGTTTCATCTCAGCCCAGTTGCTCTGCAAGTGCACAAGGGCTTCCACAGCCACTGCTTATGCCCAGAATGGTGCCTACCCTCTCTGCCAGTCACTGGGTGCTGTTAGGGGGAAGATGGTGAGAATCTGAACACCCCTCCCACCCACCCCCCTTTTTTTACTGGGTCCTCAGGTACGGTGTACCCCTGAGGAATCCAGGCTAGAGTCACACCATGCTCTCCCTCCAGCTACATCACCACGGGTTGTTGCTGTCTCATCTCGCTGTCTCCAAGCTGGCGCTCTCGGCTCTCGGCTGCTGGAGTAGTGTGATGAGCCCATGTTTGTGTCTGCACCTCCACACAGGTCCAGGGCATTCCTCTTCCTTCTGTAGAATTTCCACTGCTGTTCAATAACTCTCCTGATAATTTACTTCATATGTTTTTTACTTTTTATTTTTATTTCTATTTTAGTGCAGTATATCATTCCCTAGTCCACCACCTTGGAATCGGCTCCACTCAAAGGCTTTCTACTGTATATTTTATTTGACATTGAATTCTTGATTTCTAATATCTGATTTCCCTAAGATTTCAATTTCATTGGACAATTTCTCATTCCTGTTATGTATGGATTGCTTTAATTTGTGAATCTGCTTCTAACTGCTTCTGAGTAACGTTATGGTTAATGTTTTGAAATCTATTTCAGGGACTTCATCAAGCTCTTAATCTTCAAGTGCTAATATTGAAATGTTGCTGTGTTCCATTGTGTGTGTGGGGAGTCGTGTTTATTCTTGTTTCTTGAATTCCTGCATTTATTTTTAGGCATTTGTAGAAATACTTGCTGTTTTCTCCTGATTGTTTTTTATCCTTGAACTATGCCTCTGTGGTTTAGTGGGGATCCAGGCTGGATTCAAGGTGTGCTCTCTCTTCTGCTATGTTACCAGCGGTACAGGTGGCCAGTCTGATCTCACCCGTCTCCAAAGCTGTCACTTTATCCAACTCTGAGCTACTGGGATCGTTTGTTGTCTGTGTTCATGCTGCACGTTGCTCCTTTCACACTGATCCAGAGTTCATCTTCTTCCATAGAATTTCCAT
The DNA here is from genome assembly GCF_051225735.1 of Oryctolagus cuniculus. Lineage (NCBI taxonomy): Eukaryota > Metazoa > Chordata > Mammalia > Lagomorpha > Leporidae > Oryctolagus > Oryctolagus cuniculus. Next base: position 160,990,434 of record NC_142870.1, read on the forward strand.
TCTGGTTTTCTCTCCAATTCTCCCCTAAGAATGTATTCTCTGCCACTGCTTTTATATTACGTCTTGCTCTTGATTAGTTTTGTCCTGCCTCATTTAAGTTTTCTTTTTGACCCTTCTTGTTCTTTAAATTTTTACTTAAATTTATTTACTTGAAAGAGATCTCCCTTCTCTTGTTTAATTCCCCTGATACCCACAGTGGCCATGGCTGGGCTGGGCTGGACCTGAAGCCAGTAATTGGGTCTCAATGCAGAACTCTCACATTGATGCTAAGGACACAAGTATTTGGGCCATCATGATTGCCTCCCAGGAAGCACTTAAGGGGGAAGCAGGAATTAGCAATGGAGCTGGGATTGGAACCCAGGCACTTCACTATGGGATGTAGGCATCCCAGGCAATGTCTTAACTGCTGTACAAAACACCCCCACACTTTTTAGTTTCCCTGAATGTTTATCTTGCGTGTGAATTTCATGTTTTTCAATTGTCTAAGGAACCCCTGATGGCCTTTGGTTTGTAAGTGAATTACAGCCTAATTTAAGATAAAACATGTATTTTATTTATGCAAATTTTGCAAATTTGCTCTCTAAAGGTCTTGGACTTTTTTTTTTCAACAGGTTCTACATACTTCATAGCTCTTCATACTGTTGTGAAGACACTGTTTTTTGTTTTTTGTTTTTTTTGTTTTTGACAGGCAGAATGGACAGTGAGATATACACAGGTTTTCAAAAGTACATCTTTTTAATGGGAGGTTTTTACTGTATAAAGAATGTTAAAATATTAGTGTTTGGGTATTGGCATTGTAACCAGCTTTGACTTAGGAAATTTGTGGACTATTAGAATAAATAACCTTGGATTTCTAAATGGACATGCCATCTTTAAAAAAAAATAGCATTTGTCCTTCCTTTGTAGAATTGTTCCTTTCACTTAGTTTTCTAGTCCTGCATGCAGGAAAAGGCAGTATTTGATAGAATGTTTCGCAGCATCCCTGTAGTGTTTGATTTTGGGAAAATTTTTATGATGGTTTACTGTTAAGTACAGTTTGTATTATAGGTCTAAGGCACTTCCTGTGTGTAGTCTGGTAAGTTTTTAAATACTTACAGGTAATACCCTCCCTTTGAGTAGATGCAGTAAAAGCATCTGATAAAAGGTATTTTCCTTTGTTTTGGTCCTTTAATCTCCTGATGCTGCATGCTCTGCTGTGCCCCCGCCCCTACCCCAGGCTTGTGCTTGGACATCACTGTGCCAGTCTGTTCCCTACCTCCCCAAGCCTTCACCAGGATGGGTGTTAGTGCTCCACACCTCCCTGGCCCTGCAGAGTTGTGCCCTTTCCCTCTGCCAAGCCTCTGTCAGTGTGCCGTGGCACCCCTGTCTGGATGATCCACTTAGCAATCTCTACAGCAAGGAACTACTAATGTGGATACTTGTGCCAGTTCTGTAAGACTCTGAACACCTCTGTTTTGTTACTTTGACTCGCTCCTCCACACCTCCAACCCTAACGTGAATGCCTTTCTTGACTCGAAATGCTATGTTTTGTTCAGAAGGGGAGGAGTCAGATTTTTCTTTTTAATCTATAGTCCTGCCTTTTGAGAGAAACATGGTCCTTTGAATTTTTTTTTTAATGTTTGGAATATTTGCATCTGTGTTAATTACAACAACATATTTTTCCTTCACCTATTGACGTGGTTTTGATACCAAGATAATTAGAAAATAAGGAATTCATCTTTCTATCCTTGTTAAAAATATGAACACAGATGTTTTAAGAAGATTTAAGTTCAAAACAACAGACAACTGGGAGAGAGAAATACCTTCCATCTGTTGATTTTTCTTCCCAAATAGTCACATCAGTCAGGTCTGGCTCAGGCTGAAACCAGGGGCCAGAAACTCCATCTGGATTTCTGTCGTGGAAGGCAGGGGCCCAAGTACTCGGGCCATCTTCTGCTGCCTTCCCAGGTGAAAAACCAGGAAGCTGCATTAGAAAAACAGCTGTGATTCAAGCCAGCACTCCACTATGGAAGGCTGTTGTCACACATGGTGGCCTAACCCCCTGTACCACAACATCAGCCCCCTCTGTCATGTTAGCTGCTTATCTAAGATAAGGGATAGCTATCACTTAATAGATTACCCGTACATAATGGAGAGTCCTGTACTGATGGTTCTAAACCCAAAGAAACTACGGAAACTATGTCTTCTATGACCAAATCTGTTTCACCGTTAGAGGTTGTAGTAGTTTGCTAGTCTTGCTGTAACCAAGTACTGTAGTCTAAGTGGCTAACATAGTATTTTTTTTTTAATTTTATTTAATGAATATAAATTTCCAAAGTACGGCTTATGGATTACAATGGCTTCCCCCCCATACCGTCCCTCCCACCCACAACCCTCCCCTTTCCCATTCCCTCTCCCCTTCCATTCACATGAGGATTCATTTTCGATTCTCTTTATATACATAAGATCAGCTTAGCATACATTAAGTAAAGATTTCAACAGTTTGCTCCCACACAGAAACATAAAGTGAAAAATAATAGATGATTTTTTAAATGATGATGAAATCAGATCAGACCTATTGTCATGTTTAATCCCAGTGAGAGTCAAGTTGGGAATTGCTAATTTCTTTTTTTTTTTTAACAGAAGATCAGTTTAGTGTACATTAAGTAATGATTTCAATAGTTTGCACCCCCATAGAAACACAAAGTGAAATATACTGTTTGAGTGCTCGTTATAGCATTAAGCCTCACTGTACAGCACATTAAGGACAGAGATCCTACATGAGGAGTAAGTGCACCGTGACTCCTGTTGTTGACTTTACAAATTGACACTCCTGTTTATGGCATCAGTAATCTCCCTATGCTCCAGTCATGAGTTTCCAAGGCTATGGAAGCCCCTTGAGTTCTCCGACTCTTATCTTGTTTAGACAAGGTCATAGTCAAAGTGGAGGTTCTCTCCTCCCTTCAGAGAAAGGTACCTCCTTCTTTGAAGACCTGTTCTTTCCACTGGGATCTCACTCAGATCTTTCATTTAGGTTGTTTTTTTTTTTTTTTTTTTTTTTTTTTTTTTTTTTTTTTTTTTTGCCAGAGTGTCTTGGCTTTCCATGCCTGAAATACTCTCATGGGCTTTTCAGCCAGATCAGAATGCCTTTAGGGCTGATTCTGAGGCCAGAGTGCTGTTTAGGACATCTGCCATTCTATGAGTCTGCTGAGTATCTTGCTTCCCATGTTGGATCACTCTCCCCTTTATTTATTCTATCGGTTAGTATTAGCAGGTACTAGACTTGTTTATGTGATCCCTTTGACTCTTAGTCCTTTCATTATGATCAATTGTGAACTGAAATTGATCACTTGGACTAGTGAGATGGCATTGGTACAAGCCACCTTGATGGGATTAAATTGGAGTCCCCTGGTATTAACATAGTATTTTCTAAAGAAGCTGGAGACTAGAACTGCAAGATCAAGGTGCCTATAGGTGTGGTTTCTTTGGAAGTCTCTTCTCGTGGTTTGTTGACCATCGTCTCCCTGTGTGTCCCAGTCTGCTCTAGTAAGGACACCAGTCACATTGCCTAGAGTGCACCCATGTGACCTGATTTACCTGAACATATTTCAGAATACTGTGTTCAATCCCAGTCATGTTGTGAGGTATTGAGTTAGAATTTCAACATACAAAATCGAGGAGAACACGGTTCAGCCAGTAGCACAGACCCGTTTGAGTTTTTGCTTTCTTTGAGTCAGGTATTGGTACTGCCGTGGAAAGTTTCACCTATGTTTGTAAAACTGGAACAAAAGCATTAGCCACTTAAAATTGTAGAGTTCCCTAATACAGCTATAATTATAAATCCTTTTTCATTCCCAATATTGTGTATTGATATCTCCTTGATAAATTTACCCAGAAGTTGTTGATTGGGGTTTAAATCATTTTTCTTTTGATCCTTGATCCTTTAGAATTTTGTTACTTTTTCATTAATTTATGCTTGTGTTTTTATTTCTTTTGTGAGCTTATCTTTTTTCCCTAGAATTTTGGGTTAAAAACTCACTGATTTTTCAGTGTTAATTCTGCTTTGTGTTTAAAGTTGTACATGTGCCTTTGAGTAGGCAAAGGTTATGATGTAGAGTATTTTCACTGTTATTCAGATTTAAATATGCTGAAATTTCTGGTATAATGTGTTTGGATCTCAAATAACTATAATTTAAAATGCTTAAACATAACATTTTTGCTTCCTTTTTGTTTCCAATGACATTTCTACTTGGTTACTAAATTTTTACACTACATACTTCGGATTTATGGGAACTGGTGGGATCTTTCTGTGCTGTTTGGCATAAAATTTTGCAATTCTCATGGTTTTGTGTTTTGAATATAATATTTTCCTTATTTGCACTTACTACTCACTAGATTTTTCCTTATTCTCCCATTAAACCTATATTAATCAGTGCATATAAGTTTTAATTATCATAATCTTAGTCGAATAGTTCTTGTATGATAAAATCTTTGCAATCGATAATACTTTTTATCTCAGTGTATTTTTTCTAAGCATAGTATAGTTAGTAAACATTCTTTGTTTTTAAAAATCTTAATTCTAAGGATATTAACTGCTTTTAAACATGAGAAATATTTTTTCTTCAGAATAGGTTTCAGTCTTTATTTTATCCTTTCAAGAATTATAAACATACAGATTCTCTTGGACTACCTTAGTTCACAGGACTAATTCAGCAAATTGTCTTTTTGGATACTCCAAATGACATGGTAGTTTGTTTCCTTTTGATTTGTAACTCTGATCTTTTTCTTCTAAGTCCTGTGCACCCTGGGGCCCTAAGAATTTGAGTTACAGATGGATTCATAAATTCACTTTGTTTACAGAGCTCTGTGAGCTGCTAGGTTCCAGACTGATGTGCCCATGGCACGGATAAAGTGCTGGTGTTTTTAATGGAAGGCTTCCATTGTCACTACTGAGACCCCTGGCTGACATTAGCATTCCTTGCTGTATTGTACAAAAAGGAGATTTTACAGTAATCCCTATTGTGTTCAGGACAGGTGTTAGAAGGCCTAGGTTTTCACAGGCCTGTGGACACACATTCTGTTGTTAGTCTTTTCATCCTATGGAGTTATGTCTAGTTCAGTGTCTCTTCAGTTTTTATGGTCTCCTGGAAATTACCACTGTGGCTTTAAATTCCTTTTTTATTTATATCTTCTAGGGATTTACTTTTGTATCTGTCTCTGCAACTCCACTAGTTCGCACATGTCTGCTTCCTCTTGTTTAAAGTTCTAATACCCTTAGAGGAAGTCCACATTCCCGTAGACACTGTCACAGTGCTGCCAGCAACATGACTGCTACTGCTTTCATTCCATATTCTTGAAAAGTAGCATTGATACATACTACTACAAGATGCATGTCCTGCCAGGGACTGAGACGTGTCTGATTCTCTGGCAGTGTACAGGTGACCTGTGAAGTACTACCCTTTCCCCACAAGTGAGAGAACTTGGATTCAGAGATGAAAAAACTCACCCATGACCTCAGGACCCCAGCTGGCTCCGCTGCAGATGGCAATCAGTCTGACTTGTGTCTGATACACGTGGCTGCATGACATCCTGCTTCTTGATCATCCTTTTCTGTTGTATGGCTGAATAGACTCTAATGCAGAATTTACATATTTTCTCGATCTCTGTCTTACATGAAGTTAGATATGCCTGCTATGATCATGTCACTAATAGCACACTGCTGGCCATGTTGTGAAAACTTAGCATGTGTAGCATGCATCAATGTCTACAAAACCATCCACTGCCCATGCTTCTGTATAAGTTTTCTATTCACTGGGTACATCAGATTCTAATGTGCATGCAAGTTTGAGGAGGATACCTCAAGACCTTGAAACAAGAATTAGGGTGTCACACGTGCCTTGCAAAGTACCTACCATGGACATTGTACTATGAGACAGATCCAATTAAGGAATCAAATTTTATTAATAGGTACATTTTACATGTTTGCTTGAAGTTTTTCAAAGTCAGTAGTTGATATCAAATGATCAAACAGAACGGCAATGTATTGATGATAATAGACTGTTGGGCTAAGATTAACAGTCACAGAAGAAAAGAAAGGATGCTGTTCCTTGGGTCTCCTCTGGTTGTGTACGTAAGCAATACAGCTTAGGCTGGATCAAGCACCAGAGACTCGATTAGCTCTGATAGCTAAGACGCCCAAGGCAGAGGTGGAACTTCATTCATGGCAGGCTAGATCCTGTCATCTCAATCCGTCTCTCGTCATTGCTGTGTGCCTTGTAATTTCGGGGACATTCTCCCATTCTCGTCTCCACACAAAGCAAGAATGACTCTAGACAGTTCCTGGATTACTATTCCTGTATAGACATTGATGCAAGATTTTTAAAACATTCTTCCTTCCTCAACAGTTGCATTAATCCAAGAAAATATTCACACTATCTTGGCTTGAGTCATGAAGTCAGTCCCAGGATGGGTGAGTAGGAGAAGAGAGGCACTGGCCAGTCTGGGTCACATACCCTATTCAGTGGCAGTGGGGAGCAGGATTCAGCTGTTAGAAGGCGAGATGGGCAATTTTTAGTGGGAGAACAGTTTAGGTTTCCATAAGAAAGACAGCATGCCAAGTAGAAAAAGCGGCACATGTCTAAAACAGTCTATATTTGCATGTACGTGCAGTAACTTATGAATATTGATCTTGTGAGAAATTGAAGGAACTAGCACCCTGAGACTCGAATACAAATTTTAGGCTCATCCTGTGTATCCTGGTAAGTGTGAAGTCATACTTAGGTTTCGTAAACTGTCTAAACTCAAAGGAGTGCAGAGGCGGATAGAGTACTGCAGCCACTATCAGACACTTGTATGTGCTCAGTTACTTAGGGGTTTGTGTTCATTTGTTTTAAAGAGAAAAATCCTTTTTTGCATTTCATCTGGTTTCTTTTTCTTCATGGTTGCTGACCTGTAAAACTGGTCATTGAAGGTCCCCGTGCCCCTGATGTTTTAAGTCTTTGTTTCATTACTACTTACTCTACAGTCCTAGTATGGTAAAGCCTGACTTGCACAGGCACAGATAGAACACCATGTGTGTGTAAATGATTTTTTGGGTTCAGGATCAAAGTCCGATTCTGAGATTAATGTACCCTGCAATAAAAACGAATATAATTTTACTTTAAAAAGTTGTCAGCAACAGTTATACTCCTAAAAATGAGAGTCTAAAGGATTTTTGTTTTTGTTTTTCTAAGACTGACTTGCTTGAAGGTCAGAGCTACCAAGAGGGGAAAAGACAGATCTTCGTCTGCTGGTTTATACTCAAAATCACTGCAAGGGGTTAAGGTTGAGCCAGCCAGCAGTCAGCAGCTTCATCTGGGTCTCCTCCCTGGGAGCAGGGACCCATACATTGGGGCTATCCCACTGCTCTTCCCAGGCTGTTAGTAGGAAGCCGGATCTGAAGTGGAATAACTGGAACGCCGACTGGCACCCACATGGGATGCTGGCATGGTAGGCAGCGGCTTTACCTGCTGCGCCACAATGCCTGCCCCAAATGCTAGCGTTTACACAGTCTTATAGTACAAGAGTGCTATAGATTTCCCGCATATGCATTTGTTAATTGAAAAGCATTTATAAAGATTAAGTTGTGATGTTTTCAGTAGAAATGGTCCCAGATATATGTAGTTTGCATGTAACAGTATATGATTGGACGTTAACTACATTTGATTTTGAATAGGCAGAATTTGGAAGAGAGGCCCCACCAAAACATGGACTTGAGCCCTTAAAATTGGGCCATTGCAAAGAATTCTTGATCTCAGTGGCAATACTGTTGATATTTGGCTGAAACTTGAAGAAATATGTGAGGATGGAGAAGGAGATAAGGGGCCGATTAAAACCACTGAGTAGATGAGACAGATTTGCTCCTAGCACTGCTTAAGTAAAAGCCAGTCTCAAAGTTCTTTTAATACATAATATAAAGCCAGATGTGGCTTACATTTCTAAAGAAAAACCGTTGCCAAGCATGAGAGCCTTTGAAATGGCCGTGATTCGAGAATATGAAGACATTTGGTTGAGATTTCTTGATTTTTTTTTATGATGCAATTTTTTTTTCATTTTTGGGATACTATATTTTTAATCTATAATACAAAGGCTTAATGCTTCATTAAATAGTTCAACAAATAAAAATGAAATCTCATAGTTGAGCTGGAAAATAGACAAGAGCTATAAACAATAAATGAAAAAATTAAATTCTAAAAGTCACAAAATCACTGAAATGATAATACTACATAATTTGCTCAAAGGACAAAAGACTTAGCCAAGGTGCTTTGATCGGTCCCCAAGCCATTCAGCGAACAGTGCTGTAGATACTGTTGCCTTTATTCCTCTCAAGTATTGCGTCTCCCTTGTGGGGAAAAATGTTGAAGTGGCAAAGCTCTGCCAGGCTCTCTGACAGTCAGAAGCCTGGCTGCCTCACAAGCAAGCAGAAAGTCTCCTCTTCGCTCGGTGGCGCCGCTTCCATCCCAGTGTTCTTATTTCGCCTCTCTTCTGCAGGTAAGAAATCGGTTGAAAACAGTGATTGGAGAAACGATGATGCAGGCTTGCTCCTGATGAGGTGCCTGTTGAGTGCAACAATTGGCACATTTTTGTGTCTGAAATTTCTCAAACCTAAGTGCCATGGAGCTACTTGGATACTGGAAGGGTGCTATTTGGATTCTACAGCTATTTTTGTACTTGGGAACCTCAGAGGTAGACAGTTCAGGCATGCAATTTTGGTTTACCTCGTGGGGTCTCAAGTGAAACGTACGATCTTCAAGTAAAACAGCATTGACTCAACATCTGTTGGTTCCCATGAGTCTGTGTGGTAGGGTGTGAAGTCTCAGGACAGCACAATTCCTCTGCAGGCTTTTTGTCTCAAGACCTTGTATGTCTGTGAAACAAACCCCGCAGATGGTATTCTTACTGGGAAAATATTCCGTTATCACCAGTGCTTAGAACAGTCCCTTAGCACTAAAGAGACACTCGTGTGTCAACTGAAATGTGTTAACTGATAGGCAGGCAACCTGACACTGCACATTGAGACCCAAGTGCTTTATGTAGTTGACTTCAATTGATTTAGAATGCACTGCTTGGAGCCGGCCCTGTGGCATAGCGGGCAAAGCCGTTGCCTGTAGTGCTGACATCCCATATGGGCACCAGTTCAGGACCTGGCTGCTCCACTTCTTTTTTTTTTTTTTTAATCTTTTATTTAATGAATATAAATTTCCAAAGTACGACTCATGTGTTACAATGGCTTCCCCCCCCATACCGTCCCTCCCACCCACAACCCTCCCCTTTCCCACTCCCTCTCCCCTTCCATTCACATCAAGATTCATTTTCGATTATCTTAATATACAGAAGATCAGCTTAGTATACCTTAAGTAAGTATTTCAACAGTTTGCTCCCACACAGAAACATAAAGTGAAAAATAATAGATGATTTTTTTTTAAATGATGATGAAATCAGATCAGACCTATTGTCATGTTTAATCCCAGTGAGAGTCAAGTTGGGAATTGCTAATTTCTTTCTTTTTTTTTTTTTTTTTTTTTTTACAGAAGATCAGTTTAGTGTACATTAAGTAAAGATTTCAGTCGTTTGCAGCCCCATAGAAACACAAAGTGAAATATATTGTTTGAGTACTCGTTATAGCATTAAGCCTCAGTGTACAGCACGTTAAGGACAGAGATCCTACATGAGGAGTAAGTGCACAGTGACTCCTGTTGTTGACTTTACCAATTGACACTCCTGTTTATGGCATCAGTAATCTCCCTATGCACCAGTTATGAGTTTCCAAGGCTATGGAAGCCCCTTGAGTTCTCCGACTCTTATCTTGTTTAGACACGGTCATAGTCAAAGTGGAGGTTCTCTCCTCCCTTCAGAGAAAGGCACCTCCCTCTTTGAAGACCTGTTCTTTCCACTGGGATCTCACTCACAGAGATCTTTTTGCCAGAGTGTCTTGGCTTTCCATGCCTGAAACACTCTCATGGGCTTTTCAGCCAGATCCGAGTGCCTTTAGGGCTGATTCTGAGGCCAGAGTGCTATTTAGGACATCCGCCATTCTATGAGTCTGCTGAGTATCTCACTTCCCATGTTGGATCACTCTCCCCTTTATTTATTCTATCGGTTGGTGTTAGCAGATACTAGACTTGTAAACAAGTCTAGTATCTGGCTGCTCCACTTCTGACCCAGCTCTCTGCTATGGCCTGGGGAAGCAGTGGAAGATGGCCCAAGTCTTTAAGCCCCTGTACCTGTGTGGAAGACCTAGAAGAAGCTCCTGGCTTTGGATCAGCACAGCTCTGGCTTTTGCAGCCAACTGGGGAGTGAACCAGCAGGTGGAAAGCCTCTCTCTGCCTCTCCTCCTTTCTCTGTGTAACTCTTTCAAGTAAATAAATTTTTTTACATTATCAAATTTAGAGAAAGTTCAGTTAAATATATTCAAAAGTATAATTGTAGAGTCACTGAATATGTTGGCTAATTTCCTATTAGCACTTTTAATGCTACCTCTAAATTAACATGTGTATGTGAATATAAACATGTGCAAATATAAATTTGTATTTATGTACGTGTATATATCAAACATACACCAAGAGACAGAATTGTGCTGCGTTTATCCATAAAGACAACCGACATATTTTTAGATAAGTATCTTAATCATTACTGCCTTTATTTCATCTTGAACTTGGGATAAGAATGTTTCACAGTTGGAGCTGAGTTGAGTTTATATATATAAAATGCTTAGCAAAGTAGTACCTGCCTGATGTTATATAACAGTTATGATTAGACTTTGGACCGCTTGACAGCACTAGAAATTCCTTGTTTATAAACTGCCTGGCTATATAGTATTCTTGGAGAAGGTGCAGTGTAAACAAACTATTAATCAGTTGGTGAGTATTCAATTGTTCTTGATTTCTTATTCTATGTATTGGTATAATGGCCATCCTTGATGTCATCTGTCATGGCTTCTGCTGAACTTGGCTCCTTTTCAATTGATTGAATTTATCTTAATTAAAAGGCTTTAATGAAGGGAAATAATCCTGTTGAAATTAGTTTCATTAAGAATAAGGTGTTTAATTTCAGGAAGCAAGGCAGAACACATATGGGATAGTCATCCCAGCTGATCAGGGAAAGCTCAGCATGTTAGAGTAGACCTGTACCAATGCAAGTTAAGAGGTTGCAGTGAAATTACCAAAGAGTCTGTCCCTATGATTAAGTTAAAATCTATAACTACACAATATTGTCCCCTCTAGTCTCTACTTGCGTATTAGCATTGGTTTATAATCTTGGCAGGATCATTTATACTTCATAGTATGAAAAACAGTACAACCACATGATTTAGTAGATACAACACCAGCCTCATTAATATATCTAGCATTTATTTTATACCTTTTATGTGTAGACACTTGGAAAAGCAGATGATGAAGACAAAGTTCTTGGCTTGAAGGATTTGGTAATCTGTATCAATAAAGTAAGATCCGTGCTGTGGTCAGGGTATTTCTTAAATACCTGTGGGATGAAGGAAAAAGAAACCTCTCCTTGGCTGGAGGAGGTATAGACAGACACATTAAAAGGCTCATGAAAATTGACTTCCATTTTCACTGTTGGTCTACACTCCTGTGGCCTTGTAGTCTGCATAGCACTGTGATTGAGTAGCAGCATCAGGCTCCCTCCTGGCCAAGAAGTTAACCTGAGAATTCATATTGGCCTCCTGTGAGCAGGCAAAGCATGCGTGGTTGTGCGATGTAATAGGTTGGTTTCCTGCAATAGCAAACTCCAAATCTCAGGAGCTGAGCCTAGATCAAGTTTGCTTCTCACACAAAGCCTGATGCACATTCCTCCACATGGGCCTTCTCTGATGGAAGCTTTCTCTCACGGTGACACCATTTTGATTAACACCAGTAAGGAGAGCATCACGGTTGTGTGGTGTGTTTTCAAGACACATCATTTTGAGTCATGTGTTATTGGCCAGAATTTAGTCACTTGGCCCCAACCTAACAGCATGAAACTATAGGAAACAACATAATCTTTGGGTGTCCAAAAAGAGCCTAGTTAGCTGGGATCTGATGGAGATACAGTATCATCACTCCCCTAGTGTGACATTAAAATCTCTACAAGACGTTGAGTTTCTACTTTTCACAGTAGGTAGTCTTTCCTGCATTTTGAGGTATAAAATGAGGCTACTAAGAAGTTTAGCAGTCATACAATACTTACTAGCTATAAAACAAATTATCTGCTAATACTTTTTAGAGCTTTCTTAAATACAGTTCTATCCCTATTACCTTTCACATAGCGATAGGGTAGTTTTGTACAACTGATTATGTTCCCTTTACATTTCTCAACCCTATTCGTTTCAGCAGCTTACCCTATTCAGTCAGTGGAAATGTGGTTCTGCTAATCATTCAGACCAAAATCTGGGCCTCACTCTTGACTGCTTTTTTTTTTTTTTTCTTCTACCCCACATCAAATCACTAAGCAAATTCCATTAGCACCCCTTCTTAGCGTGTTTACTTACTATGTATCCAACCAATTCTCCTGAGTGACAGTGCTACCAGTTAGTCCAGAGTGCTAAATCTCTGGTATTAATAACTGCAGCTCTTCCCTCCTGGTCACGCCGTTCCCACTCTTGCTGACAGCATTTATCCGCAACTGTGCAAGAAACAGCACCAATACTTAGTGCTGTAAAACAAACATGGCTTACCTCTTGTCTGTGGCTCAGATGTAAGAACAGCTTGGCTAGTGGCTCTCCCTCAGGGCCTCTCCTGAGGTCCTAGTGTGGAGGCAGCTCAGACTGAAGGTTAATAGGGAGAGAGGATTGTCTTCCAAGGTAACTTAAATTGCTGGCAAGTTATACCGATTCAAGGCAGACAGATCTCTGCTACACAGGCGCCCCTAGGAGGCTTCGTAACTGTCCACACCACGTGGTAGCTAGCTTCTCCAAACCAAGTTATCCAAGACAGCAAGGCGGAAGACAGTGTCTTCTGGCACAACTTTGGAAGCCACGTGCCATTTGCTCCACACCTTGGTAGTTACAGGGGTCTGCCCAGCTTAGAATGGGAGCTGATAACACATGCATATGAATACTTAGGAGGGACTCACCAGAGGACACTTGGAGGCTGGCCACCACCCTCCCTATGGCCTCTACTCTGCAGAGAGCAGTCTTGTCATATGCAAGTCAGTTGTGTTTCTCACTGAACTTTGCCTAAAAATCAAAGTTCTAGGAGGTCCTGTGTTCTATAGCTCTTTTTTTTTAACTTTTATTTAATGAATATAAATTTCCAAAGTACAGCTTATGGATTACAATGACTCCCCCCCATAACTTCCCTCCAACCCGCAACCCTCCCCTTTCCCACTCCCTCTCCCCTTCCATTCACATCAAGATTCATTTTCAATTCTCTTTATATACAGAAGATCAGTTTAGCATACATTAAGTAAAGATTTCAAGAGTTTGCTCCCACACAGAAACATAAAGTGAAAAATACTGTTTGAGTACTAGTTATGCATTAAATCTCAATGTACAGCACACTAAGGACAAAGATCCTACATGAGGAGTAAGTGCACAGTGACTCCTGTTGTTGACCTAACAAATTGACACTCTTGTTTATGGCCTCAGTAATCACCCTAGGCTCTTGTCATGAGCTGCCAAGGCTATGGAAGCCCCCTGAGTTCACCGACTCTGATCATATTTAGACAAGGCCATGGTCAAAGTGTAAGTTCTCTCCTCCCTTAAGAGAAAGGTACCTCCTTCTTTGATGACCCCTTCTTTCCACTGGGATCTCACCCGTGGAGATCTTTCATTTAGGGTTTGGTTTGGTGGTTTTTTTTTTTTTTTTTTGCCAGAGTGTCTTGGCTTTCCATGCCTGAAATACTCTCATGGGCATTTCAGCCAGATCCTCATGTCTTAAGGGCTGATTATGAGGCCGGAGTGCTTTTAGGACATTTGCCTTTCTATGGGTCTGCTGTGTATCTTGCTTCCCATGTTGGACCATTCTCTCCCTTTTTTATTCTATCAGCTAGTATTTGCAGACACTATTCTTGTTTATGTGATCCCTTTGGTTCTTAGTCCTATCATTATGATCAATTGTGAACAGAAATTGATCACTGGGACTAGTGAGATGGCATTGGTACATGCCACCTTGATGGGATTGAATTCGAATCCCCTGGTATGTTTCTAACTCCACTGTTTGAGGCAAGTCAGCTTGAGCATGTCCCGAATTACACATCTCTTCCCTCTCTTATTCCCACTCTTAAATTTAACAGCGATCACTTTTCAGTTAAGTTTCAGCACTTAAGAAGAATTGTGTATTGATTACAGTATTCAACCAAAAGTATTAAGTAGAACAAACAAACAAAATACTAAGAGGGATAACATATTAAGCTGCTCATCAACAGTCAGGGTGAGGGCTGATCAAGTCACCGTTTCTCAGTGTTCATTTCACTTTAACAGGTTTCGCAGTTAGTTGTCACCTATCAAGGAGAACAAGTGGTATTTGTCCCTTTGGGATTGGCTTATTTCACTCAATATGATGTTTTCCAAATTCCTAACAGGGATCACTTTTCAGTTAAAATTTAAACACCTAAGAATAATTGTGTGTTAATTACAAAGTTCAACCAATGGTACTAGAACAAAAAAAAAATACTAAAATGGATAAAGTATTACATTGTACATCAACCGTCAGGACAAGAGCTGATCAAGTCACTGTTTCTCATAGTGTCCATTTCACTTCAAGTTTCCCCTTTGGTGCTCAGTTAGTTGTCGCCAATCAGGGAGAACATGTGATATTTGTCCTTTTGGGACTGGCTTAATTCACTCAGCATGATGTTTTCCAAATTCCTCCATCTTGTTGCAAATGACCAGGTTTCGTTGTTTTTGACTACTGTATAGTATTCAATAGAGTACATGTCCCATAATTTCTTTATCCAGTCTACTGTTGATGGGCATTTGGGTTGGTTCCAGGTCTTAGCTATTGTGAATTGAGCTGCAATAAACATTAATGTGCAGACAGCTTGTTTGTTTGCCAATTTAAACTCCTTTGGGTAAATTCCAAGGAGTGGGATGGCTGGGTTGAATGGTAGGGTTATATTCAGATTTCTGAGGAATCTCCAGACTGACTTCCATAGTGGCTTGACCAGTTTGCATTCCCACCAACAGTGGGTTAGTGTCCCTTTTTCCCCACATCCTCGCCAGCATCTGTTGTTGGTAGATTTCTGAATGTGAGCCATTCTAACTGGGGTGAGGTGGAACCTCCTTGTGGTTTTGATTTGCATTTCCCTGATTGCTAGTGATCTTGAACATCTTTTCATGTCTGTTGGCCATTTGGATTTCCTCTTTTGAAAAATATCTATTGAGGTCCTTGGCCCATCTCTTAAGTGGGTTGTTTGTTTTGATCTTGTGGAGTTTCTTGATTTCTTTGTAGATTCTGGTTATCAACCCTTTATCTGTTGCATAGTTTGCAAATATATTTTCCCATTCTGTCGGTTGTCTCTTCACTTTCCTGACTGTTTCTTTTGAAGTACAGAAACTTCTCAATTTGATGCAATCCCAAATGTTAATTTTGGCTTTGACTGCCTGTGCTTCTGGGGTGTTTTCCAAGAAGTCATTGCCGGTACCTATATCTTGCAGGGTTTTTCCAATGCTCTCTAATAATTTGATGGTGTCGGGTCGTAGATTTAAGTCTTCAATCTATGTTGAGTGGATTTTTGTGTAAGGTGAAAGGTAGGGGTCTTGCTTCATGCTTCTGCATGTGGAAATCCAATTTTCCCAGCACCATTTATTGAATAGACTGTCCTTACTCCAGGGATTGGTTTTGGACCCTTGATCAAATATGAGTTGGCTGTATATGTTTGGATTGATTTCTGGTGTTTCAATTCTGTTCCATTGGTCTATCCACCTGTTTCTGTACCAGTACCATGCTGTTTTGATTACAGCTGCCCTGTAGTATGTCCTGAAGTCTGGTATTGTGATGCCTCCGGCTTTGTTTTTGTTGTACAAGATTGCTTTAGCTATTTGAGGTCTCTTTTGCCTCCAGATGAATTTCAGCATCATTTTTTCTAGATCTGAGAAGAATGTCTTTGGTATCCTGATTGGTATTGCATTGAATCTATAAATTGCTTTTGGGAGAATGGACATTTTGATGATATTGATTCTTCCAATCCATGAGCATGGAAGATTTTTCTATTTCTTGGTATCCTCTTCTATTTCTTTAAGGTTTTGTAATTTTCATCGTAGAGATCTTTAACGTCCTTGGTTAAGTTTATTCCAAGGTATTTGATTGTTTTTGTAGCTATTGTGAATGGGATTGATCTTAGAAGTTCTTCCTCAGCCATGGCATTGTCTGTGTATACAAAGGCTGTTGATTTTTGTGCATTGATTTTATACCCTGCTACTTTGCTAAACTCTTCTATGAGTTCCAATAGTCTCTTAGTAGAGTTCTTTGGGTCCCCTAAATAAAGAATCATATCATCTGCAAAGAGGGATATTTTGACTTTTTCCTTCCCAATTTGTATCCCTTTAATTTCTTTTTCTTGCCTAATAGCTCTGGCTAGAACCTCCAGAACTATATTGAATAGCAGTGGTGAGAGTGGACATCCCTGTCTGGTACCAGATCTCAGTGGAAATGCTTCCAACTTTTCCCCATTCAATAGGATGTTGGCTGTGGGTTTTTCATAGGTCGCTTTGATTGTATTGAGGAATGTTCCTTCCAAACCCAGTTTGCTTAGAGTTTTCATCATGAACGGGTGTTGTATTTTATCAAATGCTTTCTCGGCATCTATTGAGATAATCATATGGTTTTTCTTCTGCAGTCTGTTAATGTGGTGTATCACATTGATTGTCTTGCGCATATTAAACCATCCCTGCATACCAGGGATAAATCCCACTTGGTCTGGGTGGATGATCTTTCTGATGTGTTGTTGCATTCTATTGGCGAGAATTTTATTGAGGATTTTTGCATCTATGTTCATCAGGGATATTGGTCTGTAATTCTCTTTCAGTGCTGCATCTTTTTCCGGCTTAGGAATTAAAGTGATGCTGGCTTCATAGAAAGAATTTGGGAGGATTCCCTCTTCTTCGATTGTTCTGAATAGTTTGAGAAGAATTGGAGTTAGTTCTTCTTTAAATGTCTGGTAGAATTCAGCAGTGAATCCATCTGGTCCTGGGCTTTTCTTTGTTGGGAGGGCCTTTATTACTGTTTCAATTTCTGTCTCAGTTATGGGTCTGTTTAGGTTTTCTATGTCTTCCTGGTTCAATTTAGGTAGGTTGCATGTGTCCAGGAATCTATCCATTTCTGATAGGTTTCCCTGTTTGCTGGCATACAAGTCCTTGTAGTAATTTCTGATGATTCTTTTTATTTCTGTGGTGTCTGTTACGTTTCCTTTTTCATCTGATTTTATTGATTTGGGTCTTTTCTTTTTTTAGTTAGTTGGGCCAATGGGGTGTCAATTTTGTTTATTTTTTTCAAAAAACCAGCTCCTCGTTTGGCTGATTTTTTTTGTAATATTTTTTTTTTTTTACTCAATCCTGTTGATTTCTTCTCTGATTTTAATTCTCTTCTCCTACTAGATTTGGGTCTGGTTTGCTGTAGGTTTTCTAGATCCTTGAGGTGAATTGAAAGCTCATCTATTTGGTGCCTTTCCAATTTCTTGATGTAGGCACCTATTGATATAAACTTTCCTCTTAACACTGCTTTTGCTGCGTCCCATAAGTTTTGGTATGTTGTGCTGTTATCCTCATTTACTTCCAGAAAGTTTTTGATTTCTCTTGATTTCTTCTATGACCCATTGTTCATTCAGGAGCATGTTGTTCAATCTCCATGTGTTTGCGTATGCTCTAGGGATTCCTGAGTTGCTAATTTCCAACTTCATTCCTTTATGGTCTGAGAAGCTGCATGGTATGATTCTAATTCTTTTGAATTTGCTGAGACTTGCTTTATGGCCTAGTATGTGGTCAATCCTAGAGAAGGTTCCATGTACTGCTGAGAAGAATGTAAAATCTTTAGCTGTAGGATTGAAAGTTCTGTATATATCTGTTAGATCCATTTGGGCTATAGTGTCGTTTAAATCTACTGTATCCTTGTTGATCTTCTGTCCTATTGATCTGTCTATTTCTGAGAGTGGAGTATTGAAGTCCCCCAGTACTATTGTATTGGGGTTTAAGTCTCCCTTTAAATCCGTTAACAAATCTTTTAGATAAACTGGTGCCCTGTAGTTAGGTGCATATACATATACATTGATGATTGTTATATCTTCTTGGTGTATTGATCCCTTAATCATTATATAGTGCCCCTCTTTGTCTCTCTTAGCAGTTTTTGTGGTAAAGTTTATGTTGTCTGATATTAAGATGGCTACGCCCGCTCTTCATTTCTGTTGGCATGGTATATCTTTTTCCAGCCTTTCACTTTCAGTCTGTATGCATCTTTGTTGGAAAGATGTGTTTCTTGTAAGCAGCAAATAGATGGGTTTTGTTCCTTAACCCAATCAGCCAATCTGTGTCTTTTAACTGGACAGTTCATGCCATTCACGTTCAATGTGACTAATGATAAGTGGTAACTTTGCCCTGCCATTTGCCAAAGATAAGTTCTAATATATGCTTTGAATTCCCTGTGATCTTGACCTCCTGACTTCATTGCCTGTTCTTTCCCTCTTTCTCATCTATTGCAGACAAACAGGCTTCGTTCTTGATCCTAAAAAGCCAATGGCAATTCCCCGCTCTGATCTTGAGCACAGAACGTTTCCTTCACGCGAGTGGTCTCCAACCAGACACACGGTGTTCACTCCCTCATTGCCTTTTGGTTCCTGCTTCAGTGTTGTATCATTGGGCAAACTGTTCTAAGTACCTTATGACATCTCTTGCTGGTATACTGTCTGCCTTGCCACTGCTTTGCGTTCATAGCACTGATACTAGTTTGTCCATCTCTCTAAATTCAAGCTTTTTAAACAGTCGTCTCTTCTGTTCTCTATATTAGTACTTCTTAAGTATTCCTGGTATATTGTGGTTTGAACCATAAGAAATTGTCTTGTAATTCGTATTTTCTTGGAGATAAGTCTTTATGTGATCAAAACATAGTGGATAAAACCTTGACTTTAAGATGTCAAATAAGGAACACCATGCATTTGGTGACTGGCTATGAAACTCTAACTTCTTAATGATATTGCTGGTTTAAAATCTCTAAAATATAGGGCACTGTGGCACAGCTGGTTCAATTTGCCACTTGGGAAACCTGACTCCCATATTGAAGTACTTATACAAGTTCCTACTGTACACTAGGATCCAGGTTCTTTGTAATGTACACTCAGGGAGGTAGCAGGAAATGGCTTAAGTGCTTGGGCTCTTGCCACCCATGGGCTCCTGGCTTCATCCTGGCCCAGGCCTGTTGAGGTCCTTTAGTGAGTGAACCAGTGGATGAAACAAAGTGGAAGGTTGCATTTTCATTCTGTTTCTCTCTTCCCCCTTTCCCTCACACTCTCCCTGCCCCTCCACCTGTGAAAACAAACATTTGAAAAAATTACTAAAGGCACTCTACTACTTACCTCAGAGAAAAAAACTACAATATCTGTCTTTGTGGGGCTGCCTTTTTTCACTAAATACAAAGGTTTCCAGTTGCAACCATGTTGCTGCAAAAGACAGGATTTCTTTACCTTTTTACAGCTCGGTAGTACTCCATAGTGTATATTTCCCATAATTTCTTTATCGAGTAAGTAGTTGAATTGTGCTGCAATGAACATGGGGGTTCAAATTCTTGCCTGCCAGGGTGCATGTTAGATAAACCTGGAATTAGAAGCAGAGTTGGAACTTGACCCAGGCACCTCAAAATTGATAGAGCTGTGTGAGAAGAGTCTTTCCATCTGTGCTAAACACTTACCCCAGAACGTGGATTTTTTTTAGTCTGCTTTGACCACTTTTACTCCAGGGATGGACACTTGATGCTAGAGTCCTCAATCAGTTTTTGCTATTTGTTGAACTTACACAATTTACAGACTGACTTAAGTGGCATTTTATTCAGCAAAAGCAAATGGTGTGTGTTCTAGAACTTAAACGAAATGGGAATGTCCGTGATGAAATGCTCTTCTGTGTAATGTCGTCTAGTAATCCGTAGGTTTTGCGTAGTCCTCTTGATTTTCTGTTTTCTTTATAAGAAAGACTATGAACATTGCAAACAATCCTGTGACTTTGAACCCGGAGTTTGATTTATACAGCATCTGCCAAACCCAAGAGGTGTAACACAAACACAGTGATAATTAAGAAACTTGCAATAAAGCAAAGTGACATGGGACCTGAATCTTGTGATTGCTACAAATAAGCAGGCAAAGGAAATTGCAACATTTGCCCTTTGATCTTGCCCAGGTCAGGGGACACGGCTGAGGAGTGTCTAATTGATAAAGGATGGTATCCTGAAAGTAGAACTCTGGGCTAGCTGCCACAGCCACACTGATGTTTCTCTAACAGCAGTGCGTGGTTTTGTTAGAAAACAAAAAATAACTGGAAAGGTAATAAAACTAGGAAGTTCTTAAGAATACTGACTTGGCAAACTTGAAGCTCCCACTACACAACAAATAGTGTTAAAAAGCATATTTTCTGAGTTAGGACTGATGCTTTACCTCTGTTTTAGATTCTAACATTTTAACTCTGCAGTGCTCTGCAGTCTGGGATTCATCTTGATAGTGGAGAGAAGACTGGCTGTGGGAGTCACATAATTGAAGTTTAATTCTATGCCCTGCAAGTCACCACAGGATGACCTTGGGCGGATGAAGGAGCCTAAACAATTGATATGGTGCTGCTGAATTTCCTACGCCTAACTCAAAGGTGGTTGTTCAATGATAAAATCTATACCAGGGGTGTCAGAAGTTGATAAACAGAGGCCGGCGCCGCGGCTCACTAGGCTAATCCTCAGCCTGCGGCACCGGCCTCCCGGGTTCTAGTCCCGGTCGGGGCGCCGGATTCTGTCCCGGTTGCTCCTCTTCCAGTCCAGCTCTCTGCTGTGGCCTGGGAAGGCAGTGGAGGATGGCCCAAGTGCTTGGGCACTGCACCTGCGTGGGAGACCAGGAGGAAGCACCTGGCTCCTTGGCTTCGGATTGGTGCAGCGCTGGCCGCAGCGGCCATTTAGGGGGTGAACCAATGGAAGGAAGACTTTTCTCTCTCTCTCTCACTAACTCTGGCTGTCAAAAAAAAAGTTGATAAAAGAATAAAAAGAATTTTGGTGCCAAAATTAACTTAACCTGTGCATAGCTATTTTTAATGTACATCTTGTGAGTTTTGGAGGAGCCGGCATATGTGTGAGGTCTTAGCATTGTTCTGGGGGCATATAAGATGCTACAATATTGAGTTGTGAAACCTCTTACAGAGACTTGTATTTGTAGTTCTTGTAGCAGCAAATCTTTTCCGCAGACTCCTTAGCCCTCGGACAAAAGTAAGAAAGTTGTTTGGTCAGGCAAAGTTGTCAGAAGTGTGTTTTCAATGCATTTGCTTAGTGTTCATTTTAGGATTTGCAACAAGCTTCTTTGCGCTCAGTAATTTTGTAACTTGGCCAGAAGTCCACCCTGTGCTATCCCAGCCATTTCTTCCTCTTCTGAGTTGACTGTGCTGACTGGAATCACCATACATCCATGTTGCTGACTTTGCTGTAGAAGGTGGTGTGCCTGTCACGCTGGCTCTGAACTCCAGTTCATCTTTTTATTATCACTTAAAGATGTTTATTCAAGAGGCAGAGTTACAGATGGAAGGAGAGAGAAAAAGGTCTTCGATCCACTGCTTCACTCCCCAGGTGACTGCAATGGCGGGATCTCGGCTGATCTGGAGTCGGGAGCTTCTTCCAGATCTCCCATGTGGGTGCAGGGGCCTAAGCATTTGGGCCAGCTTCCACTGCTTGCCCAGGCCATAAGCAAGCATCTGGATTGGGAGAGGAGCAGCCAGCACACAACCAGTGCTGATATGGGATGCTGGGGTTGCTGGTGGAGACTTAGTCTGCTGTGCCACAGTGCCTGTCCCTCTAGTTCATCTTGAGAGGAGGATACTAGCTCTACTGAAATCCTGCCTCTGAGCAGCCACTTTGTTAGCTTTCCAGCCCCCTGAAAACAGGGAAGTCAATGTGTAATAGTGGGCTCATCCAAATGAGGGTCATTCTTGGTCCCTGATGTTTCAGGTCTTGCCTTGGTATACCTTGAAAGAGTGAAGATGATCATGATAAATTGTTTTAAAAAATACTTGTTTTGAAAGAGGAGGAAAGAGATTGTCCATCGCTGGTTCATTCCCCAGATGGCTACAACTTCCAGTGCTAGACCAGGGGTTGCATCTGGGTCTCTGATATGGGTGGCAGGGGCCCAACTACTTCAGCCATCATCCTCTGCTTTCCCAAGCCATTTAACAGGGATCTAGATAAGAAATGCAGCAGCTGGGACACGAACTGGTTCCTGTATGGGATGATAGCATTGCAGTCAGTGGCTTTACCCACTATGTCACAATATCAGCCCCAATCATTAATCATTATCTGTGGGGAGCAACTCGGACTAGACTAAGTTACTGGAATTAAGACTTATTCTATGCATCTGCTCTCCCACAATATGGCGCTGGGAGAGGAGGAAACAGCTTCTACACAGCTGCTTCTCACCAACTTGACAAGCTGCAGGAGCTGCTCCTGATTGGAGGAGAGCAGCGTACTCGGCGTGTGGGTAGCAGAGTTGGGATAGGTGGAAGAGGACTATAAAGGAGGAGAGAGACAACATGCACCAGGAACATCTATCTGAAGGAACACCTGTGCAGCCCCCGAGAGAGCCGGCCGGCGGTGTACCGCTCCCCCACGGAAGTGGGGAAAGTGGCAGGGGGAACCGCCCTTCCACGGAGGTGAAGGGACGGTAGCCAACCCGGGAAGAACCAGCAGCAAACCCGGGGAGGGCCGAGCAGACAAAAGAACAGCACAGGGTCCTGTGTCGTTCCTCCGCGAATGGGGGAACGACAATTATCTATTAATTAATCCAGTTTTTCTAACTTTGTCAACAAAAATGAAACAGCTCCAAGTTAAGTCCACCATTGCCAGAAGGAAGCTTCTTTGGCTCTTGAATCTTGATTTGCACATTTTACCCCCCTGACCCTTCATCTTGGTGGCTGTAGGTACGGGAGCTTCCCATTGCAGCTGGTGGTAAATATAATGTTCTTGGGACTATGACCTTTTTCCTCTGTATGCTCCCTAAATTCTTAATCACGTGCAGGTTTTTATGATGTGAAACTTTGACTTAGCAATGATGATCTAAGTAGAATGTTGTAAGTAGTATTCTCTTAATGGGTTTCAGTTTCTGAACATAAGCTATTTCTAAAAATACTCTACTGGCTTCACAGTGAAAAGCATGGAAACTCAATCCAGTCACCAAAAAAGCAGTGTTGCCCATGGAGAAGCCCTCGGTCTACAGAATAGGAAACAAGATTTAGGCTTGGCTGCAACTGGTTAGCATCCTTGAGAAAATCACTTAACTTTGGATATATTTGGCCAACTACAAAATCACGTATCTAAAACACTATGAATTTAAGACAGAACCATGAGTGTGGAAGTGAATGATAGAAGATGCATGTCTGCTGTAGCCCATGATTTTATGGCTCGCTTAACAGGACAATTTGCCATTTAAAATGAATCAAATGTTGCATTTTTCCACATTTCAGATAGCCAAGTATCTAACGACCTCCACATTCTCTTCAAAGCAACCATGACCTTCGGCCTCTGTGCTTTGACCCTCCAACCCTTGTCACTAATGGACAGTTACAATTGGCAGAACTCAAATCCTGTAGGACTAATACCAAGCCCTCACTCTGGAGGGCCATTTTAAGTTGTCAGGTTTCAGGTCTTTCCATGAGGACTAGGAATCCCCACTCAAACATTGCTCCAGTTCCTTGCTGACAACACTGTGGGGCTGTAGCTGTCATACAGTCGGAGTCTCCCCAGGATTCCCACCCAACCCCAGCACAGTTGACCCTTCCCGACTCTGGCTTGCCAACTTCAGGGATTGTGACTTGGGTATAAGCCTTGTTACAGACGGGGGGTGGGAAATGTGCTCGTTTGCCTCGTTCTGCCTGGCAGAGGTCAGAGTGCAGTGACTGCGGTGTCAGGGTTAGGGGAAGCAGTGGAAGGGAGACAAGCAGGAAGGAAGGGATAATGCAGCTGAACCCAAGTTGAACCTCTAAGCAGTTCAGCTCAGGGACAGTACTGACGTCAAAGCTGTTTCTTATTTTATAAAAGCCAGGCTGTCTCCTAAGTAGTCCCCTCATACCTTTTGCCAGTCCAAAATGCTGGGTCATGACCCTTGGGCTGATGGTCCCTCAGCCTTCGTGCAAGGAGAGGTTTGCTTAGTGTAGCTTGCCCCTTACTTTGTTTTGTGACATGGCGGGAGCGGGGGTGGTGGTCCCAGTGTTTGCTTTAGAGAGGCTAAAAACAGATGAGCTGAGGAAAGTCACAAGGAATATGTTTGACTTTTACCTTATTCCATTAGATTCCATGTCCTAAATAACAGCCTCTCATACAACACTTGCAGGCCTTTCCCAGATGTAAATAAAAATACCTCTGCACTGTTAGAACTAGCATAAA
Organism: Oryctolagus cuniculus; assembly: GCF_051225735.1. Lineage (NCBI taxonomy): Eukaryota > Metazoa > Chordata > Mammalia > Lagomorpha > Leporidae > Oryctolagus > Oryctolagus cuniculus. The sequence continues at coordinate 161,014,985 of NC_142870.1, forward strand.
TGATGAGAATTTCAAAAATGAAGCCATACTTAAAATTGCTGTGACAGTTAACTTTATAATCATAATACATGCCCAAGATTAAAACCATTTCGTATAATTGTAATATACAATAAACTGACATGTGTGAAAAGTGTTAGAATTTAGTTTCTGTATAGGGTTGAAAAGGATGATCTTCCACTTTGAATACTTTTGTGATGGTATTTTCATCAATGTAGAGCTATGTCTTTCATTACCCCGAATCCTTTGTTCAGAGAGATGTTCATGTTGAACTTACAATGGAGACATTTCTACCTGGGTGCACCAACGTGGACACTTTCACTTGGGTTACTTGATGTCACTCTCACAGCATTGCTCCTCCAGAAGGGCAGAACGATACTGAGGGGTTCTATGATTGGCCCAGAGTTAGAACTCTGCTACAGCTACCTCCTGTGACACCTTCCATGAACCCTCCCTGATCCTTCTGTGTTCCAAGTTTTAATCACTCCATCTATGAAATTGAGTACGCTTGTAGCATACCTTGTTACTCTGCACTTGCACCCTGTAGCGTTATTTCCAGTTATCTTTGTCTAAAGCCCTTCTCTCAATGTGACCATCAAGAACAACACTTTGTTATCTCCTCCTTTTCCTTCTGAATGTCCAGCATGCATCTCGCCTGTCCATGTTCCTTAAATTCAATCATGTTCACCTGTATCCAATCCGTTACTATTGGTTGATTTCTTCATTGAACAAGTATCTGTTGAATGCCAATAATGTACTGGTGCGAGGGTTATAGAAGTGAATAAAGCACACAAAAATTCTTGCCTTCATAGAACTTACTTTCTAATGAAGGTAAAATTTCTCTGAAGAAAAATAATTGAACAAAACCTGAAGGAGCTGAGGCGAGGGTATATACATGGCATTAATGATTTTTTGAAGATTAGGGAGCTTTTTTTCAGGGCCACATCAAAGGTTGGGATTTCTGTACTCAGTTGTAGCTACATTATTAGATGAGAAGTGAGCTGAAAAATTTCCATGTTCTGCCTATGTTCTCCATTTAGTAGCTGAGGAGACTCGAGTTCAGTGAGGTCAGGTTCATATAATGTTGTTACCCTTAGATTAACCAAAAACTCTCAACAGCCTACTGAAATCTAACTGAACCTTAAGATCCAGGTCATTCATCCACCTATCACTTAGAAAGTTCTTAAGTAATGCTGACTCTTACTGCTTCAGGAATGGAAGCAATCTCAAATCTGCAGGTGGAAAACCAGCCCTATTCCCGAGAATCCAGTGTCTTTAAATCAAAGTAGGAATCCAAATTAAGAGCTTAATTAATGGGGTATGGAGTTCCACAGGAATCTGAATCTTGACCCACTCAGTAGAGAAAAGAGGCACCATTTCATTGGAGGAGACAGGGTCCTTGATAATTACATCATGTCCATTACTTGTAATGTTAACTGGACAGGGCTGACATCACCCAAGCTGGAATGGAAATCCCAGGGTGAGAAACGGGGACAAACACTTCAAATCTGTACACATTTCATGTCAGTGGGGAAATAACATGGACTAAGCTAACATCTCCATGTTTCTCTGCTTCTGGATCACACGGACTAAACACTGAACAGGAAACCAAAGATACTTCAAACGTGTCTTGACACAGGTTAAATATTCCAAGCTGATATTGACATCCTAAAATATGAATAATGTAGGCAATCTTTGATTTTTACAGCTATTTGTTTCTTGTTAAAAAGAAAGCATTCGCAAATCTGATGAGCTGAATCACCTGGGAAGTCTTTCAAAATCTACTTAGTCCCACACCCAGATGTTTTAATTCAGAAGGTTGTGAGTAGGGCAACAGAATGCCTACTTCAAACAAGCTCCACATGAATTCAGATAATCGGCAAGGTAGACATTTCAACATTCCATAGGACTATGAGATGCTTCAAGTGCTAGAAACTTGAATGAAGTACTGATTTCAATTTAACTGTCTTAACACACACACTAAAGACCTGAAAAGAAAAATATCCTGTGTCTTGTCTTCTGCAGGTTTGTGTATTGCGACTTTTTAATGAGTGAGCTTCTAAATGTTTGGGATGATTTACATTTCTTTTCCTCTAGGTAGCAAGAGATGAGACATTTTATCTTTTTATATGAGAAGAGTGATCTACCCAAATGCAATGATGATTATACAAACTCTGTACTCATGAAACAGAATGTATTGATGACTGTTTGGCTTCTTTATATAAAAAACGGCCCATCTGAAAAATGATCTTAATTTCAAGGTTATTTCCACGGATCAAATAAGATTGAACGTGAGGTACTTGGTGTAGTTTCTGACGACATGGTTAGGACTGCTAGTAATGGTAGCTGCTGCTATTGATTGAAGCGTAGCCTCGATGGCTTTCTCAGTTGGAAACTGCATAGGCTAGCAAACAAAAATGCTACGATGACCTAAGGTATTTGAAAAAGTTCAGATCTTTTTTAAAGCAGTTTTTTTAAAAAATATTTATTGGAAAAGCAGAGTTATAGAGAAGAAAAGGCAGAGACAGAAAGTCTTCCTACTGCTGGTTTGCTCCCAAATGGCCACAATGGCCAGGACTGCCAGACCAAAGCCAGGAGCTACATCTGGGTCTCCCACGCAGGTGCAGGGCACCAAGCATTTGAGCCTTCTTCTGATTTCCCAGGTGCATTAATAGGGAGCTGGATCGGAGGAACCAAGGCTCAAACCAGCACATATATATGGGATGCAGCGTTACAGAGGGCAGCTTATCTTGTCATGCCACAGTACTGGCCTCAATCACATAAATCTTAGTAAACAAACTCAGTCTCAATGAATTCATGCTAAACCATTGTTCTCATCTATTCTACTTTGCTGATTATTCTTGACAATCTCTTGAGTTTGTGATTTATCGTTTGTTTATCACCGTCTTGCCATGAGCAGCCTCCTGCCTGGTAGTCTGTCCTGGGCCTTGACCTCTGACTTGGCTCTTTAATCAAAATGTACCCTCATCTTCTTGACAGTGCCAGAGTCCACCATTGTAGGTAAGCAAACACTCATCTAGTTCTACACCAGGATTTTCAAGACAATTTGCCCTATAGCCCACAGATAGCCTTGCAAAGTGGCTAACGGAGTAGATAAAGACAGAATGCTGGTCAAACAACTTTCTCTCCCTCCAGGCATCAGGGTTCAGGTTGGAGGGACGGGACTAGCTCCTGTCTATATTAATAGATTTGACTGTGTCACTCAGAATTGTTTTTGATAACAAGTGACAGGAATAAAATAAAACTGGCATCCGCATTAAAAAGCCGTGTGTTGACTCAGAATTCTGAAAATTCAGAATAGTATGAGCTTCAGGCATGGTTGAGTTCAGATGCTTAAATAACATGTTTTATCAGAAATTGGTCTGGCTTTCTCCCTTTAACCCTTCTGAATTGACTCCATTCTGACACATTTTCTACTCTGGCATAAGATGGTCACTAGCATCTGTAGACATACTCTAGCCCCTCATCAACTCCAGTGGAAGCAGAACACTTTACTCCTAGTTACGGAGCTTAGGCCAGGTTGTGGAATTTGTATTTTCCCAAAGATGGCTTTCAATTCTATGTGACCTTGTGCATTGTAACTTCAAGAGCTAGTCCTTCCTCTTTGCCCTTGAAATGGGACATTGGACTTGCGACTGGCTTTGGTAAGTAGAATACTCAGTTTATGCTGTGCCATTTCTTGGGCCATGTCTCAAGAACCATGGGAGTTTCTGCTTCCCTTTTTAGATTACCTTAAACCTCATAAGGAAATTCGAGCTAATCCTGTGAAAAAGAGAAGCCACCTGTACAGAGGCCCCGAGGGTGGAAAACAATGTGAAAATAAGTTTGAAGGCAGAGAGTTGGATTTGCCCAGCTGACAGCCAGCAGCAAGGTCCATTCCTGTGTTCCAGCTTTCTGTTGAATCCCAGTGCTGGTGTGCAGCTGAATGCATAAATCTAGGTGGTACTACACCCCTGGGCCCTGCCTAAATTCCTGATGAGCAGATCTGTGTGCAGTTAAGTGGTGGTTATTTCGAATCACTACATGATGGGATAATATACAGTGAAAGTACTGGAACAATCCTGAAACCGCCCATGACTGTAGGTGGAGGGTAAGATCAAGCCTGCTGAAAACAAAAGGACCTTGGAATCCCATAGGAAGCAGGAGTGTATCACAGGAAAAATTATGCAGATCCCTCGGAAATTTACCTCCCCTCCTGGTTTGGTTCTCTTTCCACCTTCATCTGTACTTGTTTCTTTTGTTTTTATGGAGCCTTCTAAGAATAAAAGGATCCTTACTTTTTGTATTTGCATGTGATACAGACAAGAGTGTTGCTGAACTGCCAACAGATTTAAAGTGCATAGAATCATGACTTCTCCACATTTTGTGTTTTCCTGAGAAGTCTGGCTTTCTATGTGTGTGAAAAGATGGCTTACACAGTACATAGAAAAATGGAAGTATTATAGCAAAAATTAAATATGACAACGTGATTTCACCTCATAAATATCCATGAATACTGGCAATCATAACTTACATGCAAAGAGAAAGCAAAGAGGAAGTTATAGCTGCTTTATAGGATGGAATCCATAGACACTCAGTTTTTTTTTTAGTTCATTGTAAGTTTTGTATTGCAGTACATTTCAGAGTCAAGAAATATTTTGTATTTTCCATTAACAGTTTTTGTGAAGAGAATATTGTCTTTGTAAGTTGTTAATGCAATTGTGAAATCGGCTGAATCTTTGTCTTCAAACTAGGGCTGGTAGACACCTCTCAGTTGCATGAAAGAACTTTTTTTGAACCAGGTATACTGGGAAACTCTTGAGCAGGATCTCTAATTGCAAACCTTTGTGAAGAATTCAATGTAGTAACAGATAGACAGAGTCAACAATGATCCCGGTTCCTCTAGCCTTCCTCTTAAAGGGGTCGAAAATTCCTAAGAGTCACAGCTTCATCTCTGCTATTTTTGACTCCAAGCAGCGAGGCTGTCTTGGGTTTCTGGTCACAGAGGAAGCAGATTCAGCACTTTGCGACTGCATGCACGTGAACATGAACTGCAAGGCATTTCAAGGAGTTGGCCAGCACTTAGAATGAGACAAAGAGCTGATTGTGAAGATTGACAAACCCAATGTGCTTTGAGTTTCCATAAGTAAATCAAACCTGTGCTAGTGACTCTTCTACCACATGTCGACTAACTCCAAAGAATTTTTTTCTGACTTTGACTGTATACAGGGCATTTGACAAAAAACCTGGGAAATATTTCTTCCATGATGTTTTCCCAAGGTCTTCAAAACTGTCATAGAAAAATAGGGGCATGGTATTAAGTGGAGGTGGGTTTAGAGCTGCGAAGGGAAAACTCGGTGCAGGCTAAATAAGAGCTACCTGACTATAGGTTGTAACAATTTTTGGAAGTGCTAGTATTATCAAGCCATATTTAGAATACACTCCACTTCCAACTTTGAATGTAAGATAATAAATGAATCTAAGATTCTTCAATATTTTTATTACAGTAAGTGTTTGTTGCATTGATTAATGTCCAAGGAAAACTGTTGGATTATTAGGGATAAAATTGGTGTTTCCCACCTCTAGTACTGTTGACATCCTGGGTTGTGTAATTCTTTCTTAAAAGATTGATGTATTTATTTACTTGAAAGGCATAGTTATAGAGACAGATCTTCCCAAATGGCTGCAATGGTTGGGACTGGTCCAGGTCAATGCCAGGATCCTGAAACTCTTTCCTGGTCTCCCATGGGGATGCCAGAGCCCCCAGTACTTGAGTCATCTTCCTGCCAGGATACAGGCAGCAGTTGAACCTGCATCACAATGATAGCCTCCCTTTAGTTCTTAGTGAGAGGCTGCCTTAGGGGTTTTAGGATGCTTGAGGGTCTTTATGCTCTACCTGTTGCATGTCAGTAACACACACTCCCACAACTGAGATATCCAGCAGCCTTCGGAGATAGACCTATTTCTGCCGGTGATGGGTTGGAGCAGGAAATCACACAGTAAGAACCACTGGTTTTGGATAGTCAGATACCACACCTGGGGTTTGCCATCACTATGTCATAAATTAATGTCTAATAGGAACATCAATAAAAACCAGTTTTCCTACAAGCTCAGGAGAAAGTTGAATAGAAACTATCACCTGGGGGCCAGCGCTGTGGTGGAGAAGATAAAGCCACCGCCTGCAGTGTTGCTATCCCATCTGGGTACCATTTTGAATCCTGGCTGCTCCACTTTCAATCAGGATCTCTTCTGTGGCCTGGAAAAGCAGTGGAAGATGGTCCAACTCCTTGGGCTCCTAAATCCATGTGGGAGACCTGGAGGAAACGCCTGGCTTTGGATCAGCTCAGCTCTGGCCATTGCAGCCATTTGGGAAGTGAAGCAACAAATGGAAGACCTGCCTCTGCCTCTGTATAACTCTGCTTTTCAAATAAAATAAGAATCTTTTTTTAAAAAATCATCTGACTAAAAACTGAGATGTGCTAGAAACCAAACTTTATTTTTGGGGTATATTACTTAATCTTTCTGTTTTTCTAAATATATTTCAAAATTCATTGAAAGATACAGTGACAGGGAGGGAAGTGGGGATGGATGGAGAAAGGGAGAGATCTTTGATTTGCTGGTTCACTTAAAAAAAAATGGCCATAACAGCCAGAGCTGGGCCCAATCAAAGCCAGAATCCTGGAACTCCATCTGATATCCATGTGCATAGTAGGGATTCATGTACTTGAACCATCATCTACTTGCCAGGTACATTAGCAGGAAGCCAGGTTGGCAACAGAAGTTAGGAATCCAACTGGCCCTAAAATATGGGATGCAGGCATCCTAAGCAGGGATTTAGTCTGCTTTGCCACAATGCCTGCACCTTATTTTTAATTGGGAATTAACTGTATTTAACTATTGGATATAATATTCAAATGCATATATGTAATGTGTAATGATCATATGGTAACTGACACATTGGCACCCAAAATGTATGCCTGATTTTGTGTTGGGCACATTTAAAATCCTCTCTACTAAGTATTTGGAGATATGATTGTTACTATCCATAGCACAGTCAGTAGGATAACTGGTTGGTGATTCTATTTTGTGGTGGAAAGTTTTGAAATGATGCATAATTGTTTCATAAGGTGATTTTCCATGAACTTTGTGAACATTGAGTCATCCTGCTTGTCAAACTGCTTCCTTGAATGTGTTGACCTTCCTCTACTCCCTCTTCATCCCCTTTCCAGCCTCTAGTAACTAGTATTTCACTCTATGACATCAACTCTTGGAGCTTCCACATGTGATAACACAGAATATATGCCTTCCTGGATGTGTTTTACTTAGCTTTACATAGTGTCATCAAGGTGCATAGATGGTCCTACAGTTGACTTGACTTGATTCTCTCTTCTATCTGCTATGTAAAATTTTCTTTTTCTATTCATCTATCAATGGACAGACAGGTTGATTCAGTATTTGGCTACAGTGAGCAGTGCTATGATGAACATGAGATCAGATACATCTTTAGCATACTGATTCTCTTTATTTAGGATAGTATTCAGTGGTCTAACTGCTGGATCACACAGTAATTCTACTTCTAGTGCTTTGAGAAATCTCCCTACTGGCTTGGGTGTGCTGACATTCCCACCAACTTGTGTTACTCTTTCTCCACATGCTTGTCATCTTTTTGTTTGCTTGTCTTTTTTTATAATAGTTATTCTGATAGCTCTTTGTGGTTTTGATGTACATTTCCTTCATAAATAGTGATATTGAGCATTTTTCATATGCTTTTTGGCCATTTCTATAAATTTTTGTAAGAAACATCTACTTGAATCCCTTGCCCATTTCTTACATTGAATAACTTGATTTTGTTTTTGTTAGGTTTTGAGTTTAAGTTACTTATATATTCTGGACATTAACTTTGTCAAATGTATATCTAGAAAATCTTTTCTCCCATTCTATAAGTTGTCTCCTTACTCTGTTAATGGTGTTCATTGTGCAGAAGATTTTTACTTTTCTGGAAACAGATTTGTCAATTTTTGCTTCTATCTGCTTTGGCGCTCATATCCCAAAAGTTGTGGCCAAGACCAATGTCATGAAGCATTTTGCTTGTACTTCCATGAAGAAGTTTCATGCTTTTGGGTCTTATGTTTAAGTCTTTGATTCATTTGACTTGGTTTTTATACATGAAATATTTTTCCATCCCTTCACTGTGGTTCTTGGTGTCCCTTTCATTGAAATGAGTTTCTAATAGGTAGTTCCTTGTCATAGGACCTTAATGTTTTCATCCATTCAGACAGTGTGTGTCTTTTAATTGGGGAATTTAATTGATTTACTTTTAAGGTAACTGATACATAACAACTTATTCCTATCATTTTGTTCATTTTCTGGTTTTGTATACTCTATCTTTTCCTCTTTGGTTAATCTTGACAATTAGGTTGTTTTCTGTGGTAATCAGCTTCTCTTGTACATCTCCTCTACCAGTAAGTTACATAAGTTTTTTGTTTTCATGATAGTAATTGTCATTTTGTGTCTATATGTAAGACTACTCAAGTATTTATTGGCAGTCTCTAGTGGTGCTATTTCTGTATGGAGAGGCTTTATTTTTTTTTCATTCATTTCTGAAGGATAGCTTTGCTGGGTATGATATTCTTGACTGGCAATGTTTTCCTTCCAGCACTCTGAATTCATCACTGCATTGTCTCAGACCTGCAAAGTGTCTGCCAAGAAATCTAATTGGAATTCCTTATACTTTATTTTTCCTCTTGCTGCTTTTAAAATTACCTCTCTGTACTGGTAAGCTTGATTGCAAAATGCCTTTTAGAGGACATCGTTGGGTTGAGAAGTTCTTAGATTCACAAATTTGGTTGTTCACCTATCTTCCAGAGAATGGATACCTTCAGGTATTATTTGATTAAATATGCCTTCTTGCCTTCTGTGCTTTTCTGTCTTGTTCTCTTGAACTTCTTTAATGCAAACATAGGCTCACTTAAAATGGTGTCCCATAGGTCTCATTTTCTATCTTGAGTCTTTTTCATTCTTTTGTCACCCCCTAACTGGGCTAATTCAGAAGTCCAGTCTTCAACTTTAGCAATGCTTTTTTTTTTTACCTTTGTAATGCATGATATTTCTGAATTACATTTTTCATTCATTGAACTCTTTGGCTACAAGATTCAACGTTTGTTTTTTCTTATTTCTATTGAATTTTTCATTCACATGATAAATTGTTATATTTCATTTTACTGAGCATTCTTACAATTCTCACTTTGAATTCATTCTTAGGCATTTTTCACACTTTGGGTTCTGTTAATAGATAATAATGGTGTTAATAGATAATTACTGTGTTCTACTGGTATTATCTTATTTCCTTTTTCCTTCTTGTGTTCCTGTAGTGATAATTAGTATATCTAGTACATAATTTTCCTTCTAGAATTTTATGCATTTTGTTTTGGTAGACGTTGATTTTTTTTTTTTTTTTTTTGTAAATGAGTGCTAGGTTGTTAATCAGGTGTAGTGTATTTTGATTTTTGGTAACTGTAGTAGAGTGACTTAAGGCTGGTTACCTCAACTATGTTTGTCATCAACTGTGTGTATGATGGTACAAGTGGACCAGGCTGCAGGTGTTTCTGACTTGCGTGCCAAAGCACAGTTTTCTTGGAGACAGAACCACCACCTGGCTGAATTCTGGGTTTACCAGAAGGGTTGAAGATACTATCTAGATACAGGTTACAATGAATATGAGTGCTGCAGCCTGTCCCGTCCTGCGGGATGTCAACTAGGGCCGAGCACCTAGAAGGAGAGATGAAGGGACAGGAGACACAAAGATGGCAGGAAGACAAGGGTCCTGATCAAGCTGCAATTTTTATTTGACAACCACACTCTTTCATATCATAAAGGCAGGGTGTCGGGTGGGGGAAGGAGGGGCGTTTAGGAGGGCAGGACATCGGGTGTGGGAAGGGGGGAACTTATCTTGTAGCTGCAATGCTTGTGCAAGTAGGGGAAAGGTTACAAGGTCTTAAGGCACAAGGTCACACAAGGTTGCATTATCAGTACTCTCCGGTCTGGGCTGACTAGTCCTGCCTTAGTAGTTTTCCACTAAGAGGCCACATGCTGTGGTCCCTGACAGCAGCCAAGATGGTGGTAGCCTTGGTGGTAGATCTGCCATTTTGAAGTCAAGATCAGTTTCAGAGGGCTTGGGTACTGCTATGCGGCTAGCTGTGCAGCAGGGTTACCCAGATGGTTAGATCACTATCTGGAGGGCTACCAGGTCAGGCACAGGTGCACATAAGCATCCTAGGCTTCCAGCTATGTCTGTTTGCCCTCTTTGCAGGACAACCTGTTCAGTACAGGGTGGAATGCCGCATAGGTTTAGAAGCCAGTGTCTTGGTTTCTCTGTCCTGTTTAGTCTCTTAGCGTTCAGGATCATGGTGCTGCAGCCATGTTGTAAGTGTGGTGGAATCACAGTGGAGTCCCAAGAGTAGAGATTAACAGTTCCTACTAGCCCCTGCAGCAGGACTCAATCCAGCAGTGAAGGCATTTTCTTTCAACATAGTGCTAACTCTGGCAGATTAGTGCACAGGCGTAGTGTATGTACAACATCAGCTCCTACTTCATGACAGTATAGCTGCATGATGTCTGGACACTCTGCAGTCTTCTAGGAGCTTGTGAGGACTGAGAATGTCCTGTGCATACATCTGCAGCAATGGGAACCATTGGAAGTCTCAAACTTGGCTTTTCCTAATGAGTAGTCAAGGTAGGCTTTGAGCCAGTTTGGGCTGGGGATGCAGTATGAAGCAGTGAGGTTACCTTGCTCCCTGCTCCACAGAGCTCTCTTGGGTCTTCAGGTTCCACAGGGATCTCATCTTCCTGTTCCTCCATAGCTTCTTACTAGTCAAACAATAGTTGTTTGTTCAGTTGCCTCTTTTTGAGGGGAGGATGAATGACAGGCAACATTGTTAAACTGTTGATGGTGACAGCTCCTCCAACCTCAGGCCACTAGAGTGGCAGGAACTTAATCATAGCCAATTGAGTCTTTTTTTTTCCAGAGTACACCAAGCCACAGGTACAGAGTACTGAGGAAACAGGGTAGGGTTGTGTGTTAGAATCCCTGTTCTGTGTTACCCTCTTTTTGATGACTCTTATAAGTCAAATATTGGTAATAGCTAATCATGTTTTATTTCCCCTGTCTAGTTGTATTCTCCAACGTCTCTGGATTCTTAGTGTCTACTTGAAAAGATCACCTCAGGTGTTATAGGGATTCTGCAAAGCTTTCCTTGGAACACTCAGCATGCATGCATTTTGTGTGATGGAAATGTCAGTAAAGCCATCCCCATGTCCAAGGAGGGATTACACTTTTTTTTTTTTTTTGATGTGCACTGACAAGGTCATGTTGCAGAGGAGCACATGGGATAGGAGATGCTGTCATTTGAGATGCTATTTCCAACATTGTTAGTGGAAAGCAGTTTGCCACTCATGTGTATGGATACTGGCACTGTTGTTCACAGGTTGCCTGTTTTTTTTTTTTTTTTTTTCCTCTTTAGAGATTTGGGAGTTTAAAGCTCTTAAAATAAGAATTGAACTCAATTATGACTAACTTCTCTACTGGCTATAAATAAAATGTTCTCTGTATTTCCACATAGACTCCACATAACCCAGGCTATGTCTCCCTAAAGTTTAAATAAGTCATTCATCATGTATTAAAAAAAAATCAAAGACAAGAAAAATTCTGCCATTTTGAAGAATCTGCCGTCAAACTTCAAACATGAGATTGAAAAGCATTTTAAAGGTCAGGGCTTCCCTGGAACATTGACTTATAAGGAATATTTTATATCATGTTCTAAGATGGTAGTCCACCTAGTAACTGTCTCAAATTCACCTACTTGATCAGATAGTGCAGTATTTAAAGATGAACATAGGACAAAAGATAGAAACAGGAAAAACTCATAAATACTGTGTCAACTAATTATTTTAGGCAGAAAAAGAAGCACTGCTAAGTTTTTCTGAATTGGAGTTAGTGGTTAGAGTGAGATCTTCCATCTGCTGGTTTACTAACCAAATAGCTGCAGTGACCAGGGCTGGCCAGGAGCTTCATCTGGGACTCCCACGTGGGTTCCAGAGCCCAATTACTTGAGCCATCTTTTGCTTTCCGCGACACAGTAGCAGGGAGCTGGATTTCAAGTGGGGCAGCCGGGACTTGAACCGGTGCCCATAAGGGATGCCAACATTGCAGGTTGCAGTTTTATCCACTATGCCACTGTGCCAGCCCATAATTGCTGCTATTCTAAGTGGAAAATCAAAATAGTCTCAGTCCTTAATACTGTATTCTGGATGTCTATGCTGCCACCAACTTCACATTGAAGCCTAACCCCCAAGATGATGGAACTCAGAGGTAGGCCCTTGGGAGGGCTGTGCCTTCATGAAGGGAGTTAGCGCTCTTATCCCAGAGGCTTGTGGAGGACTATTGGCCCTTTGCGGTATGTGAGTATGCATCGTGATGGTGCCTTCAGGGAGAGCAGGCCCTCACCAGACCACCACGACTGCCCACACTTTGATCTTGGACTTTCTGAACTCCCAGACTGTGAAAAATAGATTGTTCCTATTTTGTTTCAGCAGCCCAAATGGGTTAAGACACTTAACGTGAAGATAAGTTGCAAATTTAAATGGCTATTTTAAGTGTTTGGAGAGATGGCATAATTCCCATAAACAGACATGTTGCAATAGAGCAAGTATATTTTTGCACTAAGAGTCACAAATCGCATTTCTCAAAGCAAATTTCTTTCAACTGTAACCATGATAAGTAGTTGAGTGCATTGTTACAAAGCATGTTGATAACCAGATAGGGTAATAATTCTAACCTCTCTGTCCTCTCACAAACTAGAATTCCAGTTGTTCATCTAATTCTTGTAGGTTGGGATCAAATAATGCAATGAATGGAAAAAAGACATGCAAGTTAAATTGTTCTTAAAGTTGTGAAGAACTTTAGCATCTTGAAAATAAGCTTCAGAATCTGAATACTTGGAGGAAATTTCTTTTATTGAAGCTGTTCCTCTCTTTGAAGTATGTTATGGATAATCTGTTATGAAGACGTTGACTCCTATGAGGGCTCTTGTAGAGGTTTATAGAAAATGTATGTCATGGAAAAGCATGTATAGATTTCAACTTCTCATACCAAAAATAAACGTTGATTTGTATGTTACTCACAAACTTTTTGAAGCTCCCTTCTGCACCTTGAAACTTAGGACATGTGATCAAATCAGATTCATTTAAAATGTTAAGGTAATGACATTCCACATAATTTAAAAGGCAGTTGTGTATGAATAAAAGAGGGAGGAGATGTACAATTTGGGACATGCTCAACTGGACTTGCCCCAAAGGGTGGAGTTAGAATCGTGCCAGGGGATCCCAATACAATCCCATCAAGGTGGCATGTACCAATGCCATCTCACTAGTACAAGTGATCAATTTCAGTTCACAATTGATCACACTGATAGGTCTAAGAGTCAAAGGGATCACACAAACAAGACTACTGTCTGCTAATACTAACTGATAGAATCAAAAAGGGAAAGAACGATCCATCATGGGAAGTGGGATACACAGCAGATGCATAGAATGGCAGATGTCCTAAATAGCACTCTGGCCTCAGAATCAGCCCTTAAGGCATTCAGATCTGGCTGAAGAGCCCATGAGAGTATTTTAGGCATGGAAAGCCAAGACACTCTGGGAAAAAAAAAAAAGACCTAAATGAAAGATCTCCACGAGTGAGATCCCAGTGGAAAGAATGGGCCATCAAAGAAGGAGGTACCTTTCTCTGAAGGGAGGAGAGAACTTCCACTTTGACCATGGCCTTGTCTAAATAAAATCAGAGTTGGTGAACTCAAAAGGCTTCTATAGCCTTGGCAACTCATGACAAGAGCCTAATGTGAATACTGATGCCATAAATAAGAGTGTCAAATTGTTAAGTCAACAACAGGAGTCACTGTGTACTTCCTTCTTATGTGGGATCTGTCCTTAATGTGTTGTCCAATGTGAAGTAATGCTACAACTAGTACTGAAACAGTATGTTACACTTTGTGTTTCTGTGTGGGTGCAAACTGATAATCTTAATACATTAAATCGATCTTCTGTATATAAAGATAATTGAAAATGAATCTTGATGTGAATGGAATGGGAGAGGGAGCGGGAGATGGGAGGGGTGTGAGTGGGAGGGAAATTATGGGGAGGGAAGCCATTGTAATCTATTAACTGTACTTTGGAAGTTTTTATTTAATAAAAAAGGAAAAAAAAGGCAGTTGTGTATCAAGTGAGAACATCTGAAAAACCCTACTTAAAATCTGACTCGGGAAGCCTGGAGCTATTCTGCCCATGCTTATTGACTGGGATGTGAAATTATGTGATAACTTTGAGCGCTTGAGTTCTGTTACATTGTCTATTTGTTAGACTATTCATTTTGTTCATTTGTCCCCTTACTATCCTATCTTAGGAGTTCATGCTACAAATCCATCTAAAACTTAGACTCCAAAGGAACTATGTTCACATTGATGACTCCTAATTGTACTGCCTGTTGAAACCACAAATAGAAGCAAAAACAGAACTTGTTCACATATCAAGCTAATTTTAAAGTTAAATGGCCTCAACTGAGTGGCATTTCTTGGAAAATCACCTTTTCTTTATCACTGTACAGTTCCAGTCAGGCCTTATTTGAACATTTCACCATATCATCTGCTGAGCTGTAGAAGGCAAAGAGAATTGTATGCCTGTGTCATTGAGTATGATGGTTATTTTTTAAAATGCCTTTAAAAAGTTGAATCAAATTAAAACTACATTTGAGTGTAATAAAAATTCCAATAAAGAGCATTTACAAAAGAAGCTACAAAGAAACAAAGATAAGGTGTGATAGGCAATATGAAGGTTAGTATGGAGGGAAATTAGCCATGTGGTGTGGATGGGCTCAGTAAGGATTAGCATCTGAAATGCAGTTTGCATGTGTGAGTTCCAGTGATGCCAAATTCCCCTCATTTTATGTGTCTTCATAGGTTTATAACCTTCTAAAAATAATTCTTTGTAGCTCGAGGTTCAGAAAGCTTAATTTGCATTAATACATGATGTGCTGAGAATATGAATATCAGGGCTTTTTATCTGTGCTTCAGAGAGAAGCATAGACAATAACCAACCTTGCAACTCACTCTAATGACAGACAGCTAGGGCGTTCATTTCCATTCCTTTCTGCTGCAGGGGGAGGGTGAAGGAGGCTGAGGCACACTGCAATTACTGCCTTGTGGCTGAGGAAGAGAACCAGCCCGGTGTGCAAGCAGAAGGATGGAATATTCAGGGAAGCAGTGTCATCCAGCGCAGACCCGCCTGGGCTGCAAGGTCTCAGCTGTGAGCTTTTGAGCTCTTGGATGCGGACATGTGTTTCATAGGCAATAGGCACAACCCAGAATTAGAACTTCAGAATTAAAGATGCACCCAGCGGTCAGGTTCAGCCCTGGAGAAAGAGCTTATGTTGTTTTCATGTTTATCTCTCTGGTGATCTATTCCAGCCTTCATGGAGAGAATGACCTTTCCTGTGTGAGAATGAGTTGAGGATTTTACCCAAAACAAGCCCTCAGGGAGAAGGTACAGATCTGTATTCAAACCTTGATAACTCATCTTATTTTGGAAATCGTCTTACAGTGACTTTATTTTGAACAACCAAGAATCCTGTTGGGAATATTGATGAGTCTAATATATCTTCTTTTAATGCTGGTTTTGAATACTTAGAGGGGTAACATGAACAGAAGTGCTTTGTCAAAAATGGAAAGGAAGGTAGCATGGTACTGGATTTCATTGGATACGTACTTTGGAAGACGCCTTTATAAGCGCGTAGAACAAGTCTTTGTATTAAAGAGGTTACCTCGTAGACACACCCAAAGGATGAATAGGCAGTCCCACATCCCACCACTTCGAAAATCCAGTACTAGAGTTTTGACTTAAATTTTCCAGAAACATCATTTTACATGAATTCAAAATGTACAACACCGGAAGTGAAAGTAAAATGATACATTCTGGGATATTCTTAGATAACAAAAGCGTGGTCCTCTGGATGGTGTCTTCACCATAATGTGAAAGGTGCATGTGCTAGGTTTTGATGCTGTTGTTTGAAAGATTTCTGAATGTAATACTATTTTATATCTTTAAGAAACTGAATATCCTAAATAAGTGTCCAATCATTTGATTTCCATACATAGAAAGTTCATATATTGTAGTTAACCTGGAGTTGTTTTCCTTGTATCAGCTGATTGGGAAAGTAGAACATTGATTAAAGTCCTGTCATTTGAAACTCACATATCACCTGTTCCTCCATTTAAATCAAAAATATCCTAAGATTTGAGCTTGTACGTAAGCTAAGACCACCTCATATGCTGTAAACTTGCCATAATGACCAAATATTGATGGGCTTTGGATCAAGATGTGATGAGCAAAGAGAATCAAAACACTTCAGGTATATAGTCTGAAGATTTAAGAATGGCCTTAAATATTGAAAATATTGCAACCGGGATGGGAGAAACTAAGAATGATTCATCAGAGCATTGCTGTTCACTAAGTACTCCACACTAGAGCTGCTTAATCCAATTTTGTGTACCTTCCATCCTCTATTTGCTCACCAAAAATCAAAAATCTGAAGATATGCAGCATCCTAAATACTACACTGAGTGCCAGAGATAGAATGCTGATTCAGAGACACAAGTCTTTAGCTCAGCCAAATCCAGGCTGGTCTAGAACATAAGTGGGCTCTAGGACATAGGCCCTTGGATTCCCAAGGCCATGCTTTGGGTTACAGAAGCAGTGTTGTATGATCATGTAACCAGGGACTAACATCTAGGAGAGGTAAGAGTGTGCACTCCTGCGTTTGTTCATTGCAGTTGAATGAATAGCAGGTGAATAGTGAGGTGCTAAGGTGGACCAAGGATTGCAAACAACAGTTTTATGGCCCTGTGGAGCTTTCAGTTCAGACTCCAAAGCACCTGTTGTCCTAAGTGCATCAGTCACTGCACTAAAGCAATGCCACCAATCAGCGTCGAGATTCTTAGAAACAGGAGCTGCAAAGAGTAAATACTTGTTACTGGCCAGAACCTACCTCGAGTTTTTGAATCTTTATCAAAGTGTGTGCAGAAAAGCAAACAGTAAACGTAGAGCTCAATCAAGTTCCACAATGTGATCAGCATCTAAGAAGCCTCGTCTGGCCACCGTCTTCGTTATTTACTCCAAGAGAAAGTGGCAACCACATGTCAAAGCTGAATTAATCTTTCCATTTGTGAACTCATAAAAAGAATCACATGGGTGGGTTTTTTTTTGAATCAACCTTGATTCAAAATCAACTTTGAGATTCATCCATATTTTTATGGCCACATTTGCACAGTATTTCATTCTACAAGTACACTTCAATTCATCCCTTCTGTGCATGAGCAATAGGAGTAGATGTTAATCTCTGAATTATAAATAGCACTATGATAATTCGAGTCTGTGTCTATTAGTGAAAACAGATACACACACTTGATAGGTAAGTGGAGTTGGCAGAAATAGAATTGCTAGATCAGGGTGTATGTGTGTGTTAGTAGATACCACCAAACTGTTGAAAGTGGCTGTACCATTTTGGATTCTTCAAAGTTCCAGGTCTTCCATGTGATTACTTAGAGCTTGGTATTCTAGTTGTCTTAAATTTTAACCCTTCTAGTCAAAGTTTCATTGTCATAAAACAATAGTTTTAAGTGAATTTATAAAGAGAGAGAGTGGGAAGGCTTCCCTGGAGAATTGCTACTTGAAGGGATGAGGGGTTTTTAACTAGGAGAGAACAGCACTCCAGGAAGCAGGAACTGTGTTATCAAGAGAATGGCCGCAGGTGCAATGAGCAGAAAGAGCTGGCAGTCGGAGGCAACAGGACAGTCATGTCAGGAGCGGCCTGGTGGGGAAGAATCTAGGAGGTCAAAGAAGTCTTGTGTTCATGCTAAGTGCAACAGAGTCATCGCCAGTCACCACTAAATTCGAAGAGGTTGATCAGATATCCTCAGATCACTTCAGCTGCTGTATGGGTGCAGGAAACTGAGGGAAGAGAAAAGGGAAAGAGGAGGAGGCTACTGTAAAGACCCAGGAGGGAACCACTCCAGTTCTAGGGTAAGGAGTCCTTTCTGGGTTGTTCACCTTACCTGGTGCTGGAAGTCCGTAGTAGGTCTAATGCATGAGCCTGATTTCACAGCTTACTCCTCTTGGATGTTTACTCACTTCTCCAAGCCTTGAGGGCTAGATTGCAGTAGAGAGAAATGTGAGGAAAGTATGGCCATGGGGTCAGTGTTGTGGTGTAGCGGGTTAAGCCATTGTAATGCTTGCATTCTACATAGGCACTGGTTCGAGTCCCTTCTGCTTCACTTCAGATCCAGCTCCTTGCTAATGGCCTGGGAGAACAGCAGCAGATGGCCCAAGTCCATGAGTCCCTGCATCCATGTGGGAGACCCAGGTGAACCTCTTGGCTTCAAGCTGGCCCAGGCCTGGCTGTTGTGGCCTGGGGAGTGAACCAGCAGACGGAAGATCTTTCTCTATCTCTGTTTCTTTGTTACTTTGCCTTTTAAATAAAAATTTTAAAAGTATGGCCACAATCCTATAATCATTCTGATTAATGAAGAAACCTACTTGGTAATTCCAAGCAATTGAGTAGGAAATTGATTAACCTAATTAAAATTATGGCTTCTGATCTGTACTTACTTGCTGTAACTGATGAAAACTGGCTTTGTCTTTTAAGTCATTAAATGCAGGTCTACAACTCATAGTTCAGTGTGTTTATGAGCACTCACAGGACATACTGATGCAACAGATTCATTTCAATATAAGGGAACTGTAGGTGATGAAACTAGACTCCGATAAAAACTAGCACCTTTTTTTTTTTAACTTTTATTTAATGAATATAAATTTCCAAAGTACAGCTTATGGATTACAATGGCTTCCCCCCCATAACTTCCCTCCCACCCGCAACCCTCCCCTTTCCCGCTCCCTCTCCCCTTCCATTCACATCAAGATTCATTTTCAATTCTCTTTATATACAAAAGATCAGTTTAGCATGTATTAAGTAAAGATTTCAACAGTTTGCTCCCACACAGAAACACAAAGAGAAAAATACTGTTTGAGTACTCGCTATAGCATTAAATCTCCATGTACAGCACACTAAGGACAAAGATCCTACATGAGGAGTAAGTGCACAGTGACTCCTGTTGTTGACTTAACAATTTGATACTCTTGTTTATGGCCTCAGTAATCACCCTAGGCTCTTGTCATGAGCTGCCAAGGCTATGGAAGCCCCCTGAGTTCACTGACTCTGATCATATTTAGACAAGGCCATGGTCAAAGTGGAAGTTCTCTCCTCCCTTCAGAGAAAGGTACCTCCTCCTTTGATGACCTGTTCTTTTCACTGGGATCTCACTCGCAGAGATCTTTCATTTAGGTAATTTTTATTTTATTTTTATTTTTTTCCAGAGTGTCTTGGCTTTCCATGCCTGAAATACTCTCATGGGCTTTTCAGTCAGATCTGCATGCCTTAAGGGCTGATTCCGAGGCCAGAGTGCTGTTTAGGACATCTACCATTCTATGAGTCTGCTGTGTATCTTGCTTCCCATGATGGATCATTCTCTCCCTTTTTTATTCTATCAGCTAGTATTTGCAGACACTAGTCTTGTTTATGTGATCCCTCTGGTTCTTAGTCCTATCATTATGATCAATTGTGAGCAAAAATTGATCACTTGTACTAGTGAGATGGCATTGGTACATGCCACCTTGTAGCATCCTTCTACAGCAATGAAAACTAGAGTTTGGATTTTGTGGGCTCTGGATCCCAATCACTAACGATAGAGGGTGAGGTTGTGCCACTGGGATTAGTCATGAGCATGAAATACGTAAATGTGGTGTATTAATGTTTGTATATAAGACAGCTGTGCAAGAATATAGTGTGCGTTCTTTGAGATTATCTTGTGAAACCTCAATAGATGAACACAGCTATTGAAACAGCCATTACAGTGAAAATGACATAAAATAATTTAGGGTAAGCTAAAAAGTAATCTACAGAAATCTTTCTGGAAGTGCTTAGAGGTTTTATGTGAAATGTGACTAGGTATGCTATTACTGTAGTCTGAGATTTGCCATTAACTTGATGGCATCTGACAAGTGACCATCTCCAGACGTGGTTGCCATACCCGTGAAATGTAAGACTCTGGTGTCAAACTCTTCCATTATTAATAGGCCATAGTAACCTGCTTTCCAATAAGCCCTCCATATTGGGATAACCAAAATATGTAGATTGTTCTGTGTAACCCCAAGAAGCACTAGGTTGTCTTTATCTAGTTAATACTTCTAAATAATTGCTTGATTTAATGCATATAGTCAAAATGTAATGATTTGGCTGGTGCCATTTATTGACTGTTAGTCAATAAAACTATCAGAATACTTCAAAAATGTTTGAGTGTGAATTGCCCTAACACAGACTCTGGAGATAGAATTGCATTGTACTTTTTAATCCATATAAACTGACATGATTAAAGGGAATAACATTTGAGAGTAATTATAGAGACTCTCATGAACATTAATTAGGGAACAAATTGTGCCTTTGAGATCAATTTCTATTTATCTTCTTTGCAGATAAGAGGCCTAGGATCAGTTTCTTATCAATAAAGTAACTGCAAATAGCCCCTAAACAGTAGGAGAAGTACCATAACTAACAGCCTAGAAAGCCATTAGCCAGTGACTTCAGCTGGAGCAAGATGAGAAATTAAAGGAAATTTTGAAATTTAAAAAAAGGAAAAATTGGTTAGAGCAGTCTGCCAAGAAAAGATCTAAGCATTTGTATGAATGAAAGCTTGATATTTCTCCTTTGATGTTGTCCTTCTGAAATATAGTAATTATGACATTTTCATCTACATAGCTCTTCCAAGATGAACTTTAAGTGCAATTTCATTTTGCTCAGATAACGGCAAATGCAGGTATAGAGTTATCAGCAAATCATTCTGTTAATAACTTTGATACCAATTGATTTTGAGTCTTGGCCCTTTTCTCTTTTTCACTTGTCTGCAAATATTATAGTTACATCTTGTCAAACTTAACCCTATAGGATGGTGCTGAGCCTTGCTGGATTTAGACCATGAATAATGGATTTTCTGTCTGTATTTATTGGGAGAAGGTGAGGGAGAGGGTAATTTGAACCCTCTGCTTTAATGCCCAACTACCTACAATAGACAGGGTGGGCCAGGACAAAGCCGGGAACTCCATCTGGGTCTCGCACATGGTGAGTGGGGACTCGAGTGCTTGGGAAGGCATGTGGAGCCTCCCCAGTGTGTTAGCTGGAAGCTGCATAGGAAACAGCTGCATCCTAGGCACTCCAATACGGGCTGCAAGCATCACCCACGCTGGCTTGACTCGATGAGCCACAAGGCCTGCCTCATTTTCTCCTTGTGTACCCCTCTGAATTACTAGGTCAGGGGTGTAAAAATTTAGAGTAGGAACTCTAAGTTACAGAGTTTGTCCTCCCACAAAGGGGCCTTCATAAAGTTCATGCAAAAATAGGTATTACTTTAAGAAGCATGGATTTCAAAAACTTTTTTTTACCAAAGTAAACACCTTTCAATTCTGTTTTCCCATTAACTTTTTAAAGTCCTTCATATGCTTAGAGCTAGTCAGGTTCTACAAGTGACCAAAATGCCCTGCTTTGGGAATGGGACAGCCTGTAAAGTACACTCCGCCCAGGGGGACCAGTAGTCGGGAGAAACATGGTCTGTATTTTCCCTGATCTCATTTTCATGGAAATCCAGAACCTGGGAGTTCGTCAGGCACTGATTCAGCTTGTAAACACTAGTAACTAATTCTTCCTGCAAATAATCTGTGAAACAAACATTACTCTAGGGAACATACAAATCATAATATACTATCAGAGCAAAGAAACTGGAGGAGGACCCCAGAGTACCTGTCAACTTGTATTTAGTTGAACCAGAGGAAACTGTCACTTCGTAGCTCAGACTGGTCCAATATCAGCAGTTTCCTGCAGCCTAATAGTTTGCAATTCTAAAAATACTGACATGGGTGGTGTGTGTCAGCAGAACTCACCTACAAGTTGAAGGAAACAGAAGAGTATGTAGTGAGGTTTTTTAAAATTATTTAATGAAAAGTCAGTTACACAATGAGAGGAAGGAAGATCTTCCTCCTGCTGGTTCACTCCCCAGATGGCCTTAGCCAAGCCAGGAACTACTTCCTAGTCTCCCACATGGTTGAGGGTCCCACGAACTTGGGCCATCTTCTGTTTTCCCAAGTGCATTAGCAAGGAGCTGGGTGGGAAGTGAAGCAGCCAGGACTCAAACCAGCACCCATATGGGATGCTGGTGCTGCAGACCGTGGCTTAACCTGCTGCCCAACAGCACCAGCCCTTTGAAGTGAGTTTTAAACCCTTAAGATTAATCATCTGGCCGGCGCCTTGGATCACTTGGCTAATCCTCCACCTGTGGCGCCGGCACCCCAGGTTCTAGTCCTGGTTGGGGTGCTGGATTCTGTCCTAGTTGCTCCTCTTCCAGTCCAGCTCTCTGCTGTGGCCCGGGAGGGCAGTGGAGGATGGCCTAAGTGCTTGGGCCCTGCACCCGCATGGGAGACCAGGAGGAAGCACCTGGCTCCTGGCTTTGGATCGGCACAGCGCGCCGGCCGTAGTGGCCATTTGGGGGATGAACCAACAGAAGGAAGACCTTTCTCTCTCTCTCTCTCTCTCTCTCTCTCTCTCTGCCTGTCAAAAAAAAAAATATTAGAACAAAGATGATTAATATTTTTTTTTTATGTACCTGAGAAATGTGGTAAGACAAGTGTGGTAGAAATGAGGACCTTCTGACACTGGTTATTTTGCATAGTGTTGTGGAGTATTAGAACAGGGAGTTCTGAAAGCTGAAATTGAAGAGTTTCAAGTTAGGGACTTACACATGATAAAGTGTCAGTATGGTACTGTACTAGTATGAGAGCAACCATAACCAACTGCTATGGATTGGGTAATGTAAAATAACAGGAAATAACTTCCTCAACATTTTGGAAGCTTCTGGTCCAAGATCCAAATGCTGGTAGGTTTACTTTAAAAAAACATTTTAAAGACCTACTGACTTACTTGAAAGGCAGAATCACTTGTCCCACATGGCCTCAACAGCCGGAGCTTAGCCAGGTCAATCCAGGAGTTTGATCTGGGTCTCCCATGTGAGTAGAAGGGACCCAAGTGCTTCACCCACCCTCTGCTTTCCTCAGATCATTAGCAGGGAATTGCATGGGAAGTGGAGCAGCTGGGACTTGAACTGATGCTCATATGGGATGCCAGAGGCACTAATAATTGTTTAACCTGCTACCCCACCATGCCAGACCCAGGGTTGCTTTCTTAAGAGGCATTGCCAGTTGGCTGGCAGAGGCAACCTCTCTGTGTCCTCACTCAACCCTGGTGTGTCTGTGTGTGTCTGCGTTTCCTCCTCTCATAAGGACCCTGGTAAGATTTGACTTGGACTCAGACGACCTCATTTAACTTTCAAACCTCTTGAAAAGCCGGTGTGTGGCCTAGCAGGTTAAGCTGCTGCCTGTGATGCCTGTTTGCCATATGGGCACCAATTCCAGCCTGGCTGCTCCACTTCCTATCTGGCTCCATGCTAATGCACCCGTGAAAGCAGTGGAAGATGATCAAGTGTCTGGGCCTCTGCACCCATGTGGGAGTCTGGATGGAGTTTGTGACTCTTGGCTTAGAGTGGACAATTTTGGAGAGTGAACCAACAATGGACGATGGCTCCATGGTTTTCTTCTCTGTAACTCTACCTTTAAAATTTTTAAAAAATCTATGTCTCAAAAATCTGACTTGGAAAAGGCTTTAACATGCAGATTTTGGGAGGAACATAGTTCATCTCTTAACAAGTGACATGCTGGTAATTTTTGCAAGTATCTAACAAGAGGAAGAAATCTTCATTAACATGTGGTAAATTTCCGTCATGCAGACAATACCACCACGGCTGCTTTCAGGTTACCAGCATGGAGTCCCTGACAATGTCCTTGGGCAGGAAGGTGCAGTAGTAAACGCACCCTTCCATAGCAGTTCTACCATTTGCATACACAGGCATCCTTAACCTTGTGACATGGACAAGCATGAAATAGGAAGAGATGAACTTTGAGGTTTTATTTTGCTTTTTTGCAAATTTAGAAAATTCACCTTTTAATAATGTCTGTGTTCAATAGCCAGCAAGAGAAATGCCTGAAAATTTTAGGTTGGGCTCAGGATGCAGTAGAAGTTGGCACCGGTACACCTCTGAGCCATGCAGCCCTTCAGCAGAACCGTGTCACCAGGAATCAAAGTAGCATAGCTTTCTCAGATTATAAAAGGATGATCTTTTGGACATGATGACCAATAAGATATGGAAGAAAATAAACTGGAAGAATCCAAAAAGAACCAATGAAGATGAAATGGGGAGTTTGGAAGGGGGACTGATTTTGATGGGGCGGTGAGTGAGTAATACATGATGGGAAGCAGGAACACTGGTGTCCAGTGAGCTGAATCGCTGTGCCAATTCTACCTAAACAAGCCAGATAATTTGAGGCAAGGCCCACCTTATGTGAACCCTCATTTCCCATTCTGAAATACATCTCCTCTGTGAGTTTCCAGGAGATACAAAACTCAAAAGTTGTGCAACTCAATCCCTTACTACACTGTTGCCAAGCCATTTTCATTTCTTTGTCTCTAAGCTAGTGCAGAAAAACAAATCCATAGCTGGGGTGTGTCTCCCTCACATATATGGTACAGGCACTCCAGAAGCTCACCTTATGGAAAGTAAAAAAAATTCTGTTGTATAATAGTTACCAAGAGCATACAAATATTTCTATCAAAGCAATTCTCTGTTCCCCTAATGACCCTGAGAGACAATTAGAAGCAGCATATTTGAGTGTGCACCTGGCTTCGAAGACAGCCAGAGTGAAGTTTATCGGAGATGCAGGCAACTTCAAAGAGCATTGGCCTGCAGCTGGGGAGTCGAGCCTCATCGTATGCATTGTGATCTGACTGCATGAGGGCAAGGCGCACTGTTGCTGTACTCTTGAACAGGTCATTTACAGAGAAATGGGTGTTCTACCCACTTCAGACTTCATCTGAAGAAGTGAAAGTCCCACATGGTTTCTGGGTTTGCCCACCTCTTCTGCAAATCGGTTTGCATAGCTCCCACAAAACTGTCCTGAATTGGTTTCAATCATCAGCTCGTTTTCTAAAAATCAGAACAATCATTCTACTAGAAAACCTACCTGAGTGCTGTCAAAGCTACAAGTGTCCTGTAAAAAGTTTGTGCAAACTAGAAATAAAGATCTTTCCAAGGTGTGCATTCGCAGGAGGCTAGAATTAGAAGCAAAGCTAGGACTCACACCCGACACTAGGGTATGAGAGGCAGGTACTCTAAAGGATGACTTGTGGCCGGCGCCATGGCTCACTAGGATAATCCTCCGCCTTGCAGCGCCAGCACACCGGGTTCTAGTCCCAGTCGGGGCGCCGGATTCTGTCCCGGTTGCCCCTCTTCCAGGCCATCTCTCTGCTGTGGCCAGGGAGTGCAGTGGAGGATGACCCAAGTGCTTGGGCCCTGCACCCCATGGGAGACCAGGAGAAGCACCTGGCTCCTACCTTCGGATCAGCGTGGTGCGCTGGCCGCGGCAGCCATTGGAGGGTGAACCAACGGCAAAAGGAAGACCTTTCTCTCTGTCTCTCTCTCTCACTGTCCACTCTGCCTGTCAAAAAATAAAAAATAAAAAAATGATGACTTGATTTCGCTACTAAGAACCTCCACCTCCACTGCCTTCACAAACGTCTGGAGGGAGCTCTGAATGGTCCCTTGACCAGCAGCAGAAGTATCGTGTCCTGGAAACTCGTTAGAAAAGCAAACATCACTTGAAATAATGGACTCGGCTGGCTCTGTTTGAGTTCTTAGACAAAAGTGTGAGTGATAAAACCATCAGTTGAAGGCAAAGAGTGGATTTTTTTTAAGATGTATGTATTTGAATGGCAAAGTGACAGAAGAGATCTTCCATCCACTGGAGTCACCCCCCAAATTACAATAGCCAGAATCCGGGAACTTCATGGGGTTCTCCCATGTGGGTGGCAGGGGCCCAAGTACCGTCCCCAAGGCCATCTACTGCTGCTTTCCCAGACTCAGCTGCAGGCAGCTGGATCAGAAGCAGAGCATCCGAGGCTTGAACTGGTGATCTGACATGGGACGCCAGGCAGCAGTTTCACCTACTGAGCTGCAACATTAGCTCCTGGGGTGGATTTTAAAAGAGGGAAAAGCAGCACTGGGACGCATGATTCTGTGGTTTCAGTTGTGCTAGGAGAAAGGGTAGGCCAGGGAGAGCAGTGAGCTGTTGATGGAGGAGTAAAGAGTACTATGCCCACCACCTCTTGTGCCTAAGGGGTCATGCAGTGTTTTGTCCCACAACTTTGCAGAAGTCCTGCAGCTTTCTAGAAAGGTGTGCTTGTAGAGCTGCCACTGTGTCCTGCTCTAAGACTCTGTTGAATCCATGGGAATGTGCCCAACCTAGTCCCCCCACACCCCAGCCTGTCCTATTCTTTCAGCATTGGCGCAGCTGTCACCATCCACACAGGGGAGCCCAGTTGTGTTCTCATCACAGCCAGGAGAATCTTTTCTAACTGGACAAGGCTCATTTGGGCAATGATAACTCCACACTTATGAAGCGGGTATTTCCAGAGGGAGACAGTGTCTTGGGGATGACCTGTTCCCGATGTGAAACTGAGGCTACAGGTGGCCTCCTGCCCCCCGGGATTTGTCCCACTAATGATCTTCCAACTCCTATGGAACATAGCCTGCAGGAACCCAACAGTCACACAACTGATTCGTTCTCTCTGCTTAGAAAGTAGAAGCCCCTAGTAAACAAGACAGATTGCCAGGGTAAATACATTAGATGAGTTGTCCAGAGCTTGGCCCAACTTTGATTTGCATAATTGCTTCAAAACTAGTGCCCTGGGAATAAATTCCAGTAGAAACTATTTCCATGTTTCGTTTATGGAGAACTGGCCCACGGGAGCCTTTTCCTAGGTCTTCACTGATGAGCTGCCTTAGCTTTTCCAGTGTGTGGCCAGTGGGGAGTTTGCTTTTCTCCATGTGCCTCTGACCCATTTCTCAACCACTTCACCGACACCCTGCAGCCCCATTTAGCTCTCTGGGGTACCCTGTGTATCAAAGATGATCCTTTGAGATATCTCGGTCCATAAACCAGTGAGTAAGTCATTTGTGGCCCAGCAGTGCTGCTTTTCATCTTAAGAATGGGCAATGAGGGTCACACTACTATTTCATCCAAATGGGAAAAGATAACTAACATGCAGCGGAGTGGAAGTTAGAAATCCTTTCATTGTATTAAGCATCCACAGAACACTGGGCCCAAGAAACCATACCCGAGTGAGAATACCTGCTTGATGATGTATGAGATGGGGTTGCTGAATTTGGGGATGCTTGGGATACAGTGTCAGGCGTGACGAATCTCATCCTTCAGGGAAAGCCCTTTATTCCTCTTAGAGACGGTCACCCTGGGCATCAAACCGAGCTCTCAGTCTGAGAATGGAGTCATGGAGGGTGATCAAGAAGATTGTATGGCTGGTCAATACCTTTCCTATTATTATGTTACTGGAAAATGATTATCTTCTCAAGCCTGTGCAAGATTAGGAAAGACTGGGGAAAGGAAACACGCTGTAGAGTTGAATTTGTGTTTTATTTTCTGCCTTTACTCGATGTTACAGCCAGTGGTGCTGGCTTTAATTATTTAGTATTTTTTTAAACTGTCCCTTACAATAACTTTTTCTGCCTTTTAAAGTTATCAGTAAGCGAGATAGGGGTTAGAATCCCAGAGTCTGTAATCAAAGTGAAAGTATCAAACATGTATCAGTGATTTCTTCCACAGTCTATTTAGAGACTTGGTTTTGGTTAAAAACTGCATTCAGAATCTTCATAATGGCATCAAAAATGTGTAGATCTTGAATGAGAAAGTTTTGAGGTGTAAATGTAATGAAAGTTTGAAGTTTGTGTTGCATTGAAAAAGGAAGAAAAGGATGAGTTTGTTGCATAGTAACTAGAAAGCTAAAAAAAATGGATTATCTCCTGCCTCTTCCTGATGGCCACTAAAATCAATAAACTGGGACCTAGAGAAGTGGGGCTTTTTGCAGAATTGGGGTGCCTGGGGGACTATTTGTTTCTCCACGTAATTTTGAGGAAGTTCTATGGCTTTCTGGAAGGGCTGCGGGGACTACTTGACGCTGCTGGAGAGCTGGCTTCTACTTGTGTTCTGAGACACTTTGGAATCTACTCAATGCCCTCGTCTGGTTTCTGTGACCCTGGATATAAGTTCCTTAAGAGCAAGGGCCTTGGGGATCTTTTCTAATTGCTTCTCATTGTAGTTTATACGCTCAAGTGTATGCTGGTTAATGGGGGGAGGGGAATGCTTTCAAATATGACATAGGGCAAGAAATCAGTGTCTGAATATTCTCTTCCCCAGGTGTGTGTTCTGGGCAGCAACTGCCTGCCAGTCCCTTGCTATCATGGAACATGATACTGTCGTGATGGGCTGCTGGGGGGATTCTAACTTCAGCACGGTGGACGTTGAGGGCATGATGATGCATTTGTAGGTTTAGCAGTGGACCTGGCTTCATTTCACTAGGTGCTGGTAAGCACCCTACATTGTGATAACTAAAGTGTACCCAGATAATGCCAGTGTCTCCATGGGCAAAATTGCTTTGCTTTCTTCACACCCCACTCACACCCCTACACTGAGAACCACTGGACTAGGTTCATGCCATGTCACAGCCAACTCAGTTCTGTGAAAGTGTTGACAAACCCATTGGGGCAGCTTCCAGACTGGATAAGCTGCCCTCTTTATGGCCTTTAAGCATTTCCTACAAGTTCTCAAGAAAAGAGGGCTGGTTGGTGCAGTGACAATGTTGGCCAGCAGTCCTTGTCCTTGGAATATGGACTTCTCAGATTTGCATTAGCCCCTGGAGTGGGGCATTGTGGTCAGGAGAAAGAGGAAGGAGAACCCAGTGAGAACCACGTGGGTTTGTTCGTGTTCATTACTCTGGTGACCTCCAAGTTTGTCTTGCCACCCCACACTATGCAGTAAGTCCTCGTGGTAGAGACCCGAGAGGGCATCTGTTTTTGTTTTTTGAAGGAGGAACAACGAGAAGGGGCAGCTGTCACTAACTGCATGTCTTCATGACTTGTTCCAAGCTTTTACTCCAGTTTTAGAGGCTGATGTCAGAACTAAAAATCTGAAGCCAAAAGTTCTCCAAATCTGATATGAATAGAATCTACATGAGAAAAAAAAATACAGTGAGAATTAATAAGTTTGGTTTTCCTTAGCACTCTTTTTGGGGGGGTTAATAGTTTATTATTCTTGGGAGATTGGATCTTAATTAAAGCCATTAGAAATCATTTTCCACACCCATCTAGTCAGCCTATCATCAACACAGTATCAATTAAACTAAAATTACCTCCCTCTCCCAAAATCTATTAATAGGCCCACAATTAAGAAATTTTCCAATTGTTTTCCCCTACTACTAAGACCAGCCAGTGTTGGTGACAATAGCCATCATTAACCTGGAATTGTCAAAGACTGGTGAACTCTTATTTATCTTAATTAATAGTCTGCATAATGGAGCCTGCATTCCCCTACCTCCTTCCCTTTAGCTAAGACAAGCATGGTAAAAACAAAGACAGTAAAAGCTAATGTCCCTGTGAGCTGTGAACAGGAAGAACAGTGCTTTTTTCCCCCAAAGCCAGTTCCAGTCATTAGTTGCAGTGCTACATAAATGCTAAGTGCCCCTTGCTGGTTTATAAAGTTAATCCCGTCCCAGGATGAGACTGGTTTATTCACTGATTATATGGACCTGAAGTGAAACGGAGAAGAAAGTTCAGGCACAACTCTGTGTGCAAAAGAAATGTTCAGTTTAAGCCTGCAAAGCTGTTCTCTTTTCAGATTTAGAGATTAAAAAAAAAGACTTGAAAATAGGTGGAATTGATCAGAATGTGTGGTAAAAACTCACATGTATTCATTGTTGATGGAAGCATCAACTGGTAGGACGTGTTGGGAGGGAGATTTCAGCTGGGGGAAGGAAGGCAGTGCGCTGGAGCAGGAATGAAAACCAAGCCCATGCTTTGTTAACACACATTCTGAGAACACCTCCTGCAAATGTCTTGGCAGAAGTTCACAAAGAAGTAAGTACAGACTGGTGTTGTGGCAGTAATGGTGATAAAAAAAGAACACGACTCGCCAATTCATGGGCCAATGTACTATTCATGCAATAAGTGTCTTATTTTGCACCTCAGAGGTGCTCAGTAAAACCTGTGAGTTGAAAAGTTGGCCATCACGTGACAGCATAAGTCATTCCTGGTTGCTGGATATTCCTCTAGGTTTCCCTTCAGATAAAATCGATGCTTTCATTTTGAAGAGGGAGGTGGTTTGATAGTATCGTATTACTGATTCCATATCTTTGATTCCATTGGTATTTATTGAGGAAACACTGTTGTTGGCCTCTAGTGTCCCAGGAGTGAACAAGGACATCTGGCTTGCCTGGGAACTTAAGTTGCATATACACAGGTAGCAGCCACTCATCTCTTGTACGTCATTCAAGGTTCTGCCAGGGTAGAGAGGCTGCCACAAGTCTTAGGATTAGACAGTTTTCGTGGAAATCAGACTGTACTCAGTTGTGAAGGAATGGGCAAATTAAAAGTCAGAACAGAAAAGCCACCAACCAGTAAATAGGAGAAATGTTCACCTCCAGTCCCAGTGTGGGACTACAAAGAAGAGCATGTTGAAGGGTCAAGGGTGGCTGTGTGTCCACAGAGGTACTATCCTGGGGGGTCTCTGACAAACCTTGAGCAAGGGACCTCAGGACACTATTGGACACCCAAGTGCTCAGTCTAGGAGATGCAAGAGACTACATGGCAAGCCAGAACCACGGGTCACCTCGAGGATTTCAGAGAATCATGGCAGCTGCCTTATTTCTGTCTCTCAGATTTCAGGCAAATTCCTCTCTTTACTAACCGCAACTTGAAACCGTACAGGGTAGGGGATTCTGGGCAACGAACTGAGTCTTGAAAAGTTGGCCCAGGACAAAATGCCACAGTAAATATTTGCTAGTTTGAGCCTGCTTTCTTACATTTCTGACATTCAAGAGAATCGTGGGTGTTCCACTCTGAGCTGATGTAGTCAGCTGATGTGGTCATGAACTTAAGAGTACACTCTAACTGCTGGTCAGATCTATCTGCAGATGACTGGTGCCTAAAATCCTCTAGCTTTTCTGAGGCCATGGGACCTGGCCCCTCTCAGGTGGTCTTGAACCTCTGCTCCTGTGCTCAAACTGATGGTGGGTATTGGGATCTACCCCCCATCTCTCAGGACCAGCCATTGTGATGTGGACCTCGTCCTACAACTTTGCTCACAAACATGGTGTCTGTCACATAGAAGGTGCAAGATAAATATTGGGGGAGGGAGATGGAAAACAGTGGTTCACCCTTGCAGAGGGAGATAGGCACATATTCAACAGATCAGTAGCAAGAAAGGTGATGTCCAAAGTGCAAATCTTGAACATGAGCTTCTCTAATGCTTCATCAGGCTGTTACAGGCCCTTTCCAATGTAAATGTCATCTTCTATGCTGAATGTAGAAAGTTCTTCATATTGTCTTATTCCACACTGTCTGACCCAGAAAAACATCAATAATAATAATGAAGGCTACATGTGTTCTGAGTACATAGTGACTGAACATTTTACATCACTTGCCAACATGTGAAAATGGGAGACTTTGAGGATGTATCCAAATCTCCACCTCTCTTGGAAGTCCAGAAGACTTGGGGCTGTTGATGGGACTTTCTTACGTGACACCTGAGAATGAGCTTCATGGGCTGCTGCCCCCTTTGGACTAAGTGCCCTTAGGACTACCATTCTCTCCCTACCACAGTGAATGGTGCCTTGGCACAAAGGTGGCAGCACACCCCTTGCCATTTATCGTTGCCATGTGCAGTACTACGTTTCTCATAAGAAATATTGATGGTTGAGGAGGATACACCTGCCATTTAAACCGTTTGTATCTGAAATAATAAGTACTTGACAACTTTGTTGTTGTTGTTCCCTGGACTTTACCAGATACCTAGTCCATCAGATGGGAAAAAACTGAGATTCAGGGATGTAAGGAGCTAGGAGTTAATTCCCTGGAAGCGATGTAGTCAGCATTTGGGTGTAAGAAAATTGATGCCAACTGGAGAGGCTGTGCTTGTCAATATTGTGCTATGTGTGCTACACATAAGCTATATACTCATATAGGCACCGACAGACTTATTCTCTAAAGGGCCAGATTGTGAATGGTTTTGTCCTTGTGACCCCTCCAATCTGTGTTACAATGACCTAGATCTGCCCTTGTGACGCTACAGCAGCCAAGGAACATGACAAAGAATAGGTGTGTAGGACTGTGTTCCAGTGAAACTTTAGATATTGGCGTTTGGCCTAACCATTAAGCTACCTCTTAAATCCATGTGCCCCATGGGAGCACCGCTGTTCAATTCCCAGCTCCACTCTTGATTGAGGCTTTCTGCTAATGCGGATCCTGGGAAGCAGTGATGGAGGCTCAAGTGATTGGGTTCCTGCCGTCCCCGTGAGAAACCTGAATTGTTTCATGAGCTCCAGGCTTCAGCCAGGCCCAGTCTTGGCCATTGCAGGCATTTGGGAACAAAACCAGAGGATAGAAGTTCTTTATCTTTGTGTGCATCTGTCTCTGTGTCTATATCTCTCAAATTCATCAATTTTGTTATAGTTCGTGGAAAACAGAACTGAAATATGAGCATTTTTTGATAAGTTTTTAAAATCATGCATTGTTCCATAATCTGAATTTTCTGAAGTTTCTGAAAAAGCCTTTTACAAACAGAGGCCATTTGTGTTCTGAATTCACCTCTATTAAGTATATGCCTGCACAGAAACAACTAGACAAATAGATCGTCTTTCCCTGTAAGTATTCATTTTTTTTGCAACACTATCTGCTGGCTTGCTGCATGCCAGACCCTGGGAATGTGATGCTGAGTGAGGGAAGCACAGGCCTGGAGATGATTGCAGTAGACAGAGACAACCCATCTCTTGGAGCTGAGACCCCAGAATCAACTACGGAAACCTCAGGCTCTGTCAGCTCAGTGTGCTGCCAGCAATGTGAATTGACTTTGCGTGGAGGTTGCTTTGCATAGCAATGGGATAGCGTGAGTATCAGAAAGCCGGCTCTACAAGCCATGCGTCAGACTCCATCCCATGTGGGTTTGTTTGTGCTTAGGGTGGAGCCTAGGGATTTGACCAGATTCTTGGGCCTCATGACCGAGAGCTGCATTTTTCTGTCTCGTAAAAGCCGAGTTTGGTCTTCTAACCTGTGGTATGTTGGAGGCTGTGTGTGAGAGGTGTGCTCCGTGAGGATGGGGATTTAGCCCAGTTTGTGTGTGTGATGGTTTTTGAAAATTACTGCTGGCTCTAAAAGAGTCAAGAGCTCAAACTTGCATGAACTCTTCAACACCTTTCCAAATTCAACAAAACTGACATTTATAGCTTTGTTGAAGCAGAGACATGGCATTCGGCTTCAGCTTGTTTGGACTGTAGAGTGTCAGTATAAATAGCTTTGATTGACTTTTGTATCGTGCACATCTGGAAGCAATTTATGGCATTCCAGCTAGATTAAAGCGCGTTTTAAAGGAATTTCACCAGCTTTTTTTTTTTCCCCTGTTGGCCATGGTGAATAAAGTTTCAAAGAAGGTTTAGCTGCTGTTCTTCTTAATGTAGGCTGTGGTGAAGTCAAATTCAGGGCAAATGTGGGGTGGGGGGAGAAAGGGAAGGAGGGAGGTTTGTTTTGCCAAAAGAGCTAAGCACAGAAGTGACTATTTCTCGACTGTTGTGTTCACACTGAAATGAGAGAGAGAACCTTAGACAACAGGAAGCTGCTATCTCTACACAGAGCAATCCACTAAGTCATTTTTAAAGAGGTGAATGCATTGGCCTAGAAGGTGTGGGGTAGGGGGGGACAACTGTTCGTGATTTTGCTGTACAAGGAGGACAAGGAGAAAGAGCCAACACTGAATTTATTGAATACGTACCGAGATGTTCACTAGGCAAGTGTTGATGGCGTGCATGTTGGGGACAAGGGAGGGGTAGGGAGCCACAGTGTCCTGGGGAGCAGTGCTCGGCAATCGGCTGGAAGGGCTGCCTGGAAGGAGCTTCTACGATGGTACTGTGAGAAGGCACGTCATACCACGCTCCCTTCAGGTTATTCTGCTAGTATCATGAAGAACACTCACCCAGGGCAAGTGCAGGATGCCCTGCGTGTCTGTGGGCCTAACTTGGTTGCAAGGATCGGAGAAGGCTGCCTGCGAAGATGTGAGGGCTGAAACACACGAGGGGAAGAATAGTCCCTAACAGAAAAGCAAGTCAAAAGAGTGACACAGAAGAGTATTCTAGGCAGAAGATGCAAGGAAGAGGGGAATTTGATTTTCAACCCCCATAAATGGTACGGAAAAGCTTTGCAAGGTGCTGTTTAGTCATTGAGATAGGGGAAGATAAAGCTCAGATTGTCCAGAGACTCACCAGTTCCACGAAGCTGTTGCCTGTCATTTGCACCATTGAGTGCAACCCTTTATAACAGTCACTGAATCCTTCAGTTCTGACGGTCTGCCCTGGGGACCGTGGGGTCACATCACGTCTCTGGGCCTCAGTCTCTCCGTTCCTAAGACAATGGAATCTGATAGATGCTGCCTATACACAGCATCTTAGGAAATCGGGGCATCTAAGTAAAAAAGAAGTGGTGTGCACATCTAAATCAACACATAAAGAATGCAGGGAAAATGCTGCTGTTAACACCATTGAAAAATGAAAAGCTTCCTGATGGTCCAACGGGGAGTAGCTGTGAAGTCTCCAGGGGGAATGAGGACATAGCCTCAAGTTTCTCCAAGTTAAGTAAGGAAATGAAATACCCATTATTGAATGTGACTCATAGACTTGGAGAAAGCGACCCCCACACGTTGTTAGGGCTGTAATATATTGGTCATGGTAGCCCTGCGTTTTCTCGTTGTTGCTGAAGGCAAGTGATGAAGTGGTGCCAAGAAAGTGGCAAATTGCCCTAAAAATCACATAAAAGTGCAATTTAGCGCACACAGTTCTGCTGAAGAAAACCACCTTTGTTTCATTATTAGCTTCCCAGGGATTTCTCTCCTTGGTTGGCATTTAAGTGTGGAAACTTGTCCCTTTTTCTTAACATAATGAGACACTTCTTAGGTTTGAAGAACAATAGAGAGAAGCATGAAGAGTGATCGATACATTACTTCAGATTTATTCACTACTGACGGGAGCCTTATTGCCAACCTCTGGGTAGGATGTGAGCAGACACGGAGGCATAAACCTTAGTTGTTTTAAGGAAAAATAGAAGGAAATCTAATCTCTGAGACCAGGAGATGAAAAATGTTCCATTAGGGATTTGTGTTGCCTTTTCCCACTAATTCAGGTTCAGGCTCTGACCTGTAGACAGAGGAACAGCTACTTTGCTTAAAGGGTTTAGAACTAATGGGAAAGTAAACTCTGAAGTTATTTGTTGACATAATTTCTGGCAGTATTTTCCCAGCTTCTGTTTCATTTTTTTTTTTTCACTTGTCTGTACAGGCTTGACAAAAAATACATCAAAATCAAGCTGTGCTGATGGGATCGCATATCGTATTTCATGGACTCTGCATTTGATTAGGGGGAGCCACACTGAAAGAAGGGTGAGGCAGGGGAGAAGAAAGAAACTT
Source organism: Oryctolagus cuniculus (assembly GCF_051225735.1). Lineage (NCBI taxonomy): Eukaryota > Metazoa > Chordata > Mammalia > Lagomorpha > Leporidae > Oryctolagus > Oryctolagus cuniculus. The sequence continues at coordinate 161,050,808 of NC_142870.1, forward strand.
GTGGTGTTGAGTCCCGGTGTAGTAGCAGGAAATAGCTAAAGTTGAGACGAAACCTCAGTGGAAAATGGGTTATGAATTAAGACAGCAGTGGGTCAGATTAGTGAAGCCATGTTTTATTCTGATCATGAAAAATAGACTGTTCTGGGTTAGCCCAGTCAGCAGGAGTTTACGGTTCATATGATGCACTCAATAACGCTCATTTTTGTAAATCAACACATACTTATGTGCCTCCAGTGTGCCAGGAATTACGTTGGGCAATGGGGCCGCAGTAGTGAGGACATGGATAAGATCTTAAAACTCACGTTCTAGGGGGTGCATGGACGTTAAATAACTATTCACAGTAGAGTGTATTGTTGAAGTTGTGTGTGCATTTAAAAGATAGAGAAAGCTATGAAAACTTTGGGGGGTGAAACTTGAGATACAAAAGATAAGCAGCTGTTTTCTTTGCCTCTTTCATTAAGTTGATTCAAAGGTAGAACTTTGGGCACCAGAGATTATTTTGGCTTCCTGTGGCCCTGCCCTGACAGAAGTCCCCCAGCCTGAAGAAAGATCAAGTGTAGTCCCAGAGATCTCTTTGGAGAGAGGTGGCCAAAGTGGAGGAGTCTTACATGCTCTGTGCAGAAAAATCAGGCGTGACCTGCAGCCACGTTCCGCCTGGTGATTCTTTGCTGACCAGAAGGCAGAGTGGTCTTGGTGACAAGTGGGAAATGGAGAGGCAACTGTGCTCTGAGGAGACTTTGACTTGGCTAAGAAAATAGAGATGTCAACTGGAGCAAGTGGACTTGATGGCTGCTGACTTCCTGAAGGTGAGGCCCACTGGGCAGGCCAGGGGCGTTTATGATAATGCAGGCCACAAGCACATTCTTACCTTCTGGTCTAAAATGCTGTGGAAGCAGAAGGAAAAAGAATTTGTCAATCCAGACAGAGTGGGGTTCTATGGGGAGGAAATAACCCAGCTGGAGTGATCCTGTGGCGGTAGAGTTGCCATCTTGTGTTAAGTTCTCCACTTGGTCTTATGGCAGTCACTGGAGTTGCGTTCTCGCAGCGACTTGGATTGGGTTTGGGAAACTGACATGTATGGGAATGTTTGGTGGTTGATGGGAGGATGGAGTCCACTACCATTGGTTTCTTTGACATCGTGACTGTTAAAGTAAGCTAAGTGGGTCACTGACATAGAATTTGCACCCAAACTTGGTAGAACACTTTGATGTTACAAGGCATTTTTCCTGGCCATTGTCTTAATAAATAGTCACAAGAGTCCCGGGAGATAGACTACCACGTCTGAGATCTGGCTAGAGTCTGATATGCCCACATGGTGAAAAGACAGAGTGTTGTAGGAACATAAACTCCACAAGGGCAGGGATTTTGGACTGTTGTGTTTGTACTGTGTTTGATGAAATCGATCAAAGTTCATTGAACTTACAGAATGATTCAAATCCTTCTGTGAAATTTTCTTTTATAAATTAAGAGGGGTGGGTGGTGGGAAATGTGGTTACTGAATGGTCTGTATTGGCATACAATGATTGAAAACAAAAAATGAGAATGAAATTGAATTCTGGCTGTTGCTAATAGTCTCCGATGTCTCAATTCCTCCCCTGTAAAATGAAGTATATTCTCCAGCTTTAACCAGCTATGTCTGGTTAATTTTTCTTCTCATAAATATTGTGAGCCAACATTTTCAAGGTGATACTTTAGCATTTAAATATTTGAATCCATCCTTAAGAACTTCCATTTGTTAAGTGTGTAGAGTGGTCTCTAGATCAAGCTCTCAAATGTACATTTTGTCTTTACTCCCTTGCCCAAATGTATCTCACATCCTTGAAGTGGAGGGGCATGGGGGACATGTTAGAGAACATGGTTGAGAGAGAGAACACTTGAAAAACTCGAGGGGCTGGCGCCGCTGCTCACTTGGTTAATCCTCCACCTGCGGTGCTGGCATCCCATATGGGCGCCAGGTTCTAGTCCCAGTTGTTCCTCTTCCAGTCCAGCTCTCTGCTGTGGCCTGGGAGGGCAGTGGAGGATGGCCCAAATGCTTGGGCCTCTGTACCCTCATGGGAGACCAGGAAGAAACACCTGGTTCCTAGCTTCAGATCGGCACAGAGCTGGCCGTAACGGAGTGAACCAATGGAAGGAAGTCCTTTCTCTCTGTCTCTGTCTATAACGCTACCTGTCAAATTAAAAAAATAAAATAAAAAAACAGGATGACACAGGCTCTCCAGCTAAGGTTTTTTATAATCCCTGCTACTCTTAAACTCTAAATTCCTCCTTGAGATTATGCAGTTCTTGAGCACAGAGATCATGTTTTATACATCTATGTCTCCTCCCTCAATTATTATAAAATATATAATTGAGAATGGAATGTAAACTGGTGCTGAAACCCAGGAATTAATGAATGGGGTGTTCACAAAAAGTGGAAGGAACTGTACCGTATCTGTGGAACAGGAGCATATAAAACACTACAAAGGTCAGATTGTCTGAACTAACGACACAGTTAAGGTTTGAAGGTGTAGAGGTCATCTCTCCCCTGGGAAGGGCGCATCAAGTCAGCAGAAGAACACTTCCCCCTGTTTTCACATCGGGAGAGTGGAGATCATGTCTCTTACTCCCAGACCTGGGACACCCTCATTCTACCCTTAGCTTTGAAATGTTGTCAGTCCTGATGTCAAGGTTTGGTCGTTCTGAGTAGAAAGAGCATCCCACGTCCCTGACACAGTCCTTGTCTGCACAGATGGGAACATTGGAAATGGAAGTACAGGGTTGTGAATTGGATGTGCCTTCATGCTACAGGCCTGTGGGGAGTGACCATCACAGACCATGATGGTAGGAGGCTTTTGTAGGAAATATAAGCTTCTTCAATGCTCTTCCTCGAACCTGATGATTTCCTTTTGTCCCCATTTTATGAGTTTAACTCGCCAAAACCATGTTTTGACAAACACTCGTTCTACCATTATTAGAATCCATTTCTCTCTTGAATGTTGAATTCACAAGCTGTATTTCAATGACATAATTATTTAGCAGTCACATAAAATGTGTGTCTGGTCACTCTTAACAGGCTCATTTATACGTGGGCCACATAAAATTTGCATTCTTATACCAGCGATGCATTTATTAATAGCAATAAATACACCAGGAACAGGCCAAGCACACTTGAGGCTTGTAACCTGAGAATGGTCAAAGGGAATGTAAAATGTTGTGCGTGGTATGTTTTGAGTTTGTCTTTTTAATAAGAAAGTTTTTTAAAGTTAATAGGATTTGGGAATAATGCAAAGGAAAAAAAATTGGAGTATTGTATTAATAGGATCAAAAATGTCTTTCTCTGGAAAGAAAGCTTATTTCTGCCACAGAGTTCAGGGAACGAGAAAGAAAAGTAGGCGTTAGAGATTGTTCAGTTTAAAAAAGACTATAATTACATCAAGATGATTTCTATCTGAATAGCTTATTAGACTGTAACCTAGGGCAGCCTTCAATGTTTTTTATGACCACTCGCCATGCTCCCTAAGATGCAAAAGAGGGTCTCCCATGGGTCAGGAAAGGACGGGAAACCTCAAGACCGTGGTAGGAGGTTAGACACACACAGTAAAAGGCCATCGTTTGGTGAAGATTGGTCAGAATTAATAGCACTTGATTTTGTGGCTCAGTGAGGAAGCGTGTGGCTGAAGCTGCTCAGAAGTCCTTCTAATGGAAGCCATGTGTTGGGTCCCTGTGCCTGGGCAGCTGCTCTCCACACCTCAGGTTTCCCCGTTTCTTCTTTAAATCAAAGCCTCGATCCAATGCAATCTTACAAAGTAAATGCAGGTAAGTCAACACAAAGTAAACAAGATCAGGGATGAATTTTAAACAGAAAAGGCATTTTGGCCATTTATTTTTGAAGATTGGTTTGAAAGACAGTTTCAGAGCATGTGGTGGTGGAGGTGGGGTAGAGAGCGTGTCGGTCAGGGAGAATCACATCCAGGGTTGTACCCTGTGCTGTTCGCTGTTCCTGACACTCTACCAAGGGTGTTAAGGGCCTTAATGCCTGCTAAAATGATGAAAGCCAATAATGGGGTATGTTTTATATATTTATATACATAAAATATATATGCTAGCATATATGTATGCTAGGGCTCAAAAAAAGCCTGAATACCCATCTGTCAGACTCTGGCCTAGTAATCGGAACCTAGAATTAGTCATCACAGCTCCGTGTGGTAGGCACTATAGCATATGACCAGCACATGTTCAGCCTGTAATAAATATTTAAGATCTATTTAGGTAAGAGAATGAGTGTCTCCCTTATTCTCCTGGGATCTGGGAAGTAGGAGGTAATCTGTTTGTAGACAGAATTAGTAGTTACTTGAAGTAAATGCCCAATATTATTCCAAGATTGCACAACTACATAACGTCTCTTCCTAGCAACACTGCTTTGTATGGGGTACAGTCCTCCTTGGACTGACTGGCTAGTCCTTTCATTGAACCATTTCTTCCCCTAGAGGCTAGTCCTCTCTCTGGATTTGTGTCCACCTGTCACTGTTTACATCTGAAGATTTATCGTTTGAAGAGAAATCATCAGCCCTGTGATCAAAGTCTGCTAGGCCTTACTTCAGTTCCACCCGGGGGAATGGACCAGGACCCGTGACTTCTGAAAGACAAAGTTCACACATCTGAAAAGTCTAGTTAGGGGCCATCAGGAGGCCTTAGAGGATAGGAAGCTGCCAGGTTTGTTCCCCAGAAATCGGGAGCCTGAAAGCTGAGACACGAGGGGCGGACACCTCCCTGCACAAGCAATGTTACCAGCGGTTGGATGGAAAACGGTATTTACCTTCACCTTCCAAGTTGGGAAGAGAGAGCAAGGTAGACATTTCTAGACCTTACAGTAGCTTTGTAGGTTACTCTTTGTTCTCTCTCCTAATGAACAGTTTAAAGGAAGATGAGGAGGCCTGCCACGGGCAGGAGGGTGTTGACGGAGAGGCCCTCGGTAAGGGATAGAAAGCAAAGTAACTGTTGGTATCTGAGAGGTTTCAGTTCACGGACAGCCTGTTGGCTCTCTTCCCAGCATTGGAAGCCAGAGCCCCTGCTTCCCAGGAAGTATATGGTTTCTGTGTGTTCATTGTTGGGGGCCCTGTTTGTGCTTAGCTGTCAAGATGACTTCAGTGATGTTGGTTCTACCGTGTGTGTGTATGTGCGTGAGATGTACCACAACAACATGACTTGACAGCTTTTCAGGTTTATATTTTAACTTTAGGAATACAAATATCATGCATTTCGTATATACAAATTTGAGAACATGGTGATTCTTCCCACCTTGCCACCCTCCTGCCCATACTCCCACCCTTCTTCCTGTACCATTCCCATTTTTATTTTTCACAAACATGTATTTTCTGATTATTTTTTTGACAGGTAGAGTGGACAGTGAGACAGACAGAGAAAGGTCTTTCTTTACCATGGTTCACCCTCCAATGGCTGCTGCTGCCAGTGCACTGCGCTGATCCGAAGCCAGAAGCCAGGTGCTTCTCCTGGTCTCCCATGGGGTGCAGGGCCCAAGCACTTGGGCCATCCTCCACTGCACTCCCAGGCCACAGCAGAGAGCTGGCCTGGAAGAGGAGTATCTGGGACAGAATCCGGCGCCCCGACCAGTACTAGAACCCGGGGTGCCGGCGCCACAGGTGGAGGATTATCCTAGTGAGCCACGGCACTGGCTTCTGATAATTTTATGCTCATAAGACTAACCCTATGCTAAGTAGAGAGTTCACCGAATAGTATAAAGAAAAACAGATTTATATTTTCTAACACCTTCTGAAACCTAGAAACACTGTGAGCTGTGAATCAATGGAATACAGACCCAGTTGTCATGGAGCTGGCATCAATTTCTTCAGTCAATTACAAGCACAGTAAATTCAGTTGTACTACTGAAGCTTCAGAAGTTCTTTAGGTTCCATATGTTCCTGAGTTCAAAAATAAAATGCAGTGTAGCTTTTATTTTTAAAATGGTTTAATGAGCCAGCACCACAGCTCACTAGGCTAATTCTCTGCCTGTGGCGCCAGTACCCCGGGCTGTAGTCCCAGTTGGGGTGCCGGAATCTGTCCTGGTTGCCCCTCTTCCAATCCAGCTATCTGCTGTGGCCCGGGAAGGCAGTGGAGGATGGCCCAAGTGCTTGGGCCCTGCACCCGCATGGGAGACCAGGAGGAAGCTCCTGGCTTTGGATCGGCACAGCACGCTGGCCGTAGCGGCCACTTGGGGGGTGAACCAACAGAAAAGGAAGACCTTTCTCTGTCTCTCTCACTGTCTAACTCTGCCTGTCAAAAAAAAAAAAATTGTTTAAGTAATGAACTATGGAAGGCAGTTCCAGATACAGTTAAACTAGGAACATGATTTAATAGTTTATTATGCATTGAAAGATGACTTGATCAGATTTAATATCGATTAGACCCAGCTGTTCAAAAGCTTGGATAGTCATTTCTGTATTAGAAATGTATGATTCCCCAAGCATAGGCCAACATGTTAGTTCTGCAAATCAAATAATCTCTCCAAATCTTGTGAGTAAATCAGAAAAAGGCTTTCACAAGCACACCGTGTCTGGGGCTGGCTGGAAACTGGGGGAAGGAGGTCAGGATGAAGAGAAGACGGCTGCACCTGTGGGTCTCAGAGCATCCTCGTGAAGATACCCTGGGGTGGAGAGTGTGCTCGCTGGTTGTATAACTTTATCGCACATTACTTGAAAAATGCACTGAGGAATCAAAACTGACAGTCTCCGAACTTATTCCGTAAGTGGTTAGAGGCGGAGCAACTGCAACTCAATCATAACCAATTTTAGGACATATTGAAGGCTTCAGTACTGTGGAGGGCAGATGCCTCTAAAGGAAGGCATACTACCAGGCTTCCACTAAGATGGGAAATACAATTTCTACAAGTACGTAGATTTTATGAAATATTAATCTTTGTTAATATGTGGGTCAGCCATCACAGATGCATATAGTTTAAAAAAAACACTTGCATCGAGTGCTTGCTAACGTGTTTCTAAATTGATGAGATGTGCACTCAACCACTGTTACTTTAGTTCAGGAACTCTTATTTCCTAGGACCCAGCAGGAAGAACCTGCCTCATTAACTTAGCTCATGCCCAGAGCCTTGCATTTTTCTCCAAATTTATTTGTGATGTATCATTGGGCCACCACCATGGTCACTAAGAGCTTCAGTGCCTCGTGTCACAGATGATGCTATTATCCCACATTCTTCTCCATTTTCCAAGACTTCTAAAGGAATTTCAGCCTCCAGCTCTACAGATTCTTTACTGAAAAGAGCCCAGGAGTTATTGCTATCCATTGGGTAATTAGGTAGTTCCAAGGAAAATAATAAAACTATTTTGTGCCTGGGAGATTAGAATGGCACACGGTGACTCATATTAGTCAGCTGAGTAATTATGTAATTACCAAAGAAGAGGAAGAAAACCCTCCAGATTGTTTCTCCTAAGAGGCCCTTTTGGAAGCGTTCCAGCCCATCAGGTACTTATGTAATTAGGTCGGGGGCACACTCCACAAGGAAAGGCTAGGGGGATTCATTAAAAAAATGTTTATGTAAAAGAACCCAACGGAAAAGGGAAAAGAGTTGTTAAGATTCATGTAGACAGACTCCCCACATACTGTATTGAATGCCAGAATGCCAAAAACATGGTGCTAAGATAACTTCACGTGGGTAAGTGAAGAGCAGTGGCCTATTTCAGAATCAAATAGCCTGCACTAGATTCTCTTTGCCAGTTGCCCAACATGGTGATTATTGTGCCTTTTCCTGTTTTTGCAGATAGTTAAAAAGAGCATCAAGAAAACCTAATGTATGTCCTTTAAGCTCCAACAGCTGCTCTTTGTCTTGCACCATGCTGCTTGCCAGCCCTTCCGGACTGCATGATCCAGGTTGTTCTCCTTGCATAGATTAGCAGAATAATTGCTCCCTTCACCTCTTCACTGTGTAGAAATACTGTCTACACAGTGAGAAACACTGTGTTGAGAAATGGTTAACTTGATGATTGTGGACATTTTAGTTACCCATTTGGATTTTATATATGCCTGATCAGAGCAGCTGTACCTTGATAACGCAGTGTACAAAACAGCCTCCCCACCCCAGCCAGTATATAAGATCGCAAATAAATGCATCCAGCTTTTGCATATTAAAACATGTCAATAAACGCAGAATGCCTGTTTTGAACGAATGTGTGATGAACATCAAAGGGCTTTTTGCATTATGCAGGTTTCCTTGAACAGATTCATGCCATTTGAGAAAAACTTGAGTAATTTGTATCTCTTTCTGTATCTATAGATATTAGATAAATCAATAGATAATGATTAATCCTTGTGATGACAGAAAATGGGTCCTCTGGCCAAGACACTTATTCTCAGATCACATGATTATCTGTTAAGCTTCCTCTAAGCATACACACATGGAGATAAAAAGGTTTCTTGTAATAGAAGAAAGACCCTCTTTTCTCTTTAGACCAGTGATAATATAGCTGCCTCTGGCATAGAGATAGAAGCCACAGTTTTCAGCTCAGTGGGAGAAGTCCCATGGATCATGCCACATGGGACTAGCTTCCAATAAGCCGTGGGTCTCAGTAGATTGGCCCTTGGAGGAACTGAGACCTTAAGAACTGGGATGGGGCCAGAGCTGTGGCATAGTGGGTAAAGCTGTTGATTACCGTGCCAGCATCCCATGTGGGTGCTGGTTCGTGTCCTGGCTGCTCCACTTCTGATCAGCTCTCTGCTATTTCTGGGGAAAGCAGTGGAAGATGGTTCAAGTCCTTGGGCCCTTGCACCTGTGTGGGAAACCCAGCAGAAGCGCCTGGCTTCTGGTCAGCACAGCTGTGGCTGTTGCGGCCATCTGGGGAGTGAACCAGCCACTGGAAGTCATCTTTCTGCCTCTGCCCCTCTGTAACTCTGCCTTGTTCAAATGAATAAACAAAATATTAAAAAAAAGAATTGGGAGAAAGAAATTGCATTTAGAAGGACAAACTAAAGCTCATTGAGATAAATTATGCATAAATTTGTATTCTGCAAACTCAAGCATCCATGTGATTTGACTGAGCATTGTTAAAGACACACCAAATACTGACTTAGGGTTACAAGAACTTTAGCGTTGAATCTAATGATCTAGTGTAATATGTATGAAGGGCTTCCAAAAGTACATGGAAACATTTTGCACTCACATTTTACATTCATATTGTAATTTTGTGTATGTACAAACATTTGTCAGTGCTACATACTTCTTACATAGTATAGAAAATTAAAGCATCTTAGCATAGTACTTTCACATTGATTGAACATGGTGATAGAGGCTGATGGTAGGCCATGGGCGATATCCTGTAAATTTTTATGAACATTTTCAGTATTTGGTGGAGCCACCTAATTTCCTGAACCATTTTCCATTTGGTAAGTGTTTTTCTGGCACTATGATTATCAAAGAAGATGTCCCCCCCAAAAAAAAAACCTCAAAGTATAGCAAAGGAAAAGACATGTAGGTTTGCAAATGATGGCAAATGCTATAATCAAAAATACAGGAAGGGGACGCTCAACTACTTGGTGGGTGGGAGGTGGGTTAAGTTTTATAGGAGGAGAATTTCCTCTGGACGTTAAAGTCTAGCTGAGGGTTTTCTGGGCGGGTGAACAAGGTCACTTTGGAGCAATAGAAAAGCATAGATAGCTGTTCCCACAGCAAACCTTTAGTCTAAAAACCTAAGAGGCACATAGGAATGACTACAATAAGCCAGGAAATCCTGCTTACCTTCCTGTCCCTCCTGGCTGTAGAAAGAAGGCGAGAAGGCAGTGTGTTCATTATGACAGGGTAGCTGCCTTGGAACAGTCTAGACACAAGTCTTTTCTTTTGTGACCAAACTTATTGTGAAATAGTCAATATTTTACTTGAGGATTCAGTTCAGAGATGAGCCTCATGCTAATATTGTAAGTGCGACTTATCCAGTGGCTCATGATTTTTTTAAAAAATTCGCCAACTTCGATCTTATTCTGACAGGGTCATAGTCAAAGTGGAAGTTCTCTCCTCCCTTCAGAGAAAGGTACCTCCTTCTTTGATGGCCCTGTTCTTTCCACTGGGATCTCACTCACAGAGATCTTTCATTTAGGTCGTCTTCTTTTTTTTCTTTTTCTTTTTCTTTCTTTTTTTTTTTTTTTTTTTTTTTTGCCAGTGTCTTGGCTTTCCATGCCTGAAATACTCTCATGGGCTCTTCAGCCAGATCCAAATGCCTTAGGGGCTGATTCTGAGGCCAGAGTGCTGTTTAGGACATCTGCCATTCTATGAGTCTGCTGTGCATCCCACTTCCCATGATGGATCTTTCTCTCCCTTTTTGATTCTATCAGTTAGTAATAGCAGACACTAGTCTATTTGTGTGATCCCGTTGACTCTTAGACCTATCAGTGTGATCAATTGTGAACAGAAATTGATCACTTGGGCTAGTGATATGGCATTGGTACATGCCACCTTGATGGGATTGTATTGGAATCCCCTGGCACATTTCTAACTCCACCCTTTGGGGCAAGTCCAATTGAGCATGTCCCAAATTGTACATCTCCTCCCTCTCTTATTCCCACTCTTATATTTAACAGGGACCACTTTTCAGTTAAATTTCAACACCTAAGAATAATTGTGTGTTAATTCCAGAGTTCAACCAATAGTATTAAGTAGAACAAAAAAAAATACTAAAAGGGATAAAGTATTAAATTGTACATCAACAGTGATGACAAGGGCTGATCAAGTCACTATTTCTCATAGTGTCCATTTCACTTCAACAGGTTTCCTTTTTGGTGCTCGGTTGTCACCGATCAGGGAGAACATATGATATTTGTCCCTTTGGGACTGGCTTAATTCACTCAGCATGATGTTTTCCAGATTCCTCCGTTTTGTTGCAAATGACTGGATTTCATTGTTTTTGACTGCTGTATAGTATTCTATAGAGAAAAAGATTTCACATTTCACATTGTGTGTGTACTTCCTCATCCCCTTTTTAGTAGCTATACCACAATTTGCAGTTAATCAGTATTTAACATTTATGTGTACGAAGATGCCACTTACACAATGAGGTCATGATATACTATGAATACATTTCTTTTGATTGTAAAAACTGCCTTGGTTCTTGGAGTCCATCCAGTCTTCTTCAACTCAAGTTAATGTTTTAATTCTCTCTGGTCTGCAGCTTCCCCTGTCCTTTGCAGCAGCCAATATTTTGTTGTATCTTTCACTTGCTGTGGTCTCCTCTCCCATTATCCTTAACCTGTTGGATTTATGCCTTTGGAGAGCAGTTAGAGAAGACTGTACTTTAGATATGCTATGTTGAACAAAAGTCTGATTGGCTTTTCTCTATGAGCCAACAGAAAGGGAAGTAGAATTACCAGTGAAAATGTCTGACCATTGAGAGGAGAAGCAGGTGTTGAGATAAAGCAAAGTTTAAACCACTTGTCAGGGATATTAAGAAACAGATAAAGCACGTGGCTGGAGGAGGACGGGAAAGGTGTAATTGTCCTTGTGAACAGCCTATTTGTAAACTTAAGAGAAAGGGAGTGTTTCCAGCAGTGAGATAGGTCTTGACCTGAGAGTTCTCAGGAAAGGAAAAAAAAGGAAGCTTGCAGATATTTTCAAAGAACTGTCTAAAGATGCTTCATGTTTAAACTACAGATCAACCTCTTTGAATCCTTGGTACATAAAAGTTTGAAAGAGCAAGAGAAAGATTTTAAAAATTAGAAAAATCAACTAGTAAGCCTCTGAATTAATAAATGGAGCTGCTTTAGTAATAGATTTAGGTTTTTGTTTTTCTGCTTTGCTGTATAAAAATAAGACTGTAAAGTCAACATTGCTAGATAAGTCTTGAAAAAATTGGTGGAAAATGCATACTATGAAAAAACTACACCTGGATCTCTAACCTTTTATACAAAAATGCATCTTTTAATTTCCACTTTCCCATGAATCTGTTAAGGGACCCTCATAATAATAGATTGGAATAGTTAGCTATGAGCAAGTAGATACCTGAAGGAAGTTAGAGTCCAGAGAAGATGAGATGAATGCATAAACACAGTGATACAAGGCAAGTAGTCATAAATACGGAAAGAGAGGGGGTTGGGAAAATACATAACATAAGTGAGCTTAAGAATTTATGCAAATCAGGTGCTATTCTTATGTTTAGAGGAGTTAACATCTTACACAGGTTCTGAAGGAACTAGTGCATTTTCCAGGCACAAAAATAGTGAGAAATGGATTCTGTATCACGAAAATGCATGATGAGGTATGATTGTAGAAGGGAGACAGCCAATAGTGAACTTGGGTAAGAACTTTGAGGTTGTTAGAGGACTATTTAAAGGGTTCATGAGATATGGTGACACAAAAATAGTAAAGGGCTGTTTTCAGGACTCTGGGAGCATCAGCCATATTCCTTCCCATATGGGTACTAAACATCTTAATGTGTAGGAATGAGAGACATATTAAACTGTTGGCAAAACTACCAGCCGGGGAAATATGGAGGATGTAGTATGGAGCCAGGGAAGTTAGGCTTCCTAAAATTCTACCTGTGTGATAGAGAAAGGATGCAGACAACCACAGTCCTCTAGATCAGAAGGGTTGGAGTCGGTGGAAAAAGAAGGGGGGCGTCCCATAACAGATGACTTCATGGGAAATCAAGCCAAGTGTCTACTATAACATGGATCAACACGGTGATCTTGAAGCCAGACTGAACAAGCTTGGAAAACATGGATATTTTTGTCAACTCTGCTTATTTGTAAGATGAGTGGAAAGTGAAATTCTTTTTGTAGGAATGAGGTGTAGAGACCCATCACCAAAACTGACTCCAGCTTAAAGAATTTGCGTGTTCAGGCACACCCAGAACCACTGCAGACTTCAGAGTAGGATACTAGGGCAAGGCTATACTTGGGAAGAAAAATCAAGCAGCTGTAGGTAAAATACTTCACAGTAAGGAGCAGAAGTAGAGTGAGAAGATGAAATACTGTGATTAACAGAATAAAAGTAGGAGTGAGGAATTGAAAGCCTCATATTGGAATGGGTATAGAAGAACTGGAAGAGTGACAGCAGGGACAAAAACATTATAGACAATTGGGACAGGGGAGCCAGAGGATTCAGAAGTCGGATTCAAATTTTGCAGGATAGATGAAGTGACTCAAATGACAGAACTGTAGAAGTTAATATAAACAATAACAAAAATATTTTTATTATGGATTTGAATAATGGACTAACCACAGGGCAATGTGTAATATTAGAAATGTCTATATAGACTGAAAAACATAAGCTCAAAGAGGATTTGTGCAAAAATAAGTAACATTGGCCTGGAGTTACATCACTATACATTGTTCAACTGACACATCCCCTTGAGGAAAGAAAAGGTGGAGGTGTGTGTCGGAACTAGTGGTGGGGACACTGGTTAAGATGGCCGCATCCCATAACCGAGTCCCTGAATTGAAATCTTGCCTCCACTCCTGGGGCCAGCTTCCTGTTAATGTGCCTTCCTGGAAGCAGCAGGCGGTGGTCCACGTACTGGGCTCCAGCCACCCACATGGGAGACCCAAGCAGAGTTCCTGGCCCCAAGCTTTGGCCTGACCCAGCCCTGGTTACGACAGGCATTTGAGAGATGAATCAGGGCACTTAGAACTGTGTAAACATATCTGGCTCTCTTGCAAATACTAAGAAGAAACTTAGAGGGGAGCAATGTGCCTGTTTCCACGAATCCTTTTCTCATTGCCACTGGTCTTTAGTTGCCCTGACACCATTACTAAGCCGCTATATTGGAAACTCTGAATTGAGGTAAGCAACCAAATCCCCTGTCCCCGTGACACGTCTAGAATGAAGACGGTGATACCTCGCGCCTCAAAGGGTGGTTGTCGGGATGCGGTGAGTTAACATTCGCAGAGTGCTGAAAACAGTCTGACCTGCCGAAGTCCAATAAAAGTGCTGCAGCTCTTACTGTGCTTTTGTTTCGCTGTTTGAGGTGATTGTACAAAGAATCTCAAGGTTCATGCAAAAAAATGACTTCTGAAAACGTCTGCATGGATTACAAATTGTGGACATCAACATACACTTAGTCACTAATTCCATTGTCCACAAACTTTCTGAAGTAGCTTCAAATATTGTTTGCGCACAGAATTTAGCAAGTTACACACAAAGCAGGTACTAAGCAAGTGCTCACTAAGGTGACTCGGGTTGAGAGGAGATTGCCATCCCTACCTTCATACTGATGCTGGACCTGTAATGCAAGGAGCCCAACATCCCGAAGGGAGTAAGTGGAAACTGAGGATTTGCGTGTATGTCTTGGGAACTAAAACCGCAATACTTTAACCTGAAAGCTAGGCTGTCCTGCAAGTCTCAGAAATGTAGCTCCTCCCCCACCAAATAGATTTTGTCACACGCACCATATGTCCAGTGTAAGGAACCCCATTTATTGTAGGTGCTCAAAGAATGGAGTAACAGAGGCCCATCTGAGCATGTGCCGCCTTGATGGTTAAGGGAGGAGAAAGGGGCGGGGCTAAATGACTACTCCTGACTTGAGCTGCAAAGAGGCCATCCGACTGCACCAGACATCCTGGGAGGAATACAAGAGTGTTTGTATTGCCATAGTGTGTGGCAGAGAACATGTGAGCTAATGGATGTCTGATTCCAGAACCTTCACTCTTGACCATAATGTTAAACTGCCTTCCAGATTCTAGTAGGGGTACATCAGAACTCAGTTTTGAGATAAAGTATGGTTGCCAGATGGAGTAAGCAGAAATGGACAGCTAAGTAAACTTGAATTTCAGATAAATAGAATTTCTAAGCAATTTCAAAAACATAGGGCTTGCATTGTATTAAAATTGTTTTAAGTTTTTGAATGTGTGATACTTGTACAGCTTTATGGAACCAAGTGCAATGTTTGAACATACATACACTGGCGAAACCAGGTATCTAGGCTTTCCATTTTCTCCTCTTTGTGTTTGGACTCTGCCAGCTCCACTCTTCCAGTTGTTTCTTTCTCCAGTATGTAATACGTTATGGTGAGCTGTGGTCACTAGACTGTGTTACTTCTGACTGTATTTCGGGCTTATCCAACATCCTTCTGTATCCCTGGCCAACCCTAGTAGTAATGAGTAATTTTTCATCTGTGTAAGTCTCATGTAATATTTGGGGCATGCAGCTGTGATCTTAATTTATTATGTCAGGATCTTACAGAAGGACCATAGGGGCCTGGAGTAGTACAGGAAAATGTGATTTTGAGGTAGAACATGGAAAGGCATTAGAGTTGGACTGTGTGTCTCATAAGAAAAGGTAACAGGAACCACAATAGGCTGGGGGAGTAGGATACAGTCTAGGTAATAGATGGGTGGGAAATGTGATGGAAAACCCATGCCATGGGTTTAGGTTGTTTGCAGCAAGCTATTTAATTCTATTTTTTCCATGAACTTTTTTGAAGTACTTCATATAAACCTGGAACATATGAGAATATGCCTTTCCATTTGGTGATCAAACCACAGATAATTTGGTGAAAGACTGTTCTCTTTCCATCTACCACTCCTCCAAATATACATTCCCTCTGTCTGCATCTGTGTATCATTGCTCCCTGGCCACATCACATAAAACAATCTGTATGACCTGGTTCCTGGACAACTGGCTGGTTACAGGAAAGAGATCAGTAACATTACACACTCTTATAAACTGTTAGAATGTGTGATAAGCTAGGAAATTAGACTCATTCCCTTTATACAAATGTAGAGGGCATCTCAAGGAAAGGGAGTACAACTTCGCACCCTCAGCTGTATCAAACATGAGTATTTTGCTTTCCTGTCTTTGTCCCTCCCAAGAGAGTAAGCTTTCTGAAGGTAGAGACCAAGTCTTGCTTGTCTTTGCCTTGTGTTTAACCCATGCTGAGCAAGGCCGCATGAAATGTTTTCTTAACTGAAAATAATTGACTCCTGGGCAGTGTCCGTAAGACCCTGCAAAGCCCTGTCCTGGCATTCCAGCTGGGAGCTGAGTGAGGAAGTCAGGCATCCTCTGCTCCAGGAAATTGTAAACAGTTACAACGCTATTCAACTTGACTTACAGACACAAAGAACTCTTCTGCCAATAAATCTATCCCATATGCCCCATGTGCTGAAGGGGGGCTGATAGGTTAGTGGGTTTGGATATAAAATTGCTTTAAATGTTGGGAGAATGTAAAACCATTGTAGAGCGCCTAAGTAAGGTAGGGGACTCTGGAGCAAGGTGAGGGTTAGCAGGTGTGGTCCCTGTCTCCCTCCTGCCCGGACTTCGAAGTGATCCCATAACAGATCCTGAAGAGACCCTGCCTGTAATAGGTTTCTTTTTGTTTTAAATTTTAAAAAGGGAGAAATTTCATATTTCACGTATACAGTTTTAAAATTCTTAGCCTATTTCTCTACCCCCCATCCCCCTCCCCCCCCAGTAAATTTTATCCTCCTCCTCCTCTTTCTTTGAGTTCTCTAAAGGTGTGTCATTGTCTGAAATGTGGCCTTTGGAAAGGAGAAAGTGATAGAAGTAGGGAGGGGTGCCATGCTGCTTTTCACTCTGCAGAAATGGCTCAACCTTTTCCACTGGGCCTAGTGCAGGTCACGTGGTTCTTCCCTTAAAGGAGTTCTGTCCAGTGGGAGATGAGTGGGGACCCAGGTGGACACAGATCCAGTATAACTTGATGAGGCAAACATCTGCATGAACAAAGGCTCTGAGGTCAGTTACTAAGACTGGTGGGCCTAGAGCGTATACTCAGATAAGCCTCTCTTGAGCACACACTCAGCGTTATTTCATTCATGGGTTTCTCTATTCAGATGTGTTATGTTAATGAGGAACATGCATAGTGAAGGACTGCTTGACAGATATGGATAAATGGCTTGTAGCTCAAAACCTACAAGGGAAGAGAGGACGGTGAATGCATTTCAGTGCAGGAGAGGTGCGGGTGGGCCTGGGGGCCTGGGTACCCCGTACTTCGGCAGGTCTGCAGAAGCTTAGTGGAGATGGCAGTCTTTCTCAGAAATCATGATACCGCCTTGTGTATTTATGTTTAGGCAGGAAGCTACTCTATTTTCTGATCAAGTTCTTGAGAGGCAGAGAAAAGGAAAGAGAAGAGCTTGCTTCACTGGCTCACTCCCAGCATGTGTTCACAACAGCTGGAACTGAGGTTTGCGGAATTCTGGAGCCAGGGATTTGATCCAGGTCTCCTAACAGGGATGGCAGGAAACCAGTTACCTGCTTCCCAGGGTCTGCATTCGCAAAAGCTGGAGTCAGGAGCCAGAGCCAAGCTCTAACGTAGGCCCTCTTACACGGAACTTGAGTATCTTAATGAACAGGCTAAATACCCCAGAAAGCCACTTTAAACAGAAAGCATGCAATGGGTGAAGGCAGGGAGGCTGGGAATTTCAAGATTGTGCAATTTTTTTTTTAAATACTTACCTTTTGGAGTAAGGCAGGCAGGAGACATGAGAAGAAGAGGGACTATGGATTCTGAAGACGAAGCAAAAAGGCTGGAAATGCGGCGTGTGAACTGTGTCTACTTAGCTATTTTGCCAGAGGCCAGTCTGCCCTGCTTAAGCATCTGAAAAGAAAACCCGGATTATTTATGTGCTCCCACCAGCAATATATCGAAGGCCAAGAGGAGCGGAGAGTTATTGAGCTAGTTCAAAGCAATCTCGATTATTGAAAATGAATGAAATTGAATTCCACTTCCTACAGAGTCATTTATTGAGAGACAAAAGCAATTAATATTGAAAATAAAATAATTGTGAACTTCTGAACTAAATTACCATGCAGATATAATGTACTGTCTCATCAGTCTTTAAATACATCATGTATTAGAAAATTGTAACACCAGTCTCTGATCCAAGGCCTTCTCTGTCATTAGCATTTATTCATTTTGCTTTTGCCGGAAAGCAATTCTCAAGGGTAACAAATCAAAAGCCAAAGTTTCGGAAATATTATTCAAAACTTAAAATACAGAAACATGTTGAGGTTTGGGATTTCCATTTGAAAATTAATCCTTTTGTTTAGGGGTGTTTTTAAAAAGCTAACCTGGTGAGGTATCTCAGTTCGTCTATAACAACAGACATTTTTGCATATTACTGCTAATTTGGCATTGTCCTGAAGTACCTACCATGGAGTGCCGTGCACACATTTGATGAATGGCTCTGCTATCAACAATGTTGTGTAACTGATTGATGGACCGAGGGCCTTTAAAAACTCCAAGCACAATATACAGACAGTCTTCGACTTAAGACTGTTCAAACATACGATTTTTCAACTTTATAATGGTGCAAAAGCAGTATACAGTTGCTATAAACCATGCTTTGAGTTTTCTGGGGCTGGCAGCATGAGGCATGACACTGAATACTGGGCATGTGTGCCAAGCTACATTCAGTAACCAATACACTCTAATGCTCTAGGTTGCCAGAATTTTCTGGATATGGGTAGTCTATAAACTGCCTGAGATACTCAACACTGTGTTATAAAATGGTTTCTCTCATGTGTTTTTGGCCAACTAAACGCTCAGGTCAGTGTTGTAAGTACGTTGATGGTAGGCTAAGCCATACTGGGTAGGTTAGATGTTCTTGTCCATTTGCTGCTGTATAAGACAAGGTAAAAAGTTCTTAAAGTTGTGGAAGCTGGGTCATCCCAGAGCCTGGTGCCAGCATCAGGTGAGGGCCTGCAGGCTATGTCATACTATGTCATGCTATGTCATACCATGTTGGAAGGGCAAGAGAACCCATGAGAAAGAGCATCCCCAGGGTCTCCTGCCTCCACAGAGACCTCATTACCCATTTGTGAGGATGGAACCCTTTTAACCCAGTGACCTCTGAAGGGTCTCACCTCACCATGCTGTCAGAGTCGGTGACAATTCAACCTGAAACGTAGAAGTAACATATAAACCACAGTATGTGCATGGAGTGTAGGCTTGGCATTAGATATGTTCAACTGTTGGTGGGTATATTGGAAGTAACCCCATTGCATGTTGAGGGGTGTCTGTGTACGAAGATGCTACATATGGTGTGACTCACATGAGTCCCAGTGGAGTTGCTTTGTTCGATGGAAACATTCCAGGGTCTCTGGAAGAGTTAGTCCCCCATGAACTTTTTCCACGTTTGAAGCAGGTTACACCAGAAGCAGAGCTTGTGAAGGTAAAATGACTAGGAAGACTTGGAGAGGAGGGCAACTGCAAAGGGAAGGAGGTGAATACAGGAAGATCAGCAAACCAAGTTGCATGGAGAGTAACACCGGTTCCATCTGGCACACAGTAAGTTAGGGAAACCAACCAGGAGAGGGCCTATCACTGTCAGAAGTCAGGCAGATAAAATCAGCGAGAGAAAGCACCAGGTGGTGTGTGGCAGCAGGGAAGAGAAGAAAGCTTTGGAAGCTGGAGAGATTCACATCAAAAGGCAAGGCAATTCAATCTTGAAGACTACTGGCTCAAAGGGAAATTTGTGAACACAATTTTCCCAGTAGTCTGTGAGTTTCCAGCGTGAACTTTTTTTTTTCACTTTTATTTAATAAATATAAATTTCCAAAGTACAGCTTATGGGTTACAGTGGCTTCCCCCCCATAACTTCCCTCCAACCCGCACCCTCCCATCTCCCACTCCCTCTCCCACTCCATTCACATCAAGATTCATTTTCAACTATCTTTATATACAGAAGATCAATTTAGTATATATTAAAGATTTCATCAGTTTGCACCCACACAAACACAGTATAATGTACCATTTGATAACTAGTTACACTGTTAATTCACATTGTACAACACATTAAGGACAGAGATCCTACATGAGGAGTAAATGCACAGTGACTCCTGTTGTTGACTTAACAAATTGACACTCTTATTTATAGCGTCAGTAATCACCCTAGGCTCTTGTCATGAGTTTCCAAGGCTATGGAAGCCTTTTGAATTTGCCAACTTCGATCTTATTCCACAGGGTCATAGTCAAAGTGGAAGTTCTCTCCTCCCTTCAGAGAAAGGTACCACCTCCTTTGATGGCCTGTTCTTTCCACTGGGATCTCACAGAGATCTTTCATTTAGGTGTTTTTGGTTGTTGTGTTTTTTGTTGTTGTTCTTTTTTTTGCCAGAGTGTCTTGGCTTTCCATGCCTAAAATACTCTCATGGGCTCTTCAGCCAGATCCGAATGCCTTAAGGGCTGATTCTGAGGCCAGAGTGCTGTTTAGGACACCTGCCATTCTATGAGTCTGCTGTGTATCCCACTTCCCACCAATATGTACTTTCTAAAACTACCTAATGTATGCATAAATATGAAACACAGGCTGGACATCATAGCGAACTTTGCAGAATACAGAAGGCAGACATAGTCAGCCCATGCAAACAACCACAGGAACATTGCATAAGCAATAAGTTTTGCTTCACATCCCACTCTGAGTCACATGACAAAATCGCCCACCAAGGCCTGCCTAGTACATGAATCCTCTTTCTGCTGTGCCCCCTCTGTATACATCACCTGTCTGCTAGTGTCTTATGATCCCACTCTGTCGACTGTCTTGGAATAGTTACTATTCCGTTCAGAAAATCCTTAAAGATGGTCCCAAAGCCAAAAATACTGACGACGGAAATTCTAATGAGCCAAAGAGAAGCTGCAAGGTGCTACCTTTGAAGTAGAAATGTGAGAGTTCTTGAAATGAAGAAAATTATGTGGAAAGGTTCCTAAGATCTGTCATGCATCTGTGCCGATTTCTTGTGCCTAATTTATAAATCAAGTTTTATTATAGATGTACTTTTAGGGAAAAACAAGATATATAAAACTGATGCTGTGAGATTTCTGGCATCACTGGAAGAGACGGATAAGGGGGTAATTATTCTGTAAAAGGAGAAGAGTGCTTGAACTCACCAGATACTTGACACGGGTTTCAAAGTTGGCACCTGTGGCCGACGTTCTGGCGCAGCAAGCTGGAGCTGCTGCGCATCCCATATGAGCGCCAGTTCAAGTTCTCATTGCTCTGCTTCTGCCCCAGCTCCCTGCTGATGTGCCTGGGAACCCATCTGGAGCTTCTGGCGTAGGCCTGGCCCAACATTAACTTTGTGGCTATTTGGGGAGAGAATCAACTGATGGGAAGATGTCAGTTTATATCCATCCTCTCTTCCGTGACTTTGCCTTTGAAAGCTTAAAAAAAATGAGCCTGTTAAGATGCTCCATTGTAAGGAAACCTTCAGTATATAACCAATATATATTGAATTTGTATAGTTCTATGATTCTGGGTATATTGCACAATTTGTACATACTTGTAATAAAGATTTTGGGCTTTAAGTGGAGAGTTTCACAATAAGTAGTTTGGAGGACACAATTTCACAGAATACAATGGTATTGAACTTTTTAAAAGTCTTTTTGGGCTTTTTTGGACATAAAGTGTAGGTGTTTTTGGTACAATGTGTGATGCTGCAGTACTGTATGCATGGCATAATTTTCAAATCAGGTTAAGCCTGTTTGTAGTTGCAAACATTTCTTTGAGGTGAAAATATGTGATATCCTTCTAGCTTTTATTTTTATTTCTTCTCTTAAAATACTGTCTTGGTGAATGCTTTCTTTGCCCCTTGGAATCATTAGAGAAAAATTAATTACCAATAAACCACTAAAATCCAGATAAGGAAGTGAATGCAACACTGGTGGCAAATATTAAAGAAAACCATTCTGTTAGTCCATGACCCTTCAGTATTTGGGTCTTCCTGAAGTTGTATTTCATGGTGCTACTCTCCAGTGTGTCTGCCTGTGCCCCAAGGCTGGGTACCTTGAAGCAAGTGGGTGGAGTCTGAATCATCCTGCCCTTTCTTGAAAGCAGCATTACATGTGTTTTTTGTTGGGAACATTGGTGCTTGTTGCTTTGAACATACAGCCCAGCTCTTGTTGTCACATACAGACCAGTAGGAGAAATAATTTGAGGAATCTCCTTCATTAAGTTTTCTGTGTAGCCACTATGAGTTGATACAAGATGTGTCTTCATTAAGGATCTCTTGGTTATGTCCAAGTGTTTGTCCAACTATATTTGAGAATAGAAGTAGAGTTTTGGTATTCTAGCTGTTTATACCCCTCACTTAAAATAAAAAAAAAATGCTTAAAGGCTAAATCTTAAATCTCTTATGGCTTAGGAAAATCCTAAACAAAAATAGGCTCAAAAATAGTCTCCATTAAGTAGATTGGCTTGCCTCACTGACATTTTGCCAGCTGAGTAACTTTCCTCTTTGATTGTTGCTTTGAAAACTTGGCACTGGAAAGGCTTACTCATTTGTGGACCCTATGGGATGAAAGCAGCTTCAAAGGAAAACTGAGGAGGACTTGGTTCCTGTTTCTTGACCTTTGAATTAGATTTCTTTACTCTTCTTTTTTAAGGAAATGATGAACCTTCATTCATTTGCTTACTAGAGGAAAACTAACATACATGATGGCAAATGCTCAATTGTCAATTATTTAAGAAACATTTTTTTTTTACTATGGAATGTGTATTCAGAGCTAGATTCAACCGTTCCCTGCAAGAGCTCTTAAATAAATTGAATTATTAGATAAGAATGATTTACATAATCCATGGAGTTGTTTGAAAACATCACATGCACTAATTGGCTTGGAAACCTATCTTTATAAGTGTTATGAAGATAGACTTCTGAACAATTAACATTACATTTGATTCTTTTTCTTGAATTATGCCATTCTCCTCTCAACACTGCCCAAACCAATATTTAACCAGGCACTTTCACTTTGCTCGGGTCATAAAAATTGACTTTAGAGCATAAACTTTTGGTACATTAACTTTTGCCTAAATGACACTGGGTTGCCATTTGTTTAATTATATTTGGAGTTCAAAGTTTTGATTATAGCTGATTTATCAGTTGTAATCTTTTAAAGGCATAAAATTAAACTACGGCAGTACAGGTAAAGACGTTTCCTAAATCATCAGGATTGATATTACTTCCCATAAACACACTGGATGTTGTTACAGAGAATTTTGCTTTTGTGGTTGGATTACATAAGCTCCAAATGGTTAAGTTCAGGGAACATTTTGCTAACTTTGGTCAGTTCCTGGAATTTGTAATGAATAAATCTAAAGCCTTTGGATTTTTTTAAGGTGTTTACAAGATTTAAGTAGTTTTGTTCTCTAATCTATTCCCATTGAACAAATGTTGAAATAGATCTGTGCTACATGAACCGTAAAGATACAATCTCTATTCTAATTTTGTTTTGGTGGGCACACCAAAACTAAGGGAAAGCAGCTAAGTTCAAGCACTACAGCTTGTAGTTAAAATAAAGAGAAGGGGGGGAGGTTTGAGCATGAGGGCTAGATGGTCTTCCTGTCTTATTTTCTTTAGTGGTCATTATAATTTTAATTTCCTTCTGTACAAGCACACTACCAATTGATTATGTAACACATCAATTATTATGTTCCAATAAAAGGATATACTTTTAAATTACTGAAATGATTTTTTCCATATAGGTATGATTATAAGGGAGGGTATAATCTAGACGTTTAACTATTTTCATACTTACTACAATTTATATAATAAATCTTAATATACATAGTCAATGCAAAAATCTTTAAACTTAACAAAAATATTTGCCCTTAATTCTAAAACCAAAAGTTAACCAGTGTTAATAGTTTGGTCAGTATCCTTCCAATCACTTTTTGAAAAATGCTTATATATTTGTGCCTATGAATCTGTACCAAAAATAAAGTTCTACAGCATATTATTTTACAGCCCTTGTTGGTTTTTAGAATCTGCATTTCCCATGGTCATTCACCTTTGTTTTAATGTAATTTTAAAGGCTGCCTAGTGTTCAATTACATTTTTGTGTCTCAGCTCAGTAAACCCTAGCTATTATTTATATACCTTTATGTTGTTGCTGGTTTTTCACTTTTATAATACTGGGATACATATCACTTTCCTTGCCTTTAATTACCTCCTCAGGGCATGCTCCTAAAAGTGGAATGGCATGGTTAAACTCTTGAGGCTTTGGATATATGATGAACAATATTCTCCCTATAGACCATACAGGTGTAGACTTGTAATACCTATAAGCTAGCTTGTCCGTTCACTTTCACCATCCCTCACTTTCATTAGGTACTTGCTCTGATTTTTAACTTTTGCCATTCCAGCAGTCAAAAAAAACCTTTAAAAAGTGCTGTATGTTTTATACTTCATGCTAAAGTTGCAGGATAGAAAATCAGCATTTTATACACAGACAAAGATCTTGCTGAGGAAGAACTTGTAAGAGAAGTCCCATTCACAGTAGCTACCAAAAAAACTAAATGATGTGGAGTCGATTTAACTGAATATGTCAAGTACCTCTATAATCATAATTACAAAACACTAATGAAAGAAACTGAAGACTCAGGAAAATAGATCTCCCATTTCATAGATTAGAATTATTATATAATTGTCTATTCTACTCAATTGTATTCACATTGAATACAATCACTATCAAAACACCAGTGATATCCTTCACAGAATTAGACAAAACAGTTCTTAAGTTCATATGGAAGGGAAAAACTCCAAGTTTGAAAAGCAATCTTGAACAATAAAGGCAAAGCTAGAGATACCACAATACCGGATTTCTAGATATTATACAGTGGCTATTGTAACCAAAGCAGCATGATCTGACATAAAAATGGAAAGGTAGACCCATGTAATAGAGCAGAGACTCTAGAGGTGAATCCACATATATCCAACCAACTTAAGTTTGACAAAGGTTATAAAAGCATTCCCTGGGGGAAAGGACAGTTTTCTCAAATGATTTGGGAAAATTGAGTTTCTATTTGCAGAATTGAAAACAAAACCCTTACCTAGCATTCTATCTAAAAATTCAACTCAAACTAGATCAAAGATAGAAATATAAGACCATAAACTATGAAACTGCTAGAGAAAAACAGGGAAAACACTCCAAGACATAGGCATAGGTAATGTTTTTGGATTAAACTCCAAGAACAGAGGCAATGAGAACAAAAATAGATGAATGGGATTATGAACTAAGTAGCTTCAACACAGCAAAAAATCGAGTGAGGAGAGAACTGTCAGAATGAGAGGAAATATTTGTGAACTGTGTATCTGGTAAAGCGTTGATGTCCATGTTACCAAGAAATTCAACAAAGCAAACAATCCAGTTAAAATGGTAAAGGATATAAATAGACATTCCTCCAAAGAAAATTTACAAATTGCCAAGAAACATGGAAAAATGCTCAGAATCCCTTGCCATCATGAAGATGGAAATCAAAATTATAGTGAGGTACCTCTTCACTCCAGTTACAATGGCTATGATCAAAAAGTCAAAAACCAACAAATGTGGAAAAGAAAGGTACTCTAATATGCTGTTGGTGGGGAAGCAAGTTAGCACAACCATGAGGGAAAGCCATTTGGAGATTTCACCAAAAAATCTGCCATGTGGCCCAGCTGTCCCACTCCTGGGACTATATACAAAGGAAATGAAGTTAACATATGAAAGAAATACCTGCTCTCTAGTGTTTATTACAGCCCAATTCATAACAATGAGGATATAGAATCAGCATAGATGTTAATTTAAATGATGACTTCATAAAGAAAAATGGTATGTATAGATGATGGAAAATTATGCAGTCATGAAAAATGAATAGAATTCTGACATCTGCAACAAAATAGTTGGAATTCAAAATTATTATAAGTGAAATAAGCTAGACCCATAAAGTCAAACACTTCATTATCACCTGTTTGAAAGTTAATAAATGCATAGTTAAAAAAGGGGGGAGGGTGCTATGTTATTTGATATGTAGATATTTATAAGTGTCTTGACTGAATTATATTCCTTATATGATGCACCCTTCTTTGCTCACTTTGTGGTCTTTATCATGAATCCCACATTTGGGGATATTCATATATCCATCTCTGCTTTAAGAGAAAAAATATGTATGTGTATTTATTTACATATGAAGTAAATATGACAAAATGTTTGGAAATCCATTTGTGCTCATTGAACTCCTATACCTGGCTGAGTTTAAAATACATTAAAATAAACATTGGAAAGGCAAAAAATGAGTTAAAAGTTTGTTTTGGTACAAGAGAATTTGAAATCCATGGTAAGATTTCAAAAGTTTATGGAAAATGTGTCTTGTGGAAAAGATTAATGAAATCATTTCTTTGTGTGCCAAAGTGAATTTTTAATGTCTTTTTTGTACCAACTTTTTACAGTCTGCTTAAATACTAGTGTTTTGGAATTCCCGTGACTACTTTCTTGAAGTTGTGCTAGAACTGACAGGAATTGTGTATGGAAATACATTGTACTGGAAATGGATAATTGTAAATTGTAGGACTTCTGACTAGGAGTTTGAAAATGTAATAATATGAAAACTGAGTGGCTGTTTCATACTGAGTTACAGAATGTTAAGATGAAAAGGGATCTCAAGATTGTCTAATCATGACCCTCATTTTTACAGAGTCCCCCACAGATGAACTGAGTTGCCCAAATGACCAATACCTGGTGAGTAATGAAACAATTTTTCTGTTATTTTGTTATTTTCCCCCAGAAAACTTTTACTTAAGGTATATAAGTTTCATGTATTTCATAAATACAATTTTAGGAACATAGTGATTCTTCCCAACCTATCCACCCTCCCACCCTTCTTTCTCCTCTTTCCTATTCTCATTTTTTGTACTAAGATTTATTTTCAATTAGCTTTATACACATACTATTAACTCTGTACTACGTAAAGAGTTCAACAGATAGTATGAAAAAAAACCTGTTCAACAGTCAAGACAAGGGCTGATGGATCATCACATCTCAACGAGTCAATTTCACTTCTATATATTCCCTCTTAGGTGCTCTACTAGTTACCACAGATCAGGGAGAATATATGGTATTTGTCCTTTTAAAACTGGATTATTTCACTAAGCATGATGTTTTCTGGTTGCTTGCATTTTGTTGCAAACAACAGGATTTCATTATTTTACCACTATGTAGTGATGTACTTATCCCATAATTTCTTTATCCAACCTTCAGTTGATGGACATTTGGGTTGATTCCATATCTTAGCATTGTGAATTGAGCTGTAGTAATATGGGGATGCAGATGACACTTTCATATGCTAATTTCATTTCCCTTGGGAAAATTCCCAGGAGTGGAATGGCTGGGTCACATGGTAGGTCTGTATTCAGATTTCTGAGGAATCTCCATACTGTTTTCCACAGTGGCTGTACCAGTATGTATTCCCAATAACAGTGGATTAGGGTACCTTTTTCCCCACATCCTTGCCAGCATTTGTTTGTTGATTTCTGTATCTAAGCCATTCTAACAAGGGTGAGGAAAAACCTCATTGTGGTTTTGATATGCATTTCCTTGACAGCTAGTGATACTGAGCATTTTTTTCTTGTGTCTGTTGGCCATGTGGATTTCCTCTTTTGAAAAATGTCTCTTGACGTCCTTTGCCCATTTCTTAACTGGGTTTATTTTTTTTTTTTTTGGTTGTTGTGTAGTTTCATGAGCTCTTTATATATTCTGATTATTAATCCTTTATTGCATAGTTAGTGAATAATTTCTCACATTCTGTCAGTTGCCTCTTTGCTGAGTGTTTCTTTTGCAGTGCAGAAGCTTCGCAAATTGATGTAATCCCATTTGTCAATTTTGGCTTTGACAGCCTGTGCCTCTGGGGTCTTGTCCAAGAACTCTTTGCCTGTGCCAATGTCTTGCAGGTTTTCCCCAAGAAATAAATTTAAACAGAAAAACCTGAAAGTTCCTTGTAATCTAACACCTCAAACACAATCATAGTTTGGGATAGAGATTTTTTTTTTTTACAGAGTTAGACAGAGACAGAGAGAAAGCTCTTCCTTTTTCCGTTGGTTCACCCCTCAAGTGGCCGTTGCTGCTGGCGCTCTGTGCCGATCCGAAGCCAGGTGCCTCCTCCTGGTCTCCCATGCAGGTGCAGGGCCCAAGGACCTGGGATAGGGATTTTTAAACATTTGCTTTTTTCAAAGTTGGTGGGGAAGAGGGAGAGATTGAGAGATAGAAATATCTGTTTTCCATCTCCTGGTTCACTCTCTGACCTCAACAGCTAGGTGTAGGCGAGGCGAAAGCCAGGAGCCAGGAACTCTGTCTTGTCTCCCAAATGTGTGGGAGGTGCCAAAATAGTCTTCCACTGCTTTCCCAAGCATCTTTGTAAGGTGCTGGATCCAGAAGCAGAAGCACCTGTGACTATCACGTATACTCTGATTTGTGATGCAAGCATTGCAAGCAGTGTCTTAACCCACTGAGCCACAATGCCCACTCTGGGACAGGAATTTTGAAAGTGTTCTTGATATGTGCATAGAAGTCAGAATTGAAAGTTTTTTTTTTTCTCCAGAAAGTAGAATCATAATAAATACATTTATTCTACATATTACCCTTTTTGCATATGTTATATAGCTGGATATTCTATTTTCTCCTAGGTAATAAATATATAGAGTAGAACAGAGGCTGTCAAACTTTGCATAGAGACACAATGTAACATTTTATGTTTAGTGAACCCTACAGTGTCACAACTACATGGCTATGCTATTGTATTGCAAAAATCAGCTATTGTTGATGTGAGAAAATGATACACTTGTGTTCTGATAAAAAAAATTCTTAATGAAAACGGGTAACATTTGTCCAACAGGTTATAGCTTGGTTATTCCAAAAATATAGAAGCAAGAAAGGTGAATGGTTTTATAAAACCATGAAATCGGAGGGGGAAATAGAATATCTTTTCTGAATATAGATGGTCGGGAACTGGGTTTGAATTTTCAGTGTCAGCCATGACCTTGAATAAAGGAGGTAAACTCACCATCCTCTGATTAAAGTGTGGATCCTGATAGCCACATTGCAGTTTTATTCTGAAGACCAAATGACATAGATTATGTAACTCATCCACTGGTAGATACGAAAAGTCTCTTCCCCTTGATTTGAGCATAAAAGCAGAATATATGCTTTTGAAAAGATGAACATTTGGGTAAGGAAGAAAAGGCAAGTTGACAGTTGTCTCAATCAAAGACTTGGGTCATGTGGACCTCTCAAATCGTGGCAAAAATCCTTCAAACTGGTAACAAAGGTGAAGTTGGCTTAACTATGACAGAACCATCCTGAGCTTTCCTGAAAAACGACTAGCAGCCTGCTTGCCATGAAACTTTGGCAATAATAGCAACCCGACAGTTTAATTCATAGTGATTTAAAAAGATAGAAGATTTTTGAGAGGGGAAATCTAATTATAGTGAAAATAAAATTTCATTTACCCATCATTTCCTTCATTATTCATTGGGTTTTATTGGAAAGATAAATATGTACAAAGAATAGCAAAGAAAAACATGCAAAAGTATACTGGGAGAAAAGGAATTAGTGTAATGCTACTTAACTATAACTGTATATATTATGCTCATAATCATATTTTTATTTAATTTTCAAGTGAACCTTTTGAGTCAGTTCAGTTGGTACTTTAAAACAATTTCTGCAGCAATTTCACATAACTTTATTGCTCTTCTAATTCATTTGGAATTTAATGTATTTTTTATGACTTGGTAACTTGGTTTTCTTCTCTAGTTGGTGCAGTCTGACATTCAGTTGAGTACTTGAAGGTCCGGACACAGAGAGCTTCCTTCTTTTTGCCTTTTTGTCTCTTAACAACTTAGAGATGGTTTATTCCATTTAAACCCAAATGTAAACTATATGTTGAAGAGAATACTGGTTTTATACTCCTTTAAAATTACTATATTAATTTGTGGCAATAAATATATGAATACAGTCAAAATACTTTTTAGAAAAGCTGGTCCAACCTACGATAGCAGCACCTTTTCTTAAAAACTGGCATCATCAAAGCACTTCACCGTTGGCTAAAGAACACGATCAATGCAACAGAACAGGGTCGAGAAAGAAATGTTAACTATTGACTTAATAGCACATGCATATGTATTTCCGCTTAATAGGAAAATAATTGTAGAACCAAGAATCGGTGAAGGGAATAGAACAAAAACACAAGATGTCTTTGTGACAAAAGATAAAGCTCAATCTTTTTTGTAAGCAAAAATGAAAGCTATGGAGACAGGCGTTGCACTGCAGTGGGTTAAGCTGCTGCTTGAGGTGCTTGTACATCATATCAGGGTGCCTGTATTCAGTCTTGCCCGCACTCCCTGCGAACGCACCTGAGAGGCGGGAGACATTAGCACAGTACTTGAGTACATTTCAGCCACGTGGGAGATCCCAATAGAGTTCCCAGCACTTGGCTTTGGCCTAAATCAAACCAGAGTGTTGTATTTGTACAGTGAATAGTAGAAGGGAAATCCTCTCTCTCTCTCTCTCTCTGCCATTCTTCTTTTCAAATAAATAAAAATGATGCAACATTTTTTTAAAAATGGAATATGTATATAAAAATATAAATAATTTGTAAGAACAGATGAATGACATAAACTGGATACTCAGAAGAAATCAGTGGACAGTAAACAATGAAAAAAGTGTTCAGGTGTACTAATATATATATAAAAATGTTTTGTGGTTAAGACAGCATTTTGCCTTGTACTGGCAAAATAAAGCCTTTATAAGTAGCTAGCAGTGGGGAGTATATGGGGAAGTCTGTATTCTGATTAATTATGGGTGGGTGGTAGTCTGGAGTGAAACAACTTGTCCAAGAATGAAAATGGCTAATATCTATTAAAATTTCAATTACAGTCATTTGAAAACCCAACTGCCTTACTTCTTAGAAAACCTGTGAGATTATTTAGTGTTCAGACTTTTATTATTCTTCATAGTAGAAAAAATAAAACCGAAAGCTAGCTAAATAAATCATGATATCTTAATATAACGAAATAATATATAGTTACTAAAATATGGTAAATCTGTGCCAAGTGATACAGAAATATACATAAGTGAGAAATACAAGTGCTATGAATAGCATAATCTTGTTTTTATTAAAAACAAAACTATAATTTTTGTCTATGTAGGAAATCGGAGGAAATCGGAGGAATGGTTAGGTGGGTTACCTATTTTGTTTTTCATTATTTTTAATGTGTTCTGATTATAAATGTTTGTGCTTAGTGTTTTTGTCAAATGTGTCAACATAGAAAATAATAGGAAAGTTAAACAATAAAAAAAGATGCATAGATCTATTTTATCCCTGTGCAGCTTGACTGAAAAATTGATTTGTTAAATCATCGATTTGGCACATGAGGCTCTCATTAAAATGCACCTCTTCAGGGTTGGCCTAGCAATTAGGACACCAGCATCCCACGTGGGAGTACCTGGCTTCACTTCCCACCCTCAGCTCCTCACTCCAGCTTCTTCCCAGCCCCTGGGAGGCAGTAGTAAAGGCACAAGTAACTGGCTTCCCGCCACTAATGTGGGATACTTGGTTCAAATCCCAGTCCTTATTCTGGACCCCAGCCAGTCCTAGGCTATTAGGAGCAAGGCGGGGGGGGGGGGGCGCAGTAGATGGGAGGACACATTCTCACCCTTCCTAAACCCTATGTGGAAGCCAGGAAGCCAGTCACTAAAGGACACAAACTGTGTGATGAGATGTGTATGAAATGTCTAGAAAATGCAGATAAAAAGAGAAAGCAGGAGCCAGAGTTGGGGTGCAGTGGGTTAAGCTGCTGCCTGCTGCACCAGCATCCTGTATCAGAGGGCCCTGATCAACACCTGGCTGCTCTGCTTCTGATCTGCTCCCGGCTCAGGGATCTGGGAAGGCATTGGAAGGCCTTGCCACCCAGAGGGAAGACTTGGATGGGGTTCCTGGCTCCTGGCTCGGGCCTGGCCTTGTGGCCATTTGGGGAGTGAAGCAGCAGAGGGGAGCACTTGTTCATATGCACCTTCTCCCCACCTCTGTCCCCTCCCTTCCCCCCAACCCTGACATTCTGCCTTTCCAATAAATCTTAAAAATAAAAGGAATTAGATAATTGATGACCTAAAGTTGGAGACAGGAAAGAAGGTGGATAGATTTATTCCCAGCAGGAATGGAGGATTTAAAAAAAAAATTACATTGTTCAAAAATGAAATGATGCTGGTAGTTGTACAGCTGTGAGTATACTAGAGCTACACTTTTTATTTTTTTAAGATTTATTTATTTACTTGAAAGTTACAGAGAGGCAGAGAGAAAGTCTTCGATTCGCTGGTTCACTCCTCAAATGGCCGCAACAGCTGGAGCTGAGCTGATCTGAAGCCAAGAGCAGCTTCCAGGTCTTCGATGCCGGTGCAGGGA
Source organism: Oryctolagus cuniculus (assembly GCF_051225735.1). Classification (NCBI taxonomy): domain Eukaryota; kingdom Metazoa; phylum Chordata; class Mammalia; order Lagomorpha; family Leporidae; genus Oryctolagus; species Oryctolagus cuniculus. Next base: position 161,082,953 of record NC_142870.1, read on the forward strand.
CCCAAGGACTTGGGTCATTTTCCACTGCTTTCCTAGCCCATCGCAGAGAGCTGGATTGGAAGTAGAGTAGCTGGGACTCGAACTACTGCCCTTATGGGATGCTGGCACGGCAGGAAGCAGCTTCACCTGCTGTGCCACAGCGCCAGTCCCTGAATTACACGTTTTAAATAGGTGCAGTGGGGCCGGTGCTGTGGCACAGTGGGTTAATCCTCTGCCTGTGGTGCCGGCGTCCCATGTGGGCACCGGTTCTAGTCCCGGCTGCCCCTCTTCCAGTCCAGCTCTCTGCTGTGGCCTGGGAAAACAATGGAGGATGGCCCAAGTCATTGGGCCCCTGCACCCATGTGAGAGACCAGGAGGAGGCACCTGGTTCCTGGCTTTGGATGGGTGCAGCTCCGGCCATTGCAGCCATTTGGGGAGTGAACCAACGGACAGAAGACCTTTCTCTCTGTCTCTCTCTCTCACTGTCTGTAACTCTAACTCTCAAATAAAATAAAATCTTTTAAAAATAGGTGCACTGTCTACTATGTGAATCAGGTTTAAAAATTGTTGAATAGGCTTTCTTTAAACATTTTGCAGTATTTTTTGAACTTCTACGTTTGAAAGACAAAGCTCAAATCTGCTGGTTCTCTACTCAGATGCTGCGATGGAAAGTTCTGGGCCAGGCTGAAGCTGGGAACAGGGAACTCAATCTGGGTCTCCCCGGAGGGTGGCAGAGACTCTTTGCTTGGAAGACAGAGGCAAGAATGGAAACCAGGAGTTAGGGTGTGGGATGCTAGGATTTTAATGCTAGCCTGAATGCACATAGTCAAAACTAGGAAGGAGGAGAATTAGGACATGGCAATCAGGAGTCGGGAACTGTTTTTCTGCAGTGGGAACTGTGTCAACTGGGGCAGCTTCTGAGACAGTTTGATAGAGAAAAGGAGTAAGCAAGGTCCCGGGTGCTTCGTCTGGAGTCTCAGACTGCAACACACACTCTGTTATCCTACAAGCTTACTCAGCAAATGCAGTCCACCCAGTGGTGGCGCCCAGGATAATGGCTTAAATTATCCTCGTGTCTCCATTATATCCTATAGTGAGGAGATTATTTCTTCCACTTCAAATTCTCCAAAACTAGTCGCTGTTACATCTTCTACAGCGCTCCACAACAAAGATACCAGTTACATTGGCTTTTCAGCTAGCAGAGCTAGTTTACTATTTGACGGTGTTAGAACTCGTTCATCTTAAATACACTAAAGTGTTTTTAAAAGTGCAGATCTAAATAAAAATAATCGAGTGTTAAATTTGCTCACCAATAAGGCAGAATTTGTGTAAGATGGAGTTGAATAACTGAAGTTGAAGGAACAAGCTTGAAGATAAAACCTGCCACATCTTCAGTCTTAAAGGGGTCTGTAGACCACTAGGTTTGAGACTGTTTTTAGAGGCGAGGATGCTTGGAGATGACAGCCCTGCTCAGGGTTCCCGTAGCTCATATTTTCAGTAAATAGAGAAGCAGTGTTAGGAATCAGGTCTTCAGCAGCACCAAGAAGCATTTCTGAAGTTGCGGTTTCGGAGAAATGAACCTGAATTAAGACCATCTTAGTGATTTAACAGCGCTTTTAGGGAAGAGTGTAATTACCAAGTGCCAAATTGTGACCACATCCCCATTTCTGGTTGCAGTTGAACGGTTTTGAATTTTTGTCATCAGAGGCCAGCATGCAGCTTGAAAGGGGGATTATGATGGAAAGAGGAGAGGTAAAACTAGCCTGCCTTTTTATACATGCCAAAGCTAATTTCAGTGATTGCTTTAGTGATAGAACGATAACCAAGATTAAAGCGAGCAGGCATCCACTTTAGGATATGAGGGCTGGAATTTTACAATTCATTATAAGATTGCCATCTCAACAAAATAGTAGTATAATGACAATGGATTTCCATTTTTTCTCCATTTCTGTTGAAATATTATCTCATAAATACACTGTGATGCTAGAGAGATCTCTCAGCTTTACGAGAGCTCTATTTTATTCTTACGCTGACTTATCCCTAAAATATCTTTTTGATGTACAGCTTCAATATTCTTGCCAATGTCCATGACATCAGCAATCAAAAATAGTATTTTTAAAAGTTCCCTGTTCCCCCCTACATAAAGTTGTAGGTTTTCCAAAAAAGCGGACCTCTGCCTAGTGCTCATGGAAACTTCCTTAGGGTGTTAACAAAGGATATTTAGGATCCATGTTGCTAATTGTCCTGGGAGGCGAGTGGAACAGCATCCATGAAAGCAGGCAGCTTCACCCAGAGCTGTTGTAAAAGGCAGGCAGAGAACCTGGGAAGGGAGCTAACCTTTATGTGTTAATTTATTGTGCACTAGAAGGAAGTGTTGTTTTTCCAAATTGTTTTAGGAAACTGGGGAGCCCTCGTGAGTCTTGTGAGGTAGCAGAGATTTGTGTGTGTCTGGCCGGCTCTGCAAGGAAAGCTCCCAGCTCTACAGATTGAGGTGCACACCTCTGCTGTGGGGCTCCGCCTTCCTAGACCTCAGCAACGTCTCTCCCTCCAAGAATCTATGAGATAGGGAAGTAGTGACGCAGTGTGTGGGGACCAGAAGTTTTCATTTGGTCGAACAGGAGGAAAAGGTGGCTTATGTACCCTGGATTTTGAGCAGTATCCTAGAGCTTCAGTTTTGTCTCTGGACTTTCTCCTCCTTTTGTGAGATCTTTTATTTAATTACTTTAATTATTAAAACCCGTTGCCAAGAATCTGAGAGTCTCCTGATTTGCATATACTTATGTTCTCCATCAAGTAATGCTTTAGCTGAAACTGTCTTTGGAACGTTGGGATTAAACTAGTCACTCAACACTATGTGTGCTTTCTCGAAAGCCCATTTAAACACAAAGCTGAATTTACTTTGATGTTCGGATAGTAAAGTTAAACTACTTGCAGAAGAAGAGCAGCACTAGCCATAAGCAGTTCTGATCATGCCATCCTGATTGGGGTACTACACAAGTGTCTGCGCTAGGTGTGCCACATTCACTGGTAAATTGTCTTGTTGCTGTGTACATGACAAAAATCTCTGAGCCACAGTCATGAGCCCAAAACTTCTACCAAGCCACAAGCACAGTTGATGCTTCTCGTCACAGGGGATGTCGGTTAACCAAACACATCTTTACATAATGAATAGTGCCGTATCTGAAAATCTAGGGTATGAATGCTCTCCGTTAACACCCAGCTCACATGGGCCACACCCAAGAGGAAGGTAGTCACAGATGTGTTGCATGAATGGAAGGCAATGGTCGCCATTGACTTCAAGCCACGTGTACCTGGCTCACCTCGTAATTTTAACACACTGGTGGTGTTTGAGGTAGCTCTGTAGAGTCACCCTTTTATAATTAAAGTATTTTTAAAATCAGAGATTTGTGCTACATTCCTCCATGATCCATTAACTAGTACAGAAGTATGCATTTTCTTCCTCACCTGAATACAAATGAGAGGATGTCAGACAATGCCAGCATGTAGAATAAACAGATTTTTTTTTAGTGACCTGAGGTTCCTTGTTACTGTGATACCTAAAAAAGTGACTGCTTTTTCATGTTAATTTGAGAAATGTTAATTTTCCTGCTGTTTATCCAAGGTCGTCAGGTAGGGAAAATATGCGCTCACTTTCTCCACTGTGGCATTCGATTTTCACTTTCCTAAGGAGCTGTTTGGATGACTTGAATTGATGACTAGCATGTCAGTATCTGATACTCATCAGTGAAGGTGGTGGACTGAGTTAAAATTCAGGAAAGCATATGTTAGCATCAACTTTGTTATCCATAAGTACTTTGCTATTTTTAATGCTTGAAAGCCAGGAGTAATGTACCATTGGAGTAAATACTTTGTCTTTGTTCTTTCTTGAAAGTCACTTAAAAGTAGTCAGTTTGGCAAACTATGGAAGAAAAATAGATTCCAACTCCTGCAACTCAAGCTGGGGGATTTTTATTACTGCATCATGTTCTTGTACGTTTGACCTTTTGTGACCGCCTGAGCATGTGCACGTAACTGATTCTCCTGGCCCCCTCATCACATGAAGCAGATATTATTAAAAGGTTAATTTTTAAAAATCTCCAATTATGAAAGTAGTCTATGTACAAGTAGAAAATTCTGTTACAACAAAAATGAACAGAAATATTTAATTCCTGCTTACAAGTTTTTGTCCTATTCTTATTTAAATCTCTTGTCATTAATAGAAGATCATCCAGAAAACGTTTTTATAAGTTACCTACCTCAGCTCCCCTGTCTGGTCATGTGTCCACTGTGCATGCAGAGTGACTTAGTATCCTGGCGTGGAAGGGTAAACTGATGGGGAAAGCCGCCAGCGAGGGTGTAGCTGATCCTGGGTGGGCACACCTGGAAGAGAGGAAATGCATTCCACACGTATAGAGGGGGCGTATAGAGGGGGAGGGAGCTACCAGGACAGATCATTTGCATGTCCTTGGCATACCGAAAGCAGTTGGGGCTGAAGACTGAGTGATACCATCAGAGTATGGAGAAGTGAGCACAGGACTGTACCTTGGAATTCTTGGCGAGAGAAGATGAGCTTGCAAAAGAAACAGAAGTACTTGGCAAACTAATTGGATACCCAGAAAGCAGAGGAAAGATGGAGGAAGGTAGGAGTCCATGGTGCTCTATGATGAGGTAGGAAAGAAAATAGGCCGGAGAGGAAGCAGAGGCACTGGCTACACTTCTAGGTACCCTGTATCAGGTTTTGTAAATGCAACTGTGCAGTGGACAGTTCTGACGTTTCCCTTCTTAATGTGCATTGACTAGATGTTATCTCTGAGACTCTATGACTCTGCCCGCCCAATGAAAAGCATTCAGAAAACATTGAGAAGGGAAAAAAGCTCCCAAGTGCTGGTTCATTTCCCGAATGCCTGTTATCAATTGGGGGACTGAAGCTGGGAGACCAGAACTCAATCCATTTCACCCACATTGGTGGCAGGGACTCAATTACTTGAGCCGTCCTCACTGCCTCCCAGAGTCTGCGTTGGTGGCAGGAAGCTGGAGTCAGGAGCCAGAGCCGGGGATCTAACCCAGGTGTTCTGATATGGATCACGGGCATGCTAATTGGCAACTTACCCTATGGGCCAAATGCCCACTCTGTTCAGTAAACATTTTCAGTAAATATCTTCTCAAACCTGTTTCCCCTTCAGTGCATCTACCTCGCAAGGAGACCTCAAACCTTATTTTGGTGCAAAAAACAAATTTGAAATTCATACATAGCTTTTTGAATTTGCTTTTTGTAACCATGCCTTTTATGGCTTTTTAGATGCCTTTTTTGTGTCCCTGTGGTCTTTGATGCATCCCTCTCCTTGCTCCCTGCGTTTGGGCTATCTGGGTACGTTGGTGGTTCTTGCTGCTTCTCTATCACAGGTCTTGGCTTGGAACACATTAGTTCTTGTTCCTGCAGGAACCTCACTCTTTTCTCGAAATTCTACATGCAGAAAACCTCCCTCCCCCATCTGTACTTTCTCTATCCCAGCCCTTCCCTTTTCTTCCCTCTTCTTCCCTCTTTCCCTTGCCTGTATGTGAGAATTCAGATGCTCTTGGGGCCCACATCTGAGTTTGTCCAAACGAGTCATTGATGATCACACCATCCAATGAAAAGACATTTGAAAGACAGCTTGAGGAAGAGGTAAAGATGGAGACTAAGGAAAAAAATGCTATCTGTGGAATGTTTAGATTAAATAGAAAGGATTAAGCCTTCTGTGAGTCTGCTAACTTTGCTTGGTTGTCACTTGCAAATAATAAAAACCAGAAGGTCTGAAGCGGGGTATTAGCTATTTCTCTCCATGCCCATCCAGGATGGTGTTTTAATCCCTAGATGCCCATTGACTAAGAGGACTTGACTGAGCTCCCGTGTCCTGTGGTGCAGTCCCTCAGTGCAGAGTGCTGCCCAGGCTGTTGAAGGATGGATCTGATTGAGGCCAGCAGCGCCATCCGTGCTGGCGGCGGCCCGCGGTGCCCTCCGCGAATGCTCCTGGGAGGAGCCGCTTATCTTCCGGATGGCCCATTCTTTATGGTTAGTATCAGAAATGAGCCTATCTGTCAGCCACATGAGACCGTTAAAGGGGCGCGAGGGCCATAAACTTTATGAAAAAGGCTGGAGATTGCATTCAGCCCTCAAGCAGATACACAATTACCCTAAACCCAGTTCAGGGCAGGGAGACTAAATCTTCTCTTAAGAAAAGAGAGAAAAACACACACAAAGTCATGACCAAACCCTCCCCTCCCAAGGACATCTATAAGCTATGTGACAGCTGATAGCACTTCTCAGACAAATATTTTCTCCAGTAGCTTTGCAAAGAATAGGAAAAAGGAGTGGTGAAACAGGGTAGGCAAGCAAAAGGAAGGGGAAAAAATTTTTTTTGCAATCTGTAAATACTTGCCTGTTTATGGAGTAAACACATTGATATGGAGAGACTTGGAAAAGCCGTTGATTTATTCACTGTAGGCAGAAGTTAGAGAAAATCTCATTTTCATGAACTTTCCCTCCTATCACTCAGTTCCCTGGTGACACTGAGAGTAAACCTCTCTCAGGGCTTTCCCAGACAGTTTGACATTCTGTTGAATTAACGGGTGTATATTGTACCAGATTTATATGCTGCATCCTGCCACCTAGGCAAGGAATGATTTCCCACTGAGTACCGTTCTGGGGGCACCAGGAGATGTCTGGAAACGTCCCTGAGTGACTGTGCTCGCACGTCTGCCTCGAAAATCCTCCGTGTCTCACGGGCTACCTGCGTGGATCTAAAAGACCTGGGGCTTTGTAAATCTGCGTGGGATTGTGCAGTGACTTGGTGCAAAGCTCCCTGTGTAGAGGCTGTCCTGATGTTTTATCTGGCATCCTTCAGAAACATCTGAAAAGGGAGGGAGGCAGCGACAGGTAGATGAATGAGCCGCACTTTTGCTTGCACACTGGAGTCCGTTTTGAACCTTGAGTAGCAAGTTTTCCTCGAATGCATGTCACACTGCAAAATGAACGGAGCATTTTGTGGCATGGCCCCTGCAACCCAGCTACTGATGGGAATGACAAGACTGAACTGTGACCAGGGATTCCTAGTGCTGTCATGATTAAGTATCACCAATTGGGTGGCTTAAAACATAGAAAGTTTGTTGTCTGAGACTTGCGGAGGCTTGGATGTCTGAAATCCGGGCATCAGCTCTGAACCTGTAGCGGACAATCCTTCCGTTCCTTTTCCTAGTTCGTGGCTGCTGACTGGCAGCCTGTGGAATTCATGCTTTGCAACTCCATTGCTCCAGGCTCTGCTTTTACCAGCACATGGGGTTCTCCTGGTGCGCTTCCATCTTGACAGGGCTGTCTTACTGATAGGAGGTTAGTCATGTTGAATTTGAGGAGCAGCCTACTTGGGGGTGATCTTGTCGTACCTCATAACACCTGCAGCAACCCTAGAAGTATTTCCAGCCAAATAAGGTCACATTCAGGGGTTAGGACTTAAATCTATTGTTTGGGGGAGGGGAGGGTGTAGGAATTGGGGAAGGCGGCTCCATTGGTACAGTTTAACCTATAACAGTGATTATGAGGCATATTTGAAGTTTTCATTGAGCACACTTAATTTTTTAAATCCAGTTCCAAGAGCACTTAGCTATAAGTCGTTGGTTTCAAGGATCATGGTAGGTATAGTTTGAGTTCTATGAGATCAAAATAAGTCTCCCCTCCTTTAAGTACTTAGGTAGGGGTAGAATAATCTTATGGTAGTATTTCATCATTGAAGATGCTTCAGATATAGAATTATAAAAACTTTGACATGAAATATGAGACACCAAGAATACACCAGTGCTAATGGTAGTAGTAAAATCTGTATAGCACAAAACCACTGTCCAAGCATGCCCGCGTGTTTCACATTTCTTTAGCCCTCAAATCAGCTCTGTGTGGTGAGTACAGGACAGATACAGACTATGTTCATGGAGCGTACATCCTCAAGGTTTGCATGTTTGACTCCCTGTTGGCCTCCTCATTTTGTGTGCAGAATGGGATGAAATGAACTTGGGTTGTTTCCTACTTCACCTGGCTACTGTACTGCAAGTGCAATCCTCGTTGCCTTCTTTCTGCAGTTTGTAGAGGATCCAGACATCTGCAGGTGTCAGCATTTAAACTGTAGCCAGGATGAATGAGGTAAGAGCTTCATGTGCTCCAGGCTGTTGAACTCGGTTACCAGACGAAGTCCACCAGGTTTTCTGAGTCCAACGTGCTGATAAAAAGAAGTGCAAAGCTAAACTATGAAATGAGAGAATTTAATGATCTCACTGAAAAACTTTAGAAAGCTAACTTGATGCAAGTCAAAAATTTTAACTCTTCATTGCTGTTTCTACAGTTTTCAAAAGGATAGTTTGTCCATTAATAGGTTCTCAGTAATATTTGTAGGATGAGTGAATAAATGCCAGTCATCAGGCAAGTCAGTCTGAAACCCCTGAGCACACCAAGGAAAACAGGTGGTAGCTTTTGGTAATCACAATTCACTTTACCTATAAATTAAAAATTGAATTCCACTTTGGATTTGAGAATTTGTACCAAAAAGTACTAGAAAGTCAAACAAAATGTCTTTCCTCTTTCAAAACCAACACTCAGGCATCCAAATGCCTTGTCTGACCACAGCCATTGAGGTATGTGTGCTTGTGGTTGCTGTTCTAAATCCCTCTGCTGGGAGCAGGGGCGGAGCCTGGCCATTGAGATGCTGGTTAGTGTATCTGCATTGTATAGCGGATATTTGATAGCTGTTTCTAGCTCCTGACTTGAGCTTCCCACTAGGGCATACCATGAAAAGAATGATGATGGCTTAACTATTTGGATTCCTGCCACCCAGGTGGGAGACCTGCATTGAGTTGCCAGTAGCCAGCTTAGCCATGATCCCATCCCAGTTGTCATACATTTGGGAAGCAAACCAGTGGATAGTAGCTCTGTCTTATAAACAAAAATGAGACAACTAATGCTTCCACACTGAAGGAGGAGAATCTAAACACGAATTTCCTTCTCTGTAAAATTAGTTCCTTTATCTCGCCACCACACCTTGGTGTTACATCTTTTTTTGGTAACGGTGTAATTGGCTGGCTTAGAGAAATGATAACAATTATAGGATGCTGACCTCTGATATGATTAAAGTTACAAATTTAAGAAGAAAGAAACTTTGGTTTTTAAAGTAAAAGATTGCTGAAATTCACCTGTTAGTCTGAAATGATAAATAGGTAATTTTAAAAAAAATTACCCAAGAATGCTTAGGAGCCATAAAATTGATGTCTGGATGGTTTGGGGGTCTCTTGTTTTCCAGGGAGATTGTGCCATGAGTGACCAAGTCTGCAGACACAAGTGTGGTATTTTGTTTCTGTGTCAGCCTTTCTTGCTAGAGGCTGTAGAATGATGGTGTGCACCTGTCCCTTGTAGTTTTCTGGTGTTCTCCATTCCCCTTACTATGTCAGAATTCTCCCGACTAAAACATGTTTCATTTTAAATCTTAGAAAATAATATCCAGTCCCTAAGATTTCTGATCACTAGGCAGTTTAATCTACCAGCTCAAAAAACCAAGAGTAGTATTTTGAAAATAGAAAATGAGGACCTGTCATAGAGTGCCTACAGCTTGCTTCTGGAAGCAATGCACCGTGGAGACCCAGTGCTGTTTGCTAATAAAGGAAACCGAATCATTCTTTTTTTTTTTTTTTTTTTTTTTTTTTAGAACCCCATGGGCCAGTAGAGCAGTTGTACAGATATATGCCTTAAAAGATAGAAAGCAGGAAATGAGGGCTAATGTCATTTGGAAGTAAAGATCTGTTCTGGGAAGTTCAAGCCAACCATTTTGTAGAATTGTTAGGTAGCATCCTCCAGTCCCCACAATCAGCTAAGTGTTTTGTGAGTTTTCAGTGTGGAGACTGGGGCAAGGAACACTTAAGAGGCTGAGGTGCTAATACGGTGGTGTCCTATTTCTGTGAAGTTGGTAAAGGTAGATGTAGCTTTGACCAGTTACAGGGAGGGACCATACTGACTACTACCTGCTGACATTGAAACACTAGCATTGCTATCTCCCGAAAGAGTGCTGAAGATAACCTAGTGGTTAGGACTCCCAGGCCCTGTGGTAGGTGTCTGACATAGCAGGATCAGTGCTGCCACACCAAGGCTGCTGTACTTCTCTGTCTTGATCTTGTGTGTGATCACTCAGCTTTAAAATGCAAGTACAAGGTGGGTCATCAGTTTGCAAAGTGTCTATTAAGGGATTGTCCCCATGGGTGCACCTTAGGATACTAGTTCTGCAAGATAGTGAGAGCTGTTCAAAATAAATTCCACGGTCTTGAGCGTCTGAGGAATACTGGTAGACAGTTAACCTGCTTTCACTACTGGAGGGCTTCTTGTAGCCTTAAAGGTGTTATTTGTGTGTGAACCTCCAAGAGGAAGCTCAGAATCTGAAGCATTTCCCAAATCCATCTGATCCTTGGATTTACTTTGTCTGGATCCTTCATCAAGATGTTTTGGAAGACTTTACAATAATTGACTTTGCAGTAAATAATGTGCCAGAGTCTGTAAATGACGAATCCTAGGGGAACAGTGTGTTTAAAACAAATAGTCTAGACACAATAAGGATACCTGCAAGTGACACTTGTAAATTAGAAGCCACAGTATCAACATGTAGAGTGGAAATGAGGGACAGTGTGATTTTCTTTTTTTAATTGGGTACCTAGCAAATGAGATTTTCTTACTTTATAGTGTTTGGAATTTTGCTTTAAATGGAGAGTGAAGCTTGAGATGGTAAAGTCAGGCCTTCGTCTATAAAAATCTATTTCTAGTGCAGGACAGAATATGGACTTCTAACTTGGACTCAATCAACAAACATTCCTGAAGCTCTTACTGTGTAACTCCTGATCTCAGCAATGCTGGTTCTAACCTGAATTCTGGAAACAGTGTGCATTTCCTATTCTCTTCTCTGCAGGATTTCTCCAACATTTTGAAAAATAATAGGCCAGCCACAAGTATTTTTGAAGTCAGAGCGTGGCCTGATATGGGTACATAGGAGGCTTCAAGTAACAAATGGTTTCCTCATCAGATATTGACAATCACAATGGTAGAGGTGTTTTCATTTTACACTGGATAGTTGTCACCAAAAATTACAAATATCACTCCCATTTTCTGTTCACTCCTAAGAATTCTTCCTTCCTCTATTCATGCTGTTGTCATTTGTTCTTTAATCCAATGGTGTCACCCTCAATCTCCAAATAGTTATAAACATTGAGGCCTCAGTCACGTGCCACACCACAATGTCACTTTTGACTCTTGAATCTGGTTGTAATGCTTCATCCTTTGAAGGTTGCCAACTTAAATATCTGCAATTTCCTTATTGTTATTTTACTTTCTCCCTTATATGAAAACAATAGATTGTGTGGTGTGTGTGTGTGTGTATATATATATACATATACACATATATATGCATGCATATATATACACATCTATATGCATATGTATATATATACATATATATATGCATGTGTATATATATGCATATATATACGCATGCATATATATGTGTGTATACACACACACACACACACACACACACATATATATATATCAAAGACCTGTTGTGAGTACTATGCTATTGCCGTGTACGGCTGACAGTTTCAAGTCAAATGGACACCAAGGTGAATGACCCTGCCAGCCTGACACTTTTGTAACCTGGTGTATGTCTGTCTTTCCCATTTCTTCCACGCTATGGGGTCGTAGAGGCCTCCGCTCATCTTCTATTTGTGGAGTACAATAACAATTACATGCCTGCCCAATAATTTACTGAATACTAACTTCATTTTCCCCAGTTTCCTCAATCTGTGTTCTCTGACCTAGACCTTGATGATGCTTCAACAAAAAAAGTTCATCTTCCTGAAAATGATTTATCCATTCAGTTTGGAAAAACCATCAACTCCTCCTCTGCATTGCTCAAACGGCAGTTGCATTTAAGGCTGAAATTCTCTGAGCTTAGTCATCAGGCACAGGGAATAGCGAACACAGTCTAACGAGCAGTCGTGGGCTTCTTCCAAGGATTCCACAAGTGCCCGCCACATGACAAGAAAATTACAACTCAATTAGTGTGTGTCTACTTGCATTTTGTCCTCAGGTTTGCTAAGCTTGCCTTCCTGGGCAGATCTGGCTCTACTCCCCTAAGCCCCATCTTTTTCTGTTATTGGAAACTGTTCTTCAGTCCCTGTTTATCCTTGAGCCAACAAACTAGCTTCGGTGGCAGCATTATGGTTACAGCCCACAGGAACCTTTTCTGCACAGTAATTTAGCTGTCAGTCTGGCAGCAGTAAAGCTGTAGAGAGGGATGCCGAGCCTGGGGCGTGCCTGAGCTGACACCCTGCGTGTCGCTACTTGGATGGGAGCTCATTAAAGTAGATAGGAAAATATCCACCCCCACAATTTCTCTTGGCTAATGCGATGTTATAGCTAGGGGAAAATATTTTTACTGGAATTCTGCTAATTGCGAAGAATGCTTTTGTTATCCACATAGAGTAGGGATGGGAAGGGAAGAGATCATTTAGTGAGAAAACGGTCCTCAGATAAAAAATGGAAAAGCAAATGGCTGTGGCATTTGTTAGAGCATCCCCTGATAGATTATTTTAACACAGTGTTTCAGATGTTTTGGGCAGGAAAGACAGAGATGGACTTGAGCGTTTGCTATCCAAGAGCTGGTAGGCAAAAATATAAGGATTTTAGGCCCATCAATTGATGATAGCATCCATCAACAAGTCAATGAATCACCTCTCTTGACATTCTGCTTCATACATTCACGAATTGTTTGTACAATTAGATGTCTAAAATAGCTGGAAAACTCACATTCAGTCTCAGGTTATCAAAATGATTTTTAAAAAGTAATTTCAAAGTAATGTGTTGTTCTATCTTGAAAAATTACTTAGGTTGAATCAGTCCATTAAGGAGTAAGCCCCCTGTGAAATGAACAAATTGGATACTTGGTCATATCCACAGAAGTACTTAATTTTTAAAACTTGAACATTGAGGGCTTTATATACATAGACTTCTTGGAAAAGACCCAGAAAGCATAGGCAGTCAAAGCCAAAATTAACATTTGGGATTGCATCAAATTGAGAAGTTTCTGTACTTCAAAAGAAACAGTCAGGAAAGTGAAGAGGCAATTGACAGAATGGGAAAAAATATTTGCAAACTACGCAACAGATAAAGGGTTAATAACCAGAATCTACAAAGAAATCAAACTCCACAACATCAAAACAAACAACCCACTTAAGAGATGGGCCAAGGACCTCAATAGACATTTTTCAAAAGAGGAAATCCAAATGGCCAACAGGCACATGAAAAAATGTTCAAGATCACTAGCAATCAGGGAAATGCAAATCAAAACCACAATGAGGTTTCACCTCACCCCGGTTAGAATGGCTCACATTCAGAAATCTACCAACAACAGATGCTGGTGAGGATGTGTGGAAAAAGGGACACTAACCCACTGTTGGTGGGAATGCAAACTGGTAAATCCACTATGGAAGTCAGTCTGGAGATTCCTCAGAAACCTGAATATAACCCTACCATTCAACCCAGCTATACCACTCCTTGGAATTTACCCAAAGGAAATTGGCAAACAAAAAATCAGTCTGCACTTTAATGTTTATTGCAGCTCTATTCACAATAGCTAAGACCTGGAATCAACTTAAATGCCCATCAACAGTAGACTGGATAAAGAAATTATGGGGCATGTACTCCATAGAATACTATACAGCAGTCAAAAACAATGAAATCTGGTCATTTGCAACAAAATGGAGGAATCTGGAACACATCATGCTGAGTGAACTAAGCCAGTCCCAAAGGGACAAATATCATATGTTCTCCCTGTTCGGTGACAACTAACCAAGCACCAAAGGGGAAACCTGTTGAAGTGAAATGGACACTATGAGAAACAGTGACTTGATCAGCTCTTGTCATCACTGTTGATGAACAATTTAATACTTTATCCCCTTTAGTATTTTTTTGTTCTAGTTAATACTATTGGTTGAACTTTGTAATTAACACACACTTATTCTTAGGTGTTGAAATTTAACTGAAAAGTGATCCCTGTTAAATATGAGTGGAAATAAGAGAGGAAGGAGATGTACAATTTGGGACATGCTCAATCGGACTTGCCCCAAAGGGTGGAGTTAGAAATGTGCCAGGGGATTCCAATTCAATCCCATCAAGGTGGCATGTACCAATGCCATATCACTAGTCCAAGTGATCAATTTCTGTTCACAATTGATCACACTGATAGTCCTAAGATTCAAAGGGATCACACAAACAAGTCTAGTGTCTGCTAATAATAACTGATAGAATCAAAAAGGGAGAGAACGATCCAACATGGGAAGCAGGATACACAGTGTACTCATAGAATGGCAGATGTCCTAAACAGCACTCTGGCCTCAGAATTAGCCCTTAAGGCATTTGGATCTGGCTGAAGAGCCCATGAGAGTATTTTAGGCATGGAAAGCCAAGACACTCTGGCAAAAAAAAAAAAAAAAAAAGTCGTGTGTGTGTATATATATATATATTTAACTGAAAGATCTCTGCGAGTGAGATCCCAGTGGAAAGAACGGACCATCAAAAAGGAGGTACCTTTCTCTGAAGGGAGGAGAGAACTTCCACTTTGACTATGACCTTGTCTGAATAAGATTGAAGATGGCAAACTCAAAAGGCTTCCATAGCCTTGGCAACTCATGACTAGAGCCTAGGGAGATTATTGACACCATAAACAAGAGTGTCAAATTGTTAAGTCAACAACAGGAGTCACTGTGCACTTACTCCTCATGTGGGATCTCTGTCCTTAATGTGTTGTCCAATTGAAGTAATGCTATAACTAGTACTGAAACAGTATTTTACACTTTGTGTTTCTGTGTGGGTGCAAACTGATGAAATCTTTACTTAATATATACTAAATAGATCTTCTGTATATAAAGAGAATTGAAAATGAATCTTGATGTGAATGGAATGGGAGAGGGAGCGGGAGATGGGAGGGGTGCGAGTGGGAGGGAAGTTATGGGGGGCGCGGAAAGCCATTGTAATCCATAAACCGGACTTTGGAAATTTATATTTACTAAATAAAAGTTAAAAAAAATAAAACTTGATCATTGAGGCCTCTATATACACAGTGGCAATTACTAGGACTTTGTGGCTGCTGCAGACATCATCCTGCCTTCCAAACCTCACTCTTGAAATTGCCTAAGTGTTCGCTGTGGAACTCCCAAGATTTTCATTAAATAACTTTACCGACAAGCAGGTTTGAAAGGATTCCCCAATAGATTCACATTCTCTGGAGAATATATATAAAATATGATGGGAAAAGCTTTAAAACTTAGCATTCGGAAGTTTTGTAAAATTTATAAAACAAGGCCAGCATTGTGGTGCAGCAGGCTGCCACCTACAAAGCCCGCATCCCATATGGGAGTGCTGGTGTGAGTCCTGTCTGCTCTGCTTCCCATCCAGCTCCCTGCTGATGTGCTTGGGAAAGCAACAGACGATGCCCCAAGTGCTTGGGTACATGTCACACCCACATGGGAGACTTGGATGGAGGAGTTTCAGGCTCCTGGCTTCAGCCTGGTCCAGCCCTGGCTGTTGCAGCCATTTTGGGGAGTGAACCATGGATGGAAGATGTTTGTCTTTCCTTCTCTCTTGCTCTGACTTTCAAAATACATTTTAAAAATCATCTTAAAAAGTACAGGGATTCTCAAAGCCCACTTAGAAGGCTGAAATCTTAAGTCAAGGCAAAAGCATTCCTGGTGCACCCAGGTACTTCCCCTGCAGATGGGATTTCTAAAAAGTGTCTGATCCAATACGGTAGCTATAGCCAAACATCGTAAGCAGGGACATCAGGTCACTTGTAGGCTTTGCCTATAAGTCTTGGTGTGGAGAAACAACAATTTGTCTATGGATCATTTACCCTTGGATATCTAAAGTAAGTTAACTCTACATGGAACTCAAGAATAAATGCAAGGAATCTTCACAAAGCTCAATGGAAATGTCCATTATGAAGAAGCTATGCATGAACTTCAAAGCTTGTTACACAAAAAATTATCTTGGAATTGGGTTTTTGTGACCTTCTTAAAATCCACTTGTATTCCATCCTTTCTAGAATGTTAAACCCAGTGTTGGTAACTGATGTTCTCCTCAGAAGTGTGTTCACTTCTCACACAGCTCAAGCTGACTTGCCCCAAATGGTAGTTAGAAACACACCAGGGGACTCCAATTTAATCCCATCAAGGTGGCATGTACCAATGCCATCTCACTAGTCCAAGTGATCAATTTCAGTTCACAATTGATCATAATGAAAGGACTAAGAGTCAAAGGGAGCACATAAACAAGTCTAGTAACTGTTAATACTAACCGATAGAATAAATAAAGGGGAGAGTGATCCAACATGGGAAGCAAGATACTCAGCAGACTCATAGAATGGTGGATGTCCTAAACAGCACTCTGGCCTCAGAATCAGCCCTAAAGGCATTCGGATCTGGCTGAAAAGCCCATGAGAGTATTTCAGGCATGGAAAGTCAAGACACTCTGGCAAAAAAAAAAAAAAAAAAAAAAAAACCTAAATGAAAGATCTCCGTGAGTGAGATCCCAGTGGAAAGAACAGGTCTTCAAAGAAGGAGGTACCTTTCTCTGAAGGGAGGAGAGAACCTCCACTTTGACTATGACCTTGTCTAAACAAGATAAGAGTCAGAGAACTCAGAGGGCTTCCATAGCCTTGGAAACTCATGACTGGAGCATAGGGAGATTACTGATGCCATAGACAGGAGTGTCAATTTGTAAAGTCAACAACAGGAGTCACTGTGCACTTACTCCTCATGTAGGATCTCTGTCCTTAATGTGCTGTGCATTGAGACTTAATGCTATAATGAGTACTCAAACAATATATTTCACTTTGTGTTTCTATGGGGGTGCAAACTGTTGAAATCTTTACTTAATGTATACTAAACTGATCTTCTGTAAAAAAAAAAAAAATTATCAACTCCCAACTTGACTCTCACTGGGATTAAACATGACAATAGGTCTGATCTGATTTCATCATCATTTTAAAAATCATCTGTTATTTTTCACTTTGTTTCTGTGTGGGAGCAAACTGTTGAAATCTTTACTTAATGTATGCTAAACTGATCTTCTGTATATAAAGAGAATCAAAAATGAAGCCTCATGTGAATGGAAGGGGAGAGGGAGTGGGAAAGGGGAGGGTTGCGGGTGGGAGGGACGTTATGGGGGGGAAGCCATTGTAATCCATAAGCCATACTTTTGAAATTTATATTCATTAAATAAAAGTTAAAAAAAAAGTGTGTTCCTAAACTATTCCTTGTAAAACTTGAAGCATTATTTTTTGAAGTTTCATTAATCAAATATGTACACACAGTGAAATACACAGAACAGAATTCAAAAATTATGACACATGTATACGTACAAGTGAAAAATGTCTCTGGTAAGATGTATTTCCATTTCTCAAGATGCTTCCCTAGGTCTGTCCTCAGTCTCCTCCCACTCTGAGTCCTCTAGTGTCCTGATTTGTTATCTGAAGTTTGGGGGCCAGCACTGTAGTGTAGCATGTTAAGCTGCCCCTAGTGACGCCAGTGTCCCAGCATCAGGGTGCCAGCTGCTTGACTTCAATCCAGTTCCTTGCTAATGAGCTGGGAAAGCAGCAGAAAATGGCCCAAAGTGCTTGAGCTCCTGCCACTCTTGTGGGAGACCAGAAATGAGTTCTGGGCTCCTGACTTAGGCTTGGCTCAGACCTGGCTGTTGTGGCCACTTGGGTAAACCAGTGGGTAGGAGATTCATTCTCATTCATATTCATTCTCTATCTCTCTCTCTCTCTTTCTCTCTTTCTCTATGCCTTTCAAATAAATAAGCTCTTTTAATAAAACTGTTAATGCAGTAACAATATTGATGACTCTCAAAATTATTTAAAAATTTTGTCTACTGTGGAACTTTCTATAAATACATTCTTTCAAGTACGATGGTTTAGATGCATCTACATTGTTATGGACTTCAATAACCTTTTCCTTTTTACTATTGAGGAATATTCAATGTTTATAGGGCTCAATCTGTTCATTACTTAGTGGTGGTCATTTGGTTATTTCCAATGTGGGTATTTATGAATAAAAGTGAATATTTTATACAAAATTTTATAGATAAGTCTTTTCATGTTTCTTGGGTGAACAACCAAGAATGGAACTTCTAGATTCTATAATTTATATAATACACAACTTTATAAGAAGCTACCTAATATTTTTACAAAATGATTTTTACCATTTTACAATATGGCCTACAATGGGAGCTATGGTTGTGCTGCCTTCTCACAAAGGTGTGGAATTGTGTTCTTAACTGTAGCTGTGTTTTTGATGTAAAGCAGTATAAAACATATAGCATGTTTTAGATGTAAAGATGATGACCAATCTGCATATCTTTGCTCAATAATGAGGCCACTATTTTTACATGGGTTTATTTGTAGTTCTTCCCTGGTGAAATTGCTGTAGAAGTCCATTGTGTTTGGTTTTTTTTTTTTTTTTTTTTTTTTTTGAGGATTTTATTTGAGAGGTGGAATTGGAGGGAAAGACACAAAGAAAGGTCTTCCATCCACAGGTTCACTCTCCAAATAGCCACAGCAGCGGGAGCTGAGACGATCTGAAGCCAGGAGCTTCTTCCAGGTCTCCTGCGTGGGTGCAGGGGCCCAAGCACTTGGGTCATCTCCCACTGCTTTCCCTCTGGCCACAAACAGAGACCTGGATTAGAAGAGGAGCAGCCAGGACACAAATGGTACCCATATGGGATGCCGGGTGCTGGCCCTGTTGCCGATTCTTAGTACCACTGTTTCACTTTCATAGAGCTTCAGTTTCTTTATGTAGACCTGCTAGAAATGCCTTGAGATAGCTCCACGGAAAAGTGCTTTCAGTCTTTGGATTTCTTTCTCATATTCTTCACTCTGAAGAGCAGGTTTTCCAGTGCACTGAATAATAGTTGTACTAATTTTTTCAGTGAATGGCTAGTGCTGTCTGCATGCTAAGAAATCTTTGCTTATGCAAAGGTCAAAAAAATATTCTTGAGTAACTTCTCAGAAGATAGAATATTTTATATGTTAGGCTCTTTTAAGTCACCAACAGCCAATTTTGCGTGGTGTGAAGCTGGGCTCTAAGTTCATTACCAGCAGGTTTTGCAGCATGGTTTGATGAATGGGTGCCCCTTTTCTTTTAGCTTTCTTTTGAATCTTTCATCAGAAAAAATCAATTGATCATCTAAGTGTGGTTCCATTTAATTTTCTATTTTATTGATGCGTTTATCCGTTTTATGACAGTGTCACATTTTCTTGATTACTGTCACTCTGTGGAAAATGCAGGTGCTACCAGTTCTCGCACCATTTCTCGTGTGTGGTTGTGATCATCTGTCTTTATGCTTTCATGTGAAACTTACATTTGGGATTTCGTTGTCACCTCTAAGTAGTTTGTGGTCTTCCATTGTCAGTGCTATTATAGTTTTTTAATTTCTAATTATTCACTCCTAAAAATTGGAAATAACTTTTTCTCTATTGATTCTATCATTCTACCTTGTGAAATTCACTTAAGATCTTTTTATAAACATCTTCTGATGTTTCTGTGGACATATCATGATTTTTGTGTTCTTGAATAAAAGTTGCCATCTTTTTTTATTTTTATTTTTATTTTTTCACAGGCAGAGTGGACAGTGAGAGAGACAGACAGAGAGAAAGGTCTTCCTTTTGCCATTGGTTCACTGCACCGCGCTGATCCGATGGCAGGAACCAGGTACTTATCCTGGTCTCCCATGGGGTACAGGGCCCAAGTACTTGGGCCATCCTCCACTGCACTCCCTGGCCACAGCAGAGAGCTGGCCTGGAAGAGGGGCAACCAGGACAGAATCCGGCACCACAACCGGGACTAGAACCTGGTGTGCTGGAGCCGCTAAGTGGAGGATTAGCCTAGTGAGCTGCGGCGCTGGCCCTGCCATCTTCTTTTTCAAATTGTATTCGTAGTCTTTGTCTCTCACATGGCTCTGCCAGCTCAGACCTCTAGTACAGTGTTGGGTGTAAGTAATGAAAATGGATGCTTTGGGGCCAGCACTGTGTCATAGCAGGTAAAGCTGCTGCCTGCAGTGCCGGCATCCCACATGGGCACCAGTCTGAGTTTCAGCTGCTCCACTTCCAATCTAGCTCTCTGCTATGGCCAGGGAAGGCAGTATAAAATGGCCCAGGTCCTTGGGCACCTGTACCCATGTGTACATACCCATACATTGGTATGAAGCTCCTGATTTCAGATCTGTGCAGCTCCATCTGTTGTAGCCAACTGGGGAGTGAACCAGAGCATGGAAGCCCTCTTTCTGTCTCTTTCTCTACTCCTCTGTGTAACTCTGATGGTAAATGAATAAGTAAATATTAAAAAAAGAATGCTTTGCCTTTTTCCCAGTCTTGGGGGAAAGCATTTAGTCATCTACCATGAACTATCATGCCAACTGCTGCTGATCAGATATTCCTTTTATTGAATTAAGAAAGTCTCCCCACTGGCCCACTTCCTGCTTGGATGCTCCGAGTTGTGAGGTCCCCTGAAGGTGGGATGCACGGTCCTGTGCATTTGGGCACTCTAATGGCCAGCAGCACGATGCCTAAAGGCTCCATCTGAATGAAGGAGATACACGGTGACTTCTCCATCAGAAGGAATGAACCAGAATTTTAAGGTTCAGAAGTGTTAAAATCTAGGGCTGACATTTGGCACAGCTGCCACGTGGGACATTTACATCCCATGTTGGAGTGCCTGGATTCGAGTCCTGGCACTATTTCTGATTTCCACTTCCTGCTAATGCACACTCCAGGAGGCAGCAAGTTCAAGTACTTGCATCCCTGCTACCCACATGGGCCCCTAGATTGTTTCTGGTTCCTAACTCTGACCTGACATAGCTTTGGCTGCTGTAGGCCCTTGGGGAGTGAACCAGCAGGTGGAAGATCTCGTTCTCCCTCTCTCTTTCCCTCTGTCACTCTGCTTTTCAAATAAATAATAAATCTATCCTACAAAAAAATCTCCCTTCAATTCCTGCTTCAATGTAAGTATCTATTATCCCTAGGCATTGAATTTTGGCAAATGTTTTCTCTGTATTTATGTGAATGGCCACAGGCCTGTTCCCCTTTATTCTGTTAATGTGAATAACATTGATTTTTAATAACTTAAATTACTATTTTCTGGGTTAAAAAGCTAATCATGATGTTGCATCCTTTTTCATATGGCTGGACTTGATGTCTACAGATTTTTTAGGATTTCATGGATGTGTTCATGATGTATATTTATCTGTGAATTCCTTTCCTTGTAATCTTGTATTTGGTTTTCCAGCTTTATGTAGGGAATTATCCAGCTTTAAATAGGGAAATGCAAAGTGTTCCATTTCTGTTCTCTGAGCATTTGTCTAAATTGGGTATTACTGGCCGGCGCTGCAGCTCACTAGGCTAATCCTCCACCTGCGGTGCCGGCACATCGGGTTCTAGTCCCAGTCGGGGCGCCGGATTCTGTCCCGGTTGCTCCTCTTCCAGTCCTCCTCTGTGCTGTGGCCCAGGAGTGCAGAGGAGGATGGCCCAAGTCCTTGGGCCCTGCACCCCACGGGAGACCAGGATGAGCACCTGGTTCCTGCCTTCAGATCAGCGGCCGCAGCGGCAATTGGAGGGTGAACCAATGGCAAAGGAAGACCTTTCTGTCTCTCCCTCTCACTGTCCACTCTGCCTGTGAAAAAAAAAAAATGGGTATTACTTCTGCATTGTCATTTAAACCATCTTAAGTGTACAACTTAGTGGCATTACAGACATTCATAGTGTTGTGCAGTTGCCATCAGGATTTCCAAACCTTCATTACCCTAAACAGAAACTCTGCCATCATTAAGCAGTAAGTCTCCCCTCTACCCTTCTCAGACCCTGATAACCTCCACTCTCATTGATGTCTCTATGAATGTGTGTGTTCGAGGTGTTTCGTGTAAGTAGAATCAGGCAGTGTATATGTCTGGTGTATGATTTATCTCACTGAGCAGGCTTTCATGGTTTATCCATCATGTTTCCTGTATCAGACCTGGATTCCTTTTCCTTGCTGAGTAGTATTGCATTGCCTCTATATTACACATGTTGATGTTCATCTGGTAGTGGACACTTGAGATGTTTCTATCATTTTGGATAGTGTGAATAATACCGCAGTGAATACTGGTGTGTATCTGCCTGAGTCTTCCCTCTTAGTTCACTGGGGTTTATACTAGGAGTGGAATTGATGGTGAATATGGTCATTTTGTGTTTACCTTTCTAGGAACGGCCACACCATTTTCCCATGGCAGCTGTGTTATTTTATATTTCCACTTGCGTGATGTGAGACTTCAATTTCTCCACATTGTTTCCAATACTTGTTGTTTTTCTTTGAGAATATAGCCATCCTACTTAGTGTGGAGTTACATCTTACATTTATCTAATGACAAACAGTATCAAACCTCTTCTCATGTACTTTCTAGCCATTACATATTTTCTTTAGAGGAATATCTATTTAGGCCATTTGTGCATATTTGAGGGGTTATTTGTCATTTTGTTGAGTTGCAGGAGTTCTTTTTATTTCCTAGTTATTAAAGTGATATTAGGTACATGATTTTGAAATATATTCTAATATTTTAGTTTTTATACTTTTTTGAAGTTGTCACTTGAAGAAAAAAATTTTGATGAATTTTACAAATGTATTTTTTCTTTTTGATGCTTAGGGTTATTCAACTTTATTAACTTTCTAAAGATTTGATTTCATTGTTTCTGTATTTTATCTATTTGTTATGATCTCTGTTTCCTTCCTGTAATACTAAGGGTTTAATTTGCTTCTCCAGCTTCTTATATTGGAAGCTTAGATCACAGAACCCATTTTTCGATGACCACACAGCCTTAGCTTTATCTCAAAAGTTTGGATATGATGTGTTTTATGAGAAAGTATAAAATGTTTTTCTGATTTTCAATGTGGTTTCCTTTTCTACAGTTTACTATTTCACTTACTTGAGATAACATTTTTAATTTATATTATCAAAAGCTGAATGGCTGTGCTAAAGAGTTCAACAAATAAAAGATAAAAAAAAGTCTAGGAAAATAGGCAAGGGCATCAAACAATCATCAAATGAGATGGTCAGCTTTACTGATGCAAATTTTAAAAGTCACAAAATCATTAAGACCACAGTAGTATATAATTCATATCACTTTGGAAAAGATTAAAAGCAGAGCTGGGCAAAACACTGTTTCTAGCAAAACTAATACAAATGAACATTTCTTTTTGGTTTAATTATAGCTTTCACATATAAGGGAAAATATGCAAATTTGTCTATGTGGGATGCCAGCGCTGCAGGTGGCGGTTTTACCAGCTAAGCCACAGTACCGGCCCCAGCTCATGTTTTGTTAATAATTTGAAGCATTACTATCGGTTGTATATGCATTTAGGATCTTTGTCTTCCTTGAACTCCTCATTGTAATGAATTATCCCTCTTGAACCAGCTAATGCTATTTGTTTTCAAGTTTATTTTGATAATATTTATGTAGCTACCTCACTTTAAGATGCCTGTTCACAGTATGTATCTTAATGTATTTTGCAAAACAGGAAACAGAATTGTTGAGTGACAGTTCGGTCCATTCTGATTTGCAGTATCTTTTACATTAATTCTTATACAGAGAACATATTCAGTGTTGCACCAAGAAATCATCCCACACATTCCATCAGTCATAACAGCTCAACATACAGGATTTTTCAATAATAAAGATACAACATTTAACATAGTAACTTCCTGAATAGTATGCTTTCATTTGTCATACACTCTCTAGCGTCTTTATGTTTCCTTTTGTGCCTCATCATCATGAAGTATCCCTTTTGGCGACTGCTAATTCTCTGTTTTGAAGTTTATTTTGATACTAATAATACAGCCAGTGTACGTTCAAGACACGGCCCCATGATTTACGCTATATCCAAACATGCAATCTTAATGTACTAGGCAAATCTCCAGCAATAGCACCACGTTTTTCTGATTTCACTGAAGGCTGGGGTCTCCTACATGGAACAATGGACACATAGCCCATTTTTATGATTCTTGTGGTAAACTTTGTTTTAATCATTTCCAATTGGCATTTCACAAATGTATTACGTATTTTCTTGCAGTTTGATTAAAATGCCTGCTTCCAGTGTGTAATTTTCAGCTCTTTTCTCTTACTATCTGTGTTTACACTGTAAATGTTTTTGACTGCTGTATAGTGTTCTATAGAGTACATGCCCCATAATTTCTTTATCCAGTCTACTATTGATGGGCATTTAGGTTGATTCCAGGTCTTAGCTATTGTGAATTGAGCTGCAATAAACATTAAGGTTCAGACAGCTTTTTTGTTTGCCAGTTTAATTTCCTTTGGGTAAATTCCAAGGAGTGGGATGGCTGGGTCGAACGGTAGGGTTATCTTCAGGTTTCTGAGGAATCTCCAGACTGACTTCCATAGTGGCTTGACCAGTTTGCATTCCCACCAACAGTGGGTTAGTGTCCCTTTTCCTCCATATCCTCACCATCATCTGTTGTTGGTAGATTTCTGAATGTGAGCCATTCTAACCGGGGTGAGGTGAAACCTCATTGGATAACACCTATATTTCATAATACTAGCCTACTGCTGCAGGAGTCTTTGAAATTTTAGTTAATCTAAATGTTTCTGTATCACTTTTGTTTTGAAGAAATTTTTTCAGGGCATGGAATTGTAGCTTGAAAGCTGTTTCTTCAAGTGTGAGTATTTTAATGATGTTCTATTGCCTTTTTGTTTGCATTGTTGCTGATAAAATTCTGTTAATATTTGCATTGCGCCTCCATGTAAAATATCCCTTTATCTTGCTGCTGCGTGTTAAGAACTTTTATTTTCCTCATTGTCAATATGATGTCAGTAGGTGTGTTCTTGTTACTGTGCTTTCCTTTTTTCCATTTGGGATTCATTGAGGTCACTGGGTATTGATAGTTAAATGTCTCTCCCATTACTACCCCACACACCTTTTATCTACCATGGTTTACTCAAGTATCTGCTCTTCTGGAGTCTGCCTCTTCTCTTCTCTGGGACTCCAGGTGCAGGGATGATGAGCCATTTGTCTGCTGTCATTGCTTTTTTTCTCTGCAGTGACTTCCCTGTGCTCTGTATGTGACAATGTTCTCTTGTTCTTCTGGTTCTCCAACATGTTGTTGGCTTTTCCAATCTTCTGCCATTCTCACAGTAATTTTTGTTTCAGTGTTTGTCAATGTCTGGATTTTTATTGGATTATTTTGCATTTGGCATTTCTCTTGTGGGATTTTCCATTTGTTAACTCATGTTCATCCTTTATTTAAATCAGGAGATACATTTTTATTTATCTTTTTAAAAATTATTTATTTGAAGGAGTTACAGAAAGGCAGAAGCACAGTGAGGGAGGAAGAGAGGGAAGCTGGAAGGGAGGGAGGTTTTCCACCCACTGACTAACTCCCCACGTAGTCCAAACAGCTGGAGCTGCACCAATCAGGAGCCAGGAGCTTCCTCTGGGTCTCCCATGCAGATTGTAGGGGCCTAAGGACTTGGGGCCATCTTCTGCTTTCCCAGGCCATATCAGAGAGTTCGATCTGAAGTAGAGCAGTGTGAACATGAACCAGCACCCATATGGGATGCCAGTGCTGCAGATCCAGGCTTTAACCCACTGCGCCCCAGCGCTGGCCCCAGGAGGTACTTATAACAACTTTAAAAGCACTTGTTTACTAATTCCAATTCCTGTATTGTCTAGTACATACTGATAATATGCTGGACATAAATGCTGTGTTGCCAGGGGTGTGGGTTGCACTATTGTTAAACTGAGTCAAGTCTCATTCTAGTAAACTAACTAATGGGATTTGGCTTGAAGGCTTTGTTGGGGACATATCTGAAGTAGCTCTTCTTACAACTAGAGTTGACGTCCTCCTAAGTTAGGAGCTTTATAAAGGTTTAGTCAGATATTCTGGATATTCAGCAAGATCTATCCACTTCGTTAAAATCGAGACACTGCCCAGTACTACGTGGTCTTTGAAATCTTGTTCCTCTTCCACACCCTGGTGCCGGTGCCCCAGCAGCCCTCCCACAGCCTCATCCTTTGCATGGGGATCTTAAATTGAACTGACGACTCACTTGACCTCTGTGCTTTCCCGTGAGACTCCTTGACTGTACGTCCTCCTCCTCTATGGAACCCTTGAACTTATTTGGAAATTTGTGCTCCATATTTCAGTCTCCTCCTTGTCCACCCCGAGAATCTGCTACTTTCTGTTGGGGCGCCTCTTCCCTGTGACCACTTGGAAAATTTTCAATGACAGAAACTCCGCTCCCTTCCCTTTCTCCCTTCCCTAAAGGATCACAGTCCACTCTTGGGCCACACCTGGAAGGAGGTGCATCGTGAATTTTGTCCGACTTCATGGTTTACAAAAGGAGGTTCAATTGAACACGGGCCACTGTCACAATTGCTAGTATTTTTCAGCCTTTAAACATTTTCTCACTGAAATTCCTAATGCAGTTTTAAGATTTTCTTCCTTTTTAATTACATATTTCATCTATGCTGGAAATATGTTGATCATCAGTATTTGGTTCTTTACACACAATTAATCTTTTTATATACAAAAATTCAGATATTTTAATGAGTAGATAATTATTGGCATTTCAGGATAGAATCTATAAAACTATTTAAACACGGGTGTGTGAGCTCTTCTGGGAGTCATCAGCAAATGCAAATGGAAATTTTTGCTGTTTCTCCGATTTTCTATTGCTGATACAATTTTTCTTTTTATATTCCATCTGTTTGGAGTTTTTAAATATTATTTCCAGATCCTTTGCCTTTATTTCTATTTCTCACATATATTTAACTAAATTTCAAATTTGTTTTAAAATTCAACTTATTTTGAGAATATTTTAAAAAAATTTTAATACTTTTAAAATATTTGAGCTGCAGCAATAGAGCTACCATTTGTTGGTTCACTTTCCAAATGCCTGCATTGATCCCTAGCTGGGGTCAAAGCCAGGCAACAGGAACTGAGTCCAGGTGTCCTGCATGAATGTCAGGGACCTAGTTACTTTTGAGCCATCACAGGTCCTCTCAGGTTGTACCTAAGTAGGAAACTGGAATCAAGAGCTAAACTGGGGTATCAAATAAAGGCACTTTGACGTGGGACATGGGCATGTTGACTGCTAGGCCAAATGCTAATCTCCTGGGTATATTTTTTAAAAGAGCATATCTCAGCTTGTATATATCTCACCATGAATCAACTGAACCCTTAAAATACCATTTTTGCTAGTACC
The DNA here is from genome assembly GCF_051225735.1 of Oryctolagus cuniculus. Taxonomy (NCBI): domain Eukaryota; kingdom Metazoa; phylum Chordata; class Mammalia; order Lagomorpha; family Leporidae; genus Oryctolagus; species Oryctolagus cuniculus. The sequence continues at coordinate 161,110,288 of NC_142870.1, forward strand.
CCACAATATACTTTTAAATACTAATTATTAGAAGCAAGAAATCATTTATAAACTATCAGTTTGAAAGCAGAGATTGCAACTCTTCATGCTAGATGAGCTCCGGATTAATCTTTGAAGGATGGTCTCAACTATGTGTCCCAAAGCAGAATCCTAGATACAATTATGAATGTGCTACCTGAATTTCAAAAATACTGGATTATTTTATGAATTGGGATTTATTCTTTGGAAAGCAGAGCAAGACTCATCTATTTGAAATGTGAAAATATAGCAGAATTTCAGCAACTTACATAACAATGTAAATGTGAGTTACAGAAAACAAAATAAGACATCTTTTCTTGAAGTATGAGTTCATTATTCTCTGGTTAACTTGTTTATAGGTTTTGTTCTTTTTAGCGTAATGAGTATACTTTTATCAACAATTTCATGGAATGAGAAAAATACAAAGAAAACGTTGTTCCAGGATCCTCTAGTATCTGTTGAACGTGGATTGGGAATTGTTTGTTTTCTCTTCTTGGACATTCCTATTTTCTCTCCATCCCTTTGACTTTGCCATATTTGTCTTGCTCTTGGCCTTCATCAACCCCTGCCAAATTATCTTTGCACCTTAAGCCTTTTTGTTTTTTTCCCCTTTCTTTAATGAGCACAAAACTAAAGACAAACACTCCCAGATTTTAAAAAAATCTAATTTCTTAGTCTTGATTAGGGCCTATGTCCTCCTAAATGATGAAATAATGAGCACTTGGCTTCATCATCTTGCTTCTTCATGACCCAGAACCTCTATAATTGTCCAGATTTGTTTCAGATTCATATCCAGGATTTTCATCTGGACTAATCTCAAGAAATAAACTAATTAAAGTACTGCTGAAATTTCTGATGTCCTTGCTTTAATGATAATAGGCTAATGCTAATCTGTGGCAGCAAATAGGCCACAAATATGTAATACTTAAACCCAAAGGAACTTTTTCTTGTTTATGTAGCAACCTACTATTGGAAGAAGCATGGTCATTGAGGAACTCGGACTCCTTCCAATCTGGTTCCTTTGACATCCACTGTCCTGTTGATGAGTCGGTATGGTATGATGGGTTCACCATCTCCAGATTTCTTGGTAGAAGAGGAACAGGAACAAATTGGAGGCTCATTTACTTCTTAATGACATTGGCTGAGAAATGTTCACATCTTTTCTACTCACTGTAATGTGGTGGGTCATGGGTATGGTGAAATCTGATTGGGCCTGAATCATATGCCCACCCATTGTCCACTTCCCACCAGAACCATTTAGGATTCTCTCTCCATAAGACCACACATTGTGTCACCTAGACAGAGACAGCAATAGTGGGCAAGAGATGTTCAGTTGTTAACTTCATGTTACGTATTTTCCTTCCCTGCTTATTTAATTGGACTTTTGTTTTAAAGATTGATTTATTTCAAAGTCAGAGCTACAAAGAGAGATACCTGGAGAGAGGAGTCCTCCATCTGCTGGTTCACTCCCAAAGTGACTGCAACAGCAAGAGATGAGCCAGGGAGCTTCATCAGATCTCCCTGCTTAGTGGCAGGGATCCAAATACTTGTACCCTCTTCCGCTGCCCTTTCCAGGCCATCAGCATGGAGCTGGATCGGAAGAGGAGCAGCCAGGAATGAACTGGCACCTATATGAGATGCTGGCCCCACAGATTGTAGTTTTACCTGCTGTGTGTGAATACCAGCCACTTGGACTCATAAAATTCACTAATGTAAGAAAGGGGTGGGGAGAACTGAGGTCATTTTTTCTCATGAAAATTATTTACCTTACAAAGATTGTGTATCAAGATTGAGTGATTGGAGCAATTAATATATGTCCTCCTAATTCCATGGATGAGGTTACATAGAGTGATTAGGATGATAGGTTCAAGATGCTCTACTTGCTGGGTATAAAGCCAGGATCCATCATGTCTTAGTCATAGAACTTCCCAGTCATGTGACCTGAACCAGTGCAGCCTGTTTTTGCACCCATTTCTTTTATCACAAAATGGAGGATAATAGTACACAGTTGATTTGTTTTCTCTTAAGAATAAATGAGATGACACATAAATTGGTCTGAAGCATACCTAGCTCACGGTCAAGTCTCAGTTACAGTGAATTAATTATCATTCATATTTTCACTTACCTGCATGTTTTCTATGTATGAGCAGTAGTTGACTCTAAAAGAAAAAGCTTCCTGGTAGATGTTTAGTTTTCTAGCTACTTTTTAAATAGTATATTTAGTACCATCTGCCACTTGATTTGCCTACTGATGGCCATTTCTTTTTATAGACATCAGTATTTTCCTGTTTCTTTTAAAAAAGATTTTTATGTGGGCGTGTAAACAGTATATGAAACAAGTGGAATTAAATTCTCCCAAGTCTAAGAACAAAACAGAAAGGGAAATGGCGTGAGCCTAAAATCCTGGGTCACAGGAAAGTTGTAAATGGCGGTAATGGGGAAAGCAAAGAAAACCAAAATAAGAACAAATGGAAGGAGGGGGGATAACTAGGAATTTCACAATAGGGTCTCTAAGGCAAGAGGTCAAATTTATACAGAGACATCATTTGGGTAAACATTTTTGTAATGGCGGAAGAGCTTCATTGAGGTCCGTATTAGCTTATTCACACATTTCTTTGCGATTTTCTCAATCAATCCGCCAGTGACTTGATACACCATGTCTAATTCTTCATAAATCAGTTAAACTTTAGAGTGATATTGACAGTGGCTTTCCCAACCCCATTGTTTTCTGTCGAGAGTTGTATTCCGTCTCAAAACAATTTGCCGTGAACGCCCTTGTTGGCTTGCTGCACTGGTCTTTGTTCAGGCTGAAAACTTTGATTTATAACTGTATATAATTGATGGCTGTGGGGTAGAGGGACTATAGCTCATGCTCCTCCTCTTTTAATCTAGCTTTGCTTAGAAATCCATGTAGTGGAGCATTCTCAAGGGAACGAGGCTGGGAAATTTTCCATATACCCAATGGGAGGCCATTAATCATGGTGAGGCGTGTGTTTGTGAAAGTAAAGAAAACAAAAGTCAGACCACCTCAAGATGGTTATCAAAAGAATAGATGTTATAGCTCATGTATTCATTGTGGGGCATTTCTAAAGGCAAGCAGAATGATTGGGGGAACGAGAGATATTTGCTACCCTCAAAAGTAGATTTTGACGTTAGTACTTCAAGTTACTAGTACTGAAAAGCAGTCCCCGAGTCCCTGACAAGCTGGTAAGTCCTTGACGGGGGAGCAGTTGAAAGCTCTCTTTAAATAGCACAAGTCTCTCTTTTTTCTATTGATGAGAAAGAAGGCAAGTACAGTTTTCTTTCTTAGAAGTTTTGTCACAGTGTAGCTTGTGCTACCTCTGTCATTCTAGTCGTTGCTGGATTTCATGCCACTTTCTCTCCATCACCCTATCCTGTTAGGTTTTATTAGTTCAAAAGACTCTGGAACTGTCTAAGTTAACATTTCTGTAGGTTTTGCAGGTTGATACTAAGTTTCTGAAAGTAATTAGGGATCATTCTCAAGGGGCAGAAAAAGTGAGCCAACATTTTTGGAAATATTCCTTGTGAAGAATAGTTTTATTCTCTATTTTTGGCTCCATTTGGTTTTCTTCCATTAAAAAAAATGCCTTGTAAGCTACAGATATTTCAAATTTCAATAGCCTGCTCACAGAGAAACAAATATGTATTTTTGCAAATGAATGATAATGCCTAAATTAGACTAATATGCATATCACTGAGAGATAAAATTAGAGTATATATTTTAGATGGTTTATTTACACAAAGTATTCTAGTGATTAAGAATGTTGTTCTAGCAGGGACAGATAAAGGCAGTAATAAAATCAAAGGGAACTGTAAGCACTGATGAGGGTTGGACAACATCCCATAAAAATATCCCAAATTATGAGAAGAGTATGTTGAAATACTACTTAACATCAGTTAAATCTACTTAGAGAGTGAGCAGCTCCTACTGCTGAAGTGGTACATAAAGTAGTCTCAAGTAAGAATTTTGTTGTTGTTCCTTTCATGAACCAATTGATATGGGCATTACTTCAAGTTTTGCTTTTGCATACTTTTATCTCTGAGGTTTCGCAGTAACAAGCCTCTCCTTGGAAGAGAAGTCAAGAACATTTACAATTCATTTCCTCTCCTTTAAAGCAGTTTGAACAGATAAATAGTTTCCATATGAATGATGCTGGAGTCAGAATAGAAATAGTGCTTTTCATAGATTGTCTTCCTAGTTAAATCTCGATCCTTTGAAAGTAGGAGAAAGACAGTTCCCAGATGTTGGTACATGAGCACTCAGAGTCCCCACTTAATGACCCAAGAATCAATGGTCCTTGGAGAACAATCGCTTAACATTGACCTAAGTGGGCTGTAACTTCAATCCGAGTCCACTGACGTGACTTAGAAAAATATTCATTAACCGAATGACAGAAAACAGTAATTAAAATCCATAGTTAATCTGAATGAAAGCACAAAATAACACAGATGGAGGACAACTGTGAAGAATTAAAAATCCATCCCCTTAAAGGAGGTGAGAGGCAAGTTTACCTCTTGGCACCACTGCATTTCATCAAAAAGAACTTGATTCAAAATAACCCCACGATAAAGCTGGGAATTACTACGAACTCTAGTGTTATTTAGTTCGGGAAAAGTAAGAATTTAAGGAAAAATTCTAGTCTAAGATAATGCAAAGCCTCTCCAATACTTCGGGAATTGTTCTTTGTTCAAAGAGTTTTGCATTTCAAAACCTGTATTGAACTTTTTTTGTAACAATGTTGTCATCTTTAGAACTGTTTCACCACTTAGGTTCAATACATAACTTTTCTACCTTAAAAAAAAATCCACTGCCATTGTCGCAATCCTCTGCTCTCTGAAGAAGTTAAAGCTTCAGAAAGTGGTACTGTCCTGGGCAATTCCTATTGGACACCTTCCTGCTGTCCAGTTCTGTGACTTAGTGTGCGTGTTGTTGCCTCGGGGGATATAATTTTTTATTAGACTTTTAGATTTACTGTAGGTGAATCTTCTCATTTCTTATATAAACAGTTTAGATTAGAAGTAAAATATTTACGGTATGAAGGCAACAAAAATACTCCACCCCCAAAAAGAGTACAACTTTTTAATGATAAGCAAAGAAGAATTTTACAGACAATCACTATGCACTTAAGTGAATAATTGTTTTTCAGCGCAGACAATAACCATCTCTGGTTCGAATATGCTTTCCATTTTTCATGTGGAAGAAAGGGATTGTTTCCTTAAAGAACTGCTTAAAGTAATCCATGATCTCAAAAGTACTATTTGCATATTATTAAAATAAAATATGAAGCTGAATGGCCATGTTCCAGAAAAGCTGAACTCGGTTAAAGGACATAATGAACTGTTACAGCTTCACAACCAATTATTTAATTGGGAAATAGATTTTTCTATCACTGTCTCCAGCAGTAGCAGCCATTTGATCCTGAGCTTGGCTTAAATGTTTCATCAGGAGTACCTATTTAAGAATCTGTAATAAACAACAATTCAGTCATCTGGACAAGCCCATGTGAACAGGAATAAGGAGAGCTGCACAGGGAGTGAGGTATTTTTATTTTTTTGCTAGATGCACAGACCCTTGAATGTGCTGTCAGGATAGGCCCTGAGGTTTGAGGGTACACTGTGGCTTGACTGCATAGGTTGGAAGCCAAACTCAGTCTGCACATGGGATTTTATTATTTCTTTTGGAAAATGAGTTCTCAAGCTGTTGCCCTCTTTCCTAAATACAGGTGAGTCCTTGCAAATAGGAAAACTTCAGAGAAGTTGTGACTTGCCTTTTTTTCTTGATGCTAGGATATAGCAGATTCAAAACAAGACTGCAAACTGGACAGCACATTGCTTTATGCTATCTACAAAACCCACCATCTGTTTCACATGGAGTAGATAGGAATTTTATAGACTTCAGAATTAGATTCTAGCTTGTTTAAATTTTTTTCCCCACTTACTCTCTGAGTGGTCGTAGACAGAAATGCATGCAGCTGAGTATGACTGGAATATTTGTGGAGTGGGCACTAAAAGACATTTGTCACATTAAAACAGTTGGATACGTTTTATAAGCATTCTGGAAATTGAAATCTGAACATCTGTATCCCAAAAAAAGGCAAGAAATTAAAATAGGTTGTTGGGCTACTATCAATGCACGTGTAAAGTGGTTCAATTTAAGGGCTTATTTTTCCCTCTGCAGTGCTATGATCCTATTGGCTTGGTCTGCATGTATTGTGCAGGTTGTACCAAAATTGATGAACATGCATCTGCCATGGGGTTGAATCACAAGGTGTGTGAGATGTGTTTTCAGGATCTGGGGGATGGTCTTGGAGTGTGCTGTTTAGCTGAAATCAAGAAATCAATTGCAGCCCAGTGTTCTTTTATGGACTTGCAGTATTTGGGTAATTGAATGGTTATGCTCTGCCTCACTATAGCTTAAGAGGCATCTTTGGGAGATTGGGGGGAAATGGAAGCAAGTGCTTTCAAGACCAGGCTCCAGGAATCTGCTGACAAGGCACTTAGGAGAGAGGGAGGCGGTCCTGCCTGTGCCTCTGAAAAGTTCACAAAATCTTTCCCATCTGTTAAATGACAGGAAAGAGTCTCTGGCTAAAAGGGTTGCAAACTACCATGTTGTTTGAGCTCTTCTGAGAGCAGGATGGCAAGGCAAATTCTCCAAATGCCTCTTTATCTTAGTTTGATTTAGGGCTTTTTGTTTGTTCATTTTGTTTGCCAAAGATCTTACCAATGAGGGGGGAAAAAGGTGAAACTCTACTATTGTGCTGTTAGAGAGAGGCATTCTTCCAGCGTTTAGAGAATTTTTTCAAGCAAAGAAAATTTGAAGCAAAGAGTCCTTGTCTTCTGCTTTTTTTTTGCTTCGGTTTCTAGCGCCACCTTTCCCAGTGAGCTGGTGACATGTAAGCGCTCTGCCCCTTCTACCATATGCTAGCTGCTACCTGGAAGTTACTGTCTTGACCTCAAAGTACATGCAGGTTCCTTTGTCTTCCAGAAGAGAGTGCAACACAGCGTTTTCCAGTTGGGTAGAAGTTTTGTGAATGCCTTCGTTGTGATAAGATCTGCTTAGGAATAGTAAGTTATCTTGCTACATAGTTGCTGTTCTGTTGAATGGATGCCCAGAGAGTGTCACCTGATTGGGAGCCTCCAGGGTAAGAGAGGATATTAGTTGAGATGTCCATTTTACCTCATGCCCCTTAGTCTCCACGTTCATTCAGAAAGCAGGGAGAGAGGACTAAGTCCACAATTCAGAAAAATTCACATGTTACTTGTAATATTAGAGATGGATAAGAAAAGGGATTTAAAATTACAGTATCCCAATTCGTATGTTCAACTGGCTGGAATTCCAGTCTCACTTAAAGCACAGCTATTTTTTACATTTGTATTCACTATAGATTAGTTTCAAGCCGTGGTCATTCTGATACAGGCGGTAAATTAGAATTACTCTGCTTATCATCGACAAGTTACTCCTTGGGAGTTTTGTTACCTTCTCCATTGGAACACGAAATTTTGATAGATTTTATAGTTCTGTGACCCGTCACTCTTGAAAGCTCTGCTGTTTTCTCCTTTATACCGCCTCAGTGTCCTTGATTCATAGTGCTCAGATTTTTTTTTCAGCTATCAGAATATTTGCATATACATAATGAGGGGTCTTCGGGATGGCACCCAAATACAAATAATTTGTTATGTATATTTATATACACATGGACTGAAGGTAATTTTGTATTAAATTTTTAATATTCTATGTGGTTCCGCTGCAGCCTGTCATATGAGCTTGGGCCACTTGTGTCATATTGATGGTCCGAAATTTTTGAATTTCAGAGTATTTCAGATTTGCATATTTTTTTTAAAAGAATTTACTTAAAAGTCAGAGTTAGGGAGAAACAGAAAGAAAGCAAACTTCAATCCTCTGGTTCGCTCCTAGATGGCCATGACAGCCAGGCCAAAGGCAGGAGCCAGAGCTTCATGTGGGTCTCCCACATGGATCGCCACTTGAGCCATCGTCCAATGCTTTTCACAGGCCATTAGCAGGGAGCTGGAGCAGCCGGGACACAAACCAGTGCTGGTGGCAGTTTCAATCACTGTGCCGCAGCAGCAGCCTCTAGATTCTCATTTTCAAGTTATTCAACCAGTATTTGGATTGGGATACGAGTTTTTGTTGTTTTTGTTACTTTTCATCGTTGAGGATTAAGAGTGACGTGATCTTAGGTCATTTGAGAATGTGGCTTACAAGTCGTCACCTCTGTGTTACATGGACTAACTCTAGGACCCTGTCTAGTCTTGACTTTAGGCTGAGGTTGAAATGTCCTTAGAGCTGCTTTCCCTTCCTTGCTGATACATGTGTCGTCTTTCAAATGACAGCTGTGTGCCCCTGCTGCGAACAGAGATGGCTCTTCCCACACCCTGATGTGTATTCACATCTCCTGCAGGTTTTGTTGAACATGTTGGATGCGGGTTCTGATGCAGAGAGTCTGGAAGTACCTGCAGTGTCTGAGCCCTGAGATGCATTGAAGTGCTGTGGGTGCTCCTGGGCTGTGAGCCGTGAGGGTGTAGGGCACCCTCTGAATGGGTAGCATCTCAAGGGATGTATGGGTAGCTCACATTGATCACCTACTATGCGCAAGTCATAAGCAACGAGAAGCAGACATGGAGGCATCTCTGATCTGGATGAGGCTGTCTGGTGAGAGTTGAATATAAGGCATGAATTTCCTCGGGGGTGTGACAGATGGAGCTCAGCCCAGAGGTGGCAGTGACATGAGGGGATCAAGCAGCTTTGCATGGTTGATTGTGGGGGCATTACTGAAGGTGACATCACTGACCTGGGTCTTGCAGGGTGTGAGGTTTCCAAGCTGCTGAGGTAGGAACAAGCCCAGTCACAGGTGTAGAGGCACCACATAGAACCGAGAGAGCTCACGATTTCAGAGTCAGGGACTACACATTGGAGAGTATCCGGAAATAACATGTCATAGTGGAAAAAAAAATGAACTGTTAGTTGTAGTCTTATAACAAAGCTGACAAGGAGTCACATTTTTTTCCATTTTGCAAACAGAGAGTGAGGTCCAGGGAGATTGCAAAACTGCCCGACAGGTCCAGAGCTTGTCAGGCTGTGCTGGACTCGAGGCCCTAACCGCTGTGACACGTAAAGCCTGGCTGTTGCTCCTCTGCCGAACTTGAAGTCAGCAGAGGAAAACGAGCGTTTTGAGCCCCACTCGGGGAGGTGAAGCTGGATCCTCGAGAGTGGTGGGAAAGGCTTTTGGGTGGAGCAATGGCATTGGGATTTTTGAAAGATAGTTCTAGAAGTTTAGGGGTTGGTCATTAAAACAGTGCCTTCTGCAGGTAAGTGAGAAATTCATGATTCCTTTGCACCTGGAATTGACAGGGTAACAAGAGCTGTGAGAAGTGCAAGGAGCTTACAGTCTGATCCAGAGGAAACATCGGTGTGTATGAAAAATGAAACACCATATCTACGCATGCTGCAGGTTCAGACTAACATCCCAGGATGTAGTATGTGAGGAAGAAAGTAGCTTATTAATGTGTATTATATAGACTTCAAGGGTGGTGGAACCCAGTAGTTCTGAAGATGTTCATGCCTTAAAACCTAGCCACGGATGACTTCATCCGTGTGTATTTATCCGGGGCCTGCAGTAGGATGTCTAGTCATGCTGTTTTGCAGCCTGTTCATGGTTAGTATCACCTCTGCTGGAAGTTTGCTCCAAGCGCTTGCCTTCTCTACATGGAGTTGAGGGCACACCTACCTGGTGTAGTCTCCCGTCAAATGTGCCACACAGGTGGGCGTTTGACACAGGTATCAGGCTGCATCTCAGATGGCGTGCCTGGGTACAAGTCTACACTCTGCTCTCCATTCCAGATTCCTATTAATGCACTTCCTAGGAAGGCAGTGGAAGACGGCTCAAGTACCTGGCCCCTTCCAGCCACATGGGAGACCTTTTGAATTCCCAGGTCCTGACCTCAGGGTGGCTCAGCCTTGACTGTTGCTGTCATTTGGGGGAGTGAACCAGCAGATGGAATATCTCTTTCAAATAGAATGAAAACAATTTTTAAAAATTTAATACCTGTTGTGAGGGTTTAAGCAAGTGGAAACAGTCTGAGTATGGTGTTTGCAGGTGAAATTTCTTGGGTGATTTGGATTAAATTAAGGTCATGAATAAATACAGCTGGATTCGTAGAGTAACCAGAAGTTACACACACTATGTGATGCTCTGTGACTGTGCCAGCAGGAGTGCCACCCCCGCATTAGGCTGTCAACCTTGGACCAGAAGTGTGAGCCCAAATCTCTCTGTTATAACTTCCCCAGTTTCTAGTATTAAATTACAAGCAATAGGAAATAGCTAAGTGGTTCTCAAACTTGGCTGTGCATTTCTACTGTAAGATTTTGAAAAATACTGATGCCTCACTTCTTCCCTTAAATATTCTGATTTAGCTGATATAGAGTACATTTGACTTTTAAAAGCTTGCCAGGTGATGATGTATGCAGCAGAATTTGAGAACCGTTGCAAATAGCTTCTGAGATAGGTTTGGGATTGGTTTCGAGCAGTGATCCTCAAAGTGCAGTCCCTGGCCCAGAAGCATCAACACCATCTGGGAACTGGTTACACATGAAAATTCTTGAGATCCACAGCAGAACTATGAAACAGAGCCTGTGGGGGTGGAGCCTCGCAATCTGTGTTTTTACAAGCTTTCCAAGTAACGCTGATGGAAGCCAACCCCCTTGGCCATACGTCCTCCCAACAGGTTTATGATGTGGAACATGGTAACCAGCTGTTTACTCTGTTCATTGATGCCAGAGCTTGGGAGAAATTCGTTTAAACCCAAATAACAGTACGAGCCATTCAGACTGGCACTGAAAGATGGATTTTCTGGTGATGGGGGTTGGCAATAGCAGGAATAAGAGATAGAGTATTTTGGAGTCTTGTTCACTTTGGACTTAGCAAAGTGCCCTACAGCATTGCAAAGGAAATGAAGGACAAGGAAGAAATTGACCTCCAGAGATAAAGGAGAGCAATCCGCCTTGTCCCCTGATTTGACTTGAGTCATTTACAAGTGGCTTCCTCTGCTTCCCACTGAATGATGATGTCTTATTTACTGGCACCTTTTGGTTTCTCCTGAAAAATCACAATGTATTTGAAATCCGCATCTTGCAAATAGTTGTGTGCTTATGGCAGAGAGCAGGCGTCCCCTGCCTGGCAAGTGCAGCAGCTGAGTTATACATAGCCAAGTGTCTCTGTCCTGCCTCCTCCTTTTATGGAGCTACCTAATTGGCATCATTTCCCTGCTACCGCAATTATTTTTTTCAACATTCTAATTTTTAGTAACTGTGTATTAGCCAATTTCCCTAATGCCCTTTGTTGTATGTTCATTCGTCGTGGCTGGTTTTTATCATTTTTCAAGTATTCCTCATTGGAGTTCAGTCAGGAGCAGCTTGCCGTAGGTTTGACTGGTTCTTAGGACAATGGTTTGTGGAAGAATTGAGATTCTAGATATTGGGGTGTTTAGGAGTTAAATATAGGTATAAAAACTGGGAACTTACGTGAAATCTCAAGAGGAAACAAAGGGAAGGGAACCTTTTTTTCATGGCTGGAGACCTTTGGAAAGATTGTAGGAAGAGCTGGAAATTTTGTCACAATTTATTGTACAGAGTCAAAGAATCCAGTTGTTTGACATCAGTTACCAATTCTAAAAAATATATTGTACTGTGTTTAACCAATAGCTGATAATTTTTTATTACTTAGAAAATAAGTAAAATGACTATTTTCTATCAAATAGCAAGGAATCTGTCATTTTATTAATCCCTGTACAGGTATTTGCATTTCAGTACATGTGTATGATGTCTACCGAGCCAGTCAGGGTAGTCACTATTTCCCTTTCTTTGTTCCGTCATGACGGGGGCCTTCGAGCGCCTTCCGTGTGGAAGCTATGTACTGAAAACTAGTGAAAGTGTGTGGGTAAAGGAAGAGAGGCAAGAAAAGCCAGAGAGCACAGCTTAGCTGCTCTTCCCTGGGCTGAATGCTGGGTGTATTTCTCCTCTTGATATCTCAAGGTGATTAACCCAGGGAACCCTACATATTAATTATCTGCCCATTGATGCTCCTGAGAAGAGTAATCTGTTCATGGATGCCACACTGTCATAAAAGCGTAGGCCCTAGAGTAGGACAATGGCTTTGTAGCAACTAAGGAATGTTAGGGGCTGTAAAATGTTTCCTTTCCTGTTGCCTGAAACCTTTCTGTTCAAGGCTTCGCCAGCCTGTGAGAGTGAATAAAGAGAGACAGACTTTCATTGCTGGATGGAACAATGAAAGAGGCGTCTCCCACACCTCAGTTACCTTACTTTGTGGATTTTATTCTCCCCTCCCCCTGATGTGTTTATGATTTAGCTAAAAGTGTATGAGTGATTTGATAGATGGAGGTAGAAAAGACAATCTTCCCATGTTTCCTTCATTGCCACAATGTAAAGACCTGGAGGGACAGTGCGTGGCCTGACTGATGTACAGCACACTGAGAATCATGGAGACTGAAACTAAGTGATGACTGCACCCAACCATTTCAAACAGAGAAACCAAAAGGGAAGTTAACAATGAAAGAAGATGATGATGCGTAGGTTACTGTAGAAGTCTGGTCCATGCAAATCCCCAGGCTAATGTGAATGAGTTGAGCTGGTTACCTGCAGGCTTTCATAAAATAGGAATATGATTTCATCATGGAATGGGAAGGACATTGATTTTGCTGACACTGAATATGAAAATATTAAGAATACTTCTGGACTCTGCCACTGTAAGGTTAACTCAGAGAGGATGGTTACAACCGATAGAAGTGACCAGAATGCCTAAGTTTCCCCCTCCAAGTCCCATCTGCACTTGACTGCCACCTCTTGCTGCCTTGACCTTGTCAAGCTTGATTTTGCTTTGTTGTCCCAGATCATAGGATTCCTCCCCTAGAGAATGTGTTTTTATACCCATCCCACCTTTAGACTCATTCAAATACTTTTCCCTACTCTAAGTCAGGAATTCTGAGCATCTACTAGGAGCTTCAGAAAGTTCATGGAGAATTCCCATTATCTTCTGACATTTTAAAATGAACTTTCTAGAGCCCTCCTACACGTGCCAACACTAAGCTGCAGATTTTAAGGAAAGGTAGTTAGGATATCCAGACATGGGAATATCCAGTCCGCAACGCCATGTGTTGCCAATGGTTGTTTGTTTTACATCTTGAGGAGGAAGTACAGTGTACATGCAGAAAAATGTAGAACCAGTACACTCTGTGGAAGGGACATCCAAGTGCACTGGCAGACTATGGGGGGCTTCACACAGGAGTGACATGGAGCACGCGTAGTTGGTTACAGGCAGGCAGAGGAGGGGAGAGTGTGAGTGATATTCCAGGGCAGGAATCCTTCCCACATGGCTTTTCTAGATGGATTTCCAGAGCTGTTCACCCTTCACTGTTCCCAACCACAGCTGCTGAACTAAATGGCAGCCTATCATTTGTAAGTTTGAGGCTTCTACCATGCTGTGTTGTCCATGCTCACTTTTCGGCTTGTTTGGACTTCCCTAGAAACTGAAGGAAGTCAGGGGTGCAGAGAGAGCTATCCCTACCTCGGTAATGCTGAGTAAAGACTCCACCTGTATAAGGTTCGGTTTCTTCATCATTGATTTGAGGAGAGGAACCTAGATTAGGATTGGTGAACAATGGTCAGGGGCCAGGTCTAGAGTGCCGCCTATTTGTGTAAATGAAGTTTTATTGGAACGTGACCGTGATCATTTATGTGCACATTGTCTGTGGCTGATTTTGTGCGACAGTAGAGACTACCTGGCCCACAAAACCTAAAGATTTAATGATCTCATTCTTGACAGTGTAAGTGTGCTGATCCTTGACCTGTCTCTTACACATGTTTTTACTATTGTTAGTCCTGATTAAATTTAATTTTTAGTTCCATGTGTATAATCCTCCCTCCTCCAAACCATCCCCTTACTCCTGAATCCAACCTAGATCATAAATATTCTTCATTGTATTAGACTTGTGGCTAAAGGAATTTTTAGAAATCTTTTTCCTCCAAGACAATTAAGGGACCACGACTCCTTCAAGTGGCTAGAATGTCAGCCCTAGGAAAGTAGAGGTTCAAATCCATTCCCTGCTGCAGCCTCACCTCTGGGCACTGTGCCTAGCATAGTGTAGACTGGAAACGGTGGCTTCCGGTGACATGATGGAGCAGTCAGGACTGCAATTGACAAGCATATGGAGAGCGGCAGTAACGGAGTGAGTAGTCACTCCTCAGACCTCTCAGCCCTAAAAAAGAAATGTGTTTTTCCAGAAACCCTACAGCAAATCACCCCTATTCATCTGACCTTTTCTGCCTTCTTGACCAAAGTACAATATTTCCTGGCCATATTGTTTCAGGGGAGCCATGACACTGTGTGGACCACTACAGGTTTTGTTAGATGGCACTGAGTAAGAGGCAGGACTGGAGTTCCAGGACAGAATTTCTAAAGGAAAAATATTAATGTAATATGTAATGGAAAAATGAATATTCTGACTGAAGCATTTCATTTATAATGTCTTAGAAAAGCACAACTTACTGGGGGAAAAAGTTCATCTGAAAAATACCGAGATTAAGATGCATATGTATCATTGAATCAAATTATATCTTCTTAGATATTATTACACTATTAACATTTTTCCATTACTGTCAATTTTCCTCTGACTTTCTCATGAGTATTTTCAGGATAAAAAGAAAAGGCTCTCATTATGAGGGAGATGATGCCTAAACATCGTGCGAAGGTTTTACTGATGTCACGCTATCTGTAGAGGTCATTGGAGTTCTCCGTTTTCGCTTTCGCTGTCTCAACTTCACTTCTCCAGTGCTCAGTCATCACGGGCAGACCTGAACATGGTATAACTTGGGCTTAATTGTAGAGGCCTGAGCTCTCCTACACCCCACATCTTTTTTGCATCTGAGTGTAAAAAGGCCATAGGAAGACATCCGTGCCTGGGGGTAACTGTCTTTACTTAAGGACCTTTCGGCCTTGGATCTTGATTCAGTTGGAAGGAACATTTCCTGGTTTCATCTTCCCTTTTTCCTACCATGCAAAAGAAATATCTGATGTTGCTCTTTTCCTCCTCCCAAAACATCTGGCTACCCCTACCAGGGGGTGTGAGATGACAAAATGCTCATCCCTAGACTCACCTTCCATTTGCTGTCACATCCTTCCAAAGTAACAGAACCATTTCATTTAGAGTCTAGAGACCATCAAAACAGACAATATTTCTGTTTCTACAACACTTAAGTTCCAGGGCATAATGAGGAAAGAGCAGTAGCTATATAAATGGAAAGTTAAGACTATAACTGACAAATAATTCACAGGCTAAGTAACAAAAAGGCCTGACTTGAAAAGTTGAGGGAGAAGGGTTTTCAAGATATGGTTTACCTGAAGGTTGGGGTGTACTTAGATTTTTTTTTTTTTAAGTATTTGGTAAAGCAAAGACTTTAAACTCAGTGAGACCTGGAATATAGTTGGGCATTTGATTCTTAGGAACACATGCATCTGTTGATAGCAAAAACAACCAAATTGTTTTGCTTTCTCTTAGATGTTTCTGCTGGTCAGAAGGGGTGGTATTAAACTTAATATATGTGGTCTGGCAATGAAAGGCGATTCTGTTGTTTATTATCATTGACTTTCTAATCCCATTACAATCCCAGGTACGTTGGAGCAGAGGGGATGTTTTTGGAATGAATCTGAGGAACCCACAGAAATCATTTTGTGATTATTACTCCCTAAAGTAGGAGTTTCCCATAACCACTCGGGAAGTATGGAAGGGGAGAACACACAGGTTGTATTACCGCGAGATTTAAGCCGTCTCTCTTGTGCTTGGTGAGACGAGGAATGGGAATGAGGAGAACGCTGAGCTTGGGTTTATCTTGAAGGTCAATGTAAGTCAACTTGAACTGGGAAGTGAATTGGGGTCTCTGGGTTAATGGAGAATCCCCCTCATGGCTGTTTTGTAAGGAAAGATGGTCAATGACATGTTTTATACCTGAGCCCATGAGAAATCCCAAGACTTCCATGGAGATAGTATTAGAAGCAGAAAATACACATAAAAAATGAGAAAAAGAAATGAACATGTGCAGCAAAAGGTGAAAGCCACCTTCCCTTGCTCTTACCCCAACCATCACAACCCGTCATTTTTCACTAAAATACATGTAGTGAGAAAATATACTAGTAGAAATTGAAGACTCATATATAATAAGGACTTTAAAACATTCATGGAAAAATGCGTATTATAAATTATGTGGGTGGGTATTTAGCCTAGTGGTTAAGTCACCTGTATTCCCACATCGGAGTACCCGAGCTGGGTGAGTTCAGTGGCTCTGTCTCCCAAATCCAGCTTCCTGTTAATGTACACCCTGGGAATCAGTGCTGATGGCTCACGTTACTGGGTTTTTATCACTCCTGTTGGCAACCTGCATTGAGTTTCATGTTCCTGACTTCAGCCCCAGCCCAGCCTCAGCTAAGCCAGTAGGTAAGATCTCTGTCACTCAGAAAAATGTTTTTGAAAACCAAGTGGGAATCTCAATTGCATCAAAGTAAATTTGTCCTTTAATTGCATTTTTCTACAGACTTTTTGAAGTACTAATGTATGCTTTTACAGAAATATGGCTATATACATGGTTGCAAATTGCTTGTTTCACTGCAAGATTTCTTGGAAATCTTCCCATATTTTTCATGACAAAATAATTCCCAGCATTTTCATTTTATTAAAAGCTACATTGTAGTATGTTGTGTAGTTAAACTAGAATGTGTTTGGTCACTCTCTGATTAGTGAACCTTTAATTATTTTTATGTTGTAAATCCCTTTTGTAGTCAATGGCACTTTCCTAGCATTTTGTTCTGACCCTTTCCATGGGATATACTGCAGTGGAGTTGCTGGATTAAATTTCTCAAAATTACAAATAACCTTTTAAAAAGTCTTCCAGGATAACTGTTCTCACCAAGAACATGTGAGAGTTCACCTGTTATCTTCCACCCTGGGTACTTGGCTGCTTTATTATGCAAAAATCTGTCTCTCTGGGTTTTGATTTAAATCTCTAAAATAATACAGAATAAAGAGTAAGCACTCAGAGGCTATTGAGTGTGGTGATAAGGTCTGTTGTAAAGCTAGTACAGGCCTACAGTCCTTCAGCCAACACTCTTGGGGTCATTGATTTAAAAATCTAGGGACCGGTATTGTGGCTTAATGGGTTAAGCAGCCACCTGCAGTGTTGGTGTCCCATATGGGCAGTGGTTCAAGTCTTAGCTGCTCTACTTCGGATCCAGCTCCCAGCCGATGCACCTGGGAAAGCAGTAGAAGATAGCTCAAGTCCTTGGGGTCCTGTTCCCACATGGGAGACCTGGATGAAGCTCCTGGCTTCAACCTGTCCCAGTTCCATTGTGGCCATTTAGGGAGTGAACCAACAGATGGAAGATATCTCTATCTCTCCTCGTCTCTCCACCTGTAAGTCTTTTCAGATAAAATAACTCTACAATAACATACCATTCTCAACAGATCTGGGGCCAGCAGTCCCTAAGCAAGCATACAAATCCTTCTGCATCAAAATGCTTTATGGACTAAGGAAAGAGGACAAAACACTCAAAGCTGGTGAGGGGAGGTTTTGTTTTTTGGTTTTTGTTTTGCAACAAAATGTGTCCGAATCACAAAGTCTCACCTTTAAATGAGTTAGGAAAAAGAAACTTTGCTACTCAGAGCTTTTTCAATTTGTTTAGTTCTTTATACAAGTTATAAAATCTTAGGAGACCTCGTGTAGGATGATTTGACTGCCCAGAGGTAGAATCTGCAGAGGTGAGACCGTGGTGACTGTGCCCCTATAGAGGCAGCTAAAGGGGCACCCCACAGTAGCTGGCTGCTTTCCCTCTCTCTGTGGCAAATCTTGCTACTACTGCCCAATGACCTCATTTTTGGTCATGCATGTTTCAGGAGTTCTGCTAAGGATTCAGCAAGTAAATTGGTTCTTGAATGGTATCAGAGGCGATGAGCATCATAGTGGATGGAAGAAATGACCTGATGCCTCCCCATAATTCCAGCCTTCATTCTGCTTTTTTGTGATTAGAGATGAGTTATGTGATCAAATGTAACTGCCTTGCTTTAGACAAAAAGCAGGCAAGATTTTTTTAATGACTCAGTTATTGCCTAAATTCCTGCTATCTTCAGTATTTAAAGGATTTACTGTTGCAAGACTAGATTTGACTACAGGACACAAAAAGACATCCTTGAGCAAGGGGAAGGAGAATAGAATGTGAAATAACACAGATCGGTTCTAAGCTAATTCTCACAAGAGTGCCTTCTAGAAATGAAATAACTTGCCCCATGTCATTCAACACAGCAAGTCAGACCCTCTTTATAAAGTTAGTATCATGAGCTCAGCTCCTCCTCCTCTTCCTGTTGAGTGGCAGGTTTGAAGTTGGGACCCAGGACAGTTAACCTTAGTCCATTCTGTTCTTCCTGCCTCTCTGCTCTCGATAAGCTTCATGTGGTCAGCGAAATTCTTCTAGTCTATAGGTGTTTGTTTGTTTGTTTATTTATTTTGACAGGCAGAATGGACAGTGAGAGAGAGAGACAGAGAAAGGTCTTCCTTTGCCATTGGTTCACCCTCCAGTGGCCGCTGCGGCCAGCGTATCGCGCTGATCCGAAGCCAGGAGCCAGGTGCCTCCCCTGGTCTCCCATGGGGTGCAGGGCCCAAGCACTTGGGCCATCCTCCACTGCCTTCCCAGGCCACAGCAGAGAGCTGGCCTGGAAGAGGGGCAACCAGGACAGAATCCGGCACCCCAACTGGGACTAGAACCCGGTGTGCGGCGCCACAGGCGGAGGATTAGCCTAGTGAGCCGCAGCGCCGACCCTATAGGTGTTTATTTTCATTGCGTGGAAATCATTGTATGATGCGTTGCATTGGGGAGGATTTTGAAGCTGAATCCAAGTAAGAAACTCAATTATCAGTGTCTCACACAGTTATGGGCAGAGGCAGGGTGGTGCTCCCTGGGGGCAAACATAGCAGAAGTTTGCTGTGCTTGGAGTGGGTCATCTGTTTAAGGAGTCTATAACATCTGTGAAAATAGGTCAAAAAAATCCCACCCTGTTCAACATCATTAATTAGAAGGGAAATGCAAATCAACATTACAGTGTAGTTACGTTACACACCTACCTGAATGGTTGAAATATCAGCAGACAATATCAAGCTGTTTAGAAGATGCGCTCCCATCCACAGGTGGGAGCACAAACTGAAGAATTTTTCACACTGGTTGTACCTGCTTAACTGAAATATATAGTTATTTATGACCCACCAGGTCCTTTTCTAGGTGAAAACCTAACTAAAAACATTCGCATGGTCACCAAAAACAGGTACAAAAAGGTCACCAAACACTGTTCTTAATAGGCCAACCTGGAAAATCGGCAGAATTTCCTCAGCATTAGAATTGATAAGCATATTGCCGTATGTGTTTAATAATCAAGTGTATGTCAATGAGAGAGTAAAATACAGCCACTCACCCACGTGGATGGATCTCCCACCTGGAATGGGACATTCTACTTGGTGCCCTTGTGTGCAGACATAGCAAAAGTCATCGCCGGCGCTGTGGCTCACTAGGCTAATCCTCCGCCTTGAGGCGCTGGCACACCGGGTTCTAGTCCCGGTCGGGGCGCCGGATTCTGTCCCGGTTGCCCCTCTTCCAGGCCAGCTCTCTGCTGTGGCCAGGGAGTGCAGTGGAGGGTGGCCCAAGTACTTGGGCCCTGCACCCCATGGGAGACCAGGAGAAGCACCTGGCTCCTGCCATCGGATCAGCCCGGTGCGCCGGCTGCCACACGCCGGCCGTGGCAGCCATTGGAGGGTGAACCAACGGCAAAAGGAAGACCTTTCTCTCTGTGTCTCTCTCTCACTGTCCACTCTGCCTGTAAAAAAATAAAAAAAAAAAGTCATCGCCAGTGTTGGAAGTCTGAAGAGGGGAGGCAGCTGGAAGAGGAGCTGCTGACTATCGGTCATGTTCTGCTTCATCTAAGTGCTTGGTGAAAATTCATTGCGCTTTACACCAAAAATTTTTCTATGAGTATTTCTTTTTTTCATTAGAAAGTATAAAAAATTCTTATAATTCTCAAGGATGAGAAAGTCACTCTAACTCGAGTATGTTTACTCGAAGGGTAAAATATCTTTACAATTACCTTATTGCCAGTGTTAGAGTTTTTATTTTAGCTCCGCATAGTTTACACCACATACACATATCCAGAGTCCCCGCAGAGAAGGTACTCGCAGCTGGACTCGATTCCTCCCCTACCTAATGAGCTTTAGGATGTGCATCCAGGCTTCTCTGAGACCAAACGTAAAAGGGGGAGAAAAGACAGTAAAAAGACAGTAAAACAAGTGCTTTGATAGCACTTTTTAAAAATTCATAACAGGTATAAAAAGAAGTGACAGCTGTTTAGTGTATACATGTGCAAAAAACAAAAGAAAACCAGATTTGTGATCCCATAAAGGGCATCAGTCACACGTTGTGCCAAATCAGACTGCACAGCTTCTGATACACTCGTCTTGGCTCTTGCCTTGGCCTTTACCTTGTGAATAATGGATCTGGCTGTTTATAGGCCTGGATGCATTTGGAGGGAGGATTGGAAGAATATGGTCACCAAATTCACACTCTGCTGACGCGTCATGGTGTGTAGGTAGAAGTAACTTCTTTCATCTGCTCTGCAAATGGGATTGCTTCCCATCCCTGGGGTGTGTGTGTGTGTGTGTGTTTATTTGACAGTCTGTTTTCCATAGACTGGCTGGTATACATTGTAAATGCACATGTGGTAGGAGCACTGCTATTATCAAGCAAATCAACCCACTTTATAAAGTCAGAATCATAAACAGATATCTTCTATGCATTAATAGTTTTAACATAAGAGGAAAATTAAAGCATGCATTTCCCGGGTAAAGCAATCCCGTGTAATCTAAGTGCACTGTAATGTTTGTGGTGTGGTTATTACCAATCCCAGCAGGAAAGCAGCCCAGCTCAGTTCCACGGTTCCCAGAATATGCCCCAGAATGACAGCAATGGGTAGATAACCAATACAGAATGGGGACTAGGAAACACTGTGAGAAAGGGCTCTCGTGAGGGCCGGCACAGTGGCACAGTGGGTTAAAGCCATGGCCTATGGAACCGGCATCCCATATGGGCACTGGTTCTAGTCCCGACTGCTCCTCTTCCGATCCAGCTCTCTGCTGTGGCCTGGGAAAGCAGTAGAAGATGGCCCAAGTCCTTGGGCCCCTGCACCCACGTGGGAGACCCGGAGGAAGCTCCTGGTTCCTGGCTTTGGATAGGCGCAGCTTCAGCTGTTGCACCCATCTGGGGAGTGAACCAGCAGATGGAAGACTTCTCTCTCTGTCTCTACCTTGTAACTCTATATTTCAAATAAATCTTAAAAAAAGCATTCTTGTGCTCACACCAGCTGAAGAGGTAGTTTGTTGCCATTAAAATGGCAATGATTCTGTTCTCGATGCTCATCATTTGCAGTCTACTTTCCTACAATTTTCCTACAGCAAATTGTCCAGTTACCTAAAGCACATCCCTTAAGCAGCAGGATTTTTTTGGTTGTTGTTGAGTACTGTAGTCGGAAAATATTCACAAGCATGTTGTAACACTTTGCTCCTTTCTTAAACAGGGCCTGGGGAACAGGAGGTGGCTTTCTGATAGCTGAGTCGTCCTTTTCAACAGCAGCTGTTGAGTGGAGCAGGGTTCCCCCAAAGGCTGTAGGGGCTGGTGGGGCTGTGACCCTGTGCCAATGGCCCCGGATGGGCTTTGTCTTTTTACTGGGCGTACGTGTACTTTGTGCTGCTTTGGTCACCGAGCCGTTAGCTGTCAGTCCCTATCCGTGATCTTATTTACAGATAAGTCCGGCTCTTTGTTTTCTGGGTTTATTCCTGTGGTCTAATTGGAACTGCAAAACATCTAACTAGATTCTTTTGTGCTACATGCAAACTTCAGAGAGAGCCTGACAAAGTCTTGCATCAGTAAATTCTTGAGATGTGCTTAAAGCAGTTCTGACCATTTTGGTAAACATTTGCCATTATTTTCAGTACTACTGTTAATAGAATTATTAAATTCACATGTATGCTGGCTAAGGAGGAATCCAGCAAAGTGCAACGAACACGCTCAAGCCCGAGATGCTTACATGTGATAGTTTCTCAGCTGTAGAAGAACCCATCCCAGGGCTGAGGTCACAGGTAGGTTCCTCTCAGTGGATCCTTCAGCTGTCTCCTCGGTGTCCTGGGACCCTGAAGTCATCTGCTTCATCCAAAGAGAGAAAAGGAGATGGTGGGAAGCTTTTCTGGCCAAGTCAGAAGTGTCATGGTCAATCCCACTGGTTTTCCTGTTGGCTGGGACTCAGTCAGGTGACCACACTGAGTCCAAGCAAGCCTGGGACATGTAGTGGGTTTTGATGAATGGGTTACCCTACTCTGCTAAGTATTTTTTTTTAATTGAGAAGTTACGGCATTACTTTAGGCAATTCTGAGTGTATTTCCCCTCTGTAGTTTTTATTTAAATTGTACACTGTTTTTGACTTAACACTACATATAAATTAGCTGTCAATACTTTTTAAAGTTAAGCTGACTTTTAAATTTACTTGGTTCAAACTGGTATTTAAAAATTAGCCTCACTGGATCATAGCGATGTTTCTGCAAATATCCTTCCTCGGGTTCCAAGTGTACAGTTCCACGTATAATTAATCTCCAGGTGGAAACAGCCACTGTAAAACAGTTCTGGCTTTGGAGTCAATCAGACCAAATCACATCTCTGCGTTAACACATACCAATGGCAACGTCTAAGACGTGAACTTAACCTCTTAAAGTTGGGATTTCTCCTGTAAAATCGAGTTATAGATAGTGCTAAAGACATTAACTGTAAGATATCCAAACCACCTACTTCAGTGTTTGCAATGCGATGTACATTCAATTGGTAGGTATAATACTATTAAAAATGGCATAGTAATTTATAGTAAGTGAATGTGTGTGAGCGATGTACTGATTGTGTTTTATATGTATGGGTGAGATTGAAGATGTTAGCTTAGCTTCTGCATTTTTTGGTTTGAAACATCTGATCAGGTGTGGGGTTCAGTGATCTTTGCTTTCATTCCTTAGTAGAATAAAACATAGGAAGCATGAGCTGCAGCATCACCAGAAGAATCATAGACGATAACAGTAGCAGTAGGGCCTGTGGTTGATGAGTGGATGTGTAGTGGCACAAAAACCTTACATTGAAAATGTTTTTAAAGTACTCCCTTGAAAAACAAAGTATTTGAAAGTTAGATGCGCTGGTTATTAAAATACTATTTGTCAAATTCAGATGTCCCTTCTGCTTGCTGCTTTGTGATGCTGACCTGGGGATCCTGCAGACCCATTCATCATTTCCAGCTGGGTTCCTGGTGGGCTGTGCTAACAGGGGCTCCCCAGAGTGACTGGGAGGTGAGCTAAGAAAAAAGAAGATTGGCTTCCCTTTACTTCAGCCATGCTTCCTTGCGCAGGTAGTGACTGTACCAGTTGATTCCAGTTAGCAGATTTTCCAATACTCAGCCAGCCTCAAAGCTAAAAGCAACTCCAGGTAGAGTGCTCTCCTTAGAAGTCAAGGCCTCTCCCTCAAGCCCCTAAATCCATACGTTAACACCCCTTCCTTGATTCCCCTTCCTGCGAGCGGCATCCACTTCCTGTAAATATTACCTAAAAATACTCAGGTTTCTTTTATGCCTTTTCAGTTCTCCAATATCTGGTTGACAACTCATGACATTAAATTCTGTCTGTTAAACTATGTTGTGTTGTTTCTACCTCCTGCCTGAAATTCAGATCCGGAGTGGTGCCAGAAGCAAACTCCTACAAATGGGACGTGGGAATTGTTGGGCCCTCAGATTGACAGTTTGCTATGTATTGGCTAAATATATGTCAGCATGTTGTACTTTAATGGCGGTTGCTCTTGTTGTTAGCAAGAATAGTGAAATGCTAACAGCCTTTGCTGTTACCACAGTTACCCTTTGCCTCATGTCTGAGGATCTTGATAAAGCAGCAGATAAGCAGCCTTGGCCTGTGAGATGGCCAAAAATCAGAGTTAGTTAATATAGGAGCTTAGGACTCCAATTCAGATATTTTAATTTAGTGTTTTTTTCCTCTGTGCTTAAGATGTCTTTCAGAAATGTCTTAACTGTGCCAATTGTTGCATGTTAGAACAAATAGTAAGAGCTCATCCAATGAGGAAATGCAGTGCCCGTTGATATAATAAAAGGGAATCATAGTTCTATCAATGTGCTTAGTTGAGTGATATATCTACAGCCAACCTCAAAGAGCTGTAATTACATCTTGTACTGGGAGAGAAATAATTTTTTTGACTTTTCAGTTTTAAAAGATACTGATTCCAAAGTCTCTGGAAGCAGTATTTTGTGTCTTGCAACTTACTATAAGCAGATAAAGCTTTTAGCAGTGAGAATCTGTTCTTAATTACCTCAACTCTAGTTGAATAGTTGTAGCATTGCCCCAGGTATCAAAATATCTCCTCCTCATTTCTCAGGGAAACAATGGGTGCATTATGTGGAAGACACACTGAGCTCTAAATTTAAGTTGACTTTGACATAACTAGAGTCTCCTTTTACAAATGTGTACAGGTTGTGCACATTATGGTGAGTTTAACAGAGAGGAGAGCAGTGGGAATGCGGAGGTATTTGTGACATCTTGGCTCTCTTTCTGGCCTCCTGAGTCTTTCCAAGATTCGGCAGGATTATTTTCTTACCAGCAAAACCCTTGTGCAGCCATAGCAGCAAGCAACTGCAGACTCCACGTCAGACCCATCTTGTTTTTTCAGATGCAAGTAATCAGTCCTAATACTGTTTTGATTTCATTTTCTAGAAGATACATTTTATAAAGCTTTTGGAGGAAATTTTTATGGCTTGATTTTAGGAAGTGCTTTAATTATGTCTAAGAATCAAAATAACATTTAATGTTAGGAGTCAATTACCGCAACTGTCCTTAAGTTCTCTTATCTTGCCTACTATTATTAAGTATCGGTTGCAACCACCAAGAGTCATGTTGACATCTGTGGTATGTACTTAGAAATACCCTCCCTGGCATTTCATTTCTGAAATATCTTTTCACAGGAGATTGTCTGAAAGAAAACTGACAATTCTGTAACATATACTGTAATATATCCTGCATTTTGAGTTTGATAGGCTAAATCATCTCAATTTCTGTTGACTTTTATATTCATTTTTCCCTTTTCTCCTAAAACAACTTAAACTTCTGATTTGGATGTGTTTTGAAGACATGCACCAGCTTTGGTATTGCCCTCCCTCTTTAGAATGTCACACACTTGACCACTGTTTTTGTGTTAAACTCCTAGGTGGCAGGAATGAATATTTGCTGTTGCATTCTAACCTGCCTCCCCACAGATAGTAGGCAGCTGTTCAATGTTTTCATTATGATGATTTTAAATAAAAAGGAGAGAATGGGCTTTTGTAGAAGCTAGTGGTTATTTATACATTGGAGATCTTAAACCAAGATGCATAATTGAGACCATATTCATGTTGCAGAAATGATCCTGAGCTAGACATTGACCATCCTTTCCTTCCACTGCACCCCACCAAATGGAGAGGCAACATGGTAAGCCAAGCAGCTCAGATTTTGGTCCAAACAACAAATGCAGCATTGCCACAATGTTTGTAACCCATGCAGGTTCCCAGGCCTCAGTTCAGGTTGTGGATCTCCGTGATCCCCAGATGATCTGCACACTCTACAGGGTTTGAGAAGCACTGATTGACATGTTGACCTGAAAGTACTTTGATCACGTTTGGAGTTTCCTAACACCAGCCTCAAGTAGACTTGATGTTTTTAAACATACTCTACTACATTACACCTTGAACAAATTTCTGAAAACCTTATAATTTAAATAATCATTTAAACTTTAATGGTATTTTCTTGTGTTATTATGTACTAGTTTTATTTTCCTGTGTTATGGGTAATAAATAATATTCCTTATAAAACCTAATAGTTTTCCTAATCTTGTTGAATAGGAAATTGATATTCAGTATTCTTCGGTGGCAGGAGGG
The DNA here is from genome assembly GCF_051225735.1 of Oryctolagus cuniculus. NCBI lineage: Eukaryota > Metazoa > Chordata > Mammalia > Lagomorpha > Leporidae > Oryctolagus > Oryctolagus cuniculus. The sequence goes on from NC_142870.1 coordinate 161,136,436, forward strand.
GCAAAGTCATATCAACCCAATGGTCTGAAAACTGCATGGACTGTAAAGCCCAATATGTATTTCCTTAAATTCTTTATTCTATAGACTCAGTCATATACTTGTGTCTAGGGAGTATCTATTTTGTGATATTCTTGATATTTAGTATCATTGGGAGTGTTTATTTTCATGTGGTTTTTGTCTTGACTTGCTGTTTATTTGGCAGTGAGTCACAGTATAAAGTGTTCTGTCATTTGGTTTATTTTTATTCTGACTTTTTCCTCCTTGTTCCCATTTCTCACATCATTTCCTTGTTTTTGCCCTTTTTGTATCTGTATTATCTGAACTGATGTGGTCTGGTACCAATTGTCTCAATTAGCAATTGAGCTTCTTTTATGCATTCTCTTAAATTCTTAGACTTGGATCCATTCCGTTCCCATTCTCTCTTGGGAGAGGCTGATAAGAAAATTAAATTACCACTGGGTACAATACATTTCTGTGTCACTGTAAATTTCCTGAAAGTCTAATTTTGTTCATATCTAGTTTATTTTGACAATCCTAAAACCCAATGTGTCTTAATAAACATACAATGGAAATATTTTTGGTTTGTTTTCTTATTGGAGAAGTAAAGTCTTAAATACAAGGGCTAAGAGAAAGATGCTTGCTTTATTTTGTAGAAAGAAAATAATCTGTAGTAACTTTTTTTACGTACAGCTTCCTGGTAATGTTTGCACTGTCACTTAATTATCTAATGTGTTTGCTTCCTGCAGTTCTGGTCATCTCCACCAAGTGCAGTCTATCAGAATCTTCCCACCGAGCCACTGCCCCAGATTGTCTCAGAAAAACCTGCCTTCCAGCTCAGGAGTAGACAACAGACTTAGGAAAGGATGTTGAGCTAAATAATAAGAGTTCCAGAAAGCTCACCCGTACCAGGCAGTGGCCACCGAGCCAGGAAGAAAGAACCCAGAGTGAAAAATGGGGAAGGTGGTTTGCGTTGGCCACACTCTTTCCCCCTCAGAAGGCAGAGCACAAGAGAATGTGTGTGAGTAATCTCCGAGGGTAGAAATGTATTTCAGGGCAGAAAGATCTGTCCTGGTCTCGAAGTGACCCATGTCATTTCTAGATTTTGCTTCTGAAGGACACAGTCCCCAAAATCTGAGAGAGAAAATGATGGCATGTAAAAGTGTTGTCTCAACCCAAACACCTTTTTACCTCCTTTGTTTCTTGGCTATATCCAAAGACTGCAACTTGCATCACTTGTAAGGAGGAGTGGGGGATAGGGTAAGGCCATGGTGTGTCTAAGACATTTGTGCTTAAAATCTTTTCTGTGCCACTACCCATCTCTGCATAGTAGGCAGAAGTACAGAATTCCGCCCTTGTGAAATGTCTACCTCTCCTGAATCAGCCCTGCTTGCGTGAAAGTCATGTTTACAGAAGTTGTGCAACCGGAGCAGGAATTAGTTCAGGCTTCAGGTTGATCCTTCTGCCACTGAGCTACGCTGCTTGCAACTAAGGGTTCTGACTAGTGTGGAACTCTTCAACGAGCCATCTTGGGTTAAAAGGCTGTTTTAGCGGAAGTAAAAGTGCTCAGGTCTATTTTCCATCATTTTAGGGAGGTTGTGATCTGAAAGATCCCTGTATATGTCAGGTAGGAACCTCTTGTTGGAGCTGATGAACAAACGGGTGTTGAAGACGAGAAATGACAGTGAAGTGAGGTCATCGTAGCTTTCCTTCTGTGATGGTATCGCGTGATGTGTGCATAGCAGCTAACAAGTGATTTAAAGAAATCAGTGAAGACACTGCTTTGTGACACCTGCATCACACAGAGGAGTGTCTGGCTTTGAGTCCTGTTTTGGCTTGTGATTCCAGTTTTCTGCTAACGCATGTCCTAGGGGCTTTTAAATCTTTTCCCTGGACACACATTGCGTTCCCAGTTCCCTGCTTTGACATAGCCCAGCCCTGGCCATTGTGGGCATTTGGGGAGTGAACTAACAGATGATAGTTCAATCTCAGTCTACCTACCTATGGAATAATTTTTAAAATATACAAAAAAGATGGACATGCTTGACACTAAGACCAGGTTGTGTTGCACAGGCTAAATAAACATGAATGAGAGGCTACCGTTGAGTTTGGCAGGTAACTGCTATCTTTGAATTCTCTGGTGGTTCTCTGTTCTCTGCTTTATCTGACACAGAAACAGAGCCTTCCCTTAAGTCTAAAAAACTGAGTATCCCTTGATAAAGAGTAAAGATCTCTGAAGATTAACTGCCTTTAAGTGCTGCATTATGCTGGGTGATTTATAGCAACCCAAGTAAGGAATCAGACTAGAAGGAATAAGCTTGTGTGACTTTTCATCTTCCCTATTTTTTGAATTCTTTAAAATTTATTTGAGAGGGACAGAGCTCCTATCTGCTGGTTTATATCCCAAATGCCCATAGTGGCTTGGTGGAGCCAAAGCTATGAGCCAGGAATTCAATCCAGGTCTCCCATGGGGGTGGTAGAAACCCAGTAACTAGAGCCAATACCACCTTCCAGAAGCTTTGGGAGCCAGAGCCAAGTATCACACCCAGGTGTTCTGATAGGGGATGAAGGTGTCTTAACTAGGATCTTAAACACCAGCTTATTCACCTGCCCTTTTTTTCTATTTTAAAGTGAAAGTATTAGGTTAAAAAATTTAATAAAAATAAGAACTTATTTCAAGGTTTTCATTAAATGTGTGGGTCTACCAAATTTATACCAGCCAGGAATTGTGTATTGGCTCTTGGCTGTTTCTGAGGTTTTTGGGTGATTTATCTCATTTAATCAACCAATATTTCCTGAGTGTCCATGATGTGCCAGCCTCCATACCTAGCACGGGCTGTGAAACAGTGAACAGAACCTGTGTACTCCCTATCCTATGGCATATTTAGGAAAACCTACTATCCACTAAATAATCATAATGAAGTGGAACAATCGATATTTCTGAAGTAATAACTGTTCCTAGAGGCATCTGACAGGAATGTATAGCCGAATCTTTGGAGGCTAGGAAATCCTCCCAAAAAAATGGAACATCGAAATTGAGAACTAAGTAAACACTGGCAAAGGATGTGCATTAGGAGTGCTACAGGCAATCGGGGTGATGCACAGATGTCCAAAAGAAGGGAAATGTAGACAGCCTCCCAGGACTAGATCAGTTTGCTAATTTTCGATTTTTCCAGGGATGTGTGAGGTCTGCTTGGGACTTTCAGTAATATCCTTAGGCCAAATGGAAGCCAGTGTAGGGTTTCCAGCATGGCTGAAGGTCCGAGAATAGATACCGGGTGGATTCCACGGGAGAGGGTGAGAACAAGCAAGTCACTGTAGTGGCCCAGGGCGATGCTGATGATCCACACCAAAGGCAGCGGCAGGGAAGATGCCAGGGGACTTGAAAGAGTTCACCAAAGAAGTATATTGAACTGTGTATGGATTTCTAAACATGTTCATCAAAATAAACTCTTAAAATTATTTGAGTAAGCCGGTGCCGCGGCTCACTAGGCTAATCCTCCGCCTTGAGGCGCTGGCACACCGGGTTCTAGTCCTGGTTGAGGCGCCAGATTCTGTCCCGGTTGCCCCTCTTCCAGGCCAGCTCTCTGCTGTGGCCAGGGAGTGCAGTGGAGGCTGGCCCAAGTGCTTGGGCCCTGCACCCCATGGGAGACCAGGAGAAGTACCTGGCTCCTGCCATCGGATCAGCGCAGTGTGCCAGCCACAGCGCGCCTGCTGCGGGGGCCATTGGAGGGTGAACCAACGGCAAAGGAAGACCTTTCTCTCTGTCTCTCTCTCTCACTGTCCACTCTGCCTGTAAAAAAAAAAAAAATAAATAAAATAAAATTTGAATAACAGAGAGAAGCCGAGAGAGAGATCCACTGGCTTACTCCCCAGATGTGTGCAGCAATCAGGACTGACCAGGCCAAAGACAGGAGCCGGTAACTCGGTCCAGGTGGGTGGCAGAGACACAAGTGTGTGATCTCACACTGCGCATGAGTCAAAAGCTGAAATGGAGAACAGAGCCCAGGGCGTACTGAGTGATGTCTTAACCACTAGGCCAAGCACTGGCCCCCAGGTACATCTTTAATTCTGTTTTCCATGGACTTCTTAAAGTGACCTCTTACAAATGGCTGGATTTGAAGCTGAATCAGCCATAGGAGTAAGTGGGAAGGAAGAGTTGAGGATGACCATCAGGATTTTAGTGGTTGTGATTGGATCGTTAGGGTAACAGGTCAATGGGGGGGCGGGGGGGGGGGGAAACCACTAAAGGAATGACTGGCTTCCTTCTGGCTTGGGGCTCAGAAAATCTCACTGCAATGTGTTATTAAAACCTGTTCAGTGTAACAAGAAAAAAACATGAAGTAGGTGGGAAAAGGAAAATGATGAGGAAAAGGTGAGATGGGACAGGGGCAGGAACACATCACTGAAGAGCCACCTCTTGTGGAGAGGAGGGTCACACACCAGACGACATGCTTTCTGCAGCACAAGGGAAGAGGGAGACATGATTCATAGTGTTCATAAGTGAAATGAAACCAGTTGCCCGGAGAGGCCTCATCCTGCCTGATATTGAGACCAAAGAGAAATCTCTCCAATAAGTTGCTCTGGAGACGACACTGTCTAATGTCCTGAGCAACATCCTCATTGTAAGCAGTGTTAACGTCCATCAGCCCTTGCTGCCCGGTCCCTAAGTGTGGACCAGTGCATCTGCCAAGACAAAATGAATTAAAAATCAATTCTTTGAGAAAGGCAAGCATTTTCATCAGCTTTGACCTAAAGTGGTCTAGATTTTTCACTTTTTCCTCATCCACCATCAGTACCAGGATGAAACATTTTTTCCTTACCTTATGTCTGTGGGCCTCTAGACTTTGATAGCGTGGACATACATACATTCTGTCTGATTTTTGGATGGCAGACTAGGAAAGACCACCGTGTCTGATGTATAGATGTAACTTTGGGGCACTCTGTATGTACATCTTCCGTCAGTGAAGGTTTTGAAAGATAGCGGCTAGATCAATAATGAGTTCAAGGTCCTGTTTCACAACAGGTATGCAAAGAAGAGTTTCTCTGTTTGGTCAGGAAATGCTAAGCCAGTGCTTTCTCAGCCGAATTGAGACAGAATTAACATCACCACGTGGAAGTTGGAGTGTTTACCAATGAGACAAGGCTCAGCTGAAGGACCCTGGTTTTGCTGAGAAATGAGTTACAGGAGTGGTCCCAGGCATCCCAAGATCCTCCCCAGGAAGTCATTTTGGGTGCATTACAACACAGACGAATGGGAAACAGTGTTCCCAGAGTTCCCTGTTTTAAGGCACAACTTTAATCTTTATCTCAGAAAAATTTTAAAGCAGCTATAACCTAATGCCCACTTTGGTCATAAAAAAATAAAAATAAAAATCTCAGTAAACAGAGTATCCAGAGAACAAGGAGCTTTGAGCAGTGTCATTTGCAGTATAGGCTGAATAAAAATGCAATTTGTTTAAAGTTCCTGTCAAAATTGTTACCAATATCCCAGGTTATTTAAGTCTAGGTACAATAAATCTTTATTATTTTTTTCATTACTACACCAGATGGCCAAGGATATGATTAGTTCTGGAATGCGACATTATTACCGGTGGATTTCAGTTTGCTGGCTCTCTAAGATTGCTCACAGAATCCAGGGTTTGAACTTGCTTGTACAAGGGAGGCTTGTTCTGCTCTGTGGTCATCTACTGAGTGTGAGCTGGTAAGGTTAAAGAGGAAGTGGTAAGGGAAAATGTTTTTGAAATAAATTTTCCTGGGTTCAAATCCCTGTTCTTCTGTTTTGTCTTGGCAAATTAACTAGTTTTTGTGCCAGAGATTCTTCAACTACAAAGTGAATGTAGTAGTAGTATATACTCCAAAGTTCTACAGGGAGCATTCAGTAAAATAAAATACGTAAGAGATCTCAGATTGGTGTTGGTGACGGACAGTGCTCAGTAAGTACTGGCTACTGTTACCAGCCTCAGCTGAGTAGTGTGCCCTGATTTCTATCCATCCCACAAATGTCAGCTGCTAACTCGGCCCAGCCCAGCGCCGCTAGTGAGGAAGTAAGCAGAGAGAGTATGCCTGGCCAGTAGTGAGGAAACTGCCTCCATATTGGGAACCCTGGCCATTCACTCAAGTACAACAAATAGCTACAGTAAACATTCAGATGGACTATATAGCTATAGGTGCTTATAGTCAGTGCCTGTATTTTACTGTTGAAAAAAATCAATGTTTACAGTGTGTAAAAGATGAGTCTGATAAGTAGACACATGAAATGAGATAACACATGAAGCTATGGAGAATCAGAAGGCAAACAAGGGCTGGAGGAGAGAAGAAGGGAGGGTTCGATTATTGTAGGAGCAAAAGGGAATTCAAGACTGCTCTCAGCATGAAGTTTTAAAGCCGCTGATCACAGAGTGCTTCTCTCAATCCTGACTACACAAGACATGAATAAGGTGTATGGAAAGGTATCTAGCAGGTATATGGAAAGGTATCTTTGGTCTGAAATTCCACAGCCATTCTTAATACTTGTAGCAAGGGTTGTAAACCCAAAAGTAGACAGGTATGGTAAAGAAGGAGGCCCAGCATCTGTAAGATGATAAAGAACAGCTGATAATTTGGACTGAAAGTTCCAGATGCGACACAGTAATGAGGACTGTGGGAAAAAAAAAAAAACTGAAGAGTACATGTGCGCTCTTGTTTTTAATGTCTATTTTCAGTTACTTAGAGCAAGCATACTTTCATTTGCTGATGGGCCAGGTAGAAGGCAGGAGCCCAGTAGTCTGGGCCTCCCACATGGAGTTAGAGGCCTAAGCACTGGAGCCATCTTCTGCATTAACACGAAGATGGATCACAAGTAGAGTAGCTGGGGCTCAAACTGGCGTTCCAGTAAAGGCTCAGGTGTCCCGAGGGGTGGTTCAACCCCTCGCACCACTACACCCACCTTTCCGTGTTCCTTTCAGAAGGGGCACCTGCTACTTAGGTCCAGTGAACAGTCACCGTAAGAGAAAGTAGGTGGAGGACGGCCAGGTCTTCAACTGGTAAAGAAAAACAAGAAAATGGTTTTTCAAAAACGTTTAATGTTTCTATTTAAAAATATCCATCAGTAACATATGAAATGCTTTGTAGGCCAACACTGGGCCAGAGAAAATGTATTTGTATACTCGGTCAAGTATAATTTCCTGAACATGAAGTTCAGTCATTTCATAGTTGATGTGAACTAGATGAAGCTACGTCAAAAAGTCAATGGAAAAAATGCATTAAAAGATAAGTATAGGAGCCAGCACTGTGGCATTGTGGGTGAAGCCTCACAATCCCATATGGGCAACAGTTCATGTCCCAGCTGCTCCACTTCTAAGCCAACTCTCTGCTAAGGCCTGGGAAAGCAATAGAAGGTGGCCATCCATGTTGGAGACCTGGAAGAAGTTCCTGGCTCCTGGCTTTGGATCAGCTCAGCTGGAGAGTGAATCAGTAGATGGTTCTCTCTGCCTCTGTCTCTCTGTAATGCTGCCTTTCAAATAAATAAATCTTAAAAGATAGTACAAACCTTTTCTGAAATCCATGCATACAAGGGGTGTACAAAAAGTTAGTGGAAAATGCATATTAGACATATGCATAGTAGACATAGAATGAAATTTTGCACCAAGGTAAGCTTACTTTGTAATCCCATTGCTGCACAGTTCTTAGAGTACCCTTGTATGTTAACCCCAGCCCTGGGCAAACTTTTTCATTCAAAATAGATCCTGTTCAAGAGTCCCCACAGAATTTTGGGAAATAACTGAAGAGAACCCAGAAAATGCCTTGAAGATTAATGAGACTTGCTAGCAATGTAGGGCTTAGTATCTTAAAGATTTACATCGGGACTCCTCGAGTCATCAGCCTCTGGCCAAATCTAGCCCTAGCCAAAGTTTTACTGAAAATGAGCCATACCCGTTCATTTAAATATTTCCCCTGGCTGCTTTCCCATGGGCTAAGCAGCATTGAATAGTTGCTACAGACACGTCTTGGCCTACAAGCCCTAAAATATTTAGTATCAGATGCTGTACCATAACATTTGGCCAAATCGATTTAAATAAGCACATCAACCAAAAACATGGTTATATACTTTAAGAAGTACTGCTCACAGAAGTGCATCTGTGCAAATTCGCGTGCGTGTGTGTAACATGCTGGGGGAGCTGGAAGGAGGGAGCAGCCCTGACTCTGGGGGCTGGAGAAGACTGCAGTGGAGAGCTGGACTGGACTAAGTCGTGAAGGGACGGTGAGTTCCTTAAGGGGAGAATGGAGAACTTGCAGGTGAGCCATGTTTGGGTCATGGAGAATAATTTAAGCTTATAGAGGAGAGAGGAGGCCCCATAGGGCTGAAGACTCCCAAGATTAAATTAAGGAAGCAATAGAGAGGACTGCTCACCTTGCTGGCAGTTTTCAGAATCTTGAGTTTCCTGACTTAGTGTTTTTTTCTTTAAGAGTTTCGTTAAGCTTCTAATAGTTTAAAATCATATGACGTTACACACTAAAAGGAAGATAGCAACCCAGTCAGGAAAAACACTGAAAATGCCACCCTAGAAAACTTGAGAACACTCTGTCTTTCATTTAAACACCTTGGACAGTAGATGTTGGGTTTGTCACTGCCCCGTCTCTCAGGGCAATGTGAATTTATTGTTCCTAAGAGGAGTTGACATGAAATGCATTCTGTATCCAGAATCATCATTTGATAAGAGAACTAGTGATGATAAAACTCAGAGTATTTAGAGGTTCATCATACTCTTTGGAGGATGTTTATCTTTAGAGGATCTTTATGTCTAGGAGAATGCTGTAACTTCCTTGCGTTTTCTTCTTCATTTTAGCACAACTTAGTTCAGCCCTCAGAGAAGTACTAGTATGCCATTCTCATTTGGCATGAAGTTTTCTTTTGTTTCTTTGGAAGTCATCCAAGAATTTAGTTACTATAGTAGTTAGGATGACTATTGTAACAACAAAGAAACCCAGAATGCAGGTAAGAGTTTCTGTGTCAAACCTCACACTGTGTTTATTTTAATGATGTCCTGTCTTTGGGAATCTTTTTTTTTTCAGCAGTTATGATTTTAAAAAGCAAGTAATGTGCAATAATCAGTGTTGAATGGGAAATGAGAGTGGAGGTATTTGACAAGTTGTGTGCTGCTCAAGATGTATAAATCTTATTAGCAAAGTATTTCTCAATATACATGTTTGTTTTATTTGAAGTGGCTAGTAGATAATTAGAATGTACTATGTATTTCAGTCTTCTGAAAGTAACTACTTTTAAACAGAGTAATTAGTTTTTTTCTGGCCTACAGGTGCTAGGGAAAGATTACTTCAAGCTAAGGGTGCTGTAAACTGGGAAAGTTCAGGAACTTGTGCCTTTGGGCGTCCTGGTATGCAGAATGCGTGTTGAAAGCTGGACTGGGGGGGGGGGGGGGGGCGTGTGGTTGCTCAGACTTAGACTGACAAACCGAGAACAAGTCTACTCTCTTGAAGGTTCCCACCTGGTACTGTGATATCACTTTATTCGTTTTTTTGTTAGAGTTAAAAGGTCAAAGGTGATGACAAGTTAGGCTGGAAACTAATGTAAGTGGGTAGTTGTTGGCCAAGAAGATACAGAATAGATTTTAGTAGGCATACAGACTACCCCACTAGCCACAATTTCCTCAAATATATATGAATGTATATATAATTACATACATGTGTCATTTCCTCACAAATCATCTTGGGCTCCTCATCGATCGTGTCCAGTCACTTTCTGGTGGCAGCAGCTATACCCAGTGTTCTTTGCTTGACATATGTCCTATTGTCTTTGTTTCCTTGCTGTACTCAAGTCTATCACACTAGTAGTGGAGGCTGTATCAAAGGTATTGGAGGGGCCTGCAGCTGGCTGGGATCCCCTATCAGAGTGCCTGGGTTTGGGAGGATTCTCCACTAGGCACATGGTATTCAAAATCAGCCCAATCCCTGTTCTTACGAGCATCCTAATGGGAGGACAGAGCCCAAACAAATCAAGACAAAAAATAAAATTACAACATGCATGAAGTGCTATGAAAGGAAAGTGTAATGGGTTATATCAGAGAGTAGCAAACAAAAGTCTAATTCTTTGGGTAGAACGTGTTTCTCTGAGGTAGGGGGCTTTTAAACAGCATCACTAGATTTAGATATTTTAAAACAAGAAGGAAAGACACAATCAATACTAAAAAGTATAAAATCTCTATGATTGGGTTTTATAGTTCACTCCTTTTGTCTTGCAAATTTTCAATGTGGAAACTTCTCAATCAGCAACTTTGTGTGGCTCTCTATGCACATAATTCAGGCCAAGTGTTGCAGGTATTCAATAAATACTTGTTGACTTAAATTGAACTTTGATTCTCTCCGAACTGTGATTAATAACCCTCTGCACAAGTCAATGTGGGGATACCAGCAGCACTGCTCCGAGAAACGTCTTGATTTGGTTTCCAAGCAGAAAGCTTTTGCATTCGGTCCTTGGAGGACTTCTAAGGAAAAGGCACCTCAATGGGGAGAAGCGCTCTTCTCGGGGAGGTTGCCCTCAACCCAAGGAAGGAGTGAGCTCTAGATTCAGGAGTCTGTCCACAGTCCATGCACTGCCCATTGCAAATGCCGTTGAGTACATAGATATTAGTATAATTTCTGCTGCTCCGGTGTGCCTGATCTATCGAAGTGCTGGCTCCTTTGCCTTTTTTTTTTTTTCATTAAAAACATCATAAAACATTTAGGGGTCTGTGCTGAAATTGCTGTGACCTCTATTTATAATTGAAGAAAGTAATGTTGCCTTTAAAAATATTACTGGAGAACAGTCTTTCTGACCACAAAACCCCCCACGTCTGCTAACTAGATTTGTGCAGATTTCCATTCTCCTGTGTGCAATTACAAATATGGGAAGCTAAGACCACTGGACGGGGACAGAATGCTGATGACAGAAAGCCCTTCAGATGCTAGGTTAGGGTTTGGGTTTGAGGTTTTCATTGCTGTCCCACTGAAAGCAATCTCTGTTTTTCAAGTTAACTAATGCTAAATCAGCTTGGTGCTATGTGCATTTCATCAAATGAAGGATGTCATCTCCAATCAGCTGGAAGGTGGCTGGGCCCTGCATGCCAAGCCTTAGTGTGCACAGGAACAGCCGTTCTGATTCAGTGGATCTGGAGTGGGGACAGGGAGGGGATAGAGCACCTGGGTGATGCAGTGCTTTGGAGCCCTAGCAAAGTCAGAGTGGTGACTTTGGTCTCTTGAAAGGCCAACTACATCCCTGGTCCGTGGAAAAGTAACTTCGTATTCCATCTTTCTTGTCTTGTACCTCTCCCGGGAAGGTGCCCTTTCAACCTCTTGCCAAGATCTCTCAGTACAGTAATTCAAGCTCTGCTTTTGCATTTGAGTCCTGAAGGCAACAAAAAAAAGCAAAACCGTAGTCTTTTTTTTTTTTAAAGAAATTTATTTTTTTATTTTATTTTTTTGACAGGCAGAGTGGACAGTGAGAGAGAGAGACAGAGAGAAAGGTCTTCCTTTTGCCGTTGGTTCACCCTCCAATGGCCGCTGCAGCCGGCGCACCGCACTGATCTGGTGGCAGGAGCCAGGTGCTTCTCCTGGTCTCCCATGGGGTGCAGGGCCCAAGCACTTGGGCCATCCTCCACTGCACTCCCGGGCCACAGCAGAGAGCTGGCCTGGAAGAAGGGCAACCGGGACAGAATCCGGCGCCCCAACCGGTACTAGAACCCGGTGTGCTGGTTCCGCAAGGCGGAAGATTAGCCTAGTGAGCCGCGGCGCGGGCCAAAGAAATTTTAATTGTTAAACTTGAAAGAACACATTCCCATCCACTGGTTCCCTCCCCATATGACTGCCACAGCTGTGGTTAAGCTTGGCCAAAGCCAGGAATTCAATCCCATGTGGGTGGCATGGACCTGCTGCTTCCCAGGGTATGTGTTTAGCAGGAAGCTGGAGTTTGGAGCCAGAGCTGGGAATTGAACCCAGGTAGTCCACTGTGGGATGCAGGCATCTTACTTACTAGGCCAAACACCCAGCCCCTGAGATGTCCTGGATGCTCCCTCTCCTTCACATCCCATTTCTAACGCATCATCAAGTTCTACTTGCTGCACTTCCAAAATACTCCCCATATCATCCTGTTCTCTCCCTCTCTACCACGCCAGTGATCAGATCATCACCATCTCTCACGGGGCTCCGAAGACACCCCTAACTCATGTTCCTGCTTCTACTTCCCACAGCAGTGGGGTGGTCTCGGCAGGGTACACACCAAACAGTCACTCCCCACTTAAAACCACGCAACAGCTCTGTGTCATCAAAATAAATCCCAGACCCACAACCTTGGCATGCGATCTGACCCAGCAGACATCTGTTGCCTTTTCCAGAACCCTCTCCCTCTTGGCTTTGCTCCAGCCCACGTTAGAACAAAGCACCTTCCTGCTTCTGAGCTTTGCATGGGTGCTTCTCACTGCCTCCTCCTGTAGCAACTCCTCCAAGCCCTGTGCTCCAATTTCTCCAATTGTCCTTATCACTCTCCAAAGGTGCCTCTTTTTGAATCCCTGTGTTGTGGTCCTTGTACCTTACTGGTTAAACTCCACCAGGACCTGGCTTGGGAGAGAGGAGGCAGGAAGTCCAGCTCTGTCTGTTGAAAATGTGCTCCATTTGTCAGTCTGTTTCTTGGTGCTGGTAGAAATGATCCTTTCTCATGTTGTATGCAAGACGGTGACAGAAATTATGATGTGTAATTTAAGAGTTTAGAAATATATTTTTACTAAGAGTAGTTCATTTCTGTTTTGCGTTTTACTAACGTCATTAACTTTTATTTCCAGAAACTGAAAGGAGTTGAAAAAAAGGCACCATTTGGGTGCATTTACATAAGAATGGCACTGCTAATGAAGTTTCTCAGATATGGAGAAGAACTCGCACATTCTGGTAGAGCTTCTGGCTAGGCCTGCTGTGGGGACCTGAATGGTCACTTTGGCCTTGTCACCTCCGCCAGGTGTTGTGGAGCACATGGAAGTGCTTGGCTCCCTTGGGTGTTTGCTGCCTGCCCTAGCCCTTCTGAGCAAGGGGTTTATTCTGATGAGAACATCCAAGAAAGCAGAAATCACTTGAAGCAGTTGGGTTCATCTTGACGTGGGAGAAGTGGAATTTGGATTCCTATTCCTGGTCTTTGCCTTCTACCTAGAAAAGCATTCTAAGTACAGGGGCAGATACAGGGCACAGAGTGGTAAAGTTCACACACACACACACACACACACACACGCATAGTTGAAGCATGGAGTGGGCCAGAGAGGGGGTCAGGGGAAGGGAAGCAGAGAGAGCAGCTCAGGGCCTCCTTACTCTCCAATGGCAGGGAGGGCAAACACCTCCTATTATGAGTAATGTGGTCACCTGGGAGGTTCATGACACCTGCGTAAAGTTGGCTCCCATTCCCTAGGTCCCAGATGAAAGTAAGTTATCCTGGGAGAGGGGCCATTCTGACAGACATTGGGTAGAATTACATGGGGGCAGGACCTTGTGGTTTGTGACCTACAGCTCAGCTAGCTACCTTATCCCACATCAACATCAGGAGATACAAAGAGTGTACACTTTGAATCTCCCAAGTCTAACTGTGCTGAGTAGTCATTAGTAATCTGACTCAGCAAAAGTGCATGAACCTTTCTGAACCTTCCTAGTCTCACGTGTAATGAGAAAATAAGAATCTCTTCTGAGATTGTGACATGCTACGGATTGCCTAGGCTTATACTTGATATAAGCCTATATAAACTTCTAATATATTGTTATATGTATAGTATATATCTAAAACATTTTTTATCTTGTGACACAGGGCCTATGCAGTTCCAGGAGGTGGTCTTTTTTGCAACCCATGTCATGGGCAAGGCCATTTACATGTTGTCTATGTGAATGGCTCCCCAGAGGACCCATTCAGGGGACATAATTTTGCATGGAGTATGATATAAATGGTAAGCAGGAGACAGGCCCGATTGAACCAGATGCTCAGAACAGTCCTCTCAGTGAAAAACAGCAAAATGTGCTGAGAGAGTTCCAAGTTAATCACAGGAAAAAAGGATTAGGGATTTGAGGAAATTTTTAAGAAGATCTTCAGAAAAAAAATCTAACATTGTGGTAATTGAAAATAGAAACCCAGTGGTTGGGGCAAGTACCAGATTAGAATCTGTCAAAGGGATAATTAGTTAATTAGAAGCCAAATGGGAAGAAATTACTTAATTAGCTGAAGAAGGCAAAGTGATGGAACAGAACAAAAAAGTAAAAAGACGTAGGGGAGCAGGGCAGAAGATCCAAGATAAGCTCAGATGAGGAAGCTGCAATATTTAGAAACATAATTTTAATTCACTATAGAAATTGTGAATGAGAATTTTCTGTTGGATAAATATTTTTTCTCCTTTTACTATTATAGCAGGTGCCTTTTTTACTTTAAAAGAAATAATCGATTAAAGCAAAAGACTAGTTTTGTGCTGGAGGATTAATTCAATCCATAGTTTTTGTCAGATGCTTTCTTAGTACTTGTGATTTTCAGTTTTCAAACAAAGATGACTTTTTCTTTGTCTTCAATATATATTTTAAGGCATTAGAACATATCTTGTGGAGAAATGGTTTCAGGGTTTCTTATGTTTATCAAACAAAATTTGGAGCATATGTATATAACTAGCATATTAAGAATTTGATAATATCAGTTTAATTTGTATTAAAATCCTTAACCCTGGTGCTGGAGTTGGGCACAGCAGGCTAAGCCACGGCTTGCTCTGCTGGGATACCCTATCAGCACTCTGCTTGAAGTCCCAGCCGCTCTGCTTCCAATCCTCTTTTGTGCTAATGTACTTGGGAAGGCCATGGAAGATGATCTGTGTACTTGTTCAAAGCTATCCGTGTGCGACTTCTCCGGTAAAATTGGCATACTGTGGTGTTGTGTTTCTGTTACTTTTTTTGTTTTTAAGAATTGTAGCCAGGATCGTAATACCCTAGTAATTACTTCCTGACCGTGTCTGTGTTTTTCTTCAGATTCTCACTGCCCTGAATTACAATTCCTACATAGCCTTTGATAGTAGAGTACTTAAAGAAAAATAACTTGGAAAGATGGAATTGAAAGACAATTTATTTTGGTGCAAAAAATTTTAAGTCTGTACTTTTTTTTTAATACTGCACATTTTCCTTGAATTTTTGAAAGAGCAGTCATACTTGGGGGGAAAATAGAATAGCATTTGCATTTTCTGCTCACTGTCAACACTGAAGGTTGTGCCACTTTGAGTTACTCTCCTGGCATCTTGGCTTTCTTGTAGTAAATTCTGTGAGGTCAAAGCACTATCTGAGTTATATCCCACAGTCCCATCTTTGCATATAGAAACTGCTTGATCTAGAAATTTCAGACGAACATCTGGACCATCTCTGCTTCCACCTCATGTAGCTTACCAATATGTCCCAAGAGAATCGGCAATATTTGTTAATTCTACCAATTTTCTCTTATTTATGTGAAATTAACCTCTTTTCCTTATGAAGAACAAGCCTGAAGGGAAAGTCGGTCGAGATCATAGGACGTGCCCAGAAAGCAAACCCAGAAGTTAGGAAAAGTGAAACACCTACAGAACAAGCCACATGGTGATCAGAATCCACAAGACCGGAGCCCAGGATGAGAAGACATGGTGAAGACCAGCTGCCCTCCCCCTGAGCACCTGATCATCCTGTGTTTAGCTTGAGTCACTCCTTGACATCAGGCTGTTCAGTGAGTTGGCCCTCTCTGCAGATATTGCACTAAAAATAATGGCCTTTGGAAAATAATCTTGGCATAGCCTTGTTTCTTTTTAAACATTTTTGATCAGATGTAGAGTTTTATAGTCACATTGTTTGCGAAATGCCTTTTCTGTACATTTTTATCATGGCAGTGTTTATGTTGCATGTCTAATTAGCTTCAACATACCAGATGAATTGTTTAAACCCGTCTGGCATGCTGTAATTTTTCAAAGTTCCTCATCTGCTAAGAAAAATATATTTGTAAAGGTTTTAGGTTTCCATGATGGCTCCTATTCAACATAGGAAATACTTCAAGGGGGCCAGAGTGAAACCATTTGCCAGGATGGCCAGTAGGAGAGGAGATAAGGCTGCAAACGCTTCTACCACTCTAATTTGAGTAGTTGTGCCAAGATCAGTAGTGTAACCTCTTTCCATCCACAGCTTCTCTCCCAAATGAAGAGAAATGAAACATGGAGCTGTGTTTCTCACCATTAAGAGCCCTGGATGTATTTGGGATGAATAAAGGCAGAGAAAATTGTGGGCTCTTGGAATAAAGGATAGGAAATGGGATGAGGGATACACAGAAGGTAAAGTTGGGGAGGCGGAATCAAGACCAAAGGGTAAAACAGGGTCTGATGGTTGTGGTTGCATTGAGAGCCGGTTCTTGCCTGGTCTAAAATCCTGTCTTGACATCACACATTGTACTGATACTCGATTTCAAAAAGTTTGTACAAGAGAGGTTTATCGCCTCCCAGCTTCTCTTCCCAGAGCTAACGTCAGTCTTTCCCTTCTTTCATTCTCTGCAGGACCCAAATGGGAAGCCCTTTCTAGCACAAAGTGCTTCTGACCATGAGAGAAGCATCTGTGTTAAGGTCAGCCATTGCTACTCCAATTACAAACGCTAACAGCATATTTGTATAGCAGTTTGCCATTTTGTGCTTCCCTGGGTGTTAGTGTGTTTGAACATCAGAGAAGCCCTATGAGGTTAGGAGGATTGTTATTTTTTTTTTTATAATTTATTTGAAAGGCAGACAAAGTAACTAATCTTTGTATCCACTGGATCACTCCCCAGACACCACCCATATCAGCCAGTGTACCACCAGGTGGGAACCAGAACCAAGGAATCTGATGCACATCTCCCATATGGTGGCATCAGGTGCTGCGTCTCCCGGTGTGCAATACCAGGAAGCAGCCTCAGAACTGGAGCCAGGCCTTGAACGTAGGAACTCCTATATGTGATACAGGCATCCCAAGTAGTGTCCCCATTTTTATGCAAAACACCCACTCAAAAACATTGCAGACTTTTCTTGACAGGTGAGAAAAGTCAGCATGCAAGGATTTTTGTGGCTTGCCCACATTAAAACATATCCTAATCACAGGAGACAGTGTCTGTTAGAATCCTTACAGCGTATTAGGGATTGAGTTCTGGTGCTGTTCCTGCATTGGTGCATCTAATCCTCACGGAAATAGAGATGGGTACTTTTATTTATTTTTTTTTTAGAAAAGATTTACTTATTTGAAAGTTAGAATTAGGGGAGGAGGGAGAGCCTCAGGTTTATTCTAAAGATGGCCACACAGCCAAGCAGGGAGCTTCCTCCAGGTCTCCCACATGGTTGGCAAGGGCCCAAAACCTTGGACCATCTTCTGCCTTTCCCAGGCCATTAGCAGGGAGCAGGCAGGACTCAAACTGACACCCATACGTGATGTCAGTATCGCAGGTGTCAGCTTTACCCACTGCACCGCAATGCTGGCCCCAAGTTATTTACTTTATTTCCTCATTGCGAAGATGATGGAATGAAAAATAAGTAAGTGAAATAACTCCATCTAAGTTTCATGAATGTTAGGAAGGAGGATCTCAAGGTTTGGCTGATCAATGCTCTAAGGCACTGTGGCACAGTATTCTATAAAGTGTAACGAAGTAGTTCTGGAAAATGCACCATTATTTTAGACACCAACAAGAAGTTACAAATACTGCCAATGAAACTTGGCACAGTGCTTTCGTTGAGTTTTTATTTTTAACATGGATAGAGTTCTTTTAGATACAGGTTTTTATCAAGTTTTACACTTAACCGTGCATACAAGGGGAAGTATAAGTGAAATAAGTTGGCTGAGATTTTCCTAAATGTCTTCACACTTGGAGATGGATTATTCTTGACTATTTTTCAAGCCAGAATCACTGATTACTCCCAGATGATCACCCTGTATGATATCAAGAACATGTGTGTACCTGTGCTTATCTTAAAAGAGTGTTCTGTTTTTCTCCAGGATTTTGTGACCTAAACTTCTGATACTGACTTTGCCAGTTTATAGGCACTGCCTAGGCAGTGACAACCACATTACAGCAGAACCCAGAGGGCAGGAACTATAAGCAGAAACATGAACAAGGAACAATATGTGGTTTAGAGGTTCACAGTTAGCCTTGCAATTTAAGATCTACTTAGAACACCCATGCTGCACATGGGAATGCGTGGGCTCAGGTCCTGTATCTGGCTCCTGACTCGAGCTTCCTGCTGTGTAGACTCTGGGAGGCAGCAGGTGATTACACAGGCAATTGAATCTACCACGAAGTGGGAGACCTGGATTGAGTTCCCAGTTCCTGGCTTTGGCCCAACCTTCTGGGCATTTGAAGAAATGGATGGGAACACTCTGGCATTTTCTCTCCCTCTCCCTTTCCTCACCCTTTGTTTCTCTGCCTCTCACATAAATAATTTTGAAACATATCCATGGTTTAGAATAAGTGACATGGTTTTCTGTCTGCTTGGTTAGAGGCAGAAAGAAGAATAAATCACAAGTACTTTGCATGGCTTCACTTATCTAGACAATGCACCCTAATCATAAAAGTCAAACTTTTTAAAAACAAAAATGATGCCCATTTTTAAAAGCTTTGTTTGCAGGTATTCTCTGGTTTTCTATGAAGGGACCTTTTAAAGATTGAAAGAAGAGCATAGAAACAAGACAGAGTTATTGGCAAAGGTGTACAGATACACAAGTAGGTTGATCAGCGTTGATAGAAAAAAACTATGAATTGGAAAGGGAAAGATGATTCATACTGCACTAAAATGTTAAAGAAAAATGAGTATAAAATGTCCTAGATGTGTTGATCCAGCTGTGAAGTTAATTAAATATTACGGTCCTGGTTGAACAAAAACAAAAACTGAGATTTCCTGGAGAGTACTATTTTCATTAAAAAAAAGATATTTGCTGTGATTTAAAAGAGTATTCCTTCCCTATAACAATTGCTATCAATCTGCTTTTCTATTTTTTATATTTTGTGTCTACCTGCAGGGGTAGATTAATAAACTAATTTGTGTTTTGTTAACCAAATCTCTTTAGTTACCATTATTTTGCAAATCATTAGTTGAGTGAAAAATTGTTGCTCGTAATGAAAATCAAATCTGGTAATAGCTGAACTGTTTTCTGAGCCAATGAAGAAATATTAAAGATATTTAACAGGGCTTTGGAATGAAAGGAAATCTTTCATCTGGTTAAAAATTCAAAAGCTCCTGTATGCCACACGACGTGTCATGGATTGAAACAGTGAAAACAAAGGGTGGAGGCAGCTGGCCTGGCTTTCGTTTCTGGCTCTGTTGCTTATTAGCTGAATCACCCCGGTTAGTGTTTTCTGTTGATGTGTTTGTTTTTCGCCTTTGCTGTGCCTTGTGTAAAATCAGAGTCCTTAGAGTACCTTCCTAACAGGTTTGTCCTGAGACTCACATCAGCAAATACAGGTAAAGGACTGGTGACAGTCACTTGGAAGTGGTAACTAGGATCGTCATGTGGTAACAGCAGACACAGTTACTCTGTCAACCAAAAGACTTATTTCCCTGAAAACTTGAGTCTCTGTTTTTCCCAGTAAAAACGTATTCTGCCTTTGGGGCAGAAAAGGTGACCAATTTCAGACTGTGTTAGGATTGAGTGTGTCATCTCAAACTGGGTTCTTGGTTTTTATGCTATCGTGATATCCAGGGTAAAGGAATCGGAACATCGCTAGGGACGGATTGCACTTGAACCATCACTGCCTCTCCCTGGTGTGAGTCATGTAGTCACTGTCACATCTGAAGCGTGATTGCCATTTGGCAGACTTTTCTCGTGAGCAGGTTTTTCTCGTGTGGCCTTCAAAGTTACTGATACCACATGAAGATTGAATTCTATCTTATGCCATTGTTTAAAAATCAGGTAGTGAGAATTTGGGGCAGGTGGAATAAAGGTCTTTAGGAGTCCATTGTGTCTTTACATTTCCTTATTTCTGTGCTTGTTTGGTCTAAACCTAATAGGTTTAGAAGAGTATTCCCCCAAATTCTTTAAGTGTTATATTGAGCCTAACTTTCTGTGATAGGAGGAGGTTTTTTGCTCCATTTGTATCACTAAGTCAGGATCTAGATTTTTAATCTTCATTTAAATAGATACGCAGTATACAGCTAGTGACTATCATATTGGAGAGCACATTTCAAATGGTTCTTCATCTCATTTCTATTTTCTTGGGAATCAGAAATAACCTCACTTATCTGGACATCGAATTTTTAGGGAAAAATAGGCATTCATCTGCTAGCTGGGAACCAGAGATAACTGGGAAAAAGCTCAAAATGGTAAAAAAAAAAAGGGGGGGGGAGGCCATTATTATTACCCTACGAAATATGCTACAAGTGATTCTCTGTGATATCAGTGCTGTTCTCAACAAGACAAGTTGAGCCACTCTGGGACTGTCATGTAAACAATCGGGTGTAAAATAAAACAGCAAGAAAAGCCAGAAACACATTGATGTCAGCAAGAAGATATAACTGAATGGCAGAAGGAAAAAGAGCAAAGACTTTTTTAATAGCAAGTACTGTATTAAGTCATTTTTTGAGACAGCCAGTGTATGAAGCACAAATAAAAACGAAATAAAACAGAAAAAGTAGGCATGTGCACTATAAGGACATGTCAGTCTGGGGCCATGCACCAAGGGAAAGCTCAGCTCAGAGCAAACCCTAGAGAACAACATAGTGTCAAGAACAGCATTTGTAACGTTAAAACTAATTTGTCAGGAAAAGGCCTTTATGAGCTTGGAAAATCCATTTTGTAAAGTGTAAAATTCCAGATGTGTCACAGAAAATGTTTAGCAAAGTCCTGGCATTTGGAAGGATAAGCAACATGAATAGGTGGGACCACCCCTTCCCTGACCCAAACTTCTTGAATTTTGCAGCCTTCATTTGTGACTGCTCCTAGAAAAGCAGAGAAATAGGCAAGAGAAGACCCTCAGGATTAAAAGCAGTTCCTGGACCGCTGGTTCCTCAGCATGCCAAGAGAGTCAACTAAACCATTGAAGGCACAAGTCGTGACAGGAAGCTTTATTCAAAGGGCATTTTAAAGACCCTGTTGAAGATAGTATTCACAGGGTTAACTGCATGATTAATTCTTAGCAAAATCCAAGGCTGTAACCCAAGGAAGTCATTTTCTCACCTTATACTTTTATATTTTTTTAAAGAACTGATGTACAGAAATTAAGATGGCAGTCCCTAGTTCAATGATTTTTACCTTAACTAAGACATCTAATTTGCATTTTTATAACCATAACCCATAAAGAATATTGGATTGTTTTGTTCTATAGATGGTAGGATTTCAGGATTACTAGTCAGTAACTGCATGAAAATAACTACATCACCAATTATGTGACAGTGATGGAAATAGATATCAAAGACAACAATAGAGGAACCAGTGCAAAGCTGAAGATAACATGTGCCAAACACCTTCCACTAATAGTCTACCTTGTGGACAGTCTGTTAAACCGAGGAGGGAAGATGATGGAATAAGGTGTGGGTATAACTGGATTCAGACCCTAAAGGACAGGGAGAATTTGGGCATGGAGAGGAAGGGTCTTGACATAGCCAGTATTGGCTTGCAAGTTGCTTTCATGAACAGTCAGAGAGGGACTAGTGGTGGCCACAGACCACTGAGGAAGCAAGTAGAGGGCCAGACACTCCTATTTGGAGAATTGGTGCAAGGTTGATCATAGCACCAAATATCAAGTAGATTTGTTGGGAGCATGAAATAGTCAATTATTTGATTGCACCTAGCTTGCTGAAGGAGAAAATATTAAAGGAAGAGCAACAGACAGATCTTCAAACTGTGAAATCACTGAAGTGTTCATTGTTTTCAGATGAAGGATGGCTAGTATCAGGCTATTTAACGTCCACCCAAAGCCCTATTATTTCTTCAAACACTCAACATGTCTACCATTTCAAAAGATCGTTCACTGTGGCTGAATCTTTTTGAAAGAACAGCCTTGAACAGCCAAAGAAAATAAACTTGAAGAACTTAAAATTCAAGGCATTTTTAATGCAGCTGGAATGCTTAAAATTTCTCACATAGGAAATAGCTTGATGTTGGAAGCTGTGTTCTCTGCCTCAATAGTTAAATGAAACCAGTAAAAGATAGGATTTCTCTCTCCTCCTCTTCAGCTTTGAAAAGCTTGGCAATGTGAAATTCAGTAATGCCGGGCTAAGTATATTGTGAGGCTTGATTTGACCAGAATTTTAGAGTGACTTAAAGAAGAGCCCAATGAAATAGGTTAGGTCAGGTAAAGGAAGCAATGGGGCTTTTGTTTTAGTACAAAATTTTCTCACTTTCCATGTTAATAAAGTTTGAAGAACTTTACATATTATAAGTGCATTGTTATTGCATTTGACTATGAATCTGAATTTCCAGGGGAGAGTGAAACCTTAGCACAGTTTTTTTCCAGAGCTATGAAGGCCTCCTGCTTGTAGATTTGTGTGTTGCCCTTTGAATCACTGTGTCATAAGAAGCCGCACACTCCTGTTGAGGTCCCACTGACATTTCACAGAGACTGTTGGCCCTCCTTCTAATCCCTCCTGACACCTGTCTTTTCAGGCCATGACTGAGAGGCGGAAGCACTGTGTGAGGCTGAAGGTAAGGGTTAGTTGCCTTTCAAAGAAGCTTCTGCTTTGGAAAGACTTGAGCTCTCTGAAACAGCCAAACTCAAAACATCCTTTTCACCTCGGATCAAACTGAAGATCTCTTTCAGGGAGGCATGGTCAGGCAAGCAAAGAGATAAGAGTGTGGCAGAACAAGTCGGGAAGGCTTTGTTTTGACTTCAGATGATACACCTCGGGGTTACTGGGAATTCCAGTCTTCAGGGAGCTTAAAGGCAGCCTCTCAAGCAGTCCTCGAACATCTGGCATGGCCCAGGAGTCGGTGGAAACTGTTGGGAAATGCTCGAATTACAGTTGTGCGTAGATGAAAGCAGATACAGCCATGAAGAAATGAAAGATAGCTGTTTGTATCTTGCCTCCAGGCTGTGACACGTAACCTTTTCAAGTAGTAGCATCATTGAGATGTTGTTTAAATGCCAAAGGAAAGTCCTGCCAGTGCCAGGTTGAACGTTGCTTCAAAAAGCATTGCTCATTCCATCCCACCTATGGTTTCGTGTGCAAAACAGTGCAACACCGGCGTTCAACTTGCGTTTACATTTGACTTACATTTAAGCTTTAAAACTCGGCATTCTAGTAAGTAATGTGATTCCTCATCCTGAGTAAATTTGAGCATGAGTGGATATTTCAGATTCAACCATAATTTGTTTCTGACCAAAGAAAATAAAGATGGATGTTCAAGATTATTTTACATTTAATACAGTTACCGCTTATCTGTGGAAATTGCCACTCTGATCTATCACCACAGGTTGTTAAGACACCTTTCAGGAAAAAAAAAGAACCATTAGGTTCAACCTTAACTGCTGTGAATTAAAGTACTAAGAATTCTGTATTGAAAAATGTATCTTTTAAGATCCTATACCAAATGTGGTTCTTTAAGAGATTATTCGAAGATACTATGATGAAATTCATAGAACTAGGAAACCTAAATGCTCTCGGGAGGCATTGCCTTTTCTTGGAAGACAGTTCTGCCACTACCCTAATCCAGCACACCGGACGCATTAATATGGTACAAATCGAATCAGCTCGGAGATCGCTGGCTTGGTTTTAGCTCGAGACTTCTAGTGTTTTCAGCAGAAGCACCTGACCCATTTGTACTGACCCAGTTCACTCACTTCCCAGGTGGCTCCCGGTCAGTAGAATGAGTGCCAGTTTCATTCATTAATACCTTGCCACCCATTGTCCGGGAGTAGCTGGAGCCTTGGGAGACTGACACATTGAGCCAGTTTTAATGAAGAGAAAAGGAACAGGGTGCTCATTTCAATGCTGTGCTTTAACTCCGTTCGAGCATTCTCTGATTTAGGGGTTTCCCTGTTTGATCACGAATAGCTTCCTGTACTTCTGCATCTAAATTAGGACTTTCAACAAGTAAATCCTATTTTCTTAGTAAGAGCTTTCTACTGCTAGGAATCCTAAGGTGAGTTTCTTTTTAGGAAGTAGAGATCAGTTTGGGAACTCCAGATTTTATTAAATGAAGCTGCCTGGACAAAGAATAAATTCTCTGCTTTACCTTCCTTGTACACATAATGTAATGGCATGGCTAATGGGGGAGTGGGGTATATGTGCTTGGCAGATTTGTGGGTTTTAAGTTTGGGTGTCAGAAATACTAAATAAGGGGACTTCAAAAAGTTCATAGAAAATGTGTATTATGGAGAAACAGCCATGGATTTCTGAAATTTTTGCAGCACCAGAAACTTTTAATTCCATTTCTCCGTTCCATGAATGTTTTTCTGAAAGAGGAACTGAATGCAGGCAGAAAAGCTGAGCGGCATTTATTCCAAGTAGAAGGTAGCCTGGGGTGGCCGCCGACAGCAGGTGAATCCTCTCCGGCCCGGGTATTCTTGGCTGGTGTTGCTGTGTAGGAGCCTGCCTAGACATTCTCCCGACTCAGCTGGCGGTCCCTTAGAGGTTAGCAGTGAGCTGGCAGCTGCTAACACGCGGAAGCAGATTGGAAGAGGCAGCTTTTGAGCTGCTCTGGCTGTAGGATGAAGGGGAGTTACTGAGGAACCCTAAGAACTGGATTTCCTGTGTAAATCCCAACTAGAAACCATTAGCGTTTTTCTCCAACTTTGCTAAAACCCCTTTACCGTGCAACTCAGCCAAGCCGTGTGATTTAGCCTGGCCAAATGTTTAGACTCCAATCAAGGTCCACCTGATCCATTTGTGGGGCAGCGTTCCAAAGGTGTGTGTCCCGCAAGCTCAGGTGAGAGTTGGGTAACCTGTCGCCTTGCTGTCCTAGCAGTGCTACTGCTGCTTAAGCCAGAGGAGCTTCCAGAATGCCGTATTAGCCTCTAGTCTTTACTGGCTCTCCTTGTCCTTGAACCTGAGTAACCCACAGCAGTCCCTCATTCAGACCTGCACGCAGTGTAGCTCGGGGTGAGCCTGTGTGCTCTGGAACAAGGCTGCCTGGGTTGCCAGCATGGGTTGTCATGCTTCCCTGGCCCTTGAACTTCTGTAAATGTAAACAAGTTGGCTGGCTTCTTCAAGTCCTCAGTTTTCTAGTATGTTCGATGGGTTTTTGTGAGAGTGGAAGGAGGTGAAGTGCTGGCAGGTGTTCAGCCTCAAAGGGAACAAGTTAGCACAGCGCTTCAAGGTGATGGCCCATCACCTTCCTCTCCCTGGCTCACTTCCTCTCCCTGCGGCTCTGAATGGGAGAAGCCAGCCCACTTGCCCTTCTGCGAAAGCTACTTTGCTGTAGAAACGAATTGGCCTTCCTCTTTAACTCTCCGGGTGGGATGCGCTGTCCCTGACAACCTTCACTTCCAACTTTGAGCAAAATTCAGAGAGCAGCTACTTCCACGTGGTTTCCAGCCTCAAGGACTGTGTAGTCTGGCAGGGGTGGTGGAACCTGAGTATTTCAAAATCTCGTTTCAAGCAGGAGATGGCAGGGAATTTAAAACACGCGGTTCAGACCTGGTTTGCGTGATGAACCAGGAAGTCTTGTTCAAGGAAGAGCATGGCCACCCTTGAGGAGAAGATGCCGGTCTTTCCCCAGAGTCACAAGCAGAGAAAAGACGGCAGTGTAGGAGAGGTTATGGAGCCAAAGGAGTGATAAATACTCAAGGAGAGGCCAATGCTAATTACCCTGAATTAAGAGTTACATAATAAGTATGTATTGAATCATCATGCCGAACTCCATACATAAGTCCAATTATTATGACAGTTACTGATAAATATAAAAATTTTCTTCCAAGCCAAAAAAAAAAGTTGGGGGGAGCGGGCAGAGGCATGTACTACAACCCAAGCTGTTCCCAAAACATGACATGGTGGCAGGGAAGAAGGTCACCCAAGAGTTAGAGGCGAAAGTTCTATGGTTAAATACTTCAGACCTAATCCATATAGTTCAAGCTTTAAAGAACAAATCAACAATTGGCATGGTGATGTGTAAAGGCCACAAAAGAAAAATTTGGCTAGAATTGTGCTTGCTTCGGTGAACACCTGGGTCCCTGGTGCAGTGCCAGATGTCATCAGGCTCGTCGGAGCTGATGTTAACACTAGGTGGACCTAGCTGTGTTCTCCTGTGGGGAACACCACGGCCAGCCTTGCCACTGGCTTCATAGGCTCAGCATTTGGTATGCGTGGGGAATGAATAATGCTACACTGTACTCCCTGTCTTTACAAGCACGCAGTCAAGTTCATGAACAATAAATGGAGTCAATGCAGGAATTTTTGTGGCCTGGTATCACAACTCAGGGCTCTGTGCACCCAGCTTGACGAGCGCTTTCTATGATAGCACAGAAGTTCATGAGCCTAAGTTTTTAAACACCACCTTTCAGGACGTGAAGGCACAGTGGCACACGCAGACCTGCGGTGGCTTTGTCCTTGCACCCAGCGTGATGTGGGCTCCATTGTTAGCGGCAGAGGAACCATCAGCTCCTCTTCAGGCCCTTATGTGGACTGGTTATCTCAGCATCTAATTTATAGGTTTCAATTGCTTTATTGGCTCCCTGTAAAGCAAAATATTGACAATAAAATTGCTATTTTTGTCCTACAAGCCGCTGCATGGTCTTTGTTCCTCTGTGTTTTAATGGATACACGTTCCTCTCTTCCAACTGCCTCGCTGTTCCCCTGACAAAAAGCCACAGCAAATGGCGATTCCAGAATAATGTCTGTAATCTTTACCAGCAAACTGTCTATCCTGCTGACCCTGTGGAAAATGAAGAACATATTGAATATATCACGGAACAAATTAAGGGTGTGATGCTTAATGCAGCCAAGGAAGTGATCATAATGCCATATGTCTGGGAGCCTTGAGTGATTCTTAGCGCTCCAGCTCATAGAGTTCAGTCATACTGAACAGTGTAAATTTCCAAAAAGAAAAAGGACTTGTGCAGCTCAGCACTCCCTGTTT
Organism: Oryctolagus cuniculus; assembly: GCF_051225735.1. Taxonomy (NCBI): domain Eukaryota; kingdom Metazoa; phylum Chordata; class Mammalia; order Lagomorpha; family Leporidae; genus Oryctolagus; species Oryctolagus cuniculus. Next base: position 161,163,439 of record NC_142870.1, read on the forward strand.
CCCAAGCTCACTAAAAGGATGAATCTCGCTCCTTCTGATTGCTCCAGGGGTCACTGGGCATGAGGGAAAAGATAAGTCTGGCTTAGATGGCTCAGACATCTGTCTGTCCTCCAGGCTCCCACTGACTGGAAAAACTGGAAGGTCACTAGTTGTCTTCTGCCTTGCCAAAAATGTCATGCCTAAGAGACATACTGATTAAGCTAAGAATACACAGGTCCCAGAGTCGGCAAGCCTGCATTCGAATCTTGGCCTGGCACCTCCTGTATCTGGGACCTTAGACAGGTGTCCTGTCTACTCAGACATCCTTAGAACTGTGTATAGAATCACTGCTTATTTGTCAGCCTCTCCTCATATAGCTGCTCAATTGGTTCAGGAGGTGGGAAATTTTTCTTATAACCAGTCAGTTTTGGGGTTATGTGTTCCACATAACAACCGGGCCATAACTCTTTAGTTCCAGCGTCGAAGGGTGATGAGTAGCCACAGACAATGTAAAGCAGAGGAACATGGCTGTGTTCCAACCAAGCTTCGGTCACAAAATCATGGGCTAGAGGATTTGGCCTGGAGAACATAATTGTACAACTTCTGAATTCGTTCCTTTTGCTGTCTCAGCTCTTTACGTAAGCTGTGGTTCTGCATCTGGGCTTCTACCCTCCAGCTTCTGCCTTTGCAGCTGCTGTCAGACCTGCAAAGCACTCGCTAGAGATGTTTCTTAAACAGTGGTGGGACTGGGTGCTTTTGGCCTGGTAGGTAATCCACCATTTGTGATACCTGCATCCCGTATGGGAATACCTGAGTTTGAATCCCAGCTCTGCTCCCAATTCCAACTTCTAATGTGCACCTGATGGCTTAGAGACTTGGTCCCCTGGCACCCATGTAGGAGAAGCGGATTGAGTCTCAGATACCTGACCCAGCCCCATCCTGCAGGCATTCGGGAGATTGAACCAGTGAGTGGAAGATCTCCATTCCTTTCAAATCAATCAGTCCATAAGTAAGTAATATGAGTGCATGTCCTGAATTTTGGCAGATGATGCTAATGAGCATCCCAACGTGAAAACCCCTGCTCCTGTTTCCCTAAACTCAGCTGATAAGGGAATTCACTGGGGGCATTCATTATCTAAAAAGAAGAAAACATCACTCAGGCGCCTGATCTGCACATTTGGTCTCAATTCTGGGCTAGGACCGAAGCATCTGTATTTGAAACAAGTGTTTCAGGTGATTTTTTTTTTTTTCGACAGGCAGAGTGGACAGTGAGAGAGAGAAAGGTCTTCCTTTTGCCGTTGGTTCACCCTCCAATGGCCCCCGCGGCTGGCGCACCACGCTGATCCGAAGGCAGGAGCCAGGTGCTTCTCCTGGTCTCCCATCAGGTGCAGGGCCCAAGCACTTGGGCCATCCTCCACTGCACTCCCGGGCCACAGCAGAGAGCTGGCCTGGAAGAGGGGCAACCGGGACAGAATCCGGCACCCCGACCGGGACTAGAACCTGGTGTGCCAGTGCCACAAGGCGGAGGATTAGCCTAGTGAACCACGGCGCCGGCCTCCAGGTGATTCTTACCTTCAGAGAAGTCCAGGCGCCTTGATCTCTCATCATCATTCTTTCCATAAAATATTATCTGCTCTGTAGTTTCTCCCCTGTGTGGAGGCCGGGAGACTCTGCTAAGCCCATGAGCTCATCCATGCAGGGTTGCTCCAGAACACTGAACCCTGGGTCTCCTCACCTGATGCACAGCCAATGATCACTGATATAAGTGGTAGAAGAAAGTATTTGCAAAGCACAGAGCAGGGAACAAAGCAACTCTTGCTTCATTTCCAGTTTCCTTGAGGCGTTAGAAGTAAAGATTCTTAGAGATTGAAGCTGGGGTTGAGAGGTGAGGTTTTTAGCTTCTGTGCAGGTCTCTGGTTGGTCCACAGTGTTCAAGGTCCTCCTTTGATTGGTCATTTTTACCATGTTTTTTTTGGGGAATTTTGATAGCAAAGTGAGCTACAGTCAGTCAGGTGGTGTTTACTACTTGTCCAGAATCTGTGCTTCTTGGTAAAATTCCTCAAGATAAGACCCATTATCAAGGTGATCAAGATGTCATCAGTAGAGGAGATAAATGAGATCATGAGTCTTGTGATCAGGGCCCTGTGGGACTGGCTGCCCCACACTCAGTGCAGCGAATTAATTTTAATAAGATGCTGATTTGCAAAACAAGTTCAAGCTAAGGGAAGACAACTGGGAGACGGGGGCTTGATAGCATAGAGTATCTGCTTCAAAGACACTGTGTAGGGGCTGGGTTTCAGGATCAGCCCTTGTTCTTACACTCTGTGGTCACTTTCTGAGGATGCTGTGTACCAATCATAGGAGTTACTTCTAGAGTTGAAGTTTCAAATATTCCAGTCTAGAAAACATGGCTGCCGTGTGTCCAAGGTTTTTCTGGGTGGTTGTGTTGAAGTATTGTTCTATTTTCAGAATTCGAGTCCTAGTTTTAAAAGAAATAGGAGTGGTTTCTCCACCCATTGAGTTGGTTTGGGGCCAGGAAAGCTTTCTGTTATTTCTTAGGTATGAAGGATAAACAGGCATCAGAGAAGATCTGACACTGGCTTACAAGTGCTGATAACTTCTAACTAGTGTAAGGAATACTTGGGATATTTCCCATGTTACCTTCTGCTTCGTGGTCTAGAAAAGCTATTCACTCTCCCAGCTCCCCTTGAAGTGGAGGACTGGCCATGCCACACAGTTATGACCGATGAGACATAAGCTGAAATATACGGGGTTCTTTTAAGAAAGTTCTGGGGGCTGGCGCTGTGGCTCACTTGGTTAATCCTCCGCCTGCAGCACCAGCATCCCATATGAATGCCGGGTTCTAGTCCCGGTTACTCCTCTTCCAGTCCAGTTCTCTTCTGTGGCCTGGGAGGACAGTGGAGGATGGCCCAAGTGCTTGGGCCCCTGCACTCGCATGAGAGACCAGGAAGAAGCTCCTGGCTTCGGAACAGCACAGTGCTGGCCGTAGCGGCCATTTGGGGAGTGAACCAACAGAAGGAAGATCTTCTTCTCTGTCTCCCTCTCCGTCTATAACCCTACCTGTCAAATAAATAATTAAAGCTCTGGTTTTCCTGGTACAATGAGTACATCACTTCAATGACTCCTCTTCCTTATTCCTGTACTGGATATAGATGCTGCCTTTGACCATGAAGCAAAACCAACGTGTTAATGAAGGTAGAATGCTAATGGATCTGGGATATTTAATGATTTTTTTGAAGTATATTCCTTCTCTGGTCTGCCTTTTGTCTCAGACTACTTCTAAACATATTTTCATTTTTTGGAGAAAGAAAAATATTTTCCATCTGCTGGCTTACTTCTCAAATGCCTGCTGCAACTGGGGCTGAGTTTGGACAAAGCAAGCCAACCGGAACTCAATCTAGGTCTCCCATGCTGGTGGCAGGGACCCAAGTTCTGAGCCATCATCTGCTGCCTCCTAGAGTGCATTTTAATGGGAAGCTGGAGTTAGAAGCAGAGCCAGAACTCATACCCAGGAACTCGGGTATGGGGTAACGGCTTCCAGCCGGAATCTTAGCTGCACCAAACACCTGCTCTCAGACTGCTGTTTAAGTGACCTTGGCAAGCAGTTTTGCTGCTTAAACCACTCAAACTGTAACTTAGAGGCAAAAGAATTCTTTTATTTGAATTTATCTGAAAGGCAGGAGTAAGAGAAGGAAAGAGACAAATAGATCTGCCATCCTCTAGTTCACCTTGCAAATGGCCATGACAGCCAGAGCTGGGCTGGTCTAGAGAGACAGTTGCTTCTTCCAGTTTTCCCATGTGGGTGCAGGGGCCCTAGGACTTGGGCCATCCTCTACTGCATTCTCAGGCACATAAGCAGGGAGCTGCATCAGGAGTGGAGCATCCAGGACTGAAAGTTTCCCATAAGGGATGCTGGCATCACAGGCAGGGGCTTTACTTGCTGCACCACACCCCCAGCCCTGTACTGAAATAATTCTTAACTGTGCTACTTAAGCTATGCCTTCCTGTATTACAGACAGTGTGATGGTTAATAAACATTAACACCCTAACACCAGGGAGCTTCAGAAGTCCATTAAAGAGAATGGAATTAAAATACCTATTTTCCAGGAACCTGTTGAAACCCCCATGTTTATTGATATAAGTGCTCAGAATGAGTGAGCAATGAGGGTCCTTAGCAACGCTGAAAAAAAAAAAACTGTGTAGACCACTGGCCAGAGGCAGGAACGCTTCAGTTTTGAAAGAAAATGTATGTGGCAGCTACTTCTCAAAAAATAGTTCTTAAATGATCTTATAAATTACAACCTTGCTAGGTTGCAGAATCATTGGATCAGTGGATCTTGCTGAATTCCCTGGGTTTAAATCAAAAGAAATGGCTCTTCCAGAGATTTTGATGGCTTTCGTTCTTGGATCTTCTTTTAGTTAGGTTTACAGGGGCCACCCCGATGGTATTTCCTGAGACGGTCACTAATAGCTAGATAAGCAAGATGACAGACTAAGAGGCATCACTTTGTTCCAGGTGGTGCCGTGGAAAATACAGGGGCGGATCCTGCATTAAAGCCTTTTGGCTTTGTGATCTTGAGTGTATTATCTGATGCCCCGGTGCCTCAGTTTCCCCATGTGTCCCATATGGATAATGCTTCTTAGCATTACTGAAAGGATTGAACAGAATTATATATGAAAAGGGTACCTGTCACCAAGCCTTGTAATGTATGCTCTGTTGCCAAACAGTCGTCCTCCAGTTTTAATGCCCTAGCTTGAATGTCCATCCTTTACAGCTTGCTTAACCTCTGGAAGAGGCTCTGAGTGGCTTCTTCCTCTATCTTTTTCTACTTTATCGCCTTCCTCTTGGCAAACTTCAAACGTTCCTCCCTCTGTGGGTCTGTGTTCACAGCCTCTGAGCAGTAGAAAGATACAAGAAAGTGAAGAATTACTTTTAGCCCAGTTTGCTAAGGAGATAAACTGAAAACCATCCAGCAACATGACCATCCCATCAACTTTTTTTGAACTTTCTCCAGAGATAATACTCATGAGCAGGGAAGCATTAATTACCACCTGTATACATTTTGGAGAGAGGAGGGAGATAAGTGGTGGACAAAGGGAGGATGATGTAGTCTGTAGAAAACATAGACGAGTATGTCAAAAATATTTGGAAAATATAATTAAAGTATAAAATTTCGGTAAAATTTTTAAAATAATGCATAGCTTTTCCATAATACACATTTTCCTTGAACTTGTTGAAGATACAGGGGCATTCTTCATGAAGAATGTTTCTATTTGATGATTGTTGTCAAAATTACTAGAAAACTAATTCATAAACAGAACCACTTATGTGGTTTGTTAACTGCAATTGTTCACAGGAATTTTCATATATAAATATGTAATCTATAGAATTGCAAATGCCTTAGAATAAAAAGCACATATGCCTATCCGGTTTACCCAAAAACATTGTGGTGGACAAATGACTTCTGAGCCATTTCCATCGTCTGCTAGGTGGATGATGTTCACCCACACACACACACACGAGTTGCCTGGCGAAGAGGCTTTCTGGGAATATGCCACATTCAAGTGCCCCATGTCACACTGATGCTAATACCACGTCAGTAAGAGGCAAGATAGAATCATCCTGTAGTAAACTGTGTCTTGTTGTCTCCCTCCCCCACCCACGTGCTACACCCACAGCTCATATGCTTTATCTCTGTATGAATTGGATTCACGTACATTGGAACCTACCCCCTTCCCTGTTAAAGGAAGAGTTTCTGTGTATCTTTGCTGGTTACAAACGTCCTCAAAAGAGGCAGTTGGCAGAAGAATGCTGTTTATAAACTTAATGCCATTCTAACACTCTCTGTGTGCACAGCAGAACGTTTTGTGAAAATTCTTCAACTTTCCATCAGATGGAAAGTTTCAGTGCATAGCATGACGAAAGAGCAAGTGCTCAACCAAGATTGGTTTGTGTGATAGCGTAGGAGCAAGTGGAGGACTGTTTCAGAGGAGAGGGTCACCAAGGGAGCAGAAGCCCCTGTAGCGCCTGACCCTGGCTGGTCCCATGCAGCCTGCCCTCTGGACACTCAAGCCAGGGCAAAAGGAGAGCTGTGCCTGCTTGGTTCAGAAAGGGAGGGAGGGAGGCAATTGTGTGTAGATTCCTGGACATTCCAAAGAACAGATGCAAAAGGGATTGTTCTGTCCTGACTTGAAGTGGATTGTACACCTATTTTTTTGTTTGTTTACTCTCAAGAAATCCAGCAGTTTTCTCCCGTTCCCAGAGACAATCACCATTTGGGTGACCAGTCGGAGGTCAGACAGTAGTATGATGGCTACATATTCACAGTGATCTTTTCAAACAGAATCCCAGGAGACCAGGAAAGCGCTTCTGCGCTCTTGAAGGGAGAGGAACAATGTGTTACAGAAATAATCAGAAGGGCCCGAAGAAGTCAGTGCTTTAGAAGGTGCAGAAACACAAAGAGGCAGGACAACCGCGTTGGCTGTCTTTAGGAAAGGTGCCTGGACAACAGTTTGCTTGGGGACAAGGGATGTTAAAAACTGGACATCCACTACCCAAAAAGACTTTGTTGTTGTCGTTCCAAAGGCAGGGGTGTGGAAGCACTGAGTGCGGGTAAGCTGATCTCCACGATATTTTTCCACTCACAGAAGTGAGTGACTGTCTCCGTGGCTGTGTGTGTCTCTGCAGATCCCTCTTGGCTACGTTGGCCTGGAAAACCCATTTTGTGTTCTCTCTCTTATGGAGATACAGCTGGCCACGCCGCCCAGCCTGCCCCTTGGCTTGCGATTTGGCAGTCACTGGATGCAGGTGCTGCATATGTGAGTTACAGCGCCGCCTGCTTTGGGTTGGAGCAGGGAGGCCGGGGCTGCCTGGCAGTGGTTAGAGGCGCGGTATGAGGGCAGAGTGTCTGTCCTGCACAGTCATTTGGTTTCTCTGACTTCCTTTGCATTTTCCTGAGGCAGATGACAAAAATATTTTTCACTTAGCCTGCCTTGGAAAATTGTTTCTACCATTTCTTTAATCATTGGCAACAAAGCAAGCCTGCTTATAGCAGGGCAGGAAAAGAAATCAAGTCTCCATTCTCCAAAAAGAAATCTGCTAACATCTTGTAATACTTTTCCTTTAAAAGCGTCATTTCTTTCTCTCCAGTTGCCTTCCTCTCTTTGATCCATAAGGGTACACTAAGTTGAATCTATAAACAGAACCCGCTAATTAAGAGTAATTGCTTAGGAGATTGGTACAGACGATTCAGCATTATATGCGTGTTCTTCTCAGATATCCATTAGCTGCTAATAAGATACTACAGATGTGCCAGTCTGTTTCCTGTTTCCGTCTATTGTACCTTTATTGCCGTATATGGACCAATCGGACGGGCAGAACAATAAGTGGATGTCCTTTTGCTCCCTGAACATGTCTCAAAGGAATGTGGGTTATTAGATTGCTTTTTCTGTTTAGTTTCACATCAGTATGTTAATAAAGAAAACATAGCGCTGAGAAAGTTTTCTCTTGCGTTTCTTTTCTTCACTTCTGCTCCTTGAAACTAGTCGATTGTTTAATTAAATCCCTCTTTGTAGACTTTTTACCAGTACATAATGAAAGTATGCCGGGCATCGTGAGCAGAGGGAAAATGACAGTCTTGTCTTTCTCTCTCGAAAGTTTCCATCTAAATGTTTTAAGTACTTAAAAATTCAGCATGAATATCATGTTGCTATATTTGACTGATTTACACTTGAGGCTTGGTAAGAGGCCTATGAATTATTCATTCCCAAGCGATTCTATAAGCCAGAATACCAGAAATCATATCCCCTGTTGAAGTTTGTAAAGTGAAATAGTTTAAACACTCTCTAGATGAGCGAATGGCAGTAGAGTTTGGTTTTTCTCTGATTTCAAATTGCTGTGCTTCCAACTCTCTCGCCTTTTTATTTTAGGAAAACTTAGCTCAAGATTTTACCTTTTTTGCCCACAGACCTGGTTAACAAATTCTTAAGTGGGTACAAAATTTTAATTATACAGTTGATTAGTATTTAGTACCTTTTGTTTCTCTAAAGATCCCACAAGTTTTGATTCAATTACAAGGAAAAAAATCACTCATCAATGATCATTGATTCTTTATTTATGTGTAAGTGAAAGCAAATAGTCACCTACTACTCATTAGACTCAACTGAACACTGCACTTCGGAGAAAATATTTCATGAATCTCTGTGTGCATGCAGATGTGTGCTGACACATATATGGATATTTCAGAAACTTCATGGAAAAATAGGATCAAAAGAGAAGTTTATTTTGGTGGGGGCAAAGTTGGAAATCTGTAGTTCTTACAGTATACAATTTCCTGTTTCGGAAGCCCTTGCACATATGTGGATTTCAATTTTTTCTTGCATTCAGACTTCTTTTTTAATTCCATCGTCCCTACTATTTTTTGGACCCTTGTACATATGTACACAGTACGAACCATACATATGGACACGGTAATGAACCGACAGGGCTGCTTCATTAAAACTAAATATTTTCTAAAAACTCTCCTTAGCCCCTGCAATTTGAAGTCCACAAGTGTAAATCTTGGTGGCTAACCCTTCATCAGAGTCTATTGTAATAGTTTCAAACACTCGACAGAGCGCTGATGCTTTAACCTTTGTACCCAGCAGAATTCATTAAGCAAGAGCTGGTTGGCTTTGCTAGCAGATGATGCTTCCCAGGAAAATGAGGCTTCTGGAGTATGGGGCTGTGATGGTAGCTAGGAGCACGCTCTGTCCATTATTGTAAGTGGCATCATGACAAGGCCTTTGATGGGAATGGAAGGGGGAATTCCTCCGGGGAAAAGTAGAAGAGAATTTCGCAAGCATTGATAAGTGCCTTTGTTCCTACTCTCAGGGAATTCTCTGTTGCCTGGTTCAAATTAGTAGTCCAAACTGATAGTTACGTGTGTTGTCAATAGAGGAGGTGTATCTTGAACTCTGAGTCTTCACCAGGAATCATGGGTAGCAATTACACACACGCGCGCGTGCACACACACACACACACACACAAAGCATAGTGTTGTCAACTTCATTCCCAGACTCTACAAGGACTTCGAAAATCAGCTTAGCACAAAATCACTAGTGAAAGCTCTTATCTGCCAACATGGGGCCCAGCATCTCATTCTTCAGAATAGGCAGAGGCAATTTCTTCATTGAGTTGTTGGTATACAGTACCCCAACTGAAGCCCAAGTGTGTAACTTTTGCTGGACTAATCGGAATCTGTCAGCTCAGTGAAGTTTGGGCCTAGAAGTGATGCCTTGATTATCTCTGGGCATCAGAGCAATATAAAACAGTAGTAAGAGTAGAATGAAATTGCATTGCTATAATTAAATAATGTGAATGTTTTCTGATTTCTTATGATATTTGCTACTGTAGTTAGGAATCTTCTGTTTTGTTTTGTTTTTAAAGACTGACTTATTTATTTGAATGTCAGAGTTAAGGAGAAAGATCTTTCATCTATTGATTCCTTCCCCAAATGGCCACAACAACTGGAGCTGGGCTGATCCGGAGCCAGGAGCCAGGAGCTTCCTCTGGGTCTCCTACATGAGTGCAGGGGCCCAAGGACTTGGGTCATCCTCCACTACTTTCCCAGGCCCCAGCAGAGCACTGGATTGGCAGTAGAGCAGCTGGGACTCAAACTTGTGCCCATATTGGATGCCAGCGACCACAGGCAGATGCTTTACCTGTTATGTTACAGCTCTGGCCCTAAGAATCTTTTGTGTTTTTTTTCCTTAATAATCAAAAGCATTATTATTATTTTATTTCAGAGGTAGAGTCATAGACAGTGAGAAAAAGACAGAGAGAAAGGTCTTCCTTCTGTCGGTTCACTCCCCCAATGGCTGCCACGGCCAGAGCTGCACCAATCCGAAGCCAGGAGCCAGGTGCCTCCTTCTGGTCCCCCATGCAGGTGCAGAGGCTCAAGCACTTGGGCCATCCTCCACTGTACTCCAGGGCCACAGCAGAGAGCTGGACTGGAAGAGGAGTAACCGGGACTAGAACCGGCGCCCATATGGGATGCCAGCGCTACAGGCGGAGGATTAACCAAGTGAGCCACAGTGCTGGCCCTCAAATGCATTATTAAGTAATCGCTGTGATCAGAGCACAGGTGTAGGTACTAGGGTTGCGAGATTGCTGCCTTGGAAAGAGTTCCATTCCACGGGAGCCCAGGCTCTAAGGGAGGAGTCAGCAGACCTCAGTTTCTTGTTTTGTTTTGCTGGAGAAATTTTTGATGGATTCTGAAACCCATAGATCTTTTGAGAATGAAAAGAAGGAACAGGCTTGGTGGGACTCAGAACATGTACTAGGAGGCAGGAGTTGTGTGCAGCAGTCTGGACATTTTGTTTGTTCTAAGTGTGACTTCCAATTCAACATGAGTGTATTTATTTGAAAAGCAGAGAGGGGGAGGGAATGGGGGGAGGAAAAAGAGGGAGGTAGAGGGGGAGGAGGGAGGGAGAGAGAAGAGGAGACAGGGGTGCAGGGAGAGAGAGGGGAGGGGGAAGAGAGGGAGAGAGAGAGGCCCTACATCCCATCGTGGAGTGACTGAATCCAAGTTCTAGCCCTGCTCCTGATTCATGCTTCCTGCAAATGGGCACCTTGGGAGCCAACAGGTGATACCTCGAGGCCTTGGGTAGCTGCTACCTGTGTGGGAGACTGGTAGAGTTTTGGGGCTGCTGCCTTTGGTCTGATGCAGACCCGACTATTGTGGGCATTTGTGGAATGAACCAAGAGATGGAAGATCCCTCTCATTCTATCTCTCTCCCTCTTCACTTTCCCCCCTCTCTATCCCTCTCCCCCTCCATTCCCCCCTCCCCTCCAACTCCTCTCTCTCCCTTCCTTCTCTCCCCCTCCCTCCCTCCCTCTCTCCCTCTCTCCTCCCTCCCTCCCTGCCTCTCCCCCTCTGTCTCCCTCCCTCCCTCTCCTCCGTCTGCCTCTCTGCCTCTATCTACCCCCTCTATCCCTCTCTCTCCTCCTCCCCCTCTCCCTTTCCCTCTCTCCTTCTCTGTCTTCCCCCCTCTCTCTCTTCTCTCTTTCTATCTCACCCTCTCTTCCTTTCTCTCTCCTGCTCTTTCCCCCTCTCCCTCTCCCCCACCTTTCAAATAAACAAGCAAACAAATATTTGGGGAGTGAACCAAGAGATGGAAGATCTCTTTCTCTCTCCCTCTCTTCCTCCTCCCCTCTCTCTCCCTCCACCCCTGTCTCCCCTTCTCTCTCCCTCCCTCCTCCCCCTCTACCTCCCCCCTCTTTCTCCCCTCCTTTCCTCCCCCTCTCTGCTTTTCAAATAAATAATAAATACACTCATGTTGAATTGGAAGTTACACTTAGAACAAACAAAATGTAAAAATCAGTTCATAACTGAAGAGCTCTATCATCTTCATCCTTGGTAGTTCAGGAAGAGACAACCAACCATGCTCCCAAAAAGACGAACAGTTACTGCAGTAGTAGGGTAATTTGTTATGATTTGTTTTTTGCTTTGATGATTATTGGTTATAAGAAACTTGCCTCGGACACAATATAAGGGGATTCCAAAACACTACATATCAAGGTTATGTTTTAGTGTAAAAATTTAAAAAATCAGCCAGCGCCGTGGCTCACTAGGCCGGTCGGTACCCCACGTTCTAGTCCCAGTTGGGGCGCCGGATTCTGTCCCGATTGTTCCTTTTCCAGTCCAGCTCTCTGCTGTGGCCCAGGAGTACAGTGGAGGATGGCCCAAGTGCTTGGGCCCTGCACCTGCATGGGAGACCAGGAGAAGCACCTGGCTCCTACTTTGATTGGCGCAGCACGCCTGCTGTTAGCAACCATTTGGGGAGTGAACCAACAGAAGGGAGACCTTTCTGTCTCTGTCTCTCTCTCTCTCTCACTGTCTAGCTCTGCCTGTCAAAAAAATAAAAATAAAAAATATTAAAAAATTAAAAGTTTAAAAAAATTTAAAAATCAATATTAAAGCAAAAATCAATAATGTAAAAATTACCAAATTTTGGAGACTGTTCAGCTCAATGTTGTCACCTGCTCTTTTCTCTGGCTTCATCTTATCCTCACCTTGCTCCAAAATCCCAAAGTGCTTTGCTGATTCGTCATCTGCAAGCAGGTTTCACGGTGTGTTGAGCAGTCATTTGTCAGCTACAGTGGGTGACATCATGCTGTTAGGGACAGGCCTTGTCTGTTTTGGTATTCCTGACTTTGCCTTGCGTTTTCATTGTGCATGGTCACTTAGGCCACACTTATTCAGTGAAAAAGCCAGGTAAATGAGAGCTCAGATTCTGATGACATTTGCTGAGCCGCCTAGAAACTGTCCTCTCTTGACAGGTGCACACGAAGATTCCGCAGAACATCAGAGCCTGATGGGAGCGGGAATGTGGTGCAGTGGTTAAATAACGGTGTGGGACACTTATTGAAGTGCCTGGTTCAGGTCTCTGCCCCTCCACTTCCACTCTAGCTTCCTGCTAATGTGTATCCTGGAAAGCAGAAAGTGAGGGCCCAAGTATTTGAGAGAGCCACATGGACTGCAGACCCCTGACTTCAGCCTGGTCCCGGCTGTGTGGGCATTCTAGGAGTGAACCACTGGATGGTTCTTTCTATATTACTCTCTTCTATGATCTCTCCAAATTTTGAGAAGCCAGATGTTTGAGTACATGATTAACAGTGCCTTGTAATTTTTTTTTCTTTCTCGGTAGGATTTTTTACCTACTTTAGCATGAACTTGTGCGAATGACATCTCTGTATTCTTCCCAAAACTGCATGACCCCTGAAATCTGTCACTCCTTCTCTGTCCCTATCTCCATTACTTGACTTAGTTTCTAAAACCAGAACTCTGGAGACAGCCTTGATTCTTGACTCTGGCCTCATCCCCAGTGCCCAAGCCGTATCCATACCTCATTGTCTCCACGCCACCCTCATTCATATCCTTTGTAATCATCGCAGGAGAGACTGCCGTCTCAGACCCTCTCACTGGGGTCTCCCCTGTGCCTTGTCCCATCCCCAGGGTTTGCCACCTGGTCTTCATTCTCCACCCACTGCCCGAGTGACCTCTGGAAAACATCTCATAGGCTTACTCCACTCCTCCTAACTGCTAAGCGCACAAAAGCATGCAGCTGCTGGAGAAGAGTGCAGTCCCCATGACTGGGCACACGATCTCCATGGTTAGGATGTGGTTGTGCCCTCCAGATTCAGGTGCCGAGAGGTTTCCTCCATGTGAGGATGGCAGTGGGTGGTGCAAACTTGTGGGCACTGCGCTCAGAGGGTTGATGCAGGTTCTGTTGAACACTTGTTCCCTGCAAGAGTGAGTTGTTGTAAAGGGGAGGGCCTGACCCCTTGCATCTCTCTGGCTTCTGCTGTGGCCCGGTCGCCTCTGCCTCCTGCATGTGTTCCCACTGTGTGATGGCATCTCCCATGTTCTGACAGAGGCAAGGGGCCCTCAGCAGAAGCCATGCAGGTAGGGCCAACTGATCTTGTTCTTTCAACCTCCAGAACTGGAAGCTAAGCGAACCTCTTTTCTCAGTGAAATCTCTGGCCTTCTATGTTTGCTACAGCTACAGAAAATGAACTGAGACAGGTGCTTCCTCCATGTGTGTTCTCCTTTCCCGTCTCATCTCTTACTGGTCCCAGGCTTCCTTTGCATTTCCTATGGCCTGTGTAGAAGATGTTGTCCCTGGTTCTGTCATAGTGTTCCCCTGACCAGCCCTTTGTTGAATTAAGCGCTGACCCTCTGGGCTCTCGGAATTCTGGGAACCTACCTACATCACAGCACAGAATAAACCTAAAGGGCTGTCTTCCCCTGCCTGCCAGCCTAGGTTGTAAACTACCTGGAGGAAGGTGGTAGTCATAGGCCTTTTACCTTTGTATCGCAGCATTGAATGCAAGACCCAACACAGAGCAATCATTCACGACGCTGGACCAGTGCATTCAATCACTTGTTCCATTGTATCATCCCCACATCCGTGGCCCTCTGATTTGTTCTCATGGCCATCCCCTGGTTTTGATTTATATTACCCTATTTTCTTTCTGTATGTCTTACATCTCATCCAAACTGGATTGCTGCTACTCCCCCAATGCATCTTTCAATCTGCCGAATTCCATTTTCATGCTCGTATCCTTCAATATTTATCTTCCCTGCTGTGTGCTCCATCATGCCTTCTCTGCTCTCCTGCACGTGAGAATAATCCCTCCCTTCTTTAATTTACTCTCTCTCCTCCCACCCTCCACCCCAGCGCACACGCACATCATTCACATTGCATGGCTGTAATTTGTAGAGCGGTCACATTGCCTTGTTAGATTGTGGGCAAGGATTGTTCCTCTCTTGCTCTGTTCCCCCACAGGTCTATCTCAGTGCTTGGGTCATAGATGGGGCTCAGAATTGAATTGGAACTGAACTGAATTGAATAAACTATCCATTTATGAAATAATTTGCTTTAGAGTTGCCAGAATTAAATGGCTGCTCCAGTGGCAATATTACTCTAACTCACTAATATCATTTGATCTACTGAGGAGCTAGTTAATGAAGTAGGTAGATTAAAAATATAATCTACTAGAGGAAGAATGTTTTGGCAGGGACCTACACTTTTTTTTTTTGAAAAGCATTATAATCTCTCAGCTATAATTCTTCTTGCTTTCCACCCAAAACAGCAATAGCACTCTTCCCACATGATTGTTGATGGCTGGCTTAGGAATACCAGGCCCTACACCTGTGTGCCAGATGTGCTCAGCAGCCTGTCTGCTACCCCAGCCCATCTGCAAAGCATACCCCATGCTGGCTTCCTTCTATAGGAAGGGGGCACTGGTCCCCAGCCTTTTTACAGGATAGGTTCCCTGGTGCTTGCCTGTTTTCCTTCAAACCCCCTTCATTGAATTTCAATGTCTTCGGTGACCTTTGCCAACACAAGGGCCTTACTCCATTTGATTATCGGTGAGTCCGCTTTTTCTCTGCGTGTTTGATTTTTGCCTGGTGCTTTTCTGACTTGGATTACCACTTGTGAGAGTGCCGCTTGGTCTTCTGGAACCAAACCAGCCATGTCAGCATCAATAGTAGTTAATAGATGATCAGATCCTTAGGATTTCCATGCAGTGCCTAAAGAGTGTCATCTGATATTGAATGTAGCTTTAGCAGGAATGAATGGGATTCGATAACGAATGGGTCTGCATTGATGGACACTGGGGGACAGGATAGCTTTGTGATCTTCTTTGTTTCCGTAAGAATGCCTCTGCAACCGAATCCAGCCCATTTCTATGCCAATGTGCTAATAGTTGTGGAATCTCATTCATCTCAACAGAGGCCAGTTAGCTCCGGAATCCCATCTGTTTGAGTGGTTGCAGGAAAATGTCACAGAGATGTGGCCGTTCATTCACATCACCAGTGAGAGCTTTCCTGCTATTAATTTCCCTTCATTTTAAATGAGTCTAGTTACAAAAATTGTTGCACCAATTATAAAAACAAGGCATTTGGAATTTTTACTTAATTTTTAGTTACCATTTTTAAAGTGCTTGTCCTCAAAGAGAGAACTAAACAGCTATTTAAAAAATGTAGTCTACATGGAGATACTCTCTCCCCAACAACAGTTTCAAAAAATGCCTCAACTAGAATTTTTGAGTCCCTCTTAGCATAAGATGCCCAAGGCTATGTTTTGGCCCAAGGGAATTTTAAGGCTGAATATTTTTTCCTCCTGAAAATAGAGTCTAAGCGATCGAAAAGGAGGCTGAGTCTTAACTAGAACAGGGCTAAAGAGGTGCTGTCTCTTGCAGATTGCTGAGGTGACACAATAATTAAGCATGTGGCAGCCCTGCCAGTTGAACTCCCGGCCAGTAGGACAGCTTAAATGCTGCAGCTAGCTCTGGCTGGAGATCGTACGTAGCAGGCCCTTGTAAAACTCCAGTCAGAGAAACTAATGACCACTGCATACACTTGTCATTTTTTAAAGGAGTTTCTAAAAATTTGTTAAGTCAAGAAATTGAACTTTTCTAAAATAATATATGTATATACGTAAACACGCATCACTACATGTGGATGGATGAATAATACTGTATGGGAAACAATAGTGTTAAAACTTAAACAGGGTTTAAATTAAATAGGGTTAAAACCATAGTGGTTAAAACTTAATTTTGGGAAAAGTGTTTGTCCTATTCCCAGCCATGTATGAACGAGAACTGGCTTAATCAGACTTTGTCGTAATTATGAGAGGTTTTTATGGACACGGCCACATTAAGAGTGATTAAGATGCGCATGTGATTCTAAGGCCCAGGTCTAAGTACTTCTTGTAAGGGGTTTGACCTTCATCACAGACGTGTTGCTGTTACTGCTCCTGTTTTTTGAGCCAGGAAACTGAGACTCCACGAAGTTGAGGCTTCCCTCTTGGATTCCCACCACAGCTGTGTTGCTGTGGTTTGTTTCCTTGAATAAGACAGACCTCTGATGCGCAAGGCAGGGGCTCACGAAGCAGTGCGCCTGCCACTTGTAACCACACACACCCAGCTGACGCAGCAGACTCAGTAACTTCTCCAAACTCTTGGTTCTGTTGACTTTGAATGAAGGCAACTGTTAACAAATAATGCATTACCTCTTCAGATTGTATTTGCACAAAAGAAATTAAATACTTTGATCCAAATTTCCTGCTCAAACACGTAAACTAAAACATAAAACTAAACACAATGGGATGCAGATCAGTAGGGCAAGCTGTGCCCCGCACAGCCATTCAGAGATGCAGGCTTCCTCCCTGTGGTGGTTCTGAGCTCACCTAGGCCCCTGGAGGTCTAACCTGTACCTTCTCCATCCAGCCAACAGTGGAATGGAAACAGAGCCCGAAGGAGACCATAGAAGATTTAGGGCAGCAGCCAGAGCTTTGTCAGTGTGCCTCCACTAAGCTGCAGGGGAAGTTGGGAAATAATGTCTGTGTGACGAGAAGCAAAAGAAAAAAAGCTGAGGTTTGGTGAAAATACAGCAGTGTCTTTGCCATGTTTCCTAGAGTGAAGCTTTTCCTAAGATACGTTCCACAAGTGGAGTAGGAGTAGAGTATGCGGGAGTTATTGAGCTGTTTACTGTGGCTGTCCTACAGGATAAGGGCTGTTCAGAAGTACGTTCTGGTAGATTTTTTTTTATATTGATTTTGTGCTAAATCTGCATTGTCCATGTGGTTCCTATCAGAAGAAGCAAGCAAACTAGTTCAAGACTTTTTCCTCTTTGAGTTGCCAATCATGTTTTAGGGCCCACGGACAAGCAGAAACAGCAGGTAGGGGGCAGGGACCATTTAGTGTTGTGCACATCTCCTACCATAGTGTACATGTCATATCCCACTATTGCCTGGGTTTGAGTCCCACCTCCGGCTCCTGAGTCCCACCCTCCTACTAATTAGCACCCTGGGAGGCAGCAGGTCATGGCTTGAATGGGTGAGTCCCAGATCTAGTGAATGGAGGAGACCCGGATTAAGTTCCTGTGTCCAGATTTGGCCTGGCCTCGCCCAGTCCAGCTGAGCTCAGCTTGTACAGGCATGTGGAAAGTGAATCTCCAGAGGGACGATGTCTCTGCCTCTCCATCACCAATCTCTCTGACTCTCAAGCTTTATATGTAGGGAGAAAGAGACAGAGATAATTACATATATTGGGCATAAATATGGATTTGGATATATATGGGTATAGATAAAAATGCATACAGATTAAATACAGATATAAATATACACGTATATGTATAAATAAACAGGCAGAGTAAAGAGTTCCAGGATTTATTTTGAGGCCGCACGACCAGACTGCCAACCTGAGGGAGGAGAAAGCACTATGGTGACTTCAAAAGAAAATACACTGTTTGCTAATGGGGGAAACAGATTTGGTTCAAATGAGGTTAAAGTTCTCATTTTCTTCAAAATACCCTTCTTCAGGCCACAAAAAGCAAGGGGAAATGAATCAGAAATAGCTGTATTGTTGGGGGTGAGAAGCCACCACCCAGGTTGCTTGACAACCGTAGACAGTCTACGCAAGACAGTAAAGAAAACCTTCATGTGTGGAAAAGTGAAAACCATCACTAGAATGGGCAGTTTTTGTTCTAGACCCTCTAAACTGTCACACTGAGGGAAGAGCCCTCTTGTTCTTTGCTGTATCTGTGTTCCCTCGAATCCACTGCAAATTCTGTGGCTCTCTCCCATATGCCTAGCTTCTGGATTCATCTCCCCCGCTGCATTGTAGGAAATTCTAGTAGCCAGAGGTGAACATCTTAGTTTCTCCCAGTGACCAGTACCATATATTAGGTTTTCCCATACAATTAATTAATTGTGGTTAGAAGAAACTGGCTGCTGGCTGCTGGCTCCTGGATAAGTAGTGTCAGTATTTATGGTTCAGGTCTTTCAGTAGGCCCTCTAAGGCTCCAGACGGCCTGATGTATTAGTTTCTGATTGCTGCTGTAACAAATTACTGCAAACTGAAAATGTGTACGTTCATTTTCTTCCATCTCTGGAGGGAAAATTTCAAAATCACTTGAGCTAAAAGTCCAGGTTCCTTCTGCCGGCTCCACAGACAGAAGAGTCTGCTTTCCTATCCTTTTCAACTTTTGCGAGCTCCCAGTAGTGCTTGGCTTTGGGGCCCTTCACCCACCCTCAGACGCCTGGGATGACATGGGGTTACCTGGGGTAATCCAGGATGTCATTTTACGTGTCCTATTTTGAATCAAATTGAAAAGTCCCCCTTTAGCATAGAAGATAAACATTCCCAGGATCCAGAAAAAATAGGACACGGAGACTTTGGAGGGGTCATTTCTCCTTCTACCAGAGTTGGTTCTATGGTATAGCGGCCTTTACGTCACTTGTATGTCAATGTAGGACTAAAATTCAGAGTGCCTTTGCTTCTCCAGACTTTTGCATGGTCTTCGCTGGCTGGAGAATGTAGCGCACTCTGCATTGTCTTCATCCTTTTCCGTCACAGTTATCTCAGGAACATTTCCTGGCACGTATCTCTGCAGAGCTGGTTTTGTGTGTATAAATATCTTAGCTGCTTTTTTTTTCCCCAAAATGCAGAATATAGTCCGGCTTCCCACATTGGGAGTAGATCAGCAGCACCTTTGTGGTCTGAGTCCTGAGAACTCACCTCTAGTGGTTCAATGGTTGATTCATGCCTATTGTACCTGCTTTTCTTTTTAAATTGTCAACATATAATACAAATAAAATGAAATTCACTCTTTTAAGATGTGCAGTTGGAGTTAGTATATTCACCAGGTTGTGGCACCATCATCACTATCTAATTCTGGAACACTTTCATCATGCTGCAAAGAAAATCTCAAACCCCTGAGTGGTCTTCCCTTTCCTTGTTCCCCCTAGCCCCTGACAAGCACCAATCTACTTTAGGTCTAGGGATTTGCCTGTCTTGGACATTTTCTGTAATTGGAATAATAATTTGTAACCTATTTTTTAAAAGATTATTTGAGAAGCAGAGTTACAGATAAAGAGAGAGACAGATAGAGAGGTCTTCCATCTGCTGATTTACTCCCCAAATGGCCTTAACAGAGCTGGGCTGATCCAGAACCAGGAGCTTCCTCCAGGTCTCCCATGTGGGTGCAGGGGCCCAAGTACTTGGGCCATCTTCCACTGCTTTCCCAGGCCATAGCATAGAGCCTGATCAGAAGTGGAGCAGCTGGGATTCGAACCATCACCCATTTGGGATGTTGATGCCACAGGCGGAGGCTCAGCCCACTGCACCACACGCTGGCCCCGGTTTGTAGCCTATTAGGTGCTGCTCCTTTCATGTGCACAGGTTTTCAAGGTTCACTTGTGTTGTAACATGTGTCACTACTTCACTCCCTCTGATGGTCACACAGTGCTTGCGCATAGTGCTACCTCGTTCGTCCATTCATCAATTAATGGACACTTGGATTGTTCCCACTTTGAGGATGTTGTCAGTAATGGTTCAAAAATGTCCATGCACATTGTTATGTTTATATTTCCCTGTAGTATATACCCTAAAGTAGAATCTGTGGGTCGTGTGCTAATTCTATTTTTAATATTCTAAAGAACTGTCAAACTGTGTTTCAAGGTGTCTGCAGTGTTACACATTCCTGTGAGTCATATTGAAAGGTTTCAACGTCTGTACATCTCCCCAGCACTTGCTATTTTCTGATGGCCTATCCCAATGTTTTCCCATTATGTGAGACACCAGGTCCTTTGTATAACCCTGGAAAGGAGAGAAACCTTTAATAACAACATGCTGAGTTCCCCACTTTGTAGCAAGAGAAGGATTTAGAGTCCAAATCTTTTTTTTTTTCTTAAACAATACATCGGTTTTGATCTCTCTCTCTCATACCTGGAATAAAAGTACACCTATTTATTTGGCTTTGCCTTCCCTATGAAGTTTCATAATATCAGTGTACTATTTCCCAAGCATTTGTCACATCATGCTACAAACAGAAATTACTATTTGTGTGGTCCCTGGGAGTAAAGGCAGAGTTAACTGGTGGATGGATGCATGGAGTCAAAGACTGTTCCACCTCCCTCCCTCACAGGCCTGCTCAGCCCCTGTAGCCTGAGGACATTGAAGTCACAGGTAGGGGCCAGTGTTGTGGTGCAGAGGCTTCTGGCCGTGGCCTGGCAGAGGCTTCTGGCTGTGGCCGCTACCATTGCAGCCGTTTGGGGAGTGGACCAGTGGATTGAAATGTTCTCTCCCTCTCCACCTCCCCTGCCCCCCAACTCTGTCTTTCAAATCTTTAAAAAAATAAGTCAGAGCTATTTCTAAACCATTATTTGGAAGACAACTGGAAAGCTCTGCTCCGCTGCGTTAAGCTGTGATGTTCCTTCTAGCCTCAGAGGTAAAGGTGATGTGGAATGCGAAGACCACAAGACAGGAAGAGATTGAAGCCCTAGTGTCTATCTGGCCATGGTGCTGGCTCTCAAGGGAGCCACCCCGGTGACTCAAGTATCCAAAATCGGTGCTGATAACTCTCCCAGAGGGCTCACCCAGGATGGCAGATGGAGCATAGACCAGGGTACCATGACTATAGACAGAGAAGGTAGGTCAGAGCTGTGTGTCGATAATCCGAGATGGACATAAAGCCATGGCCTGCTCTTGGCAGTGTGGGGGTAAGGTCCAGCACCAGGGGGAAGGCAGCTGCTAAGAACCAGAGTATCACGGCCTCAGCCAGAAGGTGCTGGGGGGTGGACTGGGGAAGCTGATCAGGTGTCGGGGATCTTGTCTCAGCTTGGAAGCTGATGAGAACAGGTCGGTACTTCCTAGAGTCTACTTCATCTGGAAAGAGGAGTAATCGGAGACCCTGCTTCCTCAGGGGCTCATAACCTTACTCATATAAATAAAATGCTAACGTCAGTGCCAGAACCTGTGTAGACCAGCAGTGGGCATGGCCGACCCATGTGTCCTGTGTCCAAACATTTTGTTGCTGCTCTGAGTCTGTTAGCACAGAAACCATATGACCGTCTCATGTATTTTATCAACACAAATAACTCAAAAATGCCTTGAAAATTCTTGCTCTTTTGTTATCTTTGTGTGTAAGTTTGCTAAAAACACATTTGCAAAGAGGCTTCATTTTTGAAAATACACATACTACTCGAAATTCAGGCATGTTGTAATATGTAAATATTAAATAGTTGGTTAAATGTAATACCTAAGGAACCCAATTATAATTTCTACACTTGATCTTAGCCAAAAGGCTGAGAAGCGATATGTATAGTTTCTATTATATTCATTTTTCCTTCTATAAATTAATAAACATCTTAAAATTATTTTCAAATAAAAATAGATATGTATGCATACTGTGTTTTCCTATAGCAAGGTGCATTATGCCTTTTTTGTTCTTTCTATATTACAAACTGAAATGGTCCGGGAACGTCAGCTATCTCTGCTTTTTGGTTCTCTTTCAGCACTGTGTCATTCGTTAATGAACAGCATCAATCCTCACTAGGCAGCATGATGTCAGTCTTAATTGTAACATGCAGGCTGATGTCCCAATAGTGATCTGTGATAACTGTTAACCGAAGACAGTCGCCTTGCCCTTCGTAGAGCAGCCGAGTTGAGTAATTGGTTAGGAAGATCTTTGTGAGATCTGAAGCCTAGAGATAAAATTAGAGAGTTTGTTGAGAGAGAGAAGAAATGAAAAAAAAAAAAAAGAGACCAGTGAACACTCAGACCTCAAAAAACTAAGGATGTTGTTCTTGTCACTGTAGTCAACCTTAGAAACATAATTATAGCTATGTTGTAATTTATCCTATCAATTCTTAGCCAAAGGTTGGTTCTCTGCTCTGCCTCATGTCTTGTTCGCATGTAGATTCCATAGCCTCGTGGCTTCTGTCACCTTAATTCTCTAAATATTTCTCTCCATTTTTATGTCAGGTTTCTGTGTCTATGTTGGTGTGTTAGGCGTTCAAAACCAATCTCTGATGGGATTGATGGGTCACCATCCAAAGGAGAAGTTCCCTTTGGGCCCATTGCTTCTCCCAAGCTAGGCGACAGACCACGAAACCGTCTTTGGATGTCTGAATTTCTCTTCAGAACCAGACCCTAGTCTGGTATTGTGCTTGCTTGGCAGAACGCCATGATACATAACACGGAAACTGGATACAAGGATGCCTGCTGCCACTGCAGAGCAGGTGCACCTGTGGACATTTAGTCCAGTACACACTTTACATCTGACATTATGGAATTTATGTGAAAAGACATTAGGTGAGACCTAACTCTTCAGGATATGTGCAATGCTAGCATATGAAATAACTGGGTTGAGTGTTGACTCCATAAATACCCATATTTATATTACTGAATGCATAATTTATGGAACTCAAATCTTAGAATTTTATACATTCTAATGTATGTATGTTTCTGCCTGTTATTTTTCTGAAAGTCATGTTTTCACTTCGTGTTTTTTAACAGATGGGATCTTATAAAAGTGGCCTAAAAAGGAATATAGGGACACTTTGTACATGCTTTAAAATATCTTTACTGTATCAAGTGACCCCTCTTGATGCAGGGGAAGCTCTGTAGATTGCATTCTCTACTCACTTGTGGTCTAAGAGACCCCTTGGGCCACAGTGTTCCTTAATTGACTTTATCAGTTTCACTCCCAGATTAAATAATAGGAGGTAAGGAATACCTCCTTTTGGCCACATTCAAGTTTTTTCCATTGTGGTTTCTCTTTGGATTAAGCTGAGCATAATTTTATTGGCAATAGTTAGGGTGAAGATGCTGTATATCTAAGGCCACAAAAGCAGCAGGCAATGCAAACGACCTCTTTGCAGCCATGTTGCTTTTCTATCAAAAACATCAGCAAAAGCGACCTGCAGGATTAGTGCTGAGCTGAGCATTTTGAAAACATGTATTTGGCTGAATGCAGCTGAGAAATTTAAGTGACATTACCTGGAACCAAGGCCTTAAGTAAATGGGAATTGGAGCTAAAATAGAATGCAAAGAGAGTCAATCTACAGGTTCTTTATGTCCAAGCAAAAGTTTCCATACAAGTTCTGTATAGCGGAAGAATTAGGGAAGAATTTTCTGTACTCCATCACAAGACTTTTTCTTTTTTCCGTGATAGCCGCTCAGCCATGATGCCAACACATGGCAATAGAAAGAAGTAAAGACATTGTTCTTCTCCAATAACCTCATCTGTTTTGTTGCTTGGCTCACACTTCACAGCACTCCAGTGCAAAACAAACACTTGCCTTTTCCAGCTTCTGGCTCAAGGCAGACTCTCATCAGAGTCCCCTCTCCAAGTTGGAGTCCTCAGGAAAGAATGCTTCAAGTCTTCAATTCATCAGTGTTTTTAATGGATTCCTAATTTCTTAACATGCTTGCAGATACATCACTAAGGCAGGTAAAATACCATCTTTATTTCTAGAAGGCTTTGACACTGTGTCCACGATGACTGGTCAAACCTTTTTTTTTTTCTGTTCAATTTTAGGAAGGGGCTGCTATCTTGCTCTTGTTACATGATAATAACAATTTGATATTTATTGACTTAATTTTTTCTCATCTGGAATCCTCATAGATTATTCTCTTTTCTTAAAGAT
Organism: Oryctolagus cuniculus; assembly: GCF_051225735.1. Classification (NCBI taxonomy): domain Eukaryota; kingdom Metazoa; phylum Chordata; class Mammalia; order Lagomorpha; family Leporidae; genus Oryctolagus; species Oryctolagus cuniculus. The sequence goes on from NC_142870.1 coordinate 161,187,424, forward strand.
TGATTCTTTTGAGAGAGTTATAGACCAAGAGGAAGGTCTTCCATCTGCTGGTTCATCTCCAAGTGACCACAATGGCCAGAGCTGGGCCAATCCAAAGCCGGGAGCTTCTTCCAGGTCTCCCACCTGGATGCAGGGACCCAAGGACTTGGGCCATCTTCTGCTGCTTTCCTAGGCCATAAACAGAGAGCTGGAGCAGTAGAGGAGCAGCTTGGACATAAATCAGTGCCCACAGATATTGTTTAACTCCATTTTCATAGACAGACTCTATTCAGAGCTGAAAAGTGTTAGCAATCAGTCCATCTGGGTTTCTCAAATTTGACCACAGTCATACTTTGTTTTTAAGTAAATGCACTTCCAATTAAATATGATGTATCAAAGACAAGTATCTTTCTTTCTTCTCAAAGTTACCAAAATGACTGAGATGAAAAAATTGTAACTATCAAAGATAACCAGAATATTTTTTTCTAAAGTTGTGAAGTAGATGTGCAGAGAAGAATAAAGGGCAGAAATCAGATTGCTGTGTCCCCCAAGAAAAGAATGAGAAGGGGAGAGGAGGATATTCAGACTGTGGAATCTTGGCTAGTCCCAGAGAGGAGAGTCACAGATATCCTGAAAGGTGGAAATGATTATTGAGATAGAAAAATTGGCTCCTGCTCTGCATAAGGAACAATTAAATCCACTCCTGTACCTGTTACATTCTAGTGCTCACTATAATCCAATCCTGCTAAGAATGCTAAGTCTTCTCTTTGTAGAAACTGGACCCAGAGGGGTTACTGAGTTTTGGACACCAGCCATGAAGGTGGAATGGAGAGGCATCAGCAGACAGAAAGCAAGAGGAAGAATTGAGGGACTCCTTATGTGATAGAGTCCATCTCCAGTAGTAGCCTGTTTTCTCTATTCAACTGCCCCAAGTTACAGTATCGTTACCAAAGAGTCCCACATAAAAAGTCTATGTACTTGACAGCTCGAGGAGGGAATCTCACAAGGAAATGCTCAGATTAGATCACTTGATCACAGAACTCACTCATTTGACAAGACTCAACCATGGAAACAGAGCCTGCTGGAAGATTTGTTTGCTAAATAGGAAAGGATAAGACTAGAGAATTTGGCAGAGGATACACTAGAATTCTATCTACTATTAAAGGAAATGAAATATGAAGAGAGTCAAAATAGTGAGCAGAATGAAACACTTAAGAAAACTATTCCATTTTTACACTTCCATTTTATATGATTTTTACTTTTTCCCATCAGTCAACATTTACATGTCCCTCAACCCTCCCTTGCCTCCCCATTCTCCAGTAACCACCATCACATTTCTAACTTCTGTGAGAACACCTGTTTTGTAGACTCTGCATATGAGTGAGATTACCTGGTGATTGTATTTCTGTGCTTGGCTTATTTCACTTAACACAATGACCTCCAGTTGCATCCAAGATTTCATCCCTTTTTATGACTGAGTAATATTCCACTATGTAGAGCTACCACATTGCCCTCATGCATTTGACAGTGATTGGACAGAGATTTTCTTCAGTTCCCTGGCTATTGTAAATAAAGCTGCAATAAACATTGGAATGCAGATGTCTGTTCAACAGATTCAATTTTCCCTAGATAGATACCCAGCAGTGGGATTGCTGGATATTTGTTGTCTTTTTTAACAATGGTCAATATTACTGTAGTGAGGTTAGATCTCACTGTGGTCTTGACAGGCATTTCCCTGATGATTAGTTTTGTTTTGTTTCTGTCTTATGTTCTTCTTAACCATTTATGTCTATTTAGATCTGTCCATTTTAATTTTTTTTGCTATTGTGTTGCTTGGACATTCTAGCTATCAACCTCTTGTCAGATATATAGCTTGCAAACATTTTCTTTCATTCTGTAGTTGCCTTTTGACTCTGTTGTTTCCTTTGCCATGCAAAAGCTGTTTGGCTTAATCAAATCCTGTTACTCTATTTTTGCTTCTATTTCTTGTGCTTTGAGATCTGATCCAGAAAAATCCTTGCTCATTCCATTGCCTGAAGTGTTTTCCCTATTTCTTTAGATTTTATTTAAGGTATACAAATTTCAGGTATTTCATATATGCAAATTTAGGTACATGGTGATACTTCCTACCCTACAACCCCCCCTGCCCAGCTCCCACACTTCTTCCTCCTTTCTTGCCTATTCCCATTCTTAATTTTTACTAAGATATATTTTCAATTTGCTTTATACGCATAAGATTAACCCTACACTAAATAAAGGTTTAAACAAATAGTATGAAGAAAAAAATATTGTCCTCAGCAATAAAGACCAGAGCTAAAAACAATCATCGGATCTCAAAATGTCAATTTCACTCCTATACTTTATATTTTAAGTACTATATTAGTTACCACAGTTCAGGAAAAGCATGTGGTATTTGTCTTTTGGGGACTGGCTAATTTGACTAAGTATAATGTTTCCTAGTTGCCTCCATTTTTTTTCCAAAGGACATGATTTCTTTTTTTTTACCACTAAGTAGTATTCCATAGTGTATGTATGCCATAATTTCTTTATCCAGTCATCAGTTGATGGACATCTGGTTTGATTCCATATTTTAGCTTTGTGAATTGAGCTGTAATGAGCATGGGGGCACAGATCACTCTTTCATGTGCTGATTTCATTTGCCTTGGGTAAATTCCCAGGAGTGGGATTGCTGGGTCATATGGTAGATCTGTTTTCAGCTTTCTGAGGCATCTCCATACTGTCATCCATAATGGCTGCACCAGTTTACATTCCACCAACAATGGGTTAGGGCACATTTTCCCCTCATCTTTGCCAGCAATTATTATTTGTTGCTTTCTGTATGAGAGCCATTCTAATTGGGGTGAAGTGAAACCTTATTGTGGTTTTGATTTGGATTTCCCTAATGGCTAGTGATCATGACCATTTATTTGTGTGTGTGTGTTAGCTATTTGAATTTCCTCTCTCAAAAAATGTTCAAGTCCCTTGTCTTTCTTAACTGCACTGTTTTTCTGTTGAGTTTCTTGAGCTCTTTATAGAGTATAAATATTAATCCTTTATCAGTTGCATAGTTTGCAAGTATTTTCTCCCATTCTGTGGGTTGTCTTTTCACTTTGCTGAGTATTTTTTTGCAGTGCAGAAGCTTCTAAGCTTGGTGTAATCTCTCGTCAATTTTAGCTTTGATTGCCTGTACTTTTGGGGTCCTTTTTTATTGGGATTTATTCTATTTATTTGAAAGACAAAATTAGAGAGGAAGAGACAGAGAAGGAGGTCATACATCCCCTGGTTCACTCCCCAAATGGCCACAATGGCCAGCACTGGGCCAATCCGAAGCCAGAAGCCAGGAGCTTCTTCTGGGTTTCCAACATGGGTGTAAGGGCACAAGGACTTGGGCTGTCCTCTGCTGCTTTCCCAGGTGCGTGATTAGGGAGCTGGATTGGAAATGTTGCATCCAGGACTCTAACTGGCACCCATAAGGGATGCCAGTGTTGCAGGTTCAGGCAAAACCCACTATGCCACACTGGGGTCTTTTCCAAGAAGTCTTTTCTTATGCCAGTGCCTTGTAGAGTTTCTCCAGTGTTCTCTAGTAATTTGATGGTATCAGATCTTAGATTTAGGTCTTTGATCCATTTTGAGTGGATTTTTGTTTAAAGTGTAAGATATGGGTCTTGTTTCATACCTCGGCATGTGGAGATCCATTTTTCCCAGCACCATTTGTTGAAGAGACTATCCTTTCTCCAGGAATTTATTTTTAGCTTCTTTTCTGAAAGATAAATTGATTGTAGATGTGTAGATTGACTTCTGAAGTTTCTGTTCTATTTCATTGGTCTGCATGTCTGTTTCTGTGCCAGTACCAGGCTGTGTTGATGATAACTGCCCTGCAGTATGTATTGAAATCTGGTATCATGATGCCTCCAGCTTTAGTTTGTTGTATAGGATTGCTTTAGCTTTTGAGGGTATCTTGTGTTTTCATGTGAATTTTAACATAGGTTTTTCTAGATCTGAGAAGAATGCCATTGGTATTTTTATTAGGGTTACATTGAATCTGTTTAACGAATTTTTTTAGTATGGAGATTTTGATACTAATTTTCCAATCCATGGCCGGCGCTGCAGCTCACTAAGCTAATCCTCCGCCTGCAGTGCCAGTATACCAGGTTCTAGTCCCAGACAGGGTGCCGGATTTTGTACCGGTTGACCCTCTTCCAGGCCAGCTCTTTCTGTGGCCCAGGAGTGCAGTGAAGGATGGCCCAAGTGCTTGGGCCCTACACCTTGTGGGAGACCAGGAAAAGAACCTGGCTCCTGCCTTCAGATCAGCGCGATGCGCTGGCCGCAGCACGCCAGCCACGGCAGCCATTGGAGGGTGAACCAACGGCAAAGGAAGACCTTTCTCTGTCTCTCTCTCTCACTGTCCACTCTGCCTATCAAAAAAAATTTTTTAAATAAAAATAAAAAACTAATTTTCCAATCCACAAACATGGAAGATTTTTCCATTTTTTGTGTCTTCTATTTCTTTAATATTTTATAATCTGCATCATAGAGATCTTTGACCTCCTTGGTTAAATGTATTCCAAGGTATGTAATTTTTTTTCTGTAGCTGTTATGAATGGGATTGATCTTAGAAGTTCTTTCTCAGCCATGATATTGTCTATGTATACAGAGGTTATTGATTTCTCCATGTTCGTTTTATTTCCGGCCACTTTGCCAAACTCTTCAATGAGTCTTTTAGTGGAGTCTTTTGGTTCCCCTGTATATAGAATCACGTTGTCCTCAAATAAGGATAATTTTACTTCCTCCTTTCCAATTTGCATCCCTCTGACTTGATTTTCTTGTCTGATGGCTCTGGCCAAAACTTTTAGAACTATCTTGAATAGCAATAGTGAGAGTGGTCAGTCTTGTCTGGTTCCAGATCTTAAGTGGGAATGTTTTTCCTCACTCAAAAAAATAATGGCTGTGGGTTTGTCATAAACTCTCTTGATTGTATTGAGGAATGTTCCTTCTACACCAAATTTGCCTTAGAATTTAATCATGAAAGGACGTTGCATTTTATCAAATGCTTTCTCTGCATCTATTGAAATAATCACATGTGTTTTATTCTTCAATTTGTTAATGTGATGTATCACATTTATTATTTTGCAAATGTTGAACCATCCATACATACTAGGGATAAATCCCACTTGGTCAGGGTGAATGCTCTTTCTGATATCTTGTTAGGTTTGATTAGTTACTATTTTCTTGAGGATTTTTGAATGTATGTTCATCAGGGACATTGGTCCGTAGTTCTCTTTCTCTGTTGTATCTTCATCTGGTTTAGAATTATGTTGATGCTGGCCTCATGGAAGGAGTCTGGGAGGATTCCCTCCCTTATCTTTTCTTTTAATACTTCCAAAATCTCAGGCATTATATTTACATCTTTAATGCATTGTAATTTGACTTTTGTATGTGATGAGAGATGAAGGTATAGTTTCATTTTTCTGCATGTGGGTATTCAGTTTTCCCAGCACCATAATTTAAAAAGCCTATCCAAAAAAATAAAAATCCTATCCTGTTTCCAGCACATGTTCTTGGCACTTTTGTCAAAGATCGGTTGTCTTTATATACATGAAAAAGAACCATTCTTAATGTCCTCAAAGATAGAAAAAATATGGCAATCATGACAAAAACAGAATGTGTTATTAAATACATTAAGTCAACAACAGGAGTCATTGTGCACTTACTCCTCATGTAGGATCTCTGTCCTTAATGTGCTGTACAATGTGATTTAATGCTCTAACTAGTACTCAAACAGTATCTTAAACTTTGTGTTTCTGTGTGGGTGCAAACTGTTGAAAGCTTTACTTAATATATGCTAAATTGATCTTCTGTTTATAAAGATAATTGAAAATGAATCTTGATGTGAATGGAAGGGGAGAGGGAGCGGGAGTTGGGAGGGTTGCAGGTGGGAAGGAAGTTATGGGGGGGGGGAAGCTATTGTAATCCATAAGCTGTACTTTGGAAATTTATATTTACTAAATAAAAGTTTTTACAAAAGGAAATGTAAAAAAATATTAAATACAGAATATAAATTAAGTATAGAAGAATAACCAAATATTCTTGTGTGTTAAAAATGTTAGCATAAATATAAAATTCAATAGAGTAACGGGAAGTTAAATATGAGAATACTTTCTAGAAATGAAAACAAATGGATAAAGGAGTGGAAGTATAGAAAAAATAGTTAAAAATTACAGAATCAGTTCAGAAGGTCCCACATCTAAATTTCCAAAAGAAGAGAACAGAATAGAAATTAAGGAAGTTATAATCAAAGTTACAATCAAATCGTAAAGAGCCCATACCTGGCTACTGAGGACATTTAGGACATTCAGGGAGTGGAAGATTGATCTCTCTGTCTCCTTCCCTCTCCCCGCCCTACCCTCTCCTTTCTCACTCTCCCGTTCTTCTTTTTGACCATCCATCCCTCTTTCCCTCCCTCCCTTCCCCTCTCTCTTCCACCCTTCCTCTCTCCCTCCCCCCTTCCTCTCTCTCCATCTTTATGTTGCTCTGCCTCTTAAATAAATAAATCTTTAGAAGAGTAGAAGAAGAACTTTGGGTGAGCAGCAGCCTAACAAAATGGTTCTATTTGCAATAGAACTAATAGATAATAAAGAAAAAAGTTTACAATATGATGAGAAAGGACTAAATTTGTCATCTAGAATTAAGGAACAGGAAAGGAAAAACCTGGCTGGAACAGTGTCCAATTCTACTAGAGAGGGGACTTAAAGTTGGGGAAGGAGGAGGGCAGTTAAGTCAGATTTTTCAGGCTGCTGGTTTTGTAAATGATGTTTTTAAAGAAAGGAGCCACACCCACTCATTCATGGGTTGTGTTTGGCTGCTTCTGGGCTACAAGCCCTAGCTGCAACAGCAAAATTGAGCAGTTGCGACACAGAATGGGTCACCCACAATCTCAACTATTAACTTTCTGGCCCATTGCGGAAGAATTTGCTGACCTCATGTGTGGAGCAGTGGTTCTCAAATTTTGGCTGCACCCGCATCTTCCAAGGCGCTTGGCAGGATACACATTTGGGTGCTCATTCAAAACGTTCTGATTCAGTAGGTCTCTTGGGTGGGGCCTGGAGAATTTGCATTTTTATTAAATTTTTAGGTGATAGTGATGTTGCCAGCTCAGAGAGCCCACTTTGAGAACCACTGGTCTAAAGGAAGTAGTTGATTTTTTAAAAACCATGTGTGTGTATTTTGTTTCCAAGATGAATTTCAGATGTTGGGAGTTGTAAGGTTGGAAGCAAGCATGCACGTTTATGCTAAAACCAGTAGAAACACAACTTCTCCTGAATGAAGTGTAACTGAGAATTATTAAAATGTCATTTTCTAAAGTTTAATAGATAAAAACCTTAACAAATTAACTGGGAAATCCTACTCTGTTTTGTTCATAGAAAGAAATCGCGGACACGGGCATGGATATTAAGATTTGCCCATTGTAATGGGAATATGCCATCCATGTGTTTAGCAGGCAGATCGATCATACTGTCTTCCTGTCTGGCTTTATCTTGATCAAAGCCACATCACTACACCATAACATCAGCTACGTGAGCAGTTAGGGCTTAATCCTTTCTTATTTTTTCTCATAGTACCGTGTTCATTTAATACACTCTTGTGAAACACTTGTTTTCTGGACAGCATCGTTTGAGAAACTTCTCCTACACCCACTCCTCTTCACCGGACCCCTGTTACAGGTGACAATACCGATGCCCAATCTCCTGGGGTGTGGATCCAAGGCCTGCCAACCCGGTCCCCACTCCCTTCCCCTCTTCCACCCAATTGCCCCAGATGCTGAAGGGAGCAACCCCGAAGAAGTCCAAGGTGCAGTTATGTTGGAAGAAAAGGAAGCAGTGCTCACAGCAGGGCCATCTTGTTTCTGAAAGCCTGAAACAAAGGAGCACCCTGGCCTCCAGGCTCAGCCTTCATCAGTCACATAGGTGGGCCTGGACTCCGTCACCGCTCCACAGACCCTCCACCCGTGTAACTGTGTTTTCCCGATGCTCTGATTTTTTCTTTTATTATCAGCATAAGTAGCTTATGGTGCTTCCTTTTCCCCAAATATCCCAGCCTTGGTCCCAGACCTCAGAGCCAGCAGGCAAGTTGCTGACAGTCTGCGCTGTTTGAAAACAGAGGGAAATGAAGGATTATTGAGGATAGAAATGTCCCTGATTGGTTAAAAAAAAAAAAAAAAAAGACAAACAAACAGCTTTAAAAATCCGAGAATTGTGCCCTGCGGGGGTGGGTTTCCTGAGCTGTCAGCTCCCCCAGTTAATGAGGTAGTTTGTCAAAGAGAGATAGAAAAGGGCATTTGTAACAATGCGGGGCTTTGTGTGAGTTGTAAAAATCAAATTAAGTGGAAATGCAGCAAATAGTAAATGGCATTGTTTATTTGCTAATTAATTTGCTACAAACTACAATATAAAAGTATTAAATATATCAGATGGTACACTCTTTCTAGAAGGCAAATTACTGAAAACGTTTACCTCTGGGAGAAAAGATTCTACGTCTGCTTTCTTTCCATCAGAGACCGAAGTTTTGGTTTCAGAGTTTGAAAAGCACACCGAAGGTTTGCATGGGATTTGGAGCAAAGTGGGGATGTGATCCCCTTTGTATGGTGCAAGAGGGTTTTAGGGAGCATAAGATCATATGGTCTGGCTGTAGAGGCTATTTGTGTTTGAATGTTGGTAGGCCCAGGACTCATGGTCCTGGAGCGGATGTCCTCTACGTGAGGACAGACGCTAACAACACAACTGCTTGTTTGTCTGCTGTCGGGGAAAGCCAGGGGATCGACATGGGCAAATGCTCGTGGGAGAGGGGGAGAGCGGAGAGGGTTGGGCCCAGCCTGACCTGGGTTCAGAATCTGACATGGCCACCGACAGACCGTGCCAGGGGAGGCAAGCAGTTTAAACTCCGTGAGATTACTTTTCCTCATCTGGAAATTAAGGATACTAATAGCTGCCTTACAGGATCACTCCAAGGGCTAGAGGTTCTAAGTGCCTGACACATTGTACACAATAAAGGAGGCTATTATTGATAACAACGTTACTGGGTTCCCAATCATTGAAACAACATCGTTCTCAACCTGAAAAGTCCATGAGCATCTGCAGATCATCGTTCCAGCTTAACCTCCATCCCAGCCTTTCTTTTTTTTTTTTGACAGGCAGAGTGGACAGTGAGAGAGAGAGACAGAGAGAAAGGTCTTCCTTTGCCGTTGGTTCACCCTCCAATGGCCGCCGCTGCAGCCGGCGCACCGTGCTGATCCGATGGCAGGAGCCAGGTACTTATCCTGGTCTCCCATGGGGTGCAGGGCCCAAGAACTTGGGCCATCCTCCACTGCACTCCCGGGCCACAGCAGAGAGCTGGCCTGGAAGAGGGACAACCGGGACAGAATCTGGCGCCCCAATCGGGACTAGAAACCGGTATGCCGGCGCTGCAAGGCGGAGGATTAGCCTAGTGAGCCATGGCGCCGGCTCATCCCAGCCTTTCTTTGCCTTCATGACCATGTTTTAATCCTGATGTTCTGTTCCTGGGACTGCTGGGAGGTGATTCCCCCCTGTGCCAACCCCAAAGCCTCTGTCTTTCCCAGCATTTTCTTCCTAGAAGCATAGCAAGCACTTGATGGGACGACAAACGTTAATACAAATTTAACCTCTTTCCTGTGTACCGGGCAGTGTTCCTCACATCCTTTAATTCTCACATTTAATACTAAGTTAAATCCTATTATTCACATTTTATGGGAAAAACTGGGCATACAGAGAGATGAAATAATTGCCCAAGGGGCAGACATGATTCGAACCTGGCTGGTTTGGCTCCAGATTCGTGTTTCTAATCAGTTCTCCATGCTTGAGCTCTTGGGTCATTTTGTGACACATGGGTGTGCACTCAGAGCTTGTCTTTCAGCAGGCTTCTACTGAACACTGATTTTCGTGGCCCAGGCAGGTCTGTGAAGTACACAGCTGGCCCACCTTGGAGTCTGTTATAGGTTTTTTCTATTCTGGGACTCAGGAGTCCTAGGTGTTGGGTCTCCCTGGGACATCCTTTCCTGGAGATGAGGCAGTGTACATTTGGCAAACAACGTGTTCTCCATCAGTTGTTAAAACTGGGAACCTTGGGGCCGGCCTTCTGCTGTATCAGGTAAAGTTGCCACCTGCAATGCCAGCATCCCATATTGGCACTGGTTCATGTCCTGACTGCTCCACTTCCAATTCAGCCCCTTGATAATGGCCTGGAAAAAAGGCAGAAAATGGCCCAAGTGCTTGAGTCTCTGCTACCCATGTGGGAAGCCCAAATGAAGCTCCTAGCTTCAACCTGGCCCATCCCTGGCCATTCCAGACAGCTGGGGAATAACCAGCAGATGGAAGACCTCTTTGTTATCCCGCCCCAGTCTCTTTCTCTAACTGACTTTCAAAATAAAATAAATCCAAAAAAAAGCCAGCACTGTGGCATAGCAGCTTAAGCTGCCACCTCCGGGACAGGCATTCCATATGGGCACTAGGTCATGTCACAGCTGCTCCACTTCTGATTCAGCTCCCTGCTAATGTGCCTCAAAAAGCAGCTGAAGATTCTCAGAGTCCTGCACCCACGTGGGAAACCCAGATGAACCTCCTGGCTTTGGCCTGGCCACTGGGGCCATCTGTGGAGTGAACCAGTGGAAGATCTCTGTCTCTCCCTCTTTCTGGAACTCTGACTTTCAAGTAAATAAATGAATAAATCTTCAACTTAAAAAAAAAATGGAAACCTCATGAAAGCAGGAAGCACATTAACATGTACCGTGTATCTCCAGTTTTTCAACGGACACTTGGCTTATAGTAGCATAGATTTCACTGATGGATGAGTGGTTGCTCTCTCAAACTAGTGTATGGATCGTTTGGTGGAGGGATGGATGACTTACCTATAAGAAAGGTGTTAAGTTGATAATACGGAGCTGATAGAAAATGTTTTCCCCTATCTCTTTTCCTTCCATTTGCCTATACTATAATTTTCTCTCTCAATTAAATTTATCTTCTTGGGTATGTCATTCTAAATGGCTGCAGTAAAATCTAAAGTTCTTGTAAAATATGCTGTCTTGGGAGCTCATAGGTTAGAACAGCATTCAGCAGCCAGTTTTTCTAAAAGATTGAGAAAAACGGGTCCTTCCCTCAATAAATTGAACCTCCATCCTCTGTCAGCTACTCTTACAGGAGCTTGGGCAGAACGATTGACACAACAAAAATACCCTGGCCCCCTGATGAGCTAAAGGGGAGGACAGACAAAAACAAACAGGCCCACGTGGAGTGTCTCAAGTTCTTTCAGTGCAGTGGAGAGAAATTGAGCAGACTGAGTGAATAGGACCCTGTGAGAGACGGGTGCTTTGCTGTTTTCTAAAAATGGTCAGTTAGGCTGACATTGTTCTGTGTGCAATGTGAGAGTTTAAGAAAACCAGGTCTCCATGCAAAGTGAAACGGAACAAGGAATCAAGAGATGAGAATTAATAGTAGAGATTTTGCACATATTAACGATAACAAGGACAATACTTCTCTATATCTTGGTTTACTTTTCTCTTGCAGGATTTTCAGCTCTGGAATTTGAAGGTGCTACTCTCTCCCAGGCCTTAACCTGAGAAACTGAACACAAAAAGCTCGTCTTAGTGTCCGTGAGCAAAATGAGAGGTATGGAAACCACGCTGGGCAGAAACAAGGTCATCGGTTAGAGCATCCTGCCGTTGGCCCAATACACAACTGCTCCTCAGCGCCTGCCCTGCCTTGATCTCCGTCACTTTGGCTCGAGACTTAGAGGGATGAGTCCCAGCCCCAGAGGCCCCTTTGTCCTGTAAGGCCTGAGACATGAGCACCAGCAGCCACGCATGCCCCGTGCCAGCAGTGAATGGACACATGACTCACTACCCGGCCACACCCTACCCGCTGCTCTTCCCGCCTGTCATTGGAGGACTCTCCCTGCCACCCCTGCATGGCCTGCATGGCCACCCTCCTCCCAGTGGGTGCAGCACTCCTTCACCAGCGAGTAAGTACTGCCGGGATTTGCTCCCCTTCACGTGGTTGATTGGCTGAACGGTCCTAAGACCAGACGGTTGTTACCCAGCATGGGTCCTCATTCATGGTCGTGTGTTGATTTCTGCTGGTCTCGAATTCTGCCTTCGTTTCTGTAGGATGAAGTGAACCTTGAGACCAGAGGAATGGCAGATTTTAGAACTGGGCTCACTCAAAGCTGCTTTGGTATTTGGATGTGCTTCATAAAATGCAAACGCAGAAGGTGACCAGATGTGGCCCTCACACCTAGACAATCTGACCACTGGATGAGTCATGTATCAGTGAATTAGGAGGTAATATCACAAAAATTACAGTAATCCTCGAGGTCAGGTTCACTTTGGTTGCGAGGTCTCATTTGAACCCTTTACTTATTTCTTGGCTGCAAAGGATGTCTGTCAGAGTTTTCGACTCCCAGGGACCCTTGCTGCTGATTGCTATCATACAGAGCTGTTTTAATGTCCTTGACCACACTGGGTTCTGTGATAGGCTGTTTCTTACCCCAAGGTGTTCTCTTGGACTATGTGTGTGTGTAAGGGACTCTAAAGGCAATGAGAGCTAACATTCTTCAGGACAAACATGACATGCATAGAAAGCATCTGTATTGTGTGATTGTTAAAGTTTCTGCACATGTAAGGACAAGCTGTGGTAGACCATGGGCTCTTCCACCTTTTAGAAACTGTTTGCCTGGTTTGCACAGGGAGGCAAAAGGTGTATTGATTCAGCTGTGCTGGGCCGATTCAGTCCACAGCACATTGTCCAAGTTCTTCTGGCTTGTAACACAATGGGAGCTCTGCATAGCTCTTCCCAGTGGTTATTTCACATTCCACTACTTTTTCAGAAGTTTCTCCTAATATTAGCTTGGCCCCTAACAGTTTATCCGTTGAAGCACTGGTTTAATTCTTCTCTGTTAACTTTTCCCACCTACTACATCCTTAGCTCCCTGGCTCTTGTTGTACCTAAGTAGGATCCCTGAGCTACTGATACAGTGCCTAACACAGCAACAGAGGATGGATGTTTAAATGGATGGACAGATGGATACACATTGTGCAATGTTGAGTGCAATCACAGTAGTACCATGCCTGGCAAGTACTGACGTGTTTTACTTAGAATGACTTGACCATAATCCTTTTTTGTGTTGGATTTCTAGCCCGAGCATGGGGCCATCAAAATTTTTGGAATTACTTAATAATCTTCCCCCAAGATTATGAAATTAATATTGAAAAATGATGCAGACAAAGTGACTTTGGGGAAGAAATTGAGGGAAGTCCCTGTATCCAAAATATCTTGCTGACTCAGTTGCTGATTTAAATGATATTAATCCAAAAGGCAAATGAAATGATGACGTTCTTTCCAGCTAATATGGGAGGGGTCTTGGTCCAAGTGATTGTTAAAGCTATTACAATTTTACCCAAGAGCCTTTGAATCTAGTTCCAGGCTTGGCCAGCCTGATAGACAATGCATTCCAACAGATCCCTTTCCTGAGAGCAGACACATATTTTGTAGATGCAGTCGAAGAGTTCAGACAGACAGAGGATTCTCATACTGGATGAACAAATCAAGCAGTGTGCAAACTCTGATGCAACCAGAAGCCACTATGCAACAGCAAATCCCAGAAACTTTGGGCAGCTCTGGCTACTGAGGTTAAGGGAAATGCAGAATGTAGTAAATGAAAGGGATGATTAAGATCTTTATGCTGTTCATCATCCCTGAACCCTGAAATCGGCTTGCATTGTTCAAAGCCCTCACCCATATGTCTGCAGATACTGTAAATTCTAAGAATTCTATAGTGTGGGGCTTAGCAAACTATAGCCTGTCACAAAATCCAGCCTGCCATCTGTTTTTTGTAAATAAAGTTTTATTGGCACACAGCCACATTCATTTATTTACATATTGACTGTAGCTGCTTTCATGATACAATGATAAAACCTTATAGCTCACGGATCCTAAAACGCACAGTCTCCTTTATTAGCAGAAGGATTGCTACCCTTGCTATGGAGATAAGGAATTAGAGGAGCAAACATCACTGTTAGAGAGAGATCCTGGGTTGTTTTTGGGATAATTAAACTCCTACAGCTTAATGCCCTTATCTCAGTGTTTGAGAGGCTTATTCTGCGTCCGGAATAAGCCAAGCTATGAAATATCTAAGACTCTTTTCATCTCTACATATGAGAAGTCTCTTCATTTCACAAATACTAACAAAGCACAAGGCACTGTTGCTACTGGGTTGAACCAAGTGGAGTTTCCATTTTTCTAGACCGTAGTTGTTCAGATACTGGCCATTGCATGTGATGCGACCTTTAGAAAGGAGAGGGTTTGAAGTTAAAGTAAGATCAAGTAACTGAGGAGTTTTGTTCTGAAGGCCCTGCAGGAGGGTGCCCAGTACCTGTGCCTGATAGGTTGAGGAAAGGGCAGAAGGAGGAGGCGGCACAGAACGTTCAGGCTGGAAACTTCAAAGCTGGCTTCCTTCCTCCTCTGACTCAGACCTGGTTTCCTTATTTCTTGCTGAAGTCAGAGCACAGAAAGTGCTCAAAGGACATCGTTTACAGAATCCACTGTTGCTGTGCAGTCTGTTCGCTCACCTTGGAAGAGGGGTTTGTTTTTAAGGTCTGTGATTTATAAAGATCCTAGAAGAAAGGTCGGGTCTTAAAAGTTACTCATGGTCTTTGTCCTAGCTAAAAATAAATTCAAAGTTTTAATCATGTACTGAGATTAGGGAAACACTTGAATTCTTAGCAACACACACACTTAGGGAGAAAAGCTGCCTAATGTGAAGAGAACAAACATGTTGTTGTCACTGAGCTACGGGACTGGCTGAGGCATCTCTCATGATCTGTGTACGTCTAGATTCTGCGGCTCAGCCAGAAAGAATAAATTCTTGAACAAGCTTCTGCCAGCACCATGTAGTGGTGAGGGCTCACGAACCTTCTGTCTGGAAAACAAGTGAGAGCCATGTCCATGGCAGCTACTGGTGGTCCACCTACTCCTTTCTCTTCCCGCTTTCACTTCTGATCTCCTAGACGGTAGATGTGGCCGTAGAGCTAAGGGATCCATTCTGGATAAGCAAACCTAGCTGTATGTTTAACTTCCCTCTCCTAATCATGTTGTGTCTCCACTCCTGCATCCTAGGATATTCCAGAAAGACTGTGGACGAGCAAATGTGTAGTCTACTGGTTAAGGCACTGGTTAAGATGCTCAAGGCCTGTGTTAACGTACCTGGGATTTCATACCCAGCTCCAGCTCCCGATTCCCACTTCCTGCTACTGTAAACCTGGGAAGGCAGTGATGATGCCGAAATGAGTGGGTTCTTGCCACCCATGTTGGAGACCTGTATTGCATTCCTGGGTCCTGAGATCAGCCTGGACACCATAGTCCTCCAGACATTTGGGAAGTGAAGTAGAAGATGGGAACATTCTCTGTTTCTCTCCCCATGTGTGTCTCTATGTTGTCTATCTCTGTGCCTCTCAGAAAAAAATTTGTAGAGAAATGAAATTAAAAATGAATGCACATTTTATTTGTTTTTTGAAGACCCCTCACATAAAGTCATCTGCGAGCCTACCACTAGTTTATAATTTGACAACTAACTGTAACCTCTCTGAATTTGTTTTAGCAACTGTAAAATATTTTTACTTATAGGAGAGTGTTTTATAATAATTTCATTCAAATATTTTAAGGATGAAGGTGAGGTTTTAGAGAACTTGTCCTGTAAAGGAATGAAACTGATCCTCTCCAGGGCCTTTTCCCCTCTAACAGTTGGTGATTCTGTATAAATCAGCTTTGTCCTGGTCCACATGCCGTTTGCAAGCACACAGCCCAGCTTGGCTTGGTTTGTGCCCTGGTGGGCCCTGTTCTTGTGTGACATCAGTGCTTGGCTGTTGGCCTCCCCGTTGGAGAGCACTCACAGTTCAGAGGGAAAGATGGAACCACTTTTCAGAAAACCTGTTCTTTAGAACCTTCTACTCTGAAGAAGAGAAAATCATCTGCAGGAGGGAACTGAACTAGAAAGCATCCTTTCACGGGCACATGCCCTTACCTTTATATTCTGACTTATGTTTTACAGCATAGAGTCTTTATAAGCTTAGAGCACAGGAAACATCTGAGAAAACAGGGAGTTAAAATGTGTAATAAGGAAAACTTATTACCATGCATTGTATCTCCAGAGTTCCCCACGGAGCATCAATGTAGGTCACTGTTAATCTTTCTGATAGCCTTCCAACACGGCTGCCAGGCCATTTGTAGAAGTCCCATTTCACGGTCAGAGACAATGAGGCTGAAAGAGAGAAGAGAATTTACACAATCGGTTAATACTGGAGTCAAATTCCAAACCAGGATCTTGGGATCCCAATGTGCATATCTTTCCCAGGGTGTTGGGCAATGAAGCCAAGTTAGCTTCTTGCATAAGCCAAGGCTCTACCATGGACATACCTTTCTTGTGATGCAACAGGGAGTCCTTGGTGGTGATGGACTTTTTTTTTTTTTTTTTTTTGACAGGCAGAGTGGACAGTGAGAGAGAGAGACAGAGAGAAAGGTCTTCCTTTGCCATTGGTTCACCCTACAATGGCCGCCGTGGCTGGCGCACTGCGCTGATCTGATGGCAGGAGCCAGGTGCTTCTCCTGGTCTCCCATGGGGTGCAGGGCCCAAGGACTTGGGCCATCCTCCACTGCACTCCCGGGCCACAGCAGAGAGCTGGCCTGGAAGAGGGGCAACCGGGACAGAATCTGGCGCCCCAACCGGGACTAGAACCCGGTGTGCCGGCGCCGCAAGGCAGAGGATTAGCCTGGTGAGCCGCGGCGCCGGCATGATGGACTTTTAAAGGACCTTGCAACCTCTTTAGTTTGACCAACTACTGTGAGAGCATCTCTCCTATTTCTTTTCTAGCAAAATGAGGGAGTTGACCCCATGACGAGCACTGTGGCTCTTGACTCTGGTAAGCATGGGTTCCAGCAGGATAGCCTCCTATGCTATACCAGGGAACACTCAAATTTTTATGTGCTACGGCGCTTTGTGAAAGTTGGACAACTGTCCGTCCGTCTCTCTTTTATGTTCTTTTCATGGCTGCTTGTTGTGTTTTATTGCTGAACATGTGCTTTTTTATAGGCGGTTGCAAGCTGGAAAATATTGTTAAGCATTTTGGCTTCAGAGCTTCTTTCAAAATGATCTCGGTTTAACTCCAGCATCTTGAAATGAGAATTCTTTCCCCTTGCTTCCTTAATGATCGGAAAGTGCTCTCCTGTCAAAATCACAAAACAGGGTATTCAGTTAAAAAAATACCCTACCTTCTGGAGGGACAGACTGTGCAGTCTCAGAATTAACAAAGACGGGACATAAAATGCATCTGATTCCTAATTCTTGTCTGCAACTAAGAGGAACCTTGTTGCTGAGCACATCTAAGGCAGGGTGTGCAGCTGAATTGGGATTCCGTGTTGCATATTAAAGGCGTTGATACAGAGGTGTGGGTTGTGTTTTAAAGGCATGCACATTGATGGCAACAAAAACCAACTCATTAATTCCCTTTATCTGTCACCCTTTGCTCCTTGTTCTTGTCTTCTGAGTAATACTTGTCCTTACACTTACATAGTGACCCCATTTGGCAGGAATCTGATTTGAGATGTCTGGGCTTAATATATTGCTGCTATTTCCTGAATGTCAAACATAATAGTATGGTCCAGATCTGTGTCTCTCTCACATTCTGAAGCCACATAAAAATAAGGTAAAAGAACACGATGGCAACTTGTGAGGAATTTCAGCAAACTCAGTTACAACATGTTTGTCCATTTCATCTGTCTTTGATCATCCACTCAGGGAGGTCAAAGGTTGCACCTGAATGTTTGAGCAATGGAGTTTACACTTTTGACAGGCTGGAACTAGTTTAGTGGCTTTGCCTAGGCCTACAGACACATGTATTATGTAAGAGACCCTCCTGTAAAGATAGAGAGGTACTGATTACTTCAGTGCCATTCTTCCCCCGCATACTGGAATTTTTATGTCTTCTTGATGACTCTTCATTTTCCCTAGAATCGGGCTGAGTACACCATGTCACCCTTCTAATGAGGAACTGGGCTCACGTTGCCTATTAAACTTGGCCTTCAAAGAAATGAAGGGTGTACAAACATGAATTAAGGAAAAGATTACTGTTCCATTTCATCAAATAAATTATGGTGCCCAAAGGAGAGACTCAACTGTGAAAGAGTGTTATTGAATACAAGTAGGCTTTTAGGGCATGGAGGTGATCATAAAAACAGAAATGGGTTTGTCTCCAAGTTCCTTCTCCCAGTGATTTTGCCTACAGAGAGCAGATTTGGAAGAATATGTACAAAGAAAGATGAAGAACAGAGAAGAGAGAGATGAGTTTAGGGTTCATATTAGAATTCCTTTAGGTAAAATATTTAACTTACATTTACTAGATAGTTAAACAGAGACATGGAGAAAATGGCCTTTTGACTTTATAAAAATTGAGCTTCTGACAAATGACTGCAGCAGTTCTGAGTTGGCTAAAGGCCTGACACTTGCCATGTGTGCCAGAGTTCTCCCTCACTGGAAGATCCTGTGGATTTCAGAAGAGCTCAGTGATGGGAGAGGATCCTCCATACTGGTGGGTGGGTGTGAGTTCGGATGAAGCTGTGCCACGTACAGCTCTCAGGCTGGTGTCTCGGGTAATCCCACTGAAGCTCTGCGGTTTACTCTTTGTCACTAAGGAAATGCAACCCCATTCTGTCTTCTTTCTTTTTCTACTTTGGCTCCCTCTGACATTTGAATGATTCTTTGTCATCTAAGCTGGAAAGAAAACATACAAAAGAGAAAGAATATGAATCTAATTACAGAGGTCCAACTTACTTTGAAGAACTTGAGGTCACCAGGCCAACAAATACCTTGATTCTTTTGCCTTTGCCATGAGAACACATACTAAAATTCCTAGCATTTATGTAGTGTACTTGGTACATTATCTCCATCCACCAGCTGGGTTAGGAAAATAAATGTGGTAAGATCCAGGTAAACATTTCCAACATTGCTCAGACAAAATTAATGGGACTGTGTTTGGGCACTTTTTCTGATCAAGGCCAGTCTTTTTAGAGCTCCGTGTTGCTATGGACATTGAGTGGATGTGAAGTTTTTTTTATGACAATGCATCTGTCTTCTAGGGTGTCACACTATTATTGGCAAGTTATAATCACCTAAAATCATTTATATCCAACGCCCTAATGGCTGTTTGCCTTCAAGGTTAGATTCTTTAGAACTTGTGACATCCTTTCCCACCAGGTACCTGCTATCCATTGTCCATACTTGGGTTTACTGTACAAGTCTTATCCTACTGTCTTTAGCTTTCTGCATCTGATCTTCTTCAACCTGGTTTCTGGGACTTAGTGTTAACTCATTTACTGTTGGTTGAGTGACTGAATCAATGGTTCTTGCTGATGGGAAAATTTGGAAACTTATAGATTGCTTGTGAATGTACTATGATTGGGAGTGTTAAAGGCATTCAGTGGCCAGGGACTAGAGGTTGATTTTACTACAGTATGCGTGATAATTACTTCATGTCTTCATGACTTTCCAATGTCCCACCAGACCTTTGTGTTAAAACCTCCCCCAAAACAAAATACAGTGAACTTAACCTAAACCTTGATTTGCATTTTTCATATAAATCAAGGTATGCTCTTATTTATACTCTGGATTATTTAGGATGGTTATTGCACTGCAAATAGAGAATAGGCTGATTTTGGTTCTCTTTGGAGCTTTTTAAAGACTCATAGTTTCAGAATATTACGTCACTAATGACAGTGCTGTTTATGGATTTGTCAACAATACCAAGTACTTTCAGATATCTACCTTCGTAGCTAACAGGCATTGCAATTCTGCCCCTGAGGGTGAGCATCTTATCAATTCCTTCTATCTGAGCAGTTACACAATGGCATATCTGTTACTTTATTAAAAATTAGTTTATTTTCACATTCATTCTTGATATTGAAGTCACTGCATTATATTAATATCTTTGAAATCATGTGTAGTGGACTATTTTATGTGCAACTGAATTTTTGGAATAGTGTAATAGGTGTTGTAAAGTATGTTACTAAAAGAAGTGTTGGGTCCAAAATGTTAAAGATCTCTGGAGTGAGCAAATGAATGAATAAAATCTAAGAGTGAATCAGTGAAAAATTCCAATGCCAAAGAAACTTCCTAGAAAATGAATGTTCTAGTTGTTGAGAAGAAAAGGAATTTGTAAGTGAAGGCGATGGAGAAAAGCTTGCCAAATCAAATCCAGAGATTGTGCTGGCCCTGGGCAGTGCACATGGTGCTAAGAAAAGCAATGTGTACAGGGATTTGAAGTTTTCTGTCTGGGGTGGCATATGGGTAACGAATGAGCCAGCCAGTGTTGCCACTAGTTCTTGTGTTGGCAGTATCCCCAAGTTACAACAAAGGGAATAAAAGGTGTTCTTACTCATGAGTACATCTTCCAGAATCGGTGAGCACATACATGCTAGATATTGTATAGGCACCTCAGGAAATCCGTCACAGTGATTGGTTCTCACTTAGGTGCCATGTCTGCTTCTACTTCCAATGGGACGTTGCTGGAGGGTTTTCCAGGTACAGTAATGGGCCTGTTATGGGTTAAGTTGTGTCCCCCGAAGGATGTTAAGTCCTTCCCCTCAGAACTCGAGAATGTAGCCCTGTTTGGAAATTGGGTCTTCAGAGATGGTCAAGTAAAGGTGGGGTTGTCTGGACGTGTCCTAATCTAATGCTGCTGCACCCTCATTAGAAAAAGGGGAAGAGGGATACAGAGATAGTGACACAGGAAGAGCACCATGCAACCGCCACAGTTACACCGCCAGGAGTCGCAGACTGCAGTGACTGCTGGCAGACCACCGCAGCACGAGAAGAAGCAGCTAACCCTGCCAATACTTGGGTTTTTGACTCGCAGCTTCTAGAACTGTTTGTAGTATTTTGTGACAGCAGCTCTGGGAAATTAATATAGGGCCCATAACTTCCATCCACTGAGAAAGGAAAAACCACGCTTTGATCTTTTTCCTGTCTAAACATACCAAATTGTTTATATCCGCTTAATTTCAATCCCACATAACTTTCTTTTCCTACTTTATGTGGCTCCTTTGGACTGAACTAATGAATAATGTTTTGGGAAATATTTTTTTTCTTCACAGTCAATCTATCTTGATTCACAATGTTCACAATTTTAAAAAGAATCTATGTATTCTTCTAATTTTCTTTTTGTCTCATCACTGAGAGCCAAAATCTCATACCCTATGATGACTCCCATATGCTCTTGTTAATACCCATTTGACTTTTGGTTTTCAGGGCTCTGTCCCCCAAATGCAGGGCTAGCTGTCACTGTCACATTGGCCTCTCTGATTCTTCAGAATTGTTCCCATTGCAAGTTTATATTCAAGTTCCAGTCACCGCAGCATTATGGGTGGCAGTGATCTTATCATTGTAATAATCAGTTCTTCATTATCTTGAACATTGCTTTATTGGCTTATCTGGCAGTCTCTTTCCAAGATTTACGAGCTATAAATTTAGTTGACTTTGTCTGACCTTCGAATGTCTAGAATTCTTGGTGGCTTCTCCTACTTTGAATAGACAGATTTTAATGACTCCCCTGTCTAGTCCCTGGTATTTCTCCTCCAGGAGTACATTCTTATCCTTTATACTTAGAGCTCATTTTGTTTAATTACTTCTGTGAACTATGCTGGCCTTTATGTCTATACCCTCTGTTCTCCACAGCTGGGATTATTTAGTTCCTTATAGCCAAAAATTTGATTCAATTTTTTTAGATGACCTAGGGTTTCCCCCCATGTAAACTTGGGAATTCTGGTGAAAGGTAATGGGCTCAGCAGACAACCTACCTCTCCTATCGGAAAGCTTAGGTTCAATCCCTGATTCCTCTCTTTGTTTCCTGTTACTGTGCAGCCAGGGAAGGAGCACTTGAGGACTCCAATATTTGGGTCTCGGACAACCATGTGGATGACCAGGATGGCATTTCCAGCTCCTGGCTTAAGCCTGGCCCTGTTGTCTGTCATGGACATTTGGGGAGTGAAGCAGTGGATGACAGCATGCTCACTCTCGCTCTCATTCCCTCATGAGGAAATTTTTAAAAAGAGAAATGATGGATCATATTTAGTAATATGAAAATCTGCATATAGAGACTTTTTTTTCCTTCCAGTTTAGTTTCCAAAACTTTCCAGTGAGAATGTTTATGTCTAATTAGTGCTGTGATATTTTGTCCAGTGCCCCTATGCTTAGACAAAAAGTTGTAAGGCATTTGAGGCACAACAGCCGTGGTTATCTGTAGCCATGTGGGCACTGACGGCAGCAAGTGCTTGGTGTAGCTCACCTGATGGTCAATTACTGTACCCTGTTGGAGGCCCTGTGTGGACACTGCCTCTAACCTCTAACAGCTTTCATTCTAACACAGAAGTACCAATTAGGCAAAGTTCATCTTGCTGAACCAAAAAATGCTAATTAATGCAGATAATCAAGAGAGAATAGTTGGTAATGGGACTGAGAAGAGGTTGCGTTTCTAGACACAAAACATGTTCTTGAGTGAGATCTGTAAACTTTCTGTGCTTCAGCTTCTCTACTTCTCTATAAAATAAGAAAAATAATGATATCCTTGATAAATGATGAGCTTTTCATCAATAGATACATGCTAATTACTTACAACAGTGTTAGAACAGTGAAATCTCCATAAATGATAGCACCCCGTCCTATCCATGGCCTGAGGTCATGATCTGTCCTGTTAAAGTAGAAGCCTTTGTTGTCACAAGAAGGGCATTCTGTCAGCTGTACATTTTAGCAATTGCTTCCAGAATGCAAAGATTTTCCTACATGAGCATGTACTTCCCTCGTATTAGGCAAATTCCGCAGTAGGCATGTACTTACATGAATTGTAAGCACTTCCCAGAGCTTATATTCGTCCAATTTCCAATTTCAGAATTCTCCAAGTAATCATCTTAAGGTTGAGTATTGGAAAAGACTCTCTTCTGGGAGGGGACAGAGGGGCGAGGAAGCTTGCCCTAATGAGCAATTCTGTGTTCATCACAAACAATTTGCACCCAAAAATACACATGCCTTTAAGGTTATCTTTTACTGAGGATCATCTTTGAGGGTCAGAGAATTTAGTCAAAAACTAAATTTCCCTTTTCTCCTGGGACTTGCAGGATCTAGAGATCACTTTGCCTTAATAAACAATCTCAAATAATATTGGATGGAATTCCAGTGAGGATTTTCATAATGTATATTTTTCAAACATTGTGGGTTTGCTTCTGTTAAGACTAAGCTACTCTGATGTTAATTGCTTAATAGGAAGTTGGCCAATCCATGAATAAAGAAAGATGTCTATAGGAGAGAGTTACATTGACATTTTGCACAAGTAAATAGCACTTTAATGATGAACACGGGGTTAAAAGGAACACACCCTCAAGCATCTATGGTAACCCTGTTTTATGAGAATGGCTTTGTTTAGTACTGGACAACACAGCAGTTTCCATGGATCATGCTACACATCTCTGAGACATGGACTGGTCCTCACCGCCTCACTGACTCCCCTCCTTACCTCCTGTGGTCAATTCCAGGATTTGTCTTCTGTTTCTTCTCCCACAAGAAATCTTATTCAAAAGCTGAAGCTCAATGACAAATCAAAATGTGCATATTTCACGATTGATTTTTTTTAATTTTGAATCCCCAGATAAGTTTAATTATAAATTCACTGAATATGTAAAATTTTATATATTCAAAATAACAATATATACAATTATATACACATTACTCTGAAGGTTAACCTCTTTACTACTTGACACTATTTTTTGATCCCTGCTTTGGGAATAGAAAGCAGAGCTGTATATTCAGTGTGAGGAAAAAGGAACTGCTATGAAATAATGGAAGAAGACTGTGACTTGTTATCCAGGAATCCTAGCACTGAAAATATAATGGAGAAAGACAGATTATAACAGAATATGTAAAGAATTAGTAAACAAAAAGTATACATAAGAAAATAGCAACCCAAATCAAAAATAGGCAAAAGACTTTATTTCACTAAAACAATTTCAGATGTCAGGTATCAAGCTCATGTTAGTAATCAAAATTACACAGCTCTATTCAGGATGTAATTCCATTTCATATCCATTAAATTTGAGAAGATTTAAGTGTCTTGATAATACCAAGTGTTGGAAAGGATGTAGGTCAGCAGATACTTTGAGATAAACTGCTGGTGAAAGTTTATATTAGAATGTTGTTTAGAGAATAACTTAGTTAACTTAGCACTCTCCTGAAGATTGAATAGTTAGATGCTCTATGACCAACCTGACTTTTAGGAATTATCTTAGAGAAACCCTTCAATATGAATATCGGGACTCATATTTAAAAATGTTAATAGCACTGTTCACAGAGTTTAAAAATTGAGTATTTAAATACCTATAAGCAGCAGATAAAGGTAGAAACATAGCAGGTTCACTAAATGAAATACTGTTTATCAAGGCAGGCACATGGCCTAGAGGTCAAGTCACCAGTTAGGAGGTCTGTGTGCCATACCAGATGCATTAGTTCAAATCCCCGTTCTGCTCCCCATTCCGATCTCATGTTAATGTGTTCCCTGGGCGGCAGCAGGTGATAGCTCCAGTAGTGGGGTCCCTGTAACTCATCTGTGTATTTTTTGACTCAGTTTAATGAAAAAATGGAGAGGCGTGCAGAAGTATGATTAGACAAAGGGAATATGATCCAATAGTAACAAATGGGGCAGGGGATTACCAAGACCTGCCTAGACTCCTTGCTGTGTCCCTTATGTCTTCAGAGACAAGGATGCTTTCTCCTCCATGTGTGGGAGGGCACCTCTCTGGCAAGAGTCATCTGATCCAGGGAAGAAGGCGGGACAGTGTCGGCCGTGACCACCTTTGGTTTTCTGTCGCGGGGAAGGTGAGAATGGCCTTGCTGCTTCTGCGGTTATCTCAAATGACAAGGTGCCATGCTCTGGAGGTAGCATGCTCTGAACTCCATCAAAATTTAAGGGAAATATCTCTTAGGGAAAATATATTTTTAACAAAACTGCACATTACAATCAAGGAATAATAAACTAATTCAATATAACAGCTACCTTTTGGTGGTGTGGTGAGATAGGCAAGATGAATAGGGAGGGAGCACATGGGTAGAGGAAACATTTATCAAAAATGATAAAATTTTAAATGATGAGGTGTTAATTTTTCTTATGCTTTACCATATGCATATACATGCTAGCTTTGTACCTATTAAATGTACATTTTTAAAAGATAATGAAAAATATGACTCTTCGTCATGTGTTAGAGACAGGATAAAGAATACTGCCTGCAGTCTTTAACACAAAATTTGCATGTGCAGAGAAGACAAAAGGTTAATAAAATATTATTTAAATTTCAGTGTTAAAAGTAATTGTACAAATGAAATGTTATAAGAAATGCAATTTAAGGTTATATTGGTTGCTTAGAAGGAGGTAAGGATTTAAAAGAAATATTCTCAGTGTTATTCAGGCTACAGAGAAATGAACACTCAGATACAGTTTGGACTGAGAATGGAAATTGATAGGTCCTTTTTATAAAGATTTATTTATTATTTGAAAGGCAGAGTTATAGAGAGGCAGATAGAAGTCTTCCAAATGGCTGCAACAGCTGGAGCTAAGCCCATCTGAAGCCAGGAGCTTCTTCCAGGTCTCCCACATGGGTGCAGGGACCTAAGCACTTGGACCATCTTCTGTTGCTTTCCGAGGCCATAACAGAGAGCTGCATGGGAAGTGGAGCAGCCAGGATTTGAACCAGCACCCATCCTCATTGGGTACTGGTACTGCAGGCGGAGGCTTTACCCACTAAGCTGCACCATTGGGCCCAATAGACCCTTTCTAAAGAAAAACTTTGCAATAAGGAAAAATGGCCTTAAAATACTTTTCTAATTTTATTCCTATGAGTTTTTCATAAAAAATAAATACTGTAGTGTGGTTGGGAGATATATGTATTATCAGAAACATTTGTAATTTTTTAAAAGCTGGGAAAACACTTCCTCACTAGTGAAAAGCAACATGCTAAAAATTAGAAGAATAAAAATAAGCAACCTTTAAATGTTAATGGAGGTAAGTATTTTGGCATGAAAATGTTCATTGAGAAATTTTATTTTATTTATTTTTAACTTTTATTTAATGAATATAAATTTCCAAAGTACAGCTTATGGGTTACAATGGCTTCCCCCCATAACTTCCCTCCCACCCGCAACCATAAGTTACAGAATTGATAGACTTAAGATTAAGAACAAAATATTTGACTAAGACACTCTAGAAATTACCTCTCCCAGAGACCCCAGTCTGGCAAATGACTATATTCTTCATACACCAAACTACCTTCACAAGAGTTAAGGGGGGCCGGCGCCGCGGCTCACTAGGCTAATCCTCCGCCTTGTGGCGCCAGCACACCAGGTTCTAGTCCCAGTCAGGGCACCGGATTCTGTCCCGGTTGCCCCTCTTCCAGGCCAGCTCTCTGCTGTGGCCAGGGAGTGCAGTGGAGGATGGCCCAAGACCTTGGGCCCTGCACCCGCATGGGAGACCAGGAGAAGAAGCACATGGCTCCCGCCTTCAGATCAGCGCAGTGCACCGGCCACGGCGGCGATTGGGGGGTGAACCAATGGCAAAGGAAGACCTTTCTCTCTCTCTTTCTCACTGTCCACTCTGCCTGTCCAAAAAAAAAAAAAAGTCAAGAGATGCATTGAAGAAGGCAGGAAGTAAAGAGTTGCCATGTAACTGTTCCCTCAACCCCAAGCAGTGCAGCTTGGAGGCAGACATTTCCCTCTTGGCAGAAACAAAAGGAATTCTGTGCAGACCTCAGTCTTTAAACCCAGTACCAGGCCTGCTGTGGGAAAACCCAGTGCTGTACTGGTCCTCGTGGCCCTTACCTCTATGTAGTGTCTGCATACTGAGCCTTTGGACCCATCTTAGACATTTTACAGGCTGCCTCCACCATTCCTCCCCAAGATAGAGACAGAAGTAGCCTTTTCTACTCTGTGGATCAGGGTGGGAAAGTGAACACGGGACTTCACCCTGGAGCTCAATGCTGAGCCTGCTGCAGTAAGACCAAGCACTAGATAAAACTAGAAGGACCCTTTTTTCAGGCCAGGGTTTACAGATGGAACCCTGACACCTTCCCAGGCGTCAGATAAAAATCCCGTGCCCCTGTGGCATGGACCCGTGTTTTTCTGCCTGTCTCACCACCAGTCCTGGACTCATGAGATAGCTCATGTCCCTTCAGCTGTGAGAACCAGATGTGACCCAGGGAGTGCAGCCTGGCGGACCAGCAGACTACCTCCACCTCCGGCAGACATTTTGCAGCAGCAAGATTCGGCTCACTCAGGAGTAGGCCAGGAAACGTAGCATAGGTCTATGTGTTGGAATTCAGTACTGGGCTGGTAAAGCCTGATGATGGGAAGATCCTAATTGTTCCTCTTCCCAGTCTGCTGCCTGTGGCTAGAGCCTCTGAACACACCCAATGCTGGGAAGAGAGACCTGTGATCCTAGTCTGTTGAACATATTTCCCAGGCAGCATCACTTGTAGCAGGGTGTGACAACCTCAAGGCATGAGTCCATCTCCAGCAGCAGACAATCCATGGCAGTGTGGTCCTAGGTCGTAGCCCAGTGTTGCACCAGTCCTTGCTGTGGGCTGCAAGTGTGACCTGGCATTGTAGCATTACTGATCACAAGACCGCTTACCCTGTTCCTTCCACATCTCAGGCCAACACAGAGCGAGTAATTTTTCACTTAGGGAAAAGAGGAGTTGAATTTTTGGATGTTGCATGGGAGCTTGGGACTAATCCCTCCATGGTGTGCCTGAAAGTCTGGGCAGAATTCCATGTTGCCTAAACACTGATTACTATGGATGAGGTACGTGGTTCAACCTTCACCCTAGGCAGAGGCCTGTAAGGGCAGACTACTCTTCTCAGACAATCCCCCTGTTCATTCTGAACATACCTATTGCTGATTTGGGACAAAACAGGGGTTTAAAGGTGCCCTTTAATGCTGAAACAATGACAACACACCAATACCAAATTCAGCACAACCCTAGAGTTAGGATCTGACTTATTAATATGGCATAATTCTCTACAAGTTCACAAAAAATATGTAGAGTACTAAGAACAGGCATACGTGAAGCCAGACTGTGCTGTCTGGAATGAATGGTTAATCCCACAATGCATAGATGATATCATACATCAGTGTGAGGGGGAAGAAAACATAACTTTTGATGGATCATGATCTCATGTTATATGTCAGAAACTGACCATATTGAACTGAGCTGTACAATGCTTCCATGGGAGAACTCAAAATAGCTCTTTAAAGGAACCCAGTGAGCTTTAAGAACACACAATTGGAAAACAAGGATAAATTGAAGTAGTTGAAGCAAACAAATCTTTGAGCTAAAAAGTATACCAAGTGAAATTAAAAACATGGTAGAAGGAATCAATAGTAGAATAGATCAAACAAAATAAAAATTAGTTCAATGACAGGCAAATTTAAAACACACAAAATATAAAAAAGCCAAAAGGAATGAGCAAAAGTTATGAGAACGTTTAGATAGCATTAAAAAAGCAAATATCTACATTACTGGGTTTAGGAGGAATTCGAGAATGCCAGAGTGATAGTTTATTCAAATAATAATGAAAATCCTCCCAAACGTGGAGAAAGATAGCACTATCCAAATACGGGAAGGCCATAGGGCAGTAGTCGGATTCACCTAAACCAAGTCTAGACAGACTATTGACTAGAATCAGGTTCTACAAAGTTAAATAGATCATCAAAGCTATAAGACCAAAGAAAGACTATGAATGTGCCCTGATCTAACTAACTACAGACCTAACAGGTTAGGAGAGAATGAGATAAAAAGTTTCATAATACTGAAGGAAAAAAAACACTGCCAACCAAGAACACTCTGTACAGCAAAGCTATGCGTTAGGTGTGGAGAGAGAAAGACGTTTCCAGACACAAAACTGGAAAGTTTATCACCACTAGACCTGTACTGCAAGAAATGCTAACAGGAGTTTATCAAACTGAAGGAAAGACACAGTAAGTAAGAAAATATCAGAAGGCAGAAATCTCACTGTTAAGAATGACTACAGAAATTCAGAATGCTATAATTTACTATATTACATTTTATATATTAATATTTTATATGTTATAGTATATGATATATAATTATATTACATTTATTATATTATTTATGTAAACATACATAAAGCATCCATGTCTTTAATATTAAGATCAAATAAAAATGACTTTAATATGTTAAGTGACAAGCAATGGACAAAGATATAAAATGAGACATCAGCAATTGAAAATGTGGTGAGGGAAAGAATGTTAAGTGTAGACTTTGTAATGATTACTTAATTTTGTTTTTCCCTGTCTTTATGATCAGTGCTAAGTTGCTGTCATTTCAAATAGCTTGTTATAATCAAAATATTTGTTAGTAAACCTAATGGCAACTACAGAGAAAAAATCTGTAATTGACAAACCAAGATAAGCAGATAAAACCTGGTGCTAGAGAAAAATCATCCATGAATTATTGTACTAGAGGAAGAAAGAAACTGAAATTTAAAAAGTGAGTTTTCAAATGGCAGTAGTAAGACTTTCCCTATCAGTAATTACCTTAAATAGAAATGCATGGAATTCAGCATTTAAGACAGAGTAAAGAGTTTGTATTTTTTTAATCCACCTGTATATTGCTTACAAGGAACTCACAGCAGCTCTAGAGCATGCATAGTCTGAAAGTGAAAGGCTAGAGTAGGGGAAGGAATTGCTAGGTGAGAGGAATCCAAAAGATAGTAGGAATAGCCATACTTACTTCAGGTAAAATGGACTTCGTGCACAGCAGCGAAAAGAGGCAAGAAATCAATAACAAGAAAAACTTCGGAAACTAAAATATACAGAAATTAAACAAACCTATTCCCCAACAACAAATGAATGAAATAAATTAAAGAAATTAAACATTTTCTTGGACAGTGTCATGATACAATACAAAGGAAAGGAAATTCTTCCAAACTTAACTCTTTGAGGCCATTGTTACCCTGATGGCCAAGCCAAGTAATGACACAATAGAAAGATAAAGGTACAAGCCAGATACAGAAATCCTAAAAAAAAAAAAAACAAAAAAAAAAAAAACAAAAAAAAAAAAACAAAAAAAACTAGCAGGCCAAATCATTAAAGGGATTGTTTACCATGATTATGTAGGATTATTCCAAAGGAGCCAAGGATAGTTCAATTTACCCAAACCGAGAAATGTGGCACACCACATCAACAGAGTGAAGGACAAGAGCCCTGTGAGTTTCTCAGTAGTGGCAGAAAAGGCATCAGATGCAAGCTTGCTTCATGACAAAAACTCTGAACAAGTTACACTTAGCGTCAACATAACAAAGGCCATTTATAGCCGGCCAACAGCTAACATTTAATGGGGGAGAGCTGAAGGATTTCTTAGATCTGGGAAGGGAATCATGCCACACTATGGACATGTAAATTGATATAGACATTGTGAAAACCAATGTAGAGAGTCCTCAAACAATGAGTAGTGGTAGTATCATATGATCCAGCAATCCTGGGTACACATCCAAGGGAAGTGAAATTAGTCTATTGGAGAGACCTCATGCAATAAAATCATGTTTATTGCAGCACAACTCTCAATAGTCAAGCAGCCTGGTTCCATTTCTAAGGAGTGAACCCTGCAGAGGCACATCCATAGTTTGAAATATTCACTTTTAACTAAGACCCTGACTCTGCAGTGGTAAAATTTCCAAGGAGAAATTTGGAAATACAGAAGCTATTTTATCAGCTTCTTTCAAAATTGTTCCATCTGGTATCCATGTACTCTATCCATGACTATCTTTCCGTCTTAATGGACTCCAGATAGCTTATAAATGTTATCAGTACTATCCACAGTAATCATAGTTACCACCTATATGAGAAACTGTATGAATTACCTCATTTTCATCACAACAGATTTACGAGGTATTTCTTGAATTAGCTTATTAATGAATACAATATTGTATTTAGAAAAAGCATTTCATGACTCTTTACAAAAATTATAACTCTTTAAAATTATAAGTGTGTACATAGGGGGAAAAGAAAACAATGGAGAAAATGGGTTGAAACCAATTTCAGGTCAGTGCATAAAAGTGCATCTTTGTAATGTCAATAACAAATATTGCTGAAATTATCTAAAAGTCTGTCCCAAGAGAATCCACCAAGTCCTGTGGTGCAGAGGATGTGTGAAATGAAGTCACTCAGAACCCAGAGAAGCACAAAGGACTGTTGGGAACCACCACCTGATAAGAGTTTATAGTAAATAAGACTCTGTGTGTGTGTGTGTTCTTTAATAACTTCCCTCAATGTAGGTCGGATTGATCACGCCAAAGCCCAGTCAGTGAAAGCAGGTCCCTGCAGGGGTTCACAACAGTGTCTCCAGGTACATAGCTCTGACAGCCTGAGTCTAATCCAAAAATCAATGTGAGTGTGTCAAGATGAATGAGTGATCCTCACAGCCTTCAGGCACTTCTCCATAAAAACTAGCTTTCCCAGCCAACTATTTTTGTAAACATTGAGAAGTCCTGAATTTGGGGTTTGACTTGCTTGACAGGTACATGAAGAGTCAAAGGCCCAATCCACCCCAGGGAACAGGGTTCCTTAGGTGGTACCCAGGGGAAGGTCAGAATGTCCCCCGACAGAAAATAATGAATCGGCTCCAGTGGACAATGGGTCATGGAAAACACAGAGCAACTTGTTTGATGGCAGGGGCCTTGGAGTTAGGAAAAATCCCACTACAGCCCAGACCTGTGATCCTTAGATACACTGCTTGGTTCTCATTGGCTTTTGGCCATTGGTGTGTCCATGTTTGGTGCTTCCTAGAGAGGCTCTCTTTAGGACTGAATGGATGATGGCTGAAGGTGCTTTGTATTTATGTGAAGTTCAACTTGTCCCTTAGGAGGGGGTCAGTTACTAATTAGGAGGCAAGGGGTTGGGGAAGAGGAGGACTATGGAGAACCTGCAGATGAAGTGGGAATGGGTGTTGGTGATGGCTGAGCGAGAGCCCCTGCTTGTGGAAGTCTACTGCAGGAGAAGCATGTGGATCCCAGATGGCCTCTCCTCCCATGGCTTAGTTCTCTTCAGCCAGCGCAAGGAGTGGTCGATCAGTCTAATGCTTGCTTTCTTAGCACAGGCACATCCGACAGAAATGCTCACAGGAGAAGATAGGGTATTATCATTGGGAAATGTAACTCTTTGGTATGCTCACAAAGGTAGGGATAGGAGCAACGACGTGTAGTTTTTTGTTTTGTTTTGTTTTGTTTTGTTTTTGACTGAGTTACAGACAGTGAGAGGGAGAGCCAGACAGAAAGGTCTTCCTTCTATTGGTTCACTCCCCAAATGGTCACCATGGCCAGCGCTGAGCCGATCCGAAGCCAGGAGCCAGATGCTTCCTCCTGGTCTCCCATGCGGGTGCAGGGCCCAAGCACTTGGGCCATCCTCCACTGCCTTCCCGGGCCACAGCAGAGAGCTGGCCTGGAAGAGGAGCAACCGGGACCGGAACCCGGAGCCCATATGGGATGCCGGCGCCGCGGGGGAAGGTAAAAAGAGACTGCTGAGCGATTCCTTGAGGTTTACGTAATTAATTTCAATGTATTAAGGACAGCAATTTTCTGGTTTGAGTTGATCTATAGCAGGCCTTTCACACAGGCATCTCTAAGAGAAAGGGACTTTGCCCCGCCCCCAGGTACTTTCGTTTGTCCTCTGCTATTTCTCTAACCTGCTGCCCAGGACGAGGCCCCCTCAGTAACAGTCATAAATGATTTACAAAAGTAATTCGTGCCTAATCCCTTTGGCCTCGGCGTTTTTGTGATGTCGACAGATGTGACATTAAAAAAAAATCATGTGGATCAGAAACCTGTGATATATTGAGTCAGAATCACTTAATTCCCTGAGGACAACTGATGGGTCTGATGCATTTTTCTTGGGATTCTCTCCCATTTTCTTCTTTTTACTCTTATTTGAGCAGGGAGAAGTCAAAAAGAATTCTGTAAATGTAAAAATATTGGTGGTTTGGTGGTTGTTGACATGCATTGCGCATCTTGCTATTCATAGTGTTCTTGTTTTTTTTTTTAAACTTTTTAAAGTTTTATTTAAGGTAAACAAATTTCATGGATACAAATTTAGGAACATAGTGATACTTCCCACACTGTCCTCCCTCCTGCCCATGCCCCAACCCTTCTTTTTCCTCCCTCTCCTATTCCTACTCTTAATTTTTGCAATGATATTTTCAGTTTGCTTTATACTCATAGGTTAACCCTACACAAAGTAGAGTTCAACAGACACTGTGAAGAAAAAACACTATTCCTCAACAGTAGAGACAAGGGCTATAAACAATCATCGAACCTCAAAATGTCAATTTTACTCCTATAGATTACCTTTCAGGTACTCTGTTACCGCAGATCAAGAAAAACATATAGTATTATCTTTCTGTGACTGGCTTATTTCACTAAGTATAATAGTTTCCATTTT
This sequence comes from Oryctolagus cuniculus, assembly GCF_051225735.1. Classification (NCBI taxonomy): domain Eukaryota; kingdom Metazoa; phylum Chordata; class Mammalia; order Lagomorpha; family Leporidae; genus Oryctolagus; species Oryctolagus cuniculus. The sequence continues at coordinate 161,220,998 of NC_142870.1, forward strand.
ATTGCAAAAGAAAGAGCTTATTTTATAGCTGAGTAGTACTCCATGGTGTGTATATACCATAATTTCTTTATCTCTCATGCGGTTAAAAGGACATTTTAGTCCAGTGAAAAAGTAGGAGGGAGAAAGTTTGAGAAGCCTCGGGTTTTTTATATATTTTTCTGTGTATTTCCCATAAAGACTGTTGACATGATGCTAGTGCTGATTTTGCATAAAATACACAGACATCTGTGGGCTAATACTTGTCCCTGTAGAAAGAGAGTACTCCAAAGAATCCATCTTGACTTCGTCTGGGCCCTCACCACATAAGTATTATATGCGTAATAAAGAATTTTGTTTTCCACCTTCAAGTGAGGTCACTGGTTTAGGCATTTTTCTCATTCATGAAATTATCCATCACTGAACCCAGGGACTGTATTGCCTCCTCCCTTGCTCAGGATAATGTCTTTCATTGGTAATGATCTCACGGACTTTGTTGAATGAGGGAAAGAACCCCAAAGTGAATGACTAGGAACTTTCATTCCAAAACACATGGGGGAATAAAGGAAAAGATCCACTTAGATTTCACACCACTTTGCCAGATTGTCTTAGTTACAAAGCCAGGCAAAATTAAGGAACTTTGTTGAGGCAAGAGTAATTCAGTTTATACCATCTATGCGGCGACTTGGAAGGGTACCTGCTAAACCCGGAAGTCTGTGTTTCTCAGTGGAGATTAAGACCTTGGTAATCCCATGTAGCAAGGCACAGTGGTGTGCTTTGATGACAAATTAACTATATGAGGGAGAGCTCCCTGTGTTGTCTGATTCCATAGTCCAGGAATCCCATGAATTTGCTGATGTGTAAGTTTCCCTTTAATGTAAAGCAGGCAGAAGAAAAGTGGGCATGTGGAGAGAGTCTCTTAGGGGAAGAGGCCAAGTGTTGACATAATACAGTCACAGCAGTGACTCTGGAAGTACTTATTTAAACAGCTTTGCAGGAGTGTAACAATGATTGAGAGCTTTGAATGTTTGAAATCTAATATTTACATGATTCTTCGTCTTTAGATCTTATAGGATATAAGGTAGTGTCTCTGTCTGATGACTTTTTTTAAATATCCAAATGGGGATGAGAAACCTGATGGTATGACTCTTTCAGTATAACTGAATTACCTCTCATAGTTATGTAACTTATGTACAAGCATTGAAGGAATGTCACCTCTTGGGGCCATCGTAGGAGTCAGTTGTTCTTCAGATTCCCTACTACCCTTTGGTAAGATTGCTATTGGTAGAATTCCGTGCAATTGTTTTAAAACAGTTGATAATTTTGTGGGGTTCATTTTGTTTGCAGGGAATGAATTTTCCCTGAAGATGGTTGGATATTAGCTGCAGCAACTTATTTTCTCCTGTTTGTTGTTAGACACTATAACCTGCAATTTAATGCATGCATTGAGTATGTACAGTTCATAAATGTCTCAATAGTAGGACATCAGAATGTAGGAGTGAGATATTTACCCTAAATAATCTCTAGAAACTTAAACGATGTTTATTTTCCTTTTATGTTGATCTTGGTCCACATATGTCATCTAGTTTTATATCATCATATAAGACAAAGATCATTTAAACTGTGGTTTCTTTTTTCATCTTTTACAAGTTCATGTGTGTTGCCTGTTGCTGTGTTGGATGCTGTAGAGACAGGACTTACTGCTGCTTCCGCATTGCTCACTCTAAGAGTCATTTCAGAGGAAATACTTTTCTGGCTCCACAGCAGATGGCACCATGTGTGTAGTGAGCAAACTGAGACTCATTGTACTGATCACACCTCTGGTTTTGCATTTCTTACTACCGACTTTGGAGATACTTTTGTAGTCTATTTTAAATACAGTATTTATGATGAAAAGTTTCCATAGTTTTGTTTCCCTCATCCAATTCTATTCCATTCAACTAATTTTATTTTCCTTCAGCTCATTTTATAGATGGCATATAAAGCACTTAAAATCCTTTCTAGAATAATTTTTTTCTCTTACTCTTGCAATATGTTCTTCATAATTATCATTTAAATTTCTGAATGTAGCCAATGAGCCATTATATCCATCTTTAGCATTTAGATGATTACCATTTTCTTCTGGTGTAGAAAATACTAGAATAAACAACCATCACACCCAGATTTCTTCCCTTCATTCTTGAAATTATTTTCTTTGGGTAAATTTTCAGGAATGAAATGAGTGCTACAAAGGTTTTTATACTGACAGCCAATTCCAACCTCATGGTATCTGTTTATAAAGACAGAGAATAGTTAATCTGGAGTTAATCCATAGTTGTATATAGACTAAAGAATAGAATTGTTACTGAAAATTTACTCCTCACAGGATATAAATGAAACTTCTAGTTCCATTCCCAGTGAGTATCCCACTTCTATGAAGAATTGGACCAAAATGAATGTGGACTTTAAAAAGCTATAAGCAGTGTAAATATTCTCCCTGGCTATTAGGAGAGAAGTGATTAAAAATAAGATACACGTGCTTACTAAAATACTACTTAGACACTGAAAGTGAACTTTCAGCACACCTGTAACAAGAATTAGGGGCTGGCACTGTGGCCTAGTGGGTAAAGAATAGGTTTGCATCCTGGCTGCTCGACTTCCAATTCAGCTCCCTGCTAATGAGCCCAGGAAGACAATGGAGAGCGGCCCAAGTGCTTGGGTCCCTGCCGCCCATGTGGAAGATCTAGAAGGAGCTCCTGGCTTCAGACCAACCCAACTTTGGCCATTCTGGCCGTTTGGGGAGTGAATCAGTGGATGGAAGATCCCTCCCCTACCCTACCCTCTCTGTTATCTCCCTCTCTCTGTCTCTCTCCATCTATCTCTCCTTTTATCTCTATAACTGCCTTTTGAATAAATAATTCTTTAAAAAACAGAACTACAGAACTAAAACTTGGATCTAAAGAATCTGTCATCCTTTTTAGTAATTTAGCACTCCATAACTTTGTTTTCCGTTAATGCTTCTCGTCTTTGGAAACACAAAGGAGCTCTCTGGTTTGCTGGGGTAACTGACAGCTGCCATTGGTGATTGATGAGTGATGGCCAAGGGTGTTCATCATCTGTTCTGCCATAGACAGTCCTGCATCATGAAGAAATCCCAACAAAGCTTGTTCGGCTCTGAGTACCAGTAACCCCCAGTGAATGACACATGGTCTTCAGCTCTGGCCTTCGTGATGCTGATTTGGGTGTTGGCCAGGGTGCAGTCTACTGTAGATAAACATTCCCTTAGTACTTGCTGTGTTCAATATTCCCACAGGTGCATGGAATGTACACCTGCATATAAAATACAGAGCCAAGCCGTCACAAAGCTTGTTTTCTCCAGGAACTCTTAATGGATGTTGTTTCAGGCCTTTATGGTACAAAAAACATGCAAACTGCCATTGACCTTATAACCAAATATGCCTAAATAAACTTAGAGTTACAGGCGTGGGAGCCTCAGATAGTGAGTATCATTCTAAGTGGTGGAAAGCATTTCATCATTGGTTCCCTTAACCCTCTTGTTATCTTGACCTGTATGGCCTACTTATGTGTGTTTCCCTTTTTCACCAATCACAAGTTCTCCCAGTCATTGGCTTTTACATTATTCTTAATCCAAAGAAAAGTCTCTTAGAACAGAAGTGAGTTTCCATGAATGTTTGTATACCTCAGAAATGATTCCAATGTAGACAGAAGTCTTTAAGAAATTAATTTTAATGTCGACAATAAATGTTTGCACTGAAGTAAAAATATAGGAACATTGAAACATTAAGTCTTTAAAAAGTTCAGAAATCACTTCTCTGAGTACGATTTATTTCATTGTACCCACGATCTGATAGCACTTTTTATTGTTTAATATGTTTCAATTAACTCAATTGTAATTGCTCGTCAGCATCTCATTCTAACCAATAAATTTGTCATAAAAGTAGTAGTTATCAAATTTTATTGTTCATGATTTCCTTATTTGTTTCTCTTATCTGTTCCTCCTGCTTTGGAATATACTCTTTGCTAGCAGCTGCTGTAATATATTTTATAGGGAAATATTTTAACAATTACCATAGTAATTTTCTTTCATTTACATTATAAAGATTATATTGCTTTGTAGAGTAAGAAAGAAAATGATCATGTGGGATAAGAAAAAGAGAAATGGAGAACGCTATAGAAATATGTGCCATAAAGAAATGTATACATTTAGTGCATTTATATAGTATATACATTCACTGTGCACTTTGAGTTTCAAAATTTATGTCAAATATTTGAAATTATTTATAAGATCAAATAGCAAAAATATTTACACAATTTAGGTGAAAGCTGTGTGTTAAGATTACACTGGAGGAGGATGGCCCAAGTACTTGGGCCCTGCACCCCATGGGAGACCAGGAGAAGTACCTGGCTCCTGGCTCCTGCCTTCGGATCAGCGCGGTGCGCCGGCCGCAGTGCGCTGGCCACGGCGGCCATTGGAGGGTGAACCAACGATAAAGGAAGACCTTTCTCTCTGTCTCTCTTTCTCACTGTCTACTCTGCCTGTCAAAAAAAAAAAAGATAAAAGATTACACTGGACATTATTCACAAAAAGCAAGATATGGTTAACACCCTAAATATATGTTAACTGATGAATGGATAAAGAAATTGTGGTGTATAAATTACAGTGGAATATTATTCAGCTTTAAAAAAAGAGATACTGGCGTTTGTGACAGAATGGATGAATCTAGAGCACGTGTGCCACGTGACATGAGCCAGATAAAGGAAGAAAAACACTGTATGATGTTATTTATATGTAGAATCTGAAAAAAGAAGTATGTGGAAAGAGAAAATAAAAGCTGGTTACCGTGGTCAGGGAGGGATGAAAATGAGAAGTGGGTTGTTCCAGGGTTGTGTGGGATGAATCTTTGCACAGAACTAATGAGCCATGTGAGTACTATTGTTAATATTGCACCATAGATTGAAAAATTGCTGGGAGAATAGATTCTAGGTGCTCTTACCCCCACATACAAAAGGTATCCATGGAAGGTGATGAATGGGATAATTTGCTAGACTGTACTAATCATTTCACTATGTCTATGAATATCAACATATGATGTTTAAGTCAGATACAGAGCATTTCACAGGCTCTGGAAACAAGACAACCTTGGTGTCTAAGATGAGAAGCAGTCATGAGTATAGATAGGCCTGGAATTCTTTCAGAACAGGATCTCCTTTAAGTGTGGTACACAGGAATTCCAAACCAATTCAGGCTGAGCAGAAGAATGTAACATTTCCTTATGAATACCCTGGAGTCAAATAAATTAACAAAATGCCACTCTTATTAGCTTAGAAGAAGGATTATAGACCACTGTTGACGTCTGTGAGCCTCAGTATCACGTGGTTCTGATGGTGGCTCTGGTATGAGTCTCTTTAGACTCTCCTCGTCAAAGGGTGCTTGAAAGGGTGTGGTAGAAGTGGACATGAGTTCATTCTGAAAAATAAATGACTGGGGCAGGTTTTTGGTGCAGTGGTTAAGCCATCCTTGTGATGCCTGTGGGGAGCAACTGGGAGCAAGTTGGACTAGACTAAGTTGCTGGAATTGAGACTTATTCTATGCATCTGCCTTCCCACAATATGGCACTGAGAAGGGAAACAGCTTCTACACAGCTGCCTCCAGTTCAACCAATAAACTGTGGGACCTGCTCCTGATTGGAGGAGAGCAGCGTACTCGGCGTGTGGGTAGCAGAGTTGGGATTGGTGGAAGAGGACTATAAAGGAGGAGAGAGACGGCATGCACCGGGAACATCTAAGAGGAACACCTGTGCAGCCCCCGAGAGAGCCGGCCGGCAGTGTGCCGCTCCCCCGCGGAAGTGGGGAATGTGGCAGGGGGAACCGCCCTTCCACGGAGGTGGAAGGGACAGTAGCCAACCCGGGAAGAACCAGCAGCAAACCCGGGGAGGGCCGAGCAGACAAAAGAACAGCGCAGGGTCCTGTGTCGTTCCTCCACGAAGAGGGGGAGCGACATAATGGTGCCGTGACTCGGATGTGAAGCCTAGGCAGGGTTTAGTGTCGTTCCTCCACGAAGATGGGGAGCGACATAATGGTGCCGTGACTCGGATATGAAGCCTAGGCAGGGTTTAGTGTCGTTCCTCCATGAAGAGGAGGAGCGACAGATGCCCACATCCCATAGCCAGGGTCTGGGTTTAAACCCCAGCTCTGATCACCTCTTCAGCTTCCTGCTAATGCCCCTGGCTACTGGGAGAGGGCAAGTGATCAATCAAGTACTCGAGTCACTGCCACCCACATGGGAGACCTGTATTGAGTTCTGGGTCTTGGTTTCAACCTTGCCCAGTCCTAGCTTTTGGGGGCTTTGGGTTAGTAAGCCAGCAAATGGGATAGATTTTTTGAAAATGTATTTAAGTAAGACTGATAAGGCTTACTATCTTATACTTCCCATGGATATTTTATTTTAGCAAAAACAGAAGTTTTAACAAGTTTTAAATCATGTCTTAAAAATGGGGTGTTTGGCTTCACCCAGTAATTGGAAAGCAAGGGATATTTCTTGGTACAGAAAGTCTCCAATACTGAAGTCACATCACCCAGTCTGTTGCCCATCCTTGCCATGGGTCGTAAGGTGGGAATTTTTCTTTCAAGCAATTTGACCTGCAGAGTTACTTCTTGGGAACCCACCAGTTTCTCAACAATTCAAACCTGTGATTTTATTGTCTTACATACTTAATATCTTGCTTAACTTGTAAAAAAAATTCTTAAAATTATTCATGGCTAAGGAACTAGATTTTTAATGGCATTGAGTTTGATAGATAACAGTAGCAACAGATAAAATAATTTGTGTACATGAGAGGTGAGAGTGCTTACCGTTCACTCTGTTTTTGAAGAATGTATCACCATTAACTATTGTCCCCTTGCTATGCAAAGATTTCTGAACATTTGTTCCTTCTCTTTAGCTATAATTATTCTCTGACCAATATCTCTCCAGCCGAGTCCCCTCTCCCACAACCCTCTCAGCCTCTGTTAACCTTTATCCTACTCTGTTTCTCTAAGATCTTTTCTAAGATTACATATGTGAGTGAGATCACGTACTATTTGTCTTTCTGTGCCTGGCTTATTTCACTTCACTTAATGTCCCCTGGATTTGTCCATGCTGTCACAGACAGCATTCTGTGCTTTTTATCACTAAATAGTATTCCATTGTGCAGATGTGCCTTCTTTTCTTCATCTGTTTAATCCTTTGTTGGACCCTTCGATTGATTCCGCGTCTTGGCTATTGTAAATAGTGCTGCAGTAAACAGAGGAGTTCACATGTTTTTCTACATAGATATTTCATTTCCTTTGACTATATGCCTGGTAGCGGGATTGCTGGGCTGTATGTTAGTTTGGTTTTTAATTTTTTTTGACAATCGCCATACCATTTTTTATAATGACTGTATGTTCTCAGTAACAATATACAAGAACACTCTTTTCTCCACATCTTCCCCAATATTTCATACCTTTTGTCTTTTTTAAACAAATAACCGTTTAATTGGGGTGAGGTAATTCTTTGTGGTTTTGATTTGCATTTTCCTGATTAGTGACACTGAACATATTTTTCAGTCTCACTGTTCATTTGAGTGTCTTCTTCTGAGAGTTGTGAATTCAGATCTTTTATTTATTTTTTTTTAAATTGGCTTGTGTGTTTTGGCGCTCTTGAGTTTGAATTGTGATGTTATTTTGGATATTGGTGCGTTGTCATTGGTATAGTTGGTGCATATTTTCCACCATTCTGTGAGTTACCTGTTTACTCTCGTTTTCTTGGCTGTGCAGAGGCTTTATTTGGTGTAATCTTGTTTGTTTACTTCTGTTTTGTTGTCTGTGGTTTTGAGGACTTACCCCCCAAAAAATCCTTGCACAGAACAAAGTCATGCAGAATTTATCAAATATTTTCTTATAGTAACTGTACAGTTTTACCTCTTATATTTAAATATTTCATTCATTATGAGTTGAGTTTTGTATATGGTAGGAGGTAAGGGTTTAATTGCATGTGTATTCAATTTTTGCAACACTGTTCTTTTTTTTTTTTAAACTTTTATTTAATGAATATAAATTTCCAAAGTACGACTTATGTATTACAATGGCTTCCCCCCCATACCGTCCTTCCCACCCACAACCCTCCCCTTTCCCACTCCCTCTCCCCTTCCATTCACATCAAGATTCATTTTCGATTATCTTAATATACAGAAGATCAGCTTAGTATACATTAAGTAAGGATTTCAACAGTTTGCTCCCACACAGAAACATAAAGTGAAAAATAATAGATGATTTTTTTTTAAATGATGATGGAATCAGAGCAGACCTATTGTCATGTTTAATCCCAGTGAGAGTCAAGTTGGGAATTGATAATTTCTTTTTTTTTTTTTTTTACAGATGATCAGTTTAGTATGCATTAAGTAAGGATTTCAACAGTTTGCACCCCCATAGAAACACAAAGTGAAATATATTGTTTGAGTACTCGTTATAGCATTAAATCTCAATGTACAGCACATTAAGGATAGAGATCCTACACGAGGAGTAAGTGCACAGTGACTCCTGTTGTTGACTTTACCAATTAACACTCCTGTCTATGGCATCAGTAATCTCCCTATGCTCCAGTCATGAGTTTCCAAGGCTATGGAAGCCCTCTGAGTTCTCCGACTCTTATCTTGTTTAGACAAGGTCATAGTCAAAGTGGAGGTTCTCTCCTCCCTTCAGAGAAAGGTACCTCCTTCTTTGAAGACCTGTTCTTTCCACTGGGATCTCACTCGCAGAGATCTTTTGCCAGAGTGTCTTGGCTTTCCATGCCTGAAATACTCTCATGGGCTTTTCAGCCAGCTCCGAATGCCTTTAGGGCTGATTCTGAGGCCAGAGTGCTATTTAGGACATCTGCCATTCTATGAGTCTGCTGAGTATCTCACTTCCCATGTTGGATCACTCTCCCCTTTATTTACTCCATTGGTTAGCGTTAGCAGGTACTAGACTTGACTATGTGCTCCCTTTGACTCCCAGTCCCTCCACCATGACCAACTGTGAACTGAAACTGATCACCTGGAACAGTGAGATGGCATTGGTACATGCCACCTCGATGGGATTGAATTGGAATCCCCTGGTATGCTTCCAACTCCACCACTTGGGGCAAGTCAGCCTGAGCATGTCCCAAATTATACATCTCTTCCCTCTCCCATTCCCACTCCCATGTTCAACAGGGATCACATTTCAGTTAATTTTCAACACTTAAGAATAACTGTGCATCAATTACAGAACTAAACCAGTCATATTAAGTAGAACAGATAAAAAAACTACTAAGAGGGATAATGTATTAAGTTGTTCATTAACAGTCAGGGCTCAGCAACACTGTTCTTAATATGTGGTCATGGCACCTTTGTCAAAAAAATTAGTTGGCTGTCAGTACAGGAATTTATTATCTCTCTGTTCTATTCCTTTGGTCTATGTGTCTATTCTTATGCCAGTACTGTGCTATTTTGTTTACTGTAGCTTCACACAGTCTCACTTATGACAGCTACAAAAAAAAAATACCAAGGAGTAAGTTTCATCATTGAGGTGAAAGGTCTTCATAAAGAAAATGATAAAATATTAATAAAGGGAGTTGAAATGTTGAAAAAGACAAACATGGAAAGATGCCCACTTTTGTGTTTTGAAGATTTAATATTATTACAAATTTCCATACTACACAAAGTACTCTGTGGATTCAAAGCAATCCCTATAAAAGTAACAATGACATTCATCATATTTGGTAATGAGAGAAATGCATAAAACTTGAATGGTGCCACAAAAGACAACAGTTAGCCAAAGAAATCTTGAACAGAAAGAAGAAAGTTGGAAGCATCACACTACTTGACCTCACTGGAAAGTCATATTTCTGAATGTTATTCAAACATTCGGAAAAAGTACTTGTGGCATTAGTATCATATTTAACTTCTGAATTTACTCCAAATAAATCCATCAAATTTCATCCTTTATTATTATTTCCTTTATATTTACTGGATTCACAAGCATTTTCTTAGCACCTTATAAAATTCTGTGAGTTTAAAATGATTTTATGGAACAATGATGTGTTGAAAGTTTAACTTGATAGTGAATTTCAGTTTAATAGATTGTATTTTATCACTAGCTTATTGTGAAATTATAGCTTCATTTTCAGGAAGAAAAGGGGCCTTAGATCTGAATAAAAAAGAAATGTAGACATTTTATAAGACTAATCACATCCTGCAAGGAAAAACCATAATGTTTTGATAAAAATACTGGTAGTGATAGAATATCAAAATGTAAATATATTCTGTAAAATACCCAGAGATATTTATCTGAGTGTGTGCAATCTGTTAATTTCCTGGAATCGGTATTTGTGGCTGTATTTTAAACTGGTATTTGGTTAATAATGCAAAGAATGCTGTCTGAAAGTTTGACTATTTTTGCACTGTTAGGTTAGCTTCAAGTAATTTAAAAGCTCTTCATCATGGTCGGCATCTACATACAGATTAGGTTATCAGGCAGATCATTAATAGTTCTTAATGTTCTAGGAGCTGTCGCTGAAGGTGTCTGCATTGTGCCTGCCTTTTAAGTGGGCCATTCTTACACCTTACTATTATGGCAAGGGGAACTGTTACAGGACATGGAAAAAAAAAAGAATGGCATTCCAGACGCTTGTGCTAGTTGCTTAACTAGTGTTCCCTAAGAAACAGACTCTGAGACAGAGGTTCAAGTGCCGGTAGTTAAATGACAATTCAGAGGAGTAAAGAAGTGGCACAGGGAAGAGAAGCAAGCCAATAAAGTGTGCATTACACAAGTTGCCACGTAGGCAGCTAGCACTGAATGCCACAGGCAGACCCTGGGACACCACGTGGAACTTGAGTCATTGAGTTACTCCTCCCAGAGAATGAACAGCTTGGGAATTTACCCACCAACTCAATGATAGATGTTGGGGAAGGAGGATGCTGGATACATTTTGTTACCGCATCCTCAGTGGACACGGGTGGCCAATGAAGCCCCCTGGCAAAGAAATTCTGGGTGCTGGCATTTGGGATACACTGAAAGGATCGATTCTGAGGGCATATGGGTAACTCTGATAGTAGTTCATATTTAGTGGTCATGAAATCTTTTGATCATCAGAAAAGTTTCACTGTGCCATTTCCTTTTAAGTTCAACAGTCAGTTCATCAACAAGTATTTCTTTTTTCTTTTTTTAAAGATTTTATTTATTTATTTGACAGGTAGAGTTACAGACAGAGAGAGACAGAGAGAAAGGCCTTCCTTCCGTTGATTCACCCCCAAATGGCCTCCATGGCCGGTGCTGCGCCGATCCGAAGCCAGGAGCCAGGTGCTTCCTCCTGATCTCCCACGCAGGTGCAGGGCCCAAGCACCTGGGCCATCCTCCGCTGCCCTCCCGGGCCACAGCAGAGCTGGACTGGAAGAGGAGCAACTGGGACTAGAACCGGCACCCATATGGGATGCCAACGCCGCAGGCAGAGGATTAACCTAGTGCGCCACGACGTCGGCCCTAACAAGTATTTCTAAAAAATAGGAGAGATATATACCCTCAGAAGCCTTTTTCAATATATTCAGTTGCTCAAATATATAGTGTACATGGTAATATTGTTGCTAAATGTTTGTCCAACTCCACTTTTCCAGTCCTAGAAATAATCAGACGATCCATCTCCATGGTTCTGTTGTAGTATAAACCTTTCCTCTAGAGTTTAGATCGCTAGTTCTTTCTTTATTGTTAATACATGCAAGCCTTCTCCAAGTGAAAGTTCTCATTCGAAAGAGGAACTCTCCCTTGCATACTTGTTTTCCCTCTGAAATCATTTAGTTCACACTGTACAGATTCCTGTTGCTTGACATTGGAGATCTGCATGGTGAGACAGGGAAGAATAATGGAGTCATGTGCATGGAGACACCGTTCCCACTCAGGTCTACTCTGCATGTTTTCATTTTGAGCCTCAACAGAGAAACACTCTAGAAGTCGACTCTTCTGCCCATCCACCCATTCCAGTTCGCTGGCCTTCCTGAGTTTCATGTATGCTTGAACAACCAGTTAAAGACAAGTACATCCCTCCATTAGGAATATGTGGATGAGGCAAGTAGCCTGGTGAGACGCAGAAACTACATTGAAAATCATTGTCGGGGGGAGGTAGCCTAGAGTGACCTAAATTATTCTTCCAGATGAAGTGTGATGATTGCCCCGGTGCTGGGTTACTGTAGATGTGTGGTCACACCTGACCACTTCCGGGAGGTTCCCCACACTTTGGCTCCGTGTTCCTTGCCTGCGTTTGTCATTTACACCAAACAGACTGATGGCTGCCTCCATGCTGCCATCAGCGGTTAGTGCCTTTGCTGTGGTCAGTGCTAAGCACGTGATGTGTACAGCTGTGCACCCACGGCTCTTGACCCATGAGAAAGTGGATTGCCATGAATTTCATGAAGTGGAAGACTTGGCAAGCTTTCCCTTGGTGTGTTTTTATTTTCATGGTCGTCTACTTCTCTCCAGATGAGACCGTGGTCCATCCTTAGACCTAAAGCTGAGAAGGAAGCTTTGAAATAAATTATCAAGTTGCATGTGTGATCCTAGTGATGGGAAATTTGATATAGACAGTGGTTGTGTGCTTTGCTCAAGGAAATACAGCAGATCTGGGACATGTACTCACATCTCTTTTCTGTTTCAGTGTTCTTACATATTCTAGAAAATACTGGGGGAGTTATGTATCGGGCACACAGAAAAAAAACAGCTGCTGTTTGAAATTTTTATTTTTATTTATTTGAAAGGCACAGACAGAGATTTGTCATCTACTAGTTCACTCCCCAGATGTCTGCAACAGTCATGACTGCCTAATGCCAAAGCCAGAGCTTAAAACTCAATCCTGGTGTCCCACATGGGTAGCAATGACCCAACCAATTAAGCCATCAGTGGCTGCCTCCCATGGTGCACATTAGCAGGAAGCTGGAATCAGAACCGGAGGCAGTACCTAAACCCAGGCACTGTGATATGAGATGTAGAATTCCTACATGGCTTCTTGACCTGCTGCACCAAATACCCACCCCTCATCCTTGACAAGTGATAAGTAGCAAAAGTACAAAGCAAAAAAAAAAAAAAAAGCAATTGTTCCTCTGCCTTACTTTGTTATCCTTTTTATACTACTAAATATTTTTAATAAAGCAAATAATTTGATTCCTTATCTTGTTTCTATTTCTCTGCTAGAAAGACAACTGCAAATGAGTAAGGATTGAGGCTTATGCTGTGCCCTGACTTACCCTACGGACTTAGAACACCACCAAGGCGCTCAGTAAATATTTGTTGAGTGAGTGAACACAGTCCAGCCGCTCTGCAGAACAGCATATGAATGTAGGAAAATGGCAAGTCTTTTCTCTCAGGATCCAGGTTTCCATCAGTGGGAACTGATTTTACTTTAGTCTAATACTCTGAAATATGAAATTATCCAAATATCTGAAGAAATTCCGCTGGAAATCATAACTCGCCAAAAGACTTGTGTACTCAGAGACACTAAAGGGCTGATGGCTCAACTTTGTTGTGATGATTGTGTTAGATTTCTACTTTTAAATCAAGTCCTCTAATTTTGCTTTTCTTTGCTATATTTAAAAATTGTCTTAGTAAGGTGCACCTTAGGAGGTAGCCCCCAAATCTCAGATACAGTTTTGTGAAAAATATCAGAACCATTCGGGTTTTTATTAAATTTGTAATTACTTTTATTTTAAGTGAAATATTATTCCCTCTCCTTATTTTTTATTGTTCTGTGTCCTAGAAAAGAAAGAGAGGGCCCGGCGCCGTGGCTCACTTGGTTAATCCTCTGCCTGCAGCACCGGCATCCCATATGGGTGCTGGTTCTAATCCCGGGTGCTCCTCTTTCAGTCCGGCTCTCTGCTGTGGCCCGGGAAGATGGGCTCCTGGAGGAGGATGGCTCGGGTGCTTGGGCTCCTGCACCCATGTGGGAGACCAGAAGATAGCTCCTGGCTCTTGGCTTCGAATCGGTGCAGTCTGGCCCTTGCGGCCATTTGGGGAATGAACCAACAGAAGGAAGACCTTTCTCTCTGTCTCTCCCTCTCACTGTCTGTAACTCTACCTCTCAAATAAATAAATAAAATCTTTAAAAAAAAGAAAGAAAAGAGAAAATGTCTCCACTGCACCATGCTTTTGATTCTACCCTCTGACCTGGCGTTTTCCTCGGTTCTCACTTGTATTATGGGAGAAATGTATTTTCTCTTACTCAAAGCCACGGGGTCAGAGTGGGTCCTTCAGATTTTGGCTGCATGTCCCCCATGCTAAGCTGCACCTTTTCTTAGCCACCAGGGCCAGCAGACTCCTAGGAAGCACCCAAGTCTTCGTTGTCCGTGGAGTTCATGCAAAGGTCTTTCCTCTTATCAACGAGCTCCACTTAATAAAGTGCCCCTCCCCCACAATCCATAAGCAGCAAATGACCCTGGGTTCAGTGTGATGCTGGAAAATAAACATGCATCACAACTCAGTGTTGAGAGGAGGGCTTTAAGTTAAAAGGGAAACAGAAGGCTGACGACGTGTCACTTATTCTCACTGTCACTGTGACAAGTGGCCACAAATACATGCGAGTCCACACATATCAATTTTACCTAAACTTAGCTGTGTGGTGTCTTGAGTCGCTCCCACTTGACCTCTTTATCTGTCAGCTGGAACTGTGTTCTGCAGGCGACCGAGTGGGTGTCATTACACTCAGATCTCTGGAGAGCAGAGCGCGTTGCTGACTCCTGCGCCGTTTCTGGGTTATGACCACTGCATCACCCTTCACTGTTTGGGTGTGTGTGTACCCGCATAGGTGCACAGTCGTTCCGTAGGTGGGTGAAGGTGGTTGGAAGTTGTTTGCTCATGCAGGTGTTTATGCAGATGTGATGAGTGCTGTCATGTGGGATGATGGCATGCTTCACATCCATGCAGTCACGGTAAACCCGAAGTTTTACCAAAGTGAATGTTTCATAGGACCGTGAAGATTTGTGAAAACTAATGAAGGAATCCCACCACAGGGCAGCAGCCCATGTGTGGGAGATTGAGTGAGGGCTTCCCAGCTCTGGTGCTGCTCGGTGTGACACGCACAGTCGTGCAGGGAGGCCGTGGGCTTCCCTCTCTCTGCTCCAACCCCAGCTCTGCCGCTGACCACGTGTCACTCTGAAACTGTAAAGATGAGGCTCTCTGATTCACAATACGGTCCTGTTCAGAATAAGCTAAAGGGATTCTGAAATGCACATTTTTCTCCCTGGTGTTGAAAGAAGGTCCTCAGCCCTTGGAATGAATTCAAGGACATAGGCACTGGTCTGCCTTGTGGTGTGACCAGGAGACCATGCCCTGGGGAAACTGGTCTGCCACTTTGCTGCGTTCAGCTATGGCTTCAAAGTTAAGACATGGTAGCTTTGTAATAGGTAAGGTGAATTTGGTAATTCCATGTATACCATACTACCATAGCCAGCATCTTGGGGAGATCACCCCGTAAGACATGTTCAGGCGTCTTCACCAACATTTTCCTCCTAAGCTGGTTTTTCTTTCTGGAGCAGAGGTTCTGAAATAGTTGCATAACTTAGATTATCATTTTGGGCCACTGTTGGCCAGCAGTTGAAATGTATGAAGAAAGGAGGCTGGGGGCGGGGTCTGCATGCTTGTCTAAACTGTGTTCATTGCTGTCCTCACACCCAGCACAGCACTAGGCACATAGAATAATGAATGTTGTAGGTGAGGAGCATCTTATTAACCAGGGATTGACACCTTATGGCCACAGGCCAAGTCGGGCCTACAGTCTGTTTTGTAAACAGAATGCTGTGAAAATACACAAGCTCGTTTTCTGTGACTCTCTCACTACAAGCTCACAAGTTACAAATAGACCTCCCCTAACCCTAACCCCCAAAGCCTAAAATATATACTACCTGGCCCTTCACAGAAGGAAGTTTTCTGACTCTTGCTCTAGGCCTAGCATAAAATTCCATTCAGTATGATTTTTAGTCCTGATATGAAATCTTCCAAAGCCCTTGGGTGGCTCTGGGTCATGGTGAGCATTCAGCTATGTAGTGTAGACATCTTCATTGCCAGAGGTCACTGAACTGGCAAACTAGAAGGAAGGCCACAGAAAGGAAGGAAGGAGAGTTCTCACCACGAATCCTCATCCTCCTGTGCCTTGCTCACCCTAAGGCAGACCTTAGGATTTTCTTTTTAAATAAGCCAGACTTTAAAAGGAATTTTGGGCTGGCGCCACGGCTCACTAGGCTAATCCTCTGCCTGCAGCGCTGGCACACCGGGTTCTAGTCCCAGTCGGGGCGCTGGATTCTCTCCCGGTTGCCCCTCTTCCAGGCCAGTTCTCTGCTGTGGCCAGGGAGTGCAGTGGAGGATGGCCCAAGTGCTTGGGCCCTGCACCCCATGGGAGACCAGGAGAAGCACCTGGCTCCTGGCTTCAGATCAGCTCGGCACACCGGCCGCAGCGCACCGGCCACAGCGGCCATTGGAGGGTGAACCAACGGAAAAGGAAGACCTTTCTCTCTGTCTCTCTCTCTCTCACTGTCCACTCAGCCTGTCAAAAAAAATATAAAAAAAAAAAAAAAGATGAAAAAAAAAAAGGAATTTTGCCTGGATGTGGATTTTATAGTCAAGGACAAAGCCTGTTTCTCACTTAAAAACCTGGGGTAGGAGCAAGTATATAGACTGCGTTAGTCATTTCTTATCACTGTAACAAATACCTGAGAAGGAAAGAAAGATTTATTTCAAGCCAGTGCTGCGGCTCACTAGGCTAATCCTCCACCTAGCGACGCCAGCACACCAGGTTCTAGTCCCGGTCGGGGCACCGGATTCTGTCCCGGTTGCCCCTCTTCCAGTCCAGCTCTCTGCTGTGGCCAGGGAGTGCAGTGGAGGATGGTCCAAGTGCTTGGGCCCTGCACCCCATGGGAGACTAGGAGAAGCACCTGGCTCCTGCCTTCGGATAGGCGCAGTGTGCCAGCCACAGCGGCCATTGGAGGGTGAACCAACGGCAAAAGGAAGACCTTTCTCTCTCTGTGTGTCTCTCTCTCACTGTCCACTCTGCCTGTTAAAAAAAAAAAAAAAAAAAAAAAAAGATTGATTTCAGCTCAAGGTTTTGGAGGTTCACAGTACAAGATCTAGTGGCCCTATTGTTCCGGCACACCTGATGAAGGCAGTGGATGACATAAGCAGAGGGAGGATTACATGGTGAGAAGGAAGTAGAGACTTCCTGTGTGGTCTCTCCTTATAAAGCCACCATGAGTCAATCATGGGAACACCTCCGTAACAGCCCAGGCTAATCCAGTTCCTTCCCAAAAGCCGCTTCTTCATATACCATGATTGGATCAATATTCTATCTCCTAACTACCAGCAATCCTTAACTTTGGAACTTAAATGACTTGGTAAGTTGGGAGCCAAGTCCTAGTCAAATTATAATACAGATATGTTTATGATTGTGAACATAATGCAAATGTGTAACTTGGCTATTAAAGGTGGACATACTTATAGACACCTGTGGAAGGAGCTACACCTTGCTGTTTACCTCAGGAGGCCTCCACTTGAATCCTCCCTAATGCTACCTTCTCCACAAGAGGAATGACTACCTTGACGTCCTTGGTGAACAGTTTTTTTACTTTTCTTTAACATTTATCATCCAAATATATAGTAATAAATACTATTGTTAGCATTGCTTGCTTTTACTTTTTAATATTACTCCTATATTCTTTATACTTTTGCGTATTCATCTTTTCTCTATAACAATGTATTGAAGAAATCAGATCGTCTCTCTTTTTTTTTAAGATTTATATAATTATTGAAAGGCAGAGTTAGAGAAAGGGAAAGACAGATCTTCCATTCACTGGTACATTCCCCGAATGGCTGCAAGAGCAGGGCCTGTGATGGGCCAAAGCCAGGAGCCTGGAGATTCTTCAGATTTCCTATGTAGGTGCAGGGGCCCAAGTGCTTGGGCTGTCTTCCACTGATTTCCTAGTCTCATTATCAGGAAGTTGAATCAGAAATGGATCAGCCAGGACTCAATCTGGTACCCGTTTTGGATGCTGGTATCGCAAATGGTGGCTTTAGCTGCCAGGCCACAGCACTGGCCCCAGATCATCTCTTCTATATAGTTTCCCTCAGCTGAGAATTTGCTGGTTTCGTTCCCACCCATGTGGATTCCCACCCTTCTTTGGACTCTGGTTTTTTCTTTTTTTTATTAACTTTTATTTAATGAATATAAATTTCCAAAGTACAGCTTATGGATTACAATGGCTTTACCCCCCATAACTTCCCTCCCACCTGCAACCCTCCCCTTTCCCGCTCCCTCTCCCCTTTCATTCACATCAAGGTTCATTTTCAATTATCTTTATATACAGAAGATCAGTTTAGTATATATTAAGTAAAGATTTCAACAGTTTGCACCCACATAGAAACACAAAGTGAAAAATACTGTTTGAGTACTAGTTATAGCATTAAATCACAATGTACAGCACACTAAGGACAGAGATCCTACATGAGGAGTAAGTGCACAGTGACTCCTGTTGTTGACTTAACAAATTGACACTCTTGTTTATGGCATCAGTAATCACGCTAGGCTCTAGTCATGAGTTGCCAAGGCTATGGAAGCCTCTTGAGTTCGCCGACTCTGATCATATTTAGACAAGGTCGTAGTCAGAGTGGAAGTTCTCTCCTCCCTTCAGAGAAAGGTACTCTCTTCTTTGATGGCCCGTTCTTTCCACTGGGATCTCACTTGCAGAGATCTTTCATTTAGGTCATTTTTTTTTTGTCAGAGTGTCTTGGCTTTCCATGCCTAAAATACTCTTATGGGCCTTTCAGCCGGATCCGCATATCTTAAGGACTGATTCTGAGTCCAGAGTGCTGTTTAGGACATCCGCCATTCTATGGGACTCTGGCTTTTTCTACAAAATGGTAGTTGTATATAGACACTTGATCACATTCAGAGTTGACTATTGGAAGATAGCTTCTTAGATAATGTTGTGTCTTTATTACAAGGTACAGCCTATATAATTGTCACTCTCTTTGTTTTGTTTGCAGCCATGATATTCAACCTTCCCATCCTTTTTTTTTTTTTTTTATTTAATGAATATAAATTTCCAAAGTACGACTCATGGGTTACAATGGCTTCCCCCCCCATACCGTCCCTCCCACCCACAACCCTCCCCTTTCCCACTCCCTCTCCCCTTCCATTCACATCAAGATTCATTTTCGATTATCTTAATATACAGAAGATCAGCTTAGTATACATTAAGTAAGGATTTCAACAGTTTGCTCCCACACAGAAACAGAAAGTGAAAAATAATAGATGATTTTTTTAAAATGATGATGAAATCAGATCAGACCTATTGTCATGTTTAATCCCAGTGAGAGTCAAGTTGGGAATTGATAATTTCTTTTTTTTTTTTTTTTACAGAAGATCAGTTTAGTGTACATTAAGTAAAGATTTCAATCGTTTGCACCCCCATAGAAACACAAAGTGAAATATACTGTTTGAGTACTCGTTATAGCATTAAGCCTCAGTGTACAGCACATTAAGGACAGAGATCCTACATGAGGAGTAAGTGCACAGTGACTCCTGTTGTTGACTTTACAAATTGACACTCCTGTTTATGGCATCAGTAATCTCCCTATGCTCCAGTCATGAGTTTCCAAGGCTATGGAAGCCCCTTGAGTTCTCCGACTCTTATCTTGTTTAGACACGGTCATAGTCAAAGTGGAGGTTCTCTCCTCCCTTCAGAGAAAGGCACCTCCCTCTTTGAAGGCCTGTTCTTTCCACTGGGATCTCACAGAGATCTTTTTGCCAGAGTGTCTTGGCTTTCCATGCCTGAAATACTCTCATGGGCTTTTCAGCCAGATCCGAGTGCCTTTAGGGCTGATTCTGAGGCCAGAGTGCTATTTAGGACATCCGCCATTCTATGAGTCTGCTGAGTATCTCACTTCCCATGTTGGATCACTCTCCCCTTTATTTATTCTATTGGTTAGTGTTAGCAGATACTAGACTTGTTTATGTGCTCCCTTTGACTCTTAATTCATTAGGAGTAAGTGGTGATATTTCAACTTTAACATCCTTTGTTCATTTATTTGTTGGAGTATTTCCATATAGGGGGACTTCCTGTTATCTATCTACTGTTTGGTTACCTGATGGGCTTGATTCTTTGCTCTGTGAGTCACTGGCTGTGTGCAACCTGTCTCTTTCCCTAAACCTGAGAATCCCTTGTTGCATCTGTAAAGGTTACTGTAATAACATTTGCCTTAGCTTGATATCATGTTGATTGAGAATGTACACAAAGCACCCAGCACAGTGTCAGGTGCAGACTTGGTATTTGAGACAAGTTCCCTCCATTTCCCAAACTCACTTTGCAGACTTCTTGGTGTACGATGAGTCCTAGAAGCCGTGAATTCCAGGCCTAGTTCCAAGGGCAAGCTTGTGAGAAATGGAAGTGCTTTAAGATTGGGGTCATCCGTTGGGCAGCATGCTCAAAGATTTAAGCCCCTAAATGCATGTGGTTCTGTTTTTTTTTCCCCTTGCCTCTGCTCTTTTTTTGTTTTCATCTAAAGGAAGTTTTCATTATTACCTCCAATAAAGTTTATTTTCGTTCCCTTTGTTTTCTGAAGAAAGTTAACTGGTATTTCCTAGAAGCCTTTTATTATAATACAAACCAGGTTCTGCAGCTTTGCAAAAGGATGCCCTCAGCGGCAGCTCCGTGGGCTTCTTGGGCAGATGAGCGTCAGCCACACTTTGATCTTGCTCGGGGACGCAGCCTCTAGGGGAGCACAGAAAGGCTGCGACAGCATCCGTCTTCACCTCTGCCCAGCACGTACACACATCCCCCCTCACATGACTGTCCCTGTTACCCCTTGGTACCCGGTGTGCTGCGCTGCGTTTTCCCAAGTTGCCCCTTTTCACTGGTGAGAAAGTCTAATTGCAAAATGTTAGCATGCCTAGAAGTTGTCATTTATTGTCAAAGAAATTCTCATCCAGTGCAACAGAGGAGGATTGCAGGGCATTCTGCTACAGTAACCTAGAGCGTCATCAATACTTCAATGTTGGTTTTTTTCCAGAGAGAAACAGGAAGTAATTTGCCATAGCCTGTGTAGTTCTAGGCCTTGAATATTTCTATGGCTTTGAAGCGGACTACTGCCTACCATACTACAGTAACCCTGGGGCGGCTAAGGTGACACTTGTCTTGCCATTCCTTAAAAGAGAGAACCAAGGCTGAGAGAGATGACTCGGGGCCCTAGAGCTGTGACTTTTGACACTCATCTCTCCTCACTCCCCTCCCAGTGGTCTTTGTTATCCACCCACTGGGTCTGCCCTACTTCAGGCTCTGTGAGTTCCTGCTGTCACACACGTGTTGCCCTCCGGGTGAGACCTATCTTGGCTTCTGCACTTGGACTTCTCCACAGTGCAGGCACTTGGAGCTTGTCACTCTTTCAGTCACCCATTATATGGGGGTCCGTAGATTCAGTTGTGCACCTCACATATATCAACACGAGAACTCCATTGGTTAGCCACCAAACCCTTTTAACAGTATATAGTCAAAGGAAAGAAAAATTACATATACATACACATATAAAATACATATAAAATGATACCTGAAAGTTCCTTATTAAAGTCAATTTGGAGTGATCTCTCTTGAAAGCAAACTGATAAATTAAATGTCATTGTACTTCCATATGTCAACTTAAAGACTAAGGAAATTTCAAGCTACCTTCTTTTCTTTTTCTGGCTGCTATTATAACAAAATAAAGAGTGCAGGAGGAGGAAATTTAGAAAATTATGTGATGTGATGTTTTTGAACCTTTTGAGTCTTTACCTTCAGAAGTAACACTAATTTATTGCTCAAGGTCTGAGATCACCAATTTTTTTCTAAGACCTAATGCATCTGTTGGTGCCAAAAGCAAGGATCTCAGGACAGGGCTGGAGAGGTGCATCTGTCCCTTTGCTCTTGTCTTATACGTGCTATAGGGTGTCATGTGAACCTTCCTACCACCAAACCCCACCCCAAACCCTGTTTTATCGGAATCTGATTTAAAAATTTTTTTTTAAAAAGATATATTTGTTTGACAGAGACCGACAGACAGAAAAGAGACAGAGAAAGAAATCCCATCCACTGGTTCACTCCTCAAATGGCAGCGGGGACCCAGCCTGAGCTAGGACAAAACCAGGAGCAGAGCAACTGGGACTGGAACTAGGTCTCCATTATGGGATTCTGGCTTTGCAAACAGCAGTTTAGCCCATTGCACCACAACATCAGTCCCGATCGCAATCCTGCAATACAACCTACACTCAGTGCTCTTGTTTTCAAAGATGGCATTTCCTGGCCGTTGTGCTCCATCATGGACTACAACTTCACGGCTTCAGGAAGTTCCATTAGATTTGTCAAAGAAGCGTACTCTGCAGTGGCTTCAGAATGCAGAACCCTACACAGTCACCCTTCCAGCTCCACAAAGAGATTCATAGAGTCAAGTGTGATGCTTCCTATGGGGAAAAAAATCTGAGATCAAAAATAGAAATAAATCTACCTCATGTGATACACATACCTCATTTTAAAGCTATTACTATGCTCAGAGCAAAACACTTGAAGAAATGAGTTGAATTCATTTTCTCCTAAAGACAATTATCAAATAGAGAAATAGGAATAATGAACAAGTACATCTGAAGGAATACATCTATATCATCTTAACAAAAAAACCTACTTTTCATAAAATTGTTACATGCAGCTGCTGCTGGTTAATTGAATTTCCTTTGGACTTCTTCTCTGTCAATTCTAACTCCAACATTTGTTCAGACGGCTCTATTTCCCTATCTGTGTAGTTCAGCAGCTGGTATTCAGAGACATTATTCTTTCTACATAGAAAAACAAAACAATTTTCTGTATGTGAAAATTCATCTTGCAATAACTTTGCTATTGTGTTTTGAACAAGTATTTAGTGATTCGTGAAAGTCATTTCATTAGTATTGCGATTTTTTTTTTTTAAGAAAGCATCGTATCCTGGGGTTACAAGACCCAAGTTCAAAAGCTAACCCAACCACTACTCTGTGGTTGACTTTGGGCAAGTGGAGATGGTCATTCATGGCCTTGGCTTTCTAATGGGGTCACTGATGCAGTTCAAGTTAGATCAACAAATAGCACTTGCAAAAATGTAAATCAGTGCATGGTTTAAGATATTATTCTTTTAGTTTCATTTTTAAGCTTCAAACACAAAAGCTCACCACTTGGCAAATTCTACTTTTTTAGTTGTAATTTATGATCCACTTCAAAAAAATGAAGTGGCTTATGATACAAGATGCAGATACAGTAAAACCAATTAAACAAGGGTGTGTGAACAGCAGCCAGATGTTGAAGGCGAGAAACGCTGAGAGCAACTACTAATGTTAACTACTAAATTTTCTAAGCTGCCTGGAAGTTAAGACAAAAGGGAAAACATGGTTTCTTCATGGTTTTCCCAGCCTGACCAAGAGACTCCTCTTTGTCCTTATGTTATATTAATTCATAACAGAGCTACTAAGATAGCTCTGTATCATTATACAGGCTCCTACATCATTACCTACATTTTTAAGAAACCAGTGTGTCTGGTCTACTACCTGATCTGACAGAAAGCAGGCAACTAATAAATGGTAGTTATTATTGTTAGAAGTTGAATGAAGAACCCTCCTCTTCTTTGTCATCCTCATATTTTTCTTAGGCTGATACCAGCGCTGTCAAAATTCTGCACAAGCTCAAGACATGGGTGGGTTTATTGTTAAGTCTAATCCATATGAAAGTCATCTGTCATTGTGAAGATACAACTTGTATGATAAACTCTCTCTGTCAGACTCAAAGAGAAGGCTCTGTATTTTTTCTCTTCCTCTCTCCTTCATCTCCTTTGAACCAAATTCAGCTTCTAGGGCAATTTGATTGACAAAAGGACTGCAACCTGCATTTTTGAGGTAGCGATTTAGAGATCTGTAGAAATGTGTGTGTGCTTCCAGCAGAGAAATGAGTGGATTCCAGGATGTCTTGCTTCTCCACGTGAGCCTGTGTGTCCCCTGTGAGCATCTCCTAGTGCGTAGAGCAGAGCAAGGAAGCGCGGTTTGATCCGTGCCAAAAACGTGGTGCCAAAGAACATCTTGACATTACTATTAGTGCATGTTGTATCCTGTAATTAAGCAGAAACGGCTTGTGGATGAGTTCTGAAGACGGGGCTTTCTTTCATGGGAGCTTGATCAGAATGAGCTATCGCTCTCATTAAGGTACTTGGCAATAGATCACTGGTGCGACCTGTCATTCTTATGATGCATTAGTGTAATTCATCAACAAGGTGAATCCCACTAATACGGTGTTTCTCCAGAGGCAGGGCTATCCAGTGCAGGAGGCATCCTGGGGCAGATGTGTGACAGTTGCAGCCCAAGGCCCGAGGAGTCTATATAATGGATTTCCCTCCCCCTCACTCTGTGATGTTTAGCTATTTTTAAACTCTACAAATCAGGGACTGTCTCCAAACTCTTCAACGTTTTCAAAGTTTTCCTTTCTGACTATTCCCTGATTCCTTATCCCAGAATATTTGACTTTGAATCCTCTGGGCGTGTCATTGAGTCACTTGGTTCATTCCTGAGAAGTTACATGTCAAGAAAAGTCAGTTTCATAAGCTGTCTTTGTCAAAGTGCCTATGGACTTCTATATGATTCATAAGCTTATTCCAAATTTAGCAAGCTGTATTTTTAAAGATTTATTTATTTATTTGAATGACAGGGCTACAGAGAGACAAAGAGACAGAGATCTTTCATCTGCTGGTTCACTCCCCCAATGGCTACAATGGCCAGAGCTGGGCCAGACTGAAGCCAGGAGCTTCTTTTGAGTCTCCCACTTGGTAGCAAGGGCCCAAGCACTTGGACCATCTTCTGCTGCTTTCTCAGGCACATTAGCAGGGAGCTGGATAGGATGTAGAGCAACCTGGACTTGAACTGGCACCCATATGGGAGGCCAACGTTACAGGCAGTTTTCTTTACCTGCAAGATGTATTTTTAACAAAGATGTCATGCCAATAAAGGGAAGATAGGAGAAAAAAGACACTAAATATCAAAGCTAACATAGTTGGTGCAATTGACCATTATACTAGAATGAGTGTTTGTCTCTGAGTTCCCTGGCAGGAAAATAAAAAAGAAATCATAGATGAAATGAATGAACACTATTTTGTTAGAAACTTTCTAACATTAAATCCTAAGAATTAAGGGAACTTAAAAAGCTTAGTGAACTTTGCCTTTAATGGTAGTGTTGTGGAAAATGTTGTAACATTCTTCCTAGTGATTTCTTATTCTCAACTTTTGATAAATTAAGCCTATATTCAAATATAACCAGTTTAAGGCGTTTTCTGTGAAGTGAAAATCCTAAGGTGCTCCAGGTATATAACATACTTGGAGAATAAATAGGAAACCTACAGGAATGAATGTGATCATTGATTTCTGTTATTTCTTGTCACTTCTCTCTTTAATTTTTTTCAGGAAGTGAATAAAATTAGAGGTTTTTGCTTTATTAAAGTATAATTTATAAACAATAAATTCACCCTTTGTATGCATGCTTTGATGAATTTGGTAACTCTGTATAACCAAATAATCACTGCCATAGTCATGATACTGAACAGTTTCCTGGTGTCCTGTTGCAGTGAGTCCCATCCCCTGGCCCCCTGCCCTGAGCAGCCACTTGAGGTCCCTTCTATCACTCCACTGCACCTTTTGTAGAATTTCATAGAAATGGAATCACACATGTTGTTTGTGTTTGAATTCTCTCACTTAGCATCTATGCTGTTATATATATTCATGTTTAGTTCATTTTTCTTGCACAGTACTATTTCATTAGGATTTATTTTTATAAGAAAAAGTACTTAAAGGATATTAAGTGTAGTGACAGGAAGGAATAGCCATATAAATCTGATAACAAGCACAGAAGTAGCAATTTGCATTCTTGCTTGAATAGAGAGCAAATGCCTTCTATTCTAATGTATTTTTTTAAATACTTTACAGTGACAAGCTTGAAAGCTAAGTGGTGGCAAGAAACACACTTTCTGGCGTGCCGTTACATCTGTAAAATCTATCCCGGTGCCTGCATTCACTAGGTGTCTGATAAATCATTGTTAAATGCGTGAATGAAGACATTAATAGATGCTCATCATCCTTGTACAACAGTTGCATGTGGAAAAAGCAGTCCCTTAAAAGAAGGAACAGTAAAACATAAAGAGAAAAATTAGCTACCATTTATTGAGCACTTACCATGGAAGTGCTTGTAAAGTGACGTGATATTCTGCACATACTGCAGACTTTTTTCAAGCCTATTTTTAGCTCTGAACCTGTGCATTTTTAAAACTTTTTGATCCAGTGTATTTTATCCTGAACTCCCAGCTTTGGCATAACCAACTTGGTATATTTACTATACACTGTCCTTTTATTTGACCTAAGAGGATTTCTAAATATTTAGTAATTTTCTGAATTATGCACACTCTTCAGTACTAAGAGTTTTTCTAAACATATCAAAGTATAGCCAAGAAGTGGTGTACTTGGAAACAGAACACCATAGAATGTTAACACTTGAAGATGGTTTAGTCTAATGTCCTGATTATGACAGAGGAGGAAACTGAACTCTTAAAAATGAGTGGCCCCAATTCATACAACATTGGGCTGCATATTTTGTGGAATTGAACATAAACTTTCTTAATAGTTTGTTAATCCCAAGAAGTAAGTGGTTAGCTTGCAAAATTAGACTGAAGACAAAAGAGAGATGTCTTAATTTACGTGCCTGTTCATAACCAATGTATTCAGGAAAATTGGGAGTGTGCACTATCATATGAAGTATATTGAGGGAAAAATAACTTTGACAAGGAGCCATATTAAAACCCAGGTAGAGGCAAGAAAAAGATAAAATGAGGTTGAAATTTTTTATAATATATTTTCATTATATTTCAAAGCCAAAGAGACAGATCTTCCATCAGTTTGTTCGATCCCCAAGTGCCCACCAGATAGTTGGAGCTGGGCCAAGCTGAAACTGGGAGTCCAGTAATCAATCCAGGTCTCCCATGTGGGGGACAAGGATCCAACAGCTTAAGCCGTCATCTCTACCTTAGCAGAAAGCAGGAATTGGAAGTGGAGCCAGGACTTGAACGCAGGTACTCTGATTAGACATCCCTACTGGTATCTTAACACCGCACCAAACACCTGTCCCAAGCGGGCCACATCTGCACTAGTGACAAACTGAAGCTCAGATCTACACCTCAGAAACTGGCCAAAGCTTTTATTTACACACCTTAGACTCAGATGTTAGGACTTCAAGATGTTTTCTCTCTGCAAAGTTATTGAGTATTACAGAAATTAGATTTTCAGGTAGAAAGTGAAGTTTGCCTGAATTCTTAACAGTTTTTAGCTCTTACTTTATATCATATTTACACAAATTAACTTTGATAAGGACTTCCATTCCTCTGACAAAACACCTTCAGGTGCTGGCCTCTGTAGTACCCTGAATGTCATAGATCTGGTGACGCAATGAATTGTGGTGGTTTTACACACACAGCAAGGTGATGCCCAAACCAGTGCTGTGAATGTTCTCTCGCCACCACGTAAAACTCTGGCTTACTGTACCCATCCATTCATCTGTGAATTCAAAAACGACCTGTGGAATGATCACTAAGAGCTTGAGTACCGTAGCACAGAAATAAAACACCCTGATAGAACAAAGGGAGGAACGAAGCATTTCGGTGTGCTCAGGTGTAACCTGGGTGTTTTACTGGGAGAAGTGTCTTCAGTCAGGCGGGTCCCGCGGGCTGCATGGGAGTTCTGTGACAAGGGAAAGAAGTGCAAGGTGTCCTTTTTCTGGGTTCCATTTGACAAGAATATTAAATGCCTTCAAGTGGGAGATACACTCGGTAGGTCAGAATCACTTTAACATATTTCAACATGACTGTAAAAACCTTATACTTCCTAAACTTCCTTTTAAACTCCCAATAATTAATATATCATGGCAAAATAATTTTTTAATCTCTCCAAAATAATATGTTGGTAGGGTAGAATGCCATGATTTGGCTTTAACAATGGTTGTTTGAGAGGCCAGCGTGTGGTGTAGTGGGTTCAGCCACTGCCTTTGACACCAATAGTACACGTAAGCTCTAGTTCCAGTCCTGGAAGCTCCACTTCCGATCCAGCTCCCTGTTTATGTGACTGAGAAGCAGCAGGAGCTGACCCAAGTTCTTGGGCTGCCACCACCTACAAGGGAGATCTGGATGGAGTTCCTGGCTCTTGGCTTCGGCCAGTACAGCCTTGTCGATGGCAGCCATTTGGGGAGTACATCAATGGAAAGAAGATTGTCCCTGTCTCCCTCTTCTCTCTCTCCCTCCCTCCCTCCCTCCCTCTTCCCTCTCTCCCTCCCTCCCACCTCTCCCTTTCTCCCTCCCTCCCTCCTCTCCCTCTCTCCCTTCTCCCTTCTCTCCCTCTCTCCCCCTCTCCCCCCTCACCCTCTGCCCCCCGGTGTGCATGTATGTGTGCATAACTGTAACTCTGCCTTTCAAATAAATAAAACGTTCTTAAATTATTATCTGGGGGCTGGTGCCATGGCTCACTTGGTTAATCCTCTGCTTGCAGTGCCAGCATCCCATATGGGCGCCAGGTTCTACTCCCCGTTGCTCCTCTTCCAGTCCAGCTCTCTGCTGTGGCCCGGGAAGGCAGTGGAGGATGGCCCAAGTGCTTGGGCCCCTGCACCTGCATGAGAGACCAGGAGGAGGCACCTGGCTCCTGGCTTCGGATCGGCGCGGTGCGCCGGCAGCAGCAGCCATTGGGGGGTGAACCAACGGAAAAAGGAAGACCTTTCTCTCTCTCTCTCTCACTGTCCACTCCGCCTGTCAAAAAAAAAAAAAAAAAAAAAAAGAGAGAATGGCACAAGTGCTTGGGCCCCTGCACCCGCGTGGGACACCAGGAGGAAGCTCCTGGCTCCTGGCTTCGGATCAGTGTAGCTCCAGCCATAGCGGCCATTTGCGGGGTGAACCAATGGAAGGGGGACCTTTCTCTCTCTCTCACTCTCACTGTCTGTCAAATAAAAATTAAAAAAAATTATCAAATTTTATGATAAAATGTTAG
Source organism: Oryctolagus cuniculus (assembly GCF_051225735.1). NCBI lineage: Eukaryota > Metazoa > Chordata > Mammalia > Lagomorpha > Leporidae > Oryctolagus > Oryctolagus cuniculus. The sequence goes on from NC_142870.1 coordinate 161,250,084, forward strand.
AAAATGAGAATTTTATAATTAGGAATGATACAGGTGCCTTCATTTGCACATGCACACACACACACACACACACACTCAGACACATTTATGAGGGAGACAACCAAGGCCAATGTTGACAATAGTTATTTCTGACCAGTAGGTTCTTCAATTTGCTTTAATAGCCTGATGGTGTCTTTGAGTGGATCTTAAAGAAAAGCTAAATTTGAACAACCTCTGACAACACATTGCAAAGCAAAGGGTGGTATGCTAAGTTTGGTCATCTGAATGAGAATGAATTTATTACCCCTAAAATTAGAAAATAGATACATATTGGCATATTGGGGCTGACACTCTGGCGTAGTAAGCTAAGCCTCTGCCTGTGGTGCCGGCATCCTGTATGGGCACTGGTTAATGTCCCAGCTGCTGCTCTTCTGATCCAGCTATCTGCCTATGGTCTGGGAAAGCAATAGAATATGGCCCAAGTGATTGGGCCCCTGAAACCATGTGGTAGACCCAGAAGAAGCTCCTGGCTTCGGATCAGTCCAGTTCCAGCTTTTGGGGCCATTTGAGGACTGAACCAGCAGATGGAAGACCTCTCTCTCTGTCTCTATCTCTGTAATTCTTTGCCTCTCAAATAAATAAATCTTAGGAAAAAGAAAATAGATATGTAATAAAGGTAATATCTAAGTTCCTGGAGGTTCAAATGATTGTAAGTAACTATATTGATAAAGGCAACCATAACCTTATTAGGCGTGTGGAATTGCATGTGCAAATTCAGTTTTATAGGACACATAGGGAAAGAGTGTTCAGGTTAGTAAAATATTTGCCACTAGTGTGGGCAGTTAATGTGGTAGTTATGATGCTGCCATTCCATATCAGATTACCGAGGTTTGGTTCCTGACACTGGCTCCCAATCCCAGCTTCCTATCATTGCAGACCCTAGGAGTCAGTAGGTAATGGCTCAAGTAGTTTCTGTTCCCACTACCCTTGTGGAAGACCTGCATTGAATTCTGGTTCCTTGCTCCCTGCAGGACCAGCCTTGGCAATTATGGATATTGTAATAGGATCGATCTTCCCTCCCTCCCTCCTTTCCTCCCTCCCTCTCTCCCTTCTTCCCTCCCTCCCTCCCTCTCTCCCTCTCCCCACACCTCCATATAAGATTTTTTTTAAAAAAAATTTAAAAATGATTTACTATCATATTTGTTTAGATGTTACATTTTCCTTGTTACTTGGATAATCAGTTGAGGAACAAATATCTTCAGTTACACTTAGTGTTTACTCTATAAAATGAGACAGTTCTTAATAGTGTTGAAGGTTATTTTAATAGGTATTACAAGAGCTTTTGTTAAACAATGGAGCTAGATTGCAATTACTCTAAAATAGCAGTGAACTTGCTCTGACTTCAGCGTGATTTAGTCTTACCCACAAGTAGTGCCATTGCAATATTTTGCATAGGGGAAAGAAATACTATGGTCAGTCGCTTTAGAAGAGAGGCTTAAAATCAATTTTATAATGAATTCTTGAAGCATTTTATGAATCTCCTTGCTCAAATTTTCATGTTTTCTCAAAATAAAATCTCTGAACCTACGAATTCTCATGACTTAATGCCATCTCTATCCTGTATATGATAGGCAAAAAAGTAAGCAACTGAGAGAGAAGAATCTGATTTTGCATTCAACTTTTCTTCAAGCAGGTTGGCTGCTGTCTGAATTGCTAGTGGGTACTTAGTCAAAAATAGTATCTCCCTTCAGTTACTAGCATGTTCTCCCCAACTCCATGTCCCTCCCTATCAGACTGCTCTGTAAATCAAATACAGGGAGACACACTAGACACACATCAAGATGCAACACAAGAGGGCTTGACGTATGGGCTGCGGAACTGTCCACAGTTATCCATAATTGCACTTCGGGAAGATCTAATTCCATGTTCTTTTTCAAGGTGCAGAACATGTGATGCAATAAGAGACCAATCATATGAGAACCCACAGGACTGGAAGTTTACATGATTTTTATCAGCTGAATTAATTAGGTGCTTTGCTTTCATGGGTGAGCCAGTTTCCTGACTGTTTCAAGTTGAAGTCTTCTACCCAGAAGATAGTGATTGGAAGCTATGCTAGCACTCGGGAAATTCAAAGGACTTAGAAAGCAGGTGTACAGTTTAAAAGAGAGTCATTTGATGAGCACATGAGTGAACTCGTGAGTTATATATGTCTGCTGAATCTGTATTGAAAATTAAAATTGACAGATAAAGGTCTGAATATCGTTGAGTTAAAACAAAGAAAGGAAATATTTTCAGGAATAAGTTATGCAGCAAAATAAATCATCAGCTCAACCTGTTGACCATGCAGAGTAAACGTGTTTATCCACTCAGATGGAAAAGTTATTTGATATGACTTACAAAAGTAACAGCAATTTCATACTGTTCTAAATAGGAACTGACTTCTTTTCCTGCTAACGTGTCTACCCTGTCAAAGGTGACAATTAGGATCACAAATATGCACACATATATACACATGTATGCAAACACATTTGTATACACCTATTCCTCAACTATTGTTTCACTTCTTATAACACATATATTCTCCATAGTGGTATATAGCAATACTTTTAGGAAACCATGGTTGACTTGCTTGCTGTAGAAGATGAAGATAACCAACTTCTGTTTCCTCCTGTGCCCATCACAACAAAATCATGTTTGCTATATTATTAGATTGGCGTTATGATCCTTAATAAAATTTACATTCTGTTTTATTCAATTTGTTTAGTGGTTTAACAGTAAGTTTCTTCTGAAGGTAAATAGGACCGAGTCTTCTTTCTATAGTTTCCCCTCCCTAAATTGTACAAATATATCCTTTTTTTATTTCTTGATGGCCTGGATTCCAAGTTTTTCTAAGAATTTACTCATTAAGAATGAGCCTTGGTTTTTAAAAGTGACTGGACTCTAGATAAGGCATGCTGGTGTATTTTTCCTATAACAATAAGTAGATTGGCTAGTGCCATGGTGCACTTGACTAATCCTCCACCTGTGGCACCAGTACCCCGGGGTTCTAGTCCTGGTTGAGGCACCAGATTCTGTCCTGATTGCCCCTCTTCCAGTCCAGCTCTCTGCTATGGCCCGGGAAGGCAGTGGAGGATGGCCCAAGTGCTTGGGCCCTGCACCCGCATGGGAGACCAGGAGGAAGCACGTGGCTCCTGGCTTCAGATCGCCACAGTGTGCCAGCTGCAGCACACCGCCCATAGCGGCCACTTGGGGGGTGAACCAATGGAAAAGAAAGACCTTTCTCTCTCTCTCTCTCTAACTCTGCCCATCAAAAAAAAATAATAATAATAAATAAATAAATAAGTAGATATTGCTTCCGTGTCTTCTGGGAACGCCCGTTACCATGTCTGAGACCAGACTGATTTTTAGGTCTTGTAGATGATTCACTGTTTTTGATTCAGTGCCTCCAGATTTCTTTTTCTACCCTTGAAGTTCAAAAACTTCGAGGATATATCATGATACTGATTGTCCTGTGACTATTTGTTATGATATATCTGCAGATATGCTTGGAGATTTTTCTTCTGTTGTGCCTTTGAACATATTTTGGCTTGCTTTGGGTTTTTTTAGTTAATGGATTTTCCAATTCTCTATATTAAGGATACTCTATTATTTGTTTGCTGTACCTAGTGCAATGCTCATCGATTTTTAGTTTTGTTTTGCATTTATTTTATATTTTATGCTTCCCTGACTTGTCACTGCCTCTATTTTTTACCAATATCCATTCGACTTTGGGCTCTGATGTGATTTCCTTTTCTACAATAATGGTTTTCTGCCTTTCATTAATTTCTGTATGAGCACCTTTATCTCTCTAATTATTCCATTTCTTAATTCCTTTCCTGAACTGATTATTTGACATTCTCCCTCCCTACCAAAGATTCTGTATTTCCTTCTATTTTTTTAATAGAATAGAGAAGTGTTTTGTTTGTTATCTTCTTCTTTTCCAAACCCCTGAACTGTATAGATGCTTTGACTTTTTTCTTCATATGAGATGGGGAATTGTGGGTTACCGTGTACAGGCACCGTATATGATCCTTGCTGAGTATGAGTCATCTACACATGGCTTTCTCCTTGCCCTGCACTAGCAGAAGCACACCGGGAGTAAGTCGTGACTCACATAGACACATTCTTCTTATCTCGTCTGCTTGAGGAAAAAAATGTGTGTCCTCTGGTACAGCAAATCCCCGAGCCTGTGGATGGGGAGAATCTTAGTGAAATTTTTTCATCAGTTGGACTTGGTTTCTATTCCTTCCTTCCTTTCTTTTTCTCTCCTGTTCAACTCCTCTCCAGTGTGTGTCTCAAGGTTATAAGGAGACAACTGTGCAAGAATGTCCCTTTGTCTGTGATGCCCTGTTCACCAACTTAGTCCTCATGTTCCTCAGGTATGGGCTGTTGGCTGAGTGTCTCTAGGACCTGCTAACACATTCAGAAAGAATTGTGTTTTGCAAGAGGATTTCACAGTGATCTGTTGGCTTTTGTCTTATTACCTTAATTTGGAGCAAATTCTGCTGTTTTGAGCAAACTTTTTTTATTCATGACTTGTGATTCTAGTTTTTTCCTAGTCTAATTATAAATTACGTTTTCTGCCTTTTTAAAATTCTTCATGTCCATGTAGGAAGGGGATTATACATGTACCTTTCCTTCATCAAATTTCATGATTATACAAATTTCATGGGATTTCATGAAGATTTAAAAAAATGATCCCTAAATTGAATTTAGTAAATACAAAAAAAAAAAAACCTTTTTAAAGTCCTTTCTCAAATCAATGATAAAAAAGTACAGCTCTCTATAAACCACCACCATTTACAGTGACTGTTTACAACTCAGTACCACTTGCTGATTGTTCTTCACCTTAATATGTAAGTAAGCATTCTGCCCTAGTCATCGCTGGCTGTCTTGTCAAGTAGTAAAAGGATGTGGACCTTTTGCTACCATTTCTCCATCAAAGCTAAAGTGATGGGTGTATGTCAATGAAATTAAGTTCTGTGCTTTAAATGGGTGACCTTTCTTCTTTTTTCTTCTTTTTTTTAATGCAGCAGACTTTTTTCCCCTCTCAGCAGCCATTGTTAGAAAGCATTAAATTGAGCATTCAAGATTAATTCCTTGGCAGGTCAAGAGGAGAACAGCGTGTAGCCAATCCTACCTTCGTGCTCCTCCTTAATGGCTTCAGCACAGTGTGAAAAAGTAAACAGTTGTGACAGGAGGTGTAATGGATGAGCGGGGTGTGACAGGTCACCCCACTGAAGCTCATCTTCCCTCTAAGTGGGCTCTGCAGTGAAGTGTGCCGTTGCTCTGAGATCATCAAAGAAGAGTATTAGACAACATATTTCTAGAGTGGGGAGGATCTTGAGTAAATATATTATGAATGATGATGCCCAGTGACACCAAAGAAATAAAAATAAATAATTAATGAAATGTGCTCAGCCTGAAGTTTTGGTTTAGGAATCCCTGGAATGAGTAAGAGCCACCTTCTCTCTTGCCTCTGTTTTCTGCCGTTCTCTTTTATGTACAAACATAGTCCTTTGCCAGTAGTTTTCTTTCCTAATAATTATTTGAAAAGCAGTGATTTAGTAATAAGAAGAGAGAGACTAAAGTGTATTTTTTTTTCCAAAAACCAACACACACCATGCATTTTCACTTTCCAGGAACCCACAAATTCATATAAAATGCAGTGAGTGAGTAGTGGTTAAACTAGCCTTTCCCATTTCTAGGAATCAGAAATTTAAAAAAGGACAGCTTCCTCTTCTACTACTCAGCCCTGAATCTCAGAAAGGTAAACCAACAAGAGGATATAAATAGAATTTCCTATTCACCAGCATGAATTGTTACCCAACCTTGGAGGAGACTATTTGAAAAAAAGTTAAATTAGCCCAGGCAGATTATATGCAGCTCGTGGTCAGTCTCCAACAAGAATTATCATTATTGTCTATTTAGTATTTACAGTATATCAGGCATATATCTGACACACAGGTATATGACACACAATGTCTGGTTTTTAAAAATCTTCCCAAATAGGAAGTTTCTACATCAGTTTATGGAACGGTGAAATTTACAGCCAGAATAAAATCATACTCAACCAGACTCCACGGCCTCCCTTTTATCTATGTCCTCTCCTGTCAGTGCTGCCCAATGTGGCCACTGGTAGCACATGTACATTGGCCACTCCACGTGTCCAGCAATACAATGGGGCTAATGTAACCAAGAAACTGAATTATTAAGTTTGACTTTAAATAGCCACACAGCTGCCATATTGGACATCACAGATCTAATTGTCTTCTGTAAGAAAAGACCTTAGACTGGGCAAATTAAAAGAATAGAAACTTATTTCTTCTCAGTTTTCTGGAGGCTGGAAGTCCAAGATCAAGAGGCCAGCAAACACTTCCTTGCTGTGTCATCCAACAAGGGAAGACAGAAATACAAAGTGGGTGACAGAAAAGTAGACCGGACTCCTCCTTTTCTAATGAACTCACTCCCAGAATAACAGCATTAATCCATTGGTTCTTCCCTCATATCCTAATCACCTTCCATTAGAATCCACTCTTCAACTTTGCATTGGGCATAAAGTTTCCAGAGTATGTGTTTGGCAGGATATGTTTAAACCATGACACTATCCAATGCACAGAACCAAAACTATGATGCCTCTAAAATCTCTTTAGCCTTAAAAATCTTTTTGTATAAATCCTAACAAAGAATGTGTCTTGTAAGTTTGTTGTGTGGGCTCTGAGCTCCTGGGAATATCCTTTCCTTCAAATAAGTAAACAAATATTTCACACCTAGTAACCAAGGGGAAGTTTACAGTTTGCTGTTAACATTTTAAGGGTTATTCCAAGAAAACATTGAAGTTAAAAATTCAACACTTCTGGAAATTTCAGCTAAAGAACTATTCATCAAGATACATGACAGCAAAACAATGTTTGCTTTTCTCAGGAAATCGAAGTGTGCCCTTTGTTTAAAGTTAGCTTATTTGACGCATACTCTCACTGGGCTTTCCTGTTTAGAAGCATCAAGGCTAGGGCCCTTTCATTACCAGGGCTGCTCCAGCTGTCTGAAGTCAAACCCAGAAACCTGGAAGACTTTTCCTTTGATTTCTGCACAGCCAAGCAACATTCTGTTAGGAAGTAGTCAATCCTCGGGGACCTTTCAGGTTGTCTCTTTGAAAAGTTAATCTATATCCGTGACCACCATACATGAGTTCTAGCTGATCTCTATCTTGCCAGCACTTGGTAATATTATTTTTTAATATTTGTCATTCTAGTATGTGATGGCTCACTTTCTCATGTATAATGGCTTAAACTAGATTAACATTAATCTCTTTTCAGGTTAAATGTGCATTTCCTGACTGATGAAATTGAGCATAGTTTCATGTGTTTTCTTGCCTTCCAAGTATCTTCTCTGAATGATCTGTTTAAATCTTCTGTGCGTTTTGCCATAGAAGGTTAAGCCTCCTCCTGCAGTACTGACCTCCCATATCAGTGCCGGTTTAAGTCCTGGCTGCTCCTCTTCTGATACAGCTCCCTTCTAATGTGCCTGAGAAAGTAGCAGAAGGTGGCCCAAGTAATTGGGCCCCTGCACCTGTGTAGGAGAGCCAGATGAAGCTCCTGGCTTCAGCTTGACCCTAGCTGCTGTGGCCATTTGGGGAGTGAACCATTGTCAACAGGGGAGAGAGTGTGAACACCTCTTTTGGCATAATCACACCCTTACCTCCTCTCTCCCAAGGTGATCAGTGCCCTGTGTTAGCTCACAGTAACTGTAACACCCGCAGTGCCACATAAACCACACAAAGGATCTGTGCAGTGCTTGTGTGAGTGTGGCTCTCACTGGAATGACCTCCCACAGGCAGAAAGGGAGCTGTGAGCCTCTGGTGCCATATCCAGTGATTGCCCAGAGACCTAGCTAGACCCTGCCCTATGTTGTGCAGCCACATAGTTGCCGCAGTCCCAGCACACAAAGCTCCCACAGTCATGAGGACCCATTCCACCCCATATCCTGTCTCATCCACACAGAGGCAGAGACATTCCTAGTTACTGCCTGTGGGTGCTCTACGTTGTTGGTGTTAGCCTTGGAGCCTGTGATAACGTTGAGAGCGTGGGGGTACCTCATAGTCCTATATTGGCGCGCAGTCCAATGTCAGTCCTCCCAGCCAAAGTCAGTGTAGAATGTGGATCTGTTCCTGTGGTAAGATCCCTGGGTCACTCACACGCACAGTAGCTGCTGTGGCCTCTCTTCGTGTCCAAGTGGCTCCTTATCCCCATCAGTTGCCAGGCATTGCCCAAGATCCACCATCGCTGCTACTGAGTTCCAAATGGTGCCTTTCCCCCACCCTTTGCCGGCTACACTCACACAAGCCTCTGGAGCCACTATTGGTTTTAATATGGCACCTTGTCCACGCCAGTTTCTGGGTGCACACACACGAGCTGCCACAGCTGCTACTGGTTTCAAGATGGCTCCCTCTCCCAGCCAGTTGCCAGGTGCCATTGTGGAGGAATGGAGAGAGAGAAACATTTCCTTTTTTTGCTGGGTAGGGTGGGTACCTGTCCCCCTTAGGGCTCCAGGTCAGACGGTGTAGTCTGCCTGGCTCCTCCTGGCAGCAGTAGCGCAGGCTGCTGCATTCTGCTCTCACCGCATTCTCCAAAACTGGCACTGCTCCAGCGCGTGGCTCTGGGACTGTGTGCTGTGTGTGTCTGTGCTTGTTGTGCACCCGCACCTTCCACGCTGATCCACAGCATCCGTGTCTCTCCTGTAGAATTTCCCCTGCAGATTTCTCTCCAAGTCTGCACTGGGAATGCAGTTCCTCCATGATTTTCTGCTACTATTTCCCCTAGCCTAAAGCAATATGTCCTTTTCCTATTCTACCATCTTGGAATCTCTGTGTGGGGAGCAATCCGGACTAGACTGTTACTGGAATTAAGACTTATTCTATGCATCTGCTCTCCCACAATATGGCGCTGGGAGAGAAGTAAACAGCTTCCGCACAGCTGCCTCCAGTTCAACTAATAAACTGTAGGACTTGCTCCTGATTGGAGAGCAGCGTGCTTGGCGTGTGGGCAGCCGAGTTGGGATTGGCGGAGGAGGACTATAAAGGAGGAGAGAGACGGCATGCACCAGGAACATCTATGGGAAACATCTAAGGAACACCCGTGCAGCCCCCGAGAGAACCGGCCGGCGGTGTGCCGCTCCCCTGCGGAAGTGGGGAATGTGGCCAGGGGGAACTGCCCTTCCACGGAGGTGGAAGGGACAGTAGCCAACCCGGGAAGAACCAGCAGCAAACCCGGGGAGGGCCGAGCAGACGAAAGAACAGCGCAGGGTCCTGTGTCGTTCCTCCACGAAGAGGGGGAGCGACACTCTGGAATTTTCTTTGCTGAAAGTTTTTGTGAGTTCAATTTCTTTAATATGGTAGAGTGTTCAGATTTTGTGTTTCTTCTTGAGTGAATTTTTGTAGTTTGTGTGTTTAAAGGAATTGGTCCATTTCATCTAAATTACCCAGTTTGTTTTGTTTTGTTTTCTGTAGGGTCTGTAGTGAAAGCCCCTTTGTCATCCTTAAAACTCATAATATGTATCCCCTCTCTGGTTAGTTGATCAGTATTGATTCTTTTTTCAGAGAATCAGCTGTTATTTTCATTGGTTTTTCTCTGTAGCTCTTCCATTTTTAATTGCCTTCTCCTCTGCTTTTTTTTTTAACTTTTATTTAGTAAATATAAATTTCCAAAGTACAGTTTATGGATTACAACGGCTTCCCCCCAAAAAAAATTTCCCTCCCACTTGCACCCCTCCCATCTCCCACTCCCTCTCCCATTCCATTCACATCAAGATTCATTTTCAATTATCTTTATATACAGAAGATCAATGTAGTATATATTAAGTAAAGATTTCATCAGTTTGCACCCATACAGAAACACAAAGTGTAAAATACTGTTTCAGTACTAGTTACAGCATTACTTCACATTGGACAACACATTAAGGACAGATCCCACATGAGGAGTAAGTACACAGTGACTCCTGTTGTTGACTTAACAATTTGACACTCTTGTTTATGGCGTCAGTAATCTCCCTAGGCTCTAGTCATGAGTTGCCAAGGCTATGGAAGCCTTCTGAGTTCACCGACTTTGATCTTATTCTGACAGAGTCATAGTCAAAGTGGAAGTTCTCTCCTCCCTTCAGAGAAAGGTACCTCCTTCTTTGATGGCCCGTTCTTTCTACTGAGACCTCACTTGCAGAGATCTTTCATTTAGGTGTTTTGTTTTTGTTTTTGTTTTTGTTTTTGTTTTTTTTCCCAGAGTGTCTTGGCTTTCCATGCCTAAAATACTCTTGTGGGCTCTTCAGCCAGATCCGAATGCCCTAAGGGCTGATTCTGAGACCAGAGTGCTGTTTAGCTGCCATTCTCCTCTGCTTTATTTTTTTTTAAATATCTATTATTTGTTGCTTTGGGTGTATTCCATGCATTCATGAGTTGGAAATGAGGTTGGGACTTGTGCCAGTTTAGAACATACATTAGGGGATCCCCTTCTCCAGGGCTGTCCTCCCTGTGATTTTCTCAACTCTAATTCCAGAGGGCCCCTCTTCCTGGTTTTCTTGATCAGAAACATGGGTTTTTCTCCTTAAACTCACACACATTTCCGAGTGCCTACGTCTGCCTTTGAGCTGAAGCAACAAGAGAAAAAGAAAAATGAGCACTCCACTGCTCACAGATTTCTTCAGATGTCAGCCCTTTTTTTGACCCTTCTGTCCAAAGATGCAGCTTTTCTAATACAGCCATTCCTTTGCTGCTGCTGTCCCTGCCGTATCAGCACAACTCCACCACTAGAACTGTCCTTTGAGAAGACCTGGTGAGGGGAAAAAAGTGGGGAATACTGCCTATTTCCTCAGCAACTTAGAGCTTACGAGGATCCCTTTTTTGGGACCTCTTGCACATTGTTGTCTAACGCAGACCTGCAAACTCATCCTCTCTCAGTAAACTGGAAATCGCAGTAGATCTGGTCATCCTTTAAAACTGGACTTTCCTTACTACCTGCTTGCAGTGTTCCCTTTTCTGAATCTTCACAACATTTATTTAGACTCTGTCTGGGCTTTCTGCTTATAGGTCATAAAGATTTTCTAGTGGACTTGCTCCATGTTGATCAGTAACGCAAGTCCTGTCATCAAATATTATAAGCAAAATTGTATTCAGAAGACCAGAGAAGCTTCTGGAAGTCAGGACCGAAGTGATAGTAAACAGATGTTGTGTCACAGTTGATAAATGCACTGTTTGTACCAGAATGCCAGATCAGGCCCCTGTAACTCTGCTTCCAGTGCAACTCCTGCTAGTGTGCCTAGGAGGCAGCAAATGATGGTTCAAATGCAAATGATGGACACAAATGCTTGTGTCCCTGCAACCCACTGGGGAGGCCAGGATAGAGCTCCTGGCTTCGGCCTGGCCCAGCCCTGGGTGTTGTGAGCATTTGAGATAAAGCAGAGGATGGGCGATCCCTCACCTCCCTCCTCTCTCTGTCTTTGACATAGATGGAAATAAGCAAACATTGTTAAGAACCAGATATTCAGTAAGTGTCTTTTAAAAAAAATAAATAGTAAATTCAGAAGTTTGGAAAAATTTCAGGTAAGTTTGAGTATTGAACTATTATCAAAAAAAAAAAAAAAAAAGTGTCCTTCTCCCCACCAAAAACAGATGGAAAGTATTTTCGGAGTCCCAGCAAGGGTGAAGAGTGTCCACCCCTCATGATGGTTGAATTTCAGTCGCCTTTTCTTCTGTGTATGTGATAGTCATCATGCTTTTTACTTGCTCATTCCATAGCTATGGTAAGCTAGTATGCTGTTTCATGTGGTGAACCACTTTCCTAATACTTATTACAGCCCTTGAGTAAGGTTACAGGTAACAGGCTAGATGTGTACACATGCACAAACATGAAATGGAAAGGCGTCATTGTAAAAATCATTCTTTGATTATTACAGTTTTTGTGTATTAAAATATGAGCAGAAATCTCATGATTTTCCCCATATCCAAATACTGAATTCATCCATCATCTGTTTTTTAATGAAAATCAACTCTGGAGTCCTATAAATCAAGCATCTCTACGTACTTTAAAAGACTACCAATCTCAGGTCTACATAGCCTGAAAGATGAGTGCAGAGCAATTATGTCAGGGAATCTTAGTTTCACTTCTTTCTAGATTTCTGTGTTTTTGTCAGAAATATCATAGCTGTTTCTGGTATGTTCATGATGGAGTTATATCTCATTGTGTGAATGAATGATCTGATAAATACAGCTATATGTTCTGCTACATTCATTCAACAGTTATTAATTGGACAGTAGAACAATGCTAATTGGTAGAATCAGAACAATAAAACAAAGGAAGCAGTGGATAGTTGGCATTCCACCTAATTTTGCTGATCAAAAGCATTTAAGCTCCAAGCAAAGATAATGACATCCTGTTTATTCTTACTCAACATAACAGATGCATAATTTGTTACTTCCATACCAAAAACCCATTCTTCTGACATTAAAAGGACTAAGAAATTCCCTTCTGAAGTGTCTTGAGCCTCTGAAACAACCACCTTGAACAACATACAAATGGTAGTTAGGTTAACAATAAAACAAAGAGGAAGAACTGAACACACCACAGAGCTTGTGGAGAAGGGAAGAGGAGGAGGACAAAGAAGGAAAAGGAGCCTTCTTGTTTGTCCTCACTATACATTTCAGTGCACATGGGAGGGCTAGGGCTCCAAGCTATAAACATGGATTTATTCATGTGTGATAGGGAAAATAAATGTGGAATTTGACATCAATGCATTTCTACTGTTTCCAGAGCAGAGCAGAGGTCCTCTTCATGTAATACTTTTCATAAACAGTGCTGGGACCTATTTTGAATTTAAGTATTCTTAAATTATCTGGAAGACTTTATATCATTTTTATAGCTAATATATTACTGTAATATTCTTTGCAAAACTGAAATTTTAAGGATAACATTCTTTTTCTATTTCTCCACCTAACTCTAAACACAGGTGACAGATCTTCTAGTACTGTGCCAATTGGACTACATGCTTTACACATTTGATATCTCTCTGAATTTTTGCTGTTGCTTTAATGAATATTTTATGCTATTATCCTAATAGCTATCTTTTCATTTAATAAAGATCTCCTTTTTCTCTGAAAAGATTTCCTTAGCAGTTAAAAGCTTTCCTGCATTAATACCTCACAGCAGAAGAATTCTGTATAGAACAATGTTCAGTATACTTTAATCCATTTAGAAAATTTGTTTCTAAAGAACTAAAATGATCTCATAATAAGTTGGTGCCATTTATTAGACAGTTTCTTGGGGTAGATTCCCAAAACAGCATTATAAAATGATCTTAAAGTAGCCAGAACACTCTTTTAATAAGTGAACTCTTTTCTCTATCTGATTGTTTGTCATTTATTTTCCTCTTTACACTCCAGTATTCCAAATACATACTTCTCCTGTATCTAACAGAAGGAAAAGCATATACTCTAAACAACTCTTGGTTTTATGTGACCTGATAGTCTCTCTAAAAACCACTCCAGGGACCTCCATTGTGGCAAAGCAGATTAAGCTACCTGCGATGCCAGCATCCCATATAGGTGCCAATTCAGGTTCTGGATGCTCCACTTTTGATCCAGCTCCCTGCTAATGGCCTGAGGAAAGCAGCAGAGGATGACCAAAGTGCTTGGGCCCCTGCCACCTATATGTGAGACCTGGATGAAGCTCCTGGCCTAGTATTGGCCATTGCTATCATCTGGAGAGCATACCAGCAGGTAGAAGATCTCTTTCTGTCTCTCTGTCTACCTCTCTGACTCTGACTTTAAAAATAAATAAGTGAATTTTTTAAAAAAAATCACTCCTTCCAAATTTTTGCTCAGTAACTATATAATTTTTTCTTTAAACAGCTTTTTTTCTGGGCCATACAGCAGACTCCTAGAATGACAAATGCCCTAAACAACACTCTGGCCTCAGAATCAGCCCTTAAGGCATTCAGATCTGGTTAAAAAGCCCATGAGAGCATTTCAGCCATGGAAAGCCAAGACACTGTGGCCAAAAAAATGACCTAAATTTGAGATCCTGGTGGAAAGAAGCGGCCATCAAAGAAAGAGATACCTTTCTCTGAAGGGAGGAGAGAACTTCCACTGTGATTATGGCCTTGTCTAAATAAGGTTGGAGTTTGTGAACTTAAGAGGCCTCCATAGCCTTGGCAGCTCATGACAAGAGCCTCGGGTGATCACTGATGTCATAAATAAGAGCGTCAATTGTTAAATAAACAACGGGAGTCACTGTGCACTTGCTCCCCATGTAGGACTTCTGTCTTTAATGTGTTGTACTATGAGAATTAATGGTAAAACTAGTCTCCAAACAGTACTTTACACTTTGTGTGTCTGTGTGGGTGCAAACTGTTGAAATCTTTACTTAGTATAGAGTTGATCTTCTGTATATAATATAATTAAAAATGACTTAATGAAGAATGGGATGGGAAAGGGAATAGGTGGTGGTATGATTTGGGGGTGGGAGAGCAGGTGTGGGGATAAGAACTGCTATAATCCAAAAGTTGTACTTAGGAAATCTATATTTATGACATAAAAGCTTCCTATAAAAAAAAGAAAAAACAGCTTTTCTGAGGTATAATTCACTTATAAAACACAGCATTTTAAGTGTATAAGTCAGGGTTTTTTTTTAGTTGATTCAGAGTTGATCTATCACCGCTACCTCATTCCAGAACATCTTCATCACCGCAGTAAGAAACCAAACCCCAATATCCATTAGCAGTCACCCTTCAACCCCTGGCAAATACTGCTGTCCCCTGTGCCTCTGGGTTTACCTGGTCTGGAAATTCCTTATAACTAGAATCGTACAACATGTAGTCTGTTGTAACTGACTTCTCTCACTTACCAGGATAAATTCAAGATTATTCATATTTATCATATGTCAGTGCTTCATGCACTTTATGGCTAAATAGTATTCCATTGCATGATACACAATGTTTTTTTTATTCTTCATTTGATAGACATTGGGTTGTTTGCCTTTGGGGGATATTATGAATAATGCTACTATGAATATTAGTGTTACAGCTTTTGTGGAAATGTGTGCCTTCACTTCGTTTGGGTATATAACTAAGAGTAAACTATTGGCTTACACAGTAACTTTGTAGGGACTGCCAGATTATTTTTCAAAGCAATTGCATAATTTTGCATTCCCCCTACCAATGTGTGAGGTTTCTGATTTCTCCATGTCATCCCGAACACTTGTGATTGTTCATCCTTAGGATTATTTCCATCCTCTTGGGTGTGAAGTGGGATCTCCTTGTAGTTTTGATTTGCATTTCCTACTAACTAATGACACTGGGCTTTTTTTTTTCATGTGGTTTATGGCTGCTGCATATCTTCTTTGGAGAAATGTCTGTACATACTTGTTTTATTTTTAAATTGGGTTGGTTGCTTTGGGTTTGTTTTTGTCTTTGTGGTTTACAGTTGTAAGAGTTCTTTACATATCCTTAAAGAGAATCTCAAGATAAGTGATTGGCATGCACTCATTCTTTGGGTTGTCTTTTATTTCTTGATGACATCATTTGAAGCATGGAAGTTTTCAGTTTTGAAAAAGTTCAATGCATGTATTGTTTGTGCTTTTAGCATCATATCTAAGAAATTATTGCCTAATCCAAGGTCACAAAAGTTTATAAACATCTTTTTTAAAAGACTTATTTATTTGAAAGATACAGTTACCGAGAGAGAGGATAGACAAAGAGAGACAGAAATCTTCCACCTGCTGGTCTACTCCCCAAATGGCCACAACTGCTGGAGCTGAGCCAGTCTGAAGCCAGGAGCCTCGTCAAGTCTCCCTCATGGATGCAGGAGCCTGAGTGCTTGGGCCATCCCCTGCTGCTCTCCCTGGTGCAATAACAAGAAGCTGGATTGGAAGTGGAACAGCCAGGACTTGAACCAGCTCCTGTATGGGATGCCAGCATTGAGGGTGGCAGCCTAACCCATGACAACACAGTGCCAGCCCCTATACATGTCTTTTTGAAACATGTTTCTAGTTTTAACTATTATTTTTTTTATTTCTGATCAATTTTGAGTTAATTTTTATGTGGTGTGAGGTGGGGGGTTCCAAATTCATTCTTTTGCATGTACATATACAGTTATCTCGGCACCATTTATAGAAAAAAAATGGTTCTTTACCTCCCATTAAGTTGTCTTATCACCTTATCAAGAACCAATAGACCAAAAGTCTAATGGTTATTTTATGGACTTCACATCTCTGTCTTATGTGTCTTTAGTTTTATAGTATGCTTGAAATTAGAGACTGTCATCTCTAACTTTATTCTTTAAAATTGTTTTGGCTACTTAGGGGCCATGCATTTCTATACAAATTTTAGCATCAGCTTGAAAATTTTCCAAAAAGACAACTAGGATTTAATTGGTAATGGTTGGCCTGAATATGTCTATCAGTTTAAGAAATACCAGTAACACTGTCTTCCAATCTTACGAACATGGGTGTTTTTCTATTTAAGTCTTCTTTAACTTTTTTCCATTTAAACCTTCTTTAACTTCTTCAATCATGTCTGTTAGCTTCCAGTGTGTCTTATACTTCTTTTGTTAAGTTTGTTCCAAAATATTTTTTTTCTTTTGATGCTAACTTTAATTGGAAGTGTTTAATTTCTCAGTTTTATTTTCAGATGGGTCATTGTTAGTTGATAGATATACAGTCAGTTTTTGCATATTGATCTTGTATTCTGCAACCCTGCTGAACTCGTTTATTGCTTCTAATAATTCTTATGTGGAATGATTTCTGTCTACATTCCTTCTCACCATTCTCTATGAGAGTACTGATTAATCAGAGCCCAATCCTCAAAGTGTAAGTCAGAATTCTCCATCTTTCTTTTGTATCTTCTTTTCTCTGACATGGCAGGCTTTCACTTCACCTGTCCTCATTTTCTGGACTACATTCATTTAATCCAGCTGGGCAGAGTCCCTGTGAAGGGGGAGGTCAGTGTGCATCTTTAAAAAAAAAAAAAAAAGAAATACTTAGACTCCAGAGTATCCCTGGTAATATATCTACCCTAAGGGAATTATATGAATTAATTCAAATAAATAGTAAATGACCAGATAGCAGATTACCTAGAACAGAAAACTACTTTCTACACTAGGAAGGGCCCCAGACACCTTTTATGTATGCTCTGGATAGAATTACTATGAATTTTAAAGGTGAGTTGAGAGGAATAGTGGAAGGGAGAAAAACTGATAGATAAGTACACAAGGAAGAAGAAAATAAGAGTGGTGGTTGTGCCACAGTGGATAAGGGGCCACCTGGAATGCCAGTGATCTGATACCAGGGTGTCAGTTTGTGTCCCAGCTACTCTGCTTCCTGCATTGCATCTGGGACAGCAATGGATGATGGCCCAAGTGCTTGGAACCTTGCCACCCGTCTGTGAGGCTCCAATGGAATTCCTGGCTCCTGACTTGTGCCTGGCTCAGCCCAGGTTGTCATGGCCATTTGGGAAGTAACCAATGGATGTAAGATCTTTCTCTCTGTTCCATCTCCTTCTGTCACTCTTTCACATACTTACCTATACACATACATACACACATACATAAATCTTTTTCTTTCAGGACTTTTTTTATTTAGTAAATATAAATTTCCAATGTACAGTTTATGGATTACAACGGCTTCCCCCGCCATAATTTCCCTCCCACTCGCACCCCTCCCATCTCCCGCTCCCTCTCCCATTCCATTCACGTCAAGATTAATTTTCAATTCTCTTTATATACAGAAGATCGATTTAGTATATATTAAGATTTCATCAGTTTGCACCCACACAGAAACACAAAGTGTAAAATACTGTTTCAGTACTAGTTACAGCATTACTTCACATTGGACAACACATTAAGGACAGATCCCACATGAGGAGTAAGTACACAGTGACTCCTGTTGACTTAACAAATTGACACTCTTGTTTATGGTGTCAGAAATCTCCCTAGGCTCTAGTCATGAGTTGCCAAGGCTATGGAAGCCTTTTGAGTTCGCCGACTTCGATCTTATTCTGACAGGGTCATAGTCAAAGTGGAAGTTCTCTCCTCCCTTCAGAGAAAGGTACCTCCTTCTTTGATGGCCCCATTCTTTCCACTGGGATCTCACTTGCAGAAATCTTTCATTTAGGTTTTTTTTTTCCAGAGTGTCTTGGCTTTCCATGCCTAAAATACTCTCGTGGGCTCTTCAGCCAGATCCGAATGCCTTAAGGGCTGATTCTGAGGCCAGAGTGCTGTTTAGGACATCTGCCATTCTATGAGTCTGCTGTGTATCCCGCTTCCCATGATGAATCATTCTCTCCCTTTTTGATTCTATCAGTTAGTGTTAGCAGACACTAGTCTTGTTTGTGTGATCCCTTTGACTCTTAGACCTATCAGTGTGATCAGTTGTGAACTGAAATCAATTTCAGTTCATAAATCTTTTTTTAAAAATAATAAATTTTTTTGTTAAAATAGGTCATGAAAATCATCAAAAGCTGTAGATTAATTTGCCCATTTATATATTAGCTGTCTGATGACAAAAAAAGACCATAAAGCTTGCATTGCTTGTAGGGTAGAAAATACCTTTCTCCTTTCCAACCATCCCCAGGGGTCCTCGCATTGCTTATATGTTCAGAACCACACTTTCATCTTAACCAATATCTCCTGAGAACCCCTACTACCTAAAGGTCTAGAGTATCCATGGAGATCTATATTCTAAAAGAATAGAATCATTTCATTATAGTCAGTACATAAAGGGTTCACTGAAGTTTCATCCTGGTATATAAGAGCTCTTCAGAAAGTTCATGGAAAGTGTGTATTAAGACTAAACAATGCTTGCATTTCTTTTTTCATTTTTTAAAATTTATTTAAGAGGTAGAGAGAGCATATTCATCTACTAGTTCCCTCTCCACATGCCTATAATACCCAAGACCAGGCAGAAGCTAGAAGCTAGGAACTCATCCAGGTCTCCTTGTGGGTGGCAGACACCCAATTAATTGGGCCATCACTGCTGCCTCCCAGGGTCAGCATCAGCAAGAAGGTGGAATTAGGTGCCAGAGTTGAGAATCAAACTCAGGTACTCTGATGTGGGACACAGGTGTCTCAGCTGGCATCTCAAATACTAACGAAAGGACTGCCTGCTATGCATGGATTTCAAAACTTTGTGCACCTCAGCAGCTGACTACTTTTCCCTACTCTCATTGTTTTCTTTAAATGCATCACCTAAAAGGGGGCTATGTAAGCCGTGCTTGAAATGTTTAAAGTCAAATCAAGGTTTTTGGAGTATATGAGATGGGGAGAGGGAGGGTGCTGGGTGACTTGGGAGTCTAGGGAATGACATTATAATAGTGCTTAGTACCTAAGCTAGGTCAGAGAAGAGGAAATCCAGATGGGATAGGATGGAGCAGAAGATGGTGCAGTGGTGTTTGGGGAGCTAGAACGTCATCTGTAATTCCAGTCTCTTCCACTGACCTTCCAGTCCTGGGCAGCTGACAAGTTGCTCTCATGCTTAGTGTCCCCATCTTCTGTTGGAGCAGTGTCATGACTTGAACTGATTGCCTGCACATGAAAGGAACATTGAGCACAGTGCCCGATACTCCCGTACATCCTCAACAGGTGGATGCTCCCTGTAGTTTTATCTCAGTCTAATCTAGGGAATCCCCTCAGTATTGACCAAGAAGTCAAGTTTAGGGGCCAGCTTTAAATTTGCCTTTGGCTTTGGAGTGGCTTCCATGGATGTCGGTTTCCAGGCATGAGTATAGAGTGACTGGCTGCCTTCCTCTCTAATGCAGGCATTGCCTTGCCCCCACAGACACAGGGGTAGATCAAGACAAATAGGAGTTTTCTTTGGAGATCAGGGCCTGGATGTTTAATTTGCTTTAGTGGGCTCTTAGATCTGCAGCCATCTCAGCGGTGACTAACGGTGGTGATCAGAGATTATTCTTTGTGATGAAAATTGTCTCTCGCACCTTGCACATCATTGGGGATTCTTCATAGGGCTGTGTTATTATCTGTGTTGTGTCACACTATCCTTTCTCTGCCTTTGCCATCCCTCGGGAAGGGTGCAATTATGGATGCACAGCACAGTGGCCTCAGAGTGTGAAGCAGCATTTCTCCCTTGGCAACCAGGATCCTGAGTCATTATGCAACTTGGAAGCAAAAATATAAATGACTAAAATCTGGTACTTCATCTTAGTGAACAAGAGTCAGAACTGGCCATAGCAGGCCCTAAGAGCTGATAAAAAAAAAGAAACAGATTTTAGATTCTGGTTGCAGATAGACTTTACATCATATTAAAGTGGTTTATGAAAAAAATTAGTGGTTTACGAAATGCAATTTATTTTTAGTTGACCTGCTGAAGTCCAAAGATAACCAGAACCCAGTCTTTCTAACTACATGACTTTTGTCAAAATTCTGAATTAGTTACTTTTATACCTTTGGTGTGTGTGTTTGTAAATGCATGTATTAATTTATATTGTAAAATATGTAGCATCATTTCACATAGAATTCCTGACTTGTCAGTTAGGTTTATGAAAGGTATACTTGTCCTCCTGAACTTTGAATTAGTTGTTACTGTCTCCTGACCCATCAAGTAAGTGTCTGAATGTTGCATGGTAGTTCTGTGTAGGAATGGTGTTAAGCATTGACGAAGTCTCTAGAACCTTAATTGTTTCAACCAATGGGTGAGTCTGTAACCACTGAAACATCAAATGCTAGTGGCTTTTTTTTTTTTTTCAAAAATATACATGGAATTCCTTTAGTGGAGTTGCCCCTCCATTGTAATAAACACACGAGAGCTAGTTTTCCATGGCAAAGATGTGACCCCTTTCTTCTGCTAAGAACATACTATTCAACATGAGAGAAGCGAAATCAACAGACATGAAGAGTCTTTAGAACATGCTGCTACCTGTGCTTGTGTGTGTTCATGTTGCTCCTTCAGTCTGAAAAACCCATTTCCCTCGGCACTTCCATGGTTGTCGACAGCCTCCCAGTATGCAAGAGAAACGGAGAAGGAAGCATTTTAATCATTAAGAGGGGATTAAGTGAATTAAGAAGAAATTGACTAAACAACTAAATCCTTCCAAGAGTGCCCATATTGTTTTATTTCCTACTTTTTACTTGTTGAATATTATGGCTAGTGGCAAAATAAGCCTGTAAATTTATGTCTTTGTAAAAACTGATGAGCAGAGTGGTGAGGGCGTTGGGAGAAGGGAGAGTGAGAGAAGTGTGATTGTCTTCTTGGAACTGTACCTATGGAAGGCATGAAATCTGTTCTCTTTATATTGATAAATTTTTTTTAAGTTTGAAATTTTTAAAAACTGATATGAAGTGGCTCAGACATTGAACCATGTTCGGGAGTTTTTAAGTATTTGAGCAAATGTAAGTAGAAAATATGACAAAGATTAAAGGACCATTTCAAAAAGGATGGGAAGGTATCAGAAAGAAAATCAGTGAGGCAAAAAAGATGAAAAAGCTCATCTTGGCTACACACAGAGCTCTCTGAAAAAAACATATATAAACATGGGAAAATAAGAACACCTCAGGGTGAAGATAAAGGTTCCCACAAGTAGCCCATCTCTGAGGTCTCCAGAGGAGGTTTCTACAGCTCTGTCTCAGCCTTTCCCCATTAAACAATTACCAAGAACTTGAAAGAGGACATGAGCTTCATACTTGTCACACTTTGCCAAAGCATCATAAAACTAAGAGTACTGGTCTAAAAGCTCTTGACAGCCTGGAAAAGTGGACCAAATTTTACCAAGGGAAACGTAAATTGATCAATGTAAAGCTATGCACTCACATTCAAAAAACATCTGCCTCTCAATGGAATAGGGAATGAGCTTACCAGCAGCTCGAGTGGTGGGTGACAGTAAGTTCAGCATGAGTCATGAATGTGGTATGTGTGCTTGGTAACTGAATTTGATGCTTGAATACAGATCAAAGATAATGCTGGTGAACCCGCACTTGGAGTGGTGTGTTCCATTCCGGGTACCACATTTTAAGGGGAATGTCAACCAACTGGAATACGTCCAGTGCAGAGGAGTGAGGTCAGAATGAAAAGAGAATTGCAAACAGCCTCGCAGAAAAACACATATGAAGAGGGCATTGAGCCTGAAGAAGGGGAGACACTTATGGAGACGTAATAATTGTTTTCAGATTCTGAAAGGGCTCGTCTCTGAAAAAGTGATTATGATTGATCACTGTGCTTAGGAAAATAGAACTTGAACAGACGTGCAGGAAGTAGGGTGGGTCAGCTTTTTACTGAATACTGCAAAGACCTTTATAAAAGCTAGGAGTGTCCAGATCTGGGGTTGGTTTGTCAGGAGGCCTATCCTGCTAGAGATGTCTACCTAGAAGACCCCATCTCCAAGTCCGTTCAAGCCCTGCAGGCTGCTGTTCAAGCCTTCTGAGGCTCCATCTGCCCTCTCTTTCCCGGAGTCCTCACAGACGTCCCTTTCCATCCATCTCATTCCCCATCTGTCTTACCCAGGCCCTTCGCTCCTTCACCAACCTCCTAAACCCCAGTGTTCCCAGTCCCTACTACCATCCTAGCGTCTCAGCCTGGAAAACTCATCTTTTTCCTTGAAAGCACACATCAAGTGCCTCCCCTCGAGCACACTGAGTCCCCCTACCATTTGTGTGTTGGTAGCGTTCTCCTGCCTTCACTAAGACGTTCACCTACTTTTACTACAGGGACCCACCTGTATGCCAGTCCCCTTTGTGAAATTACAAAGTAGGGACCCGGTGGTTCATCACTGCACCATCCTCACTTTCGAGGCCATGTCTCAGGACACATGCTGAATGAATGAATAAAGGTAGGGAAAAAAGAGCTCTGACAGAGGCATGGGAGAAAGACTTGAAACCTTAAATAGAACATCGCACAGGGGATCCTCTGAGGCCCTCCCAAGCTCAGTAATGCCACGGTTTTACTATCTGAAGATGATTCAAAAAAAAAAAGCAGAGGCCCAAAAACACACAAGGAAATTATAACCTCATGACACTAAGTGTCTTGTCACCCTAAAGTGATGATGGGATGGACAGCCCTATTCTGTGTTGTTTACACATCCTTGTTATGATCACAGTGGGTATTATAAAGTTGCCAGAGTACATGGTCCGTTAGAGGCATGTTAATCAGAGTGGGAGCCATGTAAATCTTTTTTTGATAGAATAATTCTGATAACCTGATCCAGCAAGAGTTAAGAATTAGCCAATGCCTTGAAATTTTATTTTTTGAAGATTTATTTGAGAGGCAGTGTTACAGAGAGACAGAAACAGATCTTCCATCCACTGATTCACTCCCCAAATGGCCGCAATGACCAAAGCTGGGCCATGCCAATGCCAGGAGCTTCCTCCAAGTCTCCCACGTGAGTGCCGGGGCCCTAGAACTTGAGCCATCTTCTGCTGCTGAATTGAATCAGAAATGGATCAACTAGGCCTTGAACTGGCACCTGTATGTGATGCCCTGGCTTTAACCTGCTGAGCCACAGTGCTGGCATGAAATTCTGACTATATAGGGTTCTCAGCTAGGGAAGCACTGACCCTGAAGAGGGCATTTGGAAGTGTGTGGTATTTTCGCTTGTCATGGTGTCTGGGAGTACTTCTGGCACTAGTGGGCAGGAATGAGGAATAGGACCTACCCATTTCAGTATGGGAAACAGTCTAGCAGTGAAACCACTGTTTCTCCCAAAATGAGCAAAGCATTCCTCAAGGAACCCTAAGCCAGTACAAATAAACACGCACAGTAAGGAACAGTAAATATGTAGTAGTAAATGCATTGCTTCCAAAAGTGGTTAACGTTCCCTTTCCATCGTACAGAGTTTTGACTGGGAAGTAGCCCACAGATCACATGTCCATGCACTCTTTTTATTTACGTGTGGACATGTGATTGGGTTTAATATGGCCAGTGGTTTGTGGGCACAAGTGTCATTGATGATAATTCTGATGCACAGTCCTGCACCCTGTCTCCCCCTTCTGCTAGCTGAGTGTCAAGGTCCAGGGCAAGCCTAAGAAGTTGCATATTGCAGCTGACCCAACTCTGCTTAGCCTAAGTCCCTGAGTGACTGCCTGGAACATAGCACTGCACCACCTCTTCCCATCTACTGGTTGGACTTTACAGGAGCCAAAAAAGAAACTTGTAGTGTGTGAGGCCACTGAGGCCCGGGGTACCACACTTAGAATTAACTTGAAGCCTGCAGTTAGACCGGCTTCTGCATATAAATAATATCGAAGTTGCCAAAAGCATCTGTATGTCTTCCTTTTTAAGGAAACCCATTTTGTTTTATGCATGATCCAAAGCTGTTCCCTTTCTCCAGAAACCCAGAGCTCCTGATCCCTGTCTTTGCTTTCCAAGGAAGCCAGGATCGGAGCCAGGTTCCCAGGCAAGGCTAGCAAAGCATTTGTCCCTTAGGCTTTGTCCCTTGGGTGTTCGTGGAGGCTGGGTGCCGTCAGTGCGGAGCCATCTTCTCAGCGGAGACTTTTTCTCCTCTGTTTGTTTTTGGAACTTTTTTCCTCTCTCCTTCCCCCGTGGTGTGAGTTCGTGTGTGGCTGGTTTTCTTGGGCACCAGGCCCAGCTGAGCGTCAGCTTTGTTTGTTGTTTGTACTGACTCTGTTCTGAGATCAGCTTCAGATGCCCGGTGGTCGGTGGTCCCTGGAAGAGGGGACCCGGCTGGAAGAAAAAGTGCTAGAACAGCAGGACTTCCAAGGCTTTGTTCATAGAGAAGAAAGTTGTAGCATTTTGTGCAGAGCAGAAAGACAGCTATGCATTTTTTTTACAACTCCATGTTCTGCTTCAAGCCAATGAAGAATTCCCAATCTAAAAGAGAACTGTCCCAGTTGATGTTAGTTTACCACGTACACAAACCGAACAATGGAAAAGTTCAGTTAATTGGTATTTTATTCACATACCTTGCTAGGGAGGAAATAAAATGATTACCACACTGAAGGAGAGAGCAGGATTTCCCACAATCTCAAGAGGGATAGAGACCCACCAGGCTGCCAGTCAAAAGCCTGAAAATACCACACCTGAAAGAACAGAGCAGAAGGGAGCCAAGGCAGAAACTGCAACCCTTCCTCAAGCCAGCCCCTCCCGTTACATGGCTCCCGGTGGAAAAGTGATCCACCCCTCTTGTGAGAGAATCATCAACACCCACCTCTGTTCCCTTGTAATCATTACAATTGGTTCCAGCATGCACGTGAGTTTGTTCCATCTGATCTTGTCCATGCATGCCTGCCCCTGGGGCTGGCAGACCATAGGTTAGCTGCCTCACTTTGCTACCTACTCACTGGGTTGTTGATGTTGAAAGTTCAGTGAGATGGGACGTGACAGAGCCCAGCTATCCTCTGGAGAGTCTGGTCCCATCACTCACTGAGTGCCATGGGCAAGTCACTCAACCTCTGTGATTTCATTTCTTTATGGTAAAATGGGGGTAGAAACAGTATGTACCAAATGTGGTGGTGGTGAGAATCAAGTAAGCTAAAAATCCGGGATCGCTCAGTTTCTGGTAGAGTCAGTACATGTTCTATACGTAACCTGTATTGGGTGTCCCAGAAGTGCTAGCTGCTATTGCCATCTTGACTAGAATTATCTGATGGTGCTGGTGGTGCCCATGACAGTCACTGTGGCCATTATCATCGTCCAATTATTGTCCTCCTGGACCTTGATATGTTGAACACTGCTGAACCCCTATTCTGCATGAGATTCTCAGTTCCCTTGACTCATAGGACATCACACTTGCCACTTCTCCAGGCTGGTCCCTGACCATTTCTCCCTCTCTCATGAGCATCTCTTCTGAAGCACCTCTTAATGCTACTGCCTCCCAGGGTCTGGTCTGCAGCCCACTGAACTTCTTGTTTTAGAGTGACGTCATCCATTCTGTTAAACAGTACCCTGCATGTACTCCTGGGGACTCCTCATGCCAGAGCTCAAAACCAACTCATGTCTCCAGGTTCCCAGAGTGCCAGGTGCCTCTGTTGGCTGTCAGCTGTGGTTCTCCATCTGGTTGGACCAGATCATCCCAGAGGAAGCTCAGGGTCTTGTCGCTAAGTGAAGTCTTCTCTCCTCCATTCAGTGTCTCCTCTGAGGGCACCTTCATTTCCTGGTCACTCAAGCTGAAAACAGATCATTCTGGATCTGGGTTCTTTGCTCACCCTCATACTCAGATCCAAGCTGTCACTAATTCCTGCCCTGCTAGCTGGCCAGGATTTCCCACTGTATTTCCTTTTCTCTCTGGCTCCATGGTCCTCTTTCCTAGCTTTCCCTTGTCAAGCACATCCTCCATCTGCCAACCCCAAGGATGTTACCAGACCCCAAATTGACTCTGTTACTCTCTAATTTAAAGCTCCCAAGAGTGTTCCTTTTCTTACAGCCCAAAGACCAGATTCCCTACTATGGCAAGCTCTCTGTAGCTGGATCCTTACCCATCAACCCTGCCTTATTTTCAGCCATCCCACTCTTGATATCAAATTCACTGGATCAGTGGAACTGTCACTCCTTGGTCTTTATCCAGACAAGGACCCCAGCCCACAGCGACTGATCCTATTGTAAGGAATTACTAATCCTCCTGTAGTACTCAGCTCAGCCATGGCCCCTCCAAAATACTTCTCTCTTCCTCATCACCCCTCCCTTTCCACCTATAAACTGAATTTTGTTCTGTACTGGTGTTTTATGTCTGTTGTAACAGATTGCCACAAATTTGGTGTCTCAAAACAACACAAATATATTACAGTTCTGAAAGTGTGAAATCTAATTTGGGCTTCACTAGACTAAAATCAGTATCCACTTGCCTTGTTCCTTTCTCAGACCTTGGATAGGATCCAGTTCCTTGTCTCTTCCAGGTTTTAGAGGTCACCTGCTTTTCTTGGATCATGGTGCCCCTCCTCCATCTGCATATCCAGCCTGTCTGTTTGACTCCGTCCCATGGTGTGTGCTTCTTACCTGCTCTTCTGCTCTTACCTTCTGATTTTTGAAGACACTTGTGCTTATCCCGGGGTTTCCCTGGAAATCCAAGATAGAATTCCTTTTGTAATGTCAGCTGGTTAGTAACCTTAGTTCCTCTGTGCTGTGCAATGAAGTATATTCATATGTGGTCCCCGGTGGATGGAACAGTATCCTGCTTCCCACAGTATCACTTTTTGTGTTCCTGTAAAACTGCTTCTCTCTCTCATTCCACATAATAAATATTTTCATAGTCACTTGCGTGTTGGTTAGTCTCCTTGACTTATATTTGGTCTTCTTAAATTCTTGTTCATTTAAAAAAATGATAGGGGATGGTGCAGTGGCATGGCAGGTTAAGCCGCCATCCACAGTGCCCACATCGATATGGGCTCTGGTTCTTTTCCTAGCTGCTCTACTTCTGATCCAGCTCCATGCTAACACACCTGCGAAAACAGCAGATGGTGTCCCAAATGCTTTGGCCCCTGCACCCACGTGGGAGACCTGGATGAAGCTCCTGGCTCCTGGCTTTAGCCTGGCCCAGCCCCGCCATTGTGGCCATTTGGGGAGTGAACCAGTGGATGGAAGGGGTGTGTGTGTGTGTGTGTGTGTGTCTCCCTATGTCTGTACTTCTGACTTCCAAACAGATGTTTTTTTAAAAAAATTGAATTGACATAATTGTACATACTTGTGTATACCATGTGATGTTTCAATGCATACACACATTGTATCATGTTCAAACCAGCGTGAGCATATCTGTCTCCTCAGATATGCACCTTTGCTTTGTAATGAAGGCATTTAATATCCCTTCTTCTAGCTGTTTTGAGATCTGCATTACCATTATCTGTACTTACCTTATTTACTTTTCAATCCCCATATTAAGAGCAGAAAGTAGACCCTCTGCAAACATTTTGAAACAATAGATAATCCAAAAACCTAGTGATGCCCTAGAATCCCTCTGAGGGTTATTGCAAAAGAGGGATTAGCCAGTGCCCTGTAATTAGACTTGCTCGTGACAATAACTCCACTTCTATGAGAAGCTGTTTTCCATGTGTGATATTCATGATAGAAGTTACATTCCTCATTGCAGTAGCTAGCATCTATTGTGTGTCTTGCCATGTATTGGACACAGTTCTTGGTGAATGTGTTAATTCATTTAGATTTTATAACCGTCTTCTTGTGTGAGTACAATTGTTATTGCCCACTTTATAAATATGGAAACAGAGTCATCTTGGAATTAAATAGCTTGCCTTTTGTCATCCAGCTTAGTGTACGGTAACTCTGAGTTAACTCCTGTATGCTGCCAACCCAAACAAGCCTTTCTGAGGCCAGTCTACATGAATGGAAGGTCACTGTAGTTAATTTACATTTTGTTTATTTCTCATGAAACCCAATAGCCGTTAGGTTTGTGGGTTTCAGGAAAGAACTAAGTGGATTGGTTGGCTCCAACTGACTTCTAAGACACATAGGCTGTGGAACTCAAGTGTAAAAATGAGCTGTGTATTATCTTTCAAAGCCACCTTGGTCTTTGGGAAAATCCTTGAGCCTCACAGTGAGTCCATGCGCTATCATTTTGTCGGTTTGATGAGAGTCAGTCCCAGGGGAAGGCCAGCATGCCGGGAAGAAAAGATGGAGGGAAGAAGCACATTAAGTCCGTGGTTGCTCACAGCATCTGCCTTTGATGCAGTCCCGAGGGGACCGGCTGATCGCCGCCTCTCAGTCAACAAATTCTATGTCTTCTCAGCAGTTCGGAAGGCAGAGAGCCCTTGAAGGCATTCTCTCCTGACAAGCTTATTTCTCTTAGCACTCTAGAATGTAATAGAAGCCATCAAAGGCGAGGGATATTAGAAGGTTGTTTTGTGAGATGGCAACAGGATTCCTCAGTTGCCAGATGACTCCCTCACTCCCATCAGCAGTTCCATTAGTGGTGGGGTATACTAGGTATTGGCTAGTTGGAGCCCTGGTTTTTTTTTTTTTTTTTAAAGAGGATGATTCTGTTTTATTGTGGAAAACTCTGTTTAGAAAGCTGATGATATATTCCCTGCATTCAAAGCTGTTGTTAAACTGTAAGTTGCCAATGTGCAATCCAAGGAAGGACAGAAGAAAGCACCAGCAACGTTACATTGATGCCATCCAGAACCCTGGGGTGAGAAAGGAAGCTGGCTTTCCTCCACCTGAGACACCTGGTGTGGGATGTACTGTCAGTGAATTCAGCCGTTCTGTTTTCTGTTGTGTGCATCTTCAAGAAGCCTGAAAGAGGTAATTGAATAGCTTTAGCATGATTAACGTAATGACCTGGAAGCCCAAGTTACGCGTTATATAATTTTTGTGTGATCCAATGCAAATGTCTTTGCTTGAAGCCGGTGTATTTATAAGGTCTCAACATTATAAAAAACTTATGGGACAAACTAGTACTCCTCTGAACTCCCACCCACAAGCACACTGTGAAGGATATGGGGATATAACCTTCCATACTTAATTTTTCCCTGGACATACGTGTATGCCCTTTTTCAAAACTGAAATCATGGGGAGCCTACTTTTTGTAATGACATTAAGGGTAAGAGCATTTACTCTGAATATCTATTGGCCTTTCTTATCTGTAGTGCTATGAAGGAAAAGTTTATATTTCCCCAAATTCAGAGCAGGTGTTTGCTACAGTGGTTAAGATGCTGTTCAGGTGCCCACATCCCATAGTAGAGTGCCTGGGTTCCAGTTCCAGCTCTACTTCCAATCCAGCTTTATGCCTGTGTGCAACCAGGGAGACAGCAGGTGATAACTGAAGTTGGGTCCCTGTCACCCATATGGGAGACCCAAATTCAGTTCTGGATCCTTGGCTTCATTCTAGCCCAGCTGTGGATTTTGTGGTCATTTGGCAAGTGAAATGGTAGACAGAAAATACCTCTGTTTCTCTTCTTCCTTCCTCCTCCTCCTCCTCCTCCTCCACAGCCTCTACTTTCCAAATAAGTACAAGTTTTAAAAGCTGCATGTAGAAGCCTAGACCCCATGTGATGGTGTTGGAGGTGGGGCCTTTGGGAGGCGCTTACATCATGCAGATAGAGGCCTCTGAAAGGTGTGTGTGCCCTGTCCCCTTCTGCCACTGAGGATCAAGGAGAAGATGGCTGTCTTCCCAAATACCAGATGGTCAGCACCTTGATCTTGCACTTTATAGCCTCCAAAAGTGTAAGAAATCAGTTTCTGTTGCTTATAAGCTCCACAGTTTATGATGTTTTGTTAGAGCAGCACCAGTGGACCAGAGACTGTCCATTGTGGTAACCCAAAGTAGCAATGCGGACCATGCAGATCCTATCTGCATTTTGTCTGCTTTACGGAAGTGTGAAAGAGCAGTTGCCTGTTTCTACGGATTGAATTTCTAAAAGTCGGTGTTTCTAGGTCCAAGAAAATTCGTACTTTACATGTTGGTAGATACTTGCCTACTTGCCCTCCCCAAAGATTTCTATCAATTCATATCCTAGCAAGAGCTTCCCCACGTCTCACCGTGTCCTTGGGTCCTCCAACAAATGACCACAAACTCAGTAACTTGAACCACACACAATTTTTTATCTTGCAGTTCTGAAGTTCAGAAATCCAAAATGAGTCTCACCAGGCTAAAATGAAGTGTCAGCAGGGCTGGGTGCCCCCAGAAGCTCCAGGGCACGGTCCGTTTCCTTGCTTTGATGCCTCTCAATGCCACACACATCCTTTGGCTCAGGTCGCTTCTTCTGTCTGCAAAGCCGGCAACTTTAGCCCTGGTCCTTCCTACCCCACCATCTCCAGGGTTCTCTCCCTTCCCCTCCCATGTTTGCTTTTGAGGCCCCTTGTAATTCCATTAGGACCACCTGAACAATCCCGGATAAACCCACTATTTTGAGTTCAGCTGATTGGTTGCCTTAACCACATCTGCAGCCTGAATGCCATTTAAGCCAATATATCCACAGGTTCTGGGGGACATTTTTAGGGAACTGGTGTTCCACTTAACGTAATACTAGAAGTTCTACCCCTTCAGGATCTAAAGTGGAAAGCATTTTTATCACACTAATATTTTGATAGGGGCTAGTGCTGTGGCACAGGGGGTTAACGCCCTGGCCTGAAGCACCAGCATCCCATGTGGGCACCATTTCGAGACCCGGCTGCTGTACTTCCCATCCAGCTCTCTGCTATGGCTTGGGAAAGCAGTAGAAGATGGCCCAAGTTGTTGGGCCCCTGAACCCATGTGGGAGACCCGGAAGAAGCTCCTGGCTCCTGGTTTCAGATGGGCGCAGCTCCGGCCATCGAAGCCAATTGGGGACTGAACCATTGGATGGAAGACCTCTTTCTCTCTGTCCTCTCTCTGTGTAACTCTGACTTTCAAGTAAATAAGTAAATCTCTTTAAAAAAAGAAACAATTCCTAAAAAAAATTTTGATAATGAGTTTGAGCATCCTTCATATCTTTTTTTTTTTTGCTTTCAAACTTTTATTTAATGAATATAAATTTCCAAAGTACAGCTTATGGATTACAATGGCTTCCCCCCCATAACGTCCCTCCCACCCACAACCCTCCCCTTTCCCACTCCCTCTCCCCTTCCATTCACATCAAGATTCATTTTCGTTTCTCTTTATATACAGAAGATCAGTTTAGCATACATTAAGTAAAGATTTCAACAGTTTGCTCCCACACAGAAACATAAAGTAAAAAATACTGTTTGAGTACTAGTTATGCATTAAATCTCAATGTACAGCACACTAAGGACAAAGATCCTACATGAGGAGTAAGTGCACAGTGACTCTTGTTGTTGACTTAACAAATTGACACTCTTGTTTATGGCATCAGTAATCACCCTAGGCTCTTGTCATGAGCTGCCAAGGCTATGGAAGCCCCCTGAGTTCACCGACTCTGATCATATTTAGACAAGGCCATGGTCAAAGTGGAAGTTCTCTCCTCCCTTCAGAGAAAGGTACCTCCTTCTTTGATGACCCGTTCTTTCCACTGGGATCTCACTCGCAGAGATCTTTCATTTAGGTTTTTTTTTTTTTCCCCCAGAGTGTCTTGGCTTTCCATGCCTGAAATACTCTCATGGGCTTCATATCTTTTGTCCTTTGTAAATGATTGGATTATTTATACCCTTTCCCCTTTATTGAAATTTTATTTCTTAATCATTTATATACAGATGTTTTATCCATTAAGAATGTTAATTATGTGTATGTCATATGTTGCATACAAAATAGTTTTTCCCAATTTTACATCTTTGGACTTGTTTATGGTCTGTATACAAAGTTTTAAATTTTTATGTCCACATCCCTTGTTTTCCTTCTGGTTTTATTTTCATATTCTTGAAATTAAATCACACTGGCTGTGGATTAAGCTGTGCTCCCACAAAAGTCATATGCTGAAGTCTTAACCCTCATGTAACTATATTAGAGCTGGAGTCTGTAAGGAACTGAGTTAGGTTAAATGCAGTCTGAAGAGTAGATCCTTGTCCTGATACAACCGTGTCTCTTTCCTCTGCAAGTGAAAGAAGATGATGTTCCCTCACCAGAACCCAAGCATGCTGGCACCCTGATCCCAGACCTTCAGTCCCCGGAACTGAGAGAAATCAGTTCATGTGGTTTAAGCCCCCACTCTATGGTACCCATTGGTTATGGCAGCCCAAGCACATAGTCACCAGCTTGAAAACACTTAGCAGTCACAAAATTGCCTTTAGTCTAACTTCTTCCTTTTTAAAAAAGAAAGTGAACCAGCAGATGAAAGAACTCTGTTTTTTTCTGCATCTTAAATAAACGAATCAATAAAAGTGGTTCAGCTCTAAAAAAAAAAAAAAAAAAAAAAAAAAAAAAAAAAAAGGCGTTCTGAAGTTCTGGCTCTTGCCTTAAAGCTCTTAAGAGAACTACCTGTAAGCAGTTTGACGCGGTAGAGTCCTCAGTCGGCCGTGCGGATTGTACTGAAGGTTGCATTGTGGGAAATCCTGAAGATGGAAGATGGATTTGACTTTAATTCAGTATTAAATATCTTCATTTTATTGAGACTTTGTTTACAGAGTACACAGTCTTCGTTTTGAGCAGCTGTCGTGCACAGACTAGCACTGAGTAACAGTCAACAACAACAGATCATATAGACAACGGTGGTCCTCTAATTTTACAAATGAGCTATAAAATTCCTGTGGCTTAGTGGTGTTGTAGCCATTGAGCCTTCATAGCCTGAAGCATCACTCACCTGTGTGGTGATGCTGGTATGAACACACCTACTATGCTGCCAGTCAAATAATAACGTGCAATTTTGTACAGTACGTAATAGTTGATAATGACATAACACTTGATAACGGTTACTGGCTTAGGTGCTTAGTACACTGGACTTAGCTTATTTTGGAGTGTTCTCCTACTTATATAAGCAGTTTACTGTAGAGAACTATACTGTTCAATGCCAGCAGCAGCCTCATACATCCCCTGTTTACCATGTCCCTTGATTGCATCAAGAGGCCACGTGGCGTGATGGACCTATGTCACGTAGGTTTGTGTGCATATGCACACTCTACGGTGTTGGGATGATGACGTGACAACGTATTTCTCAGAATGTATCCCCTGGTGCAGAATGATCCTTGCGGCAGGCGATATTAGAAAGTGGTGGCAGCATAGCAGTCAGTGGAAAGCCTTTTGTGGTGAAGAACTGAAGACTCCCTTGGAGGCTGACTTGTGGCCCCCAACTCCCCGCATCCTCCCCACCCACAGCTGTCTGTTCCCTTAGCCAGATGCCCTGTATGTTTCCATGTTTTAATCTCTTCTACTTCCTCTTTTGATCAGTCTCCGTTCACCACTTCTTCAGTACCCTTTTGTTTTTAAAATAAAATTTTGTGCATGACAGTGGTTCCTGGAGGCTGGACTCCTTGAGAACCCTGCATTCCTCTCCCTCTGCTGGGGTTATTTTTTCTTTTTGTGCTGCGGCAAACATGACAGGCTGCTTCTGAAAAGAGATTTCTAATGTTTGGAGATTATTCTGAAATAGTCATTTAAGTTGTTTGAGTTTGGGAGTATCTGGGTGGGAGTTCATCTATGTGAGCTGGAGGGCTATAATTTATGGTTACTGCAGAATTTGGTTAAATACGTAGTAAAAATCAGGGCATTCTGTATAATAATGTCATAGAATTAAACTCTCTTATTTTCCAGTTTTTATGGATTGAAATAGTCAGAAATTACCATGGAAATCTAATATGGAAAATTGGCAAATGTATACACATGATGCTGAAACTAATCTATTTTCTTATTTTTGTAATCTGTCAAGGTTCTTTGCCAAATACTAGGAGACGGGCTATATATTTCTTAAATCATCAGTTACGATGTCAGGTTTCTTGGAACATATAATTTAACAGTAGATTTTTTAAAATACAATCTCACAGTCTGTAAAAAAAATAAAAAAGCAAAAAGAAAATCTGTTCTGAGCTCATGGTCTCACGTGACATGTGAGCCCTCCCTTTTTCATCTTTTAACAAATCTCACCTGTAGGTTTCTCGTCCCGTTCTCCTCCAGGGAAGATTTGGTGACCATTGATTTATAATTTTTTTTTGGAAGGAGCAGATGGATCCACAATTGAAAGGCTCATAATTTAATATAGAAGAAATGAATCTAGACTCAAAGCAGGACCTATGCATGTGTGGGTAAATGCATGTCATATCATGAGTGCTTTACCTTATGGGTAACTTTTTTTTGTTCATAACACTTTTGATTCACAAAAAACAGAACAATAATTAGGGTGAAATGTGCTCTACAGAATTAGATCTACAAGGGGTCTTCAAAATGGTTCATGAAAAACCTATGCAGAGACTGCAAAATTGTTAGGCTAAAATGAATTTATCTTTTAATCCCATTTTCCATGAACTTCTGGGAGTGTGGTTTTTAATACTTGCATACTTGCTATATTTTCCCACCTCAGTCCCTA
The DNA here is from genome assembly GCF_051225735.1 of Oryctolagus cuniculus. Lineage (NCBI taxonomy): Eukaryota > Metazoa > Chordata > Mammalia > Lagomorpha > Leporidae > Oryctolagus > Oryctolagus cuniculus. The sequence goes on from NC_142870.1 coordinate 161,284,933, forward strand.
AATATGATTTATTTCCACTCTCATCCCACTAGTCTCTTTAATAAATTCCATTGTTAAAATGGAAAAGTCAAGGAGTGACAAGAGTTCATGAATTTCAGCTCCTCTTTTACTCCTTTCCACTCACCCTGCCCTCCTTGTTGTATGTTCAAGAAGAGGCTCCTACTTTAAGGCCCTTTCCATTAGTTATCCCAGTTTTCTGAGATGCAGTTTGCCCATTGTTAATTTTCTCATCTTCTTCTATTCTGTCCCAGACATCATCTCATCATAGAGAATTCCCTGATGATGCCACCTGAAAAGCCAGCCTCTCCCTACCCCTTAAGACCTCCCTCTCTCCCCTTACTTGATTTATTTTTCTTGCTACTCCCCACCATTGCTTGGTAGTTTATGGAGTTGTTTGTTCACTGCCTATCCCACCCACTACCACCACAACTCATTAGAACAGGGCTTCATCCATTTGTCTTCCTGAAACCTGGAATAGTACCTGGCACATGATGTGACCCAATAAAAATTTGAGGAATAAATGAATGAGGTGCAAACATTCTTAGTGGCATGTAGAATGCTGCATACCAAAATAATTATGACCTTACCTTTCCCCGCTAGTAAACTATCGAGCCAAGACAGTGTAGTGTTGTGGAATATAATTTCAAGCATGTGCCAAGATATATCTCAACTGTTAAATAACAGAGAATGAGTAGCCACATTGCTGGCTGACTTCAGAAGTCCATAGAATTGTCATAGAAATGAGTCCATGAATCTCCTTAAGTATTCTGAAATGAAAGATCCCATGAGCAGTAACCTATGATTTATTGTTCTCTAATGTACATGTCCCATGAGATTTATTAGTGGGTGTGAGGTAAAAGCAGAGATTGTGGAGTTGACTGGCTGGATTCAAATCTCACTTCTTCTACTTCCTTGCAGCCTGAGCTTGGGAAAGTTACTTTGCTTCTTTATGTGTCTATTTGCTTAACTATAAAATGTAGACAATACAAGACTACTTTCACAGAGTAGGTGTGAAGAGCCACTAAGTTAATATGTGTGCACTGCTTCCCACAGTGCCTAAAACATGGCTAGTCTTCAGTCATATTAGATAAAAGAGCAGTAATAATAATAATAATAAATGATACAAGTAACAATAATAGACTAATGTAACAATTATTTTTAAAGGGGTTATTCCTTTTAAGTATTAAAATATGTTTTTAACAAAATGTTTATACGTTCATTAGTGCTAAGCATGTCATGTTTAAATGAACAAAGAAACTTGTAGACATGTCTCCAAAGAAGGCATGCAAATGGCCAATAAGTGCCTTAAGATTTGCTCATTATCATTAATCATTAGTGAAAAGCCTAACCAGGATGACAGTGGATATCACTGCACACCATTAAATATTGCTCTTACACACACACACACACACACACGAAATAGTGTTGACAAGGAGGAAGAGAAATTGGAGCCTTGTGTCCAACTTGTGGGAATGTCAAGTGTCATAGCTGATGTGGGAAAATAATATGGCTGTTCCTCAAAATATGAAAATAGGATTACCTTATCACCCATCAACTCCCCAAAGAAGTGAAAGCAGGAACTGGAACAGATATTTGTACATCAATGTTCATAGTGGCGTTATTGCCCAAGGATAGAGACAAACCCAATGCCCAGGGGTGAATGAATGGAATTCTCATACATGCCATGCTGTAGATGAAACTTGAGGGCATGAAGTGAAATACACCAGACTCAAAAGGATACATAGTCCGTGATTCCATTTTTGTGATATACGTGACTAATCCAATTCATAGGAAGTAGGACAGTGGTTACCAGAAAATGGAGGGATGAGAGAATGGGGAATGGTTGCTGAATGGATGTGGGGTGTCAGCATGGGACAATGAACACGTTCTGGGGGTGGTTGGTAATGATGATTGCACAACAATGTGAATATTCTTTATGTCACTTAGCTATACACCTAAAAATGCTGGAAATACTAAGTCTCATGGATATTTTAGCCCCAATTTTTAAGCTACTTTGTTATGTTGGGAACAAATGGGATGTATATATTTTGGTTTAAATCCAGCGTAAACCTAAAACAGGTTGAATGCAGGAATTACTAAGGAAGAAATTGGACTTGTTATCCCAGACTAATAATTAGTACCTTAATAATGTTCTCACTCGCAAGGCATATACACCTTCATCCTAGGAGTTTCCCTAAGTTCCCGTTGAAATGATGACGTGCTCATCCTATAGCACAAACAAGGATACACAGATAACAGGTACATTAACATCAAGTGATATGTTCAGGGTTATGTTCCTAGTAAGGTTGGTGTCGGGGATTAAACTCCAGCCTTCATGCACCTGTGGGGAGCAACTCGGACTAGACTGTTACTGGAATTAAGACTTATTCTATGCATCTGCTCTCCCACAATATGGCGCTGAGAAGGGAGTAACAGCTTCTACGCAGCTGCCTCTCGCCAACTTGAGTGATGACCTGCAGGAGCTGATCCTGCTCCTGATTGGAGGAGAGCAGCGTGCTCGGCGTGTGGGTAGCAGAGTTGGGATTGGTGGAAGAGGACTATAAAGGAGGAGAGAGACAACATGCACCAGGAACATCTATCTGAAGGAACACCTGTGCAGCCCCCGAGAGAGCCGGCCGGCGGTATGCCGCTCCCCCGCGGAAGTGGGGAAAGTGGCAGGGGGAACCACCCTTCCACGGAGGTGGAAGGGTAGGTAGCCAACCCGGGAAGAACCAGCAGCAAACCCGGGGAGGGCTGAGCAGACAAAAGAACAGCACAGGGTCCTGTGTCGTTCCTCCGTGAAGAGGGGGAGCGACATGCACCCACCCATTATACGTGCTCCTCTCAGTGGTCAGGACCGTTTTTTTCGGCCAAAGGCCATTTGGATATTTATAATATCATTCATGGGCCATACGAAATTATCAACTGAAAAATTAGCCTGTTTTCGATCTATTGAATTTTGAGTCCCTCTCAAACCAAATGATTTCACAGGTCTTATAAGGCCCATAAGCCGGACATTCCCCACCCCTACCTCATACTACTGGTTTACCAGATCTTCTTTCTTTCCATAAATGAATCACCCTTTCCAACTTTGAATGAAATAAAAAATAATGCTCATATCCACCTTGGAAAAGAGACCCTGGGTCTCTAATAATCTCTGATTTTCCAATAGAAAATTGAGGTTGGTCAGAGATATTCCATCTGCCAAATATGATGGAATGTAGCTTAAATTTGTGTTCCCTCAGTTTTTATTAGTGTAAATCAAGATATGCTGTCAAGTATTTAAGAATGAGATAAAATAGCAAGATAGAATTGGCAGCAAGTTTGAATTTCCATGGGCATGATATGGTTTTTTCATATGCAGAAAAAATAAAGCACTAACCAAGAATAACTAGCTGTTGGAATGGTATATAGGAACATGCACACCACTGTCCCAGGAATCTTGTCTCCAAGGCAGGGCCTACAACAGAGCGCCTGTCTCATTAACTGAGAGAGGTGACCAGAAAGTTTATTTATGTTCCTTGGCCAGTGGCCCCTGCATTAGAATTTGGTGCTTTCTATGTGTGTTCTCTGAGAATAAGTTAATCGTGGTGCACAGCAAACTTCCTTTTGGAAGCGTTTCTGTGGAAAAGTAGTCATGGGTGGACAGGTAGCTCATGTAACGTGACTCTTGGGCATCTGAGGGAAAGACTTTGAGCTACTTTCTCTTCCTAAAACTCATTCTCATCATTTGCCTTCCTACTTCAAGATACGGATTCTTTTCGTTGATTTCAGTAATCTTATTTATAAAAGAAAACCAAATATACAAAAGCTTAAACGGGGCCAGCATTGTGGCACAGCAGGTTGAGCCACTGCTGTGAGACCGGCATCCCCTACGGGTACCAGTTCCAGTCCTCGCTGCCTCTTTTCTGATCCAGCTCTCTGCTAATGTGCCTGAGAAGGCAGCAGAGGATGGCCGAAGTGCTTGGGCCTCTGCCACCCACCTGGGAGACCCATATGAAGCTCCTGGCTTCAGTCTGGCCCTGCCATTGCACCCATTTGGGGAGTGAACAAGCAGATGGAAGATCTCACTCTAGCCCTCTCTCTCTGTAACTTTGCCTTTCAAATAAATAAATGTATTTTAAAAAACACTTAAATATTATCATCCATGCCTTTTGTCAACAACCATCATCTAGTGAAGTTTTCTTAACATCCGATCTTGCTGAATAAGCTGAACACAAGCATAGAAGGGGTAGGCAATAGCACACTTTAAACTATTTCTCATATAGAAATTCTGCATCCACCTGATTGGGACAGTTCTGAGAGCTTTTATGCATTGTCCAATACGGTGGATATGAAAGTTCTAAATATAAAAGGATTGGAATGAAATGTAAGATCCAGTTTCTTAGTTGTACTTGCAGCCATTGCAATGCCCAGCAGCCACACCCAGCACATTGTAACTGTGTTAGGGAGGACAGGGATAAAATGTGTCCATCTGTTACAGAAAGTGCTATAAACAGGGGTATCAAGGGTATCAACCTTTTCAAGATGAACACGTTTGCTTTCAAACTCGCTCATCTCAGGTTGAGTAGGATGCTGGTCATGTGGCCGTGATGTGAGGTATCTCACTTTTACACCAACACTGCTGCTGTGAGCTTAGTCAGCTCATAGATTGGGCACGACCTCCTTCTATAGGCAAAATAAGGCGAGTTTGCAGCTCACTGGCAGAGGCCTCTGCATGGCCCTGCACTTGCAGCCATCTCAAGCAGGTATTGCCCTACCTTTGAAAGCTGGGTGATTAGGCAGACATTGACAGCTACATATGAGAACCCGCTGGACAGCTGAGTCCCGTCCTCAGAGATTCTGAATTGCTCTAGTCCAAGGCCAGTATTTTTTGAAAATCCCTCCAGACTGTCTGGTGTGTAGCCAGAGTAAAGTACCGCTGCCCCAAGGCCTGTTCTCAGCACCCCAAGTAGCTTGATGGTAAGGCTTGTTGAATCCCTGGTCAGCTTCAGGTTGTTAGGCATGGAAGAGCACCAAGCAGAGCTGTGAAGCGACTTGAGTGTGGTTTCCAGGCCTCTTGCTGACTAATTATGGAATGGGTGTCATCTTCAAATTCTGTTGATCTATGAAATACCAACCCTTCTCCCAGCAAATAGAACTACATCAGATTATAGGAACAAATCTTTCATCTTTTGCCATTCCAACTTGTGCATTAACAGTATGTATACTGTGCAAACCTCACACAGCCTTAGGTCCACACGAAGAGCCCCCAGCTTGCCCAAGTATCAGGAAATGGAATGACCAACACTAAGCAGCCCCATACACAGTGTTTGCAATCCAGCTGAATAGTGTTCCTCTTCTATGTGGATCCACGTGTTGTGTAAGAATAGAGTTATCATCAGTGTTTATGATGATTGTAACAAAGAGCTCTAACTAGCCTAGCTGTTGTGTGTGGTAAGCTAATGTTGCCAGTTACATGCCACAATATTTCCAGCTGCTCACTGGTGTAATCATTGCATAACTTCCACCATGAGTTTCTACAAGCAGGCCCTGAAATCATCACTAATGGGTACTAAGTGAAAGTTATTTTTATCGTGACACTCCGATCTGGAAATGTCTTGATTTTTTCCTCTTGCCTTGAGCCAAAGCAAACTGACTTCCTTAGAGGCTGCCTCATACATCTCCAAATGGGGCCATACTTCATGGTGCTGTTGGGAGTGACATCTCTCTGCTCAGCCCATCAGCAGCAGTGATAGGATAGCCCCTTTCAAGGTGACAGTGTCTGTGACAGCAGGCAGAGGGGAAGGTGTGTGCTCACCACGGAAGATAAGGAATGTGATATCATTGGGTCAGTATGTTCCATCACCGAAACTGCTTATGGCTTCAAATTGCCCATGAATCACCCTGTAAGTGCCTGAGAATAGGAGAGTGGCTGCCAGCCGGCACTTGACTCCACTATTACAGATATTTCACTCCTCACAACTGCCGCTCTTCTCTTAGGACCCACCATCAAGCATCCGGGCATCCTGCATTTAGAAAGATCCTTTGCAGCCTTCTCCAGGGTGGGACTGTAGCCCTGACCGCAGCATCCAGGCCTCTGTAGCCTGTGCCCTGTGACCCTGCCGAGCTGCTGCCCAGCCTGTGTAACCCAACCAAGCCGAATTGAGCCACCCACCACGCCTTCTCCCGTTTCTCACTATGGCCTTTGCTCACATAGTTTCATCAGCCTGGGAACTCCTGTAGCCCAGAGCTGCCCACTAACATAGGAGGGGGCTTGAAAATGGAATTGAAATTTAAGATTATGTAGGTATCAAATTCTTGGCCGGTGCCGCAGCTCAATAGGCTAATCCTCCGCCTTGTGGCGCTGGCACACCGGGTTCTAGTCCCGGTTGGGGCGCCGGATTCTGTCCCAGTTGCCCCTCTTCCAGGCCAGCTCTCTGCTTTGGCCCAGGAGGGCAGTGGAGGATGGCCCAAGTGCTTGGGCCCTGCACCCCATGGGAGACCAGGAAAAGTACCTGGCTCCTGCCATCAGATCAGTGCGGTGCGCTGGCCGCAGTGCACCGGCCGCGGCGGCCATTGGAGGGTGAACCAACAGCAAAGGAAGACCTTTCTCTCTGTCTCTCTCTCTCACTGTCCACTCTGCCTGTCAAAAAAAAAAAATTCTTGAAATCCTTGCACAATTTTTTCAAAATACAAATTTTCCATGGATTTTGGGAAGATTCCCATGTATGTTCTGAGATACACGAGCAATATGAAATGGTCTAGTCATCACATTAAGAAAACTTGAGGAGCCGGCACTGTGGTACAGGGAGTTAAGTCACTGTCTGCAGTGCTGGCATCTCATAAGGCCACCAATTCAAGTCCCAGCTGCTGTTTCCAATCCAGCTCCCTTCTGATGTGACTGGGAAAGCGGAGGAGGACGACTCAAGTACTTGGGCCCCTGCACCCACATGGGAGACCCAGGAAAAGCTCCTGGCCTCAGCCTGGCCCAGCCCCAGCTGTTGCAGCCACTTGGGGAGTGATTCAATAGATGGAAGGTTGATAGGCTGATCTCTCTCTCTCTCTCTCTCTCTCTCTCTCTGCCTTTCAAATGAATAAGTAAATCTTAAAAAGAAATTTAAAACTTGAAACAGGTGAAACTAATTTCAAAAATACTCTGTCATCCCTCAATATTTACAGGAGTTTGTTCTAGTAACTATCCTTGGACACCAACATCGAAGAAGACTCGAATGATGTCATATTTACATGTAACCTGTGCACATCCTCCCATATTCTTTAAATTTTCATGGGTTATTACAATATTGAATACTGCATAAATGAATGTAGTTATTATTCTATATTTTCTAAGGAATAATGACAAAAGACCTGTACACATTCAGCACAGTTTTTTCCCAAGTATTTTTAATCTGCAAGTACTTAAATTTGCATCACATTTAACCTGGTGTATTCAAAATAGCATTTAAACATGTTGTTAATGTAAATTTATTAAATAGTTTACATTATGGTGTTCTGTGCCTTAAATCAAATGTGTCTTTTGCCCTGAACACAGCTTAATTTGAGCTATACACATTTCAAGTGGTCTTTTTTATTAAAAAAATTATTAAGAGAGAGTTACAGACAGAGAAGGAGAGGCAGAGAAAGGTCTTCCATCTGCTGGTTCACTCCCCAAATGGCCAAAATCGCCAGAACTGGGCTGATCCAAAGCCAAGAGCCAGGAGCTTCCTCCAGATCTCCCATGCAGGTGCAGGGGCCCAAGCACTTGGGCATCTTGCATTACTTTCCCAGGCCATAGCAGAGAGCTGGATCAGCAGAGGGGCAGCTGGGATACAGACTGGTGCCCATATGGGATGCTAGTGCCTCAGGCAGAGACTTAGCCTACTAAACCACAGCGCTGGCCCTTTCAAGTAGTCACTGACCACCTCTGTCTGATAGCTGGACAATGCAGTCCTGGCCCCTTCCATCTGCTTCCTGAGGCCTACTCCAAGTCCTGTTGTCAGACTCAGATCAAGAATCCATCTCTGACCTCAGCTCTCAACTCCCCTTTGCTTAGTGGTGGTCCGTGTTAGCATCTCCTGGAGGTTTTGCGAAAGCTCACACAGATCAGCTTTGTTCCAGGTCAGTCTCACTGGGATCCAGGCACTAGTTTATTGAATGTGTCTGTCTCCTTCAGAAGCTCCAGTGTACAGCTGTGGTTGGTACCTACTCTAGACTGAGTCTCTCAGTCAAATACCTAGTAGTCGAGTATGTTGTGGGTGTGCTGGGGGATTGAGACGTAGCAAATGTAAAACAATTGTCTGTACTATAAGGAAAAGTAAAGCAAGCAAGGGAACAGTGTGCAGTAGCAACAGCCAACCTTTTGTGACAGGTGACCAGCAAGGGTCTCTCTTATGAAGGCCCACTGAGAGGGTGGGGAAGCAGCACGAGTTCCTGGAGTCAGGTTACCTGCAAAGGAAGCTGGGGCATCTCTCTCATACGTGCTGTAATAATTTTGTGAACCAGAAAACCCCCAAATCTGAGTGGTTAATGACAGTGAACTTTTTTTCCCCATGGGTGGGCTGGGCTGGGCTGAGCTGGGCTGAGCTGGGCTGGGCTGGGCTGGGCTGGGCTGGGCTTTGCAGGGCTAGATGGGAGTCAGCTGTGCAGGCATGGCTCATGCTGCAGGTTGGGCTCTCAGCCACCTTGGTAGGTATTCTTCTCTAAACAATGCAAACATACAAGAAAGGGGAGAGAAAGGGCATCTTGGGCCCAAGGCTTCAGGCTAGCATGTTGACATTTCTGTCTGTATTGCATCAGCCAGAGCATGTCACATGACCAAGCCCAACAGCAGTGAGGCAGAAATGTCCGCATCCATAGTGATCCAAGGTGGAGAGGACAGACAGCTGTGTGAGACAATAATCAACTTTTTATTCTATGTTAGGATACTCCACTGGTCAACCTTTGCTTGGAAGCTGGAAAATACTGGGTTTTTTTTAAAGATCGATTTATTTTACAAGAAAGTCATGGTTACACAGAGAGGAGAGAGGCAGAGAGAAAGAGAGGCAGAGAAAGAGAGCGAGAAAGAGAAAGAGAGAGAAAAAGAAAGGTCTTCTATCCGATGTTTCACTCCCCAGATGGCTGCAATGGCCAGAGCTGCACTGATCCAAAGCCAGGAGCCAGGAGTTTCTTCCAGGTCTCCCACATGGGTGCAGGGGCCCAAGGACCTGAGCCATCTTCCATTGCTCTCCCAGGCCATAACACAGAGCTGGATTGGAAGTGGAGCATCCAGGTCTCAAACCAGCACCCATATGGGATGCCGGCACTGCAGGTGGCAGCTTTACCCTCTATGCCACAACACTGGCCCCAGAAAATATTGTTTTTAAAGTAAGATCTAAGGCCTCTCTTGTCCCTGTGCTCTTATGTGGAAGTTATTTCACTTCCACCTTTATGCCCTCAACGCCCCTGCACCCTTGTCTGTTGCAGGGGTTCCTGCTGTGTACTCACAGGCCCACCTTGCAGTGCCATCAAAGAGCTTAGAGTCCTCACTCTCTCAGTTCTGTATTTCTAGTACCTGGCTCATTGACTCAACCATCCGGAAGCTGACTCTTGGTAGTGTTGGCCACAGGGGGAACCCTTTGATAATATGTACCACTCTTAGAGTCATACATGGTCAGTATCTGTCTGAGCTGAAACCTACAGACCCTGTGCAGACAATAACTAGGCCCTTGAGTAAGGGCCTTACTCTTGCTCATGGCTGAATCTCCAATACCACACGTAGTGATTGCCACAACATGGGCCCTTCACAAATGTTTATTTAACTGAATGGAATTATCTCAAATAGATTACAGTCGTATTTAGCGTCTTCTCTGAGGTTGTTTCCCCTCTGGAAAATGAGCTTTATAAAATGTTTACTTCATGGGGATAATATAGAGATTAAATGGGGTAGTTCATATATGTCTTTGAATATGTTTATATCATATCAGCTCAACACATAGGTAATCTGTAGAATGTTCCTATTCTACAGATTACCAAAATGAAGTAAGAATAGAAGGAACTTTGTTAGACTCATTGCACACTGTGCTTTTTCTGTCTTAGTAACTGGGTAACTAGCCAAAGTAATGCTGGGACCAACAACTGCTATTTGTTAGAGTTTTGAGAGGGGTTTCCAGAAGACACTGCACCACTAACTTCAGAGAGTGACCATGGAAAATGATGCACTGAATGCTTAGCCTGGGAAAGCCCTAAGGAAAAACAAATCCAGCTCACACTCTCCTGCCACCACCTGGAAAACAGCAGGGTCTTTGATAGTAGGTCCATTCACTGTGTGAAGACCAAGGGTTGTGAGATCCTCTCTCCTCCCAATATATGACTGGGTGACAGCGCTGGAGATCGGAGAACTTGATCAATGCAGTATATCTTGGCTGTAGTTGGTATGATGGCCATTTCATAAACTGGAAAGATATCTAATACCGATCATCTTTTCTGATTGGTAGGAATTAGGACAGTGAACCAGGAAAGTGAGTGAGTGGATAACTGAATGAATCTTTGGATGATTGCTTGAAAGAAAGAGTAGGCTCTCTCTTTGAAAGGCTGATACAGTAATAACAGGAAAGCCCATATCGAAGTATTGTAAGGGAACTTCTAACGTCCATGGAGCAGAGGCTCAGAGCTTCAAGGCATAATTAAAAGTGGAGCCTCTAAGGTGGGTTTCCAGGCCAATGTCAAAGAATTGGTGGACTTTGGTGTGGAGGCCACTGTAGCTGGCAAGCAGGCAAAGGGGACCCCTTGGCACCGGGGCCTACAAGCAGGGAGCATCTCATTCACCCAGAAGTCATCCAAATCCACCCAAAGAGCCCAGTGGTTACTGTTAGGGTAAGCTTCTCACATGTAGGGGAAGGAAAAAGTAAAACAAGACAGAATTTGTGTATCAGAAACAAGAGTGGTAGTCCCTACCCAGCAGTTTGGTGTTCAGATTACAAGGAGGGGGTAGCTGTCAAAGAGTTTGCAAACTGACCTGCTCTCTGAAGACTCTCAAAGTTCTCGGGGAAAATCAGTGAAATGAGGCTGATCCACAGGTTGTGTTTTAGCACAGTAGCTTGGGCCATGTGAAGATTGTTTGTTTTCACTGCTTTTTAGTGTTGTTCTATTCTTAAGGTGTTTAGATTATGACAATAGATGGTATGTAGTGGTTGTGGTTTTTTTCTTCATAAACCAAAAGTTGATGCTCTCTGTAGCCTTCTTAATGTAAACTGAAATATAGCAGATAGAGGGCTGGCATTGTGGCATGGTGGGTACGGCCACCACCTGCCATGCCAGCATCCCATATGGGCACTGCTTTGTGTCCCGGCTGATCCACTTCCAATACAACTTCCAACTAATGGCCTGGGTAAAGGAGCAGAAGATGGCCAAAGTGTTTGGGACCCTGCCACCCACATGGGAGACCTAGATGAAGTTCCTGGTTCTTGGTTTCCATCTAGTCATTACAGCCGTGTAGGGAATGAATCAGCAGTTGAAAGATAATCTGTCTTCCCCTTTCTTTTTGTAATTCTTTTAAAGAAAATAAATTTTAAAGAAACAAACAATATCTCTTTTTTAAAAAACTTTTATTTAATAAATATAAATTTTGAAAGTACAACTTTTGGATTATAGCAGTTTTTCCCCCCATAACTACCCTCCCACCCACAGACCATCCTTTCTCCTACTCCCTCTCCCATCCCGTTCTTCATTAAGATTCATTTTTAATTAGCTTTATATACAAAAGATCAACTTAGTATATACTAAGTAAAGATTTCAACAGATTGCACCCACACAGACACACAAAGTATAGAGTACTGTTTGAATACCAGTTTTACCGTTAATTCGCGTAGTACAACACATTAAGGACATAGGTCCTACATGTGAAGTAAATGAACAGTGACTCCCATTTTTGATTTAACAATTGACACTCTTATTTATGACGTCAGTAATCACCCGAGGCTCTTGTCATGAGCTGCCAAGGCTATGGAAGCCTCTTGAGTTCACAAACTCTGACCTTATTTAGACAAGGCCATAATCAAAGTGGAAGTTCTCTCCTCCCTTCAGAGAAAGGTACCTCCTTCTTTGATGGCCCGTTCTTTCTGCTGGGATCTCACTCACAGAGATCTTTCATTTAGGTCATTTTTGGCCACAGTGTCTTGGCTTTCCATGCCTGAGAAACTCTCATGGGCTTTTTAGCTGGATCCAAATGCCTTAAAGGATGATTCTGAGGCCAGAGTGCTGTTTAGGGCATTTGCCATTCTATGAGTCTGCTGTGTATCCTGCTTCCCACAAACAACATCTCTTGTACCTTAGGAGAACCCCATCCCATGCTCCAGTCAGTGCTTTCCTGAAATACCCTTTTCTGGTACATGACCATCTGCTTTTGTGCCTGCTCTAAGGTGTTTTCTCTTGTGTGTTTGCCCTCTCTCAACCTGATGTTTGGGAGACTGTCCCCTTTTGTGTGGGGAGTTGTTGTTGGCTGGTTGTCATTGCTACAAAGATATAGAGTTCAATTCCTATGTGTATGTTCATCCTATAGAAAATGGACATTTGGGAGTTTTCTACTTCAAGGCCATTATGAATGCTGCTTCTACCAATGTATTTTTTTTAGGGTTTATCTATTTACATAAGGGAGAGCAAGAAAGATATTTTCTTTCTAGTTCACTCTCCAGATGCCCACCACAGCCAGATTTAGGCCAGGCCAAAGCCTGGAGTCAGGAACTCCGTCTTGGTCTCCCACATGGGAAGAAGGGGTAGTACTTAGGCCATCACCCACTGCCTTCCCAGTGTATTAGCAGGAAGTTGGTTTGGAGGAGGAGCAGCCAGGACTCAAACCAGCACTCAGATATGCTGTCATCCTGAACGGCAACTCAACCTTCTGTACCACAACACTGATCTCCAGTTACCAGTGTATTGTATTTTTTTGAGGCATATCAATACATATTTCTGTTTGCTCAAATCTCTAGGCGTCTGTTAATAGAGCTGCAAGAAAATGATTGCAACCTCACAATTTTGGCATAAAGATTAAATAAAGTGATACATTTGAAAATTGCCTACTACAAGTGTAATGAAAATATGAGTCACCCTTTTAAGTTTCCCCTCAACCATTTCACTCTATCAATTGAAGAGTCCAGTATCTCTTTAGATGTTCTGTCAGCACTCACAGACCTTCCAAACCCAGAAAATACATGAGGTCTATAACTGTGTTTCTTTACTCTTGGGTAAGGGAATTTCTCTACATAGGTGAAATGGCAAATATCTGTTGATATGTAGGTTGCATTTCTATTATAGATTAAGGATGTATTAGATTATAACACCTTCTATCCAAGAGGCCCTGAGTAGGTCAAAGAATAAGTGAAAAACTGAGATACAGCTTCCTGAAAGTTAGTGGGAGAAATAGCAAACTATCAGCCCAGCTACAAGTAAAATTTGCGTATTTACCAGATTCTGTGACAACTTGGTCTTATGACCATGTGAGAGAACATACTTAGAGTAGCAACATTCTACTCGGCCAGACACAGCTAAAGGGGAAGATACGTGAAAGCTAAGTGCATTTTGGTGAATTGGGGGGGATATTAAGGTATATCGCAGAGGTTTTACTGCAGTGATTTTTGACTTGTTTAATGCTTAGTTTCTTTAGTCCCTCTAAGCACATTTAGCATTTGAACCATAAAGGAATGTGTGCCAGCAGAGGATGGCCCAGGTGCTTGGGACCCTGCCGCTCGTGGAGAGACCCGATTAGAGATCCTGGCTCCTGACTTCAGCCTGGCCTAGCCCCAGCCATTGTGGTCATCTGGGGAATGGACTAGCAGATGGAAGATTCTCTCTCCCTCTCTAACTCAAATAAAATAATCTTTAAATACATAAATAATATTTACCAACATTCTTAAATATATTGTATTATTTATATATTTATAATCTCTCGAAATAGAATTCCCAATTGCGAGAGTATAAATTTTTTTTATTTTTTTAACTTTGTTTAGTAAATATAATTTTCCAAAGTACAGTTTATGGATTACAACGGCTTCCCCCCCCATAACTTCCCTCCCACTCGCACCCCTCCCATCTCCTGCTCCCTCTCCCATTCCATTCACATCAAGATTCATTTTCAATTATCTTTATATACAGAAGATCGATTTAGTATATATTAAGTAAATATTTCATCAGTTTGCACCCACACAGAAACACAAAGTGTAACATACTGTTTCAGTACTAGTTATAGCATTACTTCACATTGGACAACACATTAAGGACAGATCCCACATGAGGAGTAAGTGCACAGTGACTCCTGTTGTTGACTTAACAATTTGACACTCTTATTTATGGCATCAGAAATCTCCCTAGGCTCTAGTCATGAGTTGCCAAGGCTATGGAAGCCTTTTGAGTTTGCCGACTTCGATCTTATTCTGACAGAGTCATAGCCAAAGTGGAAGTTCTCTCCTCCCTTCAGAGAAAGGTACCTCCTTCTTTGATGGCCCTGTTCTTTCCACCAGGATCTCATTCGCAGAGATCTTTCATTTAGATTTTTTTTTGCCAGAGTGTCTTGGCTTTCCATGCCTAAAATACTCTCATGGGCTCTTCAGCCAGATCCAAATGCCTTAAGGGCTGATTCTGAGGCCAGAGTGCTGTTTAGGACATCTGCCATTCTATGAGTCTGCTGTGTATCCCGCTTCCCATGTTGGATCGTTCTCTCCCTTTTTGATTCTATCAGTTAGTATTAGCAGACACTAGTCTTGTTTGTGTGCTCCCTTTGACTCTTAGACCTATCAGTGTGATCAATTGTGAACTGAATTTGATCACTTGGACTAGTGAGATGGCATTGGTACATGCCACCTTGATGGGACTGTATTGGAATCCCCTGGCACATTTCTAACTCCACCATTTGGGGCAAGTCTGATTGAGCATGTCCCAAATTGTACATCTCCTCCCTCTCTTATTCCCACTCTTATATTTAACTGGGATCACTTTTCAGGTAAATTTCAACACCTAAAATAATTGTGTGTTGATTACAGAATTCAACCAATATTACTAGAACAAAAAAATTACTAAAAGGGATAAAGTATTACATTGTACATCAACAGTCAGGACAAGGGCTGATCAAGTCACTGTTTCTCATAGTATCCATTTCACTTCAACAGGTTTCCCCTTTGGTGCTCAGTTAATTGTCGCCGATCAGGGAGAACATATGATATTTGTCCCTTTAGGAATGGCTTAATTCACTCAGCATAATGTTTTCCAGATTATAAGATTCTTGATTAATAGAGGACAAATTTCTTTCCAGAAATTTTTATCAGTTCATAATACCACCAGCTGTGATACACATATCCCACAGCATCATAACACATTCTTGCAAGAACATTTTTTATATTTATTTAATATATTTGTTTGAAAGAGCAATAGCAGAAAGAGAGGGAGAGAGAGTCACACAAAGGAAAGGATTGATTTTTCCATCTGCTGGTTCACTCCCCAAGATGCTCCCCACTGCAGGGCCAGGCGGGAGACAGGAAACAGGAATTTCTTCTGGGTCTCCCAGGTTGGTGGGAGGATAGGAGCTGGAGCCATACTCTGCTGCCTGCGCATGCAAATTAACAGTAAGCTGGATTGGAGGTGGAGTAGCCAGGATTCAAATTGGCAATCCATTGTGGGACACTGGCATTGCAGGCACTGGCCCCACCTGCTGAGCCACAATGCTGGTCCCAAGAACTATATTTTAATCTCTAATTTGATGGGTGTAAAAAGACAACTTATTGTTGCTTTAATTTGTATTTTTTGATTACCAGTTGTTAAAAAAATTGAAGTGTCTTATTAACTTTTTTTCTGTAGCATACTCATGATGCATTTGATTCAAAGTTCTTTGCATGTTAAAGATATTTTTGCTGTATTTATTGGAGATACTGTTCAGTGTTCTAAATTGTCCATTAACTTTGGAAGTAGTATAAATGTTTTTTTTAATCTAGGATACAAATTTTACATTACTGCATCATTGTTTAGATGGGTAGTAGTTCATTAAAAATTTCTCAAAAAAAAAAAAAAAAAACTGTGTGCCAGTAGAGAGTTTCCTTATAACCAACTATTATATGTTGCTCCATGAGGTAATGAGAGCAGTGCAGGGCTGCCCTGTAGTGGTTTCCCTGACCCTGCTATACATGTCATTCTCCCTTTTTTTCTTATAGCTGCCCCAGAAATGAAGCCAGGAATGCAGTGTTGACATCCTTTTTTTACTAAAAATGAGAACCCAGACGGATTGTCTGTCTGGTCGGTGGGCACACTACCAAGTAGTGAAGCCAACTCTGAAGCTTGGATCTTCTTCCTCCGAGCTTCTTGGATGTGGAGCCCCCTCCATTGCCGTACTCTGAGAGAAGAGCACAGCCCCTGTCCTAGGTTCTAGTTTTCTTCTCCACCCAGGCTTCCATCCTACATGTGGTGGGTGTTTAATGGGGTTGGAATACCACAGGTTCTTTACCAGCGAGTTGGAGTTTAAATAGGTTCTCCTAAGAGTTCTAATGCTGGTAAAGAAAGACTCTCCTGAGGGAGAAAAGATCTTTAGGAATCTTTTGGATAAAAATACAGTGTGGTTGGCAGTTGCTTCCCAATGCACATCTAGGGAAGAGATAGATTATTACTGATCTCTGAGAAAAAACTATTAGTGCTTCCATTTAATAGCTTGGACAAAAAGTTGAGACCAAAAGTGAAGAGATGGCAAAGAAGGCTAGAGTAGCTGCAAGAAATACAGTGGCTGGTCAGGGTCAGAGAGGAAACAGGGGCAGTGAGAAATTCTCTGTGGTGAGAATGGTTGTGTGCTGCTATCTTCTATTCATTTTCAGGCATTTCCTATCCTGCATTGTGGAGTAATTCTCCCTGCATGATTTTGCCCTGAACTCCAGTAAAACTGCATGACTCTTGCTGTGTCACTTTAGCATTGAAGGAGGAGGGCTTAGGGCTGGTTTTGGTCTGAAGAGGGAGGACAAGAGGGAAGGCAAGTGCTCCAGGGGTGACATGGAAAGAGACAAGTGAGTGGTGGAGACGAAGGGAAAACAAATATCTCCTTACCCACCACTAGGTTTCTGGCTGAGCCCTTTATAAAAAAGGGTGACTAACAAGAATCAAGCATACCAATTTATTTAATGTAAGTTGTATGTGACACATAAGGCTACGGAGACCCAAAGAAACAAGTAAACTCAATTTTTTCTATTAGGTTTCATGAAGAGTGGACCTTTGTAGGGAAACGTGGTGGGAGGACAGCAGATGGACGAAGTGGCAGTAATCTGATTGGAGTTTAGTGTTGTATGTTGGATCAAGCTGTTCTCAGCAGCTCTGTGTTTGGGCTCTTTGTCTCTGGGTGTACCTTGACACCTCTTGAATGAGGGTCTTAGGATCTGCTTCAGGGGAGAAGGGCAAGGCAAAGGTGAGAGATCTTACTGCTCCTGCTGTTTCTTACATTTAAGAAAAAGTGCCCGAGTTTGGGGTCACTTGTCTGGAACCCAAGAGAGTGAGGATTAGCAGTGTTGAGCAGCACAACCTGCACCCTCAGCTTCCTTAGAAGTGATAGAAAGTTCTCTGGAATTCCAAGTGAACACTGGTATTGGGGTCAAATCATTTTAATTGGGTATTGAAAGCAGTCTTCCCCCAAAGCTGGAGGACTTAAAAGACATAGAGGTGACACCCGTAACTGAGTTATTCAAATTAGGACCGCAGTCCCTCAGCCTTTGAAAAGTTTATCTTTTTTTACCTTGCATTTTATTATTGCCAATACCTTTTGCTCTTATTCTACTGGAAATGATTCAACTTAGTATTTTTGTTTGCATATGTGTATGATCCACCAAAGACAGGTACAAAGCCAAAATCCTAGTTTACTCTTAGATATGTGTGTGTGTGTGTGTGTGTATTTATATTTCAAAGTCAGCAAAGGCCAGAACCATCGTGCCTATGGAACTGCATTTGCATTTCTAGTACAAATAAGAAAAATGGATTCCAGCTGGAGCATGTCCTTAAAGAGATTATAAATCCACTCTCTTGACTATAGTGCTGGGCAGTCCTTTGATTGGTATGTGGGGATGTGTATTGCACTTAAGAGTTAAGGCAAGCAAGGAATTTGGGAATGGAGCCAGTGGGGACTTTTTACCATGGGAAAAATGTTGACACAAAGAGCCATCTCTTCTGCTGAATACCACTTATACCCTCCTAACTTTGCAGACATCTAATCCACAAAGAAGTTTGGTTTATGATGGGTTAATAATTAGATACTTCTTGTGTATAGTTCAAGTGAAGGCCACTAGCTATGACTTCACTTTGGCTGGGGTTTCCCTGTAATCCATTTAGCAAATTAAAGAGATTACTTTGATTGGTGCCATTATCTCCTATTCTCTTGCGGGTGAACCACTTAACCTGTGCTTAATTGAAAGAGATAGAGAGGGTACAGTAACAAATACAATCAAAAGGAAGGGGCAATAGAATCTGTAGGCCAAACAAATGATCAGCACTGGGCTAACAATAGCAGATTAGAGGTGAGATCAATTAATTAGAAGCTATTGTAGGCGTTGGGTGGTTGCCAAGGTTTCTAATAGCCTAAGCTATCATGCCAGCTCTGTTTAGGAGGATTTTAATGACTCAGAGTTGATGTGGTTATTTAAATGATTACTTACTTTTATAATTACTTCATTAGAATACTAAATGTATTACTTCAACAAGGAAGGTCTTTATCCCCCCACACATGGAGCCATGTTGGAGGCTACAACCTCCCACAGAGACATTTCCCGTTGGGAAGAGGCAGTGGCTTGGAGTAGCTGTGCTCATATTGTATTGACAGTGATATATGAAGTGCCTGCTCTGGGAGGCCTTGGGCTGGGTGCTCAGAGTACAGGGAGTCATGAGGCTCTGTCTTTGGAATGGGTGCCATCATCAAAGTATCATTTCATTGCAACCAGATAAGTATGAGGTCTAGAAGAGAGAGACCGTTCTAGTGGCTTCAAACAGAAAGGGGTTTAATAGAGGGAATTAGATACAGATGTGGCCCTCTCGTCCCAGACTGGCCTCATCTCCAACTGTCTCCTCCCCTTGACCTGCTCAAACTACACCAGACTCTTTCTCCTCTTTGATCCCCATAGCCTCACTCCCAGCGAGGGACCCCTGCTCTGTTCCTTCAGTCCACCTTGTGGTCAGCTCCCTCTTCCTTCAGTCTTTTCTCAAATGTCACCTTTTGGTGCTGCTTGGCCTCTTGGTTAATTAAGGTGCTACTCTTATTGTAGCACTCTTAATGCCCCTTACACTGTTTTGTTTATTTTTCACACCACATAATTTTTAAAATAACAGAATACTGACCATATACTTGTAATTTATCCCCTTCCCACAGTAGACTAGTATCAGTTCCAGGGGCAGAACTTGGGTTTCCTGGCTTCCCTGTTGAGTCCCAATGGCCTAGATGAGTGCCTCAAACAGAGATGGTGCACCGTGCACTCATAGCATCCCCAGAAGAGCTGGTGGAGAGCAGCCAGGGCCTGCCACCACACACAGTGTTCAAGTTCACTCAGCTGTGGCTGTGGCTCTCCAGTTCGGGAACCTGTTGCATACCCCTGAGCAGGTCGCCCCTGCAGCCACTCCCATTCCTGTGAACTTCTTTGCTGGTCTTTGAGTCCACAGATTTCTGTAAACATTATGCTGGTATTTGCAACTTCTCTAAATACAGTGAAGGTGAAATGGAGACTGGGAAAGCCCTTGTGCTTCCCACTAGACATTGTCAAGAGGAAGGAAGAGGGACAATGCCTCTGCTTTCCAGGTGGGCCCCCTGCAGCATGGAGTGGTTACAGAACTTGCTTTAGGCCTCACAAGGAAGTCACTGAGCCAGGTTTTCCCATCTGGGTCTCCTGAGACTAAAGCCCTCTCTTTACTCCACATCATCCCTGGAGGCCAACCACAGTGCCGTAGTTCTCATAAGAGGCTAAGTTCTCGGGAAGTCCTTGGGCTCTCCCAGAGATCTGACAGAGACTTTGAAGGTTTGCCGGGCTGAGTAGGACGCGAGGGCAGAGGTGGGCTCCTGGAAACCACTGAGAACTCTGAGAACAGCGAGGCAAAAGCAGGAGCCTCCCCCAGGACAGGACGTCTTTGCTCTCATACCAAGTCCACTCAGTCTGAAGAACATTAGATGACTTCCCTCTCTCTTTTGGGCCTGACCCCAAGCGGAAATTCCTCAATTTCCTGAACATTGCAACCCCAGTGCCACATCAGCCTGACAGGAGGCCACGTAATTGCTGAAATTAAAGCATAATTCCTGACACCTTGGAGGTGGCTCGCCTGAGTCTGTGAATATTTATTTAATGGAAATGGAGTCCGGCTGACCTTTCCGGGTCAGGCTGCTGGTTTCTCTCTCTGACACACCTTGTGAAGGAACGGAGAAACGATAGGCTGCAGATCAATAAAGTCCGCTGCTCAGGGGCTGCTCAGCTGAGCTGGGACATTGCTAAGGGGCCCTTTGGTGAATGCATGACCCTTGGGTGTTGTGGGGAGCCCGGCAGGTGGCCCTCTGGAGCAGCTGGCCTACTCCCTTGTATGTTCAGGGTGCACCCTTTCCTCCAGCCCATAGATGGTACGCAGGGCAAACATGATGGGATGTCGTTTCCAGTATTAGGTTATTGAAGACATCGACTTCTGTCTTGCTGGCATCTCTCTGCTCTCCTCCCTTTTCATCAGCCTCACTCTGATGAAATGAACTGTCAGCATGGAGAAGCCCACGTGGTAACTGGCTGCAGGGGGCCTTCAGCCAAGCTGCATGGAGGAGCTAAGGCCCTGAACCTAATAGCTCAGGAAGAACAGAATCCTGCAAACACACACAGGAACTTGACAGGAGGCCTTTCCTGATCAGGCCGTAAGATGATTGTGGCCCAGTTGATAGCTTGGCTGCAGCCTGCAAGAGGCCCTGAAGTAGAGGACCAGGCGAAGCTCTGTCCAGATCCCCGGCCTAAAGAAACTGTGAGATAAAAAATGCTGTTGTTTTAGGACCCTGAGCTTGGCGTAATTATTTTATGTAGCAATAGATAACTGATAGAGTGAGGGAGGCGGCATTCTAAATACAGGTTCTGCCGAGCACAGCATTAATCCTTGTAAGATGAAAGGTAGAGATGGGTCTCATGGCACTTAGGAAAACCGTTTGGATGTACATTCAGGATGATAAGTCAGAGCGTTGACTCGACTTGAATATTAATCACATTTGCCAAACGTCCTGGAGCAACGCCGTGAGACTGGTGCATGGGTTTCCCTTGTGCACAGGCTGCCCGTTCATGTCTCACCCCTGTTCTGCATTCTCTCACTCTGCATCAATGTACAGCACTGTCATGGAGCTCCCAGTCCAGCTCTCTGCTGTGGCCCGGGAAGGCAGTAGAGGATGGCCCAAGTGCTTGGGCCCTGCGCCCGCATGGGAGACCAGGAGGAAGCACCTGGCTCCTGGCTTTGGATTGGCATGGCTCCAGCCAAAACAGCCATTCGGGGGGGGGGGGGTTAACCAATGGAAAAGGAAGACCTTTCTTTCTGTCTCTCTAACTCTGCCTGTCAAAAAATAAATAAATAAATAAAAATTTTTAAAAAAGAGGTGGGAGCAGCCTTCCCTCTGTCATCATAGCCCTGGATGTGCATATAAAACCCCAGAGTTCTCAGGAGTAAGGAGGGCTCCTGCCAAGGAGACTGGACCTGCCCAGGGGTGTGGTCCAGGGGGTTTCGCTCAGGAAGTGATGTGGTGAGTTCTGAACGGTGAGGTGGAAAGGAGAGTTCCCATCAGAAGGAGTAGGAAGGTCTACTGTTTGCACTAGAGAGAGGGGAGGGGTAGGAAGCGGGACACACAGCTGGAGATGACAATATGAAGTAATTTGAAGGGGCCTTGGGGACATAGGTCTTTGGAGCAGCAGTTAAGTCGCATCTTGCACAGCCAGATCCTGAATCAAAGTGCCTAAACCCAGCTTCCTGCTAATGCGCACCCTGGGAGCCAGCAGGTGATGGCTCAGTGCTCAAGTCCCTGCCACCCACACGGGAGACCTAGATGCAGCTCTGAGCTCTAAACTTCTGCTTGACCCAGGCTGTTGTGGGCATGGGATTCCAAATAAAATGCCTTCCAAATAAAATGAAAATCTATAGTTAAAACGTAAAGGAGGCACAGTCATGACAGGCTCAGGTCCCTTTGGCTACTGTGATGGTGTCCATCACTTGAGTTAATCCCAGAGACCAGTGGGAAGGGGAGAATGCCTTCTGTTGAGGTCAGGGCTGGAGGGCAGGAAGGGTTTAAGGAGTAGACTGCCAGGTGAAGTGGGCAGGCTGGGGAATGACCTGAAGGCAGCATGAACACATCTATGTTACAGATGAGATTTAGGCCTGGAAAGAGTGACAAAAAGGAAGAAGCACAATCGTAGATGCTCATCATCTCAGGCAATGGAGCATGAGACCTGGCCTTCTCTGTCTCTGTCTTCTTCCAGAATAAAGCCGTACATACACACAGATACATCATCCGTACAGGCTCACACCTTCTCTGTCGCACAGGCACACACACACACACACACACACACACACAAGTTAAACCCAGTTTATTTTTCTGCCCTCCCTTTGTTTATTTTCGTTAATCTCTGTATGTCAATCAAAGAGCATTGTGTAGTGACTCAAGGCCATTCAATTAACTGCTCATCTTGTTCCTACTCTTCCCCTCTCTCTGGAATGTACCCTCCTCTTCCTTCTCTTGCTCCTGCTGCCCCCCTCCCCCCACCCTGCACTATGGCAGTAGGCCTCCTCCATTTCTCCTCTCCAGCCTCTTTTTATCCAGTGGGTCCTATTCAGTGCTATCAGAATGATTTGCTTCAACCACCTCTTTCATTGTAATATACCCACTGAAAAAGCTCAGGTTGCTCCCCATTGCCTTATGGTAAAGTCCCGCCTCCTTACTCTGCTATGCAGCCCAGTAGAGGCAATTGCCCAGTTACTTTTCTTTGTGATACTTGGCTCTCCAAGGCTGATTAAATCTCTACCCAAGCCGGCGCCACGGCTCACTAGGCTAATCTTCCGCCTTGCGGCACCGGCACACCGGGTTCTAGTCCCGGTTGGGGCGCCGGATTCTGTCCCGGTTGCCCCTCTTCCAGGCCAGCTCTCTGCTGTGGCCAGGGAGTGCAGTGGAGGATGGCCCAGGTGCTTGGGCCCTGCACCCCATGGGAGACCAGGAAAAGCACCTGGCTCCTGGCTCCTGCCATCGGATCAGCGCAGTGCGCCGGCCACAGCGCGGCGGCCATTGGAGGGTGAACCAACGGCAAAAGGAAGACCTTTCTCTCTGTCTCTCTCTCTCACTGTCCACTCTGCCTGTCAAAAAATAAAATAAAAAATTAAAAAATTAAAAAAAAAAATCTCTACCCACTCCTAACCAGCCATTTGAACATTTCAGTCCTAATGTAGAGTTGACAACATCCACAACAACCTCTCAAGGTTAGGATTTCCACACTGCAGAGAGTAAATGAGGTTCAAAGAGATTAAGGCCACAGCAGTGAGTGGCACCTGTACTACTACTGTTCCAGTATTTCTCCTTAAATACACTTATGTGTTTACTTAAACATATTTGTTGTACAGGAAAATGTGTGTGTGTCACTGCCTCAAATGACAAACTCCCTATCACTTGTGATGCACTCTTTGTGCAGGGGAGGTCAGAGAGATGCATTGCAGAGATGAACGCTTTCTCCTGGCTGTAATTAGAAGCAATGCAAGAGGCAATTTGTCTGTCACTGCATGACTCACTTTTGTCATTTGTATTTGTGTGCCACATAAGCTAACTCACATCCTGCCAGTGGTGCAGGTCCAGCATCCTGGGGTTGGATGTGGAACTGAAATGCAGATGGCCCTGAGCAGAGTGAGGCCAACCCTGGTGCTCCTCTGCAGGCTCTGGGTCCTCTCCTTCCAGCGAACTCCATTCGTCCGCCCTCTTCCATCCATTTCTGCCACGGCTTTGTTCTCCCATATACTCTCAAACTGTGTTGCTCCCGGTTTCCACTTATAAGGAAGAGAAAGAAGCTAAATTTTTGGAATAAGCAATTTCTCCACAGGGAGTCCCAAGGCTGCACTCATATCAAAGCTAAATAACCTCTCATTCTAAGGGATGTTGGTCCCTGAGGCCAGAGCTGAGGTCATTAGGAGGGCAGGAGGGGGAAGTGTGGACGGTAACTGCTTCCATCCATCCTGTCCCGATCCACACATGGGGAGATCCCCTCAGCCTCCCGTCACACGGGGCCAGGCAGCCTTCTCAGCTTCTAGAGCCCGCTCACAGATTCTAACTGCTTTTGTATGGATTTCAAAGAGTTTCAAGGATCTTCCCTTTTGTCTATGGACGACATGCATGGAAACTCTTTGTACATTGGGAAGTGTCCTACTTAAATACAATGTCTTATATATTGTGTATTTTCCAACTTTCCACCATCCCTACCCCATTTATTAAAAAAATCTCCAGGAAAAATGCAGATAGACATCTTGAGAAATGATTGCAGCTTATGATAGAAACATTTCTCCTGCTTTTGTTGTTAGCCACATTTACCCAAAGCTTAAAAAAGCAGATTGAAGTCATCCTAAATGTTCATACAAAGCCTGTGAGATCACAACCTTAATTCAGTGTGCATTATAAAGGGGAGAAGGAGAGAGAAAATTGTTCCCTATTAATTTTCCACAAAGCGGGTAGATTTTTGAAAATGAAATCCATGCTTAATATAAAGTAAACATATGGTGTTTCCACACAATTAAAAACTGTAAGTTTCCTATTAAAAGCAAGGGTCAGATATAGCACAGTATTGTCAAAGAAATTCAAGAAGCAAACACTCAGCAGGAGCTACAGGAATTATCCAGTGTGTGCCTATTACAGGCAGCACTGAGTATAATGGTAAAAATTTTGTTTGCACCATTTCCCCAGCTTGGAGCAAAGGAAGGGAAATGACTAAGATATTCTGGAGTATATATAAAAAATAAAAATAGCGAAAGAAATTATCTAGAGACTTGGGGATGGAGTTCAGAAGCAGTCGATGGCTTCTTTGGAATCATACGAGGCTATAGTGGGAATTACTCTAAGGCTGCTGGAGCTAATCAAAGTGGAGGGGACAGTCTACATACTATTTTCTTTGGTCCAAGTCTTTGGTGCAGAACATTTGTTTTTTGCTGCCACTTGAAATGAAATCCGAGCTGCATTCATCCCAGTAGCCCCAGAGCCCAGGCTAGGACTTGGGCCAATTTGCATGTGTGAAGCTCTACCCCAGGTGGTCTCCATGTGGTGAATGATTACCTGGCCACAGACTGGCTTTCTCCACTGGAGATGGTTCCATTCCTGCAACAGAAACAATACAAGAGGAGAGCCAAGCAGAATCATCCCAGAGCTGCCCTCTGCAAAGAGAATTTCGTCAGCCTTTGGAGCTGTCCTCTTTTGTTCTCTTTCTCCTGCTCCTCTAAAGATGGAAAATCCTGCTTTTGATTTTCCCTGCAGAAATTGGAGACAGTGATTTTTCACCACCCAGGCTCCCCTTCTCCTGAGCCCTCTTTGTAATGCAAGTTTCCGACCTGTGGCCATTTTCCTACAGACAGGGGACCAGAACGCCCTCATTTCCCATAGATTGTACTTTGCCTGTATTTGGAGACCTTACCCTCTGGAATAATATCCTCGTGAGCTAGTGATGAGAGCTTAATGATGCTGTCTCACCACCGAGTAGGTGTCGCGTGATGTCAAAGTACAACAGTAGCCTGGACCCGGAGAAAGCCTTTCCCCCTGCGTCATGTAGTGCGTTACGTTCCAGGTTAAGAGCCAAGGTTGATAGCAGCTCCACCCTCTGCAGCCTCTGACACTGTGGTCAGGTCCCCTAGTATGTGTGACCCTATTTCTTCATTTGCCAAAAATGATAAAAAAAAAAAAAAAAAGACCGCCCTTGTGGGGATGCTGTGAGGTTGAAATTGAGATACACATGTGCAGCCCGCGTACAATGGCAGCCACTTGGCAGATGTCCGAGGAAAAAATCCAAGAGACAGAGTATCCATGTTCTGCGTGCCCACCAACTGCAAAGTCTCCCCTTTTCCAAAAGGCCAGGTTCGTCCACAGATGTCCTTATTGTGTCCTTGCGTGTCTGTGCTAGGTGCTTTGGATCAACAGAATGGCAAGCAGAGAGGTTTGAGTTCCACATAACTCACAGCCACTTGAAATAATTTCACTTGACTTCATTAAGCTTGAAGAATTGCACTTTTCCTTCGCCCTTTTCTTTCAAAAGATAATTGCTCTATTAACAAATGTTTATAGCACAATAAAAGTGGGGGAGGGGGCAAAGGATTTTTTTTTTCCCTATCTGGGCCATTCCCTCCCGTTTCTTGGAAGAACTGGAAAGCAGTGGAATAAGTCATAAATAACTTTTGGAAATAAACCAAAGGATTGGTTTTTCAGCCACTGGCAAACAGTTCTTAGCAAAAACTGCAGGACCTTGTTGGGAAAGGGATTACCAGGAATTCCTCATAGCTGGACAACTCTCACAACAATGCTGAGCTGTGGAGAAATCCTGGTTTTACTGGAAACCAGGAAGAGCCTCTGGCAGGTGCTGGGAGGCCCTGTGGAAATCCCCGTTAGTCTAGGACTGGGGGATTTAAGAGAAGCATCTAGAGAATCCCCCCTTGTTGGGCTCTTCACATAGGAACCCCTTTTAACAGCGTGTCCTAGGCTGACTTGTGTCCTGTCCACAGTTCCTAAGTTGAAGTCATACCTGAAGTTATAAACACATGACTGTTAAGAGAGGACTTTCCAAGCAGTAATCAAGTGGAAGTGAGTTCATTACGGTGGGCTTGATCCAAGCTGACGGGTAGCTAAAAAGATGAGCATAGGCCATAAATGTTCATGAGGAGAAGGCCAGGTAAAGCCACCCAAAGAAAACCGACATCTACAAGTCACAGAGAGAGGAACTGCGAGAAAATTAATTTCTATTGTCTAAGTCCCCCACCGTACCCAGTCTATGGCACTTTGTTAGGGTGGCCCCAGCAAGCCAGAATTTTGGGGAAGAGGCTCCCCCTGATCTACCCAAGACATACAGAACCCATCCCAATCGATAGAGTGAACAACCCCCCAGACTGAGTCCGCTCGCCCACCCTGACACTGGGGTGAGGGAAGAAAGGAGGCGTGTGTTGTGATGTGCACAGCGAGGAGCCAGGCAGCTGTTTCTTAACTCCCAGGCTCCCCCACGGATTCAGTGCCAAGGTTCCTATAGCTTGAAACTGGGGCTGAGTGGGGCATGGTCAGTGCTTTTCCGGGCTAGTGGTTTGTCAGCGGTACTTGTGGCCTTTGCAGGATTGGTTGGCGATACCATGTTCATTAGGGAATCTTTATGACCTCCAAGTGGGCTGCTGTCAGTCTCGGGGCTACGTGAAAGTGGGTAGTAACTCTCTGCCCCAAACCTGGAATCCCTCCCCACATAAACCCTGCAGACAACACCCACCATCAAGGTGTTATCTACTGGAGAAGCAAATGAACTCATGAGTCTGGTAATTAGAACCTTGTGGGGCTGGCTGTACCACTCTCCCCATTCAGTGAGTGGATTTTAGTATGTTGATTTGCTGTCAATAAAAACAAGGATGGTATATACCAAGGGAGGGAGGCTAGGAGACTGGAGCCTGTTGGTGTCTGGCTTTTGCATTCAAAGCGCTGCTCAAGAGCTTGGTTTCATAAGGACTATGCCTAACACCAGGAAGCTCCTCTGGCTGCATGGTCGCAAGGATCCTGCTCACCCTCCCTGAAGTGACAAGACTTTGGGACTCTTTCTCAGGTGCTGTTGTCTGTATAAGGGCTGCAAAGTGACCCTTGCTTTCTGCTCATCGGTTTGCTTTTCCCTCCTCTTCCTCCTCTTGTTCTTCCCCACAATCTAAAACTTATTTGCCTGTGACCCAGGAATCATGCTTTCCTTGTGAATTCTGGGTCAGATGATGTCATCCTCAATGTCCAACCCCTCTGCTCACCTCTGACCCTGAAATTCTGTGCACCTTGCACAGGTGCTGGGGGATGATGGCGAGGGCAGTGGTGAAGAGACATTTTGTGCCCTCCTGATGATCTCTGTGTTGCACTTGGGCAAATCTCCTTTCTGAAGCCCCTCAGTTTCCTCTTCCCAAAAGCAGAGGGTCGAAGCAGTATTATCTTTAAGATCCTTCCACCGGGGCTGGCGCTGTGGCTCAGCAGGATGACGCCCTGGCCTGAAGCGCCGGCATCCCATATGGGCACCGGTTCTAGTCCCGGCTGCTCCTCTTCTGATCCAGCTCTCTGCTATGGCCTGGGAAAGCAGTAGGAGATGCCCAAGTCCTTAGGCTCCAGCACCCATGTGGGAGACCCAGTAGAAGCTCCTGGCTCCTAGCTTCGGATCAGCACAGCTCCGGCCATTGCGAACAATTGGGGAGTGAACCATCGGATGGAAGACCTCTGTCTCTCTCTGCCTCTCTTCTCTCTGTGTAACTCTGGCTTTCAAATAAATAAATAAATCTTTAAGAAAAAAAAGATCCCTCCACCACAACCTGCAAACATTCTCATCCGTCTGCTCAGCAAAATAATACACAGAAATACACCCATGGATACACAGAGAAATGTCACCCCTTGGGTCACGAAGGCACAGCTCATTCTGAAGATCAGTTAGAGTTCACGCACTGAACACTGTGCATCCTGTAAAATAATTTCAGCAACAAACTGCACTTCTAGAAACCAGTCATTAGTGGCCCCAAGTGGAACAGTGAACTTCTCTTTGTACTTAAGTTCTGAAGTGCCGTAAAAATGCTTGCCCTAAGTCTTGGCTATAATAAGTCATAATTTAAGAGAGATGTGTGAAAATGCTTGAGCCAGATGTTTGATGATTTTTTTTTAAAACACACACAGCTTGTTTGCACGCTGCCTTTTTTACCTGCTGCGGTAGTTCGGCCTCAGAGGATAACTACGGAAAACCTGGGAGACGGTTAGAAGGGAGCTTCACCTGCCAGTCTGGGCTGCGGAATCTCTATAGCAACCCAACATAAATCAAGGAAATGGCCCCTTTTGTAAGTTGGTTAATAGGCACAACATGCTTCTTTAGAAAATCCAACCATTCTTGCAATAGACTGTGATTGAAAGGCAGCCTTTTCTTCAGACGCATTCACATTCACTTCTAGTAGCAGCTTGTATGGCTGTCCACGGGCTAATTTATTACCCTTTAAAGATCTGGCAAAGAAAAAATGGCTCTCAGAACAATGTTTACATTCAGAGGCATAAGCACAGAGCCACAAAAGAGCATCCTTTTGTTCTGAACTTGGAATATTAATCTTTAACCCACATTCCCCCTCTTCTGGGGTTAGACAGAATCTCAGGAAAATTTTGCCCGTTTCTTCGAATGCTGTTCCTAATATGTGGGAAGAGGGGAGGAACTCTTCCTCCCATTGTTTTGACAAACCTTGATAGAGATTAATTGTTTCTCAAACTCTCCGCCCTTTGCTTCGCGAACGCTCTGCTTTGGGGACTGCTAATGAGAAGAGTTGGCGCTCTTGTCCCCAGTAGAAGAATCTGGCTGATGGAACAAAAACCCTGGGTATGCTTTTCACACCTTGCCATGCAGAGAAGTAAGGCTATCCGATGGGGAAGTGGCCCCTGCACCCCAGCAAAATGCCACTTGGAAGTGGGTCCAGGAGATGTCCCTCGCTGATGCGAGCTTCCCGGTGTCACCGAGTACAAAGGCCAACTGGGGGCACCCCCCACCCTTGCTTTCATGTGGGCAGGGTCACATGGTGAAGTGAATGGTGAGCTTTCTCTCCCTGCCCTTGTGGGAGAGACAGGAGATGGGGAGAAGCCCATAGAAGCAAACCTTTGTAGTTTTGTTACAAAGCAGATGATGAGATGAAAAACGCCTTCTAAAACAAGAGGGAGTCGCGTTGCGTAGCGTCGCTCTGCACTGCTTCATCTCACAGACGGTGCAGGGTGCACAAAGGGTGAAATGAATGCTTCCCTCATTGGCTTTCTTAGAACCTCAGAGACCAAAGTCTTCAGAAGCGGCGTCAGGAGCTGCCTTCCCTTTGACTGGGTCAGGTGTCCTCACTGACCAACAGGGAATAGAGGGGGTCTCGGGTTCATTTCACAATGGCCAGTGTTTTGGCAGGCCCTCTATTTTAGGGTGAGCCCTCTGATAAGGGAGCTCTTAGAAGTACCTTTTGCTTTAGCAGTGGCCTGAAGATACCCTGATGGCCTGTAAAACCAAAGAGCCCCCCAGAATGTAACAGGGACTAAGCACAGTGTGTCAGATGCCTGCAGGAGCCAAAAATGTATCTTAGACACCATGCAGAATGGCTTGCATTTTCTTTTCTGTGGCTGAGAATCCCATGGGAACAAAGGACGAGCAATCCTGGTTACTCAGCCTACACAACCAGATCCGACACTCCATGGATAGTCTCCCCACACACCCGCATCCGTGTCCTGATGTAGCATGGAGAGGTAGTAACAGCACGGTTGTTTCCACCGCAGGCAAGGGCGCCACATCATCTGTGTTCCCATCTTGGCTCTGCCCCTTCCCAGCCATCTCGATCAGAACCGTGACTTTAGCACTCTGTGTTCAGTCCCCTTGTTTGGAATATGAGGTCATCACAGATCCTACTTCGTAGGATCCTAAAGAGGACGCATTGTTTAATGGGGGCACTCTTAGAATAGGGCTGGCACATGACAACCCCCAAAACTTAACGACCATTAACACTGTGCATAACATGTGAGTGCAATTGCTGTGCTGGTTGTATAGTGCTCCTTACCCCAGTGTACAAATCACCCTTTTCCTAGTTCAGATAACAGTTTGTAGAAGAGTGGATAAAAGGAAAACTATGTTCCGATACCGGAGTCGCTCCCTTTAGAAAATCCACACACAGGAAGCAGTTGTGTTCATGACAATAACCCCATTGCCCTAAAACCCTCATCACCTGGTATCTCCATCCTGGCCAATGCATGGAAATAACTCAGGCTGTGGAGTGGCTGAAGCAGGTGGGTGGGAGGGTGTATGTCCTGGTTCTCCCCACCTACGTTCGCACTTAGTTGCACATTTAGACTTGAACCTGAGAATATTGAGGTTCAGTTTCACAACTGTCCCAAGTGACCTTGTAGGCTTGGTTGCTGACCCCACACTGGTCATTGGTTCAAGGGCTCCCTTTGTCTCTTTCCGTACAGCCCCCTCACTTTCAGCCCTCGTGTTGAAGAGGCAGTAACTTCAGAGGCTGTGACGAGGGAGTGTTCATCAATGGACTCACCAAGGAAGATACGGCCTGTTTCCCAGGAAAGAGGTCCGTGTCTGTAAGAATTTGATGAACAAATCAAACTTGCCGAAAGTATCAGTGGAATTTGGGGGGAAGAAAATGAAGACTGAACTAAAACTATAATCAGAACAAAAAGAATCAATCATGATTTTGTCATTAGAAATATATAACTATTGAGTACTCAGAAAAGGTCAGAGAACAGGTACAGGGTTTGAGAAAGACATTGGAAGAACTTAAGACTTTAGTACTTACTGTATGGTCCTAGGCAAATCTTGGTCTGGACTTCATTCCACCTGTCAGCATCCAGTAAGGAAAAATAAATGCCACTCTTGCTATTTCTTAAAGGGAGAATTTAGTGCAGAGACTTGGTTATGTAGTGATGAAAGAGCTAGCAGTGGACCGTGCAGAATTGAGAAGATCCGGGTCTGATCTGCAGCAGGAAGCTGAGGCTGAAGGGACTACAGGAAGGGGTGGTGCGGACAGAGCCACAGCACAGGGGACATTCAGTTCTGTGGGAGGAGCCACGGAGGCTAAAGATGCCCTGGTTTTTCCTCTCAGCTGCCCGTTGAGCAGCTTCCTGGAAACCAGTTGGCAATGTGTTCATGGTTTCTCAGTCTTTTCCCTGGCTGCTTATGTAAAATAAATAAATAAAAATAAATTAAATAAATAAGTAAGTAAAAGAAGTAACAAGCCCTGAGGATTTCCTCTCATGCTCACTCTGTCTTTTTTTTTTTTTAACTTTTATTTAATGCATATAAATTTCCAAAGTACGACTTATGGATTACAATGGCTTCCCCCCCATACCGTCCCTCCCACCCACAACCCTCCCCTTTCCCACTCCCTCTCCCCTTCCATTCACATCAAGATTCATTTTTGATTATCTTAATATACAGAAGATCAGCTTAGTATACATCAAGTATGGATTTCAACAGTTTGCTCCCACACAGAAACATAAAGTGAAAAATAATAGATGATTTTTTTAAATGATGATGAAATCAGAGCAGACCTATTGTCATGTTTAATCCCAGTGAGAGTCAAGTTGGGAATTGATAATTTCTTTTTTCTTTTTTACAGAGTGATCGATCAGTTTAGTATGCATTAAGTAAGGATTTCAACAGTTTGCACCCCCATAGAAACACAAAGTGAAATATATTGTTTGAGTACTCATTATAGCATTAAATCTCAATGTACAGCACATTAAGGATAGAGATCCTACATGAGGAGTAAGTGCACAGTGACTCCTGTTGTTGACTTTACCAATTGACACTCCTGTCTATGGCATCAGTAATCTCCCTATGCTCCAGTCATGAGTTTCTAAGGCTATGGAAGCCCTCTGAGTTCTCCGACTCTTATCTTGTTTAGACAAGGTCATAGTCAAAGTGGAGGTTCTCTCCTCCCTTCAGAGAAAGGTACCTCCTTCTTTAATGACCTGTTCTTTCCACTGGGATCTCACTCGCAGAGATCTTTTGCCAGAGTGTCTTGGCTTTCCATGCCTGAAATACTCTCATGAGCTTTTCAGCCAGCTCTGAATGCCTTTAGGGCTGATTCTGAGGCCAGAGTGCTATTTAGGACATCTGCCATTCTATGAGTCTGCTGAGTATCTCACTTCCCATGTTGGATCACTCTCCCCTTTATTTACTCCATCGGTTAGCATTAGCAGGTACTAGACTTGTCTATGTGCTCCCTTTGACTCCCAGTCCCTCCACCATGACCAACTGTGAACTGAAACTGATCACCTGGAACAGTGAGATGGCATTGGTACATGCCACCTCGATGGGATTGAATTGGAATCCCCTGGTATGCTTCCAACTCTGCTCTGCTTTTCTCATTGGGTGCCATGGCACACTTAGAGATTATAAGCCCCCCCCCCCCAACCAACCCTGTGGTGTGGGATCTATTCTGTTCTACAGACTCATGGTCTACCAGAAAGTACGTCTACATTTTCTTCTATAAGAATAATCTGTTTATTTTCACAAAAGGACCGTGTATAAGCCTAAATGGTGGACTTCCAGATTACCACTTACCATATAACTCTTATGCTAGAAAGGCATTATGTTCTAGTGGTTGAGAGTGAGATCTCTTAAGTACTTGGGTTCAAATCCTGTTTGGTCTGCTATGGTTTTGGAGCAATTTAACTGTGTTTTGAGTCCTTCCAAAATTCCGGTTGAAACATAACCCCGATGATGCTAGTGTTATGGATTAAGCAGGGCCAGGATCTGCAAAAACTCAGACATTTAAACCCTAAAATGTTAGGTTAATAGTTAATAGATTAATGCTAATGGTTGATGGATTAGCGTGAAGGCTTGATCCAATTATGACATCTGAAGGTGGGGCGTTTGGGGAGTGACTGGACTGGATTCAGTTGCCAGGTTACAGGCCCACAATCACATCATGGTGGCTTGATGAGGAGAGACCACACAGGGGGACAGTGTACTCTCACTGCATCTCTGTGCTCTGGCTCTCCATATTGTTCATCCACGCACACTTGGCCTCTACCAGATGCCAGACTAAGAAGGCCACCTGACCTTGAACTGTGAACCTCCAAACTGTAGGTTGAAAGAAACCCTTTCCTTCCCTAGATGTTCCTCTCAAGTGTTTCAGTTAAAGTAGTAAAAACTGGTGGGTACGGCTGATATTAAGAGGAGAGGTTTTTGGGAGCTACTTAGGTCATGATTGCTCATGTGTGGGATGAGTATCCTTATCAAAGAGCCTCTTTGGCCCTTCTGTCCTGGGAGGACACAGCCAGAAGGCACTATCTATGAGCAGTGGGCCCTAGCAGGTACCCAGTCTGCTGGATACCTGATCTTGGACTTCCCCACCTGCACAACTGTGAACAAAAAGTTTCTGTTGACTACAGATCACCCAATCTAAGGTTAAAGCAGCCTGGAGGATTAAGACGTTAGACTCACTGTTCCTTACTTTCTTTCTACCATGAGATTAAGAACAGTCCCTGGGCTGGTGTATGGTACTCCTTGGGATGCCCACATCCCATATCACAGGGTCTGGGTTCAGGATCCATCTTCCTGCTAATGTACATCTCTGGAGACAGCCAGTGTTGATTCAAGTACTTGGGTTCCTGCCACATACATGGGAGACATAAATAGGGTTTGTGGGCTCCTTGCTTTGTCCTAACCTGTCCCTGGCTGTTATGGGCATTTAGGATGTGAACCAGTGAATGGAAGGTCTCTATTTGTCTCTCAAATTATACACACACACACACACACACACACACACCCCACATATGTAAAGAATGGTCCCCAACCTCTTGGTATTTTGATTTTGTCTACCTACTATGCAGGGCTGTGTTCTCCTAAGTATTACTGAAGTTTTTACAGGTCTCACCTAACATTCAAGCATATTAGTGACTTCCTTTTATTGCCGTGATAGGACAAAAAATAGGACTATGTCTGCCTCAATGTTGACTAAGGCATCTACATGTTAGGACTGAGTTATCGGCTGAATTGTAAGGAAATCATCAAAAGCAGAAAGAGGGGTAGGTATTTACGGTACAGGGAATTGGGCTGCCCCTTGGAACACCTGTATCACATATCGGAGTATCTGGGATCAAGTCCAGGCTCCTCTATTTCTGATCCAGCTTCCTGCTAATGTGCCTCCTGGGAGGTAGCAGATACTTGCTCAAGTAGTTGGGAACCTGACATCTACATGGGAGACCTGGATGAAGTTCCTGGCTCCTTGATTCAGCCTGACCTGGCCCCAGCTATTGTAGGCATTTGGAAAATGAACCAGCAGATGGAAGATCTCTCTCTCACCCCTCCCTCACCCTGTCTCCCTCTCTATCTCTTGTTCTGCCTTTCAAGCAAATAAAAATATATTATTTTTAAAAGCATGAGGGGATGTGTTGAGAGCAGGTTGCACAGTCCTCAATACCATCCCCACCAGGAGCCCCAAGGAGAACTGGGAAGTTTCAGGAGGGGAGAGGATTTGTGGGGAATTCCACTGAGAACAGGAAGCTCTGCCTCACACAAGAGGCTTCATTGAAGGTCACCCACTGCCTGGCTCAGGAAATGCGCTTGGCTTTCCACAGCAGAGACTCAGGACCTAGCTGCGCTGACTCTATGAACAGCGTGTTCAAGGATGCATGACCCTAAATAGTCGAAAGAGCCCCAGGGACCACACAGAGAAAGGTAACTTGGACAGTTCTTGCAAGAAGAAATGTAGGGAAAGGGGTCTGTTTCGTCATCTATGAAGTCTTCATTTTAAGAAGATGTGTTTGTTTATTTGAAAGGCAGAGTTAGAGGGGGAGAGACAGAGAAAGAGATATTCCATCTGCTGGTTCACTTCCCAAATGGATGCAACAGCCAGGGCTGGGCCAGGCCATAGCCGGGAGCCTAGAACTCCTAGGTCTTCCATGTGGGTGTCAGGGGCCTGAACAGTTGGGCCATCTTCCATTGCCTCCCAGTTATGTTAGCTGGGAGCTAGATCAGAACAGAAGCATCCAGGACTCAAACCAGAGCTTACATGCAATGCATTGTAGGCAGAAGCGTAACCTACTGCAATACAATGCTGACCCCTGTGTAGTCTGGATTTGATTATCTTATCTCTTGAAATGAGCTTAAAGTTCACGTGCACATGTATGTGCTCAATGTGCTACCTGGCAGGAAGTACACATCTGAAAATTGTTCAGAGATTGTAATGACTGGATGATAAAGGTCTAGAAGAGAATGGTGGCAGGAGATCTGTGTCAGTGAAGGTGGGGAGACCTCCTCCTACCCAGCAGGGTTACCTGATTCCCTGTCCACTTTGCTGTGCTGTTTAATTCAGCGGTTCTCGTGGAGGATCTCAGACCTGACCCGTGAGCTGACCCAAGCCATTATGAATAGCTGTACATTGGAGAGTCGCCATTACTTCTGTTTTCTTGCCTGGATTCATTGTATATTGAAGCGAACCAGGCCCCTGATTGATGTGCCTTCCCCAGTAGCACTTTGCTTTGGACAGGAATGCTTTGTCGGCCTGAAGAGTTGGGGGTTCAATATCCTGGGCAGTCCCTGAGGCCCATGGGCCAAGGTGGTTTCCGGAGACTTTGCGTTTCAGGATGGGGCTTTCAGTCCCAACAGGAAAAGGGTCCATGATACTGAGAGAGCTAAAGGGACTGTGATTACCAAAGATCCAGGCCCTGGAGCGGACCATTTTTGACTCTTCAGAGTGGCATGTAGATAAAATTTAGGAAATCTGTGACCCTCTGGGAGTGTGCAGAATGGCATGTGTGCATGCCAGTGCACGTCTTTCTCAGAGTTCCCTGTTTTCTTCAGATTCGCAAGTGGTTAAATATGAATGGCTTAGGAGGCGGCCTCTAGTGCAGCAGTTTTGCTGGCACTGGGAAGCCTACATCCCATTTCAGAGTCCCTAGGATCAAGTCCCAGCTACTCTGTTTCCAACCAAGCTTCCTGCTGTTGTGACCCCGGGAGGCAATCGATGATGGCTCAAGTATTCGGGTCCCTGCCACCCACGTGGAAGACACAGACTGAATTCAGGGCTTCTGGGGTTGGCCTGGCCCAGCTCTGTGTGTGTGTGTGTGTGTGTGTGTATCCTGAGGATAACGATTTGCATAGTGAATTAGTCTGAATTAGTTGAGGGCATTTGGGGAGTGAACCAGCAATTGGAAGATGTGTGTGTGTGTGTGTGTGTGTGTGCATTTCACATAAAATGAAATAAAAATTTAAGAAATAACTGGCTAGGGTAAAGTCGTGGAAGGAGGGTGTAGATTGCTTAGCAGCAGAGTAATCAGACCTATGAAGCACAGGCTATGAGAGGAAGGAAGGAAGGAGTTTGCACTCAGCTCTACAACCCCCCCCACCTCCCCCTCCTGACATCAGACAGTTGAAAAAAAACAGAATACCCAGAAGCCACTTTTCTTTTTCCCAACTCAGAGTTTACTTTTAATTTTATTTTGGATTATACTGGCCAGAGGAGTTCCTGCCTTCTCCACAGAGATGTAATATAATACGGACTCATAAGAATCGTGGTTGGTTTGTTTTCTTGTAATCTAAAACAGCTTTTATCACAAACCCGATTCACAAGGAGAAGCTAATCATGTACAGGAAAGAGCAGATATTTGCGGGGATTTTTTGCCTTTCCTTTAAGGTATCAGGACTACAAAGTATTGCTTTTTCCTTTCCTTTTGTCTTCTCCATATTAAAAGCTAGTCAATCCAAATCCGCTCCCCACACCCATCCTCCAGTCTGGTCTCCCGCATGGGACTAATTAGACAAGACAAATTACTGGAAGAGCATTTATCTTTATCCAGGAGCTGGTTTGCAGAATTTTTTGAAGTTGTCCTAGCATTTCTCCTTTTCTAGTGGCTGTTGGTCATGATGAATGGTCTCCACAGCTCGTAATGCTGGGAGAGGCCAGGAGGAACCACATTCACTCGTGTGTGTGTGTGTGTGTCCATGTGAGAAACATTAATTTTTAATTTACTCTGTTTACCTTGAGAAACTGCCAGTGGATGATTCAGATATTCCACCGCAAGACGCTTTTCTTTTGTAATCTGGGACAAGGGACAGCTAAGCATACGCTCTCCCTTCAAAGAGGAGGGTCAGGGTGGGGGAATAGGATCTACTTGTGCAGCTTCCAGGAGGCCTGCTCTAATCGTGTAAACACTCATATAATTTTATTAAGAGTTGCTACCAGATCTTTTCATCTAGCATATACTTAAAAATTAGGCTTAGATGCAGGGATGAGTAGTCGGAGGGATTGTTCCCACATTGCTTTAACTCAATAATCGTGTGTGTGTGTGTGTGTGTGTGTGTGTGTATCCTGAGGATAGCAATTTGCACAGTGAATTAGTCTGGCTTCTGAATTCTCATCCCAGGTGTGACATTAGGGATTCCAGCAGTCTTCCCAGGAGGCTGGGTGTCCAGGGCCAGCTGATTCCAAAGAGAAGCAACACTTCTCAACTTCCCTGGGAGGGCTTACCAAGGATGCAAATGGGAGCATTCCAAAGGCTTTCCAGTAACTACTGTGCACAACCTGATTTGTGGGATTGGAAGACTCTCCAACTCTTCCCACAGTGTTCAGGAACCTCCAAGGGTTTACGCAGGAGAAGCAGGGGTTAGTTCTGATTTCAGAGGCTTGGGGAGAACTGGACAATCTGAACAACCCACAGTGCCTGTGTCAAGACTGCCACGTGTGAGTGTGCATCTAAGGGGACACCACCCACATCACGGCTGCATAGTGCTCACCAAAGCTGTCTTCCGGCAGATGCCTCAAGATGGCTTGCTGAAGAGGTCGATGGATTAGCCCAGGGTTAGGGAATACGAAAACTGTTTCTCTCGGCGCAGCTGTTGTTGTTTGAGTAGCTAACATTTAGTGATTGTTTACTGGGAGATGATGGCTAACTGCTTCTGATTGCTCCCCTCACGACAGACTTTTTAAGCTCAGTTCAGAGAATCCTTCAACTTTGGCAGGGAAAAAACATGTACCTTCATTCTCCTTCACTCTCAGCTGAGATTTGGGATGGTGAATGGGGACAACTCTCGTAGGACCTCAGTGTCTGCAATGTTTTGCCTATCATACATAGTTACAATATCTAAAAATATGGCTCACATTCATCAGTTCAAACAAAGCTAGTTGTTAAGACACTAATACAAGATTTTACAAGTTAATAAAAACATATCACTATAGCAATTTTTTAAATATTTTAAATGTTAATAAAATTGGTGTCCTTGGTAATCCTGTGTATCTTATTATAGGAATGCTATCCTGAAGAATTCATGGACCTGTCCAAGCTGTTAAAGGGTCTGTAGCATGCACAGACACACAAAGCCAAGAGATTCTTCTGTAGGAAGGTACAGAGGAGTAAATAGAATTCCTTTCCATCTCCTGTTTGAGAATCATTCGGTCTCCCCGCAGCCCCACTCAACTGACTGTGGAAAAGTCATAATAACTAGGAATCTCCCTGACCAGTTTGCCTCTTACGTCTAATTGCCATGCAGCACAGTTAGAACCACGCATAGCATTAACCATGGGTCACATTGATTTTTAATTTACTTGATTCCGTTTCAGCAATAGGCTTGGTTCATGTAGTCGTCTTCACATCTCCATAGTTTATGCCTCAGTTAGTTATGGTTGAGGAGTAGACAGTGGCCTGGGAAATAACTTGAGAACCTCTGCTCTCACTTTAACCTGCTTTTCTGTTAACTGCCACTGTACTGTGTCTGATATATGTTCTTATATGACAAATACGACTGTTTTCTTCAGAGTATGCTTGCACACACACATACTCTTCAACATGCAAAACTGATTAAGATATGAAAAGTGGCACAACTTCTTGATTGTGTTTTGCTGAGGAAGGAGAAGGAACATGGCTGAACTATACCCCGGTTTTTCGCATTGTGCAAGACAGACACACAGTCTGTCTACAGTCTCTGGATCCATGCGGTGTGTCAGTCCAGCCACGAACAGTCTAGTTTCTGGATCCCTAATTCCAAATCTTAGAAGAAAGAATTTGACTCTCTCCTAACTCTGATGAGCTTCAGAATCCACTCAGAAGGCCGACGGGGATGGCCCGTGGTAGAGTCTTGCAGCACTCCGTGGAGCGTAGTGGGGGACAGTCTCTGTGAAGAATGGAGGGAGCCAGAGCTTCCTGTATCAGGGCCGCAAGGGCTTCAGAAGCAGACCACAGGGGCTGCTCCGGGAAGCCAGGGCTGTGTGCATCACCAGAGTCCTAGTCAATCCTAGCCGCTGCTAGAACAGAATGCCGTAGGCCGGGTGACTTGCAAAGGACAGGAATTTACCCCTTAGTTGCACACCTGGGAAGGATGAGCCCTGTGGCAGACTTGGTGCCTGAGGAACGTTGCTCTGTGCTTCCAAGATGGCGCTACCACTTCACAGGGTAGAAAGGGAAGAGCCTGGCTGGCTCCCCAGAGCCCTCGTAGAAGCATCCTGATCCCCATTCATGAGGGCTGAGCCTTCGTGATTTAATAATTTCTGCAAGGTCCCACCTCCCAACGCCATCCTGTTTCCAACATGAATGTGGGAGAAACACATCCATTCAAACCATAGCACCTGCCTGTTGGGATTGACATGGTAACTTCTTGATGCCCTCGCCTGGGGCAGTTCTTGTATTTTCAGATATGTGCAAGGGAACTTAAAAATTCATGAAAATGGAATTTTAAAATGAGTTTAGTTTGTTAGCAAAACATTTTGAAATCATATATACAAGGGATCTTTACAAATTTCATAGAAATCAATATTATGAAAATATACATAGAATTTTAGTTTATTCTTGGAAAACAATTCCATTTTCCATGAACATATTTTAAAGATATTTATTTATTTGTTTGAAAGGCAGAATGACAGAGAGGGAGAGACAGAGACAGGAAGAGATCTGCCTACCACTGATCCATTCCCCAAATGCCAGCAACAGCTAGGTCTGGGCTAGCTGAAACCAGGAGCCTGGAATTCCATCCAGGTCTCCCATGTGGGTGGCAGGAACTCAAGGTGCATTATCAGAGAGCCTCATGGGAAGCAGCATAGCTGGGAATCAAACCAATGCTCCAGTATGGGATTCCTGGTATCACAAGCCGTGATTTAACTCATTGTCTCAATGCCGGCCCTTCCACGAGCTTCTTGAAGTACCCTTGGAATTCAGGCACCATGAGACAGCCTTCTACAGGGTCTCATTGACTTAGAACTTCAAGCCCATGTCAGCCAGTATTTCTCTGATGCCCAGCTTCTTTTTGTAATTCCTTTACCAGATCCTAATTCTCCCTCTCAACGCTGCTGCCAGCTGTCTCTGGGAGTCATCAGGCTGCTTCATACACAG
The DNA here is from genome assembly GCF_051225735.1 of Oryctolagus cuniculus. NCBI lineage: Eukaryota > Metazoa > Chordata > Mammalia > Lagomorpha > Leporidae > Oryctolagus > Oryctolagus cuniculus. The sequence continues at coordinate 161,325,947 of NC_142870.1, forward strand.
AGCAATGTCCAGGCATCGCATGCAGGTATCTCACTGGTGCTTGGCCACTTTGCCCCTGCAACCCAGTCCTTGCCTCCTCTTAGGGCTCCTTGAGTGCAGCACTCCCTGGGGCCTCTGCTGTTCCCGGGGCTGCGGGACACGAACCTCCTATTCCACACAATCAGGGCTTGATGCCATTGGTGCTGGCACCAGTGCCAAAGTCACTTTCTTGGCTCTGACACCAGGACTGCCTCCTATTATGGGTGAAGTCATTTGTAATAGGCCTCACTCAGGGTCTCCGATGCGAGTGGTGGGAGCATGGGGATCTTTGTCTTTCTCTAGGGACACCTGCACTTGAAGCCCCAGTGCTATACTGCAATCTTGAGCACTGGAACACTCCGCCAGATTTCCAGTTTAAAAATCATCAGTGGAGCACATGCAAAACTCCAGATGCACTCCTACACAAAAGGCAAAAGTAATAAATATAACCAACAAATACATACCCACACTCTGTAACAGGGGATGGGGAGGGTGTGTTTTCCAGTAACCAGGAGTGGAGAAACCAGACAAAACCTCATGGTTGTAAAGAGAAAGCGGCCGTGACTGCTTCACCAGCAGAGCTATGGTGTACTCTGTGCCTCTTCCTGGAGCCCAGGGCCACTAAGGCCCATGGCCTCCTGACCGCCAGGCTGTGACAGCCCAAGACAGAGCAGGGAGACTCCTCCTGTAGAAGATGAGCCCTTACAGAGTGCCCAAGTAGCTGACGGAGCCCTCCCAGGCAGCAAACCGTGTGCTCAGCAAATGGGAGAACTAATGCAGCACCAATAGGAATGTTAGAATAATTTGAGAAGTTCTTGGGCATTTTTAGAAGGGTACAGCTGGAGGGAGCCAAACGGGGAACTCACTGTACTAAAATCAGAGTGGGAGGCTACGTTTGGAAACAAAGTTGTAAGCAAAAATAACAAAAAAAACAAGGTTCAGATCTTAAAATGAAAATAGTATTAAGATTAAAAATTCATATTTTGTTAAAGGTTTGTTTATTTGAAAGAGTTAGAGAAAGGGAGAGGGAAAGTCAGAGAGGGATCTTCCTAAATGGCTACAACAGTGGGAACTGAGCCATGCTGAAGCCAGGAGCCGGGAGCTTCCTCCAGTTTTCCCACCTACGGTGCAGGGGCCCAGGGAATGGGGCCATCCTCCGCTGCTTTCCCCTGCACAAAAGTGGAGCAACCTGGACTCGAGTCAGCACCCATAGGGATGCTGGCACTGCAGGCGGTAGCTTTACTAACTATTGCACTGCACCGGCCCCCAAAATTTTAATTTTATAAACTAGCTAAATGGCAAACTGGACTCAAGTGAGAAATAAATTCCCTGAGCGGGAAGATGAGTAGTGGAACATGAAGTATCACAAATATTCATGGTTAGGTGTTTAGCACAGTAGTTAAGATACCACTGGTGACACCTTCCCATATTGGAGTCCCTAAGTTTAAGTCCTGGTTCTGCTTCTGATTCCAGCTTTGTTCTCATGTACACCTTTAGAGGAAGCAGGTGATAGCTCAAGTGGTTGAGTTCTTGCCACCCACACAAGAGACACAGTTTGAATTCCTGGATCTGGCTTTGACCTTGCCGAGCCCTAGCTGTTACAAGCATTTGGGGAATAAATCATTGGGCAGAAGTTTTTCTTTCTCTTCCTTCTTCCCTCCCTTCTTCTCTCCCTCTCTCAAGTAAATTAGATATTTTTAAAAGATTCAGAGACCTGAGGCCAGCACTGTGGCACAGCAGATTAAAGCCCTGGCCTGAAGCACCAGCATCCCATATGGGCGCCGGTTCTAGTCTTGGCTGCTCCTCTTCCAATCTAGCTCTCTGCTGTGGCCCAGGAAAGCAGTAGAAGATGGCCCAAGTCCTTTGGCCCCTGCACCCATGTGGGAGACCTGGAAGAAGCTCCTGGCTCCTGGCTTTGGATTGGCACAGCTCTGGCATTTGCGGCCATCTGGAGAGTGAATCAGTGGATGGAAGACCTCTCTCTGTCTCTACCTCTCTCTGTAACTCTGTCTTTCAAATGAATAAAATAAATTCTTAAAAAAAAGATTCAGAGACATGCAGACTAGATCCAGAACTTCCAACAGCCATCTAATAAGTGGTACACAAAGAGAACAGAAGCACAGGGTCATGATATGATGGGTAAAACCACTGCCTACAACACCAGCATCCCATATGAGTGCTGGTTCGAGTCCTGGCTGCTTCACTTCTGATCCAACTCCCCTGCTAAGGCATCTGGGAAAGCAACAGAAGATGCCTCAAGTGCTTGGGCACCTGCACTCACATGGGACACTGGGAAGAATCTCCTGGTTCCTGGCTTCAGCCTGGCACAGACCAGATCATTGTGGTCATTTGGGGGATGAACCAGTGGATGGAAGATTGATTCATTCTCTCTTGCTCTCTCTTGCTCTCTCTCGCTCTCTGGCTCTGTGTGTGTGTGTCCCTCTCTCCTTCTCTCTTTGTAATTCTGCCTTTCAAATAAATAAACCTTAAAAAAGCAGAAAGGAGAAGAAATAGTGACCCTGAGTTATTTAGACCATGAGTCCTCACAGAAACTTCACATTGATGCCAAGAGGAACATTTCAAACAAAGCACTTGAACATGAAAGTTCTTGCAGCATTATTTGCAGTCGCCGTGAAGTTGAAACAGCCCAAATGCTCATCAGCTGGTGAAAGGATGAACAAATATGGTATTTCCACGAAGTGGAGTGATACTCAGCAGTCAGATGAAAGATGCGATGTTCATCTGTGTTACATCCCGGATGAACCTTGAATCTGTTGTGCTGAGTGGAAGAAGACTGACACAGAAGACAATATGGTGTATGATCCCATTTAGAATTGTCCAAAACAGGCTAATAGGACAGAAAGTAAATTAGTGGTTGTCGGGGACTAGGAATAGGGAAAAAGAGGGAGTGCCAGTGAGTGGCCATGGAGCTTCTTTTGGCAATGATAAGAATGTTCTGAAACTACAGAGTGGTGATTACTGCACAACTCTGTCAATATACTTAAAGCCACTGAGGCGTAAACTCTCAAAGAGTGAATTTTATGGTGTATGAATTACACCTCAAGTGATTTATTTTTATTTATTTGAAAGACATACAAAGAGATCTTCCATACAATGGCCACTCCCAAATGCCCACTACAGCTAAGGCTGGGCCAGGTGGAAGCCAGAAGCCAAGCACCCGGTGTGGGTCTCCCACGTGGGTGGCAGGACCCCAAGTACTCTGAGCCGTCAGCTGCTATTCCCCCGGGGTACCAGTTAGTAGGCAGCTAGAATCGGAAGCAGAGCTTGGCCTTGAACCCAGGGATTCCAATATGGAGCATCCCAAGCAGCACCTTAACCATGTGCCAAATGTGCACTCTGTAAAGCTGTTACTTAAAAGTCCTTACTGTGGAGGGCATACAAGATCCTACAAGAATAATTCTTCTTGTCCTCACTTTTGAGGTTTTAGTGCTAAAGCTGTTCCAGGTTTGTCCCAGAATTGATTTGCATTTTTGTTAGCGAAAGAAAGCTTTGCCAGTAGTCTTCTTTACGCACAGGTTTCTCGATTTCTACCAGGAATGGGCGAGAAAATCATCTGAGTGGCAGGCCCATTGCCCTCCTTCAAACAGCTCCAACCATTGATGGGTTGGCAGAACTCCGGTTCATTGCTTTATTTCCTTGCATTCTCTCCCAGGAAGCTCCTCGGTTTAGGCAAGCGGTCTGTGTCTCAGCCGCAAAGCCTGTTAGACTCAGAAACACCTTAGGAGACACTTGCAGATGCAGAAACCCAAGCTCAGAGGAACTGTGACCCAAGAAGGAAAGAAAACTGACGCTGATTGTATCTGCACAGGTTTGCCCAGCCCCCTATGATCGGCTGCTTCAAGAGCTGTTGACAACGTGTGTGACACAGACCTTCTGTTTAGGAACAGCCACAGTCGAACTACAACTAAATATTGGACAATACCAAAGCTGAGCTCCAGTTAGTTGTTGTGAGCTTGCCCAGAGAGTAAGCACGACTGAAGGCAGGGGCTGAATGGGAGCCCAAATGAAGACCTGTGTGCATTCCGACGGTGGCTTTTCTCTCTCATTCCCTGTGGTCCTTAGCAGGACAGACCCCCGCAGGCACGGCAGGGCTGAAATCTCTTCAAGTAAAAGTGATTGCGTTCTGCAGCGTGGCGCCCATCATCGCTCTCCTCTGAATAAATGAGTGGTTTAGGTGCTCATATTTCCTCCTTTGTGAAACCCAGATACAATAATTCACCACGCTCACTGGCGTAGTTTCAGCAGAGCCACTTTTGCAACCGTAGAGCCGCAGCCAGCCTAGCAGAATATTTTCACTTGGGTTGGTTTAGTTTGGTCTTGATTTGTTTCTTAATTGCACACCGCAGAGTCCAGGGTTAAGTGTGGGTAAAATGTGACTGTGGGTGGCCCCCAGGTTGAATAAGGCTTGTGAATACTGCCAGGCCATACCCAGCATCCCGCTGAGGCTTGGGGATAACTGCTGTGGAAAGCAAGACAGAGCAGCTCCTAACCTCCAGAAAAATGGAAACCATGGTACACCCTCCTAAGGCCAGCTTGACCTCAGTCAGTTGGTTGAGTGTGTGCACCCCTAACCTTTGCTAACTGGAAACATAAAATGCAAGGCAAGTGTTTGGGTAGCATGTAAGACAGCTCTTGGGATGCCAGCTTCCTGTGTCGTTGGAGTGCCTGGCTCCACTTCTCATTCCAGCTTCCTCGTAAGCCTCCCTCTGGAAGGCAGTGGTGATGACTCAAGTACGTGGGCTCCTGCTGCCCATGTGGGAGCCCCACAGTGAGCTTCAGGCTCCTGGCTTCTGCCTGGCCAGCCCTGGAAGCTGCAAACATTTGAGGAATGAACCAGCAGATAAAAGAAGAAAGATACCTCTCCCTCTCTCTCTCCCTCCTTCTCTCCCTCTCCCTCCCTCCTGTGTGTGCCTTTCAAATAAAATGAAAATAAATTTAATTGGATACAGATTTAGCTGCCACTTGGGACACCCACGTCCTGCATCATGGTTCCTGTTTCAAGTCCTGGGCACCTCTGTTCCCAGTGCAGCTTCCCGCTGATGTGTCCTGGGAGGCAGCTGATGATGGTAGTCCAAGTGCTTGGGCCCCTGCAACATACATGAGCCACCCAGGTGGAGTTCTAGCTCTTGGTGCTGGCCTGGCTATTTAGAACACTTGAGGAGCGAACCACAAGATTGAAAACCCCTCTCTCCCTCTCTCCCCCTCTCCCCCTCCCCCTCTCCCCCTCCCCCTCTCCCTCTCCCTCTCCCTCTCCCTCAAGTAGATGAAAATAAATATTAAAACAAATAAAATTGTAAAAACATTTGTTAAAAAAATAGTGCATTTCCTTAAAATAAGACAAGTTTAAATCAAACTCCTCTGTACAATGACATCACTCAAAGAGATATTACAATTCTGATGCCCAGGTCTCAGCCCAGAGGCATTAAATCAGGACTGCTAGGCCTTGGACCCAGCTGTCTCTAGCTGGTATATGTCCCCGGCTGATTGCAATGTGCAGCCAAGGCTGTGAGGAAGAGCTTGAAGCAAATTTGTGTGTTATTCAAGGTTTATATTCTAGAATCCCAGGCAGAAATTAAGAACAGAAAACAGTAGTATTCATGTAAGTGATTGATTTTGTATGCCCACCCTGTGAATTTTGAGATCTGGGAGTTTGCATGCTACGTCTCTGGCAGAATTGGTATTTGCACAAGTTTCTTGGGGCTCCCAGAGTGAAGTCAGCTCTCATGGGATGCACAGGTCACATTGAGGCCAGAACCCAGGTGTCCAGTCTCCCAGTCCCTTACTGAGTAGGATCCTCTGGCAGATAGGCAAGGCCTTCCAAAACCCTGCTGTCCCCAACCCCTCTAGCCCTGTTTCCACGGATTCCTGGGAAGGCTTCTTTATTCAGTTATCCGATTCTCCTCCTCCCTTAGTGTGAAATGTTTATGTCTATGACTTTGTCCACGTTTTTCCACCTGCAGAGGGTGTCCCCTGCACTTGCCTGTGGTCTCACTTGACTGTGCTGCATCTGTCATAACCACGGTGCCTTGTGCTGCTGTCGGCCTTCCTTAGGTGGTCTCTGTCTTCACTTTCATCCTTGATCAATTCTGCTTGGTCCCCCAGGGATGTAAACTTTGACTCTTGTTCCTCCCATGTCTAGTTCTTCTGATAATCCTCTAGGCTCTCTTTAAAGTCCCCTGAAACCTAACCACAGCTTGCCACCCCTCAACTACTGTGCTAGTCCAAGATACTGTTTGATCCTACCTGGGTTATTGCAGTAGCTACTTAGTCTCCCTACTCCTGCCCTTGCCCTCCCATACTGTCCTCTGCCCAGCGGCTGAAGTGGGCCCTTACAGTGCCAAGTCCTGTCTTGTCATTCCTTATTCGGAGCTTACAAGTGGCTCCTCTTAACCTGAGAAGGAAAGCCAAAGTGATCATATAGAGAGGATTAAGTGTTAAAGTGACCATCTGGATAGGATTAAGGTTCTGGTAATAATAATAGATAGAATTAAAAAGGAGTGACTGCTCCAGCATGGGAAGCAGTCCACACAGCAGACTCATAGAATGAGTCTCTTTAAGTACCACTCTGACCTCAGCTTTATTCATTTAGTTGAAAGAGTTACTCAAAGTAGGAGATCAGAGCGAGAGAGAGGTCCTCCATCTGCCGGTTCACTCCCCAGATGGCCACAAAGTCCAGAGCTGTGCCAATCCAAAGCCAGGAGCCAGGAGCTTCCTTCGGGTCTCCCACGAGGGTACAGGGGCCCAAGGACTTGGGCCATCCTCCACTGCTTTTCCAGGCCATAGCAGAGAGCTGAATCAAAAGTGGAGCAGCCGGGCTTGAACTGGCACCCATATGGGATGCCGGCACTGCAGGGGGCGGCCTTACCCGCTAGGCCACAGCGCCGGCCCCAGGGATATTTTTAATGTCTCATAAGTTTTAGTTATGCCTAAGTGTTTAACTCCATTGCTTGTTTTCTTAAGTGCTTCCTTAATTAATGATAGAGCTCATTCTCAAGGACTTACTTTCTTTTAATGTATTAAGTGGAGGATATTCTTATGTCTCAGAAGTTATAGTTATGTCTAAGTGCTCACAAAAAAATGGATCATTCTTGGGTGCTGCTTTAAAGTTAATTAAGTTTCAAAAAAAAGAGTGAAATTAACTTCAAAATGCAACGACTTTGAACAGCCCTTGTCTTGACTGTTGAGGGACAGGTTTTTTTTTGTTGTTTTGTGCAAATTGTTGAATTCTTTACTTAGAATTAGTCTTCTGTGTATACAGTTAATTGAAAATGGATCTTAGTGGAGAATGGGACTGAGAATGAGAGAGGGAGGAGGTGCAGGGGTGAGAGTGTGGATGGGAGGGCGGGTATGGTGGGAAGAATCACTAAATTCCTAAAGTTGTACATACGAAATGCATGAAGTTTGTATTCCTTAAATAAAAGGTTTCTTTGGGTTGGGCGGGGGGAATCTCACCAGGTTCTTCCAAGACAGAAATCTCAGTTCAGAGCTTCTCCATCTTCGCCGTTTATATGAATACTAGTTAGTATTTAGCAAGTGTTGACCCCATACGAGACATTCTTCTAAGCCATTTACTTACTCGGGGTTGCTGATTCGCATGGGTAACACAGAGACTGGGGCATCAGACAAGATGCACTGTCCGTAAGTGGTGAGCTAGGATTCGAAAGGGGAATGGACCCACACTGTCAGCTGCTACCCCCGCCCTGCCTCTGGGTATAGGATACACCAAGCAGTGGTGCAGCCTGCACTGCACAGCAGCCCCCATTTGAATTTAAAATATTGAGGGAAGAAACTCAGCCCTCTGCTTGTTTTCTTAAGCTTACAGATGTAGCAATGCATAAGTGTAACTGTAGGAGGAGAGCTTCTCAGGAAGAAAAAAGAGAAAAAGGCTGGAGCCTGCATTAGCATTAATGAGGGAAGCCCTTGTCCCGCAGACACCGGTGCCCCAGAGCTAAGCTGGAAGCCAAGGCATTTGTTTTAAAAATACGATCTCTCCCTAGCCGAAGATTATGTCAAATATATGGTGATGTACCACCCAACGGGCAAAACCACCGATTGTTTATTTCAAGGCTTGTTTTAAGTTGGCTTGGCTGCTTCTCAGAGCTGCGCCACAAGCTGTGCTCTGAGTTCTTGGCAAGTGGTGAGAACTTGTCTTAGGAAAGGGTTTGTGGTCCTGCCCAGAGGGTCGCCCCGGTCCCCAGCCCTCTGGCAGGCCCAGGGAGCTGGCTTTCCCCACTGCCTCACCTCACTGATAGTCCCCACTCTGTTCCTCCCTGGTGAGGGGTGTACATCTGGGGAGCTGCAGAAAGAACCTGGGGGTGGCTGGAACTCCCTCGGAAATAGTAATGTGTGCTCCCATGGTGTAAAAAAAAAAAAAAAAAAAAAAAAAAAAAACAAGGGGCCAGCGCCACGGCTCACTAGGCTAATCCTCCGCCTTGCGGCACCTGCACACCAGGTTCTAGTCCCGGTCGGGGTGCTGGATTCTGTCCCGGTTGCCCCTCTTCCAGGCCAGCTCTCTGCTGTGGCCAGGGAGTGCAGTGGAGGATGGCCCAGGTGCTTGGGTCCTGCACCCCATGGGAGACCAGGAGAAGTACCTGGCTCCTGCCATCGGATCAGTGCAGTACGCCGGCCGCAGCGCACTGGCCGCGGCAGCCATTGGAGGGTGAACCAACGGCGAAGGAAGACCTTTCTCTCTGTCCCTCTCTCTCACTGTCCACTCTGCCTGTCAAAAAAAAAAAAAAAAAAAAAAAAGAGGAAAAAACAAGAGGAAGGGTCTTTGGGTGTAGTTAGTGGTGTAACTTAAGGTTGGGAGAAGGGGGCAAATGATTATTCAGATCACTGAAACATTTGAGAGGTTTGGCCCTCCTTGTCCCCACTTTGTCCCACGGGCCGAAGCTTTCTGCCTAAGACACAGGAGATGCACCAGTTTGTCACACAGGTAGCTTACCCCAGACCTGGCCCTCCACTGTGTCCTGCACAGTCACTATCAGACACCTGTGAGAAGGCACCAGGCCAGGGCCAGCGCCACGCCAGGCAGCGCAGCGCCCTGACTTTGGAGAAGGGGAGTGAGAAGGCATTGGGTTTCATTGACTGGGTCTCCGTGGCAGGCTGGCTGCCCCCCAGGAAGGCCTGGTATTCCTGTCCTCTCGGTGAACCTGCCTGAAAGGGATACAGGAGTTATTGGGTAATCAGGACTTGTCAGCACCTCGGTTATGCAGGATGGTTCAATCCGATAATGTGAATGGAACCTGTAATAGGCCTGATGAAAAGCACTCTGGTTTCAAAAGGGCCGTGAATGATTTTTTGTTCATTTTCTGTTTACATGTAATGTGTTATTGATGTCATTACCTTATAATACAGCGGCTTGTTTCATAGAAAAACCAGGAATTATTCACTCTTAGAAAAAAAAAAAAACTTAGAAGAAGAAGGAGAAGAAGAAAGGAGGAAAGAAAGAAACCGTGTTAGGTGGGGAAAATTGCATTCGAATGCTGCAACTGAAACATATTGATTTTCTGGCGCTAGACTTTTTAGATTAAAAATGCCAATACTAAATCCTTTCATGACCTATAGTTCATATGAAGTTCGCATGTCATTTGCTATTATTCTGGGGGAAAAAGCTGAATCTTTAATGAAAACAGAGTTGGAAAGAATGTCTGCCGTTTGCACAATTTGCATACCATTATAATAATGTCTGATTATGAGCTCAACATGCTGATAGTGGGGTGGGTTGAACACTTTTCTTATTTCAAATCAAAAGCCACTTGTCTGCTTTAATTGTCTGCTTGTCTTGGCTTCGTGCTTGGTGGAAACCGTGGCTATGAATCCGTTGCTGTCCAGGCTTGCAAAGGCTGGTGCATTAAACGGCCTGTGCGAAAATTCCATGACACTCTATGAGGTCTGGAGACCTCTGTAGGCCTGGTCTCACCCTAGTTCAGAAAATATTGAGGAAGCAGCCTACTGCTCAGCCAAGTTGGCTATGAATTTTGATATGGCCCCCAAGTCTTGAGTGTCTGAACTGGTTACTGCTGACCTCAGAGGCCCTTACCCAGGACACAGAATGCTTCTGGGGTATCTGTGGCTGCAGTTTTTGTTTTCCATCAGTGTCCCATGAACTGGATTTGAAAGTTAAACAAAAGAATCTTTCCTAAAAAATAATTTTCTTTTATGAGGCTCCATGCTTTGATTTTGCTTTTTTGTTTGTTTGATTGTGTGTGTGTGTGTGTGTGCTTTGTTCATGGAATTTTCGGGTTCCTGCAAAGCCTGGAATTATTTGATTCTCTTGTCCTTAAACAGAATAGGACTGGTAACATTCCAGCCTCTGTCTTTATCACTAGAAAGAGGGTGAGTCACTCACAGGGTGTTGATTTCTCTGATAAGTAGATTCTTCCTTTAGAATCCTCCGCAGTGTTTAGAGCAGGTGTTGGCAAACTGCAATCCACACACCAACTACTCTCTATTGCCTGCTTTGGCAATAAAATTTTATTACAGGGTCCTGTGTTGTGGCACAGTAGGTTAAGCAGCCATTTGCAACACCAGCATCCTGTATTGGAGTACAAGTTCAAGTCCCAGTTGCTTGGTTTGTGATCCAGCTCCCTGCTCTTCTGCCTGGGAAGGCAGCAACAGATAACCCAAGTCCTGGGCCCCTGCTACCCATGTGGGAGAAGTGGTTGGAGTTTCTGGCTCCTGGCTTCAGTGTAGCCCAGACCTGACTGTTGTAGTCATTTGGGGAGTGAACCAACAAATGGAAGATGTCTCTCTTTCTCTCCGCCACCTGCCTTTCAAATAAATAAATATGTTTTAAAAATATTCATTAGATATTGCAGTTTGCTTCCTTTGTTCTTTCATAGAGTATTGAGTTCTTTCAAAATCTAATTGTATCTCTGCATATGCATTAATCCATCATTAAGGACTAAAAGGACATTCCAGTTGTGCTTCTGCTGATGCGAATTCAGGTAGGACTATCAGTGAGATCATTCTAGAAGTTGTATTTCTGTTAATGTGAACTAAAATTTATTCATTTTTTATAACATTGTGTTTTTAAACATTTTATTTTTTTTTGAAAGGTAGAGTTAGACAGAGACAGAGATCTTCCAACTGCTAGTTCACTCCACAGATGACTGCAACAGCCAGCACCGGGCCAGGCTGAAGCCAGGAGCTTCACTTGGGTCTCCTGTGTGGGTGGCAAGGACCCAAGCCATTGGGCCATCTTTGCTACCTTTCCAAGGCCATTGGCAGGAAACTGGTGAACCATATGGGATGCTGGTGTTGAAGGCAGCAGCTTTTCCCACTATGCCACAATACCAGCTCCTTAATTAATCTCTCTGGAAACCACTTGTCACTATTGACTCAGACTATGTGTTAAGTCAAGCAGAATGCCTGTTCTGGATATACCAGAAAATTATATCACTGGTTTTCCTAACTTTGTCCTTTTTCTGGCCCTCGTCATTCCTGCCTGGGCTGTGCCCCTATTTTTGTAACTGAGTCTGATTCCTTAACATCATTTCAAAGCCCCTGGGAGAGAAGAGGCCAAGTGTCTGTAATTCTTCATCTCTCAGAACTTGAGAAGGGTGATTTCTTCCAGATTGTCCACTCTCCTCCAGTCTACATCCCCCACTTTAGATGGAAGTAAAGGGACTAAAAGCAAATAGACATGAACATCACAGAGGCTGTAACTCACACATACCCATCTCCTCTGCTTTGGACGGGTGGTGGGACAGCCCTTCGTGGACCCCCTATGGTTGGGCAGGCTATGTGATGAAATCTGGCCTATGAGCCTTGAGTTGATGTGATGTGTGTGGCCTTTGGGTCAAGCACTCAAATGCCATGTAAACCCCCCAGAGCTCTTTGGCCTGGCAAAGAACAGCATTCAAGATGGCGGCTGTTTCACCAGTCAGGGTCTTAGAGTAAGATGGCACGGAACAGGGGCGAGCCCTTTGTGACTGGTGAGGGATGGGGGATGTGAATGAGAAATACTCCTTCATTTCTGTAGGTGGCTGAGATTTGGGAAGTTGTTTGGTTTTGTAGCATAGCCTAGTTTGTCCAACAGATAGTAAGATTCATTCAAAATTAGGCAAATATTTAATACCTACATTGTAAGAAGCACATGGTCTGTTGCAGTAAACAAAGTGAATGTCTCCAACTCTGTGCAGTTAGAGGGTTTATGTTTGATGTAGTGGTCACTTCAGATCCAACCATTCCTCCTGCAGGATGGTAGACAGAACGTCGCATGTCCAGGCTGAGTGTCTTCAAATGTGATTACCAACTAACAGGTTGGAAAAAATCCAGGCTGAGAGCTGGAGTGCCAGGCAGTAAGAGCTACTTATACCACTTACCTTCTATATGACTTTGGGCAAACCACCTGACCTCTCTGGGTTACCGTTACCTGTGCCTTTGGAATGCGTTCATAATGCCTCTCCATACCAGTCATTCATACCCCCTGCCATTCATTCATAGAGCCACTCTGTGCCATTCATTCATAGCCCCTGCCATTCATTCATAGAGCCACTCTGTACCATTCATTCATAGCCCCTGCCATTCATTCATAGAGCCACTCTGTACCATTCATTCATAGCCCCTGCCATTCATTATAATGGCACTCTATACAATTCATTCATACTCCCTGTCATTCATAATGCCACTCTAAACCCATATGCCATGGTTGTCCAGCCTGTACTTAAATGTTTTCAGAAATGGGATACACACCACGGTAAGGCATTTCATCTCCAAGTGTTGTTATATCGCTTTTCCCCCCTGAAACTCTGTAGCTCTGGATGCCTGGAGAGAAAGCAGTTTTCTATATTTGCTCTATATTTGATGAGATGCTGTATTGGAACTCCAGGCCAGAAGTTGCATGTACATCAGTCTTCTGTGCCAAGCACTTCCCTGGACTAGATGCTCTGGACACTAGAAAAGTATACACAGTGGCCCTGTGCTCCAAGTCCAGACAGATGAGACGGCCACTGGAGACCAGGACACCACGCAGGGTACTAACTTACAGATCAGATTTAGGGGAAAGGAAGCATAGTGGTGATTGGTTTAATACAGGAAGAGTTCATGAAAGATGGCCCAAACCTTGGAGGATTTTGGATTCTAGGTAGTGGACAATGCAAAGGAGAGGCTCACCAGACAGAACAGCTCAGAGAAGGCAAAGAGAGAGGGAGTGTGGACTATCTGGGAAAACAGATGGAAATCCCACTTGGCAAAAACAAAGAGTGGGAGTTAGAACCAGATGTAGACAGCTTTTTTGAAGACTCCACTGATAAGCATTTTCATTTCTTTTTATTTATTTTTAAAGATTTATTTATTTGTAGGCAGAGTTATGGGGGCAGGGGAGGGAGAGAGAGAGAGATCTTCCATTCTGATTCACTCCCCAAATAGCTGCAACAGCCAAGTCTGAGCAAAGCCAAAGTCAGAGAATGCCACCCTGATCTCCCACAAGTACTTGTGCCATCCTCCACGGCCTTCCCAGGTACATCAGCAGGAAGTTGGATAGGAAGTGGGGCATCCAGGACTCAAACCAAAGACCCAGTATGGGATGCCAGGGGTCTCAAGCAATGATTTCACCCACTGCACCACACACCAACCCCTGAAAAGAATTTTTAAAAGTGGAATCCCAGCCATTTGTACTCTCGGGATCTGTAGAGAAAGAATCCTTCATGTCCCTCTCAAAGATGCCTCCCATAGCCAAAGAAGAGCTTTACACATCTGGACATTTTCCTGTCGTCACAGACTTTCTGTTCATGGTTGTTAGTTAATTAACAAGAGTGACAATGTCAAACATGCAGATGCTCCTATTGGACGTTCCTCCAGGTCAGTATATTTGTGTCCACTGAGGGCTTTGTCGGGGAAGCAGAGAGGAGTTCAGCCTGGTTTTGAGCTGTAACAAGATGTTTGAGGAGGGAAAACAGGGAAAGGAATGTCAGTGCCAAGTGGGTTCCATCGAAGAAGTGATGGGTGTATGTTGCCTTCCCCAGGGCACACATGGGGCATGGACAGTTGAGGTCCATGACACAAACCTTCAGAAAACAAAAGGAATGACAGTGGGAGGACATGGGCATGCTCACTCAAGCTGCCCCTGCCCTGCCTCTCCCATGATGACCTAAGAGGTAGGGAACCTTCTTTCTGCCAAGGGCCATTTGGATATTTATAACATCATTCACGGGCCATACAAAATTATTGGCTTAAAAATTAGTCTGTAGTTTTATTGAATTTCAAGTCCTATGTCTGGTTGCCTTGGGAGGGCCAGACCAAATGATTTCATGGTCCTGATACTGTCCACGGCCTAAATGTTCCCCATGAAATAAAAAATTGGGGTAACTCGTTAATGTTATCTTTGATTGGAAAAAAAAAGAAAACAAATGAGAAAATAAATGCTGGTGTTCAAAATGCTGGTTTGTTGGAGCAGGTGAGTTGTTTCCCACAGTGTTAGGGGAAGTGGTTAATGAACTTACTGAATGCAAGGCAATCATTTTTGAAATGCCAAGGAGGATGGTGGTAGAATCAGACACGGAAGAAAAATTAATGTGTTATTTTCTGTAATCGGAAAGGGAGAATTTTGACTAATTGCCTTTCTGAAAATTGAGGTTATCATGTGTGGGGAGCAACTGGGAGCAACTCGGACTAGACTAAGTTACTGGAATTAAGACTTATTCTATGCATCTGCTCTCCCACAATGTGGCACTGGGAGAGGAGTAAAAACAGCTTCTACACAGCTGCCTCCAGTTCAACCAATAAGCAGCAGGACCTGCTCCTGATTGGAGGAGAGCAGCGTACTCGGCGTGTGGGTAGCAGAGTTGGGATTGGTGAAGAGGACTATAAAGGAGGAGAGAGACAACATGTACCAGGAACATCTATCTGAAGGAACACCTGTGCAGCCCCCGAGAGAGCCGGCCGGCGGTGTGCCGCTCCCCCGAGGAAGTGGGGAAAGTGGCTAGGGGGAACCGCCCTTCCACGGAGGTGGAAGGGTCGGTAGCCAACCCGGGGAGAACCAGCAGCAAACCCGGGGAGGGCCGAGCAGACAAAAGAACAGCACAGGGTCCTGTGTCGTTCCTCCACGAAGACGGGGAGCGACAATCATGGAAAAATAATTTGACTTTTTGTAGATCTTGATAGTTTTCAAAATACATTCAGATCCATTATTTCACTTGATTTGCATCCCCAGCAACCCTGGGAGGAAGGAGAGTGGGTGTTTTTTGTTTGTCATCTGAAGTTTTCATTCTATAGATAGGAACCTAACATCTTGAAAACTGAAGGAACTCAAAATTATACACCTGGGGGTGTGGGCGTTGCAGCGACTGGTCAAGTCGCTCCTGGGGATACCCTCATCCCATTTCAGAGTGCCTGGCTTGAGTGCTGGCTACTCCACTTCTGATCCAGCTTCCTGCTCATGTTCCTGAGAGGCACCATTTGACGTCGCAAGTACTTGAATTGCTGCAATCCACATGGGCAGTCTGGGTGGAACTCCAGTGCCAGCGTCAGCCTGGCCCAAACCTAGGTATTGCAGGAATCTGGCAAGTGAACAAGTGGATGGAAAGTTCTTACTCATATCCACGCCACCCTCCACCCACCCCAACTTTTCAAATAAATGAGACTTTTTTTAAAAGATGTAACTTGGATGGATGCTGTGCACAGCAGTTGAGTGGCCAGTTGGGATACCCACATCTCAGACTGGAGTGCCTGATTTGAGTTCTGGCTGCTCTGGTTCCTATTGCCTTCCTGCTAATGTGGGAAGCAGCAGATGATGCCTCAAGTACTTGGGTCCCTGCCGCCCATGTGGGAGCCCCAGAATGAATTCTTGGCTCCTGGACTTGGCCTGTATGTTGTGGGTATTTGGAGAGTGAACTAGTAAAGGGAGGATTTCTCTTTGTGTGTCTCTGTGTTTACCTGCCTTTCAAATAAAATAAAAATATATAATTTTTTAAAAGAGGAGGGATTATGAACTATTTTTAAAAATTACTTAACTAATAAGCTGTTACATCAGGACTAAAACTCTAGACTAACTCTGATCTCATCAAATATAGAGGAAAAGCAAAGCCTGGAAGCTCACAGTGGGTTTATAACATGTAATCCATTTAAAAGAGGACATGGGCAATGTGATTGAGTGGGCAGGAGCTCACTCTGCAGCAGCAGCTGGGCCTGCACAGTGATGGACCAAACCATACTTACACAGTGCTGTTTTTTTTTTTTTTTAACTTTTAACCTTTAAAACTCAGGATGTGTTTGAGTAAGATCTCCATCCCTGTCCTCTCATTTGTGCTCAGCACATCCAGCCCCCACCAGCTGACACTCCGACCAAGTCATGCCCGCAGAGTTGAAGAGCAGCTGGCTCTCTGCTTTGCCTCCATCCCCTCACTGTCTCTTGTCCTGTATTTTGGAGCCCTCTGCTCAGCTGGTGTTTCTCAACACACGGCTGCTTTTCTCCTACCCATCTGCGTCACTCATGGCAGTCTGGAGGCCCCTGAATAAGTGCCCACCGCTCTGGGGGAAGTCGTCTGGCTCTGCCATTCTCTAGCTATGTGAATCTGAGCAGGTTGCTTTCATTCTTCAGGCTTCTCTTTCTATTTTTACTCTATAAAAGAGGGGTGGTGATGGTGATGCTGCAGTGAATCCTTAGAAATTTTTTTTGGATCGTTATCCCTTGTTTGGAAGTTCACACCCGCTTGTTTCTAGCCTTTCTAGTACCTGGGCATAGGCCTCTAACCCTGGCTTCTCCTATGGAATGTAGATAAACGGGACTTAGAATGAAGAGTTCATGACACAAAGAGACACACGTGTATGTTTCACCTTGCAAGAGCTGCATGGACCTTGTCCTGAGTTCCATCGGCGGCCCCATTTGAAGTCCATCCTTGGTGTATTTGTGACGTGAGCTGCGAGGTGTGTACACAGTGTGGGAAGTACCTGGACTTTCTTCTCTCACCGGTGTGATGTTTGTGATTGTCTCTGATGGTGCTGCTTCTAAGCCTTGATTTATTGTAGCACTCACGAGTCCTGTGCCTGTTGGCCCCCAGATCCTTTCCCCTAGTCTACTCTAGCTTGCACAAGGTAACCACCGCAAAATTCGATTCTGAATCTCCTGCAACAGCAGACGTCTAAGGCTCAAAGTTTATGTAATTCGGGGGCCCACTTTAATAAAAACAGTACAGAGTTTTAAATAAGAAGTTTTTCCAAAGGAAATATTTCGCTTGAGAAAGGAAAATCACAGCTAACTACAGATCTTAAGCATTTACTTACAATGAGAAAACTCAAACAAATTTAAAAACTAAAGCTGGCAAAATAAGGTCATATTTTATTAATTTTTAAAATATATGTTGTATTCTGGGAATTTTTTGGATTCATACTCAGTCTCTTCCTATGAAAGTATTTTCAATAGAACAGAAATATTATTCAGTCTTTTCTCTGTATGCTAAATAGAATTTACTTTTTTATGAGAAATTTTAAAAAGTTTCTTTTCATAGCATTTTTAATGTTATCTGAATTGTTAAAATCATTGTCAATTGTGTCAATCAAGTTGCTGTCACAGAAGAGTTGCAAGACTTTAAGGCAATTTAAATTTCTTGCGTTGCAACCACAACATCATTGTCCTAGAGGAAAGACTGTCAGGGTGAATGCCCGGTAAAATGGCACAGAGAATAGTTGTGTATATTGGCATATTGGTTTGCTGTCAGAAGACCAAGAAATGTGAATACCTAAAGGGACATTTTAAATTCATATTAAATGTGGAAAAATTCCTAGGGATGTTGGTACAGGCTGATGCCTATTGAATATCTCACATTTTCTAGCCTTTACACAGTAAGTGCTGCTAGCAACCTTTAATCCTTACAGGGACTAGAATCACTGACTTAAATCTATACACAAATAACTATACACATACATATATTGCATTAGTCATAATTTAATGAATTCCCTGCTCGATTTTTCATAGCCAGCCCTTTTATACCTAATTCCAGAGGAAGCATGATGCAGGGAATGTCACCATACATGCAGAAAGCAGTTGTAATGACTAGAATTGTATGTACAAATCACATTGAGTCTGCTAAATACTAATTAAAAATTAAAATTTTTAAAAAATTAAAGTGAAATATGGAAAAATGTCAAATTTGATATTTTTTAAATGTTTTTTAAAAAGCTGTGACCATTGGAGGCTTAATACCATGCTTACAATAAAATCTTGCTGGTTTAATAAAAAATAAACATTTATTTTTAACAAATGCCATACCTTTTGTAGTTATGCACATACAACCGGGGCACTATTTGCTCTCACCCCTCACAGGCTTCGAAAGGGTTTTGTAGAGTGAAAGGCCCTGAACCTTGAGCCAACCTAACACCACTCTCAATCCAGTGTTTGCTCCAGCGTGGTGTGGCCAAAAGGAGGCACTGGCAGGAGATGGGGCTCCTGACCTTTAGGGTAAGACCATCTCTGCCATTTATCTCTCCAGCCTAGGGTGGATCCTGTTTCCTGCCTATGTTAATCTCTTTTTTTTTTCTTTTTTTTCTTTTCTTTTCTTTTCTTTTCTTTTTTTTTTTTTTTTTTTTTTTTTTTTTTTTTTTTTTTTTGACAGGCAGAGTTAGACAGTGACAGAGAGACAGAGAAAAAGGTCTTTCTTTTTCCGTTGGTTCACCCCCCAAGTGGCCTCTAAGGCTGGCCCGTTGCGCAGATCCAAAGCCGGGAGCCAGAATCTGGCACCCCAACCAGGACTAGAACCCAGGGTGCCAGTGCTGCAGGCAGAGGATTAGCCTAGTGAGCCACAGCGCCGGCTGTGCCTATGTTAATCTCGATCCCCATCTCATTCATTGTTTGGATCTAAAACACCTATAACTAGTTGCTGTATTAAATTTGTTCCCCTGGATCACCTGGAATGGGGTTATTTACCTAACTGGACCCTCATCCATAATCATTTTTTACCTGAAGGAACATGCTCAGATATATTTTTAATTTTTTAAATTTACCTTAAAGATTTTTTTTTTTTTTTTTACAGATTAGTTGCCTGTTGTCTTTAGCAAACTCTATATGAGGAACCTAGTGGAGCCCACTGGGTAATTTGAAGACTATTATATCTACGTACTCTTATATTTATATAATTTTATTCTATCTCTTTAGAGATACAGAGTATCATTTTTCTCCATAATTGACAGAACATGGAAAAGGTGACAGAGTATTAGAGGAAAACCCTAATTGTTGGACATCTTCTGGAAGCTCTAAACTCGCACAGTATAATAATAGATGCAGTCGGGATGAATTGTTTAAAAAAAAGATACAAAATGGTGTTTGTAAATATTTTAAGCCAAGTAATCTAGTGGGATTAGAGAGAGGAACAGGAAATGAAATTTTATTTCATTTGGAAAAGCATGCCCGGGAGAAATAATGTATAATTCAGGTACATTAGGAGGACGATGCTGATGCTGACCAAAGCTCAGTGCAGTCGGCACAGCGGAGTTGGTGTTGGCCCTGCATTGAGAGGGAAGCAGTTTCCTAAGAGCCTAAACCAGACTGTAGCCTGAGGAGGGGCGAAAGCTGACATGAGGAGGAGATGGGAGAAAGAAAAGGAAAACACCTTGAATTGGATTTCAGGGCACTAACAAATAGGACAGTGATGAGGTTTGTGTTGCTTTCTTTCTCATCTTTTGGTGTTAGGGTCATTCTTACCAATGATGAGGATAAAGGACAGGAAAAAAAAAAAATGATCCCAGTCCCTAGAATTTGAGAAGAGACTAGGAACTGTTAAAGCACACCTTGGTTCCAGTGAAAATCTGAAAGCTGCAGAGAATTTAAACCAGGTCATTTAACCACACAAGGGCTTTTTCTTCTCAGAGTTTAGTTTATGTAAGAATTTACAATTCTGTCAATACTGATTGAGTTAAAGTGTATAACTATAAACATTTGAAGATTTTTTTCAAAGATTTATTTATGTACTTGCAATGCAGAGTTACAGAGAGAGGGAAACACACAGAGAGAGAGGTCTTCTATTCTCTGGTTCACTCCCCAAATGACCACAACAGCTGGAGCTGGGCTGGTCCAAAGCCAGTAGCTTCTTGGTGATCTCCCATGTGGGTAGATGGGCCCAAGGACTTGGGCCATCCTATGCTGCTTTCTCAGGTGTATCAGCAGGGAGCTGGATCAGAAGTGGAGCAGCAGAGACTCCAACCAGGACCCATGTGGGATGCCAGTGCCACAGGCAGCAGCTTTACCCCCTATACCACAGCACCAGCGCCAGTAGCTGACTACACATAGTTTAAAGAACACATTTTCACAAAAATAGGAATGATGTCATTGTTGGAACACCTTGTAGCAAGGTATTTATTCTTGTCTTGGTTCCCTCTTGTATCCAGCACAGAGAAGGCACTGAATAGATGTTAGATCTGTTCGTTAAATAGATCATTAGTTGACTGCTGTATGATTGAGAAGTTGGATGAATGGAAGGGGAGGGAACAAGGAAGGAAGAACTGGGTGAGTGGATGGATGGATGGGTGAATTGGAAAGGGGATGTTTATTCTCTGATTTCAGGGGCAAGAATTGATCAGACCTATGCTGGGCCATGCTATCTCAGATTGAACACAGCAAGGAACACATTGTTAATCTTGAACAGCAAGGAGTTCATATCAGATTTTTTTAAGATTTATTTATTTATTTGAAAGTCCGAGTTACACAGAGAGATAGAGAGAGGTCTTCCATCCACTGGTTCACTCCCCAGTTGGCCGCAAAGTCCGAAACTGTGCTGATCCAAAGCCAGGAGCCAGGTGCTTTCTGCTGGTCTCCCATGCGGGTGCAGGGGCCTAAGCACCTGGGCCATCCTCCACTGCCTTCCCAGGCCATAGCAGAGAGCTGGATCAGAAGTAGAGCAGCCAGGACTCAAACTGTCACCCATATGGGATGCCAGCACTGCAGGCCAGGCGTTAACCCTCTGCGCCACAGCGCCGGCCCCCATATCAGGTATTATAATAAAGTTAGTCTCACCTAGTGATCAAATCTCTAAGACTTGAAATTGCCAAGGCAGGTGTCCAAGAGTGTCAACAGAAGAAACAATAATAATCTGCCTAAAATTACCAACAAAACCCACTAACCATGACTAATTAGTAGGATACCAAATTAGTGAAGAATCTGAATTATAGAACATGAGTTATAGTATTTAGATACGTGTAGGAAATGGGAATAGGCTAATGAAATATTACTTAGATGAGATCATTAGAGAAAACGTCACTAACTGATAAGAATTTATAAATGAGCTCAATGTTAAGTGAAAAGATGCCTCTTAAAAACTTAGGGTGTGTTTCAACAGTTCTCTAGCATAAAACCGTTCTTACAGTACCTCTTTGATGCTGTTAATTTGATGTGCAAACCTGCATCCATGGGTTTGGTCTGAACTGATGGAGCTTTGCAGATTGCTTCAGTTGTGGGCTGTAACAGTGGTCGCAACAAATGGCTAACTAGAGATTCTGATCATGTTACTTCAGAAAAAGTTTCCGTTGAGCCTGAGTTTCCTCCAGCAAAGTTTATCTGTCTCACTGATTAATTGTGTAATTATTAATCTTGTACATTTTTTAAACTCATGAACAGAAAATGAGAGGAAGGCCTGCCGTTTTTCCTCTCTCCTCCCTCTTCATGTGGCGCGGAGTTCAGTCGCTATCAGCACTAAATTCCATTCAGAGTTCACAGCCGTCACGAGAGCTAGTGCAGTTTTAGGTTAAGCATATTTTATCCATAAATTGCTATATTTGGTTCTCGAGTTATTATTGCAGTTCCTTGGGGTACATTTAAATCCACCTTATTGTAATAGATTATGGAATATAGTGGCTAATGTGTCTAATGTAAAATAAATGACTATAATGATTTATGATGCGACACTTCAATTTTATTGAACATAAGGATCATTGTACTAAAATGGATGGTGTATTGCTGGTTTAGCATAAAATACTGAATAACATATTCAAGAAAATGAATGGCTTGGCCAGTTCATAATATTCTGCCCCTTCAGCTGAGAGGTCTTTAATAAGCAAGAGTGTCATTACACTTGGAAATGTATGTGTAGGTAATCCATTATCTAGAACAATGACAGAGGTCTGCTCCAGTCCTTATTAAAGAAGGGACTCTGGAGGAGAAAATGCAGAATCTTTGGTCTTTTGAAAGCGTGATTTACACTCAGCCACACACAACTGTAACAGTGCTTAGCAGAGTTGCAAATGGCCCCCACATTTAAAATTTATTGCCTGGAGACTGTCTTGTGACCTGCAAGAGGGAGGGGAATTTTGGAAAGGTTTTGATATTTTTCTACGTTGTCCTCAGGTGGTATCCCAACGTCCCCATCTCTGTATGTCCATTCATGAACCTTTTTTTTTTAAACGCGCTGTCTGCCGAACTCATGCTCCACCCCTGTACTCCACATTTATGTTTGATTACTGAATAATATGCTAAATTTAATAAGACCTGATTGAGCTGTTCATTCTTATTAACTCCAGTATTAAGGATGGTTTTCAGTGATGAATTGGGCCAATTTATTTGTGTGCTCAGACCTGGGAGATGCAAGGAGGTTCTTACATGGTGAGTTTAGATGAATGGTGAAGTGGTGGCCTCCACATGGTGGGGACATGGGAAAGAAGAGCTTTGGGACCAATGCTTGCTGACCCTGTCACCCTGTAACCCAGTGACCTTGACACCACAGCATCACAACCCTCCTGGGGTAGAGTTTGATGACATAAACTAGTCCTACCTAGTAACTCAGTCCTTGTGGGGTTATCCTGACAGCGTGGATCTCATCCCCTACAAGGGTGACTAGTTTTCCTCCTGGGGCACAGCCATGCTGAGGAGGGGCGATGGAGATGGCATCCTTTGACCTCTCACTGCTGTATTATGGGTAATGCTGTCTTCAGTTCCTCTACCCATACTGCTCTTCAACATTTTCTGAGTTTATGGCCATTCTGCATCCTGCAGCCCAGTCAACTGACCAGCCCCAACAGAGAAGCTGTTAAATCCCATGCAGGCCATGGCTGGGCCTCTTCCCAAGAGGTCTAGGACTCAAACCAGGATGCCAGGCATACACAGCAATTGTTTCCTTGTCCTTAGTAGCAGACCTCACCAGTCCCTGAAAAGACAAGGATCGTGATGACATAGTAACCGATGATGATGTGAACACTGTGTGTGTGACATGCGGGATTTCTATGTTCCAGGACAGAAAAATATACCCAGTGAATTTTGTACCAAGTGGGTCACCCATGGTCACTTACTGTGGATTCACCCTCAAGACATTGTTGTTCTGTCATTGCTTTGGTAAGGACCCTGGAACTATGCCCTGGAGAAAGTACCAAGCTAGGGGCTGCTGCTGTGGCATAGTGGGTAAAGCCACAGCCTCAGGAACCAGCATCCCATATGGGCACCAGTTCAAATACCAGCTACTCTGCTTCCAATCCAGCTCCCTGCTAATGTGCCTGAGAAAACAGCAAAAGATGGCCCAAGTACCTGGGCCCTTGCACCCACATAGAAAACCAGGAAGAAGCTCCTGGCTCCTGGCTTCTGATTGGCCCTACTCCAGCCATTGTGGCCATTTGGGGAGTGAACCAGCAGATAGAAGACCTCTCTGTCTGCCTCTGCCTCTCTGTAACTCTGCCTTTTAATTAAATAGGGAGAGAAGGAGAAAAGAATAGAAGAAAAGCAAGCTGTATCTTCACGTTGTGCCTTAATTTGGGTGGTCAGAAGTTTATAGTAAGTCAATCTGTTTCTGGAACAGTAGGGACGTTTCCTCTATAATCAGAGACTAAAAATGAAAGTGATAAAGGCCATCTTTTTGCTAATTGGCTTGTTGCTTTTGAATGTCTTGATTCACACAGGTTGGAGAAGCACTGCACCACCCCAAAATCATTTGGTCTGGTGCTTCCAAGGCAACCACAGGCAGGGGCCAAAACTCAGGAACTGCTTAGCAGCCTCTAAGGTTTCAGTTGATAACTTTGTGTGGGCCTGTGAATCGTGCTATACGTACCCAGTTACACTTTGGCAGAAGAAAAGGTTCCCTGCCCCTGGAACACAGCAAGGACGGCTAAGGTACCTCTGACGCGAAAGGTCCCCCAGCCTCCCGGACTTCCTCACCCCCAGTTCTTAAACTTGCAGATTTTATTTTCACTGCAAATGCTACTCAGCTCCTTAACGTTGTCAAGGTGTTTTCATAAAGAATATTAAGATGTTTCACTCTCTCCTCACACCTTCACTATTTTCCCTCAAAATATTGCAGCAAATTGAAATGGCTTGTAAGGTTTTACCACTGCCCCATCAGACACCATTTTTCTCAGCCTCAGCCCTCATGCCAGCATCAGTTTAAATCCCTGTCTGTCTGTGCAGCTGCTCCACAGGACTGTGACTACAGAACAGGAGCTTCCCAGGGCCAAAACTCACAGTCTCAAGTTTGGCCCCTACGAGGCCCTGTAGCTCTGTCTCCATTACCAGTGCACCAGCCAAACCAGTAATTACAACATGGTTTTTCTTTCTGCTGTTTCCTTATGCATTGCTCCCCTGCATCCTTGCATTTTAGATCGCTCATCATATAAAATATCCTACTTGGTTTCTTCTAAAATCTGTGTCTTCCAGCACCAAAGTTGTATTTAGAATCCAGACTTCCATTGATGTGCTGTCTCATGTAGAATAACTGATGTTAATGTGCCTCCCAAAAAAGTTCTACAGGGATGTTTTCTGAAACTCAGGATTTACATACTTTTTCTTAAAAAAAAGGAGAGAGATAGGATTTGGCTTCTTTCCCAGTGAATTCATCCAGCTACTTTTCCTTTAGTCTAGAAGCGTATAGTCAGACCCCAGGTAAACCATCAAAATCAGCCCTTAATCCCTTCAAAACGTTTTGATTTCCACAGCAGAGGACTGTACCTGGGAAACACTGAGTTATCTACCCCACACTGATGTAGAAAAGCACTTTTGCCTTTATAGCCTCCTGCAGTTTCTAAGCTGGATAAGCCCATCAAAGGCACTGTAGGTTTCTCGTTGGGGCACTGTTTTCCCAAGTGTTGCAGCCCCAGTGTGCACATCTGCCTGGCTTTAAAGGCAGACCTTTCAGTACTAGGTACTCTAAGTCCAGGACAAGTTTGGAAATCCTCAGGGCTGTCAAGTGCAATTATTTCTGAACTAAACAGGACAGCCCGTTGGAAGTCACATGTGCCGCAGTTAGGCTGCAGGCCCCTGACCAATAGGACTTTGCAACATATGGAGGAAAGCCACAGCGCTGTCTTACCCTGGTAATGCATCTGTTTCCTCCAAGCCAGAAGCAATTGAATATTTTGTACACTGTCTTTTTAGAATACATTTATTTATTTACCTACCAACCTACCCATTTCAGCAGCAAAGAGAGACGGAGTTAAACAGAGAGAACGTCCATCGACTGGTTGAGTCCCCAAATACTCAAAGCAGCCAGGACAGGACCAGGCCTAAGCTGGAAGCTGAGAACTGAATCCAGTATAAAATCCAGTCCAGTATAAAATGCGGGTACCCCAACCCCAGCATCTTAACCAAATGCCTGCTACTTTTTGTTGACTGAAAATTTGAAATACCTTGTTGGTTATTGCTGATAGAAAAAGTTAACATATCTAGAAATAAACTTAGCAGAGACCAAATGAAGACAAATTTTAAATTGTGCTGTCGGCCACTATGAATCAGGAATGAATGCAGATATAAGGCCCTTGGGCACAGGAGGGGTGATCAGTGTCGTAACTTCTCCCCAGAAGAGCTGTGAATTCTGTGTGATGTTCTCCAATTTGTGGAGGTGAGCAGTTGGATGTGTGCTCAGCCGGTGTCTTTATTCTGAAGTTCAACCACAAAAATTAAATGATGGTAATCGCTTAAGGGGAAAAGTATGGGAAAAAATACAAAGAAGGGAGTACCTCCCTTACTTATAATGTGTTCTACACTACATCAGCCAAAACAATGAGCTTATTCATATGAGAGTAGCATCACAAGTGGGGAAATTCAGCATATGAGGTAACCATTCAAATGGGTGGTAGAAGGACATGCTATTTTGTAAGTGTTGGGGAGAAAATAATGCAAGCTTCCTACATCATTTCTTCTACCAAAATAAACTTCAGAAAACCATAGAGGGATAAATGATTGTGATTTTAAAAAGCTGATATTATACAAGTTCTAAAAGAAATATGGGTATATTTTGTCCTCAGGAAGGGAGGACCTGCCTAGGAGTGACAAGAAATGCAGGCGCTCTGACAGGCTTGACCATGATGCAAGATTAACGTCTCATCAAAAGACAAACAAGGGACTAGGATATTTGCCATACTACGAAGGTCTATCATACTGAGTTGAGCATATTCATTTTATGTAGGGGTATTTTGAAATGTTCTTAGGAAATAGAAGTAAGAGGTGATATACATTCCCCCAGGAACCTTTTGAAGGTCTTTGTATGTGAATATACACAGATACACATATGATATACATGTATATGTATATAAATACACATGTACCATTTTAATTTCTCTAAATTGCTTCCTAGTGTTATGTACTCTGAGAGGTTACATACCAGGTTTTGTTTCTTAACCATGGCTTTAGGACAATATTTAGTATAATTTTTATGTTTTTATGATATCACCCAGTTTATATTGTTTTTATAAACAGGAGCTGTGTTTCACTTTGAGTGACTCATAAGTCACTGATTCTTAGTTTTCTTGGAGACAGAGATTCCCTTCAGAGTTGGAAACAGTAGACTCCAGCCCCTGATGACTGCGCAGAAGTTCAAACAGGCCAAGTGCCCCAGGAATTACGGATTCTTGCTCTCCAGTTCTTTTAACCACGATTAGTCACAGTCACTATTGCTGCCTAGCAAACCACCACCACCCCCACCTTAGTGGCTCGAAAGAAAAACCTCATATTGCTCACGGTTCTGGGGGTCAGAAATTCAGACAGGATTCCGCAGATACAGCTGCTCGCTGCCTCAGGTGGGGTTATCTGCACATGCCTGCACTGGGAGTATCCACAGTCCCACTCGCTCTGAGGGCTGGGGGCTGTTGGCCAGCTGGGTGGCCCCAGTGCTCCTCCAGGGGCCTCTCTCTAGCAGAACACCCTGGGTTGACCCAAGTGGAGGCTCAG
Organism: Oryctolagus cuniculus; assembly: GCF_051225735.1. Lineage (NCBI taxonomy): Eukaryota > Metazoa > Chordata > Mammalia > Lagomorpha > Leporidae > Oryctolagus > Oryctolagus cuniculus. The sequence goes on from NC_142870.1 coordinate 161,353,056, forward strand.
GGCAAGAAACAAAGCCAGGCCCAAGTTGTCGCTGAGAGTCACTTTGGCCTCATTCTCTTGGTCAAGGCAACTCACAAGGTCAGATTCCAGGAGGGGAGGAATGACATAGCCACACTGCAGAATGATTCGTGGGATGGGACAGATTGCTGTGGCTTTTGTCTAAAATAATCCACGACAGGCATTTGATATGGTGGCTCAAATGCTGATTGGGATGCCCACATCCCATAGCAGAGTGCCCGAGTTCAAGTTCTGATCCTGCTTCCTCCAAAATGCACACCTTGGGAAGCAGCAGGTGTTGGCTCAAGAACTTGAGTCCCTGCCACTCACGTGGAAGACCTGGATGCAGTTCCAAGCTCTTGACTTCAGCCTAGCCCAGCCCCAGCTGTTGCTAGCATTTGCGCAGTGACCACCAAATGACCTTGGCTTGTGTGTGTGTGTGTGTGTGTCTGTCTGCCTTTCAAACCAAATGAAAATGAATAACAAAATTTTAAATGATTCACCACAATGCAGTGTCCTGTAAATGTGCCAATTTTACATAGCAGATGAATTGGTCCATTTGTGTATTTACATTTGTACTTAACAAAATAACAATCTAAGTGTTACTGTAAACTCTAAATAGCTAAGGATTTTTTTTGCAAGTTACTTAAAACCTCCTGTTACAAGTATATACATTGACTGAGAATGTGAATGCCATAACTTGGCTTATATATTGCATCCACTTTGATATAAAATAACCAGTGTGCCCCTTGTAGGTCACTTATGTGAAATAAGCTGGCTTGGAGAAACACTCAAAGATGTTACCATAAAAAGTATCTCCCTGAAATCCCGGGCACCCAGAATGAAAAGGCCACACGTGTGTAGAAGGAAGGGGCTTGGAGCTTCCTCTGGTAGTGAAACAAGAAGGGGAAAGAAACGGGGAGGGCTCACTGCCTCCCACTGATGGTTGAACAAACGTTTGTGCTTCCTGGGGGTGGCACATGGTGGTGTGGAAAGGAACAGAAGTGGAATCATTCTGGAAGGATCTCTGGAAAAGCAAGATGTGCCCAGTGGTCTACTGAGACAGTTGTACAAGATTATTGTTAATACATGTAAATGATCCATGTTCCTCTCAAGGCAGGGAGGAAATATTCAAAATAATGTAGTTGAGAGGCTGGGCTTTAAAAAATAATTGACTTCCTGTTTTCATGATTTACACTTAGAAAGTCCACATGTTTGTCAAGATTTGCATATTTATTTATTTAGAAAAGCAGAGCCGAGAGAGAGAGAGAGAGAGAGAGAGAGAGAGAGCGAGCGAGCGCGAAAGAGAGCTAGCAAGAGCAAGCCCGCAAGCGAGCAGATTCATCTACTGGTTCACTCCCAAATGGCCACAACAAGCAGGGCCAATCTGAAGCCAGGGACCAGGAACTGTGTCCTGGTCTCCCCCCATGTGGCAAGGACTCGGAGTACTTGGCCATCTTCTGCTGCCTTCCCAGGCACATTAGCAGGGAGCTGGGTGGGAAGAGGAACAGCCAGGACTTTTAACTGATGCTCCATGATGAGATGCCTGTGTTGCAAACGGTGGCTTAGTTCACTTCTCCACAATGCCGGCTCCAGCTTTTTTTTTTTATGTTTTTCAACAGATTCTATCCATGTGTGGTTTCATCATTCTTTAGCATCTCCTTAGTGGCTCTGTTGGTAATTCCTGTTGACAGCTCCTGGATTCTCTCCTGAAATTCTGAAAGAGGCTGACAAGTCACAGCACATGTCCTTTTATAGAAATGAGAATATTTAACAGGTAGATGAGGTGACACTATCAAGAATGTTTCACAGAATCTACACTGAAAAGACAAAGAATGGGAGGGGTCAGGGAAGAGAAACTTAGATGAACCCGGAAGTCTTCACACATTTGACTATTGGGAACTCAAAGTCAGAAGAGAGAAAAACTGGATGGGAAAAAATAAATTTTTTTAAAGGAAAGTTTCTAAGAATAGAAGGATATAAAACTTGAGGCTGGAAGTGCACAAGTACATGGGTAAAAAGGATTGAAAAGTCAACAATTAGAAGGATCCACACGAAGCAGTACTATTTGGATATGACAAAATAAGATACAAGAATATGGAGAGAGCACCCAGCAAGGAGAGGCAAATGTAATTGGAGTCAGACTTGAGATTTTCTCATAGTTACATCAAAAGAGATAAAAACATAAAAGTAGAACATTTGTAATTTTAAGAGAAAAATAGGTTTCAACCTAGAATTGCACACCTACCTCAGTTTTTAATAAAGTGTAATCATGAAACAGGGATGCCTTCAGAAAGGTAGGTCTCCATTTTTCTGTTTCCTGAACTCCTTCCTGCTCTAGTTCTTGATGTCTGCCTTCAGCCACGTGAGTCAATGAACTCTAAATGTCTTACATGGGGAGTTAGAAAAGTGGGGCAACATCCAGGTGATAGGACCGGTGAAGTCCCAGGTGACAGCTGTTAAATGGATCTAGAAAGAAACAAGCTCAGATTATATTGAGGGGGGAAAAATGTCATTGATGTATTAGTGCCTCTCTCGGACTCTTGGAAGATAATCATGGTGCATAGGGAAGAGTGTTAAGGATAGAAATAGAGAAAACTGATTAAAAACTGGAAACAACCATAAAGTTCTAGAAAATCCAAATATTCATACAAGAAACAAAGCATAAGTGTCTTGGCTCTGCAGTACATAATACAAGGTACTTAGAAATGTTGTTGATGTTACAACTTTATTAGGATTTTAAAATATTGTACCATCCCTTAGCCATGTTCCAAGAACCCCAGACAATGCCTGAAACCACAGACAGTACCCCTCTCTCTATAAACTATGTTTTTACTATGTTAGGCACAATAAGGGGCAAATAATAATGATGAAAAATAAAATAGAACATTTATAACAATATTTTTAGTAATTTTTTAAAAAAATTTATTTACTTATTTGAAAAGCAGAGTTAGAGAGAGAGAGAGAGGTCTTCCATCTGCTCTTTCACTCCCAAGATGGCCATAATGGTCAGGGCTGGGCCAGGCTGAAGCCAGGAGCCAGGACCTTCTTCCATGTCTCCCACATGGGGCCCAATGACATGATCTTTCACAGCTTTCCCAGACACATGGGCAGGGAGCTAGATTGGAAGCGGAGCTGCCAGGATGTGAACTGGCACCTACATGGGATGCCAGCCTCACAGGTAGCAGCTTTACCCACTATGCCATATTGCCAGCACTCCAGTGCCTAGCACCTGCTCAGTGCTCAGTGAGTAGTAACCACTCTGGGTTAGTGAATAGCACATGCGGTGTCTGATGGTCAAGTGCAGTGCCAAGAGTGTTTAGGGAGCAGAGCTGGCAGATTTAAAAAAAAAAAAATTGTGAATTAAAAATCTTGCTTAGTTTCAGGGTGCTCATCATGAACTGAAAAGCCATGCAGAAGCACCCAGCCCTTTGCTGGCCTTCTGAAGCCTAGCAGGCTGGCCTGCTTCCTTGGCTTCTGGTTCCTGCATTGTGCATGTCAGGCCAGGTTTGTCCCCTCCCTCGGCTCTACCAGTTCAGTCCTTGCAGCCACCTCTTAAGGTGTCTGCCCTAGGGTGACTACTGACAGCGTTCGCCCCATCTCCTGGGTCTTCTGTCTGTCAGCTGAAAGGCCACTGAGAGTTCATTTGCTGGGGGACCGGGCTGCCGGAGCCCAGATAATGCAGCACAATTACCAGCATCCCCCGTGGTTACTTTTGCAGGGCACACAGGAGAAGCACTGACATTCTGCCTCTGGCTACCTCATCTATTACAGTCTCCGCTGTGTTCTTCTCCTGCACTGATACTTTGTCACCCATGTGACCAGGGAACAGATCCCAGGAAAGTACAGTCAAAAGCATCAAGTATCCAAATGCAGAAATTTTGTTGCACCATATAGTAATGTAGCCATATGAAAACTTCCAAAGTCTCATTAATAAATATTTCCTTTATTTGCGTATTATTCAGCCTGCAAAACAGATTTTTTAAATATGCAAAACATGCTATGATCTTCGGAGGAAAAAAAGGAAATAAAATTATGTATTCCCTATAATTTTATCTGTGTGAGAAGAAAAAGAAAAAAAAGACAACTAGAAGGAAATAAACTACAATGTTAAGTGAGGTCATTCTGAGTTCAGAGATTGAATAGTTTTATTTTCTTCCTAGCTCTTTGTTTTTTTAAAAAAAAAAATTCTTATTTTATTTGGAAAGTGGAAAGAAGAGAGAGGTCTTCCATCTACTGGTTCACTCCTCAGATGCCTACAACAGCTAGGGTTGGGTGAACCAGGAGACAGGAACCCAATACGGGTTTCCCGCATGAGTGGCAGGGACTCAACCACTTATGCCACCACCTGCTGCCTCCCAGGGTATGCATCAGCATGAAGCTGGTATCAGAAGCAGAACTGGGACTGGCGCTCTGATATGGGGTCTAAGTGTCCCAAGCAACTTCCCAAATGGCCTCTTACTGTTGTGCCAAAGGTCCACCCTTCTTCATAAAGGTGATTATTTTATCGTGAGAAAATTATAATTTAAAAGTAAATAGTAATGACCTCAAGTTAACACAATTAGGGACCTGGCTGTGGTACAATAGATTAATCCTCCACGTGGGCGCTAGTTTAAGTCCCAGCTGCTCCTCTTCCACCAGCTCTCTGCTGTGGCCTAGGATAACAGCAGACAGTGGTCCAAGCACTTGGGCCCCTGCACCCACATGGGAGACCCAGAAGAGGCTCCTGGCTTCCAGCTGACCCAGCTCCAGCAGTTGTGGCCATTTGGGGAGTGAAGCAGCGGATGGAAGACCTTTCTCTCTGTCTCTCTCTCTCACTGTAACTCTACATCCCAAATGAATAAATAACATCTTTAAAACACACACAATTAAATTCCACAAATACCTGAGTACATAGTGTTTTCTAATGCCATGTTAGGCACATTTTCCCATAGTAGGTTTTAAACCTGCTGTGAGCAAGTGCCAAAGGTTAGATTTCTCTGAGACTCAAGGGCCTGGCCCAGTTCTTTTTGGATGCAAATACTTAGCGATATCCCCGAGGGAGAAGGGGCGGTGTTCCTTCCTCTCCAGCCACCCACTAAAGGATACTTGGAACAAATTCTTAACAATGACAGGAACCATTCAGACAGGGATGGCCACTTCTTTCCTTACCTGGAACTCCACTGAACTCTTCCTGAGTTTAGTGTCAGCTACTGAAAGGTTAGCCTGGCCAGGCAAAACCAGGAGGGCTGGTGTTTTTCCAAGAAATGGTTTGTAGCACATTCAGAATGAGAGGATATGATGGACACAGTAGAACTGCTCACTTGGGAGACGCAGAGCGTCCTGCTCTGCTCCTCTTGGAGTAGTGTCTGACCCTGGCAGGCCACAGGAAGAAGTCACAATGGCAGGGAGTGACAGGAAGCTGGGCAGGGTGTGTACATGTGTGCAGTAACCAGGTGCAGATCGTCATGAGTGCTGTGATGAGCAAATCCCTGCCCCCACAGAAATCATTTTCACACAAACCTAAGCTCCATTAGAACCCAATCGTTTGGAATGGGATGTCATTGAAAAGTGAGAGCTTTGTTGGCCATACACTCAGCCAGGAGAGATAGCAATCAGAAATGTGTATTTTGCAATTTTTGATGTATTTAGGCACGTCAGCCACATCCCCACCATCCTGCTGCTTAGCCATCCCCACCAAACACGCGCACACACACACACACAATTATAATATGTTCCCCATAGACTAGCATGCTGACAAAACATGCCGTGTGTCAATAATAAAGAATTCTAGCAACATGATTCTCCATTTCAGAATCCTGATCACCACCGTGGTAGCTAATTGAGGAAGCATTTCATTCCTCAGAGAGAATTTGCAGCATTGACTTGAAAAATCTCCTCCATCTATTGGAGTACTTATTCTTAGGAGGCATCAGCAAGTCAGCTTAGCTCCTGCCCTACACTTGCATCCTTGCTCCACTGGCTCAGGACTCTGCATTTCTAGTCATGATTGCAACACCCCAGGATCACTTCCACCTCAAGGCTTCTGCACCTGCAGTGCTCCCCAACCTCCTTACCCTGCTTAATGTTTCTTTTGAGGACTTACTACTACCTGAATATGTAAGATAAAAATTTAAGTAATTTCTGTCTCTCCTCTTCTAGGATGCGAGTTCCAGCAGTAGAGAAACATGCACTTCTGAGGAACAGTGGTTTTTCTTCTTAGTATTCCTTACATTCTTTACTTAGCTGAGGGTCAAGCTTATGATTATAAAATAAACAAAGTACATCGCTGTAAAAGTTACTAAGAAAGGGAGGGGTGTGAAGTATCACTGTGCTCCTAAATCTTCATGTAGGAAATACATGAAATTTGTTCACCTTAAATGAATTTAAAAATTATAAAAAAGAAACGACTTGTTGTGTATTTGTCCTTTTGTCATCTGCATCCCCAGAGCATTGGAAAAGTAGAGGATCTAGAGCAGACACTCAATAGGTGTTTGTTGGATGAATGAATGCAGAGCTGAACTGAGTTTACCTGCAGGCAACAAGTGAGTCAGCATTGTGGTGTAGTGGGTAAAGCTGCTACCTGCAATGCTGGCATCCCCAGGGGATGCCAGCTGGTGTCCTGGATGGTCCACTTCCAATGTAGCTCTCGGCTAATGGCCTGGGGATGCAGAGGAAGATGGCACAAGTGCTTGGACCCCTGCCACTCACATGGGAGACCTGGACGAAGCTCCTGCATCAGTCTGGCTCAGTCCTGGCCATTGTGACCATCTGGGGAGCAAACCAGCAGATAGACCATCTGTTCCCCGACTCTAACTGACTTTCAAATAAACAAATAAATCTTTTAAAAATACTCTAAACACTTTTGAACTTTCTCTGTGAATATCCAGCACCATAGTTCTCTTTGAACCACAGGCTTCAGGGTGAACTCACCATTATTGAGCACCACTGCATACATGGGTACACACACACACACACACACACAAAATTAAGCAAAGTACCAAGCATAGAAGTGTTTCTGAGACCCATGGGCTGTCTTTTGGTCACTTAGTTGATAAAAGCCATCATTTGCACACCAAGCCAGCTGCCGAGTTTCAGCCTCTTATGTCTTATGGCGGGCATCTCGTTGCAGAGAACATTTGGAAGTGACGTTTGCCGCTGGGGGGTGGGTTACTCTGCTGTGAGAGTGCCCTTGCTGCTGTCACATCATTGGTTTTTGTGACTGGAACGTGAGGCCCTATTTGAGCGTGGCCTGGTGTCTCAGTCAAGTGGGTAATATCAGAGATGCTCTCCTTGCCACCTTTGCAGAAAGGCAGCTGGGAAGTTGAGGTACCGAATTATCTGCTGGCTGTCGTCGATGGCTTTGCCCGGAGTCACTGACACTCTCTAGTTTCTGTGTGGCCAAAAGGCAGCTGCTAGCCCACCAGGACCCTCCCTTGGATCCTCAGGAAAGTTCAAAAGAAAGGGCTCAGTAAACCAAACTGACTTCTTAGATGCTTCTCTGGGTTTCTGTAAGACCCTGGACAATCTGATTACTCACAAGGACCTAGGTCATTTATTTATTCAATTTCATCTAGAAAATAAGGCTGGCATTCAGCAATTTGCTGAATTATTCGATTATTTGCATGTTATTAAAATACCGTATACTTGTATTCCAGTTGGGAAACAGCGGCTGCCCTGAGCCCTTTCCACTGGGGTCATGTAGGGTTTTGCCGCAAGAACCCTTCACGTGACCTTCCCAAAACTCACTGGGAAAAGATTTGTATCTGGTGTAGCCGGGGGCATTCAGGATGAGGTCTCCAAGAGGAGAGCTGAGGCCCGTCTGGGTACTAGTGTTCACTGCTGAAGACTTTATTCAAAAGTTCCGGTTCCTTTATCTCCTACAGACCCAACGCTAACTTAACAGGTGGAAGCCAGAATAACCTGAACACACAAAGCTGTTGTGAAACACCCTAAAAAAGAAGGCTCCCAGGATCCAATCCTGTTGTCTTTCGCTACCAAAACCTCACACCGCTCGCCGAATTTAAGAGCGTTTCCCCATGTAGAATGTAGAATGTTCTGGTTTTACGCCTACACCCACAAGCAGGGATCCTGCTGGCTTGTGTGGTGTTGCCCTCCAGGGTATCAGCTAGGCCCAGCTAACCCCATATTCTGCAACACAGGGCTCCCTGTTGGTTTCCTAGGACAGAAGTTTGTCTTTGGCAGTCTCCACGTGATGGCTTGAATCACATGTGACTGGCTCAAGATTCTGGGCTTCCATTTAGACTTGAACTGGTAAAACCCCACAGTGGAGATGGCCCCAGCTGGAGGCATGCAGGAAATACTGGATCAAAGTCCTCTGTCCTGGGCGTGTGAGAAAGATGACTGTCAGCCCATTGGCTATTGGTGAGGAACGTGTGAGGTAAGAAAGCATTCAGAAAGCATCGTGACATTAAATGCAAAGATGGGTGGACCTGCCTCCCTCTCTGAGGCAGTGAGGAGCCTGGCGCCAGTGCACTCAGTCACTGTGCTGGGCTGATTCTAGAAGGTTCTAGAAGGAAAGGGGGCAACTTCAATTTCCTGGTTCCTTAAGTCCTGGATCTTTCCATCCATCCATCCATCCAAGCCCTATTTTCTTTAAAATTTCCAATCCATTCTTCACAGGTGATGTGCTACCACCATCAGGCTCCCTTTTGTAGTAAAGAGAAAAAGAGATGTGTGTGTGTTCTTATCTGTTCATGCCTCTGAGATGCCTGGACATGTGAACCAATGTGTGGTTCTGGCCAAAACATTACTTAGTATCAGAGGAAATGTTAATCGTTTTCCACTTAAAGCATCTGGCTCTACAAAGCAGGAAAGGAGTACTTTGCCACACTTCAACTTTCCTGTCCTTGGCTGTTCACTTGGATGGACAAGCGACAGACTGGGGAAGTTTCAGGGGGAGCCCTCTGCAGGAGAGAAGGATTTAGAAGTAGGACAAAGCCCAGCTTTTCCCCACTAATTTTTAGGGGGGGGGGTCTCACTTTGGTAAGCCATTGACAGAGATTGAGGCCAATGTAAATCAAGTCTCGCATTTATTGAGCATGCAATTTATGAAGAATCAAGCCTGGTAGAGTTGCCACTTCAGGAACAGGGTGTGTGTGTGTGTAGAGTCCTTGTCACATTGTTTCATATAGAATTCTCATCAGTCGGATCTTTTGTTGTTCCCTCTCTCTGGCATCCTGGATCCTGCGTTGTGAGCTAAGTGGGCATCGCCCTTGTCCTCTAGTCTGTTTTCATCTAGAAGGACATGCAGGCAGCAGAAGTAACTGAACACTCAACTTGGCCCCTGCAGCTCCTTCCAGTTATGCCTGAGTAAAGCAAGAAAATGAGTTCTCAGAGGCCACCCGTCTTCTCACTCCTATCTATGCTGTAGCATCGACACACACACCCAGCATAAAACATGCCTGAGGATGTCCATAAGGTCTGGAGCTTTAGGTTACTACATAGACATGTCATCTACAACGTTTTCAGCCTGAGAAGAAACAAAATAGCACTGTCAGTGTTTTCAGACTTCCTGGGCACCCCATGGTTTGTGCAATAGCAAATAGAAGGAAAAAAATCATGAAACTTCTGTTTATTCAGGGTGGGAAGCAGAGGAATTTGCCACTTAGGTTTGTGATTCAGCAAAGACTTCCTAGAAGTAATTTTTAAAAATCTTTGGATAAATCAGGAGAGCAGGAAAATTTACCATAGGGAGAGAGTGGGGTTAAAGACGAGCATGGATTGGTGCGACTGAGTCTCCTAGTCATCTTTCAAGTATTTGTTTAGATCAGTGGTGACCAACTGGGGATAGTTTTGTCCCCCTGGGATTTGTCAATGTTTGGAGCTACAATTGGGAGGGAAGAACTTCTGGGTAAATACCCGGGATGCTGCTGCACGTCTTAGAACAAGCAAGGCAGCCCCACAGCAGGTATCTCAGCTAAGATGTCACAGGCTCCAACCATGCTGAGAAAGCATGCGTGCAGTGATCCTCAGAGGAGCGTCTCCTGCCACACTTCAGCCAGGGCTAGTTTCCCTCTAATGCCCTCATCTCGCTTTGCACTTCCCCTCTGTAGCAGCTATCACAATTATAATTTAATGCGTTATAATCATCTTCACAAAAGCCACAATCCGTGGAGGAAGACACAGTATCTCTTGCATCTCAGTTCCAGCACCTATCCCAGTGCCAGGCACACAGTAGACCCTCAGTGTTTATTGAATGAATGAAGAAGGGACTCATAACTGGGTGGAAAAGAGGTGCTCAAGTTGTTAAGTAAGCAAAAGAGATACTCAAAGTGTTAAGTATAGCTGTAGTTTCAGCAGCTTTCCAAAGTCTGTCAAGTGATTTCTTCTCTATTTGAATTTAAGAAAATGATGAGGTTGGCTGTGGCATGAAGGGGAGGCAGAATGAGCACTGAAACTCTTCTATGTGTGCCCTTTTAATTCATAACCTACCACAGTATTTCAGTATTTTCACATTTTATCAGCAGATGAACTTGAATGCTAGCCATGGCAAAACAAAACAAAACAACAACAAAAAAACCCTCAAGAGTTGAATCAGGATTGATCTTGGGGCAAAGACCTTTCATCACTTGGCATGACGCCCTTTCAGTCTGCTGTTACTTTTTCTCTTATAGCCATGTGACACCATTCTGCTCCAGGGGATGGAAAGGAGATCCACTAGGATGGGAATTCTGGGAATGTTTTTGCTTTGCAGATAGAAGAGAGAAAATAGACACTAGTGTTCTTTCCCTTGAATGGAACAAACATCAGCAAATTGCCTATACCTGGGCTGATTATTTCATGAAAAAAGCAGTTCACCTCTGTTTAGGCCACTGTGTTGGGTTTCTTCTTACCTGTTGCTGAATATGGTACACCTGATGATATATTCTTCCATCTTGGCAGCCAAGCTTTCTCCATGTCCTTTATAAAGTTGCTAGAGCAGAAATCAAGATGATAGCTAGTGCAACCTGGCCTGAGCTTAATCTCTTATGAAACACAAAGTAAATTTACGACTCTTTAAGTTGGTAGAGGCTATGGCCTTGATGGATTGGTGGTGAAGTCCAGTGCTGCTTTGAGATGAGTAAAACAGAGAGAGTGATGCCAGAGCTTGGTCCTGGATAGGTGAAAAGCTCAAGTGTTCCTGATACAGTGTGCACCTGCTAACCTCCCATGTACATTTTGCAGACTTTTGTTTTTGTTTTTGTTTTTCTTGGTAGTTAGGGAATGGTTGGAAAATGAGGATTTCAGATGCCGTTTTAAAGTCCTGAGTAGAAGAAAACAACTTAGCATAGAATGGCTACTCTATATCGTCGTGTGGCTATTCTGCTCTGTGTTCTCCTCCAGGAGGCTCTAAGAATCTAAGAGATGAAGGTCCGGTCTTACTGCTCTCACTTTCTCTGATCCCAGCAACGTGCCATGCCTATGGGATAGTCATAGCATTTGCCCGACTGAACTCTTCCAGTTTTCTGTCCCTTGATCTTTAAAGTGAAAGGGTGTAAAAAGAAGAGAAAATTAAAATCAGTTTAATTTCATTTCTTTCATTCATCTCTGTTGGTTACCTTAGCACTAGTTTTTTGTGTTTTAACTTAATAGAGAACATGGACCTCTGAGTTAGGGATGATCCTTAAGGAAAAAAATTATATGCAAGGAAAGAATATTTAGGGCAGGGGTTCGCCCTGGCAGTTAGGTTACAGCTGGGGCATCAGCATCCCACATCTGGGATGTGCCTGTGTTTGTGTCCTGACTCTGCTCTGATTCTAGCTTCCTGCAGTGCATACCCAGGGAGGCAGCATGTGATGACTCGTGTAGCTGAGTCCCTGCCACTGATGTGGGAGACTCGGACTGAATTCTCAGCTCTGGACTTGGGCCAGGCCAGCTGTTTCAGGCATTTGGGAAGTGCACAAGAGATGGAAACTGATTGATGTGTTTGTGAGTGTGTGTGTGCACACACGAATGCATGTGTGTCTCTCAAGTCAATAAGAACAGAATATTTTGAAAGGAAAATTTTCCAAAATTGCATTCCTCAGAATCCAGTTCCTTAAAATAAATGCATTCTTTCATTTGGGAATTACTGGACTAAACAGCCACTGTCCTTTTTAGTGTATGTTTTGTCTTTCTTAGAGGTACATGGTCTGCTACTCTTCAAATCTGTGTTTGTGCAATTCCAAAAGGATACCAGGGCCATAAATACTTACGGAATAATAATTATTTGCTCCTTTGTGACAAAGTTTAGTATCTATTTTTCATTTTATTTGTTTATAAGGAAAAGGGAAAATGATTGATTGATTTCCCTTTCACCGGATTATTCTCCAAATTCCTGCAATAGCCAGTGCTGGGCCAAGCCAAATGCAGGAGCTGGGAACTCACTCTGGGCCTCCCAGTATTTGAGTCATCACCTGCTGTCCCCCAGGGCATGCATCGGCAGGAATCTGTAGTCAGGAGTGGAGGGGGGCTTGAACTCAGGGGCCTCAACTATGAGATGCAGATGTCACCAGCAAGGATTTAACTGCTGCTCCAAATGCACACCCCAGAACTGCTGTTACGGATCATAAATTGTATAAGAAAGGGGTGCATGGGAAAAGGTAAGGAGACAGAACTTCAGAAATCGGGGGATCCAAGCAGACAGAAAAACAGACAATAGGAAAGAAACGTTTGAGTTTCATGCATCCCATGACACTCTGTAAGTGTATGGTTTCACATAGAGAATGAAGAAAGTGTATGTTGCACATGGTGTTAGCTCAGAATCAGGAGCTTAACAATAGGTTCTACAAATTTCCTCTAACCTGGCTTACTTTTCTAAGCTGATTATCCAGTGGGTGATGAGTTCGTCTTCTTTCAGAAAACCATTTCTGAAATGAGCTGTAAAAGTTAAAAAAAAAAAGTTATAGGGGCCAGCATTGTGGTATAACCAGTAAATCCACCACCTGTGACACCAGCATCCCATGTGGGCACCAGTTCACGTCCCGGCTGCTCCACTTCTGATCCTGCTAATAGCCAGGAACACAGCAGTAAATGACCCAAGTGCTTGGGCCCTGGTACCCACATAGGAGACCAAGTAGCAGCTCCCTACTGCTAGCTTCAGCCTGCCCTAGCCCAGGCCATTGCAGCCATTTAGGGAATGAACCAGTGAATGAAAGGTATCTTTCTGTGTCTCTCCCTCCCTCCCTTTCTCTCTGGAACTTTGCCTTTCAAATAAATAAATCTTCTTTTAAAGAAGTGACGTTGATGGAAAACATTGAGTTATTTCAAGAATAGAGTCAAATAACATGTATGAAAAGACTTAGTACTGTGTGAAAAAAGTTATGTTTATTTTTATCATAATCCCTGAGAGTCATTTTTAAAGATTTATTTTTTTTATGTATTATTTATTTGAAAATCAGAGTTACAGAGAGACAGGAAAAGACAGAAAAGGGAAAGAGAGATTTCTGTCTGCTGGTTCACTCCCCAAATGACCTCAAAGACCAGGGCTGGGACAGTCCAAAGCCAGGAGCTTCGTACGGGTCTCCCACATGGTTGGCAGGGACCCAAATCCTTGGGCCATCTTTTGCTGCTGCTTTCCCAGGGTCATTCACAGGGAGCTGGGTGGGAAGTGGACCAGCTGGGACTCAAATCAGTGTTCATATGAGATGCTGTGTCACATCACGGGCCCCACCCCTGAGTCTTAGTTGAAGTTTCTTTTTTTTTTTTTTTTTTTTTTTTTTTGAGGGAAAGAGTTTATTGGGGGAAACCCGACAGACTGGAGGGAAAGGGTGAAGAAGGAAAAGAGGGAGGGGAATGTAAGAGAGAGAGACAGAGGTCAGGAGACGGAGAGGAAGAGAGAGCCACGTGTTCAGGAACAGGTCCTTTTGAAACTTTGCCAGGGGGCAGGCAGGGAAGCAGGGGCAGCGAATCCCATTAGGATGGGGGTGGGGCTGACACTGGTGGTTGGGCCATGTGGCCACCTGGCTTCCAGCAATGGCAGTGGGAGCTAGAGCCTAGGATGGTGTCAGGGTGTAGATCGCACCATAGATTAAGACTGTGCCATTTTACTAACATTCCCTACTTTTGTTTTTTATAAAGCAGGAGTTGTATAGGATTACATTAATCCCAAAAGTCCAGGAGGGGTAGAGGGACGATGATCTGTCTTTAGAGCTACTTCTGCTGACATGGGGCAATGAGGTACTCTTCGCTGGCATGGGGTGATGTCCCAAGCTGCTGTCTCCTGACTGGGGAGCCGAGTATTATATCCCTGTAGCAGCATTTGGTTGTCCACCTGGTTGCTGAAGGCCTTCGTTCATTCCATTATCAACTCCTGTAAACACTTAAGCAGACATGGTAGTATAAAAGGGTGAGAATAGCAACCAATGATCTTGAGTAGCATTAACCAGTTAATGAGAGGATTTTATAGAGGAGAGGAAATGAGGGGGTTCTATGGACCCTTGTGAAGACTGATGGATGTGGTATAAAGCTGAGCCCAACCAAGACTGGGAGAAAGGCCACTCAACATATGCAGGTAGAGGGGTCTGTCTGTAGAGAAATCTGAGCAATCATACAACATTGAGTGAGTTGAAGTTTCATGCTACCAGATCAAGAATAATTGAGTTTCAAGATTTATCTTTTGCTTTTGTTTGAAAGGCAGAGTGACAGACGGAGAGAGTGAAGGAGCAATATGAGAGAGATCTTCTATCCACTGGTTATACTCCCTAAAGAGCTGCAGAAGCCATGCCTGGGCCAGGCCAAAGCCAGGAGCCCAGAACTGCATCCTGGGCTGTCTCCCACGTGGAGGGCAGGGGCCCAAGCACTTGACATCTTCCACTGCCTTCCCAGGCACATTAACAGGGAGCTAGATCAGAAGTGGAGCAGCTAAGACTGGAACCTGTGCTCTGACGTGGGATGCCATTGTAACACGCAGTGGCTTTACCTACTGTACCCCAACACCAGCCCCAAGAATGATGAACTTCTAAACACTGTTAGTATCTGATATGTTGGCAAGTGGTTGGGTCAAGCCATGAAAATGAAATAACTTCTCAGGAAGCATGTGTTTGTAATGACCTCTGAGGCAAAGTAGCCAACCGAATCAGGACTGGTCCTACCATACATGTATCTATCAGAAGTGTTAAGTTTAATATCTGTTGACAAATTTTAACACTGAAATAAGCAAACACATGATTTTTTTCTTTTGATGGAATTTGAGAGTTCCAAGGTGAAAACCCTCAAGCCATAAACATTACACAGCTTGACAAACTCCTCGTTCTGGAACTACTTTGTGAAAACAACTTTGGTCCCGAAAGTGTTAATGCAATTTGATAAAAATCAGCTTTTGCTTGGGGTGTCTTTTGAAGCTAGTGTAACTCCTAGTCATTCTATATGACTATAAAAGCTTTGTGGAATCAAATCCTAATCCCAACATGTTTTTCTTGTTCATTTAAACCTTTTATATACATATGGGAGCCAGAGAGAGCTTAAGCTTAAATTGTCATTCTCATGCATGCTCCCTGAAAGGTATTTGGCATGTTTGTATTCGCAAGTTGAAGTACACATTTGTGTTCTTAAGTCTTTTCTTTCCTTTCGCTCTGTGTTTGTGTTTTGTATGGGTTTGGTTTGGCTTGGTTTATAAATACGGACTATCTTATAATGGGAGGACGGGCAGGCATGCTAGCGTTTGGATTGTTTGCTAACCACCTCATGCATGGCATCGGAGAATGTTCATTCTGTAAGTTAGTCCTTGACTCAAGCTCCCAAAGGACAAAAGTGTTCTCTACGCAAACTCCATTACCTCAGCCACCACCAGCCCAGCCCCGAGAAGTACACAAAGCCCAAATAAAACTAAGTTAGCGAAGCTGTCCAGGGCTGTGAGAGTCAGACTTCACTCTGCAGACTTTCTGCTTTTGTTTTTGTCATGAAAAAGAAGCACCTGTGGCTGCTGGGTGGGCTTCATAGCTCTGTATTACCCCTACGACTCTTAAGCCCAATAGTTATCCCAAGGAAAGATGGGGTTTAATCATAAGAAATTCATCTAAAGATTAAATTTAAATGAACTCGGGAAAAGAGGAGAAAATCCATACAGTGCAGCTAGAATGTGAAGGAAATAAGGATTTGTTCTCAGGAGGTGATGACTTTTGCTGCAAAGAAACATTTCCAAAAGTACTTGTTTCATGCAACCACTGTTTGGTCAGCTCAGGATTCTGCGAGTCTGTAGCTGGCAGTTGGTCCTCTTGACTGGTTCCTCTGCGCTGCGCTGGGGGTGACTGATCTCAGCTGGGTTCACTCGTGGGTCTGTGGCCGAGGTGGCTTAGTTGTGCACCGTCTGCTCCAGGGTGGCCAAGGCAAGGAGACTGGAGTCTCTCTCCATGTGGTTCTCAGCCCCGTCCTTACTCACATACAACTTCCATAATGTTTCCATTTATTTGGAATCCATTTGTTTGTAATTTTCTTAATGTGAATCATATTAGAGCATCCTGGTGACAACATCTTCTAACTTGGCTGGTGGGACTTTTCTCGAGACAAGGAGTAGAAAGAAAACCAAGATTTCTCCCGAGTTACTTTCAATAACCTTTAGAGTTATTGTATTTATGTTTTTCATGGCATCAGCCCTAAATGCTTCCAGGAAGGAGCCACAGTCCAAACAAAACTAATTAATTAATTAGATGGTTAAATGATTAAAAATGGATGGCTAAATGAATTAGCATTTTTATTGAATTTATTGTTTTATATTTTACTTCCCATTTCCTGTGTGTCTCAGATGAGCTCACCAGTCCCTGGCTCTTTGCTGCTAGCAACTTTGTCCTGTGGTTAAAGTGGGACACCACTTCCAAACTGCAGCTGCTGCAGAGTGGGGTTTACTTGTCCCTCACCAATTAATCAGGAAGCTCCAAGTGACTGATGGCTGCCTCCATCAACACAGGATGTTTTGACACAGCTGTTTGGACAAGGCTGTTTGAGGCCCCCTACAGGGCTCAGTGGCATTTGGGAGCAGGGCACAGCCCCAAGGGTCAAGGTTTGAAAGCAGCCTCTTGTCTCTCATCAAACAGTAAATGTTCAAATGAGTATCAGGGGCCCCTACTCTGTGCCTGCCCCCCCAAAAGAAGACAATGGTGAGCAAGTGAAGCCAGCTCTGCTCTCATTGGACACTGCTGTGAAGTTGAAGGGAGAATTGCTGGTTAGTAGAGAAAACACTGGGAGTAGATACTGGAGGAGAGGGAAGAGGTTTTAAACGTGTGGTTGTTGAGAATGTAGGAGCAGGTAGTCCAGGAAACTATTCGAGATTACCAGATGGTGACATTGATGCTGTGAGGCTACCATGCAGTGTCTACCTGGAGGGCTCAGCTGCCCAAGCCTAAGAAATTGCATAGATTTGTCCAAGGCTTCATACATACTTGTTGGCTCTGAAGAAACTACAAGGATGCATGAAAATTTAAAGTATGGGCAAGGGAGTTCTGAACTGATGAGATATGGAATGCAGGCTTCGTAGTACAACTGAAAAATGGGTTAGACTTCTCATCCTCATTGGCAGACAAGACCAGAGATCTTGAGCTTGTGACAAGAATGGAATTGGCAGTCTTGAGCTATGCTCTGTACCATCTAAGGTAGTCTGATATCACCACTCCTGGAAATGATACTGGATGGTAATGCTCTAAGAAAATTAGCAGTCATATGTAGCACAGTTAGAAATGGTAGATTAAGTTGTATTTTCTCTATCTCATGACTGTGGCTTTGTTATGAAGTTCAACCTGTTCAAATTTACTTTTCCAAACTCATTGACAGGGGCATTTAAGTTATCAGCCAAGTGAGGCTGGAGAGAAATGACAGTAAGAGAAACTTCAGGTTTAGACATTTTGTAAAATCAGCAAAATGCCTAAAAGCCTATTTAAATCCATAACTGTTTTCAGGATTTGTATCTGATGAAGAAGGGAATCAATGTGTCATGTGGAAGAGTTAATATAGTCACAAGTCCAATCTTTCATACTTGCTCGTGCATTGCTTGCAAGACATATGGCAAATCCAAGCACTGAAGATAGGATGATCTGGTAGGAGGACTTCCCACCTGAGAATAAGGTAGAAGTACTTGTAGCACTGGGGATGAGGCAGGAGTATTTCCAGCAGTGATGATAGTATAGGAGTATTTCTAGTACTGGGGATTAGGAAGGAGTACTTCTCCAGCATTAGGAGATAAGGTACTTCAACCACTGGGGTAATGTAGGAGTGCTCCCAACACTGGAGATAAGGTGGAGTACTTCTAGCACTAGGAGATAAGGTGGGAGTATTCCCAGCATTGGAGGATAAGGTAAAATTACCTGCAGTATCAATATGGAAGACTCTACCTTATCTGTCCTCACTACTGTCAACTAGTCTAGAATCCTTGAGGGAACGACTTTCTGATCTGTCTTGCCAGGATCATTGCAAACTCTCTGACTTGAGTTTCCAACGTGATTCTAATCTTGGGTGATGAACCTGATCATCAATCATGATCTTCAGAAGATTCATGGGCTGAAAGACCACATTTGGACAGTCACATGATACCAGCAGGCTATGAAATCCAACACATATTCTGAAGTTTCAATCTTGCCCTTAGAGTTTTGATAAATTTATATAGACTCTCTTAGCCTCAGTTTCCTCTTAAGAGAAATAGTGTTGATCAGGTAGCGATTTGACAGGCTGCCATTATGGCACAGTAGGTTAAGCCACAGCCTAGGATGCTGGCATCGCATTTGAGCACCTGTTCAGCTCCTGGCTACTCCACTTCCCGTAGCCTCCCTGCTAATGTGCCTGAGAAAGCAGTGGAAGATGGCCCAAGTGCGTGGGCACCTGCACCCATATGGAAGACCCAGAAAGAGTATTGAACTCCTAGTTTTTGCCTGGCCCAGCCCCAGCCATTGCAGCCATTTGGGGAATGAACCAGCAGATGAAAAATCTCTCTGTAACTCTGCCTTTCAAATAAATAAATAAATCTTAAAAAAAGTTTTGATATAGACAAGAGACAAAACATTTTTTTATAAAAACATGTTAAATCCTGTCTAAATGTTTCTGCATAGAATTTTCTGCTAACTTTGTGACATTGTTGGTTAAAACGAACTGGGATATGTCCTTCTACATACAGCAACACTGCATACAGATAGCCATGTGTCATCATTCCCATGTTGTTTCTGATTTTCTTTTTTACATCTTCTGCTTTCCTTGTGGGGAAGAAAAAAGTGGCTGCATTTGTATTTGTTTGGATATACCAAACAGGATCATAAAAATATATTCCTTTGCTAGTGTGTTTATATTACCAACCCACATAAAAATACATATTTTAAACTCTAAGATGAACTAGCAAATTAAATATTTTATATTTCATTCTCTTAGGTGACAATTTATTTTGATTTTCACTAAAATATTTTCAATAATAGTTTATAGTGAGAACAATGTGGCAGGGAGCTCTGTGATACTGTCAGCCCCACCACTTTCTTATTGGTTTTGGACTTAGTAACTTCTTTGCAGGAATCCTTTAAGCTGCTTGGCCATTTGAAATGGAGAAGTAGAATTAAAACTAGATAATACAGTTTGTAAATCTGCCAGTGGGTGTAAGTAACAGACAGGATTTTACACTAAATTGAAAGCAAATGAACAAATAGGAATAATAATCTGCAATTCCTTGGATTGTGGAAGTTGCTACCACAAATAACACAAGACTTACAGGTAAAGTAAGAACAAGAGAATTAGTGTTATACATTAGTAAATGTTAAATGCTAATAAAGCTTAAAGTTGCTCCTTTAAAGGTTAAAAATAAATATAAATAGGGATTCCACCTTTTTTCTGGAATTTCAGCATGTTATTAATTTCCAAACTTCAAATCTGGCCAGAGGGCATGCTCAGTACTGCTGGCGAGTTTACTCTCGGGGTTTCCGATTTAGTCATTTTGGGGGAGGACTCAAGGATTTGCATTTCTAACAAGCTTCCAGGTGCTGCCGACACTGCTCACCTTAGGGACCACACTTGGAGAAATGCGGTAATGAATCATCTTGATGACTCCCTGGGTTGGACACCCTCCCAGATCTTTGTTTTATGTAACACAGACATGATGTTCCCTTGTATTCTGGTCTCTATTACCCATTCATGGCTTAGCTGTCTCCATCATCCATTGCACATTATTTATCCCCAGTGGAGACGGAAAAGACCCAGTGGCGAGGGGAAGGATGGTGCATCCTCTCTGTGACCACAGCTGACGGTTTGCACTACCTGGTGAATCCATGGCCTCAGCATGTTTCCCCAGGGTGAATTGATTGCTTTGCTTTTCCTTTTCCTCTGCATAAAGCCATGCAGATCTGTCCCTTCTGTGTGAACAAGACCTTGCTGCCAGCACTTTCCGACAGTGGCCAGCAAGGGCTGCTGTCCGAGGTTGATAGTGTTGTCAGGAATTCCAGGGTGGGGTATTGTCACTTGAGTTGGGAAATGCTAACTGAGGTCAAGTCTAGTTCAGCTTCCTACCTCCAGAATTATGGCAGGACGTAAGTTTGGCCTGCGTGAGATGAATAGGTCAGCAGAAACATATTCTTGTCTTCCTAATAGCACATATCTCTATTTTTAAGCCTTAAGTCAGAACATATTTTTTCCGCTATTTGAGATCCAGCAATTCATGTTCTCAAATTAGGTGTTTTAAAATCAAAGACACAGACAATAAGCCAAGAAAATTCTAAGCCTACCCCTCGAAAAATTTCCAAGCCAAAGTTGTACATGAAAAAGTTATTATGTGTTTTGTGTTGGAGATGGAAAATCATTGTTTTGGTTGACTATTACTGAGTAGCAAAATTACCCAAGAATTTAGTGGATTACACTACCATTTTATGTCTTTGTTCATGATTCTGCAATTTGTACAGTTCTTTGTAGGACTGCTGTATGTGGGGTCAGCTAAGGTGGCTCGTATGAGGCAGGAAAATCTCCCTTCCACTGATGAGATGATGCTGGAGCTGATGGGAGGAGTCTCTGTTCCTCTTCCTGGTCCGCATACTGCATGGCCAGTTTGGGCTCTTACAAGGAGCTGGTGCTGAGTGAGCAGGACACCTTACACGGCACCTGGTTTCACCCAGCACGCCAAAGCACAATCTATTTCCACGAGAATGAAGTTTGAAATTGGCATAGCATTGCTTCCATTAGATTCTGATGATTAAAATGAGTGTTAGGCCCAGCCCACACTTGATGGGGGCGGGGGGGGGGACCTACCCAAGACCGGGAACTTCCAGAAGCATGGATCTTTGGCTCCCACCAAAACTACAGCCTGCCACAGTCGTGATGATGTGTGGCGCTCTCTACTCCCTGGCCTTTCAAAGCTCTTCGCATTCCATAGCACAATCAGGCCATATCAGCATAAACAGAGGCAAGTTGTTAATCTCAGGATGGACAATAGTGCTTCCCAGAGAGGGAGCAGTGGCTTTGACTTCAGCTGAGAGACAATTGCCAGAGTGCAAGGCCGTGCATCTGCCAAGCAGGCATCTCTGCTTCACTTCCTGCCCGAACCTGCCTCTAGTTACACTCTCTCCTGCTGCCTTTTGTCTCCATAGCACTCACCACTGCCTGATGCTTTATTAAGTAGCTGTTTACTTGGTTATTGTCTATTTCCCCCAGTCACGTGTAAAACTCCCAGGGGAAGGCATTGTGTCTCCATTGCTCCCCACTGGATACCCAGCACCTAGAGTGGTTCCTGGCACATAGAAGTCTCCATGTAAGTATTTCCTGAATGAGTGAATATATAAATTCCACATTTCAGGGCATGCACACAACTCCAAAGTAGGTTGCTGTGAATCCAGGACAATGACTGGGATTTGTCTCTTCCCCCAAAGAGGCTGGGCTGCGTGGCCCCTGGCTATGCCTGGTGTGTACCTTCTGCCAGTTCCCATGGTGTCATTGTGCGGAGGTGTCAGTGGACATCAATCACGGGTTGAGAGGGTTTTTCTGTGGAGTGTCCAGTTCCTTTATTTGGCCAATTGGGCTTTGTGCTCCCATTTCCCGACACAAGGGTAGAAGAAACGTGAACCTGGTTTTATCTAATGCCTTAGTTTAAGGAACAAGCCTCTGGTGCAAGGCCATGTTATTTCCAATTAAAACTTGGCTGTCCTCATCCTTGCTAAAACTGGTTAGTGAGCTATTTATTCCTAAATACAGGCTTAACCAGATAGTCTTTCATTGTGTTCCCTTTCACTAGGATATGAACAGAGGCTAGCTGGCTTTCTTTTCTTTTCTTCTTTGGCTTTCCACTAATCTATGTTTTTCTTTAATTCTTTGTGTTTCTTCCTGGTGGTGTTGGTTAGGAATCTCATCGGGGGCTCCTCCTTCTGTCCATTTGCTCATGTGATTATTTATCGATCACAGGAAAACAAATTGCATTTCCTTAGTGAATTCTATGTGCTTGCATCTGATTTCATCACAGGTTGCCTGTGTCTGTCCTTTCTGGGGCCTCGTCTTTGAATGCCACCTGTTTCTTATCCTTTAAGGAATTTTTATCTGAAACCTGCCCATGCTGGCTCTGCTGAAAGTGATCCTCAGTGCTGTGGGTTTCAGCCATTTTACCAGTCCTCCAGACCTTTGTATGTTTTCTAGTGAGGTGAAGACATTGCTTGGAAAAAGCGTTTTCAGTGTTTCTTTTGGATAGTGTCCTGATTTTCCTCCATGTTGTCTTGTTCTCCTTTGTTTCATGCCTCTCTTCACCCCCGCTCATGCTCTGCTTGCTTTACTGGAGTCCGGCTATGCTACCCACAGGAGCCTCTGCCCAGTTAGCCTGCAGGAAGAGAGAATCAGGCCAGCAATGTTTTTCCAAAGCACCAATGTGAATGTTGTTTCTGCTCACGATGACCTGCACCGCGTTCTTTAAATATGCTAGAGCTGCCTCGTAGACTTGTGGGGCATTTCAGACCCCATGCCTACAGCTGCTAGAACACAATATGAGTTTTAAGTCCAAGTAAAGTACCAACAATGATCTATGTAATCTGCACCCTGACTGCAAATACCACTCCAAGCTGCTTACCCGGAATCAGCTGTGCGTGGGTGAATCCAGGGTTCTGTGCTGAAATGGTCCAGCTGTGCTCCTGAAAGTGAACCAAGGCAGGGCGTTGGGCATGGCAGGACTTCAGGATAAGACTGAGAACCCCACTTCCCTTGGAAGCCACCCCAGCTTCCTGTCTCACCTTCTCCATATGAATCCCCATCTTTTCTGACCTGAACTTGTCCCTTGACTCTCTAAACCAAGACAGAAAAACTGTGTCAGGTTGTCCTGGGTTTGTCACCCAACTCGAGGCCCCTGGTAATGGAAGTCTACTGGAGCTGGTTTGGAAACCACTTGTTGGGGGTGGAACAGTGGGTTCAGCTGCCATCTGCAATGCCAGGATCCCATGTGGGCACCAATTTGAGTCCTGGTGCTCCACTTCTGATCCAGCTTCCCACTAACGTGCCTTGGAAAGCTTTGGAAGATGGCCCAAGTCCTTGGGCTCCTGCACCCATGTGGGAGACCCAGATGGAGTTCCAGGCTCCAGGTTTCAGTCTGTCCCAACCTGGCCAATGCAGCCATTTGGAGTGTGAATCACAGATGCAAGATCTTTCTCACTGTGTCTTTCCTTCTCTCACTGTAATTCTACCTTTCAAATAAATAATCTTTTTTAACAAATTATGTGTTTTCCTTGTCAAGCAAGTCTGTTTTTAGCATTGCTCATCAGATTTTTGTGGGTTTAACCTGCCCCACAATGTAAGGACATTTTCCTTGTCTATTCTTCTACCCATATACAGTTCTGTAACTAATACCCTTATTGCTCCTTTTCTCAAAACCGGCCCGTGGAATGTCAGCAAGACAAAATTATCAGGCAGCTCTGAATAGTTCTCACTATGACCTTACCAATCCTCCTCTCCCATCCTTTACTGTATCCATCTCAGGAATCCATGAAAATTGCTCATTGCTATTTCCTTGTTGGGCTATGTGTATAGTGGGAAGAGACCTGAATTCTTGACGTGTATCTGCAGTGAATGAACTGTGCTGCCCTTGGACCTTGACTTTCTAAGGCTCATTTTTTCCTCAATGGTGTAATAGGAGCAGTCAAGCCTAGTCTGCCTATTGTGGATTTGCTGCACAGCTAGGTGGGAAGATAAAGCTTTCATCTACTCAAGCACTGATAGCCACCAACTCATACACCGAGTGACATGTGGACACTTAGGGTACACAAATAAAGTGAGCCCCTTTTCTGCCTTCTGGACGTGAAATCACCCTCCATGTCATCCTCAACACAAAGCTGCCTTTACTATAATTCTCAGAGCCATGATAGTGTGCCACCCCTGGCTTGGATTGTGGTTGTCTCATTCACCTCTTTCATTGATACTCTGTGATGACAAACTTGACATTAGCAGGCAAAAAACTTGGCTCTGTATTCCTGCCATACCTTATTGGCAGCCCAGAGAGGGTCTCTTGAATTAATTGCATATCACTATACCATAGAGTTGCCACGTGGTAGAGTCAATGGAAACTTGCTTAAACTAATTTATGAATAAATCACAAGTGATTGAATCAACAATGAGATTCTACACTGGACCATTTAAGATTGTTTCCTGAGCTTGGTAGTAGCAATGGAGATTCCTGTGAAAAATCTCTTCCTTTTCGTTTTACCTATTTTATTTGATGCTCACTTTTCACTAGAAACGGATTATCTTAAAGTTGTTAAACTAAACTATAAGATTGCTATCCTTTTGGGGGAAAACTGCTACTGAGAATTGATTTATTTCAGGTCAATTCAGTCATGTTTGTGAAAAAACACAGATAGAACCAAAAATTCAGATTATTCTTTGCCTTTCTGAGAACTCTTAACATTGAAGGCTTGGCCATAGTAGCTGGCTATTTCCATGCTTTTTATCTTAAGATCGACTGATTGATTTAAAAAGCAGCACAACAAAGAGAGAGGGAGAGCAGAAAGAGAAAGAGAAGAAGTGTGAGGGACGAGGAGAGGGAAATCTTCCATCCTCTGCTTCACTCACCACATGACTGCAGCCTGGCTACAGCCAGCGTCCCAGAATTCCATCCAGATCTCCCATGTGGGTAGAAGACACGCAAGTACTTGGGCCGTCATCTGGTGCCTTCCCAAATGTCATCATTTAGCAGGGAGCTGGGTTGGAAGCAGAGCAACCAGAACTAGGACTACCCCTCAGTGTGGTATGCATGTGCCCTAAGCACTGTCACTGTGCCATAATACCTGCCCCTCCACCCTTTTTAATCTCTATATTTCCTCCTTTGGCAATGTAATAAAGGAGGCCCAGAGAGTTGCTAGAGAGAGGATTAGTGGCCTTTGACCCAGTTGCAACAACAGGCCTACCTATGGCAGGCAAAAGTTTGACCTAGAGGTGAAGAGACCCACATTCCATATCAGAATACCTGGGTTCTAATCCCAGCTCCTGTTCCTGACTCCATCTCCCTGCTAACACTGGAGAGCAGCATTAATGACTCAAGTAGTTGGATTCCTGCCACCCATGTGAGAGACCCATATTGAGTTCCCAGCACCTGGGTTTGGTCCACCTGCAGCCATTGCAGGCTGGAGGGAAAGTAAACCTACAGGTAGGAGCTCCATCTGTCTAGCCATCCCTCTCTCTGACTTTCAAATCAAAAAGTAAATGAGGGGTCAGCCTTGTGCCTCCACCTGCAATGCTAGCATCCTATCTGGGTGCCAGTTCAAGACCCGGCTGCTCCACTTCTGATCCAGCTCCCTGCTAATGCACCTGGGAAAGCAGCAGAAGATGGCCCAAGTCTTTGGGCCCCTGCACCCATGTGAGAGACCCAGAAGCAGCTCTGGGCTCCAGGCTTTGGCCTGGCCCAGCCCAGGCCTTTGTTACCATTTGGAGAGTAAACCAGTGGATAGGATAGAAGATTGCTCGCTTGCGCGCGCTCTCTCTCTCTCTCTCACACACACATCTGTGTCTCTCTCTCTTTCTGTAACTCTGCCTTTCAATAAATAAAAAACAAATCTTTGAAGACAAAAAAGCAAATGAATAAAACAATAAGCCGAGCCTTCAAGCCACTCTACACCATCATCTTAAACTGTCTGTGGCATTCCATTAGGACCTGAACATATAAAATGCTCTAGAGAGAGTTAAGAGATTTGTGAACCCCATAAAATAAAATCCAGTATATCATGACTGTATGCTTATGCATTTTTCTGGAAAGCGCATTCTGTAACTTTCATCAGATTAACAAAGGGATCCATGACATTTTCCCATCCCTGCCCCCACCGAAGAAGTTGAGGGTGTTCGGTTGAAAGATTCTGGTCTACTTAAAGAATACAATTTCTTAGGATTTGCATATTTTCTTGTTCCCAGAACTGTCCTGTAGCAATAATAAAAATGTAACCCTCCAAACTGCCTGGCGGTAAACTTCACATTAGACAAGTCTGTTGTGGAACGCATGGAGCTTTCTCAGGCTTTTGCATTGAATAATCAGGAAAATCCGTGTAACTTTTGCATGCTTCTGAAGACAGTAATCGGGAAAATCCTCGAGGAGACTGTGGTTTGAAGGATGCTAAATCAGGTTGTGAGCGTGTGTGCCCTGATGGGTTGTTTTTCCTCTCTGGAATTTCCTTCTGGGGGTGGTCTGTTGTTCTCATTTCCAAAACTTGTATCAACATCCTCTTGGACCCACAAATGTAAGCTCCTCATTTATTTTATTTTATGTTATTTTGGACAAAGGGGAAAAGGAACTTTCTTAAGTCCTGGAAAGCCTTCCCATGGTGTAAGCAAACCAGATTATTATTACTGCTTGCATGCTGTGGAACTGGAGGCTGAATTTGCTGATCTCCCCTCAGTGCTGGCCTCTCGGGCACTCTGTAGACCAAACTCTGCATCCCCTTTACCTAGATGCTAAATACTCCAACTATTTTGCTTTGCTTTCCTTGGGTTTGATTTGGGGTGGGGTGGGGGAGCTGGTAATAAGATTGTATATGCCCAAGGGACAGGAGGCAATCATATTTTCAAAAGAGCCTGTGTTTTGCAGCTTTCCAGCTACTGAAAGATCCTCCCTAGGACTATGGAGTTTCTTAAAGTGTGACAAGGGGACTTGTGAACCATACACTTTCATTTGCAGTGTCTTTGTTCTCCTTCCTTCCAGCATAGCACAGCACAGCAGCCATGATCCTACACTCTGGATTCAGACTGCTGGGTTTGAATTACAGCTGAGCCATTTAACAAGGTTCTGGGATCCCTGTGTCTGTCTAGATACTAAAGAGGCTGTTACAGTTTATCTCAAAGGGTCACAGGAAAATTAAGGAAGTTAATACTTGTGAGGCTCACAGGATTGTGCCTGCTACATGTGTCTTTTTTTTTATTTTTTTTTTTATTTGACAGGTAGAGTTATAGACAGTGAGAGAGAGACAGAGAGAAAGGTCTTCCTTCCGTTGGTTCATTCCCCTAATGGCCGCTACAACCGGCGCTGCGCAGATCCAAAGCCAGGAGTCGGGTGCTCTCTCCCAGTCTCCCATGCTGGTGCAGGGACCCAAGCACTTGGGCCATCCTCCACTGCCCTCCCGGGCCACAGCAGAGAGCTGGACTGGAAGAGGAGCAACCAGGACTAGTACCCGGCACCCCAACCAGAACTAGAACCCGGGGTGCTGGCACCACAGGCGGAGGATTAGCCAAGTGAGCCACGGTGCCGGCCACACCTGTGTCTTTTGAAAATGTCTGATTATAGAGGGTAATAGTGGAGGTTGGGGTGGGATTAATCCAGCAAGAGTCAAAATGAAGTTCCTGATTACCATCATTGGGCCAGTTGTGGTTGAATTTTGGGAGTGATTTGGGGAGTCTGTTTTGTTTTAAAGATTTATTCATTTTTTTTAAACTCCATGTTATACACAGAAATAAGGAGACAGAGAAAGAGAGACATCTTCCATCCTCTGGTTCACTCCCCAAATGGCAGCAACAGCTGGGGCTGGGCCGGGCCAAATCCAGAGACCAGGAGCTTCTTCCAGATCTCCCACATGGGTGCAGGACCCAAGCACTTGGGCCATGTTCCATTGTTTCCCAGGTGCATTAGCAGGGAGCGGGACAGGAAGTGGAGCAGCCAGGTCTGGAGCAGTGTGCGTATGGGATGCCAGCATCATAGGTGGCCACTCTACCTACTACGCCAGAACACCAGCCCTGATTTTTGCTATTTTTGTTTTCAGTCTTTTCCATCTATCTCCTCTTCTCTCCTTTCTCTTCCTCCTCTTTTTCCTCTTCCTGTTCCTCTTTTTAAAATTTGTTGGAGAAGCAGAGGTAGTGACTGCATCCCCATTGGCTGGTTCAATCCCCAAATGCCAGGAGCTGAGAACTCAATCCAGGTCTCCCACATGGGTGGCAGGGACCCAACTACTTGAGCCATCACAGTTGCCTTCCAGGGTCTGCATCAGCAGAAAGCTAAAATGGGGAGCAGAGCTGAGACATGAACCTAGGCACGCAGATATGGGGTGCAGGTAACCCAGGCAGTGTCTTAACCACTAGACCCATCTCCCACCCTCACCCATCTCCTCTGAGAGCAGGATTTTCCTTGCCTGGCCTCCTGTGCTCCCACAGCTTTCAGATCTGAAATGTTCCAGAGGAATCCTGTATTTTAACCCCTTTGTCACACAATGAGGCATTTCCATCAAAGCCACTTAGCTGCTGCTTGACAGAAAGTTCTCTGGTTACAGGGTTTTTGTGTGGTTGGTTTTTTTGTCTCTTCCCCACCTGTGTTTGATTTCTACTCCTAACCTCTGAGCCTGATGTGACTTTTCTAAAATTCTCATCATTCCATAGAGGGTGTCCACAAATACGTTTTCAAAAGAGCCGTTTTTAAGTTACTGTGATGTTCATGATTAAATACAACCCTATGAAAACAAACTTGAAAATGGCCTGTGGACATTGTGAGTGCAGCACTTTTAACAACCTCACAATTAGCTAAAACAGCTTTAATGGAAGAATCACAAAATGCAGTTCAGTCATGAAGATTGTATCTAAGGCCCGTGGAATACACTCGGCCCAAAACACAGGTAATAATTTTATTTGCCTTGTGATTACTTCTCTTATTTTTGATGGGATGTACTTATAATAGACTTAAACGTTCAACAGGAATTCAGAAAAAGAATCTTTGTAACTGTTCCATAGAAAATGACCAATATCATTCTTAAGAATTTCTTTTTCAAGGAAAAACTCCCCAATTTCCCAAGTTAATAAAAGGGAGTTCTAGTCCATGTTGTTGACTGGAAGGTCTGTATTTGAATAACATTTATCTTGATCCCATATGGTTTGAAGCATAATAAATGCTTTATCTCCAGCAACTTTGGTGTTTTGACAGAGTCATTCAGGATTTTTCAAAAAGAAATATTTATGGAATTTTGGAACCTCCTGGCCCAGTCTCTCTATCTTTTGGGTGAGAAACTTGAAACCTGCAGAACTAGAGTGCACAGCTAAGTGAAAGCAGAGCACCAAAGTTGATTTCCAAGGAAACTGTAGGAGGGGAAGAGGGAACTAAATGTGGCTTTTGACATTCTTTCCAAGTTTTCTTTACAATAAATAGTGTTTTACCAGTAGTCTATTTTCAAAAAAAAAAAAAAAAAACTAGTTTGATAATTTGCATTACAGAGAAAATGGAAGTGGAGTTTGGATTTGTGTTTAAGATTGATTGTTTGGGAAGGTGGAGAGACAGAGAGAACTTCCATATACACTGTTTAATCTCCCAGATGGGCTGGGTCAGGCTGGAGACAGGAGCTGGGAACTCCATCCATGCCTGCCCATGGGTGGCAGGGGCTCCTTGAGCCGTCGTCTAGTACTTCCCAGGTGCATTAGCAGGGAACCGAATTGGAAGTGGAGGAGCCAGGACTTGAACCAGTGCTCTGAAAAGGAATGCCAGTGCTTGGATTTCATGGCAAATGTTAAGGAGTAAGAAAAGGATCAGAATCACTACTGTGAACCATGTACAGGTCTTGGTGATCGTAAAAACGATGTATACTGGGGAGGAGTTTGAAAGAATGTCTTCATTTGGCCTAAGCAGTATTTTTTGCAGGCACAACAAAGGATACAAAATTGTGTGGAATACAATTTTTAGACTTTATAGGAAGAAAGATGAGAGTATATTAAAAACTTAATAGGGTGAAAAGTTTTCACTAGGGAGGTACCAGCAAGGTGTTTGTAGGGGATCCTAGAAGGGATGTGGGCTGTTAGATGGTCAGATGATGCTCCTTAATACAATCAGTGGTTCCCAAATGCTTAGCTCTGAATCTTACCTTAGAAACCTGGCCTGACTTGCAAATCCAGCTACCAACCAGGCACCCCCACCTAAGCATGGAGAAAGCTCAATTCCCTACTTTGCCCCTGAAAATCTCCTCTCCAACTTCCCTCGTCTTGGCTGATGACAGTGCCATCCGTCCAGCTCGAGGCCACACCTCGACATCATTCCCGTCTCTTGTCTCTCTTGCCCATGGCACATCTGATGTGTGAGTGAGTCTTATTTATTCCACCTTCTGTCTGCGTCTGACAACCTCACTGCTATCGCCTTTGTCCAAGGCCCCATTGTTTCTCGCCTGGGTGACCGAGTCTGCCTCCCATCAGAGTCCTCACCTCCACCCTGTCCATACCTGGTGACTTTTTTGCAGCCCAAGGCAGATGACATCACTTGCTCCTAGAATTCTCTGTTGGCTCCTCATCCCTCTCACAGTGCCACATGATCAGCAGTGGCTCTCACCCTCATCCCCTTCTCGTTCCTTCCTGGACTTGGTTCCAGCCACATTGCCTCTTGTATGCCTGGCAGACAACCACATCAGAGCCCTTGCACTGCCTTCCCCCATGTCTGGAATGTGGCTCACCCCATCAATTTGTTCAAGTCTTCGTCATAATAGGTCCCATCCTGACTATTCTACTTAAAACAACATTCTTCCTCCCAGGACTGCTTATCCTCATAGGGTTTTTTTGAAGATTTATTTATTTATTTGAGAGGAAGAGACAGAGAGAGAGAGATCTTCCATCTGCTGGTTCACTCCCCAAAGGCCACAATGACCGGGCTGCACCAGGCTAAAGCCAGGAGCTTTATTTGGGTCTCCCACATGGGTGCAGGGGCCCAAGGACTTGGGCCATCTTCTGTTTCTTTCCCAGGTGCTTTAGCAGGAATGTGGATCAGAAGTGGAGCAGCCAGGACTCACGCTGGCACCTGTGTGAGATGCTAGCACCACAGGCGGTGGCACAAGGCTGACCCCTCATGCACTTTTTGATCTGAGAGTCAGAGAGATGGACAGACAGATGGAGCTTCCACCTGCAGTGGCTTAACCTGCTACATCACAATGCCCGTCACAGGTTAAAAACAAACAAACCAAAAAACACACTGTATTTTAACTTACTAAGTAATTTACGCATTGTATATTTTATCTATTACATGATATATTGTGCCATTGATCTATATTCTGATAGTAGAATAGAAGTGCCAAGCGGGCAGGATCCTTGTTTGTTTTCCTCACTGCTATGTTCCAAGAACACGGAACAGTATCTGACATGTGGTGGGCATTAAGTATGTATCTGTCAATGAATGAATGGGCAAGTGGGCTCAATGGGGAAAAGAGGTGGTGACTCATGCACCCTCCCCTAACCCCTGTGACTCCTCCTTCCAGAAGAATGCACACTTGCAAGGTTACACCAAAGGCTACCTTCGCTTCCAGGAAGAACACCTGAACCTTGAAACTCATCTGTAAATCCAAGATCAAGAACTTGTGTCCTAGACAAAAAGAGTAACATAAACTAAAACTCATAGGCAGGAAG
Source organism: Oryctolagus cuniculus (assembly GCF_051225735.1). NCBI lineage: Eukaryota > Metazoa > Chordata > Mammalia > Lagomorpha > Leporidae > Oryctolagus > Oryctolagus cuniculus. Next base: position 161,384,763 of record NC_142870.1, read on the forward strand.
GTAGGGCATGTGTTGGAGGCTCAGCAGGAAGCTCTAGCTTGAGTATGGAATGAGACAGGAGGAATGGAAGGTGGGTTTGGACGTACTGTACAGGGCTCTGCCTGCCAGGGTAAAGGGTCTCTTTGCTGGGTGTGGAAGGTGATAGGAGCCATCAGGAGCCCTTCTAGAATTGTGTCCTATGTTGCCCATTCTGTCTGCATTTGTTTCTGAAAAAAGTGAAACTCGTAAAATTTCTGCAAGATTCTTATAAGCTATTTCTTACTGTAAAAGATACAGACGAGTCCTGTGTCATTATGACAGTTAAGTGAGTGCATACTCCTGTTGAAGCCACTTTAGCTTGCCAGCTTCCGTGATACGTCTGAGGCTGTGTCTCAGCTGTACCACTGGCCTGTCATCTGCATTGTTAGTATCATTTGGCACAATGAGATTTAAGTTTTCAGTTTGGTGTTGTCCATCTCGGGCTGTGTTTTAATAGTTATTTTTGGAATATCTGGAAGAAGTTTCCTGTTCTTCAAAGGCCCTAAAAATGTGTCTGAATGTGACAGTATATGAAATGAGAACATCTGGGCTTCTAAATCCTTGCCTAGTATGTCCCATGCACTTTAAGAGGGTAAATAAGCCATTGAAAGGATAAATAATCCATCCGTGTTTTCTGCATCCCAAATTCAAAATATGTCCTATGACCCAGTTACAATTGCTCTGTAATAACCCCAAAACTTAAAGACATCAAACAACCTCTCACTGATTCTGTGAGTTAGGAGTACAGACACGACACAATAGGAATGACTTACCTCTGCTCCACAGTGTCTAGACTTTGAGCTAAAAATGGCAACTTGGAGGTGGAGATTGAAATCACATGGAAGATTATTCACGTATGTGCCTGACACCTGAGCGAGGGGTGCCCTACAAGCTAAGGTTGTGGATTCAAGGGCCTCCCTTGGCACATGGTTTGGGCATCCTCACAACACAGAGACTCTGGGGTGTTCAGGTGGCAGTGTGGAAGCAGCATAGCTTTCTGTGACATAACCATGGAAATGCCATGGCAACACTTCTGCCTTACCATTCAAGAGGGAACACAGATCCCATCTCTCCATGGAAAGAGCATCAAGGAACAGTGTGGCCATTATTTCAGAGCCAGATAGACTCAGTCCCACCTGCTGGTTCACTCCCCAGATGCCTGCAATATGCAGGGTTGGGCTGGGCGTAGCCCAAGCCAGGAGCCAAGAATTAAGTCAAGGTCGGCCATGCGGGTGGTGAATCCATTTACTTGAGCCATCACCTATTCCCAGGGCCCACACTGGGAGAAACCTAGTCAGTAGCCACAGCTGAGTATCAAGTTACCCTTTTCAGTTCAAACCTGGATATTCTAGTATGGAATGTGGGCCTCTTAACTGGCATCTTAACCACCAGTTAAGCTGTAGCAAAGTAGGCTAAGCCTCTGCCTGCAGCACCGACATCCCATCTGGGCACCAGTTTGAATCCCAGCTGCTCCTCTTCCCATCTAGCTCTTGTTTATGGCCTAGGAAAGCAGTAGAAAATGACCCAAGTGCTTGGGTCTCTGCACCCATGTGGGAGACCTGGAAAAAGCTCCTGGCTTCAGATTGGTGCAGCTTTAGCTGTTGCGGCCATTTGGGGAGTGAACCAGCGGATGGAAGACCTCTCTCTGTCTCTCCCTCTCTTGATCTTTAACTCTGCCTCTCAAATAAATAAAATCTTAAATGAAACTATTATAAATCACATGTATATGCATCCTTACAGAGACTACGGAGAGATTCCTTCCTACAGACTTTGTCCGGTAGCTGGGAGCCACAGCTAGGCTCATTTCTTTTCAAGACCATTGTTGTATTAAGGACAGTGCTAAGGCTTCACATACACTTTCCTCAGGTTTTTTTCCAATCTTGTTATGTGGGTGTTACTTGTATTTTACAAGTGAGAAGTGGTAGCTCGAAGAAATTAAGAAATAGGCCACATTTGCAAGACTAAAATGTAGCAGGTCTATTACTCATTATTTTCTTGTCCCCTGCTCCCCTGCCACACATGCACACTGTAACATGATTCTTGGCCTTTGTCCTCTGAATATTACTATTTGTTAAGAAAATAGTAAGTGAGAAACATATGTTACATGATGTCTGCAGAATTAAGTGCTAAGTGTTTGAAATGAGCAATCAATAGAAACAACCCATGTTTTGAAGGGTTTTAGAATCTATGTAGATGGCATTAAGATTCCTAGAAAACTGGCAGAACCAGAACTTTGAAAACGAGGGAGGGAGAAGTTTGATAAGTAAACATAAAGGAAATAATTTACAGGGCCCAATTGTTTACAGCTAACAGTTCCTAAGTATCAGTCAGAGTGGGCGTTTGGTGGCCTCCTCTTGGGATGCCCACAGCCCATATGAAGTGTGCCTGGGTTCAAATCCCTGCTCCACTGCTGATCTCAGCTTCCTGCCTGCACACACCCTGGAGGGCAACCGATGCTGAGTCAAACCCTTGAGTCCCTGACACCCACGTGGGAGACAGGATGCAGTTCTAAGCTACTGGCTTCAGCCTGACCCAGCCCTGGCTGTTGTGGACATCTGGGGAGTGAAATAGCAGGGGGAAGCTCTCTGTCTCACCCTCCCCTTCTGTCTCCATCTTGCTTCCCTAATTAATTAGCTAATTGATAAATTGATTTGTTTTTTAGTGGTCACTCTATCTGGAGTTCACAAGTCATTAGGTTGTCAATGCTCCACTGTGAAACTAGAAAATGGTAAAAAAAAAATTATGGTAAACCTAAGTGTTTTATAGACCTATGTCTTCAACATGAAAGACTTCTCTATTCCAAGATATTCCCAGCATTTTTGGAGAGAAGGAGGCCTAACAAGCTTTGCTTTTATGAAATGGTGATGGCAGTAAATAATAATTGTTATTCTTTTTTTAATGTACTTCCTTGGTAAAATGGATGTTGGCAAGCTATAGGAGATTCTAAATTTATTTATTCATTTGCTTTTGTAATCATGCCATGATGTATGAAGGTCTGGGAATGTCTTTACTAGGCACTTGTACTTTTCTCCTGCATCTTAAACTAAACAATGCCTTAAACAGTGCAACAGGTAATGAAAGCTCTGCCACTTAATTTGAAAAAAAAAAAAAAGTATTGTTCACTCATGTGTCACGGTTAGAATCTGTCTTATGTAGACTACACTCACACATACGAAGACAAGTTCAGAGACAGCCAGTGGAATGTGTTATTTAAATTGCGCACACGCACACGCACACACACACACTTTGGTTTAACTGAGGACCACCAATGTATCCACACACAAATTGCTTATAAGGACTCGTCCATGCGTTCACTGAAAAGTCGCATCATCACCAGGCATTCCTGGGTCTGCTTTGCATCCGCAGCAGCTGACACATAGACCCGACCTTGGTAGGTTAATTCATTTTCCCTTTCTAATTGCAAGTAGATTTCCAGGTGTGTTCATTACATTTCAGATGAACCCTGCCTCGTGTTACCTAGTGCTGGCCCAAGGGTCAACCTGAGGGACTCATTGCTCCACTTCTCTCCCTATCTTCTGATACTCACCTGCAAGTCCTGACCCATTATCTGAACCCCGTTGAGAGACTCCCTACTGCAGATGCACCTGTCCACAGGCGGGGTAGTGAGGTTACAGGCTAGGAAGTTGACACACGTTGCTGTTCTAAGCTCTTGAAAACACATTACATGTATGTGAAAAAGTTAAATAACTGAAATACTAGTGACGTTTTGTGAACTAGACGTAAAATCCCTGATTATACATGTTTTCAAAGGTGGGCTCAGTTGAGAACACAATTTTTCAATACATAGCAGCTCCTTTTATGTCTTCTGATTGTTTTTTAAAGATTTGTCTGTTTATTTGAAGGGTAGAAATAGAGAAAGAGAGAATCTTCCATTTTGCTAGTTCACTCCCCAGATGGCTGCAACAGGAGCTTCTTCCAAGTCTCCCACGTAAGTGCAGGGGCCCAAGGCCTTGAGCCATCTTCTGCTGCTCTCCCAGGCACATTAGTAGGAAGCAGGATCAGAAGCGGAGCAGCCAGGACTCCAACCGGTGCCCATGGGGGATGCCAGCACTGCAGGTGGAAGCTTCACCTTTTACACGACAGTGCCAGCCCCTACCTCTTCTGATTTTGATGAGCACTTAAGAGGTTCTTGCAGAGAATGGAGAAACATGGCATAGAATGATGCACTGAGAGTGTGTATCCCTTTAACAGCAGTGAGTATTTCTAAATGCTTATTTTGTATGAGACTCTGTTAGGGATCAGCATACTAGGAATGTACCATTAATTCTGCGTCATAGCCACTCACATTCTGCCAAAAGACAGAAATGGTCATCCACTCTACAGATTTTTGGTGAATGATTGTCGTGTGCCTGACTGTGTGGGTGCCTAAGTCTAACCCCAGAAAGTGGTGCTCTGTGTTGCTCCCACGATGAAGGGGGATTTGGTGGTATTTCCTGGAATTTGATATGCACACCTGTTTTGGTGATTCCGTTCCCCTCTGTGTTCCTATTTCCATAAGAAATGTTATCACATTGGCACAAGTGAACAGGCGCAAAAATGTTTATGTCTACATTGTAAAACTTGCAAGTTGGGAACTGTCTAAATGTTTATCTTTTAGCAGAACTGGGTGAAAAGGTATATGGCAAAACAAAACACACACACGCCTACTGTATATACACAGGTCTAGAACAACACAGCTATGTCTCTGGGGAAGAACAGGGACTGGAATATGGTTAAAGGGGCACTTTATCTGTAATCCTGTTTTTAAATTTTTTTTAACTTGAGGGGCAGAGATAGAAACAGAGACAAGGGAGAGCTTCCCTCTACTGATTCTTTCCCCCCCAAATGCCCTCAATGGCCAGGTGGGCCAGGCAGGAAATCAGGGGCCTGGAACCCTGTCTGAGTCTCCCAAGTGGGTAACAGGTGCCCAAGTCTGTGAGCCATCGACTGCTGTCCCCAGGATACGTTAGCAGGAAGCTGGGTCAGAAGCAGAGGACAGGTGCTCCAGTATGGGAGCCTGGTGTCTCAAGCAGCAGCTTAAGCAATGCTCCACATTTCCCACCTCTGTAATCCTCTTCGTAATAAGGAGATTGTGGGGTGGGCACCGTGGCACAGTGGGTTAAGTCGCACTTGGGATGCCCACGTCCCTTTCCATTTTGCCTGATTAAGATACTGGCTCCTCCGCTTCCAGTCCAACTTCCTGCTAATGTGCCTGAGAGGCAGTGGATGTGGCTGAAGTACTTGAATCCCTGTGACCTTCATAGCAGAGTTTCTGGCTCCTGCATTAGGCATAGCCCAGCCCTGGCTGCTTCAGGCATTTTGGGAGTGAACCAGTGGATAAAAGATTTCTCTCTTCCCCCATCAGAGAAATAATATCTCTTTAAAAATAAGAATAAATGAAATGCCTTACAATTAATAAGTTAGTCATCAGAATATACTAACACAAAAATTAGTGTTAGAATAAATGTATACATTGCAAGCTGAAGAAATTTCATAATTAGTTCCTTGAGGGTATTAAGGTGCTTATGGAAGTACCTAAAGGGAGAGTGAGGGGTGTAGCATTGTGGTGTAGCAGGTAAGCCACCACCTGTGACACCAGTATCCCATATGGGCACTGGTTTGAGATGCAGCTGTTCTACTTCTGATCCAGCTCCCTGATAATGAGCCTTGGAAAAGCAAAAAAAAAAAAAAAAAAAAAAAAAGGTGGTCCAAGTGCCTGGGCCCCTGCACCCACATGGGACACCCAGAAGAAGCTCCTGACTTCAGTCTGGCCCAGTCCTGGCAGTCGCGGCCCTTTGTGGAGTAACCCAGCAGATGGAAGGTCTCTCTGTCTGTCTGCTCCCTCTCTCTCTCTCTGCAATTCTTTTAAATTAATAAAATAAACCTTAAAAAAAAAAAAAGGAAAAGTGAGGAACCATAGAAATCTACGTTGGGCTTTGAAATCTAAGTAGGAGTTTTCAGCTTACCTAAAACAGGAGGAGTTGGAGAAATAGGCAGGAAGACCAGCATGTGTCTAAGACAGGGTAGAATGCCTTGTTACTGTACCATGGCCTGTGTGGAGGTGGGGGGCCTGTGGGAGGCATTGACAGAGCCTGGCCATAAGCCTTGGACAGCAGGCAGGCGCTGAAGCCAGGAGAGCCTTAGGAGACAACCGGAGAAGGAAGAGTACATTGTATAGCAGTTTGACATTAGTTTCCTGTGGCTGCCTTGACAAAGCACCCCAAACATCATGGCATAAAATAAATGTCTAGAGACCAGAAGTCCGAGATCCAGCAGGGCTGCCCTCACTGTGGAGTTCCTAGAGGGCACCCTTGCTTGCCTCTTCCATGCATTGCCTGGCTGTGGCTGCAAACCCGTTTCCACGTGGCCCTCCCCTCTTCATCCCCAAGTGTCCGCTGAAAGGACACTGACCATTGGACTTCAGGCACTCTTGGATGACCTGGGGTGATCGCACCAGGAGATATTTAACTTAATCACATCTGCACTCTTTTTCCAAATAAGGTCACAACCACCTACTTCACATCCACAGATTCGGGAGTTGAGGAGGGGAGGGTGGGGCACCATTCAGACCTCGCCAGTGGGGGCAGAGTACATCACAAGGTAATATTAGCAGATTTTATTTCTTGGAAGACAGTGCTGGCAGGTCAAGCCTGAGGGATTCTCAAGGTCTTGAGTTGTTTCCTGGTCATTATCAAGAGCACAGCACCTATCACAGTTTCTGGCCTGCTGATTATTGAATGATAAAGAAATGAATGAATAGGCCAGCCAGGAAAGGAACGATTACAAACATTCAGAGACAAGGGGAGTACTTGTCCTGTGGGAGGTGCTCAATAAGTATTTTCTAGCAAATGTTGGCCCTTGGGAAAAAATTATTCTCACATGTGTATGTTCCTATTAGGCCACTAAAGAAGCACACACAGTCATTCAGTCTTTACAATCCAAACATGAAGCTAATTCATTCAACAAATATTTATTTTACGTTTACTGTGGCTTTGTGGATAAAGCTTGAAAATGTTCCCAGCTCTCATGAGCTAAGAATCAATATGTAAACAGTATGAAAACCAGAAAACAGAGTCATAAATGCAATCATAAAATAAAAAGTGGTGGTGTGAGAGACTGCAGGAGAGATATTTGAGGTTGGATGGTTGGGGAAAGTCTCCTTGAGGAGGTTCCATGTCAACTTGACTTGGAACCCTAGGGAAATCTGGCTGGTGGGTGTTTCAGGGGCACAGCTACTGCTAACACCTTGAGGCGCTGACCTGGGACATTGAGAATGGAAAAGGGTTGGGGTAATATATAATAAGGTCTAAGAAGCATGTGGGGTGACACCATTTGAGGACTTGGTAAGAAGCTTGGGTTTTAAATATACACAGAAGCCATTGGAGAGTTTTAAATAATGACATGACATGATCTAATTTCTTTTTTTTTTTTCCTTAAAGAGTTATTCACTTACTTGAAGGTCAAACTTAGAAGGGAAAGACAGAGAGAGATCTTCTATCTGGAGGTTCACTCTCCAAGTGGCCACAACGGCCAGAGCTGTGGTAAGCCAAAGCCAGGAGCTTGGGATTCCATGTGGGTCTCCCATGTGGGTGGCAGGCACCCATGTCCTTGGTCCATCTTCCAATGCTTTTCCAGGTAAATGAGCAGGGAGCTGGATTGGAAGTGGAGCAGCTCCACTGAGACTTCAACCAGCATTTATATGGGATACTGGTGTTGCAGCCAGCACCTTAATCCACTAAACCACAACACAGGCCCCATCCATGATGCAATTTCCATTTAAACTGTGGCTTTTCAATCTTGGAATTTGGATATTTTGGTCTGGAGAGTTTTTAATAGACTCATCTGAGTATTTCAGGCTGTTTAAGAACACCACTGCCTTTCACTCATTAGATGCTTGCAGAACACACTCTCTGCAGTCATGTCAACCAAAAACATCTCCAGATACTGCCCAGTATCCCCTGAGAGAAAAAATTGCCCCCTGCCGAAAGCCACTGACTTAAATAAATTGCTCTCTAGCCACCAGCCAGATGTTTTGGAAGCCAAAAGATCATTTAGACACTTGATCTTAGCCAAAAGGCCGAGAAGTGATCAAAAGATCATTTAGAAGGCTGTAGTATGCTCTCCAGACAAGAGAAGATGCCAGTTTGAAAATGCACAATGAGTAAAATGGATAGATTTGGAATTTGTGTTAGAGGTAGTCACAGGTTCTCCTGACGGGTTTGAAGTCTATGAATAAAGGAAAGGTAGGAATCCAAACAAGGCTGTGACCTGAAAAATTTGGCAATGGTGATTATCTTTGAGAAACATAGATAAGAATTCTAGAGGAGCAGGAATCTGAAAGCATTTGTTTGAAATATCAGACACCCAACGGGGCAGGTGCAGTCAACAAGGCTGTTGTAGACATCCTGAATTGAGAAGCAAGGCCAGGGCTAGAGTTGGAGTTTTAGAGTGGTCTTTCAGCCATGGTCAACATGAGATTTCTAAGAGAGGTTAAAGGGGTCCTAGGAGATTTAGGTTGGGGTCTACCCCTACATGAAGTTTTCCTGGAAAAGAAGTCAACACGGAACATCAAGAGAGTCCAGTCATCTAGTACCTGAGGGGGTCCAGAAAAACAATGAACATGAAAGGGCTCACACAACAGACCTCCACACTGTAGAGACTTGGGGATGTTACCTTTGTTGTTGAAGTAGGAAGACGTGGAGAGATACACAGGTCCTAGAAATCATAATAAATCATCTGATTGTTGATGAAAGATCCCCAGGGTTTCTTCTCATCTGATCAATTTTAGCTATAAAATCTAGTCTTTAGGTTAGTTGCCCAGTATTCTTTAGCACCTCAATAACTAATTGCTTCATAGACAGGATCTTCTTGTACTCTGGAAATTGAAAAGGGCCTGGGCTTACATACAGAAATCTACCAACAACAGATGCTGGCGAGGATGTGGGGAAAAAGGGACACTAACCCACTGCTGGTGGGAATGCAAACTGGTAAAGCCTCTATGGAAGTCAGCTTGGATATTCCTCAGAAACCTGAAAATAACCCTACCATACAACCCAGCCATCCCACTCCTTGGAATTTACCCAAAGGAAATTGGCAAATGAAAGAGCTGTCTGCATAGGTCTGATCTGATTTCATCATCATTTAAAAAAATCATCTATTATTTTTCACTTTATGTTTCTGTGTGGGAGCAAACTGTTGAAATCTTTACTTAATGTATGCTAAACTGATTTTCTGTAAATAAAGAGAATCGAAAATGAATCCTCATGTGAATGGAAGGGGAGAGGGAATGGGAAAGGGGAGGGTTGTGGGTGGGAGGGACGTTATGGGGGGGAAGCCATTGTAATCCATAAGCCGTACTTTGGAAATTTATATTCATTAAATAAAAGTTTAAAAAAAAAAAGAGCTGTCTGCATCTCAATGTTTATTGCAGCTCAATTCACAATAGCTAAGAGATGGAATCAACCTAAATGCCCATCAACAGAAGACTGGATAAAGAAATTATGGGACATGTACTCTATAGAATACTATACAGCAGTAAAAAAATGAATGAAATCCGGTCATTTGCAACAAAATGGAGGAATCTGGAAAACATCATGCTGAATGAAATGAGCCAGTCCCACAGGGACAAATATCATATGTTCTCCCTGATTAGTGACAACTAACCGAGCACCTAAAAGGAAACCTGTTGAAATGGACACTATGAGAAACAATGACTTGATCAGCCCTTGTCCTGACTGTTGAGGAACAACTTATTACTTTATTCCTTTTAGTATTCTTTGTTCTACTTGATACCATTGGTTGAACTCTTTAATTAACACACAATTATTCTTAGGTGTTTAAATTTAACTGAAAAGTGATCCCTGTTAAATATAGGAGTGGAATAAGAGAGGGAGGAGATGTACAGTTCAACACATGCTCAATTGGACTTATCCCTAATGGTAGAGTTAAGAAATGTGCCAGGGGATTCCAATTCAATCCCATCAAGGAGGCATGTACCAATGCCATCTCACTAGTCAAAGTGATCAGTTTCAGTTCATAATTGATCATAATGATAGGATTAAATGTCAAGGGATCACATAAACAAGACTAGTATCTGTTAATACTAACTGATAGAATTAAAAAGGAGAGAACCATCCAACATGGGAAGCAGGATACACAGCAGACTCATAGAATGGCAGATGCCTTAAACAGCACTCTGGCCTCAGAATCAGCCCTTAAGGCATTCAGATCTGGCTGAAGAGCCCATGAGAGTATGTCAGGCATGTAAGGTCAAGACACTCTGAAAAAAAAAAAAAAAACACCTAAATGAAAGATCTCTGTGAGTGAGATCCCTGTGGAAAGAACGGGCCATCAGAGAAGGAGGTACCTTTCTTTGAAGGGAGGAGAGAACTTTCACTTTGACTATGCCTTGTCTAAATAAGATCAGAGCTGGAGAACTCAAAAGGCTTCCGTAGCCTTGGCAGCTCATGACAAGAACTTCGGGTGATTACTGACGCCATAAATAAGAGTGTCAATTGTTAAAATAACAACAGGAGTCACTGTGCATTTACTCCCCATGTAGGATCTCTGTCCTTAATGTGTTGTACTATGTGAATTAATGGTATAACTAGTATTCAAACAGTATTTTACACTTTGTGTTTCTGTGTGGGCACAAACTGTTGAAATCTTTACTTAGTATATACTAAATTTATCTTCTGTATATAAAGATAATTGAAAATGAATCTTGATGTGAATGGGATGGGAGAGGGAGCGGGAGATGGGAAGGTTGCTGGTGGGAGGGTGGTTATGGGGGAGGGGAAGCCGCTATAATCCAAAAGTTGTGCTTTGGAAATTTATATTTATTAAATAAAAGTTTAAGAAAAGATAAGAAAAGGTCCTGGAAATGCACTTCTTCTCCCACGGCAGGGAATGGACCCCATAACTTCTCATGGTCCCTTCTAAATCTGAAAGAATTGTCACTGGATTTTATTCTGTGACTTATACTCTCTTCAGCTGCAGAAGCCATTTGTCTTTGTCTTGGTTTGGCATCCAGCCCCCAGGGTTGGGGGATGAATAGGCAAGAGAAGAATAAGCCAGAAAGGAAGAGTAACTCAAAGAGGAGAAGCCAGAGCAATGCATGGCTGGACAGGATATGTTGTTGGGAAACCATCATACATTATGTTGCCAAAAAGAAAAGGAAAAGATGAGGGATGAGGGTAACCTTACGTCCTTAGGAAGCTTTGATGTTTTGAGTCACTAACAGACATGGTAAAATTCAAGCAGAATTATTAACAGAATGAAAACTCAGGATAAGATGGCTGACTGGACACAGATGGATATGGAAGCCAGGGACACGGGGTCACCATCTAGAAAGCACGGACAAGCCCATGGATATGTTCACACATTGTGCTGATTCCATGACCCAGGAAACAAGATCTGAGGATGAGGAACACATCAGCACATCTAAAACCAGTTGTTCCATAACAGGACTTTTGATCCAGGTGAGTTCCCAGCAAGAAACAGGATAATTGAACAGCATCTAAAGCTATTGGTAATATTAAGAAAGCTCAAGAAGAGATGGTGAAGTGTATGCTGGTACCCGCGGGAGCAGGGATTCATTAGCCTGGAACTGTAGAGTGAAAGGCGTAGGTACCAGATGCTGCAGAGAGTGGTAGAGCCACTTGCAAAACCACGGTGCCTTCAGTAACAGAACACAGGCAACCTGATGACACCCCAGCTACAGAAAGCTGGGGACGTACGTCTCTCAACGTCAGACTCCCTTTCCCTGTCAGTCAGTCTCCAACCAGAGGCCAGAGTAGGTAGTAGCTTCCCAAGGCTCAAGAAGAGTGGAGAGGAGAGCTGCAGGGATAAATGGATGCCATCCCCCACCTGTCCTGACATGGCTGGACTCAGCCTGCCTCGCCCCTCTCCCCCACCCCCAGTGTGTGTGTTGTGCTCTGCAGAGTGAAGAAGGTGGCTTCCTTCAGCTGCTGATAATTTTATCAGAAATTTAGTTACCCTAAACAGGTATATCGCCTTGAGTTGCCTACAGAAAACCATAGGACCACTTCTAGACTAACCTCACAAGGAAGACTCTCAGATCATTATATGCATGTTTTTTTCCCCCCTGGGCATCTTTCCTGAAACCCACTGCCTTTTTTTTTCTTTTTTTCTTTTTTTTTTTTTTTTTTTGGCCGGGTGGGGGGGGGGAGGCAGAGTTAGAAAGAAAGGTCTTCCTTTTTCTGTTGGTTCACCCCCCAAATGGCTGCTACGGCTGGCATGCTGTGCCGATCTGAAGCCAGGAGTCAGGTGCTTCTTCCTGGTCTCCCATGTGGGTGCAGGGCCCAAGCACTTGGGCTATCCTCCACTGCCTTCCTGGGCCACAGCAGAGAGCTGGACTGGAAGAGGGGCAACTGGGACTAGGACGCAGGGTGCCAGCACCGCAGGCAGAGGATTAGCCTAGTGAGCCACGGCACTGGCTGAAACCCACTGCCTTTTTAAGAAAGATTGACTAATTTATTTGAAAAGAAGAATTACAGAGCGAGAAGGAGAGACAGCAAGAGATCTTCCATCTGCTGGTTCACTCCCACGATGGTCACAACAGCCAGGACTGGGCCATCCAGGAGCTTCATCTGGGTCTCACATGTGGCTGCAGGGGCTCAAGTACTTGGACCATCTTCTGCTGTTTCCTAGGCACATTAGCAGGAAGCTGAATTGGAAGTAGAGCAGCCAGGACTCTAACCAGCACCCTTATGGGATGCCAGCATTGCAGACAGTTTAACTGCTGTGCCACAATGCTGATTCCCCCTCCCCACTGCCTTTTATTTAGGGCAGTATAATCTGATTACTTTCAAGGCTGAGAACCATCTTCACGGAAAACAAAGCAGACAGAAATAAACCAGGTTGTCAACAAATAATGAAAAATCATTAGTCCATGGTGCCAGCCACCAAAACTGTGTTACAGGACATCAGCCAGGGAGAAAATAAAGCCAGGAAAATTATCCTCCTCTAGCATAATCCACCTCTGAGAAATTATTAGCCTCAGAAAAGGCGCTAACTGGGGAGTCTTGTGCATGGTAGGTGATGCAGTGCCTTCTCGGGAACATTTTATTTCTACCACCCCTTGGTTAGAGCTGAATGACTTCATATTATGCATCTGTTTTATGTCTCAGAGTAGTAGGTATTGAAGGCACCATCACAGCCATCAGTCTTTAACTGAGGGCTTCCTGCACCAGGTCCTGTTGTTGCTTTAGTCTGGATGGCTGCCGCCCTGGTAAGAGGTTCTGTAGTGGTGCTTGAGTCAGGAAAGGTGGCCACTGTCTTTTGGGTCCCTTTTTGGTTTCTCTGATTCATTGTTGGCACAGGAGAACTTCCATTTATCTTTTTGATGCATAAAAGGCCTGAACAGTGCTCATATATAGCAGCTAAATAATAAATACATTTTGGCCGGCACTGCGGCTCACTAGGCTAATCCTCCGCCTTGCGGCGCCAGCACACCGGGTTCTAGTCCCGGTCAGGGCGCCGGATTCTGTCCCGGTTGCCCCTCTTCCAGGCCAGCTCTCTGCTGTGGCCCGGGAGTGCAGTGGAGGATGGCCCAAGTGCTTGGGCCCTGAACCCCATGGGAGACCAGGAGAAGCACCTGGCTCCTGCCATCGGATCAGCACGGTGCGCTGGCTGCAGCGTGCTGGCCGCGGCAGCCATTGGAGGGTGAACCAACGGCAAAGGAAAACCTTTCTCTCTGTCTCTCTCACTGTCCACTCTGCCTGTCAAAAAAAATTATACATTTCTTTGTGGCAAACTTGGGTCTTTGGGTGCCTACCTGTCATCACAAGTTAATAGATGAGCAATGGCTGTAGGGTGAGAGAGACAGTGCAATGCCTTCTACCATGAACTTCCCTGACCCTGTCCAAGCATACAGATGTACGCTGGGACACAGGTACCATACTCAAAATGGAAGCACTGTTTATGGTCAGCTGTTATCTATCACCCATACTGTTCTTGTTTTAGAGAGAATGATTAAAATCTTGGACTCTGAAGCCATATTCAAGAATTCAAGAGTCTCTACTTACTATTTGTTAGCTTTGTGTCTGAGAGAGTTACTGACCTCCCTGTGGTTCAACATCTTCATCTGTGGAATGGGGATAATGTTGTATTATCTCTTCAGGATAAGTGTGGAATAAATGATCCAGTCTTCATATAGCTCTTCAACCCATGTCAGGCCCAGAGGGAGCACCCTTAGAGTATTATTTATTGCAGATTCAATGTGTATCACAGTGTTTGTTAATGAACCTCAAAGTCTTATTTACTTGTATAAGCTTTGACACATAAAACAGCAGTGTGCTTACTCTACTGTTTATAGCTTACCACTCCCCTCTCTGCCACAATCCTACCGCCTCCCACCCCACCTCCCTGGGAGCCTATGTCAGTTGCCCAGAAAACCACCTGTTGTGTGACATATAGTAGAGACTCCACTACTGTTCATGAGATGCATGTAGTCCAGCAGGACACAATTGCAACTGTTCTCAGAATGTTGTGTTTTTTAGTGTAGAATACACGGAAAGAAGGAATTTTTGTCTCAGTAATTACCAGACTTCAGGACCCCAGATACAACCATGTCCTTATGTCACCTTGTAATCCAGTCTGTTCTGTGAAGCTGAAGTCCTCCCGGGAAGGTCGGCAGTACACATGTGCTGATCCTGAGTGGTAGATTTTTTTACATTTGGAGACAAGGCCATGTCAGCAGATGTGTGAACATCGGCTAACCTGTGCAGTTCCCTGTCATCTTGACAGCTGCGGAGAGCCAGGAACCCACACTATTTCTTTTCAGTGGGCATGAATGGACACTGAACCTTACTCTCCAGGTCTACCTGTTTCTGTTGGTATGAGGCTGTCCCAAGAATTTCTTGGTTCACATCATCCATTTGGGTTTTCCATACACTGGATTGGAATCTGTTTTAACACAGAGAAGATATACAAATGTGATTTTCCATTTCCTTCTGAAGGAAATGAGATCTACCCTCTGTGTCCTCCATCGGGTGTCAGTCTCATTTCTAACCCCACATGGCCCCCAAAGCCTTCCAAATATCCCATGTGGATTTGGTAGGAACTTGGTGGCTTGTTTCATAATAATGAAAAATGCCTTATATTTATTCTTTCAATATATTATGTTTTTTTATTTTATTTTTTTTGTTTTTTGACAGGAGCAATGTGGACTTTGACAGGCAGAGTGGACAGTGAGAGAGAGAGAGAGAAAAGTCTTCCTTTGCCGTTGGTTCACCCTCCAATGGCCACCGCGGCCAGTGCACCGCACTGATCCGATGGCAGGAGCCAGGTGCTTCTCCTGGTCTCCCATGGGGTGCAGGGCACAAGTACTCGGGCCATCCTCCACTGCCCTCCCTGGCCACAGCAGAGAGCTGGCCTGGAAGAGGGGCAACCGGGACAGAATCCAGCGCCCCGACTGGGACTAGAACCTGGTGTGCTGGCGCCGCAAGGCGGAGGATTATCCTAGTGAGCCGCGGCGCCGGCTACATTATGTTCTTTCTTCCTTTCTTTCGTGTGTGTGTTTCTTGGGAAATGCTGAATAAGTGATTAATAGCCCACCATGGTTTTGTTCTTTCTCTCTCTGGCTTATAGGGAAATAATGTGACCTACAGATGTTTGGACAAATAATGCATTGTGGTAATGACAGATTGCGCTTAGACATGCCCCATGCAGAGAGCTTATCAGCAGTAGAAGAACAGGTATTCCTGGACTTT
Source organism: Oryctolagus cuniculus (assembly GCF_051225735.1). Classification (NCBI taxonomy): domain Eukaryota; kingdom Metazoa; phylum Chordata; class Mammalia; order Lagomorpha; family Leporidae; genus Oryctolagus; species Oryctolagus cuniculus. The sequence continues at coordinate 161,400,515 of NC_142870.1, forward strand.
GTCTAGTCGTCCTTTCTTTGCTTTCCTTGTTAGACTAAATACCGACCATGTTGAAAAGGGGACTTAACGAAACAGTGTTCTGAGCAATGCATTGCTTTTGTGCACTTATTAGGTAGAGGAGCAACCTGCAGCTAGACCTGTGTGGAGGTGATATGAACAGTCCCATTCAGAGCATTCTGAATGCCAGGCAGAGCCCTGTGGCAGCCAGTTATTTCAATATATAAATTGGGTTTTTATTACTTAAACTACAGTAATAGTAAATAGGTCTTTGTAAGCAGACAAAAATCATCAACTGATGGGGCTGGCATTGTTTCATAGAGAATTAAGTTAGCAACTGCGACACAAGCATCCAATATGAGCACCAGTTCCTGTCCTGGCAACTCCGTTTCCAATCCAGCTCTCTGCTACTGGCCTGGAAAAAGCAGCAGAAGATGCTCCAAGTATGTGGGCCCTTGCCACCCAAATGGGAAACCTGGATGAAGCTCCTGGCTTCAGCCTGGCCCAACCCTGGCCATTGCGGCCATCAAGGGCGAGAACCAGCAGATACAAGATCTGTGTCTTTTTCTCTGTCTCACCCTCTCTCTGTAGTTCTGTTTTTCAAATAAATAAATGTTTTTTAAAAACTGCCAAGTGAATTAATTAAGCCATCTTTTCTAGTAAGCAGTTTCATTTAAAGTAGGTGGTTATTGATAAATGAAAATCTCCGGACCAGTGGATATAGAGGTTTGTAAATAGAAAGGGAGGAGCCAGTTTTCAAATTGGGTCATGTTCCCCAGATAGGAAAATTAAGCAAGGTTAGAGTTCAGCCCTGAGAGGAATATGGTTGATATTTAGAACCCACATCTTAAGTTTATTTATTTATTTTAATTTGTTTGGAAGGCAGAGCAAGATAGAAAGTTAAAGAGATCTTACATCTGCTGATTCACTCCCCAGATTTCTGTACCCCCAGGAATACACCAAGCTGCAGCCAGGAGGCCAGAACTCAATCCAGTTCTCCCACAAGGGTGACGGGAACCCAAGCACGTGGGCCATCACCTGCTGCCTCCTAGGGTGTGCAGTGGCAGTAACTGGGTAGGATGCAGGGGAGCCGGGACTTGACCCAGGCGCTCCATTCGGAATGTAGGCATCCCAAGTGGCAGTGTAACCCATGCTGCCACAATGCCTGCCCCAGAACTTAAATTTTCAAACTGACAGTGACCTTTGAGCCATGTAATCCAACATGCCCAGTTTCCAAGTGAGGAAAACAAGAGCCAGAGGTTCCAGTCCCATGGGCACGGTCGTCTCAGGGCTTCTCAATAGCCAAGCAATGGCCAGGACCCACTTCTTATTCACCTGAGAGTCTTAGGTTTTCCTCACTTTGCTGCCCATCACCTTTTCCTAGTCACAGTTTTTTTTAACTCAAAAATATTTGTTAAGCACATAATAGAGATAAGCACTAAAGTACAGCAATGTACATTAAAAGATAGAATATAAGAGTTCCTCATGTGAACCATCAAAGTTGTTTTTCATCTGCAAAAAAAAAAAAAAAGACAGCTGCAAAGTATTTGATCTTAACAATGACAATTAAAATGAACCTTATTTGAAGTTGCAAAATCACCACATTGCCTTACACAGGGCTCCGTCATGCGCACTCCAGGGCACTTTGCAGATGGCTTACAAAGACTTAGTTTATGCAGGCACTTTAGGGAACAGATGGAACTTGCAATGTCCCATGGTAAATATGAATTTATAGCACTAGTCACAAGCCAGAGTTGCTCTGTTCTCCCTCTTGGGACAGCTCATGCGGTGTGCTACCTCTGGCTTGTGAATCACCAGCACAGCAGTCCCTAAAGCAAATGCTGTCCCTTTTAAGACTTGGTTTCATCCAGTATCTTTGCAACACATCATTAATGGCTGTGTGATGTCAGTGAAATATCTATTTAAACTTTATAGAGGATAAATAAACATCACCTAGGAGGCTAGAAGTTTGAGATTAAAAAACACATTAGTCTAAGCATCTCCTGCTGTCATCATAAAATCCTACATAGCTGTTATTTCTTTCCTGCAACATCTGTGTTTAGTGTGTACGGTACATACTCCCTGCCCCAGCTTATCTGACCCTAAATGTTTTAAGAGCTTGAGATTAGAAAATTAAAGGAAAATACAGGTAAAGCTGAACCTCATGAGAATTCAGCCGATTGCTGACTTCAAGGTCTTTCATCTGTGAAATACTGATAAGGACTCGTGTCTTGGTTTCCCGTAAGGTAGCATTTCAGCATCTCATAAAGAAGCCAGCCTAGGAGGTAGCAGCCTGGAAGACAAAAATTCCCACACATAATATCAAACAAAAGGGATCAATGAGACGAATGGCGAAGCTATTACAGTGAGCATGGACTATGCTCCGTATGATGGTGTCTTCCCTAATTATTTAAGGTCGCTTGTAAAATTGATTTTATGTAAACACAGCAACACCCGACCGCAGCCGCTCTCTGCCGGCAACATCAGTTGTAGGGGATTTATTGACCTGTCGTTCACATGTGTTGCTTTACTAGCGCTTAATGGTCTGTTTAGATAGTCTTGGTGTGTACAAACTCCCCACCACCGGCTCCAAGCCCCACGCACTGACAGGTAGCTGCCGCGGAGATAAAATAAGGGACCCTGTCCAGAGTCTGTGGGGCCAAGAAATATTCGTTATTTTCTCAGGAAACGCAGGGCTCTGCTAGGAGCTGTGGTGAGGAGGTGAGGTCTTTATAGGAGACTGAAACCTAACCTCGGATCCTAGTCTCGGCTCTTACAGGTGACGGGATAGTGCGGGCATGTGAGATAATCGTGTCTCTGTGCCTATGGCTGATCAGCCGAAAAATGGGAAAGATAATCCATGTTTGGGTTTTCCTAGGGAACTGAGGTCCAGGAAGCTTCCAGTAGGACAGGGACAATGGAGATGCCTCACTTGGTGGATGTTGGCATTTATTTGACATCACTGCATTTCTGAAACTGGGATGGATGATATCACTGATGGTGTAACTGAGTGCAGTAAGCAGGCTGTTTTAGTAGCACATGAAATATCGGTGCTGTGTCTTATACTCGGTAGTGTCTTAGATTCCATGATGAATTGAAGTAGGACCTCACAGGTAACTCTCCTTGGGAATTGAGGATTGAGGGGGTCGGTTGAAGCAAGAAATGGATTCCCAGAGGACAGGTTCTTTGGAGTTTTGTTTTGTTTTGTTTTTGTTTTGTTTTCAGAAACAAACACAGATCTCCTATCTGCTGGTTCTCTCCCCCAGATGCCCATATAGCCACGACCAGGCCAGACTGAAATCAGGAACAGGGAATTCAATCCAGGTCTCACACATGAGTGTCAAATACCTAGTACTTGAGCCATAACCTGCTGCCTCCCAGGGTGTGCATTAGCAGGAACCTGGAATGGGGACCAGAGTCAGGACATGAACCCAGGCATTCTGATAGGGAATGCAGATGTCCCAAGAATCATTTTAGCTTCACCAAACGGCTCTCCCAGGGGATGGATATTTTTAAAACTGCAGGGAGACATTGTAAGCTGCATGGCTGGAGAATTAACAGAAGATATGATATAAACTAGGTTGGGGAGGAAGGTCATCAATTTTCTAGGCATATCATTTTAAAATTCAGGAATTTCTGGGTTATTGTTGTGGTGTAGTGGTTAAAGACACCGTCTGTGACTGGCTTCCCATTTAGGCACTAGTTTGAGGCCCAGCTGCTCCACTTCTGATCCAGCTCCCACTACTGGCCTGGGAAAGCAGCAGAGGATGGCCCAGGTACTTGGGCCCCTGCCACCCACATGGGAGACCCAGAGGAAGCTCCTGGCTTCAGCCTGGCCCGGCTCTGGCCTTTATGAACCAGCTGGTGGAAGATCGCTATGTCTCTCCCTCCCTCTGTCACTCTGTTTCAGTTAAATAAATCTTTTTTTTAAGTTCAAGAATTTCTTATTTTCATGGAGAAAAGAATCTGAGCACTAATGAAAAAGGAATGAGTAAGAAATTAGTGCTGGCTTCCTCTCTGACCACTGCATTTTGCTACAATCAGTGGAACAGCTGGCTTGGCTCCTAGGGAGGTTCTAGAACCTTCGCGTCCCATGTGCAGGACACCAGCCTTCAGACTAGAGCAAATGTCGCACGTAGTCTCCCCGACTCTGTACCCATTGGGTGAACCCCGCTGTAATCTAAAACAGAACATCCAAGAATCCCAGGGTCTGTGCTGGGCCCCCAGGGCAACCTAACTCCATCCCAGGGCAGAGCAAAGAGCCTCAGCTCGGGTTTGGTTTCCCACAGGCCTTTGCTTCCAGGAATGCAGCTATGTGGCTATTTCCCTGACCTAGCCCCTGTCACAATGAATCCTTCCTTCCTGTGGAATTATTTCCCCCTCTTTCCTCTACAAGATTTATCTCACATGCCAACCTGTAGGGAGACTTCTTTTGCTCAAGAAAAAATAAACAAGCAACCAGGACTCAAGAGGCCACATTTGGGACAAAATCAAATATCATTTCCTGTATCTTAAAAGACTACAGAATATTCTAAAGACTAACAAGGATATTGACATAACCTTAATGAACACTTCTAATAGCTAGAGGTCAAAATCCAATTAATGACATCTTAGAGATTCCCTTGCTTGGGTCCTGAATTCTCCTTTTTTCACAGGCTTTGTTCTTATATGGGATTTATAGAAAATGGAACTAAAAGATGAGCTTATATTGATGCAAAAAAATTTAAACCCATGCATATGTGTTTTGTGTTTTCCTTAATGTGGCTTCTACCGTAGTTTAATTTTTCTTTCATGCATGCTAGTTTTTAGAGGATTTCCCCTCCTCTAGAATCTGCATTCGCCATGTATTACCCTCCCTGACCTTCCCATCTGGTTACTTTTACCCTTTTCCTTTCTTTCTTTCTCTTCCTGTTTTTCTTATTTCTCTTCCTTTACTCAAGTTGCCATTTTTCTATTTGTTAAATCTTCATGCATCTCTTGTAAAATAATCCATTTGGAGCAAAGATATATAATTAAAATGATAGGCTTTAGTCAAATGAGAAACTGCTCTGTTATAGTTACTAGACAGTAAAAACCAGGTAACCCAAGGTTAATGTCAGATAGCCTTGAGGTTGTTTGCCTTGTGTTTAGGGGACCCTCCCAAGGAGTCCTGTCTTTAAGGAGCGCTGCCATCCACCCAGGGACGAGGGTCACACTGGGAAAGCAAAGTGGGTTGGAGCGAGAGGGAGTGCAGTTTCGCAGTGGTAGCCTTTGGTGCCAGATTTCCTGTGCCCCAGTGCTAAATGCAATGCTCGCTTAGTTGTGTGACCTCACAAAGATTATTCCTCTTGCCCACATTAGTGATGGGCACATGATACTTCCCTTATAGAATTTTTACATGGATGAAATTTGTATTCTAACCACTTAGAACAGTGCCTAGAACACACTAAGGAGTGGGTAAGCATTAATATTTACTTAATTTACTCAAGTTGGAATCATATGTAAGGAAAGGTGTTTTGAGTAATGCACTTCCCCCAGATGTGTCCATATGAGGTTGGGAGGGCGGTAGCTACCATATGACAGCAAACGAGTCTGTAAAATCATTTTCAGGTAGGTAGCAGCATGGGTTCTATTTAGAGAAAGAAAAGAAAAACATGACTTACCATTTTTCCCCTTTTTAAAGATTGAATGATTGATTTAAAAGGCAGAATGACAAAGAAGTGGGGACAGAGAGATCTTCCTTCTGCTGGTTCACTCTCCAAATGCCTTCAACAGCCAGGACTGACCCAGGCTGAAGACAGGTGCAAGAAACTGCATCCAGGTCTCCCATGTGGGTAGCAGGGACCCCAGTATTGAGCCGTCACCTGCTGCCTCCTAACCTCATGAGCAAGGAGCTGGATCAGAAGTAGATGCGGGGCTCAATCCCAGAAATTCCAGTATGGGATTCAGGCATCCCAAGCAGCAGCTATGCCACCATGCCTGCCTCCTCTGCCTTAACTTTTTGAAACAACCTAACAAACAGAATCTACTTTTGCCAAAATACCCAGCATATATGCATGTTTATTTTTTGTTTAACATTTGGGATACATTCAATGCAAATAGTTGTTTTGTTTTGAGAGACAGAGCTCGCATCTACTAGTATACTCTCAAAGTGCCTGCAACAGCTGGGGCAGGGGCAGGGGCAGGGGCAGACCCAAGCCATGAGCCAGGAACTCAATCCAGCTCTCCATGTGTGTGGCAGAGACCCAGCTGAGTCTTCAGCAGAAATCTGGGGTCAGGAGCAGAACTGGTATAGAACTCAGGTACTCGAGTGGGACGGGAGTGCCGTAACCAATGTCTTGGACACTAAGCCAAACACCCACTACCTCCCCACTACCTTGTCTGTATAAAGATGATCTGGAAGCCATGTGCCCCCTGTGGGGCCCCTGATTACTACACAGCTAAGTTGTCTGATGCTTATGTGAAAAATTAGCACAGTGGTGTTCATTCTGACTCACTCTCTTTCCCTCCTCCCTTTCCCTCCCTCTCTCTGCCAGCTTTATTTATTGGTGTTATTTCCTGTTAACCAACAGAACAGAATAAGCACCAGTGTGCAGAATTACAATGGGAGAGTTGTCCTCTGAGTTGGGCAGAGACCTTGTCTTAAGAATTATACACTAGACTCTGGACTGCTGTCTTTAGAAATGAAAAGGCGTGGATGGTCACGGTGCTCCGCAATTGCCTGATGATGGGATGGAAGAAACTGGGGCAGGCCCCTGTTCCTCAGCTCTCTTGTCTTCAAGGCAACAGAACCCACAGCTCTGCAATCACACCCACACGTGGGACTGGTTCCCCTCTCTCCAGAAGGAGGCTGACATCTCGCCTAACCTGAGAACATTCTTTTCTCTGCTAGGAGCTTGCAGTGGCAGGAGGTGGGCTGATGTGTGATATATTTGGCATTAGTGAGTTGCAGTTTATCTCAGCTGTCTACATGATCTCCAGAAAAGAACAGTTGCAGACAGACCAGCCTTCTACAGAAAATGCCTGCGACAGCCAGGTCTGAGCCTGCTTTTGAGGGTGGAAGACCATGTAGCCAAGTTCTGTTTATTCAGGAAGCTTAAGAGAGAATAAGAAATAAATTGTCCTCCCAGTTAGGTGCATTTCTTTCCTGCATTAGCAGGCTGATAATAAAAAATTATGTGGGTGTGCAGGTTCCAAATGATTACGTATTACATAGCATCTACCATCTGTTTTGCTGTAAATGCATCATAAACTCTAACCTGCGAGGTCGTCCATGGAGTCGTAAGCCACGGCCCTGAGAGATACTTGTCGGCAGAGCAAAATACACCCCTCACTCCACATTTGTTCCTTGTTCCCAACCTTGGCCTTGTGTTGCCACTCTGTGGTCACGCATCCACTGGGCATTTCTGAAATGTGCCTACCAGCTGGCTGTTACTGTTCCCTTTGTCTCAAGTGCCTTTCCTTGATTCCCCCACTTGCCAGAGACTCGTTGAATGAACCATACATTTGCTCGTTTATTTGATTCACATTTGCATAGCACATGAACTCGGTGTCAGTCACTGGACAAAGCCCTGATGGTCAAAGGACGGTAGGCTCCATCAGCTTCTGGTTGGGTGACCTTGGGCATTCAGCTTCGCAGACCTCATGTGGGAAACCACAGGAATGCTACCAACTTGTCACATTTGCTATCAGAACGTGAGATGACACCATTCATCTGAGCTGAGTGGCTGGCACCCTGGAGGTACTGGGTGGCTGCTTCCTTCCCCTTCAAAGCTCTGCTGAAATCCCGCCCTTGGTGGGCCCTTTCTCAGTTTCCTTGGTTGGAATCCATGTCTCCCTCCCCATCATGCCCCCCGCCTTCTGCTTCAACTACAGCAGCACATGTTTCTGTCTGTTTTGTTCCAGTTACTTACATGAGCTTTGGCCTCCTCGACCACATTTCAAGTTCTTGGGGGAGATGGTTCGTGTGTCTGTCCTCTCTGACCCCTGATCACTTATGTTAAAGTCAACCTATAATTACATTGGCTGCCTCTGTGTGTCACACACTGTGTTGGGTCTGCAGAGTCGGGTAAATAAGCCATCTTTCTGCCTTTTCTGTCTGCTCAGGAGTGGCGGCATTATCCGGGAGACTGGAATGGGTGCCACAGTTCTGTCTGCTTCCTTCTTCCAGAAATTATGTTTTCCTTCCTTTGACAAATAGTTCTTGTAGATGAAATCCTTTGGCCCTGGATCTTCATCCACCCTTGTCCCCCCCTTCCTTGCCATGTGGCTTTACTTTGCTTTCTACCAGAGGTACAATACCTTGCCTACCCCTTGACCATGTGTTCGGCCAAGCAATCACGTTTAGCCAATAGAATAGTAAAAAATTCAGCATGTCACTCAGGCTGTCTTCCTGTATCACAAGTCTCTTGCCACTGTAAGAAGAGCCCCCTCTCCATCCTGGGTCCCAGAGTGAGCATACACGGAATCAGGCCTCAGTTTCCCCTTACCACAAGAAGCCTGGCTCAGGAAGATCTGCAGATTAAAGCACAACCCCCATACACTATTAGTCAATCTCTTGTCACATTAAAAAAGTTCACATTTGCCACTGAGACTGTGTGGTTGTTGGTTTCACAGCAGTAGGTAAGGCACATTCCAGCCCCTGGCCCCACCCTGCTCCTGTTCTCCATACCCCTCTTTCTGTGTCAGGGCTTAGCCAGTGGTCTGAATGGGGTCCACCCTCTTCATATTCTCTCTAAACCTGGGCTACAGTTCTAGGGTAAATGCATGACTCAAGAAGAAACAGTCAAGAATTCTTACAGATACACTAAGACCAGTGCAGGATTCATGGCTCTGCAAGCTCCCCAGCCCTAATTCCTCCTTTTCCCAGACTTGTTTGTCCCACATTTCTTTCAGCCTTGTGAGCTAACGTAGTCGCCAGTAAATTTCCTTTTTAGCTTAAGCTGATTCAAGTTGGGTTTCTGTCCCTGGCAACCTTGACCAATCCATAGACAACAAGGGAACAAACAACACTATCCTAGGGCACAGGCAAGGGCACCTGACTCACTTCCAAAAGTCAGAGAAGCCTTTAGGGGAAAAAGAACAAGTCAGCTGAAACCTGAAATTTGGCCAGAAAAGTGGACTGAAAGAAGACCAGAGGGAACCACATCTCAAGGACCTGAGAACAGGGGTCACAGTGGCAAGTGGAGTTGGAAAAGCCAAAGAGGGCCAATGTGGGAGGGCCTTGCTAGTCAACTTAAAGGAGTGGACTAGACCTCTGCCTTTCAAGTAAAATGAAAATAATTTTTTAAATAAAATGGAAAAAGGAGTGGAACTGGTCTTGATGATAGGTAGGAGTTCCTTAAAAATCTTGGGGTGAGCTTTGTGGTACAGTGATTAAGCCACAGTTTGTGAGGTGTGCATCCCACATTGGAGTGCGGGTGTGGATCTGTCTACTCTGCTTCCAGTCCAGCTCCCAGCTAATAGGCATCCTTGGAAGACAATGGCTTGGACAATGGCTCAAGTGCTTGGGCCCCTGCCATCTAAGTGGGAGACCTGGATGGGGTTCCAAGCTCCTGGCTTCAGTCTGGTCCACCTCTAGCTGTTGTGGCCATTTGGGCGTAAACCAGTAGATGGAAGATGTGTGTGTTGTGTGCATGTCAGGATGAAAATAAAGAAAAACCTTCTTAATGGTTTTTAAGAAGAGTCATGGTAGCCTCTTAATTTTTTTCTCCGGCTACAGAGTAGATTTTGAAGTTTGGATAAAGTGCAGAGCCTGTTAAAAGCATCCAGGCATGAGATGGTTTCCTGGGTTGAGGCAGAGGCCTTTGTCTTTCCAATAGGGCTTTCCCAGGGCCATGTGTGATATTATCTGTTAAATTGAAAATTAGAGAATCGAAGCCATTTTCTGAGACTGCCTTTGAGAGAACTGTGCCTTCCACAGAAGATGATGAGAAATCATGCTTTCATAGGGACAGTGTTGGTTAGTTAGGCCCCTTGTCCCATATTTCTCCTCCTGGGAGACTCCTCTGAACATCCACAACCTGGGGTGCTAGCGCCCTCGGGCCGCCAACTTCTGCTCATTGTTCAAGATGCGCTGGGTGCTGTGCTTGCCCAGAATAAAATGATTCTCATTTACTGACTTAGCAGCTGTCAAAGCCTAAAATTTCTTTCTGTAGGCGTAAGTGATTTCTCCCCCATCAGTGTGGCTTCCTCTCAGGTTTGTTATCCGCCAGAGGCAGCAAGCAGAGGTACTGCAGCCATTCCTCCTTTTTCCTATGAACAATTAAGACCAGTTCGGCCCGAGTTCCAATGTGTCTGGTAGAGTGTCACTCTGTAGTCACACACAGAAGAGGTTTAATGGGTCTTCCCAAAGACCATCAGATGAAGAAACGGCTTGAAGGTATACAATGGAAGACCAACAGGTGCAGGCAGTGACTTTGGGAGCTATAAGGGAGGGGTCATTTTGCTCCCTGGACAGACAGTGGGACAGTGATTTGAGGCAAATACAGGACCCAGATCTTTATTGAAAAAGATGAATTCCAAAGGAAGAAATAAACAATGGTACTTTGATGAACCAAATTGAATTTTACCCAGGTTAGCCTTATTCTTGCGGCACCTATAGGTGCAAACTACATTGGCTGGAGTATATTCAGAGAACTGAAGTGGGAGACGGTACAACAAGAAGGGAGAAACAGCTGGTTTCTGTATGATGTGGCCGTTAGTCCTGGTTTTCATATGATTCCCCCCCTCATTGATTCTACTTTCCACGCATTTCTCTGATGCAGGCAGGGACAGAGTTGTCCTAGACCACCTCCCGAACCAGAGTTGTGGACCCAGGCGGGCCTCAGCTTTGAAACCTGCTCTCATAGGCCCCTGAGAGTGTCAAGTGACTGACATCAGTCCCCTTCTTTGTCTCCTTGGTCTTTGACCACCCACGTCATGAGGTCTCACTGCAGCAGTGTCTTTGTTCAGCCCCCAGTGATGTTCCCACCATCCTGGCAGAGCCGGTTTTGTGTCTTCTGTCAAAATAATCACTTACCAAAAGTGATGGCCAGGCTCAGAAATATCCCTGCTTTATCCTTGGGGAATAAAAAAGAGAGTGTGTTAAATGTTTAACCTGGATTGATGAGATTTGCTGAAACTATTGGATAAAATGAAAACTTTCTTAGAGGCATTAATCACTGAAGAGAGTTCCCCTTTCTCATTGATTTTTGGATTCTGTTAATGATTCCAGCACTGAGATTATAAGGCTGGGTAGAAGATAAAGAAATGGAAATGCCACATTAACCTCTAAATTTTACCTATATGTTGATTTGTGACAGTGAAATACTATAATTAACCCAGACTATTTTACAAAGATTTAATTTTTTGCTGATGTTCAATAGTATTGCAGAAAAGCTGATTCCTAATTATTACACACAGCATTGCATAAATTTCTTCCTAATTAAAAAGCCTCTAAATTCTAAATAATCAATTTACAAAGACATATGGTTTTGAAAAATTAGACATTTAATTTCTAAAGATTTATTAGTATTTTATACCATAACTAATTAATTATGGTTATAATACTATCGCAGTCATAGTACAGATTGATGTAATGATATGATTGGAAATTTATTTTGATATGTTCTCTTGACTATGAGGAGTATTACAATATATTTAGTTTTCCAGCCTGTTCTTAATTATGCTTGAAAGCATTAGTTTAATGGAAGATAAGAGGGCTTGGGAAGTGTACCATCAAAATTGATTTGAAAAACTATTTTCAACATGAAACAAACAAATTATTTTTGCTCTGGCAAAATGAAATTTGTAGTTGGTAGTAAATTAGAAATGCCTTAAAATTAGGTAGTAGTTGATGCAGAATTTGCCATTAACTATTGTGACAATTGACAGAACATAGCATGAGAAAGTAGTTTAACTGTACAAGGGAGGCTGGCTGATAAAAGTGAATAGAACTCAGTATTAACAACCATGGTGCATTGCAAATGTTCACATTGCATTGGATAAATGGGAAAGGTCTGTTTTTTAATTCTATTTCTCTTGCCAGTGAATTTCTCAGCCTTAGAATAAAATCTAAAAACTACTGGGAATATTATCAGATTTTTCTTTGAGGCTATAGAGATTTTCTTCTTTCTTACAAATTATTTAAAAATTGTTGCATGACTGTAGTACATGTACTTTTTTGTGGGGTACGGTGCAATGTCTGAACATACATACACAGTAGAAACTAACAGGGCCAGAGAAGTAGCCTTTCCATCTCTCTGTCTTTTCTTTGTGTTAGGCATCTACTAGCAGCCCCTGTCTTCCACTTCTTCATGGAGTGTATAACGCATTATCGTGAACCACAGTGCCCGCACTCAGCAATGGCACTCGTATCCGACTGTGTTAGATACCTGTTATTCAGCCTCCCTCTGTCCCTCCTCACCCTGTCCTTCCCAGTCTCTAGTAACCAATATTTAAAGTTCAGATCAATTCCTTTTAAATAAAACAAATCTACATCTGAATAAAAACATGCGATTTGTCTTTATGTCTTTATGTCACTTAACATAATGATCGTCCATTCCATCCATATTGCTGCAGCTGTCACGATATCATTCTGTTATGGCTAAATAATGTGCCATTATGTGTCTAATAGCGCATTTTCCTTGCCCATTCATCTGAAAGAAATTTTTGACTTAGTGGTAGAAGATGCCATGGATCTGTTTCATTGAACAGAATCGCATAATCCTTGTGAATAAGCTGGGCGTGGAGCCCATTGCTGGTTGCAGCAGGAAAGGGAGAGGGAGAGGGCGAAAGCAGTTTCATAGCATGGGCGGAGCTCAGGACAGAGCACACCACGTTCCGCACGGCTCAGGAGCACATTCCTACGTGCAGAGCCTCTAGAAAGGGCTCCTGTAGAGAAGCAGGCATATTCCTGCTGACGTTCCTGTGCCAAAGTTGGTGGATGGGCGATGGGGACTCTGCCGGCCCTGCCTTCCTTGTTGGGCATAGCAACACATTCACATTTTTCTTCTACTGCTTCTTTGGTGATAGCCTTGGTTTCAGTAGCTTTAGCTATTGTTTTGACTTTTTGTTTCTTCCCTGGTATTTTCCCAGCTCAGTCACTGGAAAGTTAACTGTAATCAACTGTGTGACTATAAGAAAGTCACCAAAGCCCTCTCCAATCTGCACCAGTTAAAGGGGGCCAGGGGTAGAAGTGGCTCTGTGCTGATGCTGCGAGGACACAGTGTGGGAATGCACCCTAGCTGATTCTGCCTGGCACACAGGAGACTGCCACAGTCCCTGGAGGAGAGACCCACGGCAGAGAGCTGGTGCTCAAGGCCTGTGGGAGGCCTTGGCTTTTTGCCTTCCTTCGTTTTGCAAATATGGCGGCACTTCAGACAGTTCATAGAAAATGTATATTATGAATAAACTGCATGGATTTCAAAATTGCACCAAAATCAACTTACCTTTTAATCCCACTTTCTCACGAACATGTTGAAATGCCCCTGTGTATACTGTTGACAGGACAGGGCTTATTTGCCACAGACCAAGAAATAAATAGACTGTGTGGGTTTCTGGCGTCTCAAAATCCACAATCTAATAGAAAAGGCAAATGTGGGCTAGAAAGAATGAAGTTAGAGGTATTTTGGGCATGCACAGGGGCAGGAGGGAGAAGGCCCTTAGAGAGCTTGAAGAGAACTGAATGAGAATGGAGTAGATGTTTGAGTCTGGAGTGCAGGTGCACCTGGAGGGGAAGAGTACTGACACGGACTGTCAAACAAGATGCAAGTTTCCATGGCAGGTGTAAAGGAGGTCTCGGAATCTTTGTTGCTATGACGAAGCTGGTCGAAGATGAATTTGAAGGCTTGGGAAGAGGCTAAGAGACCTATTGAGTGCTGTGGTCTTAATGCTGTGTCCTCCCAAATTTGTGTGTTGGAATTGAGCCCCAATATGGCAGTGTTAGGCCGTGGGGCCTTTGGGAGGTGATCGGGTCATGAGCACACAGCTCTCATGATCGCTCTTGTGAGAGGCCCGAGGAGGCCTCTTGGCTCCTCCTCCCTCTGGGTGGACCCAGTGAGAAGACACTGTCTTTCTCTGAAGAACAAGCCTTCACCAGACACCAGCTCTGTCAGCACCTTGATCCTGGAGTTTCCAGCCTCAAGAACCTTGAGCAATAAATTTCCGGTGTTTGTGAATTATTTACAGTTTAAGGTATTTTGTTAGAGAAGCCCAACTGGCCTGAGACTTGGAATAAAACATAACTTATGAGACATAAAAATACCACAGGTCAGTATGTGAATAGTAGAAGACATGTCCAGTGCTTCCTCTTCAGAAAAGAGTACAGCTTTGAAATATGCAGTGGAAATCATCTCCAAATAGAACAGAACCAGATGCACATCCTGTCGTCTTCATCCACGATCATAAAATTCACCAACAAAGAGAAAAAATAAGATCACTTTAAAAGTGACTTAGCGGCGCCGTGGCTCACTAGGCTAATCCTCCGCCTTGTGGCGCTGGCACACCGGGTTCTAGTCCCAGTCGGGGCGCCGGATTCTGTCCCGATTGCCCCTCTTCCAGGCCAGCTCTCTGCTATGGCCAGGGAGTGCAGTGGAGGATGGCCCAGGTGCTTGGGCCCTGCATCCCATGGGAGACCAGGAGAAGCACCTGGCTCCTGCCATCGGATTGGCGCAGTGCGCTGGCCGCAGCGGCCATTGGAGGGTGAACCAATGGCAAAGGAAGACCTTTCTCTCTGTCTCTCTCTCTCTCACTGTCCACTCTGCCTGTCAAAAAAATTTTTTAAAAAAGTGACTTAGAACATTTTTTCACACGTACATTAAACTTCCATCACGTGTCCTTCAATCAACAAATATTTATTAAGAGCCGAGCGCACACTGCCAAGCCCTGCGTAACTTCTGTAGCTTGACTCTTCCTGGTTCTTTTCCACAAAACAGGAACTATATTTTTATGAAAGGCAGGGAGAGAGAGATGTCCCATTCACTAGTTCATTCCCTAAATGCTTGCAGCAGCCAGAGCCAGGCCAAAGCCAGGAGCCAGAAACTCAGATTGGGTCTCTCACAGGAGTGGGAGGAGTCCAAGGACTTGAGCCATCACTCATTGCCTTGTGGGATGCACCTTATCAAGAAGCTGTTGTGGAGAGCAGAGCCAGGACTCAACCCCATTATGCAATGCGGGCAGTAGTAGCTCAACTGCTGTCCCAAACATCTACCCCAAGAAAAATTTTGATATTAATTTTGTGTTTGTTTAGCTCTAGGCTAAACTTTAAGAGCTACTGTTGGCGTGGTGGCAAAGCAGGTAAAGCTGACACTTGAGGTCCTGGCCTCCCATAGGGGCGCTGGGTCACGTCCCAGCAGATCTGCTTCAGATCCAGCTCCCTGATAGTGCTTTGGGAAACACAATGGATTAAGGCCCAAATGCTTGCACCTCTGCACCCATTTGGGAGATCCAGATGGAGCTAGCTAGTGGCTTTCACCTGGTCCAGCCTCCACCATTGCAGCCGTTTGGGGAGTGAGCCAGGGAATGGAAGCAGTTGCTCTCACTCTCTCTAACTCTACTTTTTAAATACATGTTTAAATCTATTAAAAATTAATCAAATTTCAATAGCCAAGTTTTGAATTTATTTAAAAAGTATCAATGAGTGTCCATTCTGTCCCAAGCATGCATATGTATTTGTTCAATTGTCAAGTTCATATTATAAAGTTTTCACTGTCCATGGTCAGGGTATGACATATATGAATTCAGATAATTAATTTAACCTTGCCAATCTAATTTTCCCCATTTGTAAAATGAGTCTACTTCACAGCTCTCTTCCAGTTAGAAAAATATGTGATCTGTGGAAAGGAGTGGGCTCTTTTGATTAGGAAAATATTCCTTATGTGCATTTTAAGTGCTGATGTAACTATCTACTGGCTATAACTTTTGTGTACTTTTTAAAAGTTGTAACTTTTTATATGTTCTTTAACTAAAACTTAGCCTGAAACTAAGCCAAAAGTTTGGGTGGAAGTTCACCCAACTTTAGATTTTGGTATCATATAATTTTACATGAAATTTGTTTTCCTTTCAGCTCACTTAGTTTATATGTCCATGTACTAGTTTCTACCAAAATCACAAGGTAGCAAAACTCCAAATTTTGTGGCTAGCTAAAAGGAATGCGACCAGTCACCTTCCCACCTTCCTGGGAATTGAAATAATTGAGACAGACTCCTGAACTCTAGGTTGTGGTTCCAACGCTGGTCCATCATCATTAACTATTGGAAGTCACATAAACACTCCATGTGCTCCAACATAACTCCCATTATTATCGATAAAAGTTACACTGCTATACCAAGGGGAAAGAGAGGCCACAATAAGGCTTTTAAAAAGCTATTTAATATATCCGCTTTCACCAAGATAGACGATATCACTAAGACAAAACAAGAAAAGATGTGCCCAACGTTATAAGGTATTGGCACTGTTAATCATATTTTGAAATATTACCAGCATATATCTTGGAAAACACACCACAGTTGCCATATTTCCAGTGGGAGAGATGATAGATTTAATGTTGAGATACACTGATAATTCCAAGCCCTCCATTTTCCCCTATGTAGGAAGTAGATTAGGTAATACCAGGTATGGTAGAGAAGTTTAAGTCTTAAAATGAAACCCTGTAAATTCCACCCTACTCTATTATCTTATTAAATATCTAAAGATACACATATGAGCATACTTCAAAAAGTTATGGGAAGTGGAATGAAATGATGGGCATTTTTCACAAATTTCTTGAAGAACCCTTGTATCTATATACATGTATAATCTCATTATAAACATCCACATTTGTATATATTTTATTTAAACATGTTAGACATTTATCAGACATTTGGAATAGAGATGGAATTATAAAAAGGAAATGTTATTGAAATAATTAGCTGTTTTTCATTGATATTTCTTCGTTTTATGGTATAGCAAACACATACAATGCACAAGTCACTAGATTTCAAAGCATTTCTCCACTGATGATTTTTATCTTCTCAGTTCTGTGAAGTAGATACAACATGAGCACTTATTCTCCTTTTGCAATAAGGGATGTGAAGTCAACATGTTACACCAAGTCCTCTGAGTTACATGAGGCAAAAGCAGAATGTGGTCCTTTTCTTCTACGTTCAAACTCAGGGACCTTGTCACAGTGCCACCCTGGCCTTGCAACATGAGATCACTTACAGGGGGTTAGGGAGATAGCTCTGATCCAAGAGGGCGTGAGGTTTTTATTCCAGCGCCCTGGATCACCAAGAAATATGGCCCTGGGCTTGCTGGTCTTTGCGGAAGTTCTTTACTCTGTTTTCAATTATAACTTTAATAACTACGGCAGATATATTAGATTGCTATTCTCCTTTTAGTCCTTACTAACAGTGTCTTGATTTTCTTCAATGTGGCAATGTATAAATTTAAGTAGTCCATTTCCCAGACTCTTGCAGCTACGGTGACATGGTCTGGGCCACTTCAGTATAAAGAAAGTCAGTGGATGGGGCTTCTGGGAAAGCTATTCATTGTATTTCTTTTGAAATTTTTAAAGAAATACCAACAGACATATGAAAGTGATACATATGGGCCGGCGCCGTGGCTCAATAGGCTAATCCTCAACCTAGTGGCGCCGGCACACCAGGTTCTAGTCCCGGTCGGGGTGCCGGATTCTTTCCCAGTGGCCCCTCTTCCAGGCCAGCTCTCTGCTGTGGCCCAGGAAGGCAGTAGAGGATGGCCCAAGTGCTTGGGCCCTGCACCCCATGGGAGACCAGGAGAAGTACCTGGCTCCTGCCTTCGGATCAGCGCAGTGCACCGGCCGCAGCGCGCTGGCCGTGGCGGCCATTGGAGGGTGAACCAACAGCAAAAGGAAGACCTTTCTCTCTGTCTCTCTCTCACACTGTCCACTCTGCCTGTCAAAAAAAAAAAAAAAAAAGTGATACATATGTATTGGGAATTATGTAGTATTTTGTTACATTTGTATATTGTGCAATTCTGAATTATGCTTGCAAGCATTTAACGTTTCATTGTAGTGAAAGCATCAAAAATCCTGTCTTACAGGGTTTTTTTAATAGAGAAATATACAGTACAGTAACATCCTATGTAGTCACCCTACTGTGAAATAGAACCCCACAGTGTCTTATTCCTGTCTAGCTATAACCTAGTATCCAGCATTCAATCTTTCCCCATCCTGCTTCCCTCTTCCCTCCCCAGCCTCTGGTAATCTGCATTGTATTTTTTAACTTCTACAAGATCACCTATTTTTTAGACTCTATACATGAGTGAGATCATGTGGTATTTTCTTTCTGTGCTGCACTTATTTTACTTAACATAATAACCTCCAGATCTGTCCTTGTTGTTACAGATG
Source organism: Oryctolagus cuniculus (assembly GCF_051225735.1). Lineage (NCBI taxonomy): Eukaryota > Metazoa > Chordata > Mammalia > Lagomorpha > Leporidae > Oryctolagus > Oryctolagus cuniculus. The sequence continues at coordinate 161,418,837 of NC_142870.1, forward strand.
AGAGGCTCCCACCCTTTTAATGGCTGGGAAATATTCCATTGTGTATATGTCCCACATGTCTACCGTTCAACAATGGGTAGACACTTAGTTTGCTTCCATTTCTTGACTATTGTGAATAGTGTTCCAGTACACATGGGAGCACTGATGTCACTTTCACAGAGTTCATTTCTCTTGGAGGTACACCCAGGAGTGGGATTGCTAGATCTGATGGTAAATCTGCATTTTGAGGAACCTCCGTACTTTGACAATGGCTCACTAATTTACAACCATGCCAACAATATGCAAGAGTTGGAAAAGTTATTTAAATGGGCACAGAATTATTGGCTGTACTCTTTGTCTTCTTCATCCTTCTTCCTCCTGGGTGAAGCAGACAAAATGGAGAAGAAACAGCAGTCAGCGTGCTAGCATGAGGATGAACATGAGATACTTAATTCCAAGAGTTAGAGAGGTAGAAAGAGCCTGGATTCCTAGAAGCATCATGGAGCTACTCTGTGAGCCGCCTACCTCTAGACTTCTTGTTCTGGTAAATCCACAGTAGCTACTGTGACTAACTCCATCCTATTAAACAGTATAAAACAAAATAAAAATGGGAAATAGGAAAATAATAAGCGGAGCCAAGGGAAAAATCCACCATTAGTCTCTCCAGCAGAAACTTTTGCACCCAACCATCAAGCCTCCTCAACTGTTTCCCTTGCACGGAGCCCACCACCAGGGTGCCACAAGGCAGGGTCTCAGCCGATGCTTCCAGAGAAGTGAGCCTTAGGGTAGATCTTTTGTAATTTTGCCACTGTCTCCATCTCCTCACTTGATAAATGGGGATACTTCTTGGGATTATTCTCAAGATTTAATCGAAATAACAGGCAATGCACCTAGAACAATGCCAGACAAAACATTCAAAGATGCTACCCACTGGTACTAGCATCTGGAAAAAACAAAGTCATCATTGATTCCGCACAGACAAGAAGGCCTGACTCCCAGAGGCAAGTCTTAACAACTCTTCCCTTGCTTAGAAGACATCCCCATAAAGATCATTTTCTTCTCCCTGTTCCTTCCTGTACAAGGTCCTGTGAGTCTTGGAGTTTGCCCAGGGAGTGATCATGATGAAAAAATAAACCACGAGTATATATTGGGTTACAACAGAAGTATCAAATCTGGTTCCTTTCTCCAAGGACTCACACCCTAGTTGGGGAGGGAAGAAGGAACGGTTCATTAAACAATCCCAGCACTGTGACATGTTCTGTGAAGTACTGATAATAAGTAGCATGAGGTTTTAGAGAAAGATGATCTCAATTTTTAGCTAAGGTTTAAGCTAAAACTAAAAATGAACGAAGAAGAGAGTAAGAATGGAACGGAGTTAAGCGTACTTTCAGAGAGCTGGATAACTTATAAATGCCCCCAGCATAGGGATGTTGTCTTACTCATATTGAATCCCCAGTACAAGTACAGTTCCAGGCACATAAAATGTATTTTCCCAATAGGATTCTGAAAATTTTCTGCCCATGAGGTCTTGCCTTTTCAGGAACCACAGCTATTCAACTATCCCACTTCTTGCTCTGATGATGTAGCTCATCATAGACTAATGCTTTCAGCAAGAACAATGAGAAAAGACAGACAAGAAAAAAATCAGTTTGAAGGCATCAGAAATCTGCCAAGGCATCTAAGACTGGAGGGGCTGAACCTGAGAAAGGAAGACCCAAATGGCTTTTTCTCAGTCTTAACTGTGTAAGGCAGGAAGTGAAGAGGCCAAGCAAAAGCAACACTGCTAAAAAGAATGGAATTCTGTAATCTCCCAGGGCCACAATGACACAAGTTGGAATTCACAAGATGTTGGAGTAATTGGGACCCCTGAAGGCCATCCCCCAAAGAGATGTTGAACCCAGTAGACTCAGCCTGAGAAAGGTTAAAGTTGTTCTCTGGTCAGCTGAACCCTTGATTGGACTGACCTAAGCTTCCCTCTACTCTGGATACCTAGATCTCTCTTCAGAAAGGTTCTCTGAAGGAAGATAACATCATGCAAGCTCTTTGAAGTTTCTTAGATGCAGTGTCCCCTTGTTCTGCCTAAACTTGCCTGACATATGAAGAAATAGGGCTTAGAAAAATAGATAACAGAAGAAGCCTACAGGTACTGCAGATGTTGTGCTTACTTTTAAAATGAGTACGATGTGTCTGATCAAGAAGTAAACGATTAGATGGAGACTTTCACCAGAGAATTTTCATCAGAGAATCTCTTTTGAAAAAGACATCTAGTAGAAATTCCGAAACTGAAAACAATGTACTCACTGAAATGAAGATCTCAGTGGATTGTTTAGCAGCAGATAGAACACAGCTGAAGAGCGTGTGAGTGAAGTCTAACATAGACTCAGGAAATGTTCAGACCGAAGCCCAAAGAGTGGGAGATGCAGAGAACAAAGAGACGTATTGAAGAGTTAGAGCAGACAGTATCTAGACCCTCGGACAGACACAGATTTAAAGAGGAAAAGGCCACAGATTTCCAAAATTGGGAGAAGACACACTGCCAGTTAAAGCACATCATTTGAATCCGTACTGGATAAAACTCTGTGATTCAGAGAACAGTTTCCTCTCTCACAATTGATTCGTGCGTGGTTGAGAACTAAAACCACATGAGGCCACTTGAATTCATGTGATGTAGGCTGGGGAATAAGATACTTGTGCTAAATTTGACCTCAACTTTGCCTTTAAACTGGAGTAATCCTAGGCAGATCGGGCTAAGATACAGTTACCCTGGCTTAACATTAAACCAAGAAAAAAAAATTAATTTCGGCTCTCCTATTTAATATTTTTACTTTTCTCTGATATGAGAAGAAACTGTGTCCCAAGCTAGATTGCCATTTTAATAACTTTTTCAGCTTTTTGCAGTCCTTAAATTTTCCAGGAAAATCCTTGCCTTCTTTGAAATTTGAATACAGGTATTTAGCCTGATTATTTCCATTTCTTTTTCTTTTTTAAAAACAGCCATTATCTCCATTTGCAACAAACACAAAAAGATGCCAAGGTTTATAAGCTGTGAACTCAGTTTTCCTTAAAAGTAGCAAAGAGAAAGAGAAAGAAACAGGCAAAAGACAAGACAGCCAGTGTTTTTCCAGAGTCTTATAGCTAGAGGGCAAATCTTCCTTAATAACTTTTTACTGACTATTTCAGGATTTCTTTTTTTTCCTGGACAGGGTCCACCTGGCGCCTTTCAGAGGCTGTTGATAAGGTGAGGAGGAGTCCAGTGTTGGACTGTGAAAAGCCTTTTGAGAAACTGTTTCTTCTTCAGCTGCTCGATTTTGATTTGAGGAAAGCAGGGAGGAGCGCTGTTTGTCAACAAGTCATTCGGTTCTCACGCTGCTCTGCACTTTCTGCAGCAAATCTGCAGCTTCCTTCTTTCCGGGGGATGCCTCTCACTGATGAGTGGTCTTGGCGAGGCCCTGATGGTTTCCTTCCATGTTTACAAGGTGTTGGCTGCCCTCCGCTTAACATTCCAGCAGGGCTGTGTAGCCAACGGTAACATGCTCCTTAGTCGAAAGTTGACTTGCTAATGCTTATCCCCCTTGAACTCCCAGGAGCCACTGGTTTTTTTCCACTGGACCAAAGAGAGCCCCGATGGCTGACTTCTATCCTCCATTCCTATGAAGAACCCGACTCTGGGGAATGGAGCACTGACCTAGCATACGCAAAGGCAATAGCATTCAATATTCTCTCCTTTTCTAGAGAAGGAAGAGAGGAAGGAGTTCAAGTGGGGGGGCCCATCAGCAAGGTCCCCACAGTGGGGATAAGTGGCAAGATATGGGGAGGGAACTCTGACAAATTAGGTCCAGCCTCTGTGTTTTGAGGGCTGCCCCTGGGGTGAACCTGCCTCGCTGGTCCTAGGTCATCTCAAGCTGTGGTTGTGAAAGAAGAGCAGGCCCTCAGAGCTCCATCTAGAAGGTCACTCTCACTCCTCTTTCTCCTGCACCCCTAGCTGACTGTCTCAAAGAACATCATTTCCTTATTTTTTTTTTTTCAGGAACCCAGCAGATCTCATGCTTGATCAGCATTGATCTATTTTAGATCTGTAGAAAAGAACATTGTTTCTATGGTGACCTGAGAGGGAAAAAATATACAAGAACTAAAACTCTAAATCCCCTAAGCCTGACTGTAGGTCTAGCTAAATGGCATTTGCAGATCTGAGAGTGAGCTTTGCTGCTTTGCTCCATGAGACCTGAGCCCTTGAGGCCAAGGCTATAGTTTAACCATTGCTCCCCAGAGACTGGGCAGAGATCTGGCCTCCAGTGAAACTCATGAAACTCATTAAATGCTCTTTCTTTTGAGGCATAAGATTGGCAAGTAATCTCTCCACCAGTACCTCAAGACAAAATGGCACTTGTAATCCACTTACAAACATCTAATAACATCTAACACTGCTGTGCATCAGGTGCTGAGTTTGGTGTTCATACAAACTCACTTAAGAGTGAGGCCCTGATGTCACCCGGCTTCCTACAGGACTGGACAATTGAGACATGTGCAGAGAGATTGGTCAGCCACGGCATAGTAGTGGGATGATGCAGTCAGCACGCTAGATCTGTGTTGCCAGACATGTTAGCCATGAGCCGCAGGTGCCTGTTTACATTTAAAAGAGATGAAAGTTCTGTTCTTCAGTTGCAGGGTCTTCATTTCATTTGCTCTGTGGCTTACGTGTGCCTAAACCTGCATGATTACAGAGCCCAGGTGGTTTTCCATTATCACAGAAAGTTCTGTTGGATGTTGACGCTCTAGAAGTTCAGAGACATGAGAAGTCTCATCTGTTAGGTGGTCAGGGGAGGCTTCATGGGCTGTGTGGCCTAGAAGGAGCCATGGCAGAGGGAGAGGACCCCGAGGGGAAGGGAGGCCTTCCACAGGGCTGGCATCTGCTGAGGGCGCCGTGGAAGCTGCTTGGTGCAAGCATTCGTAGCTCTGGTATCGCAGTCACTCTCCCGAGTGTCTTCTTCCTCTTCCTGCTCACCCATCTCCTCACCAGGAGGAGACCTGGCCATTCTTGCTGTCCATTCTCATGGTTCTTTTACCAGTGCGTTACACGGGAGTCCGTCTGGATCCTGGCCTGGCCATGCTCAGGTCACAGCCACACACCACCTCGTGCGGCTTCACTTCTTTTTGGGGGTAGAGAATCCTCCTCCTCTGTATGGGCCAGGCACTCACCGGGAAGCACACCGCCTTCACCAGGGGTTTCCTTAGTCTGCCCGTGTGCCAGTCCCGACTACCACAGCTCGCGTGGCTCACACAGCGGAGACTCACGTCTCATGGCTATGCAGGGCGCAGGTCTGAGCTCAGACTGCCCTGAGCTGGTTTCTCCTGCACCCCTGTGCTTGCCTTGCAGAGGGCCAGTTTCTCAACTCTGTGACTCCCGTGTCTCTCCCTCTCCTTGGAAGATGTTAGCTATCCCTGTCATGTTGGATTGTGACCTTCCCCTCGGGCCCATTTAACCTCAGTCACCTCTCAAAGGGCCTGTGACCAAATACAAGAATGCTCCAAAACGTTCCTGGGAAAATGAATGTTATGAAAACACTGCACGTGCATTTCAGGGGTTTTTCCCTGTGCTAAAATAATTTTACCTTTTAGTTTCATTTTCTATGAACTTTTTTCAAAAAAAAATTATTTATTTATGTTGAAAGGCAGTTACAGAGAGAGAGAGAGAGAGATCTTCCATTCATGGTTCACTCACCAAATAGTCTCAACAGCCCAAGCTGAGCTGAGCTGAGCTGAGCTGGAGCCAGGAGCTCCATCCGGGTCTCCCACGTGGTTACAGGGGCCAAGTACTCACTTGGGCCGTCCTCTGCTGCCTTTGCAGGTACATTAGCAGAGAGTTGGATCAGAAGTGGAGCAGCCAGGAACCAAATTGGCATCACAGGTGGCATCTTAACCTCCCTAATTCCTTTATTAATTTTTTTAAAAATGTATTTATTTGAAGGGCATAGTTACAGAGAAAGAGAGATCTTTATCCAGTGCATGATGGCTCATGTACTTGGCTCATTGTACATCACTAAAGAAAGATCAATCTTTAATCATTGGTTCACTCCCCAAATGGCTACAACAGCTAGGACTGGGTCAGGCCTAAGCCAGGAGCCAGGAGTTTCTTCCAGGTCTGGTGCAGGGGCCCAAGCACTTGAGCCATCTCTCACTGCTTTCCCAGGCATGTTAGCAGGGAGCTGGGTTGGAAGTAGAGAAGCCAGGCTCAAACTGGTGCCCGTATGGAATGCCAACACCACAGGCATCAGCTCTACCCACTATATCACAGTGCTGACCCTTTGTGAACTTTTTAAAAGATCTTGCTTTTATTTATTTGAAAGGTACTGGGGCAGCCAGTGTTGTGGCGTAGCAGGTAAAGCCACTGCCTACAACAAGACACCGGCATCCCACATGTGTTCCAGTTCAACTCCTGGCTGGTCCACTTCCAATCCAGTTCCCTAGTCCCTAGTAATGTGCCTAGGAAGGCAGCAGAAGGTGGCCCAAGAGATTAGGCACCTGAACACACCTGGGAGATCTGGAAGAGGCTTCTGGCTTCAGCCTGACCATTGCAGCCATTTGGGGAGTGAACCAGCGGTGGAAGACAGTCTCCCTCCCTTCTTCCCTCCCTCCCTTCTTCCCTCCCTCCTTCCCTCCCTCCCTCTCTCTCTCTCTCTCTCTCTCTCTCTCTCTCTCTCTGCCTTTCAAATAAATAAAATAAATCCTTTTGAGAAAGAGGAAGAAAGGGTAACAGAGAGAGAGAGAGAGATCTTCCATCCACTGGTTCACTCCCCAAATGGCCACAACAACCAGCATTGTATCAGGCTGGAACCAGGAATTCGTCCCATGTCTCCCCTGGGTGGCAGGGAGCCCATCAAGTGCTTGAGCCATCATCTGATGCTTCCCGGGGTACACGCTAACAGAAAGCCGCATCAGAAGCAGAGCAGGCACTACAATCTAGGGTGTAGATGTCCCAGTGCTTAAGCCATTGTGCCAGCTCCTCCTCGAACTCCGGGAAGTGCCCCTGTATCATTGCATTCTGAGACACTGGAGGCTGGGACTTCAGCATATAAACTGGGGCAGGTGCAGTTCAGCTTGTGTTAGTGATGAAGGAGGATAGAGGCCATCTGCCCTGATGCCAGGTTAGGCCAGGCAGCGAGCAGGCATGTCGGAGACCACAGCCGCCATCATCACACCAACCCCTTGTGCTCTGTTCCTTTGTATTGTGTTAACTTAAGGTGGTAACATTTGAACTCATCATTCATGCCCAAACCTCTTGATGGCCACTGGTCACTCTCGCCAGCCTTTCATTATGATGCCTCTAATTTATCTTTGCTTCCCTTTTTCCCATTTACCAAATCCAGTAACATTTTTTGGAGTGCAAACTTCTTTCATGTTATTGCCCGCATTTTTTGGCAGTTACCTGATCACTGGTTGCCTCCATCATAGTCTTTTCAGGATATATTTGCCAGTTGCAGTCATGTGCCTCTCTCTACAATGCTTTTGGTGGTGCTCACTGCCTGTAGTCCCGTGTTTGAGATATTTCTCAGCCGAGCCCAGTTTTCTGATATCTGCTGCAGGCCTTGCTGCAGAGAGCAACTGAGCTAGTAGGAGGAGTGGTGGTCAAAAGAACACAGCCTTCAGAGTCAAACAGACTTGGATTCAAATACTGACTTGTCCATTACTCATGGGGATTTTTTAAAAGATTTATTTATTTATTTATTTTTTGACAGGCAGAGTGGACAATGAGAGAGAGAGACAGAGAGAAAGGTCTTCCTTTGCTGTTGGTTCACCCTCCAATGGCCGCTGCAGCTGGCACACCACGCTGATCCAATGGCAGGAGCCAGGTACTTCTCCTGGTCTCCCATGGGGTGCAGGGCCCAAGCACTTGGGTCATCCTCCACTGCACTCCCTGGCCACAGCAGAGAGCTGTCCTGGAAGAGGGGCAACCGGGACAGAATCCGGCGCCCCGATCGGGACTAGAACCCGGTGTGCCGGCACCGCAAGGCGGAAGATTAGCCTAGTGAGGTGCGGCGCCGGCCTAAAAGATTTATTTTTTATATGAAATACAGAATGGCAGAGAGTAAGAGATGGGTCTTCTATCTGCTTGTTCACTCCCCAAATACTCACATTAGCCAGGAGCCAAGAATTCTGTCTAAACCCAAGTACATGAGCCATCACTTGCTACCTCCCAGGCTCATTAGCAGGAAGCTGGATTGGAAGCACAGAGAAGCTGGGACTCAAACCAGGCACCCCAATATGGGATGAGAGCATACCAAATGAGGGTTTAGCCTGCTGCACCACAATGCCTGTCCCACTCATTGGGATTTGAGATACGTGAATATAAACTCAGTTCTTCTGTCTGCTCTGAAAATTCAGAACTCAATGTTGCTGGAGCAATGCTTATATTTATATATATATATATATATACACACACACATATACATATACACACATATATACATATATATGATGCCTACTTCAAAATCATAGATTCCCAGTTACAGACCCAAAAATAATTATTATCCTTGTCTCTACTTGGGGTATTCTCTTTGCCTACCTTTGAGTACCTTATTCCACCTACTGGTTGTGACCTGTCCATCTTAGTTGCACTTATAACCCAATATCTTTTTCTAAACATTGATCAATTTGAAGGGCAGAGGGACAGAGAGGGAGAGACAGGGAGGGATTTTTCCATCCACTGGTTCACCCTGCAAATGGTCACAACAGTCAGGACTGAGCCAGGCTGAAGCCAGGAGGCAGGAATCCCAATCAAGTGTCCCATGTGGGTGACAAGGACCCAAGCACTTTTGCAGTCTTCAGCTGCATTCCAAGACTTACTAGCAGGAAACTGGATCAGAAGCAGAGCACCTGGCACTTGAACCAACATTCTGACACAGGATGCTGACTTCACAAGTGGCAGCTTAACCCACTATGTCTCAACATGAGCCCCTATCTTAGTTGCATTCTTTAAGGTCCACCTCTTTCTACATCACATTCATGCTCTCGCTTGCTCTGTGTGTGTGTATGTATGTGTTGATTACTGTCAGTGTCCCATTCGCCTTCCCATTTGCATGATGATGGCTGCTTACTGTGAACACCTTCAGTTAGCTCTCTTTGCTGGCCAGGAGGGTATTCATGCCCTCGATTCCTACAAGCCAGAAGTCTCAGGAAATTCAGTAGCCTTCAGCCAGGACAGATAGAAGGTTGGTGGATGAAGCCTCAAGCTGTCTTGCCCATTTTGGTGGATGTCTGTCAAGTGCAATCTCCACTCTCCCCCAGGGCTGCCGGCAGGATGGTCACTGCTCAGTAGCATACCCTTTACTGGCCTCAGTCCTTTCAGCTCACTTCCCCCACTTAGCACAGCTTGCTGGTATCCACCATACACACTGCTTGCACTCCAAGCCTCATCTGAAGGCTATTTCTGATTGAATCCAACCCAAGAAGCAGACACGTATGCCACCTTTCATCACCTGCACTGCACTGGCTAGGTCATTCGTTTTGTGACTCCTCGATGGCACCTCACGGTGGACAGCAGGCAGCCGGCACTCACTGCAGTTGGTAGCCAGGAGGAGGATGCCGCAGGTTCGCGGGTTATCTGTAGTGCTACACAAAGTTCTTTTGCAGGGCAGTGTGTTGTGGGAAGCCCCCCTGATTCCAACAGCAAAGCAAACCAAGCAAGGACAGAGGAAATGCCACCGTCACATTGCAGAAATCACAAAAGCTGTGGTGTGGTTAAATGCACAGTGCAGCATGTTCTTTGTGATTCATCTGCTGGCCTGGGACCCCCTGACCACAGTCGCCTAAGCCCATTGCCATGAGCTTTCTCTTCCTTGTTCCTGGATGCCAGAGTGAAATGTCCAGCTTGTGATTATCTTCCACTGACATCACAAAAAATTTTGTTCACCTGTGTTTTCTTGTTGTTCTCCCCAGGGAACCTGCAACTGACTTTGCTTTTGTCATTGAGCATCTGTTAGCAGAAGCTCTGCGAACCTTCCTGGCCCTTGTCAGATCGCACACCATATGCTGTTATCTTGCTGGTCTTGCACATTTTCCTAGTTGACAGTCACCGTAAGCTTGCGTGCGTGAACACATTCATCACAGACTCAAGACTTTGTTCAAAATTTGTGTTAACTCTGTAGTGCCGAGGGGTACGAGGACCTTCTGTGCTCAACATGAATATTTGGGATTCACGGAAATGAGAAAGCCCAGAATTTGATCACGTTTAACATTGGCCGGTAGCCCCCCTAGTGTGGGACTGTGCTTGAAATCTCTGAAGACTTGCAAGCACCAGAGAGGCACACAGAATGTGAACCGTGCAAAATGCTGTTTATTGTTGTTATTGGTGTTAAAGGCCATGTAGTGATTCCCTCGCTAATAATGTTCAGAATCCAAAGTAGCCAATAAAACATAGTTCTACGTGCAAGCCAACTAAGCAATCCTGCTACATCTGTTCTCCAGAAATCTCATTGTGGGTGTCACCGTAGGTACAGGAAGTATTTCCATGCTCCTTATGCTTGGATTCTTACTTTCATATCCCAGGAATCCTACCATGTTCTTTAGCAGGGAGTTGTGGAAATCCTGGAAAAAAATGCGACTTTTGGTCCTGAACAAATTCCAAGCAAGGCAAGTATGGGCAGCAGACAGTGTCCTGTAGCTATAATCTTGATCATTTCTTTAATATTTGAGCACAACTTATACTTGCTCATTTCTTGTTTTCATTCATTCTTAGTCAATAATCAGTTGATCATTCTCTCTTGATGATATTTTGCACTTTGGCCAGAATACGTCATTAGGATCCCTCAGTCCTGAAAAATGGCTAATAACAGAACAACTAACTGTGGACTGTCTCTCAAAGTGTCCTATTCTGTGTTTCAGCCTCCTCGGTTGCGTCTTAGCTTGTGTTTGCTAGGCTGCCTCCCATGAATTTCCATTGCCTGGCAAATTAAATGGTGCTTTTCCAGGCGTTGCACTTAAACAGTATCACAAATCTGTCTCCAGTGTTTTCTCTCAAGCTAGCAGCAGGATAAATGCTAGGAACATACTGCTGTGCCCTGTCATTCTCATCTGAACAAGGCAGTTCTTCTTATCTAGAGTCTCAAGTGAAATCAGGTGACTTTATAAAGAATTATTTAATTCATTCTTCCTTCCCTTTGGCTCTTGGAACAGAAAACTGTCTGATTCTAGTGGTGTCTGTGTTCCTTTCTCATATAATGTTGGGACTTGTTTGTTTCATTATTTTTTCTTTGCTTAATTTGAGGTATGATCCCATAAGCCATGTTAGATAATCCAGAAAGAATTGGAGTGTCTAAGCAGAAATCTGATAACTAATGAGTTCTATTTCATAGGAAATAATTTTCAGTGTCTCCACCCAACTACGTCCAGCAATGTCAGGCTGGTTGACTCGTGAAATTGGTCATAGTCATGGTATTTACATAATGGAATCAGCAAACACTGCAAATCAGGGCTTCTTCCCCAAACCACTCCTCTTGCAGAGAGCCCATGGTTAAATATTTACCACCACACCACTGGGCAAAGGTCAGCCTATATTTGTCATGAGAAAGCAAGATCTTAGAGAAGCATTTAAGCAGTTATCAGAGAAACTGATCCAGTGACTAATTCTAAGTCATTGGTTCCCAACCCTTTGAGACCCATTATTCCCTTTATGAAGTAGATACTTTGTAACATACTCAGTTGCATTCTGAAATAAAATTCATTGATAGTAAACTATATAGATAAAACTTCTTTCAAAAACCAACATAACATACCAGTGATAACATATAGGAAAAATGAAAGTAATTTATAATAAAATAGTTTGCATTTTTTTAAAGATTTTATTTATTTGAAAGGTAAAGTTACAGACAGTGAGACAGTGAGAAGGAGAGGCAGACAGAGAGGTCTTCTATCCACTGGTTCACTCCCCAAATGGCTACAATGGCCGGAGCTGAACCAATCCAAAGACAGGAGCCAGGAGCTTTTTCCTGGTCTCCCATGCACATCCGGGGGCCCAAGCGCTTGGGCCATCTTCCACTGCTTTCCCAGGCAATCACCAGAGAGCTGGATCAGAAGAGGAGCAACTGGGACGTGAGCCAATGCCCATATGGGATGCCAGTGCTGCAGGTGGAGGATTAACCTATGTGCCACAGTGCTGGCCCTAATAGTTTGTATTTTAATATGTAAATAGTTGGACACAACTACACTGGAAAATAAGATGAAGAAGCTATATGTCTATAGCTTTATTTTGAACCAGCATGAAAGTAATAGCTCCAGCCAGTGCCATGGCTCACTTGGCCAATCCTCAGCCTGCAGCACTGTCACCCCTGGTTCTAGTCCCAGTTGGGGCGCCGGATTCTGTCCTGGTTGCTCCTCTTCCTGTCCAGCTCTCTTCTGTGGCCCAGGAAGGCAGTGGAGGATGTCCTAAGTGCTTGGGCCCTGCACCTGCATGGGAGACCAGGAGGAAGCACCTGGCTTCTGGCTTCGGATCAGCACAGGGCGCCGACCATAGCGGCCATTTGGGAGGTGAACCAATGGAAAAGGAAGACCTTTCTCTCTGTCTCTCTCTCTCACTGTCTAACTCTGCCTGTCAAAAAAAAAAAAAAAAAAGTAATAGCTCCAACACAGTGACAGAGGTAAGTCAACAGGATTTTCTGAAATGATGAACAGCTATAGGTAAAATTCTACACAGTGCAAAATACACTCTTCCCATAACTCTCCAAGGTAGTTGCTTCTTGGAAGACCCAATTCATGTTAATGTCATATGTAAAACAGTTTGTATCAGCATATAAGAATAAATTGAATTCTGGGTTCAGGTTACTTACCTGTATTAGCTACATTCTAAATTCATGGTGATAGGGCCCATGCTATGGTGTAGTAAGCTAAGCCTCTGCCTGTGGTGCCAGCATCCCATAGGGGTGCCAGTTCGTGTCCTGGCTGCTCCTTTTCCTATCCTGCTCTCTACTGTGGCCTGGGAAAGCAGTGGAAGATGGCCCAACTGCTCTGGCCCCTGCACCCAAATAGGAGATCTGGAAGAAGCTCCTGGCTTTGGATGGGTCCAGCTCCAGCCATTGTAGCCATTTGCGGAGCAAAGCAGTGGATGGAAGACCTTTCTCTCTGTCTCTCCCTCTCTCTCTGTAACTCTGCCTCTCAAATAAACATATAAATCTTTTTTAAAATGTATTTAAACAAATAGATAAATAAAGTCATGGTGAATGTTGATAGCTCTTCAAACTAATGTCTCTGGCACTGATCACTGAAGGCCAGTAATGCCACCCAAAAAGATAGCCAAACTATCTCCCAAAGACTTGCAGTCCCCTTAGGAATCCTACTGCCTGAGCCAGCACTAGCACTCTGAGTCAAAATCAAGAAGTCCCCTTGCAGGTCATCGAATATTCTCCTTTGTGCCGGTGCAGTGGTTCTGAGAAAGAAGAGCCGACTGACTTAGTGAAGGGCACCCAGAGGGAAGGCGCAAAGCTTCCTGAACTCTGAGCAAATCTGCACGATTCAGGGTCCACTGTGAGAGAGGCCACAGGACCCTAAGGAAAGGAGGCAGAAAGACAGGCTGTGTAGGAAGTGAGGGGCTGGGAAGGGAGAGGGCCGAAAGAGCTGACGTTGGTGGAAATGGGGAGCAACAAGTGGATTTACCCATTCTGGGGCATTACAGAACTGGAGACTCCCTAGAAATGACTACAGGTACCTGCTGGTGTTGGCTTCTAATAGTACTTCGTGGTCAAGGTACTTCTAAATGGGGAATTGCTAGCAGAGAACAACCTGGAGGAAAATGGGTATTTTATTTTTCTTTTGACCCTTTCATTCTCTTGCATTTGATCACTCAACTTTTATTTAAAAGAAAAAAAAATGTCAATGTATTGAGGCTCTGGTTTCTTCATTGGATGTTGCTATTAACCAAAAGGGCCTTGTTGCCTAGATGCTGAAGTGGAATGTCATCAAAGTATCCTTGGGTTAATATTCTAAGCTAGCTGTGCAGTGATTCTCAGCGTCTGCTCTGCCTCCAGTATTTGACCTGCTTGTGGGGAGAGTTCCTTATCTTCTAACTTTGTTGACCCAAGTGATGGTTCTTAAATTTTTCAGTTCAAGGACTGGATGCAAAGAGTTTTTGAAAATCTGCTAGTCACCTGTCTTGTCCATTCTGTATTTTTTTTAAAAGATTCATTTCTTTTATTTGAAAGGCAGAGTTACAAAGAGAGAGACAGAGACAGAGAGAGAGAGAGATCATCCATCCGCTGGCTCACTCCCCAAATGGCCACAACAGCTTGGGCTGGGCCAGGCTGAAGCCAGGAGCCAGGAGCTTCTTCTGGGTCTCCCATGTGGGTGCAGGGGCCCTAGCACTTTGGCCATTTTCCTGGTGATTTCCTAGTGCATTATCAGGGAGCTGGGTCATAAGCAGAGTAGCTTATCCCCATATGGGATGCTGGTGCTTCTGTCTTAACCTGCTGGGCCACAGTGCTGGCCCCTATATTTTTTAACTAACGTTTGTATTGAAATATACATAAAAGGAAGTGCACCAATCATTAGTGTTACAGGTGTTTATCTATAAGTAAATACCAACATTTAACCAGCACCTAGATCAGGAAAAGACATGACCAGACACTAAAATCCCCTTTGTGCTTCCCTCCAATATAACCAGAGCGTACCACCCTGTATTCTAACTTCCAAAATCATAGGTCGATTAGCCTCTTCAGATAGATAGAATCACGGAGTTGTATTTTTATGTGCATCTCTTGCTTCTTTCATGTACCATTATATTTGCGGCATTCATTCACATTTGTGTCATCATTAAAGTTTATTTTTTCTCATTGATGGCTAGTATTCTTTTATATGACTACATAACATTTTATTTATCCATTTTACTATTGATGGATATGTGGGTCGTTTTTTGCTCAGGCATGTTGTGATTGGTACTGCTAATACTATTTTCTGTATCTTTTACCTGATGTGCAGGCATGTCACTGAGAATGTACATAAGAATGTAATTATCAAATCCTAGTGTTTGAACATATGTCACATTTCAATAGATACTGGCAAATGCCTTTCCAACATAGCTATATAAATTTCTGTCCTCACCAACAGGCTATGGAAATTTGAATTTCTCTACATCTCATCAACCCTGGATATCATCTTTGTATGTTTTCATTTTGGCCTTGTAGGTAAATGCATAATGCTATTCTAGTATCATAAAACTCACTTCTTTCTCTTTTTTTCTTGAGATTTGTTTATTTGATTAAAAGAGTTCCAGAGACAGGTTAAGACAGAGAGAAAGAGATCTTCCATCCATTGATTCACTCCCCAGATGGCACCAGACCAAAGCAGCTAGGGCTGAGCCTGGCCAAAGCCAAGAGTTTCTTCCAGGCCTCCCACATGGGTAGCACTTGGGCCATCTTTCACTGCTTTTCCCAGGCCATCAGTAGGAAGCTGAATTGGAAGTGGAACATCCAGGACATGAACTGGTGTCCTTGGGGATGCCAGCATTGCAGGCAGCAGCTTTACCCACTACACCACAATGCTGGCCCCCTTACAATTCATTTCTAAGTTAACCAATGAAGTTGCTCATTTTAGCAGCCAAGCATGCCTGATATTCATCTGTAGCACACCAAAATAATTGGCATTTATTCTCAAGAGTTGTCGTCTGTAACATGCTGGTTATTAAATATTTTAATAAGCAGGTTTTCTGTGAAATACAGTTGGCATACAACAAACTATGTTTTTTTTTTTTTAAGATTTATTCATTTGCTTGAAAGGCAGAGTTACTGACAAAGAGAGGGAAAGACAAAGAAGTCTTCTATCTGCTGGTTCACTCCCCAAATGACCACAACAGCCAGAGCTGGACCAATCTGAAGCCAGGAGCCAGGAGATTCTTCCAGGTCTCCCATATGGGTGCACAGGCCCAAACACTCATGCCATCCTCTACTGTTTTCACAGGCTGTCAGCAGGGAGCTGGATCAGAAGTGAAGTAGCTGGGATTCAAACTGGTGCTCATATGGAATGCTGGTGCCGTGTGCAGATGCTTAATCTATTATGCCCCAGTACCAGCCTCACAAACTATGTTTTTAAAGCGCAAAATGTGTAAACTTTGGCACCAGTGCTGTGGTACAGCGGGTTAAACCCCAGCCTGCAATGTCAGCCTCCTGTATGGGTGCCAGTTCAAGCCCCAGCTGCTCCATTTCCAAT